>NW_027362762.1:876399507-877775776 GCF_046119375.1 Phyllobates terribilis
GAATTCTTCTCTGTCGTCGCCATGGGACATCATCTTGACTGGAAGCCAGCTGAATTCTTTCCTTTCGAGACACTTGCATGGCCTGCACGGTTTTGGTTAGTGTAGCTACACTTTTGGTCAGCTCTTGGACCTGAAGGCGTAGGTCTGCAGAGGGGTCATTATCTAGGACTTGTGTGTCAGCTTCCACAGCTGCCGGGGAAAAGGACGCCTGGTGGTTTGTGATAGCTGGGCGCCAGAGGGGTGCAGTGCCACTTGGGGTTGATTCTCGCAGCACCTGGATGGCTCGGTCTTTAAAAGTCCAGATCAGGGTTTTGCAGAGCCATTATGTGCAATTGTGTCCGGTGAGCGTTAGACATGAGCTCGTCGATAAACTGCTCAGTTAGCAATCTGTCCTCATTTCGCACACTGTCGGGTCTACCTGTTTAATGGCCCGCAGCGCCTCCTGCAGTTTTATATCATAGTCCTGTACACTGTCCTGCACCCTTTGTTTGTACACGTAGAACTTCATTTTAATCTCTGCTGCTGTGCGGGTGTCAAAGGTATCCTTCAACCTGGCCAGAATTTGCTTAACAGTGCTTTTGTCCCTGCCTGGCCAGGACTTCACCTCCCTCTGAGCTGCACCGATTAGCTGGCATATAAGAATGCTGACTTTTTGCTCCTCAGACAGGGGGTACACTTGGAACAAACTGCGCAGTCTCTCCTCAAATTCACTCAGGGTGTGCGACTCCCCTGAGTACTGGGGCAACCACGCCACCCTTGGAATATACGGCATGGATAAAAGCATTACTGTTGCAGCGGCCGCGCCCGCAGCTGGATGCTCTCCCAGGTTGGGCATCTTCCTCCCCACCTAGTGAACCTCAGCCAGGTCCTGGGTTTCTGCTGGCATACCAGTATGCTGCTCTGCAGGTGAGAGGGATCGCTTCCCGAGCGGTTCCGGATCGAGGCCTCCTGCTTCCCCTCCGCTGCCATCAAATCACGAGATTATACAGCTCAGCAAAGTTTATGGCACACAATACCCGGTTATACCGGGCTTCGAGATCCTGTTCGTGATGCCAAGTTGACGCACCCCCTGGGGCCGTGGGGTATACCAGGCCGGTCGGTGCTGGGGATGTCACGGTGGCAGTGACCCTGTCTGTGACCCAGGGCGGTCAATTAAAGGAAAAGTAAAAGGGGAATAAAGTTTTTAGAGATAATGTTCATGACGCCACCTGAGGTATGCGGCTAAACGGGGCTACTGCTGCGGTGCAGATCCACTGGAGCTGATGGGGACGCAACAGAGTTGGTTCAGCGCTCCACAGGCAGAGCTAAGTTCCAGGGCTGTATATGAAGAATTGTTGAGCTAGATGTTGTTGGTGCGGTGTAATGTAGGGCTGAGGGCGCAGGTAATGACCAGACAACAAATTAATAGTGGTTTCCCCTATCTTTACTTGCGGTTTGTCAGAGCAGACCGGGACACGGGTACTAGCTGGTAGTGGAGGTCCGGGCGGCATGGAAGCAAGTTGGGAATCCACCAAACCAGGTGGAGTTGTAGGCCTTCCCTCTGCGCTATTCTCTTTGGCCCTGCTGCTTGAAGCTATGCTGCGGCCCTCGTCCCTGCGTAAAACGTCTATTCCTCACACGTATGGCAGGCAGCTCGGGACTTCTTCAAGTGTCGCTCCTTTGTGGCGGCGCTGGGCCCTAGGATGCTGCTTAACCGCCGGGCGTCTGGTGGGGCCAGCAGACCTGCAGTCTCCTGCCCTCCGGATTTAGCTGCTGGGCCTTCTGAGCCCGCACAACCACGGACTCCCTTCCCCAGGTCCTTCCTCGTCTTTCTTCTGTTCAACTCTCTTCAACTAACTCTTACTAACCCCGCCTCCAGGTTCCAATTTAAAGGGGAGGAGCTCCCCTTTCTGGTCTGGAGCCAGGAAAATGTTGTATGCTGGTATAACTGATTAGGGGAACCCTCCTTGCATCCAAGGCATGGCATCACCCCCTGTGAGGGAGGCAATGCCACTGTGGCAACCGGAACCATGGGGTGCCACAGTTGGAAGAATTGAGGGATGTTATCTGCCAGCCGTACTTGGATGTCAATGTGGTAAACAGCAAAACCTTCTAGGAGCATGTTTAACACGTGAGGATCGTACAACACGGAGTTAAGTTAACCCCAAAGAAGTGTGAACTGTTCAAAAGGCAAGTCTGAATTCTAGGGAAAATTGTGTCTGGAGAAAGATATACCATGGACCCACCAGAAATCGCTCCGGTACTGGCCTTAAAAGACAAGCGGCCCTCTACTGTCGGAGAATTGAGGCAGATCTTGGGATTCCTCTCCTTCTATCGTACTTACGTTCATAGCTTCTCCAGGATTGCCACCCTGCTATACCTCCTCTTGGGTGGGACGACAGAGTCAACAACACCCACCGAGAAAAAAAAAATGCTGCTAGGACCGGGCTTAAAAGAAACAACACCATTTCGTCCCAACAACCCATTCTCTGGACAGCAGATCACCATGAGGTATTGGAAGAACTAGTACACTACCTGGTAAAATCACCCATCTTGGGATATCCTGATTTCAACTTACCATTTGTTCTTCATTGTGACGCTTCTCAAGTTGGACTGGGAGCTGCCCTGTATCAGCATCAAGATAGAAAATTGAGAGTCATCGGGTAGGGTTCTAGAACTTTGACACACGTCGAGAAGAATTACCATGTACATTCCAGAAAATTGGCGTTCCTGGCATTGAAATGGGCTATCTGTGAACGATTTAGAGATTATCTCTACTGCAGCAAAGAGTTTTTTGGTATACACTGACAACAACCATGTCAGATGGGTCACTGAACTAGCTGTCTTCAATTTCAGCATCAAATACAGGCCAGAAAAATGCAAAGCGGATGCTGACAGATTGTCGAGAATGCCACTGGAGCCTGAGGATTTCATGCAAGAATGTTCAGATGAAGTCAGTCTGGAAGCAATTGAGAGCATTCCACAAGCAGTGCAAGCTTATCAAGCGGAAAACACACCATTGTGGTGTCCGTTGACAGTGGAAACCACCATAAAAGCGAGAGAACAAGATCACCTCCTGTCGATTCAACAGCTACCAAAAGTAAAAATTCATAGAGCACAACGGGAAGATCAGATAATTGGTAGAATACTACTTTACGTGGACCAAAATCGGTGTCCAAGTAAACGGGAGAAAGATAATGAGTCACCAGCAATATCTGTTTAGGTAAAGAATGGACGAAGCTCTACCTCAGTGAAGACGGTATCCTGTATCGTAAAGGAGGACAAAACCGGCAGTTGGTACTACCCAGAGTATTCCATAGATTGGTCTTCAAAGAACCCCATAAAAACATGGGACACCTGGGAGTGGAAAGGACAACCAGCTTGATCCGTGAATGTTTCTTCTGGCAATACATGCAGAGAGATATTGAGAGGTACTTCACCAGGGAGTGTGGGTGTCTGAAAGATAAACATCCCGACACATCAACCCGGGCACCTATGGGAAACATCCAAACTACGTATCCTTTTAAGATGGTCTCAATAGACTTTCTACATCTCGAGACATGCAAGGGTGGTTACGAATACATATTGGTGATGATAGACCATTTTACTCGATTTTCCCAAGCATATGCCACCACCAATAAAGCTGGTTGAACAGTGGCAAAGAAGATCTTCAATGATTTTGTTTTGAGGTATAGGTTCCCTACGAGGTTACACCATGACCAAGGAAGAAAATTTGAGAACTAGCTCTTTGCCAAGCTAGGAAAGTACTGTAGAATTCAGAGATCCCACACAATGCCCTATCATCCAGAGGGTAATGGACAAGTGGAACGTTTTAACCGGACATTATTGTCGATGTTGCGCACTTTAACAGCTGACGAGAAGAAAGACTGGAAGAGCTCTCTGTCAAAAGTGGTACATGCCTATAACTGTACAAAGAGCGATGCAACAGGTTATTCACCCTTCTTCCTATTGTATGGACGATCACCAAGACTTCCAATTGACATCATGTTCAATACTCCGGTGTCAGAGACTTACAGAAGGTATCTGGACTGCGTTCGGAAATGGAAGGAATGAATGGCAGAGGCATACAACATAGAGTCCAAAGTGGCTATGCAAGGAGAGAGCAAGAGTAAGGAGTACTATGATCGAAAATGTTATGGAGCAGAATTGGCACCGGGAAGCCGGGTGTTGGTCAAGAACGTACATGAGAAAGGTGGTCCAGGAAAACTTTGTTTGTACTGGGAAGACAAGGTGTATGCGGTCGTAAAGAGGAAAGCCGAAGACAGTCTAGTGTATGAACTCCGATTGGAAAGAGGAGACAAGAAAACCAGAATAGTCCATCGGAATTTATTACTACCCTGTGATTACCTCCCACCACAACAAGACTTCCCAGAAGCAGACCAACATCGACCAAGATCGACTAAGGGACCACCACAGACTGAAGCTCTGGAGGTGGATAGTGACCTTGAAATTTCCAATGAGGAAGAGCACAACGTTGTATTTCTTGGACCGGCAAGGAGAGATGTACTATCCTCAAGAGAGTGAACTAAGTCCCGAGGCTCCAGAGTTTGTTCCAAGGAGTACATATGAAGTCCAATTCAGATCTGATGATCGAACACCGGTCACTGAAGAGACTGATCGACACTTAGGAGTAGCAGAATTACCAGACCAGGTGGAAACGGATGATTCAAGAGAAGTACAGGAACTTACAGAGTCAGTTCCAAGATCATCTGAGGAAGAAATGAGTGCGGCAGAAGAAACTCCTGTAACCGAAGAACCTGTGGTATCTGAGGAACAGCCCACCAGGAGGATGTCGACTCGAGAAGTGAGGAGGCCCATGATGACGACGTGCGAGACACTTGGAGAACCGAGTCAAGTGCCAAGGACTGTCTACTGGAAACAGGTATCTCTGCCTGTGGACCAGGTAAGTCCACTTGAGTGGTATTCACCACCGAGAGACAGTATGGACAATGTTACCTGGTAGAAAGACTTATTTTGACCTAGTGAGAGAGAGAGCTTGTTGAAGACGTACGAAAAGCTCCAGCGGAAGAGATGCTGATGGTTTTAATTGTGTTAATTGTTTATTTCTTACAGGAGTCCTACAAGAAAAATGTTGTAAGAATAGGTTATTATCAATGTTTATGAATGTTATACCAATTTGATAATGACAAATTTATATATATATAGTTACTAAGCTTTCACCACTGTCTCAGAATTGGTCAGATTGACCAATTAAGATGAATGCCGAGGACGACATCCAAAAAGGAGGCAATAATGTTACATGCAGAAGTAGTGCTGTTGCTTCCAAAGCATCCAGCAACTGTTACAAATAACACAAGCACAGGAGACAGGAAGTGTTGTGCTTCAGAAGCATCCAGCAACTAGAGGGGTTAACACAGTCACAGGAGACAGGGAGTGTTTTAGCAGAGCCCCAGGGAGATTGTGGGAAACTTGTTATTGTAGTCTGACTGAAGCCGAAGAGAAAGGTGGTAGTGTGTTATCTGGATCTGACAGAAGGCAACTGAACAGGATTCAGATCAGGAGAGAAACTAAACACAGGTCAGATAAACTCCCTGAACTAACCGTGCAGAGTATTATCGGACAGGAAGATAAGGACTGGAAGGAATTGAACTGAATTGCACTGGCCGTGCTTCAGATTAAATTCCACTGTTAAACTGTTAAAAAAGACTCTTGTCAGATGTGTCTGGTCAGCAATTGGACCCCTTGGAACACAAGATGGAGGGACTACTCAGGAAGTCCTGGGAGACCTCGGCAGCGCTATTAAGCACCAATGCAGTCTCTACGGGCGTAGCGTGATCATTGGCTCATTGGCTAGATCAACTCGAGGAACACCAAGTTTCAGGCACCGCCAGAGAAGACATCTTAGCATCCCTTCTGCTTCTCCAGAAAGCTACGGGGGTTTTAGCAGATGCTTCTGCAGAATCGGTGAGAGTGGCGGCAAGAGCATCTGGGTTATCAAACTCCGTGAGAAGGGCCCTATGGTTAAAATCCTGGAGCGGTGATGTGGCATCAAAGATGAAATTGTGTTCCATCCCCTTTAAAGGGAAATGCATGTTCGGGCCAGCCCTAGATCTTCTCGAGAAAGCCTCAAACAAGAAGAAAGCCCTCCCGGAACCTAGAAATGTAAGGAAAAGGCCCTGTCGTCATTCCTAGGAGCAGACCCCTCAATATAGGTGTAAAGGGTAAAACAGGTTGGTGGAACTACCCAAAATCCACGTCAGAATAAACCATGACGTCAAGACAGTCGCGGACCGCATCTCGAACTTTCTCCCTCAGTGTAGATAAATCTGCTCAGACCCATGGGTCCTGAGGACAGTAAAGTTTGGAGTAAAAATAGAATTCTACTCCTATGCTCCACAAACTAAAGATAACGCAGCTCTCTTCTCAAAGTCTGCAGGCCACCCTGATATCCAGTGTAACAGACCTATTATCCTCTGGGGTGATATCCCTGTTTCCTACAAGGAAGATAAGCAGAGGACATTATTCCAATCTCTTCTAATAAAAAAAAACAAATGGTTCGCATCGGATTATAATCAATCTAAAACCACTGAATCAGTATATGCACTACCAGAGATTCAAGATGGAATCTATCAGATCAACGGTCCCTCTGATAGGACAGGACCATACCATGGCCACAATCTATCTCCAGGATGCTTACTACCACATCCCCATACATCTACTTTAGAGAAAGTTCTTAAGATTTGCAGTGGCTCAGGGGGAACAGATAGTCCACTACCAGTTCAATGTTCTCCCATTCGGGATATTATCAGCCCCACGAATAGTTACAAAGGTCATGGCTTATATCAGGGGTCAGAATGTTTTCAATAGTACCATACCTCGACGACCTGTTATTAATCGGGCCCTCAGTACCATTGCTCCAAGAGCATATAAAGTTGACCACTCAGATCCTATCTTCTCTGCACTGGTTAGTAAATCACAAAAAATCAGATATGGTTCCCTCCATGACAATAAACGTTTCTAGAAGAACTATTGGATTCCCACAGCCAGATGTCGTTTCTGCCCAAACAAAAACAGGTCATACTAAAAGCAAAGATCAATGTCCTAAGAAGCAGGAGATTGGTATCATTGAGAAATGCCATGTCGGTCCTCGGATCTATGACATCCTGTATCCAGATGGTCGCCTGAGCTCAAGCACATACCCGCACATTACAGACCCACATCCTCATGAATTGGGACGGATCTCCACGGTCTCTGAACAGGAAAATTCCTATACCATCACGGGTAAAAACCTCTCTATTCTGGTGGCTGAGCATGAAGAATCTAAACAGGAGTACCATGTATCCAGAATCCACTAGTTACCATAAGAGTGGATGCCAGCGGGAAGGGATGTGGAGCAATAGTCTCCCAGGAGCTATTCCAGGGTATATGGTCCAAAGAGGTGAGCCAGAAGTCATCAAATTTAAGAGAATTGAAGGACATAGAGGAAGTCCTCAGAGCAGCAGAGCCTCTGGTCCAGAAAACCCACATACAGATATTTTCAGACAATATCACCACAGTAGCCCAACTTCGTCATCAGGGTGACACAAGACACAAAAGCTTAAAAGCAGTCTCTGCGAGAATATTTTCCTGGGAAGAAGAACATATTCTATCCCTGTCGGCTCTTCATATCAAAGGTTTAGTCAAAGTCCAGGCCGATTTCTTAAGCAGAACAAAGATTCATCCAGGAGAGTGGAGTCTAAACCCAGACATCTTCCAGATGTTAATCGAAAGATGGGGCAATCCAGAGTTAGATCTCTTCGCCGAGCACCAGAAAGCGAAGGTATCACAATATTTCTCCCTGGATCCAAAAGACCCTTGCATGGGCATAGACGCATTCGCTCACCAATGGGAATTCAAACTAGCGTATGCCTCCCCCCCCTCCCCGCTGCCTATCCTTTCAAAAACCTTGCAAAAAATAAGGACCGAAGGGACCAGAGTAATCCTAGTGGTTCCTTTCTGGCCAAACAGAAGTTGGTTCGATACGTTAACCAGTCTGAGTGTGGAGGGCCCTCTAATTCTTCCTCCCATCAGAGATCTTCTTCTCCAGGGACCGATTCACCATCCAGACCCCGAGAGACTACACATGGCTACATCCTAGAGTAACAGACTTGATTTCCCCCTTGGACCTTAATATTGTCCTGAAGGGGTTAACCCTTCCACCCTTTGAGCCCTTATCAGCCATAAGACTTGACAGGCTGGCCTGGAAAACTGCTTTCCTGGCAATAACTACAGCCAGGAGAGTATGTGAACTACAGGCCCTTTTGGTCAACGAACCCTACCTGAGAATCCTGGAAGATCGTCTAATTTTCCGACTTGACCCTTCATTTCTACCTAAAGTGGTCTCGAATTTCCACAGATCACAGGAAATAATTCTTCCATCGTTTTGTGACAACCCAAAAAACGAGAAAGAAATGGAGTTCCACACTCTGGATGTTCGGAGAATAGTACTGCACTCTCTTCAGGAAACAGAAGGAAGGAAAGACAAGAACCTATTTGTCCATACACAAGGTCCAAACAGAGGAAAGAGAGCCACAAAATCCACAGTAGCCAACTGGATTAAGAGGGCAATTATGGAGGCTTACCAAATCCAAGATCTGCCTCTTCTGGAAAAGCTCAAGGCCCATTCTACAAGGGCGATATCTGTCTCCTGGGCTGAGAAAGCCAGCTCATCCATCAAACAGATTTGCCGAGCTGCTACGTGATCCTCGAGTCATACTTTCTCCAAACACTACAGACTAGATCAAATGTCCATTGGAGATTTTAGCCTTCGGAAGGAAGGTCCTTCAGGCTGTTGTCCCTCCCTTGTATATCTGTGGTATACATCCAGTGTGCTGTCTTGGGGGGATATTAGAGAAAATAGAAATAGATTTACTGGTAATTCGGTTTCTAATAACCCACCACGACAGAATGGATAATTCCCTCCCATTTGCTTATTGTTTCTACGACAGTCGGATCAGTAGAAATAAAAATTAATATGAAGCATCTATACTCTTGTGGTCCTTTGTAATAACACTGGAGGGAGGATGTGGGAGGGGCTATTTAAATCACTTCATATTTCCTGTCCCTATTAGGGTGGGGTTACATCCTCCGGTGTGCTGTCGTGGTGGGTTATTGGAAGCTGAATTACCGGCAAGTCTAATTCTATTTTTTTTTCAGCTTTTATGCAAATTAAAGGCTCCTTTTTACAGTAACGGCTTTTTTTTATTGCCCATAGAAGGCAATGGGTGCAAAATCGAGTAATGCAACAATAATTTTATTGGAAAGGCTGATCTACAGCAAAACCAGCTTTTCCAGGACATCACTCCTGACAGCACCCTCAGGACGTCGTCCTTCATATCCTTGGTAGGGACAGGAAACACAAGAGGTTAAAAGGCCCCTCCCTCCACCCCTACTCCAGTGTTTTCCTGTCCCTATCAGGGACGGACAAAGAAGAGGACTCGCGTCTGCCAGGAGCTGGAGTTCCTGAAGCCGGACGCAGGAGGATCGGGATGGGATCCTTGCATTCCTCCACTCCCTTGTGCCGAGGTCCAGAGGCCGACACCCCGCTGAACAAGGGGTCCCTCAGCCTTTCCCAGTTGGTGCGGAGACTCCTGGTGAAGAACCGTCTCTTGGTTCCAGCTGCTACAGCCCGAACACAGCGCCAGCGGGCGCTGCATGTGAGATAGAAGCAGCACTTCTGGTTACACAGGGAGCGATGTGTGAGCCTCTAGTAACCAATGTGTAACGCACTTCTGGTTTACTTGAAAAAAAAAATGGCGCCAATCCAAAATTAAAGGAGAAACACCATTTTGTGACGCTTCAGATGAAAGACGGGTGAGAAATGCTATTTAAAGAGGTGAAGGGACTGAAGTTATCAGATAGCCAGATCACCAGTAATGGAAGGTCAAACCACTGGTCGCTCTGATACTCCTGCTGAACCTTCAGTCCATGAAAGTCTACTTAGTTAGTTCCCCTCTTGTCTCCTATTCCCATCTGTCTATGGTAGTAAATTCTGGTGTTCCTTTTCTTTTTAGGAAAGGAGACATCTAAAAGACATGATGACATCAGCTCCTAAGAAAAGGAGATGCGCCATCTGTAATAAGAAACTGCCGGACACATATGGGAAACAGTTGTCATCCATCTGTATCGCCAAAGTAGTAAAAGATGAACATTCTTCTTTTATGTCTAACTTGAGAGCCATATTGAGAGAGGAAGTCCACAGTACAGTCACAGACCTAGTCTTCCAGCAAGCTCCTCAGGGTGCGCCACGTCAGAAAAGACCCTGACAGGAGTTAGAGTCCAGTTCAGAGGAGGAAGAGGTATCGGATTTCTCCAGTCCTGATCAGGACAGAGAAGAATACATCTCAGTTCCCCCAGAGGAGAAGAAAAAATACCTTTTCTCCTGGGAAGATACCGATACACTTTATCTGCAGTGAGGAACACTATGCAAGCAGACACTAGCCAACCCTCGTCAGTACAAGATCAGATCTTTGGGGGATTGAGAACCCACATAAACAAGGTACCCCCCCTTCTACCCCAATGGGATCTATTCGCTACAAGGAAAAATGCAAAGGTGGAAAAATTCTTCTCCCTCAACCCAGGAGGCAGCCCTATGGGGATAGATGCCTTATCTCAGAAGTGGAACATGGACCTAGCTTATGCTTTCCCTCCTTGGCCCTTAATACTGTTAGTACTAAGGAAAATTCAGGGTGATAATAATCCTACCCTTCTGGCCCAGGAGAAGCTGGTTCCCCTTGCTGAGGAAGATGTCCTTGGAAGATCCAATAATCCTTCCAGAGAGGTGAGACTTGCTATTTCAGGGTCCAATATACCATCCCGATGTGAAATTTCTCCAACTTTCGGCCTGGATCCTGAAAGGCAAACTCTAAGATCCAGAGGGCTGTCAGATTGTCATCTCAACAATGCAAAATGGTAGGAAGCTAGTGACATCGGTGATCTACACAAATTTAGAAGAAATTCTGTTCACAATATCAACCAAAATCAGAAAGTTCGGATCCAAACTTTCCTAAAATATTAGAGTTCCTACAGATGGGGTTTGTGAAAAGTGTAAGGCCTAGCTCTTTAAAGGTGCAGGTTGTGGCATTAAGTGCTTTTATGGATTACCCACTAGCCCGCCATCCATGGGTCGAAAGATTAATTAAGACCATAATACTAAATCCAACTATTAAATCCTATATCCCACCATGGGACTTAAACATAGTCCTGAGGAGTTTGTGACCAACCTTACAAGCCCCTTCAGGAGTCAAGCTTAAAATTTCTCTCCCTTAAAACTGTGTACTTAGTGGCAATTACTACAGCAAGATAGATAGGGGAGATTGAAGCCTTTTCAATTAAAGACCCATACCTGAGGGGCCTGGACAACTGTTATCCTCAGATTAGATCCAGCTTTTTTGCCAAAAGTAGTAACCCCTTTCCATATGAATCAGGAGGTGGTCTTGCAATCTTTCAGCCAGGACTTCAAAAATGATCAAGAATTAACCTTTAACTCGCTAGATGTTAGAAGGGTGGTTCTACAGTACTTAGAAGTCACAAAAGACTGGCATATAGACTGCAAACTGTTTGTACAATTTGGGGAGAAGAACAAGGGAATGAAGGCTACCAAATCAACATTGGCAAGATGGGTCACATCTGTAATAAGCCTGGCCTATTCATCTGAAGGAATATCCCCGCCAGAGAACATAAGAGCTATATCTACATCATGGGCAGAAAGAGCTGGGGCCTCGGCAGACCAAATCTGCAAAGCGGCAACATGGACAAATCTGAGCACCTTCTGCAGACATTATAAATTGGGACATTCTATCGGGTCAAGATGACCTTCGGAAGGAAGGTCCTCCAGGCAGGAGTCCCACCCTAAAATGAATTCTCCTGAGGGTGCTGTCAGGAGGGACGTCCTGGAAAGTAGGCATCAGACCTACCGGAAATCGGGTTTCCAGGTGTCCCACGTGACCCTATTACCGGTAGGTCTAATGCCTACTTTTGTAACCACTGTGACAGTCACTGATAGTATATGTGAGGGGAGGTATGTGTCACTCAGGATGCTCTCCTGTGTGAACTGAGACCTATTGAATTTCTGTCAGCATGTTATATGCTGGGGGTTACCTCTTTTAAAGGGTGTAGGTTTATGGGAATAACTTAGATGGAAGGGAAGTCATTCCTCATACCCACACCTCAGGGTGTGTGTGAGCAAGGTTTAAATGTTCAGTCCTGTGTTTTGTTTGTTTTTTTTCTTTTTGTGTTTGGAGAGGCAAGGTCTCTACACTGGACAGCCATAGCTCAGGACATAGCTGGAGGCTGGACATAACATGTGTGGGTGAACCACATATATAATATTATATTATAGTTCATCTGTTTTGCCAGTAAGGCTGTGATTATTTTTTCTGGAGTTGCAGGGCTTTATACCATATAAAAAAGCCTGCAGAGAAAAGCTGGTTCCTGAGTCTACTTCCGGAAGCGGCCGAGCGAGTTGTCCTACCACGCTACTGTGGCACCCCTGCGGGTCCAGTTGCCACAGAGGTACTGCACCTCACCCAGAGGTGTGGTACCCTACTCCCAGGTAAGGAAGGAACACTACCCGGGACCCACACACCTGCATCCAGCACTACACCACTCCAGACCAGCAGACGGAGCAAGATGCACTTGGTCACGGCTGAGCCCTGTCCCTGGCTGGAGCGGGGAGGGGGGGACCAAAGGAGAGGGAACCATGTAGTGGGTGTGGGTGAAGGAAGTAGCAAAGAGGAGCACCTTAGCAGAGGTTATAAGAATAAGGGGAACCTTCTAGAAGGAGTTCAGTCAGGGCTATAAGCCCAGGAGGGAGGACCTGCTTGTGACAGGTCCAGATAAGAGGGGGCCCAGAGTATGGGGCCCAGAAGAAGGAAGAAGAGACAGAGGGGGTCTCAGGGGCACGGGAGCGTGGGACCCGCATCCACCCGACCGCCGTCAAGTGGAGGGACCAGGCCGCAGAAGGGGACCGGCCCCAGACTAGTGGAGAACAACCAGGCTCAGCTAGCCAAACGGAGGCCGCAGCATTTTCAAGGTGTTGCAGCCGAAATCCACAATTACATCGCCGAAAAGGTGGCCACATAGGGTCCAGGGGACTGAGAGTAAGTCGCCCGACAAGGCCTGAGGCCACTGGCTTGGTACACTAATTGTGAGGCGCAGGGCAGGAGGGCGAGAGTCAGCGCAACGAGACGGCCAGAGAGGCACATAAGAAGGGGGTCCCGACTATTTGTACCTGAACTGACTGGGAGTTGGCTGGATCCCTTCCTTGGAAAACACAGGACGACGTGGGCGGTTATAATCGGCTGCCGCGGTAACCTGGAACTGCATAAGTGTAACATACCTGGCGGCGTCCTTGCATGGTGGTCCATCTCCCACTGTGCAAGAGGGCGCACTTGATCTCCTGTCCAGAATGTCTCTCTGGCTTCCCTCCATGCTGTCTGTTTGTGTCTGTTTCTGCTGCTTAAGGGCGGCGCCCGATCACTTCCTGCCTTTTGTACCTGCTGTGGGTCACACCCCTTGTGCGTCCTCAGCCTATTGCTGTCTGTCACTTGGTATATAGCTCAGCAGCTCCCTTCTATCCCTGCCTGAGCATAGTGTTTCCTTCAGTGTGTGCTTGCACTCTGAAGGTGCCAGGTCCCGTCTCTTGTCTCCTGCTTTTTGTATCAGTTCCCGTGTCTGAACTGAGTCCTGTATGTCTCCTGCTTTGCGGTATCAGCTCCCGTGTCTGAACTGTGTCCTGTATGTCTCCTGCTTTGCGGTATCAGCTCCCGTGTCTGAACTGAGTCCTGTATGTCTCCTGCTTTGCGGTATCAGCTCCCGTGTCTGAACTGACTCCTTTCTGTGTTCTCTTGTCTGTCCTGTCTGAACACGCTCCTAGCCTGTTCCTCTCGCCTTCTAGTGGCCGATTTCCTAGACCCGCTCCTGTGTCTGGTCTGTCCTGTCTGAACACGCTCCTTGCCTGTTCGTTCCGCCTTCTAGTGGCCGATTTCCTAGACCCGCTCCTGCGTCTGGTCTGTCCTGTCTGAACGCGCTCCTTGCCTGTTCGTTCCGCCTCTCTGGGGGCCGTATTCCCAGACCCGCTCCTGTATCCCTCTGCAGTGTCGGTCTCCTCCGTGCACTCAGTTCCAGTCTGAACTCTCTCCTGTCCTTTGCCTGTTTTGCCTCTGTGTCCGTTCCCTTCCTTTTTCTGCAGAGTCTGAACTCGTACCTAACTCCTGCTTGTTGTCTCTGCAAGTACTGTGTGAGTATCTGGCTCTGTCTTTCCCTTCCTGTCTGTTCCGTGTGAACAGAGCCCTGTCCTCCCTGCTCAGCCTTGTCTGCACTCTAGCTGTGCTTGCTTGTAACCCTCTGCCTGTATTGTTCCTGAGTCCCGGTGTGTACTGGGTCCTATCCCGCCTGTGTTCCTACCTGCTAGTGCCTCCCTGTCTGCACTCTAGCTGTGCTTGTCTTTACCCCCCTGCCTGCATACCCGCCTGCCTGCATACCAGTCATGCCTGCCTATACCCACCAGTCTGTGTGCCAGCCTACCAGCCTGTTCCTGTATTCCCCTGTGTGGGTCAACAGCCGTGTCCGGGGTCTGTCCTGGAGTAGCACCTGGTCCCTCTGCTCGGTTCCTCCTTGGTGCACTGGCGTCGTATGCCGTCGTGCGACCCTGGTCGGATCGGGTGAATACCTAGTCACGCCCCTCCAGGCATTCACTCTCCGGCACGGTCCAGTGGAATCACTACCAATCACACGCACACGCCGCTTAGCCCGGGCGTGTGCATAACAGCATGCTCAGGCCATGGTTCCCGTTGAGCCCCACGGCCTTCGCTCTTTGAGAAGTTTTTCCAGCGAATACATGCATTAAAATAAAATAAATAAATTTTTTTTCCCCCTTTAGCTGAGTTCCAGGCGAATTACGCACCCGTCCAGATGGATCTATCAGCCCTCGTTCCTGCGGATCCGCCACGTTACTATGGGGATCCAAGACAGTGTCGTGCATTTGTGGAGCAATGCATGCTACACTTTAAGGCCTACCCTCTCTATTTTCCTTCCGATTGGGCTAAAGTGGCCTTTATGATTGACTACCTAGCGGGTGATGCCTTGAAATGGGTCACCCCCCTATGGGAAGCATGGGATCCTGTCATCCTTGACCTGCAGGCCTTCCTGGTGGCCTTTCGTATGGTCTTCGAGGACCCTAACTCTGAAGCCCCTGCTGAAGCTTCACTTCCCAATATCCCGGAGCAGCCCCGACGGGTAATGTGTGTGGGTAGCGCAATAGTCCTCCAGCCCAATGAGACTACTGCCCACCCAGAATCCTCACAGGGTGACTACGCTTTCCGGAATACTTCTCTCAACCTCAAGAGGCAGTCCAGACGTGCTAGACTTAGAGGCAAGCCGTCACGCCAGGGTCTGTCCTCCCTGAGACCTCCTGACCCCAACCTTGAAGTCCCTACTGAAGCTTCATCTCCCTGTATCCCAGAGAAACCCCAATGGGTAATGTGCGTGGGTAGTGCACCAGTTCTCCTGGCCGAAGAGACTTCTGCCCATCCAGACTCCACACAGGAGAACTTCCTGCACCCGGCATCAGATGCTTCTTTCTCTTTAACCGGTGTGCATGTCCAAGGATGCTCCAAAGCTGTGGTTACCTCAGAGTCTGTGCACCTCTACTACCTGGCGGAGGATCCCCTGTTGCCTCCTGAACCCTCCGGGATACCACTCGATGACAAATGGAGAGAGACTTCTCTACACCCGGTACTCAATACTTTGTCCGCTTCATCCTGTGAGCCTGACAATGGGTACCCCAAAGTGGTAGTTACCTCCGAGTCTCTACACCCCTCCGACCAGGCGGAGGATCTCCAGTTGTCTCCTGAACCCTTCGGGGTGCTACCTGGTAGCGAAAGGACAGAGACTCTCCTATACTCTGTACCTGATACCTCGCTCGCTTCGTCCAGTGAGTCCAACTTAGTGTACTCCGAAGCAGAGGTTACTCCTGAGTCTCTACACCCCTCCGACCAGGCGGAGGACCTCCAGTTGTGTTCAGAATCCTTCGGGGTGCCACCTGGTGGTGAATGGACAGAGACTTTCCTATATCCTGGATCTGATACCTCGCTTGCTTCGTCCAGTGAGTCCAACTTAGTGTACTCCGAAGCAGAGGTTACTCCTGAGTCTCTACACCCCTCCGACCAGGCGGAGGACCTCCAGTTGTGTTCAGAATCCTTCGGGGTGCCACCTGGTGGTGAATGGACAGAGACTTTCCTATATCCTGGATCTGATACCTCGCTTGCTTCGTCCAGTGAGTCCGACCTAGTGTACTCTGAAGCAGAGGTTAACCGTGAGTCTCTACACCCCTCTGACCAGGCGGAGGACCGCCAGCTGTCTCCAGAACCCTTCGGGGTGCCACCTGGTGGTGAATGGACAGAGACTTTCCTATACTCGGTATCCGATACCTCGCCTGCTTCCTCCAGTGAGTCCGACCTAGTGTACTCTGAAGCAGTTGTTTTCTCTGAGCCTCTGCACTCTTCTGACCCGGCGGAGGACCTCCAGTTGTTTCCTGAATCCTCCGGGATACCACCAGATAACAAAGAGACAGTGACTTTTCCTCATTATGTACCTGATAACCCGTCTATTTCTTCCTGTGAGCTTGACAAGATGTACCTCGAAGCAGAGATTACCCTTAAGTCTCTGTCCCCCTCCAACCCAGTGAACGACTGGCCCTCGAATTCCCTGTGGAAGATTCTGGCAGGCCTGAAGAAGAGGGGGCGTAAGGGGGGAGGTACTGTAACATACCTGGCGGCGTCCTTGCATGGTGGTCAATCTCCCACTGTGCAAGAGGGCGCACTTGATCTCCTGTCCAGAATGTCTCTCTGGCTTCCCTCCATGCTGTCTGTTTGTGTCTGTTTCTGCTGCTTAAGGGCGGCGCCCGATCACTTCCTGCCTTTTGTACCTGCTGTGGGTCACACCCCTTGTGCGTCCTCAGCCTATTGCTGTCTGTCACTTGGTATATAGCTCAGCAGCTCCCTTCTATCCCTGCCTGAGCATAGTGTTTCCTTCAGTGTGTGCTTGCACTCTGAAGGTGCCAGGTCCCGTCTCTTGTCTCCTGCTTTTTGTATCAGTTCCCGTGTCTGAACTGAGTCCTGTATGTCTCCTGCTTTGCGGTATCAGCTCCCGTGTCTGAACTGTGTCCTGTATGTCTCCTGCTTTGCGGTATCAGCTCCCGTGTCTGAACTGAGTCCTGTATGTCTCCTGCTTTGCGGTATCAGCTCCCGTGTCTGAACTGACTCCTTTCTGTGTTCTCTTGTCTGTCCTGTCTGAACACGCTCCTAGCCTGTTCCTCTCGCCTTCTAGTGGCCGATTTCCTAGACCCGCTCCTGTGTCTGGTCTGTCCTGTCTGAACACGCTCCTTGCCTGTTCGTTCCGCCTTCTAGTGGCCGATTTCCTAGACCCGCTCCTGCGTCTGGTCTGTCCTGTCTGAACGCGCTCCTTGCCTGTTCGTTCCGCCTCTCTGGGGGCCGTATTCCCAGACCCGCTCCTGTATCCCTCTGCAGTGTCGGTCTCCTCCGTGCACTCAGTTCCAGTCTGAACTCTCTCCTGTCCTTTGCCTGTTTTGCCTCTGTGTCCGTTCCCTTCCTTTTTCTGCAGAGTTTGAACTCGTACCTAACTCCTGCTTGTTGTCTCTGCAAGTACTGTGTGAGTATCTGGCTCTGTCTTTCCCTTCCTGTCTGTTCCGTGTGAACAGAGCCCTGTCCTCCCTGCTCAGCCTTGTCTGCACTCTAGCTGTGCTTGCTTGTAACCCTCTGCCTGTATTGTTCCTGAGTCCCGGTGTGTACTGGGTCCTATCCCGCCTGTGTTCCTACCTGCTAGTGCCTCCCTGTCTGCACTCTAGCTGTGCTTGTCTTTACCCCCCTGCCTGCATACCCGCCTGCCTGCATACCAGTCATGCCTGCCTATACCCACCAGTCTGTGTGCCAGCCTACCAGCCTGTTCCTGTATTCCCCTGTGTGGGTCAACAGCCGTGTCCGGGGTCTGTCCTGGAGTAGCACCTGGTCCCTCTGCTCGGTTCCTCCTTGGTGCACTGGCGTCGTATGCCGTCGTGCGACCCTGGTCGGATCGGGTGAATACCTAGTCACGCCCCTCCAGGCATTCACTCTCCGGCACGGTCCAGTGGAATCACTACCAATCACACGCACACGCCGCTTAGCCCGGGCGTGTGCATAACAATAAGAACTGTGAGTAAAGCCTGAAGACGGCACCCCACTGTGTCCTTTATTTATGGCAGCGTCACCGGCCCTGCACTACACTGTCCCTACCAACAACATCTACCTCATCAAGTCCGATATACTGCCCTGGGGCTTAGCTCTGCCCATGGATAGATGCACTATCTCAGCTGCATCACCATCAGCCCCAGTGGATCTGCACCGCAGCGGAGGCCATATATAGCCGCTTACCTCGGGTGGTGTCACAACACTTTTCCACAAATCTTTATTTCCCCAATTAACTGATCTTTATTTGAACGCCTTGGGCCACGGACCGGGTCACTGCCACTGTGACAACCCCAATACTACCCCATGACCCAGGGGGCGCGTCACTACTTTACTACCAAAACCAGGTTTTCATGAAGAAAAAAACTGCAAAAAATTCAACGTGTGGACGTGGTCTAGGCCTGTGCTTATGTGTCTGGTGTACATACCATGATATGAAAACTGCCTTATGTGTACATGAAGTTGAGTTTGAAACTTGTGCTCCTGTGATTTGCTGGTATTACATTAAAGTAACTCTTGGACTTAATAATTACAGGACAATAACTATATAATGACTATCTTCCTGGAGGTCAACACTACTGGAGAACGGGAGGTCTACCAGACAGAAGACCTGATGTGTCCAATTTCTCAACTCTCTACTTTTGGAGGTTTGTCATGAGTGGAATTGATGTCTTAAAGGGTCACCATTAAAGCTAAAAGGTATGGTCCACTTCTAACAACTAAGAGATTTGCTAGAAATGTCTCGTATTCAGGCCTCAAATGAGGGAGTCTTGAATCTGTCTCCAGAATTGAGTCATGCTATGTGAAGTGGTTCCAGAAATGCAGGAGTATGTTTGGAGAGGTAATGCCATGCTCTAACCTGATGCAGTGAATAGAGATTAGGGGTCTCCATTTTAGATGTGAGTTCCAGAGGTGGGACCCACATGTTAGATACATTTAGAAAATCCTATGAGAAACACGAGTGTTTTGTGAAAATGCCTCACAACTATCACATGGCTTGCCCATAGGCTGTGCACCTTGACACTAAACCCAGTCTCCCTTAACTTCCTAGTAGGGGATTCTCCATCCCCAAGTGAGTGTTCAGATGTTCCAAGAGTAAACAGGCTTACATGTGTTAGCCCTCCAGTCTCCCAGGATGCTTTTCTCCAGAATGGCTGCTGTTATGACCAAGCAGACACCGGGACACCATGCTATTTTGGGAACAGAGGTATACACTTATTGCATTTTTACTCTTTGGTTTTATTTAATAAACGCTTAAACTTTGTTTTTTTTCCCCTCATCTAGTTACTGCCCACTTTATCAAAGATGGCATTTTATCTGTTGTTATTTCCAAATATGTCACTCTACCATCACTAATCTTAACATCAGAGCCAGGGGAGCAGAAGGTGACCCTATTGCACAAAACAATGCTTTTCTGCTGTACAGCTTCCCATTGTCAGCCTGTGGGACCACACAAACTGTAAGTGCCCTATTTGTGGAAGTCTTGGTAAGATGGTCCACTCTTGGTGTCACTATAAATTCTTCACAGGTAGTAAAGTGAAGTCAGCAAATGGTGTAAAGTAACTGGCAGAACACATCTAGCTAGAGTTCAAGTGACTCTCACTATGGCACCTTCCCCTGCATTCCCTGTGCTGATCTCTTGTTATCCAAATCTCTAGGTTCTCTCCATGTAAAATTTAATTCTCCGTTAGGTTGATGTGGTTTATGAGAATGACTTGGCAGCTGACATTGACGTGAGAACTTGGAAAGGCTTGTCCATAACCAGAGATAGTACTTTTGGATAAGAGTCTCAAATACAAAAAGTTTGAAAGGTTCCATTTTTAAATACCCAAAAATTGCTCTTTACTATCTAAATATTTCTCATTCCTTTTTAGTCTGTTTGACCTTATGTCTCAAGTTCTAAGATCATGACTGAAGTTCAGATGGTGTTAGGATTATGTGACACCCCAGGGGTCTGGTTGTCACAGTGATAGAGATATTACGTCTGAGAGCAGGTGGGAGGTCCTTTGGTGAGGGATCCTGTGCATGCCACACCTCCTGCCCAGCCTTGGGAGGGGAAGAACTTCCCCTGTATAAACCCGGGGCTGAGGCAGGGTTAGGGAGTCCAGGAAGAGTAGAGACAAGAGCAGCATAGGAAGCAGCAGAGTCACAAGGAGTCAGGGGCTGGCAGCTAAAGAGCTCGCCCTGACTAAGAAGATTCTTTACCGGACCCGGAGTCCGAGGCTGTGGGGACTAACTTCTACCCAGCAGCAGAATCCGTCAGGCAGGGGATTTCAGGTCCCCTGGCCCAGAAGCCCGAAGGCCCGGTCACACGCGTGGGACCAGCACCGCCATCGTGGAGCGGAAGCCATTAGAAGGCCCCGAGTCACCGGCCATACGGGTGAGCACCACACGGTACACTCAGGGACGTGGGCTACTTACATCAGCTTCTAGCAAGGTAGCCAGAAGAGTACAGTCAGCTTGGGAGGCCTACAACTACGCCTGGCCAGGGGAGATCCCATCTGCTCAAGGACTGACCAGGCCCCGTTCGCTAGCAAGTACTCCGGGAGGGTCTATCGTTGTTACCAGTAAAGACCCTGAACGCTACCATACCGTCTCTGAGTGGTTCCTGCTACCCCCATCATCCACGTCGGCTGCCCTGAGGCCATACCCCTCCCGTTGGGGGTTATACTATCACGCTGCACCACCCTTCCACCGGCCTCAGCGGTCTGCCCTGCAGCAGCAGCCCCCTGGCTGCATTCAACGGGTGGCGTAGTCATCAACCATTTTCTACCGCTAACAGACTGCCGTCCAGTTTGACTCCCTGGGCACGGACCGGGTCACCGCCACGAGACTACAACCCTAAACAGATCCGGCTCCGGGTAAGCTCCCGCGTGCGCAACGCAGCGCGACACAGGCCCAGGGGCGCGTCAACTTTGGCGTAGTCGGCAGGATCACGTGCCCGCAACCACCGGGTACTGCGTGCCTGAAAAGCAAAGACTGTTCAAACTTACCAGTGGTGAAGATTCCCGCCATCGGTGAAGATTCCCGCCATCCGGCGCCATCTTCAGCCTTCTTCCCGCCATCGGTGAAGTTTCCCGCCATCCGGCGCCATCTTCAGCCTTCTTCCCGCCATCCGTGGAGTTTTCCCGCCATTGGACGCCATCTTGAGGACGCCGCGCGGGAAGAAGAGGGGCGTGGACTCCGAAAGCGCGCGAGAACTGAAGCCCCGCCTCACGTCCGGACGTTGCGTAAGGTCCTGGAAGGAGCCCAGCAGACGCCGACGTCACAGGAGCGCGACGGAAGGTCCTCAACCCTGACGATCCACTGCGGAGCCGCGGCCTACGGAACAGGATCATCGCAAGGTAGGCCACGGTCCACTAGGGGGGAGGAAGATGTCGGATACGGAGGAGAGCTCCACTGCCTCAACCCCCGCCAGCGCTACCGCTGTTGCAGTTATGCCCTTCACCATGCCCTATATCCCGGGAGCAGCTTGGCTACCCCAGTACTCAGGGGAGTCACATACCCTGCATGACTTTAGAGAAAAGCTGGATAGCCTCTTCCAGGTGTACCCCCTCACAGAAGAGCAAAAAGTGAGCATCCTGGTGGCCCAACTAACTGGGGCAGCCAAAAGGGAAGTAAAATCCTGGCCACCTGGGAGGAAGACTGTCGCAGGGATACTAACCCGGCTGAAGGACACCTTTGATACCCGCACCTCAGCCGAGATTAAACTTAGATTCTACGGGTGCAAGCAGCGAGCGCATGAGAGTATAAGGGACTATGCACTCAACCTACAAGAGGCCCTGAGGGCCATTAAGCAGACCGACCCTAATGGAGTGGGAAACGAGGACAGGCTGTTGACCGAACAATTTATAGAGGGTTTATATTGCAATGCCCACCGCACCCAGTTGCGGGCAATGGCCTTACAGGACCCTCATCTAGAATTTGCACAGTTCAAGGACAGAGCCATCCGGGTGCTCCGAGAACCGGCACCAGGTGGCGTTGTGACCCACAGACGCCCCACTACCACTTACTACCAGGAGGCGGCGCCCTTGTCAGCAGGGCCTGTGGGAGCTGATGCGCAGGCTTTGGACAATGACCCGGCTCCAGACCTACACCATCAGGTCCAAGAGCTAGCTAAAAGCGTTGCTGCGCTAACCCGAACTGTGCAGTCTTTACAGGTTTCCACTCCAGGGAAGATCCAGCTGGCATCCGGACCGGAGGACATCCCGTGGCGTCGACCAAGGAGGACCCCACCGGCCAGAGGAAGACCCAGTGACCGATACAGCGAGGACGGACGACCCATCTGCCGCCGCTGCAATCAACCCGGACATATGGAAAGGTACTGTTCTTTAAACGGGCACAACCTGGGGTAGAGGGCCAACCCCCAGGAAAAAGATCACCAGGCCCATCGAACTGGCGCGACAGATATGTGGGAGGACGTCCAGTCTTGCCTGTGGTACTGGATGGCATTCCCATGAGTGCCCTACTGGACACCGGGTCACAGGTCACCACCATCCCGTACGTGCTCTTCAAGCAGTACTGGAATGACTCGGATATTACCCGCTACCCTGACGACGACTTGAGTATCATCGCCAGCAATGGTCAGCCCGTGCCACAGATCGGATTTAAAGAGGTGACCATCAAAATTGGTAGAGTCGAACTGGCCGCACAGGGACTGATCATTGTAGATATTGACAAACATGAGAGTCACCCAAAAATAACTCTAGGAACTAATGTAATTGAAAATTGTCTTGCAGAGGTGATTTTCCTTTTACAGCAGGTTGCCAAGAATGCCAGCTCCGGCGAGCAGCGGGTGCTCCAGAAAGAGATCCGGGCACTGATGCAACGGCAACAAGTGGAACTCTCCGGCGGTGAGATTGGTAGCGTAAGAATGTGTGACCCTTTTCCTATTGCCATGCCCCCAAAAAGTGAAATGATGATTTGGTGCCGGGCAGCTATTGGTCTGAGAGGTAGAGATTACCAGGCAATGGTAGAACCAGTTTACTCAGACAGTAGGCCCACCATTTTGACAGCACGGGGGGTGGTCAATGTACGCCATGGGAGGGTGCCCGTTCGCATAATAAATATCGGGGAGAGGGAAGTGTACCTGCCCCGGTATGCCACGCTAGCCAAATTATATACCACTAATCAAAATTCTATACAATCTGTGGAACCCTTGCCTCCATCTCACCCGGAGGAAGGTAACGGCTCTAAGAAAGACATGGAGGACTGGTGTCAGCAACTACATCTGGGTACTGACTCCACTCCCTCACACCAGAAACAAGGAGTCTATCGGGTGGTTCAAGAGTATGAGAGAGTGTTTAGTAAACACCCGTTAGACTTCGGGCGAGTCAAGGGGGTAGAACACCGCATCCCCACGGGAGATCATCCTCCCATAAAAGAGAGGTATCGACCCGTACCCCCTGCACATTACCAACACGCCAAGGGGATGCTTAGAGACATGAAGGAGGCTGGGGTAATCCGGGATAGCTGTAGCCCCTGGGCAGCCCCACTAGTTTTAGTCAAAAAGAAAGACAACACCATGAGGATGTGTGTAGATTACCGGAAAATCAACCGTATCACACACAAGGATGCGTACCCCTTACCAAGGATAGAGGAGTCATTGGCTGCTTTAAGATCTGCTAACTTCTTCTCTACCTTGGATCTCACTAGCGGGTACTGGCAGGTTCCTGTAGCAGAGGCGGACCGGGAGAAGACCGCATTCACCACCCCGATGGGACTTAGCGAGTTCACCTGCATGCCGTTCGGACTCTGCAACGCCCCAGGAACCTTCCAACGATTAATGGAGTGCTGTCTGGGCCACAGAAACTTCGAGACGGTCCTGTTGTACCTGGACGATGTCATCGTATACTCCAAAACTTATGAGGACCACCTGAAACACCTGGCGGAGGTGTTCGAAGCTCTGGCGAGTTACGGCCTAAAGGTGAAACCCTCCAAGTGTCACCTCCTGAAACCAAAGGTGCAATACCTGGGACACGTGGTGAGCGCTGACGGAGTGGCTCCCGACCCCGATAAGATCACCGCAATCAAAGGATGGCCAAGCCCTTCCAGCGTAAAAGAAGTGCGGCAGTTCCTAGGGTTGGTAGGCTACTACCGAAGGTTTATTCCCGGTTTCACCAAAAAGGCGGCGCCTATGCAGGACCTCCTGATAGGCCAGTCCCGGAAGGCCAAGAACCAGAAGCCGCCCTTCAAATGGGAAGAGCTAGAGGAAGAGTCCTTCCGCCAGCTGAAGATGGCCCTCACGGGGGATGAAATCTTGGCGTATCCGGACTATAGCCAGCCCTTCATCCTCTACACCGACGCCAGTAACGTCGGGCTAGGAGCCGTACTGTCCCAGATTCAGCAGGGGAAAGAGCGAGTAATCGCCTATGCCAGCCGAAAACTGCGACCCACCGAAAGGAATCCCGAGAATTATAGCTCATTTAAGCTAGAGTTCCTGGCCGTGGTATGGGCAGTCACCGAGCGCTTTAAGCATTACCTCGCTTCTTCCCGGTTCACCGTATACACGGATAACAACCCGCTGACACACCTGGACACGGCAAGACTCGGTGCCCTGGAGCAGAGGTGGATGGCCCGTCTGTCCAACTACGAGTTCACAATTAAATACCGGGCAGGGCGCTCCAATACCAACGCGGACGCCCTGTCCAGGATGCCCAACCTGCCGGACGGAGGAGAAGATCCGGAGGGACTGGAAGAAGTTGAACTCCCTGCGTTCCACCGTCATGGGACTATCCAGTATTCCCACCGGGTAAGGAGTAAGCAGGCTGCTACGTTGAACCCCTTACCTCACTACAACTGGGCGGAAACGCAAGACAGCGACCCTGCCGTCCGACTGGTGAAGGAGATGCTGACTCGCCCGGAGGCTAGCCTGGAATCAGACGCTCCAGAGGAAGCCAAACAACTATGGGCAGAGAAGAGTCGACTGTTCCTTTACAAGGGGAAGTTGTGCCGCAGAATGGTTAACTCCAGGACGCATGAACTACTCTGGCAAGTAGTGGTGCCACGAAGAGACGCAGCCATGGTGATGGAGGCATACCACGACGGAGCTGGACACTTCGGGTGGAAAAAGCTGGAGTTCCTGCTGCGCGAGCGGTTCCACTGGGTAGGCATGAGGGGAACCATCGAGAAGTGGTGCAGAGACTGTGGCCCGTGCAATCTGAGAAGGAAGGACCGGGCCAGCCAGAAGACTCCCCTGCAGTCCATCGTCACCCGGCAACCGTTGGAACTGGTAGCCTTGGATCATGTAAAACTGACCCCCAGCAGAAGTGGCTACGTCTACGCGTTAACCATCGTGGATCATTACTCCCGGTTTCTGGTTGTCGTCCCCGTCAAGGACTTAACGGCTCGAACAGCAGCTAGAGCCTTCCAGCAGCACTTTTGCCGTCCACACGGGTACCCGGACCAAGTGCTGACGGACCAGGGACCTGCCTTTGAAGCGGAGGTCTTCCAGGAATTCTGCAATCTGTATGGCTGCCGGAAGATAAGGACGACACCCTACCATCCGCAAACTAATGGACTTTGTGAGAAAATGAACCAGGTGGTAATGGATCTTCTAAAAACGTTGCCCCTGGAAGAACGCAGTCTGTGGCCTGAGAAGTTGCCCGATCTGGTGGACCTATACAACCACATCCCGGTAGGTTCCACCAACTGTACCCCGGCTTACCTAATGAGGGCAAGACCTGGTAAGTTACCTGTTGACCTGGAAATGGGAGTCCTGACGCCCGAGGACACTTCACCAGAAACAGACTGGGACACAGAGAGGCAGCAGCAGTACCGGAAAGTACAGGAGAGCGTGGAGCGAAGTCTCTGTCAGGCTAGGGAAAGACAAGAGAAGACTTACAACCAGTATGCTCCCGCTGTTCCCCTGGTACCCGGAGAGCAGGTCTTGAAGAGGAAGAGACGGCTCCACAAGTTGGACGACCAGTGGGAGAAGGACCCGTACACCGTACTGCCCTCAAGCCACGAGAACCCGAAGGTCTGTACCATCAGTAAAGACGGAGGGGAAACCACAGCCATTGTATCCCGGGACCACCTGAAGAAGTGCCCCGAACAACTGAGGAACCCTGAGGAGGAACAGGAAGACCATCGACCCGTGGAAGAAAGGGAAGATATGGTTAGTACCGTGCTCGGGGACTTCCCTCGGTCTTGGACTCAAGTCAATGGTGCAGTTGTGGTACCCGTACTCACCTTCCTCCAACCATCATCCCAAGAACCTACGGAGCAACGGGTAGAGCTGGAAGAGCAGCCGGTCCAGGAGGCAGAAGACTCCACCCAAGCGGAACAGGAGAATCCACCCTCTGCTTATAGTGAGCCTGCCGTACCCCTAGTGAGACAAAGAGCCGGTAGACAGCTGCCCAGTTTACCCTTGACAGCTCCTACACCCTGTAGTTCAGGGCCAGACGGTCAGCTCCGTAGGTCCACTAGGGCCACTAGAGGCCAGTTACCCGCACGTTGGAGGATCTAAATGTTTAAGTTGTTTTACAATGTTTACCTGTTTATTGTTTCTTGTGTGTAATTTTGTGTTTCTAGTTGTTTTTAGGAGTCTTCGGTGGATTTACCGGGAATCCTTTGTATATAGTTGGAGCGTAACCCAGGATGGACTAGAGACTGTTAAGGACTCGGGGTAGGACAGACCCCTACCTGGTTACGTCTCCCTGTGTTGGTGAAATGGACACCTTTGCTTTTCTTCAAAGACTGCACCCGGTTGCGGACATCCGTGACCATCTTATTGTGTTTCCTTATTGTATTTTATTGTTCTTTGATATACCTTGTTATATTTTTCTGAAAAGTGTTTAGTCCCGGAGTACTAAATTTCACTAGGGGGGAGTGTGACACCCCAGGGGTCTGGTTGTCACAGTGATAGAGATATTACGTCTGAGAGCAGGTGGGAGGTCCTTTGGTGAGGGATCCTGTGCATGCCACACCTCCTGCCCAGCCTTGGGAGGGGAAGAACTTCCCCTGTATAAACCCGGGGCTGAGGCAGGGTTAGGGAGTCCAGGAAGAGTAGAGACAAGAGCAGCATAGGAAGCAGCAGAGTCACAAGGAGTCAGGGGCTGGCAGCTAAAGAGCTCGCCCTGACTAAGAAGATTCTTTACCGGACCCGGAGTCCGAGGCTGTGGGGACTAACTTCTACCCAGCAGCAGAATCCGTCAGGCAGGGGATTTCAGGTCCCCTGGCCCAGAAGCCCGAAGGCCCGGTCACACGCGTGGGACCAGCACCGCCATCGTGGAGCGGAAGCCATTAGAAGGCCCCGAGTCACCGGCCATACGGGTGAGCACCACACGGTACACTCAGGGACGTGGGCTACTTACATCAGCTTCTAGCAAGGTAGCCAGAAGAGTACAGTCAGCTTGGGAGGCCTACAACTACGCCTGGCCAGGGGAGATCCCATCTGCTCAAGGACTGACCAGGCCCCGTTCGCTAGCAAGTACTCCGGGAGGGTCTATCGTTGTTACCAGTAAAGACCCTGAACGCTACCATACCGTCTCTGAGTGGTTCCTGCTACCCCCATCATCCACGTCGGCTGCCCTGAGGCCATACCCCTCCCGTTGGGGGTTATACTATCACGCTGCACCACCCTTCCACCGGCCTCAGCGGTCTGCCCTGCAGCAGCAGCCCCCTGGCTGCATTCAACGGGTGGCGTAGTCATCAACCATTTTCTACCGCTAACAGACTGCCGTCCAGTTTGACTCCCTGGGCACGGACCGGGTCACCGCCACGAGACTACAACCCTAAACAGATCCGGCTCCGGGTAAGCTCCCGCGTGCGCAACGCAGCGCGACACAGGCCCAGGGGCGCGTCAATTACCTGAGACTTCTGAAGTCAGGAGCTACCACACTAGTTGTGATTAAGTGTCAGGTCCAAATGTGACACTGCCACATCTAGGCAGTGAACAGAGTTATCAGATAATTCTAATGAGAAATTTTTATTTTAGGCTGCACATTCGCTGTGGTTTCACTGCAAGTGACTCATTGCCAGTGAGAGTTGAAGTCTTTACCCTCCCTCCACCATCACCTGTAGCCAGTCTGGGACCATTGAACTTGGAAATGAGGATTGCCCTAAGTATGAATTTAACGTTATATACATTGTCTTTTGCATTGCCAAACAATAACCACTTTCTATCTTCTGGCTTTACTCTACAGATGATCAGTACAGACAGTATTATGGTGATGGGGATTATCCTATTTCTAAAGTGCTCAGGGACTAAATTTATGTTGTAGTTCGCATTCTAAACAGGAGAGACCCTGGAGTGGCGCTAATGCTGAATCAGTGTTGGGCAACTGGCACCATAAACCCTCAAGAATTGCCACAATGGCCAATCTTGGTAGATGGGTAAGATCTGTACAGCCCAACACTATATACTCAAATATTAAAGTATCCATGTTTTTTTTTGTTTGTTTTTTACCTCCCATGGGCCTAAACTTACAAACACTTAGTCTGCTGACAGCTGATGTAACATAGGCACCCTGCAGTAATACAGCATGATGTCGAGAACAGGCTACAAGTAACAGCTGCTCTGACATGAAGTAGGAGTGGTCTGTGATGGCTTTGTGCTGGGCAGGTAGTTGGCACTCCAAAGGCATACTGATAGGGAGTGTTGATTGTGAGCTCCAATGGGGACAGCGATGTCTGTAAAGCTGTAAAATTAATAATGCTATATAAGCGAGTAAGATAAAATTAAGTCTTCCTAAAACCACTTGCCTGACTCTAATAATCCCCAAATATAACTTTTCCTTCATTAGGTGTCCTTTTGATGGTGGCAACTACATGACCCAGCCATTAACTATACAAGATGCTTCACTGGAGTTTCCACTCTATTATCAGCGTTTTATTGTAAAGACATTTGCCTTTTACCGTCCAGGTCAGGCATCAATAGGAGGGCTGGTAAGTTCCCACTTATCATTCTTTTCCAGGTATACTTCCACTGTAGTGCTTCTGTATGCGTGCCATCTTCACAAAACTCATGTATGGCTAAATGTCCTTCAAGACGTAAGCACTTTCTGTAGCAAAAACGCAAGATTAAACATTAGGGTTATGTGGCGCCCCTGAGGGTTCAGTCACCACAGAGGTACTGCACCTCACCCAGAGGTGTGGTGTCTCCCTTCTCTCAGGTAAGGTGGGAGTGCTGCACGGAACCCCAAACAACCGCATCCAACACTACACAGCTCCAGGCCGGCTGGAGGGGCAACATGCAGAGGGCAGCTGCTGAGCCCTGACCCTGGCTGAAGTGGGGGGAACCCAAAGGTAGGGGGAACCAGTAGTGGGGGTGGGTGGAGGAAGTAGTTAGGGGGAGCACTTCGTTAGGAGTATAAAAAAGGGAGGCCATCTTAGGGTGGTGGTTCAGTGGAGTTAGGGAGCAGTTCAGAAGAACAGCTCGGGACAGTTCAGAAGAACAGTCCGGGAGCAGAGTCTCATTAGGAGATCTGCTCCACAAGTAGGGCCAAGTCAGGAAGTCTAGGAGGGGAGCAGGGAGTTGGCTCCGTTCTAAGAAAGGATCCTAGGGGTACGGCGCGTGCAGGACTGCATCCGTACGCCCCGCATCTGTCAGAAGACAGAGGGATCGCAGCCGCATTCTAGTCCCCTGAAGGTCAAGCAAGTCTGTGTAACTCCGACGGACAGGAGGGACTTCAGAGTACACGAGCAGGACTGAGAGTGGGCAGCGCAGAGCAGAAGGGAGAAAGACCAGTGTGAAGACGGTCAAAAGAGAAACACGAGAAGGTGGGGTTCTTCCAGGTATTCCCAAGCTGTCTGAGGAAGGATTGAACCCCTGCCCGGTGAACGCAGCGCGACGCGGGAGGCCTGCACCTGTACCGTGCACCTGTTGACTGTCTGAAGAATTGTGAGTAAAAGCTCGGATGACTGCACTGTACTGCCTCCGTCCATTCTTTCATCGGCGCCATTGTTCCCCCTACACTACAACGCCCAGCGCAACCCACGCTCTCTCGCTACGCTGCCCTGAGGCCTGCTCCACCTGTGGGGAGCCGTCCCATCACAAGCTGCCCTAACATCTGCCTCAGAGGACAGTTGCAGCGCTGGTGATCCTCACCAGACACCACAGGTGGCGTCACAAACTTTCTAAAAATAACCCCCTTTTTGCACTGACCACCCCCGGTCACGGACCGGTCCAGCCACCGTGATATTCCCCGCCAACCGGCATCCAGAGGCCCGGCTGCCGAGTACCCCACGGCCCAGGCAGCGCGTTAGTTGCATTGCTCAAGGAAAACAATATTTTATTTTTTTTCCCCAGGAAGAAGGGCTGCAGCAGATTGGGAGTCGGTGACTGTATCTGCAGATGGGCCCATTAAGCTCTACATGGATGGGAGTTACCAGGGTACCAACGAACAGTTCATTGAAGGTAATGTCACTAACTTGCTAGTTGATTTTATGAGACTTTACAGTAATGTGCAAATAAGGTTTATGCCCCAATAAAGATTTAGACAAAAAAAGTTGTACATTGACTGCATTCATAGACCTTTTTTGGGTAACGGTAACAACAGTTCACAAAAAATCCATTTGTTACATGTAAAATATAAGGAGCACATTGGCTTCATTGGAAAGGGTGAGTCTTGTGACGCGCCCCCTGGGACATATTCCGTTTTGAGGGGAATACCCGGCACCGGATCAGATGGGGGGGGGGTTGTAGTCTCCGAGCGGCTGTGACCCGGTCCCGTGCCCAGGGCGTCAAGCTCAGGGTTATGTGGCAGTCTTTACTGATGTTATTAAAGTTCGTTGTGTCGACTACGCCACCCGTTGTGATGCGGTCACTGTGGCCGCCGCTGCAGCAGGGTCCGCTGAGGCTGATGGTGGATGCGCAGCTTGGTGGGATAACCCCCAACGGGAGGAGTATAGCCTCAGAGGGGACAGGCGCAGAGGATGGGGGTTGTGGTGGTGCGGTGCAGCCGGTAATGATGACAGACTCGGGTAGTGCAGTTAAGGGTCTTTACTTACTGCAGATGTTCCTGGTCACTCTAGCTCCAAGTGACCTCCCGAGCCGTGCTGCGTCCACCAGGTCCTGGATCCGGCCAACCCCCAAACAAGTCCGGAGCGTGGCCCTGAGCTCTCCCTCTGTCCTTCCTTCAGCCGTCCCCACCAGTGATTCACCTAAATCCAGCTCCCTCGGGCCTTCTGTTGGGCAACCTTTGGCCTCAGGTTCCCTGACCCTCCATGTGGTGTGCCTTCAGGGTGAATGTAGTGGGTGACCGTGACAGACTCTGCCCACGGTCTCCGGTCTCTGGCTGGGGAATGTCTTTACCCCCACCAGCTTGGGTTCCGGTACCCTCCAGCTGACTCCTCACCCGGTGTTCTTATTTGGGTTCTTGGGTCCCTTCTTTGTCCCCCTCTGGGTCTCCTTCTTTACTCCACTCTCTCTCCAGGGCTGTTGTTTCTTTCTGCAGGCTTGTCCTCTGCATCTGACTTACTCTCTGCGTCTGACCCTGATCCTAGTTGGTGCCCTCCTTATATATCCCTCTATGTGTGAGCTCAGGTGACCAGCACCCAATGAGCTCCTATCACTACCCAGACTGCTCCCCCTATCTGCCCCTACACTACATGGGATGTTCCTCCCCCCTCCCACTCCAGCCAGGAACAGGCTCGGTCGCACCTGCACATTTCTAAGTGGGAGTGCCGTCGGCCTGCTCCTCTGGAATGGGATGTATGTAGTGCATGCAGTCTATCTGAGCTCAGTTCCACACTCCATCCTTACCCGGGAGTGGAATATCACACCTCTGGGTTGAGGTGCAATACCCCTGTAGCAGCCGAATCCTCAGGGTGCTACATTCCCCCCTGGTAAACCACAGCACGTCCTCGGGCTGCAAAGACAAAAACACCAAACATACAAATTTTTATAAACATATAAAACATATAAAATATTATATATATATAAACTTTTTCATATAAACATCATCATAACATTCTCGTCGTCTCTTTCTTTCTTCCTCCTCTGGTCACCGTGCAACTCGTGACCAGGTAAAGTGCGACAGTCTTTTGAAAAGCAGTTCCTTCTAAAACCAGTAGGGGGCGCCTTAGGAAGCGCAACTATTTACAGGGAAGTTTTGGCCGTTCTCAGTCCCCGGCCAGGTAAGGGAAAGGGATGGCTGCTCACAGTCCTCAGCCTGGTTTGGGTAAGGGACACACGGGTTAAACTGTTCACTGGTCCCAACGGGGACTAAACGTTAAAGCAGCCACGGTTTCTTGTGTACCCCGACGGGTAACTATATACAGTTTTTCTTTACTACTGTTCTTAATCGTAGTACCTCCTAGCCTTGAACCCGTCCGGGTCTTCTGGCTCTTCCTCCCTACACCGCAACTCCTCCTCTGTCAGGCGATGCACGTGGAGGGCGTAAGGTCCCTTGGCACACTTGTGCCGGGTGAACGTTACCTCGTCACCGACGTAGAGGTCACGGCCTTTGTGACCCTCTGGCAGGTGAGACTCGACATCCCGTCGGGTAACGAAGACGTCACCCATGGTGTTCTGGTCCTTTATGAAGCCCCACCCATGCTGCGCATTAAACTTTATTACCGTCCCGATGGTACGGGGACGATCTGCTGCACGGGGGTCCCTTCTGGTCCGGCTCTTTTGCTCCGCGCTGCGGGTCCGGGCCCATTGCTCTCTGGCCCGCCTCTCCTCCCGCTCTCTCTTGAACTCTGCCAGCTGTTGACGGCAACACTCGGTACGCTCTGCTGCAGCTGCCCGAGTCTCTCCGGTGAACCCCATCAAATCTTCTCCCGTGGGGTCCCACACGAACTGGGCTTCCTCGAGTGGAGGCGAGACCCGAGTTACGGGCTTTGGAGCCGGGATCAGGGGCTCACACAAGGGCCCTTGTCTTTGCTGCCGCTCTAGCTCAGGGTACCCTTCGGGCCAGATGAAGGGCCGCCCGTCCGGCCATGTGAGCTGGCCGAAGAGGTCCTCCCCCAGGTGTGGCACCCTTGGTATTACGGGCGCGGGCGCGGTGGTGATGGCGCCCGGGTTGCCCAGGCCTTGCGGCCAGGCCTGGGGCACCTGGAAGGTGAAGGGCACCGTAAGGACGGCGGCGCCCTGGGTTACCTGGCCTTGCGACCAGGCCGGAGGCTCCGCGGAGGTAGATGGCTCTGCTTTGGATGCGGCGCCCGGAAACGCTAGGCCCTGTGACCAGGCCGGAGGCTCTTCTTCCTGCGCCACGCTCCGGGTCACGACGCGTGACGTCACTGGGGTCGCGACGGCGGCTTCCGGTTGGGGCCTAGTCGGTGGCGGTGTCATGGCGGTCTCGGGTACGGCAGGGGGACTTTCGGGCTCTGCGACGGGGAGCTGGGGCAGGTGGGTGGTCTTCCGGTATGGGGTATAGGCATCCCCCTTACCTGCTGCCATGCGTCTCGCTCCCTCTTCTGCGCCGTCTCCGGCCTTGGGTCCTCCCGCGTCATCCGCAGAGGTAGTCGACGTCTTCTTCCAAGGGAGCGGGTTCCGTGGGCGGATTCCAGCTTGCTGGGCCATCTCCCGGCCCCACTCCGCCAGGATCTCCCTCTGCACTCGGGCCATCCTTCCCGCGAGGCCCTCCAGGGCACTCCGCGCGCACTCCCGATCTCGGGGAAGCTGCGCCAGGATCTCCGCTAAGCCTAGCGGGGTTGTCGACTCTAGCAGGCTCCTGACCATCGGGTCGGTGCTGCTCTGCTCTGCTTCCGGCAGGCTCCTGGCCAGCGGGCCGGTGCTGCTCTGCTCTCCTCCTTCTTCCTTCTGCAGGCTCCTGGCCAGCGGGCCGGTGCTGCTCTGCTGCCGCTCCATTCCCGGGTCTACTCTTTCTCTCCTCGACTCCGGGTGCTCTTGCTCTGGACACCTCGCCTCCGGGTGCGCTCGTTCTAGACTGCTCCAAGCGACACCCATCTTTGCTCTTTTCTTTCGTCTCCTCCCACTTCGAGGGCGGTCCCGGGGCAGCTCGGTGACTGTCAGCTCCAGGGGTAGTTCTTTCACGCTGACAGACACCTCCAGCATCACAGTCTCTGTTGGTGGGGGCGGTTTCCACTTTTGGCGCCATTTTCTGTCCTGGCCCACGATGGGAGGTGGCCTCTTGCCCTCCTTTGGTACGCCCATAATGGCGTCCGCTGCTCTTCCAAGGCGGGAAATCTGCGGTTTTGGCGGGAAGCGTCGCCCAGTGGCGGGAAACTCTGCAGATGGCGGGAACAAGCTGGAAATGGCGGACAATCGGCGGGAAACGACTGGTGATGGAGTCCGATGGCGTGGACCCTCCGGAACCGGCGGGAGACTTCTTTCTGAGGTAAACTTGCACTTTTCTTCAGGCACGCAGTACCCGGGTGTTGCGGGCACGTAATCCTGCCGACTACGCCAAAGTTGACGCGCCCCCTGGGACATATTCCGTTTTGAGGGGAATACCCGGCACCGGATCAGATGGGGGGGGGGTTGTAGTCTCCGAGCGGCTGTGACCCGGTCCCGTGCCCAGGGCGTCAAGCTCAGGGTTATGTGGCAGTCTTTACTGATGTTATTAAAGTTCGTTGTGTCGACTACGCCACCCGTTGTGATGCGGTCACTGTGGCCGCCGCTGCAGCAGGGTCCGCTGAGGCTGATGGTGGATGCGCAGCTTGGTGGGATAACCCCCAACGGGAGGAGTATAGCCTCAGAGGGGACAGGCGCAGAGGATGGGGGTTGTGGTGGTGCGGTGCAGCCGGTAATGATGACAGACTCGGGTAGTGCAGTTAAGGGTCTTTACTTACTGCAGATGTTCCTGGTCACTCTAGCTCCAAGTGACCTCCCGAGCCGTGCTGCGTCCACCAGGTCCTGGATCCGGCCAACCCCCAAACAAGTCCGGAGCGTGGCCCTGAGCTCTCCCTCTGTCCTTCCTTCAGCCGTCCCCACCAGTGATTCACCTAAATCCAGCTCCCTCGGGCCTTCTGTTGGGCAACCTTTGGCCTCAGGTTCCCTGACCCTCCATGTGGTGTGCCTTCAGGGTGAATGTAGTGGGTGACCGTGACAGACTCTGCCCACGGTCTCCGGTCTCTGGCTGGGGAATGTCTTTACCCCCACCAGCTTGGGTTCCGGTACCCTCCAGCTGACTCCTCACCCGGTGTTCTTATTTGGGTTCTTGGGTCCCTTCTTTGTCCCCCTCTGGGTCTCCTTCTTTACTCCACTCTCTCTCCAGGGCTGTTGTTTCTTTCTGCAGGCTTGTCCTCTGCATCTGACTTACTCTCTGCGTCTGACCCTGATCCTAGTTGGTGCCCTCCTTATATATCCCTCTATGTGTGAGCTCAGGTGACCAGCACCCAATGAGCTCCTATCACTACCCAGACTGCTCCCCCTATCTGCCCCTACACTACATGGGATGTTCCTCCCCCCTCCCACTCCAGCCAGGAACAGGCTCGGTCGCACCTGCACATTTCTAAGTGGGAGTGCCGTCGGCCTGCTCCTCTGGAATGGGATGTATGTAGTGCATGCAGTCTATCTGAGCTCAGTTCCACACTCCATCCTTACCCGGGAGTGGAATATCACACCTCTGGGTTGAGGTGCAATACCCCTGTAGCAGCCGAATCCTCAGGGTGCTACACTTGCAATTTCTCTGGAAGGATCAATATTTTGTGGATTTTAAAACACTCATTGCAGGTCACTTTACCTACATGTAGGATCTAGATCTGTCTATCCAACTTGGCTGGTTCTGTTGCACTGCAGGTGCTCTGATTATGTAGATGCAATGTGATATTGCCTTTAACTATGTTCTGGGTGACCCTAGCGCACACTATTAAAATGCCTCCTTGTCTTCCCATAATCTGTAAGTGGTGGCAGTGAGTAGCAACATATCGCTGTCTTACATGGTGGGAATGACCGATCTATGGCAGTTTAGTCTATATACTCTACTGTTAAAGCAATAGTACTAGAAACCTCTTCTACACATAGATGGTCTCAATGCCAGACTGGCACAGTATTAAAGTTTCTAACCAGATAATTGCATGAGGAGCAAAGGAAGACCTACCATTGGTGCAGCCGCAGAGGGATCCAGTAATTGACGGGGCCCACTTATACCTTCAAAGCAGATAAAATTGTACTTTATGATGAACTACGGTGCTTCCACGAGGACTCTCTTCTGTCCGCCAGCGCTAGAAAGAGCAACAATAAATGGCCCAGAGAATAAAAGTTTCTTCTACAATGATGACTTGATGTAGGTTATTCTACACTGTCACATTAAGATATCATAACATCTAATGGTTGTTATCAAACATGTTACATTTTTCGCCACATGTTGAACCACAATGCAGTCATGTAATTGACCTATGACTTGTCTAAAATCATTGGTTAATTGCCAAACTGCAGATCTAAAATGGCTGCACAACAGTTAGCATCAAAAGTTTCTTAGGTTTCATGAGGGGTTTTCAAGTTGAATTGGCCATTCCCTCATGTGTTAAGAGGTTGGCAGTGTTATCTTGGTACATCTTTCCTCAAAATGACTAGCATGCTAATGGAGATGTAACCAAATCAATCCATCGAGTAAAACACTTGATGGAAAGTTTTCCACAAAAAAAAAAAAGTTTGGTCCTGTAAAGATCTGAGGTTGTAAGTAATCACCTAGGCAGGTTAACGATGCAACAATATTTTATTGATCACAGCCATGGTAATAAAGCAATTCCAGGTAAATGGCTAAAATACAGTTCTCTCAGTCCTCAAGTTCCCAATCTGGGTTCAGTAGTTCCACTGGCTTTGTATAAGGCCATACTCACTCTCTCCCAACTTTTGGTTGGCCCATAGATTTTGTATCTCCAGCCAGTATAGTCTGTAGCCACAGTCCATGATCCTCTAGACGGCAGATAAAACGATGAAAGCACGGGTATCCAGTAGCAGCAGTCCTGTTAAGAAAGTGTAAATCCAAATTACATAATCCATAATAGTAACATGTTTATCCATTCATCCTTCCAAGTCCACGGTCTCCATCCTCTTCCTTCAATCCTTCCACACATCTCCCTAAAACATGTCTCCACTTTCTTCCACTCGGATCAGTCCCCTCCCAGGTCAGAAGTGATCACACTCTCCCCCTTAAACATTCACTGTTCGCTAAAACAATGAAGAATATTCTAGAAGCCTTCATCTGAGATCGTCTGTAAGACCCACTGTGGTTATGGCTCCACTGTGTCTCAATCTACACTCACCTAATGAGATTATTGGCTGTTGAAACAATGAACTCCTGAGATAAAGATGAGATTAGTGGAATGCTGGACATTTTACAAGTGAATCTTACATACTGACAAGTAAGCAGAACTATGTAAAACATAAAAAGTAAATCACTAATAAAACACAATAATAATATTGACAAAAATGGTGGTTCGTTGCTGGAAAAGTATCATAGACTTTAGTAAGTGGGCAGCTCCTCACAGGTCCCATGCTCAAAGCCAGTTTTTAGACAAAGTGGGGCTCCAAATGTTAACACACATGTAGGTCGCATTTACATGGGCTGATTTCAGGCCATTAAACAAGCACAATTGACAACATTGAAGTCGTTCATTAGTTATTTTCTGGCCTCTTTACACTGGATGACTAGGAATGATGGCACAAAACTATCACTAGTAGATCAATCTGTCACCATACACATGTTCTCTGCAGTTTACACCAGGTGATGTGCTGCTGAGAAGGATTTTCGTTCTACCATACACAATCCAATCACCCGATGAATGAGCAATATTTTTGCTTATTGATGGGCGATTGCCAATGTTTACACCTAATGAACGCTCGTCTGCTCTTCCAGTATATATAAATGTGGATGTGATATACTGTTACACACATCTGTATACAGAGCACACATATGCAACATACAAACAGTGATCAACATATCTTAAAGAAACAATGGCGGAGACCCCGGTAAATCCAGGGGCAGCCAGAATAGCCTACTCGTATAGCATTTAGAACAGAAAAAAACAAGAGTACAAAATGGCATAAAAAGTTAGTTTTATTTAGTCAATCTGCAAATAACTTAAATTAATATATCCATAATATAAATGCATGACAAAAAAGTGCAATGTGCTCGAAGAAAAGCGCAGTCCCACCTGCGAGGGCATATCATACCCAAGCTAAAAGGATAGTCCATATACATAGTGTGGAGCACATACAAATGTTTAAATCAAACACAGGTTCACCAGATGCTTACCACAATTGTATATGAGGTCCAGGTGTGTGAGACACCTTTGCCACCTGTCTTCTACGTCCCCCTGGACCTCATATACAATTGTGGTAAGCATCTGGTGAACCTGGGTTTGATTTAAACATTTGTATGTGCTCCACTTGGAATATATAGCCTTATTCTATCCAGTATATCTCTGGAAAGATACCACACTATGTATATGGACTATCCTTTTAGCTTGGGTATGATATGCCCTTGCAGGTGGGACTGCGCTTTTCTTCCAGCACATTGCATTTTTTTGTCATGCATTATATTTATATTATGGATATATTAATGTAAGTTATTTACAGATTGACTAAATAAAACTTTAACTTTTTATGCCATTTTGTACTCCATGTTTTTTTTCTGTTCTAAACACATATGCAACGTGTATAAAAAGTACAAAAATAAATGACTGGAATATGCAGAGCATCTGCACACATGAGAATGCACAGAGCACATACGCTCACACTATAGAATACTTACCAGTTCTGAACTCCTGCACAGGACCCATGGTGACATCACGGTCACATGACTGATGTCACCAAAGGTCGTTAAGCAGTCTGCACATTGGAAATTAAATTGATAATATCACTGCAATTTTCAATGTAACTTCTGCTGTAGATTCTGCGGGCAGGAGTGTACATAGAAATCATAGGGCCCCATGGCAAAAGTCCTAATTGGCCCCTGCAAAAAAAAATGACTCAATGGGAGCACAGGAGAGCATATACTATTTTTGCAGCCCTTACAAAGTAATTTTGTCCCTTACTGTTCGACATGCTATAATGTGCACCCACTAGCACTCCAAACAGTACAATAACACCCCTCACAACCCTCTACCCAGTATACTGGCCCCCCACAGGCCTCCAAATAAAATATTGCCTGCCACAAAGTATGATGGCCTCAAAAATTAACCATTTATTAAAAAAATAAATGCTCCCCCACTGCTCCAACTCCTGTGCTGAGCAGTGCAGAGGGTTAGAAGACTCGCTGTAGAGATTGGAGCTGTGGGCAATGGGGTGTAGTGAATATTTTTTTTATTTATGGAGGACTATGTGGTGCCCGTAATACTGTATGGAGGGCTATGAGGGGCCCATTTTACTGTATGGAGGGCTATGTGGGGCCAACTATATTGTATGGAGGGCTGTGGGGCCCATTATACTATATGGAGAGCTATATAAGGGCCATTAATTACTTTTGAAAGACTACAAGGGGGGCATTATACTCATGGCATACCTATGTAGGGGAGGGCATCATACTATTTGAAGGTATATGTGGGGGGTCATTATACGGTTGTCAAGACTATATGGGGGCAATTATACTGTTTGCAGGACTATGCTGGGGGCGATTATACTGTTTGGAGGGCTATGTAAGGGCTTTTATATTGTTTGGAGGGCTATGTGTGGGCCAATATACTGTATGCAAGCAATTACACAGTGTAAAAGTTTTTTTGAGGGGCTCAATAATACACTGTAGAGGGCTGTGTGGGGGTCACTATGCTGTTTGGAGGGTTAGTGGGGGGCCATTATACAGTATGGATGGTTGTATTGGGGCCATCATACTGAGTGAAGGTGTGTGGGGGCCATTATTCTGTATAGAGGGCTGTTTTGCGATCACAGTTGGGGGCATCATACTGTGTTGGGGGTCGCCATACTTTGCCAGGGAAGGGGAGTACAGTCATCATACCATGTGTGTGGAGGGTACTATGGAAGAATTCACTGTGGGGATATCATACTTATGTTTCGGGGGGACATTATATTTGGCATAATACTTTATAGGGGCAATGAAAGGGTAGTTTAGGGGCTTCAGTAGGAGGAAATTACTTTGTAAGGGCTGCGAAGATGTGAGACATGCTCTTCAGTGACTCTGCTGAATATTAAGTTTTTTACGTTTTTTTAGTGGGGGGACCAATTAGAACTTTTGCTATGGGGCCCCATGATTTCTATGATCACCCCTGCTAGTAATATTAGGAATCACATAAAGATGGATGAAGCTGCTTCATCTTTAGAGGTTACAGGTATCTGGCCCATTGTGACATCACTCGTGTTCCGCTCCCCGTGATGTCACAATGAGGTCACCATTGTGATGTCACTGGCTGTGGGGTTATAGTGAGTGACGCTACAGGAAAAGGCTTTGTCTGGAGAGGCTGACTGTGGATTACACAAGACGCGATATTCCTCCAGGCTAAAATGCTGTTTAGATTTCTTCTATTTGTGAGTGTGCTAATAGCATCTGCGGAGGGCGCTCCTATCAACACTCGCCACCATGATTTCAGGGCCTTGATCCCTGCAGGTAAGTGCTGTACCGGATATTAAGCCAATATGGGGTTATTGTTAATAAGTCAGATGATACATTTCATGGAGGATTCTTCATGTGCTACTTGTAATGTTTGGAGTCTTCTCCCATCGTGTATTCCCTATTCCAGGCTCTAAAACACATTGTAAACTTGAATGGGAATCCACTCTGAGCGAAAAACAAGTCACGTGTCTCTGATCTTCATGTGTGTGACTTCATCAATAGTTTTGGGGGAAATAATTACAAACTTATGGTAATTGTGGAGTTTCTCCAACTAGGAATGGTCCTAGGTCTGGTTACAAAAATAAGATGCAAAATATAATGTATATATTAGTAGCTTTAAATATCTTACATGTTCTTGATCTTTTCTTCCACTAGATTACTTTAGTAGGTTTCCTATGCCTGCTGCCATCATCTTCTTCTCTGGCTTTTTCTTTAGTGTCATCTGTTCCATCATATATGGGTAAGTCTTATAATGATTTATGGGCTACCCGGGAGTCTGTATAAGAAATATCACATCTTCAGATCATCACACGATTCAGTAAATGATATAATCTAGTGTAGATGTTTAGTGGCTCATAAACTGGGTCTGACCTGCTGGGAGCACAATGGACTTTTCTGTAAAATATTAAAAAAATTGCTCAACAAATTACTGCAGATAGGGATAGATAAAATAGATGAAGAAAAATATATGATTTTATAACAGTGACTTCTGTTTTATCATTTTAAAGATATGTGAAAAAGAATAATTTCTGGAGAGATGTTACAAGACCAGATTCCATGGATGAAGATATAAAGAGTAGAGCTAATCCTAATGGTAAGTACGGCCGTCACCAATCTGACATTAATATCTGTGTACATACAAATACTTCTTAGTGGCTTTTATATTACGTGGACGCAGTCTACATTGTAAAGCTGAATAATTACTCTAATGATATTCTGATTCGTCTCTTTCAATATATGAAATCTATTTAAAAGTAAAAAATGAACTTTTAAAGTAAAAATAATCTCTTACCCGTTCACAACATATGATGTACGCCGAGCTTGAATATTTTCCCGCACATGATGGCTGATTTAATGTGCGGAGCTCTGCCCGCAGCTGTTAAACTGTTAAATCCCACTGTCAATCTCTCACAGCAGCATTTAACAATGCAAGGGAGGCCGGACATTATATGCGCCCATCGTCACGCTCATGATGTGATCGTGGAGCGCCAATTGCTTGTCATGACAGCCGGCTGTGTCTGTCATTACGATCCTCCTGTGAAAGCCAGCCGTGGCTGGCACTGATAGGAGACAGTGATTTTTACTATACATAGCATTGCTGATGATCGGATGATCGCAGCTTCAACAAATACAGTAAAATAAAAAAGCACAAAAGTTCAAATCACCCCCTATTGCCCTATTAAAAATAAAACAATATACACATATTTGATATTGCTGCAATTGTAAAAGTCCAATCTATCACAATACAAAGTAAATTAATCCGATCAATATATGGCGTAATGAGAAAAAAATGAAAATTACATTTTTTTGGCCACCACAACATTGCAATAAAATGCAATAAGAGGCGATCAAAACATCATATCTACCCCAAAACTGTGTCAGTAAAAACGTCAGCTCAGATCGCTAAAAGTCCTCACCTGGCCCCGTATCCCGAAAAATGAAAATGTCATGGGTCTCGGGAAAATGGTGACAAAAGTATTTTTTTTTTTAGTTTCCGATTTTTTTTTACCACTTAAAGGGGTTGTGCCTGGAACAAAGTTAATTTTAATCAACATTTTAATCATTAGATCTTTGAATAATAATAATTTCCACAATTGGATGAGATCAAAAAAAATGTTCCTGTGCTGAGATAATCTTATAAATGTGCCCCTGCTGTGTACTGTGTAATGGCTGTGTCTGACCGTACAGGAACATGGTCTGATCATACCACATCTCCTGGGCAGGGGAGGACGCAAGAGAGTATACAGACAGGACAGCCGGGGATCACAGCTGATTCTTTCTTTGAGGTAAAACATTGCTTAAAAACAAGTAATTAAATATTTTGCCTCACAAAAAAATCAGCTGCGATCCCCTGCTGTAATGTCTGTATACTCTTTTGCTTCCTCCCCTGCCCAGAAGCAGTGGTATGATCAGACCATGTTCCTATATGGTCAGACACAGCCATTACACAGTACACAGCAGGGGCACATTTATAAGATTATCTCAGCACAGGGACATTTTTTTTAACACATCCAATTGTGGAAATGATTATTATTCCAAGATCTATTGATTAAAATGTACTTTGTTCATGGGAAAACCCCTTTAAGTAAAAAAAACAAAACAAACTATACATGTTTGGTATCTGTGTAATTGTACTGAACTAGAGAATCATATTGCCAGATCTCTTTTACCATAAAGTAAATATGGTAAATAAAAAAATTAAAAAAAAACAATTGTGGAATTGCACTATTTTTGCAATTTCAACACACTTGGAATGTTTTTCTTGTTTCCAGTACAGTATCTGGTAGAATGAATGCTGCCATTCAAAAGTACAATTCATTCTGCAGAAAACAAGCCCTCATGCGGCTATACTGATGGAAAAATAAAAAAGTTATAACTAAGGAGAGGGAAAACAAACAAACAGAAAATCACCATGTCTTGAAGGGGTTAATAGATATAGCAAGTGAATGTACCGTAGACATAGAGGAAACAATCTAGAAGAAACAAATAGAAGTTTTTCCTTTTGAAATGCTGATTTCACTGTTCTGTTTTACAGGAGAACATGAGGATGAAACAACCATTATAAATGATGAAGCTCCTCATGGACCCATGGCTGAAGAGAGCGATGTCCACACAGACACCAACATCTCTAGTGGCCCCCACTATGTCATAACCAATATGGACCCATATGAGGATGTGATCATCTCCTCTGACAGTAAGCTCATTTTTTCTTTGTGGATTAGTACCATGAATATCATCTCTTCTTCTAATTTACATAACATGCATAAATTAAAATCTACTATTAAAAGCAATTTATTATTGAATTTCAGTTAAAGCAATTTCCAGTATTTTCCGGCTCTCCGACCCCAGACTGACAGTAGAATCAATGTCCATTAATGAAAAACTAATCTTATAACCACTGTCTTTTTCAGAACAAGAGGACAGAGAACAGATTCCACCTCCTCCTCTGAATCCTTCTCCATCTACTACTCTGCCTCCTCAAAATTTTGATAAAGATCTTGACCTGGACAAAGACATTGAGAAAACTAACCTCCTCATGAAGATTGTCTTTCAGGAACTTCTGGCTTATGCCAGCCAAAACCAAATGTAAGTTCTTACTGCTTATGCGTATGTTTTATGATATATGTTATATTTTAGTATTAACAGCCAATAGGCTAAATAATTAGAAATTGGGCACTAACGACCTAAACGTTGAAAGCATTATATTTCTTTATACAAGTTAAATCATCAGTCTGTGAACCAAGACTTGCTTGGACTACATGAGAATGGGTGTTATTCTTGAATCACAAATGTGATACAATATAAATTATCTTTAATAAATCACAATATACAGTATAAAAAATGGCTGATCACATGACTAACAAATTAAACACACGAAGTAGAGTGGGTGGTAATGGCAAAAACAATAAAATGAATATTTAATCATGATCACATTATGCATATACAGCAATACTGGCTTAAAATGCAAATGTAATCACAAGAGCTGATGGCACGATAAAAAGTGCTCAATATCAATGTCAGTGCCAAGTACGTTTAGACATGCTGTAGTACCAACCCTGACAGTCATTTCACCATCACAGCTATTTCAAGGAGTTAAAGGAAACGGGGTGGAGTGCTGTATATGGCTGTATATGGCTGTATATGTATCTATCATATGTACCATGAGGGAGGGATTGGTAGTAAGAGGTAATCTAATCCTACAAGATCAAAAAAAATAATAAGCAGGGTACTATTCCTATCACAGCAATGATAATGTGTAGAACATACCTGAACATAGACATTAAATAATGCCCACTATATATTACATAGTACTGCATTATAATGTAGAGATAATGGATAACATGTAAACTTCTTCTGTTGCCAAACTCATTATAGTCTGTTGCCATGTACATACATTAATCTTTACTCTTTTGCTGACTTTGTAACATATATTTTCCAGGTGAGGCAGAGCGGGGTCTGGCTGTGTTCCCACAATGAATATGGGATCCAGCTGGAGATGACAACTGTACATCAACACAAAGAGGCAGATTCCAGGCTTGGTTTCTGTTCTCTTCATTGGATATGACATTTACTGGACTTTCTGCAGCTAGACGAACTCACAGAGTATGTGAGATACCTACTGCATCATGAGGCAAATTCCGGGCTCGGTCTATGTTCTCTTTAATGAATACGACATTTACTAGACTTTCTGCAGCTAGATGCACTCACAGAACAAGTGAGTTTCCTTCTGCATCATAAGACAAATTCCGGGATCGGTCTCTGAACTCAACCACTGGATACGACATTTACTGGACTTTCTGCAGCTAGATGCACTCACAGATAAAGTGAGATCCCTACTGCACACGAGACAGATTCCAAACTCGGTCTCTGATCTCCACCACTGGATACAACAGTTACTGGACTTTCCGCAGCTAGATGCACTCACAGATAAAGTGAGATACCTACTGCACATGAGACAGATTCCGGACTCGGTCTCTGTTCTCATCAGTGGATAAAACATTTGATAGACTTTCTGCAGCTAGATATAATCACAAATCTAGTGACTTACCTGCTGCACCATGAGACAGATTCCGGGCTCGGTCTCTGCTCTCATCAATGAACATCTGCAACCTAAGGGAAGGACAGTCCTTCAGCCAAGGTTCCCTAGCGGTTTCCTCCACTGGGGGTTTTTCCTCTCCTGAGTGCTGAAGGTTGACTCTTCGTGAGTCAAAGTCCCTTTGTCATCATTATCATCGGGGCACATTTTAGGGCTATTGCCCTGACTTCTAATGGGAGCTTCTACATAACCCACCTTGAATGAAGTTAATAAAGAAGTCAATCAATAATATGTAACAGTGTAATGGCGCTTCAATTGAACTTTACAATACAGCAGAATATACATATCACTGTGAGGAGGGAATATTTTATGAAGTCATTAAACACATGGTGACTTATATACATGTTTTCTATCAAACTAATTTGCCACAAATGTAATGTTCCTCATTAATCATGAACATCTTCTTTGACCTGGTTTAGAGGTCTGGATCCTCTGGTTCGACCAGGACTTTAATGCCACTGCACACTATACTGTCATGGCACACATAATGACATCAGAACGTTGCGACGTGCGTCACCCAAGCTTTAGTTATTGCCTCTGGGGATGCACATCAGTGGCAGCTCAGCGATGGCATGGTTCACAAAAATGTCAGAGGCTTGGTTGAGCTGGAAGTTCCAATGCAGGGTGAAGAAGACAGAAGATGCTTTAAACCAGCAAGGCCAGTTTTAGACAAAGTGGGGCCCTGGGCATAAGTTTAAAGTGGGTCCTAAATGCTAACATATTGCACCATCACACTTAAACATTTAGGTAGCATTTACATGTGCTGAGTTTAGGCCATTAAATGAGCGTGATCGAGAATATTGAAGTCGTTCAGTGCTTGTTTCCTGGCCTTTTTACACTGGTTGAGGGAGAATGATGGGCACAGAACGATCGCTAGTAGATCAATCTGTCCCTATAAAGTATCGTATTATCAGCAGCACATCAGCAAGTCTCATTGGGCGATGTGCTGCAGAAAACAATGATTTTTGTTCCATCATAAACAATCCAATCACCCGATAAATGAGTAGCTTGAGTTTGCTTGTTCGTTGGGTGATAACAGACGTTTTTACACCTATGAACTCTCATCTGCTCTGCTGGGATTTATAAATGTGGGTGCTATATACTCAAACACTGCATGTTACACACACATACAGTGGGTACGGAAAGTATTTAGACCCCTTTAAATTTTTCACTCTTTGTTTCATTGCAGCCATTTGGTAAATTCTAAAAAGTTCATTTTTTTTCTCATTAAAGTACACTCTGTACACTATCTTGACTGGAAAAAAACAGAAATGTAGAAATTTTTGCAAATTTATTTAAATAGAAAAACTGAAATATCACATGGTCATAAGTATTATTATTATTATTATTATTTTTTTATTATTATAGCGCCACTTATTCCATGGCGCTTTACATGTGAAAAAGGGGTATAATACAAGAACAATTACAATAATCTTGAACACAATGTGACATCGACTGGTACAGGAGGAGCGAGGACCCTGCCCGCGAGGGCTCACAATCTACGAGGGATGGGTGAGGATACAGTAGGTGAGGGTAGAGCTGGTCGTGCAGCGGTATGGTGGAGCGGTGGTTACTGCAGGTTGTAGTCTTGTCGGAAGAGGTGGGTCTTCAGGTTCCTTTTGAAGGTTTCCACGGTAGGCGAGAGTTTGATACGTTGGGGTAGAGAGTTCCAGAGTAGGGCGGAAGCACGGGAGAAATCTTGTATACGGTTGTGGGAGGAGGAGATAAGAGGGGAGTAGAGCAGGAGATCTTGTGAGGATCGGAGTTTGCGTGCAGGTATGTAACGGAAGACTAGGTCGGAGATATATGGAGGAGACAGGTTGTGAATGGCTTTGTATGTCATGGTTAGGGTTTTGAACTGGAGTCTCTGAGCAATGGGGAGCCAGTGAAGAGATTGACAGAGAGGAGAGGCCAGGGAATAGCGGGGGGACAGGTTGATTAGTCGAGCAGCAGAGTTTATGATAGATTGGAGGGGTGCGAGAGTGTTAGAGGGGAGGCCACAGAGCAGGAGGTTGCAGTAGTCAAGGCGGGAGATGATGAGGGCGTGCACTAGTGTTTTTGCAGATTCATGGTTTAGGAATGTGCGGATCCGGGAGATATTTTTGAGTTGGAGTCGGCAGGAAGTGGAAAGGGCTTGGATATGTGGTTTGAAGGAGAGTTCGAGTCCAGGGTTACCCCAAGGCAGCGAGCTTGAGGGACTGGGGAGAGTGAGCAGCAATTGACGTTGATAGATAGGTCAGTTGGGAGGTTTGAATGAGATGGCGGAAAGATGATGAATTCTGTTTTGTCCATGTTAAGTTTTAGAAATCTGGCAGAGAAGAAGGATGAAATAGCAGACAGACATTGTGGGATTTTGGTTAATAAGGAGGTGATATCGGGTCCAGAGAGGTAGATCTGTGTGTCGTCAGCATAGAGGTGATAATGAAACCCATGAGACGCTATGAGCTGTCCCAGGCCTAAGGTGTAGATGGAGAAGAGCAGGGGTCCTAGAACTGAACCTTGGGGGACACCGACAGATAGGGGGCGAGATGAAGAGGTGGTGTGTGAGTGGGAGACACTGAATGTCCGGTCTGTTAGGTATGAGGAGATCCGGGATAGGGCCAAGTCTGTGATGCCGAGAGATGAGAGAGTCTGGAGTAAGAGGGAATGGTCCACTGTGTCAAAGGCAGATGACAGGTCTAGGAGGAGGAGGACAGAGTAGTGTCGCTTAGATTTGGCGGTTAGTAGGTCGTTTGTGACTTTAGTCAGTGCAGTTTCAGTAGAATGGTGTGGTCGGAAACCAGATTGTAGGCGGTCAAAGAGGGAGCAGGAGGAGAGGTGGGAGGACAGTTCAAAATGGACATGTTGTTCCAGTAGTTTTGAGGCATAGGGGAGAAGTGATATGGGGCGATAGCTAGTCAGAGAGGATGGGTCAAGGGAGGTCTTTTTGAGGATGGGTGTGATTGAGGCATGTTTAAAGCATGAGGGGAAGACACCAGTTGTTAGTGACAGGTTGAAGAGGTGGGCTAGGGCTGGGATGAAGATAGTGGTAAGGTTTGGGATGAGGTGGGACGGGATTGGGTCAAGTTTACAGGTGGTGAGGTGTGATTTGGAGAGTAAGGAGGAAAGTTGATCTTCAGAAATGGTGGAGAATGTAGTTTTGGAGGAGGAGGGTTGAGTAGGTGTGGGGAGGGGCGGTGGGGGCTTTAGGCAAAAACTTTGTCTGATGGTGTCAATCTTCTTCTTGAAGAATGAGGCAAAGTCTTCGGCTGAAATAAGAGGAGAGGGATGAGGCACTGGGGGACGGAGGAGAGAATTGAAGGTGTTGAATAGTTGTTTAGGGTTGTGAGACAGGGAGGATATGAGAGAATCAAAGTATGTTTGTTTTGCTGCAGTGAGTGTGGACTTGAAGGTAGTGAGGGACTGTTTGAATGCGATGAAGTGCTCATGGGAGTGGGACCTTTTCCATCTACGTTCAGCAACCCTGGAGGCCCGTCACAGCTCTTTAGTTAGGCTGGTGTGCCAGGGTTGTCTGTTGATTGTGCGAGCCTTGGTATGCATGAGGGGGGCGACCGAATCGAGAGCTGCAGCTGTTGTGGTGTTGTATAAAGTGGAAGCAGCATCTGCATCATGTAAGGAACTAATGTCTGTAAGAGGGAGGAGGGATTCAGAGAGAGAGTGTAGGTCAAGGTGTTTGAGATTTCTACGAGGGTATGCAAGTTTGTGGAGTGGGGATTGTTGCCCTGGGGAGGAGAGAGAAGAGAATGTGAGTAGGTTGTGGTCAGAAACAGGGAGAGGTGAGTTAGAGAGGTTAGATAGGGAACAGAGGTGGGTGAAGATGAGGTCCAGTGTGTGGTCGTCTTTGTGGGTGGGTGTGGAAGACCACTGAGTAAGACCAAAGGAGGAACTGAGGGATAGAAGCTTAGAGGCAGCTGAGAGGGAAGTGTCAATGGGGATGTTAAAGTCGCCCATGAGGATAGTGGGAATGTCAACGGAGAGGAAATGAAGTAGCCAGGTGGTGAAGTGGTCAAAAAAAGTGGTGGCTGATCCTGGGGGGCGGTAGATGACAGCCAGTTGGAGGTTGGATGGGGAGTAGATGCGCACGCAGTGCACTTCAAAAGATGGGAGAGTAATTGCGGGCGGCATTGGGATATGGGTGAAGGAGCAGTTTTCTGAGAGGAGGAAACCTATTCCTCCACCGTGCTTGCCGTTGGGGCGGGGGGTATGGGAGAGGTGGAATCCACCATACGAAAGTGCAGCAGGAGAGGCTGTGTCGGAGGGGGTGAGCCAGGTTTCAGTGATGCCGAGGAAGGAAAGCTTGTTAGTGATAAAGAGATCGTGAATGTAGGAAAGTTTATTGCAGACAGAGCGAGCGTTCCATAGAGTATTCAGACCCTTTGCTCAGTATTGAGTAGAAGCATCCTTTTGAGCTAGTACAGCCATGAGTCTTCTTGGGAATGATGCAACAAGTTTTCCACACCTGGATTTGGGGATCCTCTGCCATTCTTCCTTGCAGATCCTCTCTAGTTCTGTCAAGTTGGATGGTGAACGTTGGTGGACAGCCATTTTCATGTCTCTCCAGAGATCCTCAGTTGGGTTTAGGTCAGGGCTCTGGCTGGGCCAGTCAAGAATGGTCACAGAATTGTTCTGAAGCCACTCCTTAGTTATTTTCGCTGTGTGCATAAGGTCATTGTCTTGTTGGAAGGTGAACCTTCGGCCAAGTCTGAGGTCCAGAGAACTCTGGAAGAGGTTTTCATCCAGGATATCTCTGTAATTGGCCGCATTCATGTTTCCTTCAATTGCAACCAGTCGTCCTGTCCCTGCAGCTAAAAAACACCCCCATAGTATGATGCTGCCATCACCATGTTTCACTGTTAGGATTGTATTGGGCAGGTGATGAGCAGTGCCTGGTTTGCTCCACACATATCGCTTAGAATTATGACCAAAAAGTTCTATCTTCATCTCATCAGACTAGAGAATCTTATTTCTCATAGTCTGGCAGTCCTTCATGTGTTTTTAAACAAGCTCTATGCGGGCTTTCATATATCTTGCACTGAGGAGAGGCCACCCTGCCATAAAGGCCCGACTGGTGGAGGGCTGCACTGATAGTTGACTTTGTGGACCTTTCTCCCATCTCCCTACTGCATCTCTGGAGCTCAGCCATAGTGATCTTGGTTTTCTTCTTTACCTCTCTCACCAAGGCTCTTCTCCCACAATTGCTCAGTTTGGCTGGACGGCCGGGTCAAGGAAGACTTCTGGTGGTCCCAAACTTCTTCCATTTAAGGATTATGGAGGCCACTGTGCTTTTAGGAACCTTGATAAACGCAGAAATTAGTTTGCAACCTTGGCCAGATCTGTGCCTTGCCACAATTCTGTCTCTGAGCTCATTGGGCAGTTCCTTTGAGCTCATGATTCTCATTTGGTCTGATATGCATTGTGAGCTGTGAGGTCTTATATAGACAGGTGTGTGCCTTTCCAAATCAAGTCCTATCAGTTTAATTAAACACAGCTGGACTCCAATGAAGGAGTAGAACCATCTCAAGGAGGATCACAAGGAAATGGACAGCATGTGATTTAAATATGAGTGTCTGAGCAAAGTGTCTGAATACTTATGACCATGTGATGTTACAGTTTTTCTTTTTTAATAAATTTGCAAAAATTTCTACATTTCTGTTTTTTTCAGTCAATATGGGGTGCAGAGAGTTCTTTAATGAGAAAAAAAATGAACTTTTTAGAATTTTTCAAATGGCTGCAATGAAACAAAGAGTGAAAAATTTAAAGGGGTCTGAATACTTTCCATACCCACTGTATGTATACACACAGCAAACACACATAGCACATATGCATGTATACACCGAGCCCATACACACACACACGTATATGTATACACAGAGCACATACATACATATAGACATGTGTACATACATAGACAGACGTATATACAGAGCACATACATACGGACAGACATGCATACACAGATCACATACATACAGACACATGTATATACAGATCACATACCTACACATGTATACACAGAGCACATACATACATACACATGTGAGAGGCTGGACAGGAGCTTTCTCTCCCTCAAAAAGACGTTGAGGCAAGTTATTTAAAGTTATTTGTGTAATTAGCAGCACAGTGGCTCAGTGGTTAGCACTGTTGCTTTACAGTGCTGGGGTCCTGGGTTCAAATCCCAACAAGGACAACATCTGCAAGGAGTTTGTATTTTCTCCCCGTGTTTGCATGGGTTTCCTCCAGGTTCTCCGGTTACCTCCCACACTCCAAAGACATACTGATAGGGAATGTAGATTGTGAGCCCCAATGGGAACAGTGCCCATAACGTCTGTTAAGCGATGTGGAATTAATGGCGCTATATAAGTGAGTAAAATAAATAAATAAAAATAAATGAACCCAAAATGTACCTGCACTATTAAACACTGGCCACCAGAAGTCACTGGTTTCCCCTTGATAGGTTCAGATGTCCCTTGGTCTGCAGGATCCGGTTTTCTGGGATGACAGGGTTAACACCTAGCCAGGGAGGGAGAGAGAAGTGACTGGGCACAAACAGGAGACTAGATCCAGGAAGTGCTTAGTGTTGATTGGACAGAGTGTGGAGCAGGCTGTGTGCAGAGAAGGTGGAGACAGCAGGATACTGGTTCATTGTGTGTGGAACTAAAGGCTCAGTATGTAAGGAGCTAGTTACAGAGGCGGCAGGACAGCACAGGCATTTGGGGACCTTTACATTGAGGAAAAGCTTAGAAGTCTGGGAAAAGTATGGTCCAGCGGAAAAGGGGGACCTTGGGAAGAAGGTAGCGCCCTGCTGTGAATACTAAAAACAGGGAGCTTAGTCTCAACGAGCCACTCATGGGACTGTGTTAGCTAAAAGCTCCGGGTATCGGAACCAGTACTTAACGAATGCACCCGAATAACCCTACCCCTAAGAAAATGCAGGCAATTAGAACATCTCCCCATGTCCCTTGCAAAACCTGGAAAAACGCAGACTGTAACTCTATAATGGAGCCGGTGTATTGTGTGGAAGATGGAAAAGGAGATGTAAAACCTTTTATCCCCTGTTTATCAGTTTGTCCGTATATAAAATGGACATTGTTTATAAGGACTGATCTGGCTTATTGAATGAAACGGGAGTGGAACTGCATTAAGTGCAATGGAACCGATGAGGGAAGCAGCAGATCAAGAGACAATGACGCAGACGCCTCCCCAACAACACAAAATTTCCTGTAGCTGGCCCCAACGTGAAAATGGCAGACCACTCATACGACCGCTCAGCAACTGTCACAAATAACAAAAGCAAAGGAGACAGGAAGTGTTGTGCTTCAGAAGCATCCAGAAACTTGAGGGGTTAACACAGTCACAGGAGACAGAGAGTGTTTTAGCAGAGCCCCAGGGGGATTGTGGTGAACTTGTTAATGTAGTCTGGCTGAAGTCGAAGAGAAAGGTGGTGGTGTGTTATCTGGATCTGACAGAAGGCAACTGAACAGGATTCAGATCAGGAGAGAAACTAAACAAAGGTCAGATAAACTCCCTGAACTAACCGTGCAGAGTATTATTGGGCAGGAAGATAAGGACTGGAAGGAATTGTGTCACAGGGATCATCTCCCTCCTCAAACCCTCCCCCCTCCATCTCCATGCAGGATAAACAATGCTGTGTACTATTGTGTCCTTGTGAAGGAAAAGCCTGTGGTTGTGTATGCATAGAAATGTGCTTCTAAGAGAGCTAATCTATGCTGAATTATGCTACTGAAGAGACTGTAATACTGTGCCTTGTGAAGAAACTACTGTATTGTTACTGGAGCCAGTTGCTCAAGAAACTCAGACTGTACTATAATGAAGATTGTTGCTGTAATATCCCAGAATGGCACTGGCCGTGCTTCAGATTGAATTCCACTGTTAAACTGTTGAAAATGACTCTTGTCAGATGTGTCTGGTTAGCAATTGAATCTATTGTGTGCCTGAGAGAAGCTGCAGCCTATGGTCGCTCTGAGTAACGGTTCCCCCAGGATTCCAAAGAATTCATGAAACCCGTCTCACCCTATGTAAACCTAGCAGCGTGCGTGTAACATTGGTGGCCTGTACGGGGAATCCTGAGTGGGAATTAGCGTGTAGAGGGAGAAGAGGAAAAGTGTCTGGAAAAACACAGCAGCACAGCACCTCAATTAAACCCTGCTACACCAGTTAAAGGGGACCAGCCCTAAAGAAAACTCACTAGCAGCAATGGATGTGGAAACATAAATGGACAGAATTAGTGAGCTGCTTCTTCAGTTAACCTGTGAAGAATTGAGAACAGTAGCAGAACATATAAAGATATCAGAATAACAGATTTCTGAAGCACACAACCGCAGGCAACTGTTAGCTGCCATTAATGCAAAAATGGATGAGCTGGGGTAGAAAGAAGCCAAAGACGTCATGGGGAGGTTCCTCCAGGAGCTAACACAGATTCTAACCAGGTTGTAATTGGAGGATAGAGGGGTGGCACCAACTACCAAAAGAGGGAATCTCTGTCCGCAGACAGAACTGTTAGAACCTTGCTCTTAGGTTTTTTTTTCCTTTGCTGGTCACATGACCTTGTTGGCCTATTTAAGCCTGCTCCGCCCTTCTGGCTTTGCTGGACTTCATTGTATAACTACTTTCTAGCTAGCCTGTGCTCTGTATCTTACTCTGTTAGTTTGCTTGGTCTACGGACCTCTATGTTCTATATATTTTGTTTGTTCGTCTGTCTGCTACTATTTCTGTTAGGAGGTGTCCCATATTCCTCCCAGGCCTTAGTACTTGTAGGGATTCCTTCCCCACATCTATAGGTCTCCGTACAGACTAGCTTAGGACTTTAGCAGGTCTGATCGCAGGATCAGGTTCCCTGTTACATCGTAGGGATTCAGCTGAGTTCTATCGTAGGGACAGATCTCCTCTCTTTCCTTAGCTCTGGTAGCAGAACATAACACTAAGTCCAGCCTGCAAATTCTCTAAGGAAAGATTTTTCTGTTCCATCATGGTGTCGGTTCAGGATTTGGCTCATCGCCTGCAGGGACTCTCTCTGGAGGTGGCCGAGCTCCGTCAGCACGTGAGTAACTGTCCTGGAGCACATTTCTTGGAGCCTAAGGTATGTTTGCCGGATTTATTTTTTGGTGAACATCGAGAATTTTTTTCATTTAAAAATGCTTGCTTATTGTATTTTCGTTTGAGACCCAAGTCCCCTGGGGATGAATCCCAGCGCATAGGGTTCATAATGTCACTTTTGCGCAAAGAGCCTCAGGAGTGGGCCTTTTCTTTGCAACCTAGTGATACATGCTTCAGATCAGTGGATAGTTTTTTTTCTGCTTTGGGACTATTATATGATGATCCTGACCGTGTCGCATCAGCTGAGACTGAGTTGAGACGTTTGAGACAGGGATCAGGTAATGTGGAAAAATATTGTACTCATTTCCGTCGTTGGTCTACTCAAATAGGGTGGAACGATTCTGCTCTGAAAAGTCTATTTCTTGCTGGGCTCAGTGAAAGGGTTAAAGACCTGCTAATTGCTTATCCTACACCTGAAGATTTGCAACAGGCTATGCAATTAGCTATACGGGTGGATAGGAGACTGCGTGCAAGGGTTAATGAGAGCAAATCCTCTGCTATGTCAGTTTCTGGTTATGAGAATGTGTGTACTAACAGTGGTGAACCGATGGAGATTGGATCGGTGGCACCTCGCTCTCAAGAAAAAGACCGTCGATTTTCTGAAGGCTTGTGCTTCTATTGCGGAAAATCTGATCATTTGATTAAAGGCTGTGAGCTTCGCATGAAGAAAGAAAAAAAAATGGTCAGTCATGCCCGTATTGCCTGTTTAAATTCCAAGGGTGTATTTTTAGCTGCTTCCACAATTGCTCAGGAAAAATTAATGGAATTTCGGGTGTTTGTTGATTGTGGGTCTACTCTGAATGTAATTGATGGGGGATTCTTGGAAAGACTCAATTTAAAACCCGAACCTTTATCATCCCCCATTGCTGTGGTTTCTGTGGATGGTTTCCCTTTGAAGAATATTACTCTCAAGGTCTGTGAATTTCCTCTCACTAGTAATGGTGTTCACCATGAGAAATTGGATTTGGTAGTTTTGAATAACTTGCCTTCTCCAGTAATATTGGGATTGCCCTGGTTAAAATTTCACAATCCTGTACTGGATTGGTCTACCAATGAAATTAAATCCTGGAGCCATAAATGTTATGACAAGTGTTGTAACGGGCGTATTGCCGCTTTGGATAGGGGAGAATTGCCTGTTCCTATTCAGGATTTTTGGAGAGTTTTTTCTGAGAAGGAATCGCAGGTTTTGCCTCCCCATAGAGACTATGATTGTTCTATTGAATTTGTCCCTGGAGCGACTCTTCCTAAAAGTCGTTTATTTAACCTTACTATTCCTGAGAGGAAGGCTTTGGAGGAATACATACAGACAAGTTTGGCCGCCAGTCACATTAGGCCCTCTAAGTCTCCTGTGGCGGTTGGATTTTTTTTTGTAAAAAAAAAGGACGGCGGTTTACGTCCTTGTCTGGATTTTCGTGAGATTAACAAAATTACTGTACGCAATCCTTACCCACTGCCATTGATTTCTGATCTGTTTAACCAGTTAATGGGGGCCAAGTGGTTCTCTAAAATTGACCTTAAGGGGGCATACAATCTGTTGCGCATGAAGGAGGGTGATGAATGGAAGACTGCTTTTAACACTCCTGTGGGTCATTTTGAGAATCTGGTTATGCCTTTTGGTCTTACTAATGCTCCTGCATTTTTTCAGAATCTTATTAATGACATCCTGAGACCTTTGATCGGCAAAAATGTGGTTGTGTATTTGGATGACATTTTGATTTATTCGCCGGATCTGGAGTCTCATTGGCGGAGCGTACGTGAGGTATTACAGTTGTTAATGGACAATTCGCTTTTTGCTAAGCTGGAGAAATGTGAGTTCGCTGTACAGAGAATTAGTTTTTTGGGTTACATTATCTCCAGCGAAGGTTTTGAGATGGACCCGGTTAAAGTTCAAGCTGTACAGGAATGGCCTAGGCCTATTGGTTTGAAATCGATACAGAGGTTTTTAGGTTTCGCCAATTATTACAGAAAATTCATAAAAAATTTTTCTAGTATTGTCAAACCTCTGACCGATCTCACCAGGAAAGGTGCTGATGCGGTTCAGTGGTCTTCTGAGGCCATTGAAGCTTTTGTGTATCTCAAGGAGAGGTTCACCTCTGCTCCCATCCTTATGCAGCCTGATGTGACTAAGCCGTTTTTGGTTGAGGTTGATGCTTCCTCTGTGGGGGTTGGCGCAGTATTGTCTCAGGATAACGGGGATGGATTACATCCCTGTGCCTTTTTTTCAAAAAAATTTTCGGAGACTGAACTGAATTACGATATTGGTAATCGGGAATTATTGGCTATTAAACTCGCATTTGAACACTGGCGTCACTTCTTGGAAGGTGCGGAATTTCCCGTTCAGGTTCTTACGGATCATAAAAATCTGATATATCTTGATGCTGCCAAGCGCCTGAATGCCCGTCAGGCTAGGTGGGCACTGTTTTTCTCGCGGTTTAATTTCTCCGCTACTTACATCCCTGGTACTAAGAATGTTAAGGTGGATGCCTTGTCTCGCAGTTTTTCTCCCATAGTCGGTGCTGAGAAAGAGGAGAACATTTTACAAGAAGGTGTTGTGATAGCTGCTTTGGACTCCGTTTTGGAAGATGAGATTCTTAAAGCACAGGAGAATGCCCCATCTAACACTCCCCATGGGAGGTTGTTTGTGCCTGGGACCTTTAGGAGAGATTTATTTGTTGAGTGTCACGAATCTCGGTTGGCAGGTCATCCCGGAATCTCTGAGACCAAGAGACTGGTGGGTCGCAGTTTTTGGTGGCCTGGATGGCAGAAGGAAGTCATTAAGTGGGTGCGTCAATGTACTATATGTGCTAGATCTAAGTCCTCACATACTCCTGCTGCGGGGTTGCTTTGTCCTTTGGAGGTTCCCAGTGCTCCTTGGACACATTTGGCTATGGACTTTATAACTGACCTTCCCCCCTCTGAGGGTTTTACTGTCATCTGGGTGGTCGTGGACCGTTTTAGCAAGATGTGTCACTTGGTTCCCTTTGTCAAACTGCCCTGCGCTAAAACTCTCGCTAAGGCCTTTGTCAAGGAAATTGTCAGACTTCATGGCGTTCCTACTGACATTGTTTCTGATAGGGGTCCTCAGTTCGTGGCTCGTTTTTGGCGTGCCTTTTGTGACAGGTTGGGAGTTCATTTATCGTTCTCGTCCGGATATCATCCTGAATCTAATGGCCAGACAGAAAGGAAAAACCAGGATGTTGAGCAGTTCTTGCGTTGTTTTGTGGCAGACAATCAAGAGGGGTGGTCTGAGTTTCTGCCACTTGCTGAATTTGCTCTGAACAATCATACATCTTCTTCTGCTGGTTGTTCGCCTTTTTTTTGTTGTTCTGGGACACATCCGTCGTTTGGGTCGTTCTCCAAGTTGGGATCTGCCGTGCCTGAGGAGGAGAATTTTTCCGGTGATTTGGAGAGAGTTTGGACGGATGTGCGTGGTAATCTTCAGGAGGCCAACAGAAAATCTAAGGACTACTTTGATAGGAAACGACAGGAGGTTTTGTTCGCTGTTGGTGACATGGTTTGGTTGTCCTCTAGGAATCTGCGGTTGAGGATTCCTTCTAAGAAATTGGGTCCCAAGTTTGTAGGGCCCTTTAAGGTGCTTCAGGTTGTCAACCAATCTGCTGTTAGGTTGGAGGTTCCTACCTCCTGGAGAATTAATCCGGTATTTCATGTCTCTCTGTTGAAAAAAGCTGTTGTATCGGATTGTGACGCCTCTGCCTCTGTTCCTCCGGTGGTGGAGGACGGGGAATTTGAAATTTCTCGCATCCTTAACTCTAGACTGTATAGAGGTAGTTTGCAGTATCTTGTGGCCTGGAAAGGTTTCGGACCCGAGGATAACTCTTGAGTGAGGTCGGATGATGTTTCCGCGTCCAGACTTATCAGAGCGTTTCACAGGAGATTTCCTGAGAAGCCTGGTCCTAGGGGATCCGGAGGATCCTCTTAGAAGGGGGGGTACTGTTAGAACCTTGCTCTTAGGTTTTTTTTTCCTTTGCTGGTCACATGACCTTGTTGGCCTATTTAAGCCTGCTCCGCCCTTCTGGCTTTGCTGGACTTCATTGTATAACTACTTTCTAGCTAGCCTGTGCTCTGTATCTTACTCTGTTAGTTTGCTTGGTCTACGGACCTCTATGTTCTATATATTTTGTTTGTTCGTCTGTCTGCTACTATTTCTGTTAGGAGGTGTCCCATATTCCTCCCAGTCCTTAGTACTTGTAGGGATTCCTTCCCCACATCTATAGGTCTCCGTACAGACTAGCTTAGGACTTTAGCAGGTCTGATCGCAGGATCAGGTTCCCTGTTACATCGTAGGGATTCAGCTGAGTTCTATCGTAGGGACAGATCTCCTCTCTTTCCTTAGCTCTGGTAGCAGAACATAACAAGAACTACAGGAATTGAAAGAAAAATTCAAAGCCCTAACAACAGCCCTGCAGGAATCAACCAAAACCTCTAAACGGGTGACAGACTCAGACAGAGCCTTTACTCTGATCGGGTTAGATAAATCAGGTAGACAGTCCTCTTTAGCACCACAAATCACTATAAGGAAAGAATTCAAGATCCTGGGACAGATTGGAGACTGTGAACAGAAAGAGAAACTGCCTTATATGAACTTGTTGCACCAGATCGATGCAGGCTTACATAAAGGCTACCAGCCAGATGAGATCGTTGAGGGGGTGATGAAAGCTATCAGCCCAGGACTGAAGCTCCGTAGTATGCTAGAAATGAAGAGTCAATTGACTTTGCAACAGCTGAAGATGATTTTAAAAGGGCACTATAAAGAAGAGAGTACTTCAGAATTGTTTCACCGACTCATTAACCTCTCACAGAAAAATAATGAATCACCCCAAAGTTTGTTGTTCAGAGCAATTGAACTGAAGGATAGACTGTTGTTTGCATCCAGAGATGTAGAAGTGGAGAAGTTTGATGCTGGACTAGTCCAGAAGAAGTTCTTGAGATCATTAGGAACGGGGTTAATCAGCAAAGACATCAAGTTGCAGCTGAAACCTGTCATTCTGGACGAAGTCCTAATTGAAAAAATGAATGAGATAGCTAGTTTGGAGTCAGAGAGCGAACAGAAGTTAAAGGTTCTGCTCCTAAAATCACCAAAATAAGTCAGCTGAAGTTAGAGACCCCCTGTGCCCAGTCCAAAAATCAATGCCAATGGTCACGGTCGTTTGGGTTAAAAGACAGGAGGTTGCCAGTGCGGGGTGACTAGTAACCGCGATACGGAGGAGGCCCCAGAAGCAAATCCAAATCTCACCAAACCTCAGAATGGCACATGAGGTAAAACGGCTGCTTCAGTACTATCCCCAAGTGTGTTCACATCTACAACAGCTGCAAGAGAGACAGAGGCATTAGTGCCCAGTGTGTAGGTCAAACGATGTACTCCTGGGAGGAGGATTCCTCGGTCAGTAGAGATTGCCTCATCAGTCTAGTCGGTGAAAGGAGCTTTACACAGTGCCAGCTAGATGGACTCTTGGTAAAACCACTGTGGGACACAGGAGCCCAAGTGGGCCTTTTAAATGAAGAATGGAGAAGGCGCTACCTGCCACATACCTGCCTTTGGTCACTAAAAGAACTGTTAGGACCAGTGGAACTCCACGGGAAAGCTGTCAACCAGACCGAAATCCCTTTCATAGCCTGGGTGGAAGTGACTTTCCAACTGAGGGCCACGAAGAACAGCAACACCATTGAGCTTTTGGTACCTTTTCTCTTGACTAGTGATCAGAACGTGGCAGAGGATCCTATCCTTGAATATAATGTAATCAGTGAGGTCATCACGAAACACAAGTCAGGGACGCTGGTGGTGTATGCAATTGCCACATCACTTGCCATAACTAACACCGTGGTGGAAAATGTGATTCATAGAGTAAAGAAAGCACAGAATACAATGGACCTAAAAGAAGTCAAGGTAGGCTGGCGCCCAACCATCATCACTGCAAACCAAATGGTGGGGGTGAGGTGTGGAGTCCGAGTAGAACCAGGAAGAAAAATCAAGAAAAGACTGTTCGTCCCAAAAGACTCCTCAGAACTTTCGAAAGGCCTAGTACAAGGTGACACTGTGCTTACGATTTCTACTGGTGAATTTGCTCGAGTGACAGTACCGGTGATGAATACTACGAAACAGGAAATTACACTGGATCCAAAACCTGTGTTAGGTCACATTGAAACTGTTAAAATGGTATATCCAGCCAGTGTGAGACCCATCCAGGGGTCTACCATGAATTCAGTCACCCCACCAAGGAACAGGAGTCGCCCATGGGAGGAAATTGCACGACCAACCTCAGGGTCCTGGGATCCCCCAGTATCCCTGGAACACTTGTGTGCTGAAGATATAGCGATAGCAAAACAGATGTTGAGAGAAGAGTGTCATGCATTCTCTAAAGATGACTCTGATATAGGCTAATAAAGACACGACCCCAATAACCAGAAGTTACATGTCTGTGCTGAAACCATTAGAACGTGATGTGAAAGAGTATTTACAAGATCTAATCAACAGAGGTTGGGTCCAAAAGTCGAAGTCATCTTATTCCTCTCTTATTGTTTGTGTTAAGGAGAAGAACGGTACGTTGAGACTCTGCTGTGATTAACGAGAACTAAACCGAAAGTCAGTACCTGATCGGCACCTGATACCAAAGATTCAAGATATGCTGGATAGCCTATCAGGAAGAACCTGGTTCTCTGTCCTCGATCAGGGTAAAACATACCATCAAGGGTTTGTTGAAGAGTCCAGTAGACCCTTGACAGCATTCTTCACACCGTGGGGGTTATATGAGTGGATCCGCTCAGTTCAGCTCCAGCAGAATTTCAGAGGAGCATGTAGACCTATTTGAGACGCGTCCCCTGGGGCCGTGGGGTTCTCGGTGCCAGGCCGGTCGGTGCTGGGGATGTCACGGTGGCAGTGACCCGGTCCGTGACCCAGGGCGGTCAATTAAAGGAAAAGTAAAAGGGGAATAAAGTTTTTAGAGATAATGTTCGTGACACTACCTGTGGTATGTGGCTATATGGGGCCGCCGCTGCGGTGCAGATCCACTGGAGCTGATGGTGACGCAGCAGAGTTTGTTCAGCTCTCCACGGGCAAAGGTAAGCTCCAGGGCAGTATATGAAGAATTGTGGAGGTAGATGTTGTTGGTGCGGTGTAATGCAGGGCTGAGGGTGCAGGTAATGACCAGACAACAAATTAATGGCGGTTTCCTTTTTCTTTTCTTGCGGTTTGTCAGAGCAGACTGGGACACGGGTACTAGCTGGTAGTGGAGGTCCGGGCGGCGTGGAAGCAAGTTGGGGATCCACCTCGCCAGGTGGAGTTGTAGGCCTTCCCTCTGCGCTATTCTCTTTGGCCCTGCTGCTTGAAGCTATGCTGTAAAACGTCTATTCCTCACCCATATGGCAGGCAGCTCGGGCCTTCTTCAAGTGTCGCTCCCTCGTGGCGGCGCTGGGCCCTAGGATGCCGCTGAGCCACCGGGTATTTGGTGACGCCAGGAGACCTGCAGTCTCCTGCCCTCCGTATTTAGCTGCTGGGCCTTCAGAGCCCGCACAACCACGGACTCCGGTGTCCCGTTCCTTTGTGCTTCTCTCTGGGGCGAGCTTATTCACAGCTCCCTTCCCCAGGTCCTTCCTCGTCATTCTCCTGTCTCTAACTCTCTTCAACTAACTCAAACTAACCCCGCCTCCAGGTCCCAATTTAAAGGGGAGGAGCTCCCCTTTCTGGTCTGGAGCCAGGAAAGTGTTGTATGCTGGTATACCTAATTAGGGGACCCATCCTTGTACCAGGCATGGCAATGCCCCCTGTGAAGGAGGCAATGCCACTGTGGCAACCGAACCCCTGGGGTGCCACACTCCCCCCTAGTTAAATTCAGTACTCCCGGACTGAGGACACCTTTAGAATTAAACAATCAACAAAAGTAACGATTCATATTACAAATAGTTTACAAAGTCTCAAAAAGGCAAAAATTGCAGAACAACAAACACCAAAGTAAAATTTGGAACAGACATTGCGGCGCTTAGTCTTTACGCCACTATCCAGGAATTGCCTTTTTCCAGGCACTTGAAGGTTGGTTGGTGGGAACCGCCTCAACCCACTTTGTGTATCGTCCCTGGACGTGGCTTCAGGGCACTCTGTCGGTGGGCCTGGTTTTCGGCCACGCCTGCGGTTTATTTTCAAGGCCAACAATTAACTTTATTCAACATTGTCCTGACCACACCTAGTCCTGTGGTCCATTTGTCCATAAATTTAATAACTATATACATTCATGATTGCTTAAAAGTTCTTACAGTAAGTCTCTGTAGGTTCTCATACTTAACGGTTGCAACTATTTACTATACACTATTATTTTACTACACTTTAGTCCCTATAACGGACGGGTAGCTGACCTATAGTACTACGGGTGGATCTACGCAGTACAGTTGTTGCCAATGACCTACCCGGGTCACTAGTGTCTATCGCTGGTGTGGTGGGCTCAGTGTGGACTACACTACAGTTAGTCTGAGGTAACACTGGTAGACTGGGTAGTCTTCTACAACTTCTTTGCCTCACCATGGGTATGACAGATTCACCGCTAGCAGGGGTAGATTCTCCTTATCCACTGCTGATGAAGCATCTGTTTCTGGGGCCGTCTGCTGTTCTAGAGTCTCTGCGGCTTCCGGTAAGGCTACTTGGGGAAAGGTCAGGATAGGTACCTCGATTGCTTGGTTCACCTGCATCCAAGACTGGGGAAATTCTCCAAGGATGGTTTGAACCGTCTCTTCCACCTTTTCTGTGTGCTGGGGGCTGGTTTGGTCTTCCTCTTGGTGTCTCAATTGATCAGGGCATATCTTCAGGTGGTCTCTTGAGACTGCCGCCAAAGTCTCTCCTCCATCTTTACTGATGAGGCATACCTTGGTGTTGTCCAAATTTGAAGGTAAGATGGTGTATGGCTCGACCTCCCACTGATCATCTAATTTGTGAACTCGTCTCTTCCTTTTTAATACCTGTTCTCCAGGTGATAAGGGAACTGCAGGTGAGTGCTGATTATAAGTTCTCTCCTACCTCTGTCTCGCCTGGGACAAACTTCTCTCTACACATTCTTGCACCTTGCGGTATTGTTGCTGCCACTCTGTATCCCAGTCTGCATCTGGTGATGTCATCTCAGGTGTTAAAACTCCCATGTCTAAGTCAATAATTAACTTGCCAGCTCTTGCCCTCATCAGGTAGGCGTGTGTACAGTTGGAGGAGTTCACCGGGATGTGGTTATATAGGTTCACCAAATCTGGTAACTTTTGTGGCCATAGGCCACATTCTTCAAGGGGCAACGTCTTCAATAGGTTTATTACCACCTGGTTCATTTTCTCGCACAACCCGTTGGTCTGCGGATGATACGGCGTCATCCTTATTTTCTTGCAGCCATACAAGTTATAGAATTCTTGAAACACTTCTGCTTCAAAGGCTGGGCCTTGGTCGGTAAGCACTCATTCAGGGTAACCGTGCGGGTGACAAAAGTGTTGTTGAAACGCTTTGGCTGCCGTCTTAGCCATCTGATCCTTCACTGGCACTACTACCAGGATCCGGGAGTAATGGTCTACTATGGTGAGAGCGTAGACATAGCCTGACCGGCTTGGGGCTGGCTTCAAGTGGTCCAAGGCTACCAGTTGGCGCATCCCGCTTCGGGACTACCACTTGCCAGACCAGTTCGTGTGACCGGGAGTTGTGCTTCTCCGACACAGCTTTCCCTCGTAGATGATCAGCTTGCCCTTCTCCTTCCACAACTGTTGGGTCTCCTGTGGAGCATCTGGACCAGGGTGTGAGTCAGCTTGGGTCAGCAACTCCTTTACTAAGTGGACAGCCGGGTCGCTATCCTGCATCTCTGCCCATCCATGGTGGGGCAATGGGTTAAACGTGGCCTCTCTGGTGGAGAAGCACTTCTTCCACACACAGTGGGAGCACTGGGTCACCCCGTGGTGATGAAAAGCCGGTAGCTCTATCTCCTCCAGCTCTTCCGGGTCTTCTCCCCCATCTGGCAAGTTGTGAATCCTGGACAGGGCCTCAGCATTAGCGTTTTTATGCCCCGCCCGATAGTTGATGGTAAACTTGTAGTTGGACAGCTGGGCCATCCATCGCTGCTCCAGCGCACCTAGCTTCGCTGTTTCAAGGTGGGTCAGTGGATTAATGCCTGTGAAAATTGTAAACTTCGCTGAAGCCAGGTAGTGTTTGAAGCGCTCTGTTACAGCCCAGACTATGGCTAGAAACTCCAACTTGAAGGAACTATACTTGTCGGGGTTCTTTTCCGTGGGACGGAGCTTCCTGATGGCGTAGGCAATCACTTTCTCTCTGCCCTGCTGTACCTGTGACAGCTCCATTTCCAATCCCACATTGCTGGCATCCGTATAAAGTATAAAGGGTTAGCCATAGTTGGGGTAGGCCAGGACATTGTCTCCCGTAAGAGCCACCTTCAGTCGAGTGACGGATTCTTCTTTTCTACTCCACTCAAATGGAGGACTCAGGTTCTTGGCCTTCTTGGACTGGCCTACTAAGAGGTCCTGCATGTGTGCCGCTATCTTGGTGAAACCGTTGATGAATCTCCTGTAGTAGCCTACCAGCCCGAGGAACTGCCGCACTTCTTTGATAGTGGAGGGTCTTGGCCAGTCTTTGATCACGGTGACTTTTTCAGGGTCTGGTGCTACACCTCCGGCGCTTACCACATGACCTAGGTACTGCACCTTGGGCTTCAACAGGTGGCACTTGGACGGCTTTACTTTCAGGCCAAAACCAGATAGGGATTAAAAAACCTCGGCCCGGTGCTCCAGGTGGTCTTCGTATGTCTTTGAGTAGACGATTACGTCATCTAGGTACAGCAGAACGGTTTCGAAGTCTTAGTGTCCTAGGCAACACTCCATTAACCGCTGTAATGTTCCCGGGGCGTTGCAGAGCCCGAATGGCATGCAGTTGAACTCGCAGAGGTCCATTGGTGTCGTAAACGCGGTCTTCTCTCTGTCCGCCTCTGCCATGGGAACCTTCTAATACTCACTGGTGAGATCGAAAGTGGAGAAATAGTTAGAGCATCTTAGTGCAGCTAATGATTCCTCAATTCTGGTAATGGATAGGCGTCCTTATGTGTAATGCGGTTAATCTGCCTATAATCAACACACATCCTCATTGTACCATCTTTCTTTCTAATGAGGACTAATGGAGCTGCCCAGGGGCTACAACTATCTCTGATCACCCCAGCCTCCTTCATCTCCCGCAACATTCCCTTCGCAAATTGATAGTGAGCTGGGGGTACAGGCCGGTACCTCTCTTTAATGGGCGGATGATCTCCTGTGGGGATATGATGTTGGACCCCTTTTACCTGCCCAAAGTCTAGTGGGTGTTTGCTTAAGACTCGCTCATATTCTTGGACCACCCGGTACACCCCATGCTTTTGGTGCAAAGGGGTGGGGTCGGTGCCTATTTGTAGCTTCTGACACCAATCCTCCACCTGCCCCTAGGAGCCATTGTCCTCCACCTGTTTGGATGGAAGCAAGGGTTCCGCTGTCTTTATTGCGTTGTTACTGACAGTGAACAGCTTAGCAAGGGTGGCATACCGGGGTAAATGGACCTCTTTCTCCCCACAATTCAGGATGCGTATCAGTACTCTCCCCTTGCAGACATTGACCACCCCCCTGGCAGTCAAGATGGTGGGCCTATTATCAAAGTACATGGGTTCTACCAGGGCCTGCTAATCTTGACCCCTGAGACCGATTGCTGCCCTACACCATATTAACATTTCACTCCTAGGAGTCATTGCAATGGGGAATGGATCACTCATTCTGACACTGCCGACTTCTCCACCAGACAGCTCTACCTGTTGTCTCAGCATCAGGGCTTTGATTTCTTTCTGCAGAACTCGCTGCTGACCAGAACTGGCAGTCTCCGTGACCTGTTGCAACAAAACAATAATTTCCCCAAGACAATTCTCTATCACATTGGTGCCTAAGGGTATCATAGGATGGCTTTCTCGGCGATCAATATCTACAATAATCAACCCTTGTGATGGCAATTCTACTCGGCCAACCTTTATGGTCACCTCTTTATACCCCACCTGAGGCAAGGGCAGACCATTGTTGGCAAAGATGTTAATATGTTCATCTGGACTGCGGGTAATGTCTGAATCAGTCCAGTATTGTTTGAAAAGGATATATGACATCGTTGTCACCTGGGAAACAGTGTCCAGTAAAGCGTTCATCAGGATGCCATCAAGCACGACAAGTAGGACCGGTCGTCCTCTCATGTACTTGTCTCGCCAGCTTTGTGGGCCTGGTCGTCTTACTCCTGGGGTTGGCCCTCTGCCCCAGGGGTTGCTCGTTTAAATCGCAGAATCTTGTAAGGTGCCCCGCCTTTTGGCAGCAGCGGCAGATGGGTTGTCCGTTCTGGTCGTAGCGATCTCTGTTTCTCCCTCTGGTCGGTGGAATTCTTCTCTGTCGTCGCCATGGAACGTCATCTGGACTGGAAGCCAGCTGAATTCTTTCCTTTGGAGACACTTGCATGGCCTGCACGGTTTTGGTTAGTGTAGCCACTAGTGTTGAGCCACCCCCGTAGTGTTCGAGTTCGGTTCGTCGAACACCCGTATGTTCGCCGAACTGTTCGTCGAACTGTTTGTCGAACACCGTTAAAACCAATGGCAGGCAAACAAAAACACATAGAAACACATAGAAAACACATAGAAAACACTTCAAATGTGTCCAAAAGCTGACAAACCGCTCAGAAGACACAATTAACACATGGAAAAGTGACAAGTACATATAGTCATGCGAAAAGAAAAGAGGTGGAGGAGTAAAAGGAGGGGAAGACACAGATATAGGCATGTCATGCCCTTCTAAAATCAAGAAAGGCTGGAGTAAAAATCTAAAATCAGCCTACCAACACCAAGACGTCGTGACAAGAAAATTAAAAAAAGAAATATCTTTAGGTAGAATGGCGGTTCCATTCAGAACACTTTCCTTACAAGACGTAGTGGTATCCCCGTTGTGAGTTGTGCCAAAAACGGAACCCAATACATTCGGACTAATCCACCATTTGTCATATCCAAGGGGCAGGTCCGTAAACGACAACATCGACACGGAATCAAGTACAGTAGTATATACTGTACATCCTTTGACAAGGCAATCAGGCGGATCAAGAAGTTGGGAAGGGTCACCCTAATGGCCAAAACAGACATTGATGCGGCATTCCAGTTACTTACTACCTGTGCCTCCGAATAGTGTCCACTTATTGGGCTGCTTCTGGGATGGAGCATACTATATAGATCGCTGTTTGCCCATGGGGTGGTCCAGATCCTGCTCACTATTTGAGGCGTTTAGTTGCTTCTTCGAATGGGTTGTAATGAACGTTTCTAAGGGGGCACATATTATCCATTACCTCGACAACTTCTTATGCCTGGGCCCAAAAGATTCGCCACAGTGTGAATACACGCGGTAGTCCACCTGTGAGAAGGAGAGAGCTGGAGGGAGAGTGGACACCACAGAGCCGAGGGGTTAGATGGAGAACGGAAGAAGGAAAGAGGGCGAGGGAGGTAAGGGAGTACAGTGGAAGGCCGACCTGAGCTCCCCCACGTTCCTGCTGGGCGGGGAACAGCCCTGGGAAGAAAAGTCGCTTGCGCATCCCTTTGAGGTTACGGGCGCGAGCAGGCAGAGGGACTACGCTGGAGTGCGAAGCCGACAAGGCCAGTCCGTTCCTGCCCGTGCAACCTCCATGTCGCCGGGTTTGTGCCAGAGCCGCGGTGGACCCTGACGGCCAGCCCCCCTCTCCCAATACTGGTGCCTGTCCGCTGGTGGGGGAAGAGTAACATCTGCAGAAGAAAGACCATCTTCCAGCCAAACTAAGATGTCTACTTCTTTTCGTGGACAATGTGATACGATCCCTTTCTTACGGACACGCCCAACGCTACAAATTCCAGATGAGGCACAAAAACAGCAGGTGCTTCAACGGATATCAAGTGCTCCTTCAAGTGGGCTCTCCTCCACCTCAACTTCAACATCACAAATACTCCAGTCCTCAGAGGTGTCACCCCAATCGCACTTGCTTCCTCACAGCTCCCAAGTCTCCAGCTGCCTGTCTGAGTATGGGGTTACACAGATGGTTGAGTCTGCACAGCTGTTTACTCATACTATAGCCTGGGAAACGGAGGTCTGCTCCAGAGCTTCTGTTAATCCAGATGAGGAAATGATCTGATGCCCAGAATCTTTATGAGTCGGATCCAGGACCAGATGAAGAAGGTTCTGAGCATAATGTAGACCCTCGTTCCCAAACTGTAACTCCTGTTGGTGGAGACAATGATGAAGACGATGATGAGACTCAAATACCTGATTGGAGCGACAACTTGACTTTTTGGCCAGGGCAGGAAGAAGTTGGAGGATGACGGGTGTGAGAACACACATTGTGATGATGACGAGGTTGGAGATCCCACTTACTGTCAACCCACAGTCAGCCAGTTGATGAGGTCAGCAGAGGAGGTGGAGGAGGATGTGACCATCCCAGGGGATGGGGATGACTCGGTACCCGGGCCTTTGCCTGTCCTTGGGGATGTCGCGGTGGTCGGCTCCCAGGCCCGTACCCTGGGGTCACTCTTTAAAAGAGTGGATAATTGTTAATTTTATAAGAGTTTGTGACGCCACCTGTGGTATCTGGTGAGAAGCACCAGCTATGCAGCAGTCCACTGAGGCCGGTGATAAGGCAGCTCGATGGTATAGCTCCCCACAGGTGGAGCTAGGTCTCTGGGCAGCGTATGCAGGGGGAATGCAGGACAGGCGAGACCCAGCTGGGTCAGAGCAAGAACGGGAACAGACACGGTAGTCACTTCAGTACCTTTTACTGGTGGAAATTCAGGCACATCCTGGAGCACTGTAGGGTGAAAGGTGCATATCAGGATCCTCCCCAATGAGCGGGTGTAGGGCCTCCTGTTTCTTGCCTCTGCATAGTAAGTTTCTGACCTGCCTGGAGCTAGGCCTAACTTTGTCTCTGTTAGGTGTCAGTCTGGTGCTGGATTCGACATGGGTCGAGGACCTTCTGTGGTTTCTCATTTCTGTTCAGCCAGGGCTGATGCTGCTCAGCATCGCCATCAGCCTCAACGCCTAGCTGGTCCGCGAGCACTGTTTATCTCCCAGGTAGTTGTGCCTAGCAATGATAAGCCTGGGTTGCAGAGGGAGACAGGGCTTGTGGAATCTAAGTCCAGGATTTGCCGCACTGAGCATGTCCGTGACCTGGCGGATCATGATTGGTGGGTTGGCACCCACCTGACCCGGTGACCTGAACCGCCTGATTGGTCCACGGATAACGTCACCAATGGCGCGTCGGTGGGCCAGGCTTAGTCTTTAAAAGGCCCGCCCACAAACATGGCGGCGCGCTCTGATCATTTGAGCAAGTGATGCCGTTGTGTGGACAACTCTGTTCCACGTGCTCCCTAGCTGTCCACTCCGTGACCTGCCGATGCCAGAGTTCGCTCGGCTAATTAGCACAGGTCGCTTAGGCAGGTTAGCTCCATAGAGGCAGGTTAGCTCTATAGAGGCAGGTAGCTTCGTCTAGCAGCCTGGCTCAGCCAAAGGGGTCGCCTATCACCCCGAGCAGCCTGCAGACGTCCTTTGCACAGCTAACGCCTGTTCGCCACGTGGAGTTGAACCCTTCAGTCCGGTAGCACGCCGGCTGGGGGCACGTGTACCCTTTGGCGTAGTCACACACGCATCCTAGCGCCGCCACTGTAGTCCCTGTGCTGTAACAGGACTACAGATAGTTTTTCTCTGCCTATCTCTCGGGCAGCTAACGGAGATAGTGCGAATTGCTATACCCGTTCCAGTGTGCAGAAACACGGAAGGGTTTTACATTTAAGTTGTCGCTTTCCTTTCCACCCGGAAAGTGTTTGGCAGCAGTCCTCCAGGCTGCATTGCGGACCCCGGGATCGGTTGCGTTCCATTAAATTAAAGTTGTTTGCAACCGCCCTCCTAACAGTCTCTGTCCTGCGCTGGCTGACCTGGTGGTAGAGCCTTGTCTTGGAGTTCACGCTCCCAGTATGCGGGGCCTAAGGGTCTCCTGGCTCTGTTACATATCAGCACCTTAGCGATCCTGGGACTTGTAGCTCTCCAGGGATTCCGGCTATGCCTTACTGGGTCATAGAGATCCCGGTAAGCTCGGATCCGGTGTCTGATAAACGCTTCAGGGTGAGCTAGTTAAGCTCCTCTGCCCCCTATGTAGTAACTCTCCACTCGCCTTCGGCCTACTTGGGCCCTCACTAGGCTATACACACTAACGGCAGCTTGCCGCGCTTCACCGATCTTATGGCGCCGGCACACCTTAAGCTCTAACTGGGCTCCCTGAATCTAGCTAGCAGGAGCCTCGTGCTCCACTGCTGAACTATTAACTGAGTTGTCTAGACTAGACTGAGCTCCACTGCAGACTGACCTCTCTTAGGCTTCTCTACTGCAGGAACTCTTCAGAGGAACTGAACTGCCTAGCTCCACCTTCCCTATTTATATCCCTAACGGGCTCCCTCTGCTGGTCTGAGGTGGAAGGTGGAGATGTGTGAATGTTTATGGGGGCCTCTTGTGGGGGATTCCATCAATGCACTCTTTTAGGATCTGTGATACCAAGCGCAGCTGGGCGTCACAGATGCTATTGACGACGAGGTTAGGTTACACCTTACTGGACAGAGACGTAGTACTGGAAGCACGTCAACAACTGCATCCTCAACCACAACTCTGCCTCTGACCACAAGTCGTAGTGGCTTTTCAGGTCGCATGGGCTCTAAGCCTTGCATAGCCTGGGCATTTTTTCAGATCGATAAGGATGACCCAACTCGTGTTATCAGTAATATTTGTCACCCAAAGCTAAGTAGAGGCCAAAAAATCCATAGTTTGAGTACTTCATGCATGAACCGTCGCATGGATATGAAGCATAAGTTGCAGTGGGAAGCTCACTGTGCTACAATGCGGCCTAGCGGGCCGGGCCAACCAACGTCTGCCCCATCTTGTGCATCCGCGGCCTCTTCATCCTCTGTGACTGGGGGGACAGCAGTCACACATGTTTTTGGACGCAGACCTGCCACCTCTTTACCCGCAACAGCCAGTGTGATTGGCAGGTCATCATTTCATTTGGAAGTGGAAACACCAGCTGGTGTTGAGCGCTCTCCAACATCGAGAGCACCACCTTTGGATCAATGCAACCTAACTTTTCCGCCTGCATCTTCCTCACAGACCAGCAGTTTGCCGGGGACACCCTACTCAACCCCGTCTAAGCACAACAGCCAGCCCTCGGTCCCTCAGATTTGGACAAGTAAAAGACCATTTCCTCCTAGCCATGAGAAAGCTAAGAGGTTGAATTTCACCATCTGCAAGCTCTTGGCTACAGAAATGCTGCCTTTCTGCCTGGTGGACACAGAGGATTTTCGAGACCTTATGTCCGTCGCAGTGCCCCAGTACCAGATGCCCAGTCGGCACTACTTCTCAAAGAAAGGTGTGCCTGCGCTCCACCAGCATGTCGCACACAACATCACCGCTTCTTTGAGAAACTCTGTGTGTGACAGGGTGCATTTCACCACAGACACTTGGATGAGTAGGCATGGACAGGGGCGTTACATGTCGCTGACTGGGCACTGGGTAACTATGGGGACAGCAGGACAAGGGGCTGCTGTCCAAGTCTTGCCGTCCCCACGAGTTGTACGTCAATCCTCTTTAACTAGAAGTTCCTCCACTGCTTCTGCCTCCTCAACCTCCTCTCGGTCCTCCACCTGCACCCAAAGCCTGTCTGGTCATGCCACCCGCTTTCTAACTGCACAGAAGGAATCCTGCACACCTCCTTACTATGCTGGCAGCAGGGCTCAACGGCATCAGGCGGTGTTTACTTTGAAATGTCTGGGAAATGTGAGTCACACAGCTGAGGAGTTGTGGTCAGCTCTGGAGACCCAGTTTCATGAATGGTTGTCTCCACTGGACCTGCAACCAGGGAAGGCCGTGTGCGACAATGCTGCAAACCTGGGTGCGGCCCTTCGCCGGGGCAATGTCACACACGTGCCTTGTATGTCTCACGTGTTGAACCTGGTTGTCCAGCAATTTTTAGCCCACTATCCCGGACTAGATGGCCTTCTGCAGAGGGCATGGTCACTGTGTGCTCACTTCCGCCGTTCACATCCCGCAGCTCAACGACTTACATCTCTACAGAAGTCGTTGGGCCTGCCAGTTCACCGACTAAAATGCGATGTACCGACACGGTGGAATTCAACTCTGCACATGTTGCAGCGACTGTGGCAGCACCGACAAGCCCTGGTGCAATACGTTCTGACGTATAGCCTGGGCCAACGAGATCCAGAGGTGGGGCAAATCACGCTGCAGGAGTGGTCTCAGATCAGGGACCTATGAAGTTGACGCGCCCCCTGGGCCGTGGGGTACCCGGACCCGGGCCGGTAGACGCTGGGGGTTGTAGTCACTGTGGCGGTGACCCGGTCCGTGACCCAGGGCGGTCAATCCAAGGATAATTTGTATATATGGGTTTTATAATGTCCGACTACGCCACCTGTGGAGTGCGGCCAAAGGGGCAGCCGCTGCGGAACAGTCCTCTGAAGCTGGTGGTTTTGCAGCAATGGTATTATTACTCCCCACAGGAAGAGTGCAGCTTCAGGGCAGTGTGAGTGGATGATGGTGGTTGTAGTGCAGGGAGTCAGTAATGAACAAAGAGTCCGTGTGATGCAGTCCCAAGATCTTTACTCACAGTTGTTGCAGTCCAGATTACAGGTACCAGAGCAATCTCCCCCGTCGCGCTGTGCGTACTCAGTGAGGGGCTCAGTCCACCCCCAGATAGCTCCGGAGTACTTAGCAGGACCCCCTTCTGTGTGTCCTTTCTCTGGCCTTCTCCCTGCACCTCACACCCAGTGACACTTCTATCCGGTATCCTCGGGTCTTGGCGGGCGACGTGTGTTCCGTCCCCTGGGTCCTATGTGGCTACCTTCTTAGTGAGACTGGTGTGGACTTTTGCCTGCAGTACATGAAATGCTGCAGCCTCCGGTTTCTAGTTGAGCCTTGCTGTTTCTCCGCTAGTTGAGGGACCGGTTCCCCTTATCTGGCCTGACCCCTCTACCTCCTGGTAGCAGCAGGCGTACGGGTGGCCTTCTGCACGGCCCGTACTCCTAGGGTCCCTTCGGTTCCTGGAGCCTTCCTGCTCCCACTCCTCTCTTCTCTCCTTCAGTCCTGGGCCTCCCAGGCTAGGCCCGCCTCCGGAGCAGAGCTCATGCAGAGCCTCTGCTCCTGTCACTTCTCCTCCTCTTACTGGCTTGCTCTTTCTAAGATGGCTTCCTATTTATACTCTCCCTGTCATGTGCTCCCCTAAGCTGCTTTCTCCACCCACACCCACTACATAGGACCCTCCCGCCAGCTAGGGACCTGGGACTGTGCTCTCCCTTAGGAGCAATCTCGCCCTACCCCCACTGCGGGTATGTGTTGGATGCAGGTGTTAGGGTCCCGAGCCATACTCCTTCCTTACCTGAGGGTGAGATACCACACCTCTGGGTGAGATCAAGTACCTCTGTGGCGACTGAACCCTCAGGGGCACCACACACCCTTCTGCACAGTTTTGAAATGGCGACGAAGATGTTTAGTGCTGACTATGCCATTATCAGCATGACTATTCCGGTGATCTACATGCTGGAGCACACGTTAAACTTCAGAGTCAGGTGGTGGGACAAGAGGAGGTGGAGGAAGTAGAGGAGGAGTCGTATGCGGAAGGGATAACATCTCCAAGGTCCAGACGGTCGGCAGCACCAAGGCGGCAGGCATGGGAGGGTGGGGGAGAGGGATTAACCAGGGTGCATGGTAGCAGCCAAACTGTTGAGGAAGGTGCAGTAGCCGAGGAAGAAGTGGAGGACGAACTGGCGATGGGCATGTAAGACTCATCAGATGAGGGAGACCTTGATCACATTTCTGTTGTGTGAGGTTGGGGGGAGAGGGCAGAGGAAGGAAGCATGATTCTTACCTCGCTACCAACACAACAAGGACTTGGTCCTCCTGGATGCGCAAGACACATGAGTGCCTTCTTGCTGCACTACCTGCAACATGACCCTTGGATTGTCAAAATTCGAAGTAATCCCGACTCTTAGATCCCCGGTACAAAAGTAAATTTGCTAAAATAATTCCTGACATAGAAAGGGATTCACGCATGCAGGAGTATCAGCAGAGGCAGTTACAGAATCTTACATGTGCTTTTCCACAAAACACCAGTGGTGCACGTAGTGAATCTCATAGTTCTAACTTGCAAACCTTGGGACTGTCGAGTCTTCATCACTCAAACAGTAACAGTAACACAGTATCTGCTGGTAACAGCAATTTTGTGGAATAGTTTCACCACTTTTTTAGACCATCCTTTGCAAGGCCACAGGAGACAAGAAGTCTGACACATTGTAAACGCCTAGAGAGGATGGTACAGGAGTATCTCCAAGTGAACATCGAAGCCATGACTGTGTCACTGGACCCTTGCTCATTTTGGGATTCTAATATGGAAAAATGTCCGGAGCTCGCCACTCACGCCTTGGAGATCTTGTCATGCCCTGCAGCCAGCGTTCTCTCTGAATGTGTGTTCAGCGCTGCTGGTGGTGTGCTGACAGATAAGCGCACGCGTCTGTCCACTGAGAATGTAGACAGACTCACGTTCATAAAGATTAACAAATCATGGATCCGCAAGGACTTTTCTACCCCTGTGTCATCCTGGGGAGACTAAAAGCTTGAGGATTTGGTAAAATCACCTCACCAACCGTTTTAAGCAACTCTGGGGCAATTGATGCCAATTAAGTGGTGTCTGTGCCACAATTTTTGGAAAAAATGGAGACTCTTTTTGGAGTCCCCTTGCTGTGTTTTATGTGACGTTGGCATCATCAATTCCAGGTGGGTTGGGTCGCCCCCCCCCTTTAACTGTAAGAAACTACATACACTATGGCTTGGGGTAACACAGATGGTTGAGTCTGAAGAGCTGTTTACTCAGAGGTCTGCTCCAAAGCTTCAGTGTCTGCTAGTCAGCGTAGAATTTTTAACTGCATCTAACCTAGGCAATACTTTGGGCGTAGTAGCCCAGCTGCGAAGCAAGCTGCACCGCCTGTGTATCTAATAAGAATTTTTAAATGCATCTAGCCTAGGCAGACTGTGGGGACCCCCAACCAAACCAAGACGCTCAGCCCCCCTACCGCCCCCCTTTCCTTGACAATACAATAATGTAACTCTTACGACTGGATGGGTGAGGATCGGTCACAGCTTTATTAACTCTTTATACTCATTCCATTAGAAAGGCATTTTATTTCTAAAATAATTCAGCTTGTTGCAGCATGCCCTGGGTCTCCACACCGGCAAGTTGGCCAACAAGTGTAACTCTCCAACATGTCCTTTCTATTTCCAGGCCACGGAGGATCCTGCGTACTCGTATGCAGGACTCTGACCCCCATCCATCACTCTTAACGCTTGTTCCACTTTGTCCTGGAGTCCTGACAGGAATATGTCCAGTCCAATATCCATTAAGTGAACACCGTCGGGCCGTATGAGGCCTGCTTTATCTCCTTCCAGTTGTCGGTGTTCTATCACTACACCGCCTCTGTCTCTTCTAAATTTTGCCATCCGAATATTTATTACCCGCCTTGTCCGTTCGATGGCCCTGATGTCTCGCGCACCTTGCCATACCGCTATCGGCACAATCTCTGGCCATACTATAGTTAGTTTTGTGAAAAATTCTCTGAAGCGCTCAGTGTCTAGTTTCATTATTGCCATTAGTTATGCGCTCTTGTGATGACCTAGGTCGTTTCCCCCGGCCTGTATAACTAAGATGACCGGACCTCTTGCCTCTCTCCCTACCTTGATTACCTCCATTAGTACCTGTGGCCATTGCAGGCCTCTAATACCTCTCCAGTTGAAATATGTGTTATGAAACTCTAATTTCCTCCCGCCTGGGCGGACTTTCGCCCTTTTTTCTGCCCAATATATATATACGAGTGGCCTATCACCCACACTGTTGGCTTAGCGTCACCTGTAAAAGAAACAAACCACGTTAGGATAACAAGTCCGGTCTTATGTATCTCGCCAAACACGTGGATCGCCATCTCCCTATCCTCTGAACTTCCGTTTCTGACAGTCCTGCTCTTGCTGCTTCCGTGGCCGCGCCTATGCGTAATGAGTGTGTCCCATAATCTTTGGGGTGGTTCCCTGCCGATGTTAAGCATTTATTAAATATAGCTTGGAACTGGTATCTTGATAATGGCATTCCATCAATGTGTGATAGGAAGAAATTACTTTGTGATCCGATGGTTATATATGTTATTACTATAGTTACCTGACTCAGTGTACCATTTGTGGGTTGTAGAAGTACCCAAGTGCCCCTGCCCGCTAGGAACCGTTTTCGATTGGCGTATGCGTAGACGTATTGCATTATTGGCTATGACTACGTCCTGGTGTAATAAGCCTCCACTGGTGGTAATTTTGGATTGAGGGACTAATTCGCTTATGCATAGCGCCCCGAAGAAGGCGATCGCAAATGCAGTAGACAGTAGTGTTGCTTCAAATTGTGAGTGTCATGTTAATGGTGTTAGGGATATGATGTGAGAAATCAGTTTTAGTGACACGGGACAGGACGTCTACACTCCTGACTTAGCTGACCCCTTTTCCACCCTTTTATGGATTGTCTGATGATGAATCTCTTTGTCACATCTCCCCAATTCAGTAGTTGGAAGTGAAATGCTACTCTGGTCAGACACCGCTGCGCTGATGCCCCTGATATGGGTGACTTGTAATCTGGCTTGTTCACATTGGTCAACCTGTCTGCCTGCTACTAGTCGTGTCCACTCTTCCCATGCCTTACCGTATGCTTGCCACGTTGACGGGGCAAATGACGCTCTGATTAATGGCATCAACTATTTGCCACTAGATCCCATAGGGAGGGTGGGCAACTGTTGCCCGGTGGGTGGGCGTTGGGGAGGAGCTCTGTGAAAATCTGCCAACTGAATTGTGATAAAGCGTTAGCAGCAGCTTTAGACCCCTCAGCATCGTGGCTAGCACGGACCCATACATTGTGTTTTAGGCACAGGAATGCTAGCCAGCGTAGTAGGCCTAGCACTGGGAGAGACGATGATGCCATCTTATTAATGCAGTGCGCTAGGCTGGTGTTTTTTGTTATGAAGCGTATATTTTTGTTAGCCAGGTGCGCGCCCCATATTTCTATTGCTACCACTATTGGGAAGAAAAATTATTTTCCGGGCTAGATGCAGCTAAAAATTATTATTAATTTCAAAGCTGGTGGAGCTTGGTATAGATGGCCTAATACAATGAGTACCACACACGGCTACTATGCCCAAAATTATTTTCCAGGCAAGATGCAGCTAAAAATTATTTCTAATTTGAAAGCAGGTGGAGCTTAGTATAGATGGCCTAATAGAATGAGTACCACACACTGCTAATATGCCCAAAATTATTTTCCAGACAAGATGCAGCTAAAAATTATTTGTAATTTGCAAGCTGGTGGAGCTTAGTGTAGTTGGCCTAATAGAATGAGTACCACACACTGCTACTATGCCCAAAATTATTTTCCAGACAAGATGCAGCTAAAAATTATTTGTAATTTGCAAGCTGGTGGAGCTTAGTATAGATGGCCTAATAGAATGAGCACCACACACTGCTACTATGCTCAAAATTATTTTCCAGACAAGATGCAGCTAAAAATTATTTGTAATTTGCAAGCTGGTGGAGCTTAGTATAGATGGCCTAATAGATTGAGTACCACACACTGCTAATATGCCCAAAATTATTTTCCAGACAAGATGCAGCTAAAAATTATTTGTAATTTGCAAGCTGGTGGAGCTTAGTATAGATCACCTAACAGAATGAGTACCACACACTGCTACTATGCCCAAAATTATTTTCCAGACAAGATGCAGCTAAAAATTATTTGTAATTTGCAAGCTGGTGGAGCATAGTATAGATGGCCTAATAGAATGAGTACCACACACTGCTACTATGCCCAAAATTATTTTCCAGACAAGATGCAGCTAAAAATTATTTGTAATTTGCAAGCTGGTGGAGCTTAGTATAGATGACCTAATAGAATGAGTACCACACACTGCTACTATGCCCAAAATTATTTTCCAGACAAGATGCAGCTAAAAATTATTTGTAATTTGAAAGCTGGTGGAGCTTAGTATAGATGGTCTAACAGAATGAGTACCACACACTGCTACTATGCCCAAAATTATTTTCCAGACAAGATGCAGCTAAAAATTATTTGTAATTTGCAAGCTGGTTTAGCTTAGTATAGATAGCCTAATAGAATGAGTACCACACACTGCTACTATGCCCAAAATTATTTTCCAGACAAGATGCAGCTAAAAATTATTTGTAATTTGCAAGCTGGTGGAGCTTAGTATAGATGACCTAATAGAATGAGTACCACACACTGCTACTATGCCCAAAATTATTTTCCAGACAAGATGCAGCTAAAAATTATTTGTAATTTGAAAGCTGGTGGAGCTTAGTATAGATGGCCTAACAGAATGAGTACCACACACTGTTACTATGCCCAAAATTATTTTCCAGACAAGATGCAGCTAAAAATTATTTGTAATTTGTAAGCTGGTTTAGCTTAGTATAGATAGCCTAATAGAATGAGTACCACACACTGCTACTATGCCCAAAATTATTTTCCAGGCAAGATGCAGCTAAAAATTATTTGTAATTTGCAAGCTGGTGGAGCTTAGTATAGATGACCTAATAGAATGAGTACCACACACTGCTACTATGCCCAAAATTATTTTCCAGATAAGATGCAGCTAAAAATTATTTGTAATTTGCAAGCTGGTGGAGCTTAGTATAGATGGCCTAATAGAATGAGTACCACACACTGCTAATATGCCCAAAATTATTTTCCAGACAAGATGCAGCTAAAAATTATTTGTAATTTGCAAGCTGGTGGAGATTAGTATAGATGGACTAAGAATAAGTCCCACACACTGCTACAAGCCCAAAATTATTTTCAGAGCTAGATGCAGATACAAATTATTTGTAATTTGCAAGCTGGTGGAGCTTAGTATTGATGGACTAAGAGTAAGTCCCACACACTGCTACAAGCCCAAAATTATTTTCCGAGCTAGATGCAGCTAAAAATTATTTGAAATTTGCAAGCTGGTGGAGCTTAGTATAGATCACCTAACAGAATGAGTACCACACACTGCTACTATGCCCAAAATTATTTTCCAGACAAGATGCAGCTAAAAATTGTTTGTAATTTGCAAGCTGGTGAAGCTTAGTATAGATGACCTAATAGAATGAGTACCACACACTGCTACTATGCCCAAAATTATTTTCCAGGCAAGATGCAGCTAAAAATTATTTGTAATTTGAAAGCTGGTGGAGCTTAGTATAGATGGCCTAACAGAATGAGTACCACACACTGCTACTATGCCCAAAATTATTTTCCAGACAAGATGCAGCTAAAAATTATTTGTAATTTGCAAGCTGGTGGAGCTTAGTATAGATGGCCTAATAGAATGAGTACCACACACTGCTAATATGCCCAAAATTATTTTCCAGACAAGATGCAGCTAAAAATTATTTGTAATTTGCAAGCTGGTGGAGATTAGTATAGATGGACTAAGAATAAGTCCCACACACTGCTACAAGCCCAAAATTATTTTCAGAGCTAGATGCAGATACAAATTATTTGTAATTTGCAAGCTGGTGGAGCTTAGTATTGATGGACTAAGAATAAGTCCCACACACTGCTACAAGCCCAAAATTATTTTCTGAGCTAGATGCAGCTAAAAATTATTTGTAATTTGCAAGCTGGTGGAGCTTAGTATAGATGGACTAAGAATAAGTCCCACACACTGCTAGAAGCCCAAAATTATTTTCCGAGCTAGATGCAGCTAAAAATTATTTGTAATTTGCAAGCTGGTGGAGCTTAGTATAGATGGACTAAGAATAAGTCCCCCACACTGCTACAAGCCCAAAATTATTTTCCGAGCTAGATGCAGCTAAAACTTATTTGTAATTTGCAAGCTGGTGGAGCTTAGTATAGATGGACTAAGAATAAGTCCCACACACGGCTACAAGCCCAAAATTATTTTCCGAGCTAGATGCAGCTAAAAATTATTTGTAATTTGCAAGCTGGTGGAGCTTAGTATAGATGGCCTAATAGAATGATGCTATGCCCAAAAGGTTTTATTTGGCTAGGTGCAGTGAAAAAATTGTATTCTATACAGAGGTGGTGTAGTTTGCAACACAGATACACTACTCCACTGACTAACACACACTGCAAGAGGCCAAAAAGGATTTGCTTAGCTAGATTTAGCCAAATGCTGTGAAAAACACTTACACAGCACTGCCACAGACCTGCCTGGCAAAAAGTCCTAGGAAATGCTGTAACTTAGTCCTCAAAAAGACTGCAATCACAACTATTCCCTACTCCCAAGCTATCTGTATATTTCTGAGAAAATTGGCTTGAAATTAACACTGAAAGTATAGCGCACACAGCTACAGCGGTCCCGTCTAACACGCAGCTGCAGCAGTGAGAAAATGGTGGCGACGGGGAAAATGGCTGGGTCTTATAGGGCAAGGACATGGGACATACACAGCCAATGACACATGCCCTTGCAAATGGAGATCTTCATTATTTATGCAGAGATCCATCCCCTGCCCCCCCCCACCCCGCTGTACACTCAAACTGCGTATTAACATTGATTATCAGCATTACTGTGAAAAAATCCAGTTATGATTTTGGTGCACGAACAGCTATCGAACATAACCTCGAACAGCTGGATTTTTTTCAAATCGTTCGTGTTCGCCGAACGTCTCGAACACCGCTCAAAACAGCTCGAATTTGAGATTGGCGAACAGTTCGAGTCGAACACTGCTCATCTCTAGTAGCCACACTTTTGGTCAGCTCTTGGACCTGAAGGTGTAGGTCTGCAGACGGGTCATTATCTAGGACTTGTGTGTCAGCCTCCATAGGTGCCGGGGAAAAGGACGCCACCTCCTGGTGGTATGTGATAGCTGGGCGCCGGAGGGGTGCAGTGCCACTTGGGGTTGATTCTTGCAGCACCTGGATGGCTCGGTCTTTAACAGTCCAGATCAGGGTTTTGCAGAGCCATTATGCGCAGCTGTGTACGGTGAGCGTTAGACAGGAGCTCCTCGATAAACTGCTCAGTTAGCAATCTGTCCTCATTTCGCACACTGTCGGGTCTACCTGTTTAATGGCCCGCAGCGCCTCCTGCAGTTTTATATCATAGTCCCGTACACTGTCCTGCACCCTTTGTTTGTACCCGTAGAACTTCATTTTAATCTCTGCTGCTGTGCGAGTGTCAAAGGTATCCTTCAACCTGGCCAGAATTTGCTTAACAGTGCTTTTGTCCCTGCCCGGCCAGGACTTCACCTCCCTCTGAGCTGCACCGATTAGCTGGCATATAAGGATGCTGACTTTTTGCTCCTCAGACAGAGGGTACACTGGGAACAAACTGCGCAGTCTCTCCTCAAATTCGCTCAGGGTGCGCGACTCCCCTGAGTACTGGGGCAACCACGCCGCCCCTGGAATATACGGCATGGATAAAAGCATTACTGTGGCAGCGGCCGCGCCCGCAGCTGGATCCTCTCCCAGGTTGGGCATCTTCCTCCCCACTTAGTGAACCTCAGCCAGGTCCTGGGTTTCTGCTGGCATACCAGTATGCTGCTCTGCAAGCATACCACGATGGAGTAGGACATTTTGGATGGAAGGAGCTGGAAGTCCTGCTACGTGAACGGTTCTATTGGGTTGGCATGAGGAAAGCAATCGAGAGGTGGTGTCGAGAATGCGGATCATGTAACCTGAGAAGAAAAGACCGTGACAGCCAGAGGACTCCCCTGCAGCCCATCATCACCAAGCAGCCGCTCGAACTGGTAGCCCTGGACCATGTGAAGCAAACCCCGAGCAGGTCAGGCTATGTCTACGCTCTCACCATCGTAGACCACTACTCTCGGTTCCTGGTAGTAGTGCCAGTCAAGGACCAAACGGCTCAGACAGCAGCCAGAGCTTTCCAACAGCACTTCTGCCACCCGCATGGTTACTCAGAACGTGTGTTAACTGACCAAGGTCCGGCTTCGAAGCGGAGGTATTCCAGGAGTTCTGCAACCTGTACGGCTGCAAGAAGATCAGGACAACGCCTTATCACCCCCAGACCAACGGGATGTGTGAAAAGATGAACCAGGTGGTGATAGACCTACTGAAGACATTGCCCCTGGAGGAATGCAGTCTGTGGCCAGAAAAGTTGCCAGACCTGGTGGACCTCTACAATCATATCCCAGTGAATTCCACCAACTGCACACCTGCTTACCTGATGAGAGCAAGACCTGGTAAGCTGCCCATCGATCTGGATATGGGAGTTCTGACACCAGAGGATGCCTCACCAGATGCAGATTGGGATACTGAGCGGCAACAGCAGTGCCGTAAGGTACAGGAAAGCGTTGAAAGAAGTCTGTCCCAAGCAAGAGAAAGGCAAGAGAAGACTTACAATCAACATGCACCTGCTGTTCCCTTGTCACCTGGAGAGCAAGTCCTAAAGAGAAAAAGGCGGCTCCATAAATTGGATGACCAGTGGGAAAAAGAGCCGTACACTATTCTACCATCAAGTCATGATAACACCAAGGTGTACCTCATAAGTAAGGATGGAGGAGAAACGACGGCAACAGTTTCCAGACACCACCTAAAGAAGTGTCCCGAGCAGAGACAGCATGCTGAAGAAGGCTAAGATATCCCTCAACCTGCAGAGAAAGTGGAAGAAATGGTCAGCACAGTACTCGGAGAATTCCCCCGGTCATGGATGCAAGTGAATAATGCCATTGCTGTGCCAGTCCTTACATTTCTCCAACCAGCCCCTCAGGAAGCTGTAGAAGTCCCAGTAGAGTTGGAAGAACCATTGGCCCCGGAGAGAGAAGATTACTAAGCAGCAGACCAGGAGAATCTACCCTCTGCTAGTAGCGAACCTGTCGTGCCCACGGTAAGCCAAAGGATCCGTAGGAAGCTGCCCAACCTACCAGAGACACCTCCAAACACCTGTAGTGAGGTGAACATTGAGCCCACCACACCAGAGGTAAATACAGGGGACCAAGGTAGAACACAGACAGACAGTGTGTTACGTAGGTCTACCAGAATCACCAGAGGTCAGATCCCTGCTCGTTGGAGAATTTAAAGTGTAATGTATAACTTTATTATTGCAAATGTTGTATATGTGTGTATTATGTTCTTCCAGTTACCCGACAGGGTCCAAAAAGACTTTCAGGTTATGGACAATGGATAACCAAAAACTTTACCTTGTAAATAGTTTCACCTGAAAAGTGCCCCTTTTGTGCCAGACCACAGAACAAATACCCATGGAGGTGGCTGAAGTCGTGGTCCAACTTCCGGATTATCAATGCCCTGTAGCCACCCCAGGGCCTCCGTGGAGGGTTTGGGATGGGTCCCTCAAACTACATCTTCAGTGGAATGGACACCTGGTTACGGATGATAACGTGACCTATAAAGACTGTAATGTTTGTAATATTCTAATGTACCTTGTTTATTGTTACCTGTTATTTTTGCAAAATATATTCAGTCCCGGAGTACTGAAATTCACTAGGGGGGAATGTGGCACCCCAGAGGGTCTCGTTGCCACAGTGGTAGTAATACCATGTCAGGGAGCAAAACAGGAGTTTCCTGGTCAGGAACACACAACATGCAACACCTCCTGCCCCAGACCAGAAAGGGGAGGATCCCCATGCCTGCGCTCTGCAGTGTCTATGAAGGATGGCATGCTGGATGGCAGCGCTCAGATGCCATCCAGCCTGTCATCAGAATGCCATCCCAGCGTGGGAGAATTCTCCTGCGCTCACCGAATGCGCAGGAGAATTCTCCCACGTTGTCAGTGACGTGCATGAGGTGAGCTGAGTTCATTGGACATGAACTCGGCTCATCTGGATTCCGTCATAGCGAGACACTGAGGAGCTTCACTGAGAAGCTTCTCAGTGTCTGCGGCATGGCAAGCTGGATGGCAGCGTTCTGCTGCGGTCCAGCCTGTCATCTCGATGTAGCAGAGCTGAAGCTGTCCTGGGAGCCATGGAAAGGTAAGGATGAGGTTGGTTTATTATTTTATTTTTATTGCAGGAGATCGTTGGCTTCAGCTGGAATGGGCGTGATGGTAAGTATGGTTTAATTTAGAACATTAAAGAATTGTGTGTTTATTTCAATTAAAGGACTTTATTCTGGGTGTTTGTGGGTTTTTTTTAACTTTGACTATGGGGTTAGTAATAGGGGTGTCTTATAGACGCCACTCCATTACTAACCTGGGCTTGATGTCAGCTGGCATCATAAGCTGACATCAACCAAAACCATATTACCCCACGGCCACCGCTACAGGGCAGTGGGAAAAGCGAGGCTAAGTGCCAGAATTGGCGCATCCTATGGATGCGCCATTTCTGGGGTGGCTGACGGCTGGTATTTCTAGCCTGGGAGGGGGCCAATATTCATGGCACCCTTCCTGGGCTATTAATATCAGCCCCCAGCTGTCTGCCTAGCCTTTTCTAGCTATTAAAATAGCGGGGAACCTCACGTAATTTTTTTTGGGGGTCCCCCATTTTACTAGCTAGTAAAGGCTAGGTATTCAGCTGGGGGCTGATATTAGTAGCTTGGGAATCTCCGTGGGTATTATCCCCTTCCCAGGCTTCAAACATCTGCCCCAGCTGTCTGCTTAACCTCTGCTAGAGACTAAAATTAAGGGGAACCCCACGCCAATTTTTTTTTTAATAAATCCTTTATTTTAACACTAAATGACAACAACAGTAACCAACACTATCACTGTACTTATTATATATGTGACTGACATGTTTCTATCTATTTAATCTATGTGTGATGCTCTATTCTTTCTGTTCTAAATTGTCGGGTACCAATGATGAATTGCAGGCCGGCTTTTTTAAAGAGACAGGTGCATGAAAACACTATTATTTTTTTTTAATAAATCTTTTAACACTAAATGACAAGTACAGTAACCAACACTGTCACTGTAGTTATTATATATGTGACTGACATGTTTCTATCTATCTAATCTATGTGTGATGCTCTATTCTTTCTGTTCTAAATTGTCGGGTACCGGTGAATGCCGCTGATGAATTGCCGCCGGCTATTTTAAAGAGACGGGTGCATGAAAATCGGAGGGCACTAGTGTGTTCCAAGTGCCCTGCTATGGTTTTCATGCACCCTCCTATATACCCGGCCTGCCTGTCTGCCTATATATCCTGCCTGCCTGACATTTAATTGAGCACTGTTCCCATCGATTTGGGCAATATTTGACCTTCTGCAGACCGCCAGGGGGGACCGCCAGAAAAATGCTCGATTTTCCCATAGACTTATATTGGGCTCATTGCTTGGGTCGAGCACCCGAGTATTCCAATGTGCTCGACCCGAGCTTCGAGCACCCGAGCATTTTAGTGCTCGCTCATCACTAATGAACTTTCTTCTTTTATGTCTGACCTGAGAGCCATATTAAGAGAGGAAGTCCACAGTACAGTCACAGACCTAGTCTTCCAGCAAGCTCCTCAGGAAAGACCCTGACAGGAGTTAGAGTCCAGTTCAGAGGAGGAAAAGGTATCGGATTTCTCCAATCCTGATCAGGACAGAGAAGAATCCATCTCAGTTCCCCCAGAGGAGAAGAAAAAATACCTCTTCTCCTGGGAAGATACCGATACACTTTATCTGCAGTGAGGAACATAAGCAAATAGACACTTGCCAACCCTCGTCAGTACAAGATTAGATGTTTGGGGGATTGAGAACCCACATGAACAAGGTACCCCCCCTTCTACCCCCAATGGGATCTATTCGCTACAAGGAAAAATGCAAGGGTGGAAAAATTATTCTCCCTCAACCCAGGAGACAGCCCTATGGGGATAGATGCCTTATCTCAGAAGTGGAACATGGACCTAGCTTATGCTTTCCCTCCTTGGCCCTTAATACTGTTAGTACTAAGGAAAATTCAGGGTGATAATAATCCTACCCTTCTGGTCCAGGAGAAGCTGGTTCCCTTGCTGAGGAAGATGTCCTTGGAAGATCCAATAAACCTTCCAGAGAGGCGAGACTTGCTATTTCAGGGTCCAATATACTGTCAGGAGGGACGTCCTGGAAAGTAGGCATCAGACCTACCGGAAATAGAGTTTCCAGGTGTCCCTCGTGACCCTATTACCGGTAGGTCTAATGCCTACTTTTGTAACCACTGTGACAGTCACTGGTAGTATATGTGAGGGGAGGTATGTGTCACTCAGGATGCTCTCCTGTGTGAACTGAGACCTACTGAATTTCTGCCAGCATGTTTTATGCTGGGGGTTACCTCTTTTAAAGGGTGTAGTTTTATGGGAATGACTTAGATGGAAGGGAAGTCATTCCTCATACCCGCACCTCAGGGTGTGGGTGAGCAAGGTTTAAATGTTCATTCCTGTGTTTTGTTTGTTTTTTTCCTTTTTGTGTTTGGAGAGGCAAGGTCTCTAGACTGGACAGCCATAGCTCAGGACAGAGCTGGAGGCTGGACATAACATGTGTGGGTGAACCACATATATAATATTATATTATAGTTCATATGTTTTGCCAGTAAGGCTGTGATTATTTTTTCTGGAGTTGCAGGGCTTTATTCCATATAAAAAAGCCTGCAGAGAAAACCTGGTTCCTGAGTCTACTTCCGGAAGCGGCCGAGCGAGATGTCCTACCACGCTACTGTGCCGCCCCTGCGGGTCCAGTTGCCACAGAGGTACTGCACCTCACCCAGAGGTGTGGTACCCTACTCCCAGGCAAGGAAGGGACACTACCAGGGACCCACACACCTGCATCCAGCACTACACCACTCCAGACCAGCAGACGGAGCAAGATGCACTTGGTCACGGCTGAGCCCTGTCCCTGGCGGCGGGGGGGGGGAACCAAAGGAGAGGGAACCATGTAGTGGGTGTGGGTGAAGGAAGTAGCAAAGAGGAGCACACTAGCAGAGGGTATAAGAAGAAGGGGAACCTTCTAGAAGGAGTTCAGTCAGGGCAGCTTGTGACAGGTCCAGATAGGAGGGGGCCCAGAGTATGGGGCCCGGTAGAAGGAAGAAGAGACAGAGGGGGTCTCAGGGGCACGGGAGCGCGGACGCTCTCCGTGGGACCCGCATCCACCCGACCGGCGTCGAGTGGAGGGACCAGGCCGCAGAAGGGGACCGGCCCCAGACTAGTGGAGAACAACCAGGCTCAGCTGGCCAACCGGAGGCCGCAGCATTTTCAAGGTGTTGCAGCCGAAATCCACAATTACATCGCCGAAAAGGTGGCCACATAGGGTCCAGGGGACTGAGAGTAAGTCGCCCGACAAGGCCCGAGGCCACTGGCTTGTAACACTAATTGTGAGGCGCAGGGCAGGAGGGCGAGAGCCAGCGCAACGAGACGGCCAGAGAGGCACATAAGAAGGGGCTCCCGACTTAGTGTATCTGAACTAACTGGGAGTTGGCTGGATCCCTTCCTTGGAGAACACAGGACGACGTGGGCGGTTATAATCGGCTGCAGCGGTAACCTGGAACTGCCTAAGAACTGTGAGTAAAGCCTGAAGACTGCACCCCACTGTATCCTTGATTTATTGCTGCGTCACCGGCCCTGCACTACACTGTCCCTGCCAACAACATCTACCTCATCAAGTCCGATATACTGCCCTGGGGCTTAGCTCTGCCCGTGGAGAGCTGCACTATCTCAGCTGCATCACCATCAGCCCCAGTGGATCTGCACCGCAGTGGAGGCCCCATATAGCCGCATACCTCGGGTGGCTTCACAACACTTTTCCCCAAATCTTTATTTCCCCAATTGACTGTTCTTTATTTGACCTCCTTGGGCCACGGACTGGGTCACTGCCACTGTGACTACCCCAATACTACCCCACGACCCAGGGGGTGCGTCCCTACTTTACTACCAAAACCAGGTTTTCATGAAGAAAAAAACTGCAAAAAATGCAACGTGTGGACGTGGTCTAGGCCTGTGCTTATGTGTCTGGTGTACATACCATGATATGAAAACTGCCTTATGTGTACATGAAGTTGAGTTTGGAACTTGTGCTCCTGTGATTTGCTGGTATTACATTAAAGTAACTCTTGGACTTAATAATTACAGTACTATAACTATATAATGACTATCTTCCTGGAGGTCAACACTACTGGAGAATGGGAGGTGTACCAGAAAGAAGATCTGATGTGTCCAATTTCTCAACTCTCTACTTTTGGAGGTTTGTCATGAGTGGAATTGATGTCTTAAAGGGTCACTATTAAAACTAAAAGGTGTGGTCCACTTCTAACAACTAAGAGATTTGCTAGAAATGTCTCGTATTCAGGCCTCAAATAAGGGAGTCTTGAATCTGTCTCCAGAATGGAGTCCTGCTATGTGAAGTGGTTCCAGAAATGCAGGAGTATGTTTGGAGAGGTAATGGCATGCTCTAATCTGATGCAGTGAATAGAGATTAGGGGTCTCCAGTCTAGATGTGAGTTCCAGAGGTGGGACCCACATGTTAGATACATTCAGAAAATCCTATGAGAAACACGAGTGTTTTGTGAAAATGCCTCGCAACTATCACATTGCTTGCCCATAGGCTGTGCACCTTGACACTAAACCCATTCTCCCTTAACTTCCTAGTAGGGGATTCTCCATCCCCAAGTGAGTGTTCAGATGTTCCAAGAGTAAACAGGCTTACATGCTTTTCTGCTGTACAGCTTCCCATTGTCAGCCTGTGGGACCACACAAACTGTAAGTGCCCTATTTGTGGAAGTCTTGGTAAGATGGTCCACTCTTGGTGTCACTATAAATTCTTCACAGGTAGTAAAGTGAAGTCAACAAATGGTGTAAAGTAACTGGCAGAACACATCTAGCTAGAGTTCAAGTGACTCTCACTATGGCACCTTCTCCTGCATTCTCTGTGCTGATCTCTTGTTATCCTAATCTCTAGGTTCTATCCATGTAAAATTAAATTCTCTGTTAGGTTGATGTGGTCTATGAGAATGACTTGGCAGCTGACATTGACGTGAGAACTTGGAAAGGCTCGTCCATAACCAGAGACAGTACTTTTGGTTAAGACTCTCAAATACAAAAAGTTTAAAAGGTTCCATTTTTAAATACCCAAAAACTGCTCTTTACTATCTAAATATATCTCATTACTTTTTAGTCTGTTTGACCTTATGTCTCAAGTTCTAAGATCATGACTGAAGTTCAGATGGTGTTAGGATTACCTGAGACTTCTGAAGTCAGGAGCTACCACACTAGTTGTGATTAAGTGTCAGGTCCAAATGTGACACTGCCACATCTAGGCAGTGAACAGAGTTATCAGATAATTCTAATGAGAAATTTTTATTTTAGGCTGCACATTCGCTGTGGTTTCACTGCAAGTGACTCATTGCTAGTGAGAGTTGAAGTCTTTACCCTCCCTCCACCATCACCTGTAGCCAGTCTGGGACAATTGAACTTGGAAATGAGGATTGCCCTAAGTATGGATTTAACGTTATATACATTGTCTTTTGCATTGCCACACAATAACCACTTTCTATCTTCTGGCTTTACTCTACAGATGATCAGTACAGACAGTATTATGGTAATGGGGATTATCCTATTACTAAAGAGCTCAGGGACTCCATTTATGTTGTAGTTCGCATTCTAAACTGGAGAGACCCTGGGGTGGCACTAATGCTTAATCAGTGTTGGGCAACTGGCACCCTAAACCCTCAAAAATTGCCACAATGGGTAAGATCTGTACAACCCAACACTATATACTCAAATATTAAAGTATCCATGTTTTTTTTTGTTTGTTTTTTACCTCCCATGGGCCTAAACTTACAAACACTTAGTCTGCTGACAGCTGATGTAACGCAGGCACCCTGCAGTAATACAGCATGATGTCGAGAGCAGGCTACAAGTAACAGCTGCTCTGACATGAAGCAGGAGTGGTCTGTGATGGCTTTGTGCTGGGCAGGTAGTTGGCACTCCAAAGGCATACTGATAGGGAGTGTTGATTGTGAGCTCCAATGGGGACGGCGATGTCTGTAAAGCTGTAGAATTAATAATGCTATATAAGCGAGTAGGATAAAATTAAGTCTTCCTAAAACCACTTGCCTAACTCTAACAATCCCCAAATATAACTTTTCCTTCATTAGGTGTCCTTTTGATGGTGACAACTACATGACCCAGCCATTAACTATACAAGATGCTTCACTGGAGTTTCCACTCTATTATCAGTGTTTTATTGTAAAGACATTTGCCTTTTACCGTCCAGGTCAGGCATCATTAGGAGGGCTGGTAAGTTCCCACTTATCATTCTTTTCCAGGTATACATCCACTGTAGTGCTTCTGTATGCGTGCCATCTTCACAAAACCCATGTATGGCTAAATGTCCTTCAGGACGTAAGCACTTTCTGTAGCAAAAACGAAAGATTAAACCTTAGGGTTTCATTATTCCAGGAGAACAATATTTTATTTTTTTTCCCATGAAGAAGGGCTGCAGCAGATTGGGAGTCGGTGACTGTATCTGCAGATGGGCCCATTAGGCTCTACATGGATGGGAGTTACACAGGATGCCAACGAACAGTTCATTGAAGGTAATGTCACTAACTTGGCAGATGTCTCACACCAACTGTAAAATCAGAGCCTGAACTACAATAAAGTTGTCTTGACCAATACATTTTGAGAATATTAAATTTGGTTTCTACATTTCATAATTTAATTTAGTCAGTTTTAACAGCAGCAAAACAAGAACTGCAATATGACTTAAACACCTGGTGGTCCATAGACTAAGCCTGGAAAAGCAGGGCTAAGATGGTGTAATGCAGAGTGGAAACATTACTTTTTTTTTTTGTTCAGATTGGCCAAATACCTATAAACTGGCATCTTTATCTTCTAGAATACCAAGAAAAGGGCCATCAAGATCTAAACTGGGTCTTGGCTGTGATGGCTGGAAGTGTTCTTGGCATTGTCGCTGTGGCTATCTGGCTGAAAAAACAAAGCGTTAACAACATTAAAGAAGTTGAGATATAAGTTCTTGTGACTCTTCCTTTACCATAAACGTAACTGAGTTCTAGCATCTATTTTGCACTCCTACCTGTAATACTCGCCTTGCTAGTTGATTTTATGAGACTTTACAGTAATGTGCAAATAAGGTTTATGCCCCAATAAAGATTTAGACAAAAAAAGTTGTACATTGATTGCATTCATAGACCTTTTTTGAGTAACGGTCACAACAGTTCACAAAAAATCCATTTGTTACATGTAAAATATAAGGAGTACATTGGCTTCATTGGAAAGGGTGAGTCTTGCAATTTCTGTGGAAGGATCAATATTTTGTGGATTTTAAAACACTCACTGCAGGTCACTTTACCTACATGTAGGATCTAGATCTGTCTATCCAACTTGGCTGGTACTGTTGCATTGCAGATGCTCTGATTATGTAGATGCAATGTGATATTGCCTTTAACTATGTTCTGGATGACTTTAGCGCACACTATTAAAATGCCTCCTTGTCTTCCCATAATGTGTAAGTGGTGGTAGTGAGTAGCAACATACCGTTGTCTTACATGGTGGGAATGACCGATCTATGGCAGTTTAGTCTATATACTCTACTGTTAAAGCAATAGTACTAGAAACCTCTTCAACACATAGATGGTCTCAATGCCAGACTGGCACAGTATTAAAGTTTCTAACCAGATAATTGCATGAAGAGCAAAGGAAGACCTACCATTGGTGCAGCCACAGAGGGATCCAGTAATGGACGGGACCCACTTATACCTCCAAAGCAGATAAAATTGTACTTTATGATGAACTACGGTGCTTCCACGGGGACTCTCTTCTGTCTGCCAGTGCTAGAAAGAGCAACAATAAGTGGCACAGAGAATAAAAGTTTCTTCTACAATGATGACTTGATGTAGGTTATTCTACACTGTCAAATTAAGATATCATAACATCTAATGGTTGTTATCAAACATGTTACATTTTTGGCCACATGTTGAACCACAGTGCAGTCATGTAATTGACCTATGACTTGCCTAAAATCATTGGTTAATTGCCAAACTGCAGATGTAAAATGGCTGCACAACAGTTAGCATCAAAAGTTTCTTAGGTTTCATGAGGGGTTTTGAAGTAGAATTGGCCATTCCCTCATGTGTTAAGAGGTTGGCAGTGTTATCTTGGTACACCTTTCCTCAAAATGACTAGCATGCTAATGGAGATGTAACCAAATCAATCCATCGAGTAAAACACTTCATGGAAAGTTTTCCACAAAAAAAAAAAAGTTCTGTAAAGATCTGAGGTTGTGGGTTGTAAGTAATCACCTAGGCAGGTTAACAATGCAACAATATTTTATTGATCACAGGCATGGTAATAAAGCAATTCCAGGTAAATGGCCAAAATACAGTTCTCTCAGTCCTCAAGTTCCCAATCTATGTTCAGTAGTTCCACTGGCTTTGTATAAGGCCATACTCACTGTCTCCCAACTTTTGGTTGGCCCACAGATTTTGTATCTCCGGCCAGTATAGTCTGTAGCCACTTTCCATGATCCTCTAGACGGCAGATAAAACGATGAAAGCACGGGTAGCCAGTAGCAGCAGTCCTTTTAAGAAAGTGTAAATCCAAACTACATAATCCATAATGGTAACATGTTTATCCATTCATCCTTCCAAGTCCACGGTCTCCATCCTCTTCCTTCAATCCTTCCACACATCTCCCTAAAACATGTCTCCACTTTCTTCCACTCGGATCAGTCCCCTCCCAGGTCAGAAGTGATCACACTCTCCCCCTTAAACATTCACTGTTCGCTAAAACAATGAAGAATATTCTAGAAGCCTTCATCTGAGATCGCCTGTAAGACCCACTGTGGTTATGGCTCCACTGTGTCTCAATCTACACTCACCTAATGAGATTATTGGCTGTTGAAACAATGAACTCCTGAGATAAAGATGAGATTAGTGGAATGCTGGACATTTTACAAGTGAATCTTACATAATGACAAGTAAGCAGAACTATATAAAACATAACAAGTAAATCACTAATAAAACACAATAATAATATTGACAAAAATGGTGGTCCGTTGCTGGAAAAGTATCATAGTCTTTAGTAAGTGGGCAGCTCCTCACAGGTCCCATGCTCAAAGCCAGTTTTTAGACAAAGTGGGGCTCCAAATGTTAACCCACATGTAGGTTGCATTTACATGGGCTGATTTCAGGCCATTAAACAAGCACAATTGACAACATTGAAGTCGTTCATTAGTTATTTTCTGGCCTCTTTACACCGGATGACTAGGAATGATGGCACAAAGCTATCACTAGTAGATCAATCTGTCACCATACACATGTTCTCTGCAGTTTACACCAGGTGATGTGCTACTGAGAAGGATTTTCGTTCTACCATACACAATCCAATCACCCGATGAATGAGCAACATTTTTGATTATTGATGGGCGATTGCCAATCTTTACACCTAATGAATGCTCATCTGCTCTTCCAGTATATATAAATGTGGATGTGATATACTGTTACACACATCTGTATACAGAACACACATATGCAACATACAAACAGTGACCAACATATCTTAAAGAATCAATGGCGGAGACCCCGGTAAATCCAGGGTCAGCCAGAATAGCCTACTCATATAGCATTTAGAACAGAAAAAAACATGAGTACAAAATGGCATAAAAAGTTAGTTTAATTTAGTCAATCTGCAAATAACTTAAATTAATATATCCATAATATAAATGCATGACAAAAAAGTGCAATGTGCTCGAAGAAAAGCGCAGTCCCACCTGCGAGGGCATATCGTACCCAAGCTAAAAGGATAATCCATATACATAATGTAGTATCTTTCCAGAGATATACTGGATAGAATAAAACTATATATTCCAAGTGGAGCACATAAAACATTTAAAATGAAACCCAGGTTCACCAGATGCTTACCACAATTGTATATGAGGTCCAGGTGTGTTGAGATACCTTTGCCACCTGTCCTCAACGTCCCCCTGGACCTCATATACAATTGTGGTAAGCATCTGGTGAACCTGCGTTTGATTTAAACATTTGTATGTGCTCCACTTGGAATATATAGCCTTATTCTATCCAGTATATCTCTGGAAAGATACCACACTATGTATATGGACTATCCTTTTAGCTTGGGTATGATATGCCCTTGCAGGTGGGACTGCGCTTTTTTTCCAGCACATTGCATTTTTTTGTCATGCATTATATTTATATTATGGATATATTAATGCAAGTATATTAATGCATGCTTTTCAGTGACCCTGCTGAATATTAAGTTTTTTTTAGTGGGGGGCCCAATTAGAACTTTTGCTATGGGGCCCCATGATTTCTATGTTCGTCCCTGCTAGTAATATTAGGAATCACATAAAGATGGATGAAGCTGCTTCATCTTTAGTGGTTACAGGTATCTGGCCCATTGTGACATCACTCGTGTTCCACTCCCCGTGATGTCACAATGAGGTCACCATTGTGATGTCACTGGCTGTGGGGTTATATTGAGTGACGCTACAGGAAAAGGCTTTGTCTGGAGAGGCTGACTGTGGATTACACAAGACGCGATATTCCTCCAGGCTAAAATGCTGTTTAGATTTCTTCTATTTGTGAGTGTGCTAATAGCATCTGCGGAGGGCGCTCCTATCAACACTCGCCACCATGATTTCAGGGCCTTAATCCCTGCAGGTAAGTGCTGTACCGGATATTCAGCCAATATGGGGTTATTGTTAATAAGTCAGATGATACATTTCATGGAGGATTCATGTGCTACTTGTAATGTTTGGAGTCTTCTCCCATCGTGTATTCCCTATTCCAGGCTCTCAAACACATTGTAAACTTGAATGGGAATCCACTCTGAGCGAAAAACAAGTCACGTGTCTCTGATCTTCATGTGTGTGACTTCATCAATAGTTTTGGGGGAAATAATTACAAATTTAGGGTAATTGTGGAATTTCTCCAACTAGGAATGGTCCTAGGTCTGGTTTCAAAAATGAGATGCAAAATATAATGTATATATTAGTAGCTTTAAATATCTTACATGTTCTTGATCTTTTCTTCCACTAGATTACTTCGGTAGGTTTACTATGCCTGCTGCCATCATCTTCTTCTCTGGATTTTTCTTTGGTGTCATCTGTTCCATCCTATATGGGTAAGTCTTATAATGATTTATGGGCTACCCGGGAGTCTGTATAAGAAATATCACATCTTCAGGTCATCATTCGATTCAGTAAATGATATAATCTAGTGTAGATGTTTAGTGGCTCATAAACTGGGTCTGACCTGCTGGGAGCACAATGGACTTTTCTGTAAAATATTAAAAAAATTGCTCAACAAATTACTGCAGATAGGGATAGATAAAATAAATGAAGAAAAATATATGTTTTTATAACAGTGACTTCTGTTTTATCATTTTAAAGATATGTGAAAAGGAATAATTTCTGGAGAGATGTTACAAGACCAGATTCCATGGATGAAGATATAAAGAGTAGGGCTAATCCTAATGGTAAGTACGGCCGTCACCAATCTGACATTAATATCTGTGTACATACAAATACTTCTTAGTGGCTTTTATATTACGTGGACGCAGTCTACATTGTAAAGCTGAATAATTATGACGCGCCCCCTGGTCCGTGGGGAACCCGGAACCGGGACTTTAAGGATGAGTGCTGGGGGTTGTAGTCCTTGCGTGGCGATGACCCGGTCCCGTGGCTCAGGGTGGTCAGACCAGTGGCGGATTTACTGGTATTGTCCGACTACGCCACCCGTGGATTGCGGTCAGGGCGAACCGCCGCTGCAGGGCAGACCGCTGAGGCTGGTGTGGGTGCAGCAGAGTGTAGTATAACTCCCCACGGGAGGAGTATAGCCTCAGGGCAGTGTGTAGGGAAGATGGGGGTGATGGTGCAAGAGTAGCAGTGACGACACAGAGTCAGTGATGCAGTCCAGGGCCTTTACTCACAGTTCTTATACTCCAGACCACTTCTACAGGTACCGGCTGCCCACCTCGCACTGTGCTCACCAGGTGAGGGGCTCGGCCGACTCCCAGGTATCTCTGAAGTGCTTCACAGGACCCCCTTTGTGTGTCCTTCCTCTTGCCTGTCATACCCCACCAGTGACCACGCTTCTGTCCAGCTGCCTCGGGCCTTGGCGGGCAAACATGCGTTCCGTTTCCCTGGACCCTATGTGGTGCCTTCCTAGCGGGTGTAGCGAGGGGCTGCGCCACTTGAAATGTCTCAGCCTCCGGTTCCTAGCTGAGGGTAGCTTCGCGCCTCCACTAGTAAGGGATCCGGTACCCTCTCTTGGCCTGACCCCTCTACGCAGGTAGATACGGGCGTGCAGTGGCGATTGGCGGGTCAGCACCCCTGGGGTCCCTTCTTCCTCTGTTCCTGGAGCCTCCTCTGCTCCCCTCTCCTTCCTCTATTTCTCTTTCTCCAGGCTTAGGCCTCCTGACAGGGCCTGCCTGGGGAGCAGAGCCATGCAGCAGCTCTGCTCCCTGACTTCTCTCACAGAACTCACTCACTAAGATGGCCCCCATCTTTTATATCTCTCTCTTGTGCATCCAGGAACTGCTTCCTCTCTGCCCCTGCACTACTGGGTTCCCCCTTCCTGGGTGTTCCCTCACTCCCACTCCAGCCAGGGACAGGGACTGTCGTGCTCATCTCAGGAGCATATCGGTCGCCCTGTCCCCCGGAAATGTGGTGTAGTGCATGCAGCTGTCGGGGTCCTGATCCACACTCCATCCTTACCTGGAAGTGAGGTATCGCACCTCTGAGTGAGATGCAATACCTCTGTAGCAACCGAGCCCTCGGGGTGCTACAATTACTCTAATGATATTCTGATTCGTCTCTTTCAATATATGAAATCTATTTAAAAGTAAAAAATGAACTTTTAAAGTAAAAATAATCTCTTACCCGTTCACAACATATGATGTACGCCGAGCTTGAATATTTTCCTGCACATGATGGCTGATTTAATGTGCGGAGCTCTGCCCGCAGCTGTTAAATCCCACTGTTAATCTCTCACAGCAGCATTTAACAATGCAAGGGAGGCCGGACATTATATGCGCCCATCGTCACGCTCATGATGTGATCGTGGCGTGCCAATTGCTTGTCATGACAGCCGTCTGTGTCTGTCATTACGAACCTCCTGTGAAAGCCAGCCGTGGAACTGTGGTATGATCAGACCATGTTCCTATATGGTCAGACACAGCCATTACACAGTACACAGCAGGGGCACATTTATGAGATTATCTCAGCACAGGGACATTTCGTTTAAACACATCCAATTGTGGAAATGATTAATATTCCAAGATCTATTGATTAAAATGTACTTTGTTCGTGGGAAAACCCCTTTAACCAAAAAAAAAAAAAAACTATACATGTTTGGTATCTCCGTAATTGTACTGAACTAGAGAATCATATTGCCAGATCTCTTTTACCATAAAGTAAATATGGTAAATAAAAAAAACAAAAAACAATTGTGGAATTGCACTATTTTTGCAATTTCAACACACTTGGAATGTTTTTCTTGTCTTCCAGTACAGTATCTGGTAGAATGAATGCTGCCATTCAAAAGTACAATTCATTCTGCAGAAAACAAGCCCTCATGCGGCTATACTGATGGAAAAATAAAAAAGTTATAACTAAGGAGAGGGAAAACAAACAAACAGAAAATCACCATGTCTTGAAGGGGTTAATAGATATAGTAAGTAAATGTACCGTAGACATAGAGGAAACAATCTAGAAGAAACATAGAAGTTTTTCCTTTTGAAATGCTGATTTCACTGTTCTGTGTTACAGGAGAACATGAGGATGAAACAACCATTATAAATGATGAAGCTCCTCATGGACCCATGGCTGAAGAGAGCGATGTCCACACAGACACCAACATCTCTAGTGGTCCCCACTATGTCATAATGAATATGGACCCATATGAGGATGTGATCATCTCCTCTGACGGTAAGTTCTTGGGCTTTCATAACAAGTGCTTAATAGAAAAACTTCTTTATAAAAAAAAAGCTCTAAAAGAAGAAAGTTGATCCTTCTATTTTCATTACTTTATTATAAAATGTAAAGGTTATAAAACCTGTATAATATTAATATTCTTTAACAAATATATAGAAACTTTAATTTTATTAATGCTAATTTCAATGTTCAACATTACAGGAGAAGAAGAGGGTGAAATAAATACTGTAAATGACGATGTTCCTCGTGGACCCATGGCCGAAAACAGAGATGTCCTGGAAAACACCAACATCTCTACGCCTGGACCCGGTTACATAGTCATCAATATGGACCTAGATGAGGATGTGGTCATCTCTTTTGACAGTAAGTTCATTTTTTCTTCATGTGGATAAGTAGAATACTTACTACCATAAATATCATCTCTTCTTCTAATTTACATAACAGGCATAAAATAAAATCTACCGTTAAAAGCAATTTATTATTGAATTGCAGTTAAAGCAATTTTTTGGCCACTACAACATTGCAGCAAAATGCAATAAGAGGCGATCAGAACATCGTATCTACCCCAAGATGGTTTTGGTAAAAATATCATCTCCATGTGCAAAAATATTCAGTCATACAGCCCCATATCCCGAATTTTTTTTTACAAACTTCCAAACTTTTTTTTTAACACTTAAATTAAAAAAAAAGAAATATACATTTGGCTATCTGCATAATTGTACTGATCTGGAGAAACATATTGCCAGGTCATTTTTACCATAAAATGAACATGGTAAATAAAAAAAATAAACAAGTATGGAATTTCACTTTTTTTGCAATTTCAATGCACTTGGAATTTTTTTCTCATATTCCAGTACAATATGTGGTAGAATGAATGGTGACATTCAAAAGTACAACTCATCTCCGCAAAAAATAAGTCCTCATACGACTATATGGAAGGAAAAATAAAAAAGGAGGAGAGGAAACAACAAACACGAAAAAATGATAATTCGCCATGTCATGAAGGGGTTAATAGATTTTACAAGTGAATGTAGACATGGAGGAAACAATCTAGAAGAAACATAGAAGTTTTTTCTTTTGAAATGCTGATTTCACTGTTCTATTTTACAGGAGAACATGGGGATGAAACAACCATTATAAATGATGAAGCTCCTCATGGACCCATGGCTGAAGAGAGCGATGTCCACACAGACACCAACATCTCTAGTGGCCCCCACTATGTCATAACCAATATGGACCCATATGAAGATGTGATCGTCTCCTCTGACAGTAAGTTCATTTTTTCTTTGTGGATTAGTACCATGAATATCATCTCTTCTTCTAATTTACATAACATGCATAAATTAAAATCTACTATTAAAAGCAATTTATTATTGAATTTCAGTTAAAGCAATTTCCAGTATTTTCCGGCTCTCCGACCCCAGACTGACAGTAGAATCAATGTCCATTAATGAACAACTAATCTTATAACCACTGTCTTTTTCAGAACAAGAGGACAGAGAACAGATTCCACCTCCTCCTCTGAATCCTTCTCCATCTACTACTCTGCCTCCTCAAAATTTTGATAAAGATCTTGACCTGGACAAAAACATTGAGAAAACTAACCTCCTCATGAAGATTGTCTTTCAGGAACTTCTAGCTTATGCCAGCCAAAACCAAATGTAAGTTCTTAGAGCTTATGTGTATGTTTTATGATGTATGTTATATTTTAGTATTAACAGGCAATAGGCTAAATAATTAGAATTGGGCACTAACGACCTAAACATGGAAAGCATTATATTTCTTTATACAAGCAAAATCATCAATCTGTGAGCCAAGACTTGCTGGACTACATGAGAATGGGTGTTATTCTTGAATCACAAATATGATACAATATAAATTATCTCTAATAGATCACAATATACAGTATAACAAAAATGGCTGATCACTTGACTAACAAATTAAAAACACGAAGTAGAGTGGATGGTAATGGCAAAAACAATAAAATGAATATTTAATCATGATCACATTATGCATATACAGCAATACTGGCTTAAAATGCAAATTTAATCACAGGAGCTGATGGCACGATAAAAAGTGCTCAATATCAACAAACAAATGTACGTCCCGGTGCAATAAGCAAGTGCTCGTACCAATATTAAGGCTTATTAATGCACAAAAGTAATAGCAAAAAGTCATGTCAGTGCCAAGTACATTTAGACATGCTGTAGTACCAGAAATGCCAGACCACTACTTCAACCCTGACAGTCGTTTCACCATCACAGCTTTTTCAAGGAGTTAAAGGAAAAGGGGTGGAGTGCTGTATATGGTTGTATATGTATCTATCATATGTACCATGAGGGAGTGATTGCTAGTAAGTGGTAGTCTAATCCGACAAGATCAAAAAAATAATAGGCAGGGTACAATTCCTATCACAGCAATGATAAGGTGTAGAACATACCTGAACATAGACATTAAATAATGGCCACTATATATTACATAGTACTGTATTATAATCTAGAGATAATGGATAACATGTAAACTTCTTCTGTTGCCAAACTCATTATAGTCTGTTGCCATGTACATACATTAATCTTTACTCTTTTGCTGACTTTGTAACATATATTTTCCAGGTGAGGCAGAGCGGGGTCTCGCTGTGTTCCCACAATGAATATGGGATCCAGCTGGAGATGACAACTGTACATCAACACAAAGAGGCAGATTCCAGGCTTGGTTTCTGTTCTCTTCAATGAATACAACATTTACTGGACTTTCCGCAGCTAGATGCACTCACAGAACAAGTGAGTTTCCTTCTGCATCACAAGATAGATTCCGGGATCGGTCTCTGAACTCAACCACTGGATATGACATTTACTGGACTTTCTGCAGCTAGATGAGATACCTACTGCACAAGAGACAGATTCCGAACTCGGTCTCTGATCTCAACCACTGGATACGACATTTCATGGACTTTCTGCAGCTAGATATAATCACGAATCAAGTGACTTACCTGCTGCACCATGAGACAGATTCCGGGCTCGGTCTCTGCTCTCATCAATGAACATCTACAGCCTAAGGGAAGGGCAGTCCTTCAGCAAAGGTTCCCTAGAGGTTTCCTCCACTGGGGGTTTTTCCTCTCCTGAGTCCTGAAGGTTGACTCTTCGTGAGTCAAAGTCCCTTTGTCATCATTATTATCGGGGCACATTTTAGGGCTATTGCCCTGACTTCTAATGGGAGCTTCTACATAACCCAACTTGAATGAAGTTAATAAAGAAGTCAATCAATAATATGTAACAGTGTAACAGAGCTTAAATCGAACTTTACAATACAGCAGAATATACATATCACTGCGAGGAGGGAATATTTTATGTAGTCATTAAACACATGGCGACTTATATACATGTTTTCTCACAAACTAATTTGCCACAAATGTAATGTTCCTCATTAATCATGCACATCTTCTTTGGACTGATTTAGAGGTCTGGGTCCTCTGGATCGACCAGGACTTTAACGCCACTGCACACTATACCATCATGGCACACATAATGACATCAGAAGGTTGCGACATGCGTCACCCAAGGTTGCACACGTACAATCATGGCGCACATACTGACATCAGAACGTTGCGACGTGCGTCACCCAAGGTTTAGTTATTGCCTCTGGGGATGCACATCAGTGGCAACATGCTCAGCGATGGCATGGTTCACAAAAATGTCAGAGGCCTGTTTGAGCTGGAAGTTCCAACGCAGGGTGAAGAAGACAGAAAAAGATGCTTGCAACCAGCAAGGCCAGTTGTAGACAAAGTGGGGCCCTGGGCATAAGTTTAAAGTGGGTCCTAAATGCTAACATATTGCACCATCACACTCAAACATTTAGGTTGCATTTACATGTGCTGAGTTTAGGCCTTTAAATGAGAGTGATCGAGAATATTGAAGTCGTTCAGTGCTTGTTTCCTGGCCATTTTACCCTGTTGAGGGAGAATGATGGGCACAGAACGATCACTAGTAGATCAATCTGTCCCTATAAAGTATCGTATTATCAGCAGCACATCTGCAGTTCACATCGGGCGATGTGCCGCAGAAAACAATGGTTTTTGTTCCATCATAAATAATCCAATCACCCAATAAATGAGTAGCTTGAGTTTGCTTGTTTGTTGGGCGATAACTGACATTTTTACACCTATGAACTCTCGTCTGCTCTGCTGGGATTTATAAATGTGGATGCTACATACTCAAACACTGAATGTTACACACATATACAGTGGGTACGGAAAGTATTCAGACCCCTTTAAATTTTTCACTCTTTGTTTCATTGCAGCCGTTTAATAAATTCTAAAAGTTAATTTTTTTTCTCATTAAAGTACACTCTGCACCCCATCTTGACTGAAAAAAAACAGAAATGTAGAAATTTTTGCAAATTTATTAAAAAAGAAACACTGTATACATACATATAATATGCTTTTTGATATCTCTAGCACTTTGTCATTTATTAGCTGCTACCTTATTGCTATGACCATCTACTCTTATATGGAGATTTGACATTTTATCAAGTCATAGAAAACGTGAAACGCATCATCTGAGGGAATAACATCAGAATGATTTCTCTTATCAAGATCTTGATTTGATTATCTACATTTATTTCTGCATCTACTATAATGTAGTTTTGTCTGTAGTAGCTATTTGTGCATTTATTATATTTATGATTATTATTCTTTCTCTACTGGCTTACTGCTAATAGTGCGGTATATCCATGAATATTATTTGGGGATAGAATTTGATTATGCTGTAGGAGATTACTAGTGTATGTTAAGATCTGGTGAGCAATGAGTTGATAACCTCTATTATTCTTATTAGACATTATGTCATGTCCATCATTATTATTTTCCTGTATTTTTATCCTGACCTGTCCTCGTTGATGGCGGGGAACTGGCCACCCGCCGTCCGCAATGATGCTTTTTAGGAAATGAGGCAATTTCTGCCCGCAGCCTTTCTTTTTCTTTTTCTACACAGGGCCGCGCTTTCGCTCGTGCATTGCGGCGCCCTGGTGGTGTCGCGGTCTGTGCGTCGTTGCCTGGGTGATGGGGGGGGATGACGTTGTTCCTCCTCCTCATCTTGTGGGCTGCGCGCCGGGCCGCGTCATCACGAGGGACTGCGCGCCGATTGGTGACCAGTACACTTCATTCATATAAATAGGACCCACCTCTTACCATAACCACGTCTCATGACGAAGCCGAGGCGAAACGCGCATTGAGGCATTTGGTTGACTGTCACCACAAGTCTCAGGTCTCCCACCATCACTCAAGGTATGTACATTGAATTGACATCTACTCCACTGGTTAGCATGCCACACTACTACTACTAGATGACCAAATTACATGCTAGTTATCATCTTACACGCACTAGTTTAGCACAAATACCCTCTGGTATCTAATTGACATTAATTGATTTTTATTGGATTGAGCTATATTATTGCATATTAATTATAAGCTTTTTATACTTCTAGCTACCATGTGATTTTTGTCTATCCTGGATATCTTACTTATACTACCATATTATCCAGAGCTGCTGGATTTGCACTGTTTCAACTATATCAGGTATACTCATATTATAGCCTATGGAGTGTTTATAGTGACCTGGGATTGTTAGTGCAGTCCTGTTCCTGTCACTTATTGGGATTATAAACCCTGTATCCCCTATTGTTTTAGCTGTTCTTTTCCCAACACCTCTCATGTGATGTTTCATATAAAGAAATATTTTTGTATCTAATAAAATTATAATATATTCTATATATCTCCCGATGTGTCTTAGGTATTTATTTATTTTTCTTTGTTAAGTTATTATTCATATGATTACCCTAATGATACCTATTAGACTCTAAGTTAGGTTTTTGTTTCGTTATCTGGAGATTGCATTTCACCCTTTGGTGATTTGCTTTTTTTTAGGTTATTACTTGATTGCATTGTTTTTGCAGATTCCTTAACAGGATTTATGGACTTTAGAAAGAGAGATAAAGCCCGAGTTATTCAACTTGGGACGGTGTTTTTTGAGAAGTCAACTACTTCTAAAGATGCAAGTGACATTAAAGACTTGAAGCAGCAAATTAAAGATCTACTTAAAAAAAGAATAAAACTCAGGTGGAATAAAGCCGCCCTACAAAAATTATCTGTGTAAAGATATTATACCCAGAGGGCTCCGTATCCAACTGTTCCCTACTTTGGATACTGAGGATTCAGTATTCACAGGTAAGTGGGAGGAGACGCTTACCAAATGCTCCCGTACTCTACTGGAAATTCTCATTGGTGCTGACAAAAAGGCACTAGAACATATTGAAAAATAGATTGATGCCTTGCGAGAGAAAATTCAGTCTTCACTTTCGACTGATGAGTATAAAAATTTTGATCTATCACTGGAGGAGGAGCTTTCTAAATGGGAATCTGAGATCCAGGCCTTTAAAACTAAAAGTATCTTAGAGATTTTGAGGATTATCAATCCAAAAACTTCTACCATTGGCACCATAAAAACAAGCATAATAAATTGCTACCTAGGTCTCAATCGGCCTCCAGCATTTCGTCTACTTCTGAGGAAGAATGTGGAGGGCATTTTTTACACAAACGGGCCATGCCCGGCGAGGCAATGCCCACAAATACTTTTCAACAACTCAGGACTTCATATTCACAAAGAAAAAAACATTCATACCACTTCAGGCAAAAGAAAGCAAACAAAATCTAAAAGGTAATTAATTTATCCAAATATAATCTATCTAAGTCACAAATTGAGGTGCTATCTAGGGGCCTTTCTTTCTCACCGGTGGAGGGATATGATCATTTTACCACCATTAAAGATCTGGAATTATGTGCTCGCAAGCTTATTTTTAAGAAGCATTTTAGTCCCTTAGCTCATAGACCAGAAATGCTCTCTTCGGATACTGAGATCCAGGCTATACAGGATCTTGAATCATTGGCAGCAGAACAGAGCAATGATGACATGGTGAAACTCCCTACACATTTGTACAGACGCTCACGTGTGTTCCCGCCCCTGTCCGTTTGTTCCCAGGTTGATATTTTTGTTAAGCTTGTTAAAAAGGACCTCCTCCAACTGAAGGAGGGAGTCTTTGGTGATAACCGATCCCGATCACACAGACAAGCCATTCATGAACTTAAAAATCTTAGGAACATTGTAATCAAAAGGGCGGACAAGGGCGGACAAGGGCTGGAACGTCGTGTTATGGCCTATTCAAGCATATGAACTAGAGGCCTTTAAACAGCTTAATAACGTTAATTGCTACAGGAGGTTAGATACCATTCCCACTGTAGCCTTTACAAGAGAATTTTCACATTTACTTGAAGATGCTGTAGAAAATTCAGTTACTCCTCCAAAAATGAAAGAGGCTCTGCTATTGGAATATCCAATAGTGCCGACCTTTTACTTGCTGCCTAAGGTTCACAAGGACCCCCTCCGCCCGCCCGGTAGACCAATCGTGTTGGGCATTGGGGGTCTTTGTGAATCCATATGTAAATTTGTGGACTTTTATCTGCAGAGGTGTGTGGAGACTCTCCCATCCTTTGTAAAGGACACAACTGACATCCTGAGACGTCTCGATGGGATTGTTCTTGAAGAGGACATGTGGCTTGTCACCTGCGACGTGGAGTCCCTATACACTTCGATACGTCACGACCAGGGCATGACGACTGTGAAATTTTTTCTGACCATGACTAATCTAGACTCAGATCTTGTATCATTTATTCTCTCCCTTCTGGACTTCATTCTTAGACACAACTATTTTGTGTTTAAGGACCGCCCCTTCCTACAGCTCCAGGGCACGGCAATGGGGGCGTCCTGTGCGCCCTCTTATGCCAACCCGTTCCTGGGGCTGTGGGAGAGGGATACGGTCCTTAGTACATCGGGTCATGAAGCCGTCATGTCCTGGTCAAGATATATTGATGATGTATTATTCATCTGGAAGGGCTCCACGTCGCGACTGGATGCATTCCTTAACAGTCTGAATAATAATATCTTTAATATTCATCTTACATGGAAATATAGCCAGACATCAGTTGACTTTTTGGACTTATTAATCACTAGATCCAGGAACAATAGGATTGAGACAGACATTTTTAGGAAAGAAACTTCTACTAATGCCCTGTTACATTATTCCTCCTCACATCCACCTAAACTTAAGAGCTCTATCCCTGTAGGCCAATTTTTATGAGCACGACGCATCTGCTCTAATGATGATAAATTTCATCAACAAGCATATGATCTATCCCGCAGGTTTCAAGATAGGGGCTATCCAAATCAGGATATCAAACGTGGTTTCCTGAGAGCCAAAACTACCAATAGACGACACTTATTATCCGGCCCCAAAAATAAATAAAGTTCTACTGACACAACACCAAGATTTATCACAACATTTAATGTCAATTTGATTAACATCAGAAAGATTTTCTCTAAACATTGGCCTATTTTGCTCATGGACCAACAACCATTGATAATGTGGCGTAGAGCCAAGACTCTCGGAGACATAGTCTCTAGAAGCCATTATGTCCCCCCCAAAAATCAGTTTCTTTTTGGCAGTAAGGGTCCACCATGGGTTGTTTCCCCTGCGGTAGATGCTCAATATGTAAATACATCACCAAAACAGTAGAGTTTTCAGATTCCGGCAAAGAAAATTTTTTTTAAATTTTGCATCATATCACATGTGAAACAGAAGCGGTCATTTATCATATTAGATGCGCCTGTGGTCTTGTCTACATAGGCATGACCACAAGACTTCTTAAAATCCGCATTCAAGAGCATATTAGGGACATAAAAAATGCCGCTACCTGTTCGGATCCCCAACAGCTCAAAACTATCCCCAGACACTTTCTCGATGCCCACAGCTGTAGCCCTAAGGGTCTTTCGGTTCGAGGCATCGATAGAGTGTATATGGGTATAAGGGGAGTTAATATTAAACAAAACCTGCTCCAAAAGGAGACACGTTGGATCACTGTGTTGGATACGGTTACGCCCTCTGGTCTGAACGAGTCTGTAAGCTTCAAGTCTTTCTTATAACTTTTCGAATATCAGCGCTATTTTAATGATGGGATCCTATATGTGTGGTTTTTATCTTTGTTACATAAATTTTTTGCTTCTGTTTTTCATTTTTCTTTTTGTACTGAGATTGTCACTAATGATATGCTTTTTGATATCTCTAGCACTTTGTCATTTATTGGCTGCTACCTTATTGCTATCACCATCTACTCTTATATGGAGATTTGACATTTTATCAAGTCATAGAAAACGTGACACGCATCATCTGAGGGAATAACATCAGTATGATTTCTCCTATCAAGATCTTGATTTGATTATCTACATTTATTTCTGCATCTATAATGTAGTTTTGTCTGTAGTAGCTATTTGTGCATTTATTATATTATTTATGAATATTATTCTTTCTCTACAGGCTTACTGCTAATAGTGCGGTATATCCATGAATATTATTTGGGGATAGAATTTGATTAGGCTGTAGGAGATTACTAGTGTATGTTAAGATCTGGTGAGCAATGAGCTGGTAACCTCTATTATTCTTATTAGACATTATGTCATGTCCATCATTATTATTTTCCTGTATTTTTATCTTGACCTGTCCTCATTGATGGCAGGGGACTGGCCACCCCCCGTCCGCAATGATGCTTTTTAGGAAATGAGGCAATTTCTGCCCGCAGCCTTTCTTTTTCTTTTTCTACACAGGGCCGCGCTTTCGCTCGTGCATTGCGGCGCCCTGGTGGTGTCGCGGTCTGTGCGTCGTTGCCCGGGTGATGGAGGGGTGACGTTGTTTCTCCTCCTCCTCGTCTTGGGGGCTGCGTGCCGGGCCGCGTCATCTTAGGGGGCGCGGCATCGCGAGGGGCTGAGCGCCGATTGGTGACCAGTACACTTCATTTATATAAATAGGACCCACCTCTTACCATAACCACGCCTCCTGACGAAGCCGAGGCGAAACGCACGTTGAGGCGTTTGGCTGACTGTCACCACAAGTCTCAGGTCTCCCACCATGACTCAAGGTATCTACATTGAATTGACATTTACTCCACTGGTTAGCATGCCGCACTACTACTACTAGATGACCAAATTACATGCTACTTATCATTTTACACGCACTAGTTTAGCACAAATACCCTCTGGTATCTAATTGATATTAATTGATTTTTATTGGATTGAGCTATATTATTGCATATTAATTATAAGCTTTTTATACTTCTAGCTACCATGTGATTTTTGTCTATCCTGGATATCTTACTTATACTACCATATTATCCAGAGCTGCTGGATTTGCACTGTTTCAACTATATCAGATATACTCATATTATAGCCTATGGAGTGTTTATAGCGACCTGGGATTGTTAGTGCAGTCCTGTTCTTGTCACTTATTGGGATTATAAACCCTGTATCCCCTATTGTTTTAGCTGTTCTTTTCCCAACACCTATCATGTGATGTTCATATAAAGAAATATTTTTGTATCTAATAAAATTATAATATATTCTATGTTATTATTCATATGATTACCCTAATGATACCTATTAGACTCTAAGTTAGGTTTTTGTTTCGTTATCTGGAGATTGCATTTCACCCTTTGGTGATTTGCTTTTTTAGGTTATTACATACATTTATATGTATACACAGAGCACATATACATACATATAGACATGTGTACATACATAGGCAAATGCACATACAGAGCACATACATATGGGCAGACATGCATACCCAGATCACATACATACAGACACATGTATATACAGATCACATACCTACACATGTATACACAGAGCACATACATACATATAGACATGTGTACATACATAGGCAGATGCACATACAGAGCACATACATACGGGCAGACATGCATACACAGATCACATACATACAGACACATGTATATACAGATCACATACCTACACATATATACACAGAGCACATACATACATACACATGTGAGAGGCTGGACAGGAGCTTTTTCACCCTCAAAAATATGTCGAGGCAAATTATTTAAAGTTATTTGTGTAATTGGCAGCACAGTGGCTCAGTGGTTAGCACTGTTTTACAGCGCTGGGATCCTGGGTTTAAATCCCACCAAGGACAACATCTGCAAGGAGTTTGTATGTTCTCCCCGTGTTTTCGTGGGTTTCCTCCGGGTTCTCCGGTTTACTCCCACACTCCAAAGACATACTGATAGGGAATGTAGATTGTGAGCCCCAATGGGAACAGTGCCCATAATGTCTGCAAAGCACTGTGGAATTAATGGCACTACATAAGTGAGTAAAATAAATAAATAAAAATAAACGAACCCAAAATGTGCCTGCAATATTAACCACTGGCCACCAGAGGTCACTGTATTCCCCTTGATAGGTTCAGATTTCCCTTGGTCTGCAGGATCCGGTTTTCAGGGATGTCAGGGTTAACACCTAGCCAGGGAGGGAGAGAGAAGTGACTTGGCACAAACAGGAGACTAGATCCAGGATTACTTAGTGTTGATTGGACAGAGTGTGGAGCAGGCTGTGTGCAGAGAAGGTGGAGACTGCAGTATACTGGTTCAGTGTGTGTGCAACTACAAGGCTCAGCATGTAAGGAGCTAGTTACAGAGGCGGCAGGACAGCACAGGCATTTGGGGACCTTTGCATCGAGGAAAAGCTTAGAAGTCTGGGAAAAGTACGGTCCAGCAGAAAAGGGGGACCTTGGGAAGAAGGTAGCGCCTGCTGCGAGTACTAAAAACAGGGAGCTTAGTCTCAACGAGCCGCCCCTGGGATTGTCTTAGCTAAAAGCTCTGGATATCGGGATCAGTAGGTAACGAATGCACCCGAATAACCCCACCCCTAAGAAAACGCAGGCAATTAGAACATCTCCCCATGTCCCTTGCAAAACCTGGAAAAACACAGACTGTAATTCTGGAATGGATCCGGTATATTGTGTGGAAGATGGAAAAGGAGAATGTACAACCTATTATCCCCTGTTTACCAGTTTGTCCGTATATAAAATGGACATTGTTTATAAGGACTGATCTGGCTTATTGAATGAAACGGGAGCGAAACTGCACTAAGTGGAACCGACGATGGAAGCAGCAGATCAAGCTACAATAACACAGACGCCCCCCAACAACACAAAATTTCCTGTAGCTGGCCCCGACGTGAAAATGGCGGACGGCTCATACTACTACCACCGGGGGCCAGGTTACACAAACACACACAAACATGTATACACAAAGTACAAACATACAGACATGTAAACACAGAGCACATACATACAGACACATGAATAGATAGAGTGCACATACATACTGACATAAGTATACACAGAGCACATACATACAAAATAAGTATTTGATACACTGCCGATTTTGCAAGTTTTCCCAACTACAAAGAATGGAGAGGTGTGTAATTTTTATTGTAGGTATACTTCAACTGTGAGAGACAGAATCTTAAAAAAAATCAAGAAAATCACATTGTATGTGTGACATGCAGAAGTAGTGCTGTTGCTTCCAAAGCATCCAGCAACTGTCACAAATAACACAAGCAAAGAAGACAGGAAGTGTTGTGCTTCAAAAGCATCCAGCAACTTGAGGGGTTAACACAGTCACAGGAGACAGGGAGTGTTTTAGCAGAGCCTGAGGGGGATTGTGGGGAACTTGTTAATGTAGTCTGGCTGAAGCCGAAGAGAAAGGTGGTGATGTGTTATCTGGATCTGACAGAAGGCGGATGAACAGGATTCAGATCAGGAGAGAAACTAAACACAGGTCAGATAAACTCCCTGAACTAACCGTGCAGAATATTATTGGGCAGGAAGATAAGTACTGGAAGAAATTGTGTCACAGGGATCATCTCCCTCATCAAACCCTCCCCCCTCCATCTCCATGTAGGATAAAGAATGCTGTGTACTATTGTGTCCTTGTAAAGGAAAAGCCTGTGGTTGTGTAAGCATAGAAGTGTGCTTCTAAGAGATCTAATCTATGCTGAATTATGCTACTGAAGAGACTGTAATACTGTGCCTTGTGAAGAAACTACTGTATTGTTACTGGAGCCAGTTGCTCAAGAAACTCAGACTGTACTGTAATGAAGATTGTTGCTGTAATATCCCTGAATGGCACCCAGCTCATCCATTAATGCAAAAATGGATGAGCTGGGTGAGAAAGAAGCTGAAGACGTCATGGGGACATTCCTCCAGGAGCTAACACAGATTCTAACCAGGTTCAAATTGGAGAATGAACGGACGGCACCAATTAACAAAAAGCGGGAATCTCCGTCCGCAGACAGAACTACAGGAATTGAAAGAAAAATTGAAAGCCCTAACAACAGCCCTGCAGGAATCAACCAAAACCTCTGAACGGGTGACAGACTCAGACAGAACCTTTACCCTGCTCAGGTTAGATAAATCAGGAAGACAGTCCTCTTTAGCACCACAAATCACTATAAGGAAAGAATTCAAGATCCTGGGACAGATTGGAGAGTGTGAACAGAAAGAGAAACTGTCTTATATGAACTTGTTGCACCATTGAAAAAAGCCTTGGACAGGCTGAAACGTCTTGTGTGAGTTGTGGAATAAATCAACTGATTATCAACACGTGAGTGCCGGGATTTTCTTTTCCTACAGACATTGTTTTCCACGTGCACCACTCTAGCTATACGGAGTGCCGACTATTCCTTTTTGATACTGAACAGAAAGAGAAACTGTCTTATATAAACTTGTTGCACCAGATCGATGCAGGCTTACCGAAAAGCTACCAGTCAGATGAGATCGTTGAGGGGGTGGTGAAAGTGATCAGCCCAGGACTGAACCCCCATAGTATGCTAGAAATGAAGAGTGAATTGACCTTGCAACAGCTGAAGTTGATTTTAAAAGGGCACTATAAAGAAGAGAGTACTTCAGAATTGTTCCACCAACTCATTAACCTCTCACCAGTGGCGTACCGCCAATGGCGGCAGACCACGCCACTGCTATGGGGCTCGTGGCCGGAGGGGGCCCGTGAGGGCCCCAAGCAGCATGGTAACGAGGAGGATAGGTGAGTAGGAGGTTGCGGCGGCAGAGGAGCGGCACACACAGTAGCCGCTGCTGCAGCTATCACGTGTGCCCGCTGCTAAAGGGACATGAATATTCCCTCTTCTCCACTCCTATGGGCGTGGAGAAGACGGAATATTCATTCTCTTTAGTAGCGGGCACGGAAGAGAGCTGAGCCCCGGCTCCTGCTGTCAGTGCAGAGGAGTGAATGTGCCGGCAGCAGCTCACCTCGGGCTTCTGAGAGCGGGCGCTGCTGAGATGCCGACATGAGCTGCTGCTGCAGACAGGACGCAGCGCTGGAGCAGAGGTGAGGAAGGAAGGTGAGTATAAGTGTTTATTGTTTTATGTGCAGTGATTGGGGGGATGAGGAAGTCACACATACCAGGATACTTGGATTAAGGAGGCCACACATACCAGGAATGGGGGATTGAGGAGGCCACACATACCAGGAATGGGGGATTGAGGAGGCCACACATACCAGGATTTGGGGATTGAGGAGGCCACACGTACCAGGATTGGGGGGTTGAGGAGGCCACACGTACCAGGATTGGGGGGTTGAGGAGGCCACATGTACCAGGATTTGGGGATTGAGGAGGCCACACGTCCCAGGAATGGGGGATTGAGGAGGCCACACGTCCCAGGAATGGGGGATTGAGGAGGCCACACATACCAGGAATGGGGGATTGAGGAGGCCACACATACCAGGATTTGGGGGTTGAGGAGGCCACACATACCAGGATTTGGGGGTTGAGGAGGCCACACATACCAGGATTGGGGGGTTGAGGAGGCCACACGTACCAGGATTTGGGGATTGAGGAAGCCACACATACCAGGATTTGGGGATTGAGGAGGCCACACGTACCAGGAATGGGGGATTGAGGAGGCCACACATACCAGGAATGGGGGATTGAGGAGGCCACACATACCAGGATTGGGGGGTTGAGGGCCACACATACCAGGGATTGTGGGATTGAGGGGGTCACACATACCAGGGATTGGGGGATTGAGGAGGCTACACATACCAGGGATTGTGGGGGCCACACATACCAGGGATTGTGGGATTGAGGGGCCACACCTACAAGGATGGGGAAATTTACCAGTAGCTGCTGCATTTCCCACCCTAGGCTTATACTCAAGTCAATAGGTTTTCCCATTTTTATGTGGTAAAATTAGGGGCCTCGGCTTATATTCGGGTCGGCTTATTTAAAATATACGGTATTTTAAAATCAGTGAGTACGTGGTGCCCATAATACTGCAGGACTGTGGCGTGCATTATACTATATGGGGGCTGCATTTTACCCTATGGGGTGTGTAATATACTGTATGGAGGACTATGGGGAGTGCATTATATTCTATGGAGGACCATGGGAAGTTCATTATACTATATGGAGGATTATGGGTGGCGCATTATACTATATGGAGGTTTATGGGGGAGCATTATACTATATGGAGGATTATGGGGGCGCATTATACTATATGGAAGATTATTGGTGGTGCATTATACTATATGGAAGGCTATGTGGGGCCATTATAATATTTTGAGGGCTATGTGGGGGGCCATTATACTGTATGAAAGCAATTATACAGTGTGAAGGTTTGTGTGGGGTCCATTATACTGTTTGGAGGGCTGTGTGGGGGCCATTATACTGTTTGGAGGGCTGTGTGGGGGCCATGAGAGTGTATGGAGGGCTCTGTGGGGTTCACAGTTGGGGGATTATACTGTGTTAGAGTCACCATACTTTGCCGTGGGAGTTGAAGTGGGGTACAATAGGGTCATTATACTGTGCATGTGGAGGAATGCACCATAGAGGTATCATACTGTTTGGGGGGCACTTTTGTTGGCATCATACTTTATGGGGGCAATGAAGGAGGAATCTACGACTTCAGAAGGAGGTAAATTACTATGCAAAGGCTGGAAAGTTATGAGATCTGCTCTTCTGTGACACAAATATTTATTTTTTGTGGTGGGGGGCCCAATTAGAGCTTCTGCTATGGGGCCCCATGACTTCTATGTACGCCCCTGCCTCTCACAAAAAAATAATGAATCACCCCAAAGTTTCTTGTTCAGAGCAATTGAACGGAAGGATAGACTGTTGTTTGTATCCAGAGATGTAGAAGTGAAGTTTGATGCTAGGCTAGTCCAGAAGAAGTTCTTGAGATCATTGGGAACGGGGTTAATCAGCAAAGACATCAAGTTGCAGCTGAAACAGTACCTAGAATATCCTTTCATTCTGGACGAAGTACTAATTGAAAAAAATGAATGGGGCATGTAGTTTGGAGTCAGAGAGCAAACAGAAGAAAAAGGCTCTGCTCCTAAAATCACCAAAATGAGTCAGCTGAAGTTGGAGACCCCCAATGGCCTGTACGAAGATCATCATGGAGACCATCCAGTGCCACCTCTGAGAGGGAACCATAAATCACCAACAAAAGGAAGGACCGCCAACACTGACTGGGAGGAAGTAATAGGAGAACTGCGAGCCGAGTTGATTGAGGTGAAAAAGTTGATTCGTTCCAGGCCACAACCTGTGTCCCTCAGACACAGGAATTGGTGCCAAAACAGAAGATACCCGGTTTGTGAAGCATGCCGTTCATCAAATCAGAGTACGGTGTGTGTCCACTGTCTAAGATGTGGTGAGGAAGGACATTATGCCAAGGAATGCCAATGGTCACGGTCATTTGGGTTAAAAGACAGGAGGTTGCCAGTGCGGGGCAACTGGTAACCGTGACATGGAGGAGGCCCCAGAAGCAAATCCAAATCTCACCAAACCCCAGAACGGCGCATGAGGTAAAACGGCTGCGTCAGTACTATCCCCAAGTGTGTTCCCATCTACAACAGCTGCAAGAGATACAGAGGCATCAGTTACTTAATGCCCAGAGCGGAGGTCAAACGATGTACTCCTGGGAGGAGGATTCCTCGGTCAGTAGAGATTGCCTAATCAGTGAAAGGTGCTTTCTACAGTGCCAGCTAAATGGACTCTTGGTAAAAGCACTGTGGGACACAGGAGCCCAAGCGAGCCTTTTAAATGAAGAATGGAGAAGGCGCTATCTGCCACATACCTGCCTTCGGTTGCTAAAAGAACTCTTAGGACCAGTGAAACTCCACAGCAACTTTTTTGGATCAAGTGAAACTCCACAGCAAAGATGTCAACCAGACTGAAATCCCTTTCATAGGCTGGGTGGAAGTGACTTTCCAACTGAGGGCCATGAAGAACAACAACACCAATCAGCTTTTGGTACCTTTTCTCATGACCAGTGATCAGAACGTGGCATAGACTCCTATCCTTTGTTATAATGTAATCAGTGAGGTCATCACAAAACACAAGTCAGGGACGCTGGTGGTGGATGAAATTGTCACATCACTTGCTATACCCAACGCCGTGGCGGAAAATGTGATTCATAGAGTAAAGAAAGCACAGAATACAATGGACCTAAAAGAAGTCAAGGTAGACTTGCGCCCAACCTTCATCCCTACAAACCAAATGGTGAGGGTGAGGTATGGAGTCCGGGTAGAACCGGGAAGAAAAATCCAGAAAAAACTGTTTGTGCCAAAAGACTCCTCAGAACTTCCGGAAGGCCTAGTTCAAGGTGAGACTGTGCTTACGATTTCTACTGGTGGGTTTGCTCTAGTGACAGTACTGGTGATGAATAGTACGAAACATGAAATTAGACTGGATCCAAAGACTGTGTTAGGTCACATTGAAACCATTAAAACGGTATATCCAGCCAGTGTGAGACCCTCCCAGAGGTCTACCTTGAATTCAGTCTCCCCACCAAGGAACAGGAGTTGCCCAGGGGAGGAAATTGCACTACCCTCCTCAGGGTCCTGGGATCCCCCAATATCCCTGGAACACTTGTGTGCTAAAGATATAGGGGTAGCAAAACAGATGCTGAGAGAAGAGTGTCATTCTCTAAAGATGACTCTGATATAGGCTGTATCCCGTCGTTGCAATAGAAAATCAATTTGAAAGACACGACCCAAATAACCAAAAGTTACATGTCTGCGCCAAAACCATTACACCGTGAAGAGAATGAGTATTTACAAGATCTAATCAACAGAAGTTGGGTCCAAAAGTTGAAGTCGTCTTATTCCTCTCCTATGGTTTGTGTTAGGATGAAGGACGGTACGTTGAGACTCAGCTGTGATTACCGGTAACTAAACCAAAAGTCAGTACCTGATCGGCACCCGATATCAAAGATTCAAGATATGCTGGATAGCTTATCAGGAAGTATCTGGTTCTCAGTCCTCGATCAGCGTAAAGCATACCATCAAGGGTTTGTTGAAGAGTCCAGTAGACCCTTGACAGCATTCATCACAAGGTGGGGGTTATATGAGTGGATCCGCATACTGTTTGGGCTCAGTTCAGCTCCAGCTGAATTTCAGTGGAGCATGGAGACCTGTTTGGAATGATTGTTATCTGCCAGCCTTACTTGGATGACAATGTGGTACACAGCAAAACCTTCCGGGAGCATGTTGAACACATCAGGACCGTATTACAGCAGTATCAACAACACGGAGTTAAGTTGACCCCAAAGAAGTGTGAACTGTTCAAAAGTCCGATTGCTAGGGAAAATTGTGTCCGGAGAAGGATATACCATGGACCCAGCAGAAATCGCTCTGGTACTGGCCTTAAAAGACAAGCGGCCCTCTACTGTCATGGAGTTGAGGCAGATCTTAGGATTCCTCTCTTTCTATCGTACTTACGTTCGGAACTTCTCCAGGATTGCCGCCCCGCTATACCTCCTATACAGAGAATGGGCTGTTGGGATGACGGACTTAAAAGAAACAACGCCATTTCGTCCCAACAGCCCATTCTCTGTACAGCAGACCGCCAGGAGGTATTGGAAGAACTAGTAGATTACCTAGTAAAACCCACCATATTGGGATATCCTGATTTCAACTTACCATTTGTTCTTCATTGTGATGCTTCTCAAGTTGGACTGGGAGCTGCCCTGTATCAGCATCAAGATGGAAAATTGAGAGTCATCGGTTACGGTTCTAGAACGATGACAGACACCGAGAAGAATTACAATCTACATTCTGGAAAATTGGAGTTCCTGGCATTAAAATGGGCTATCTGTGAACGATTTAGAGATTATCTCTACTACAGCAAAGAGTATGAGGTATACACTGGCCACAACCCTTCGACCTATGTCCTCACTACAGTCAAACTGAATGCAACGGGTCAGAGATGGGTCGCTGAACTAGCTGACTTCAATTTCAGCATCAAGTACAGGCCAGAAAAATGCAATGCGGATGCTGACGGATTGTCGAGAATGCCACTAGAGCCTGAGGAGTTCATGCAAGAATGCTCGGAGGAAGTCAGTCTGGAAGCAATTGAGAGCACTCCACAAGCAGTGCAAGCTTATGAAGAGGAAGACACACCATTGTGGTGTCCGTTTACGGTGGAAACCACCATAAAATCAAGAGAACAAGATCACCCCCTGTCCATTCAACAACTACCAAAATGAAAAATCCATAGAGCACAACGGGAAAATCAGATAATTAGTAGAATACTACTTTATGTGGACGAAAATCGGTTTCCAAGTAACGGAAGAGAGATAATGAGTCACCAGCAGTATCTGTTTTAGTTAAAGAATGGACGAAGCTTTACCTCAGTGAAGACGGTATCTTGTACCGTAAAGAAGGACAAAACCGGCAGTTGGTACTAACCAGAGTATTCCGTAGGTTGGTCTTCAAAGAACTCCATGAAAGCATGGGACACCTGGGAGTGGAAATGACAACCAATTTGATCCATGAATGTTTCTTCTGGCCGTACATGCAGAGAAATATTGAGAGGTACGTGACCAGGGAGTGTGGGTATCTGAAAGATAAACGTCCCAACACATCAACCTGGGCACCTATGGGCAACATCCAAACTACGTATCAGTTTGAGATGGTCTCAATAGACTTTCTACATCTTGAGACGTGCAAGGGTGGTTACGAATACATATTGGTGGTGATGGACCATTTTACTCGATTTGCCCAAGCATATGCCACCACCAATAAAGCTGGTCGAACAGCGGCAGAGAAAATCTTCAATGATTTTGCTTTGAGGTTTAGGTTCCCTACGAGGTTGCACCACGACCAAGGAAGAGAATGTGAGAACCAGCTCTTTGCCAAGCTAGGAAAGTACTGTAGAATTCAGAAATCCCACACCACGCCCTATCACCCAGAGGGTAATGGACAAGTGGAACGTTTTAACCAGACATTATTGTCGATGTTGCGCACTTTAACAGCTGATGAGAAGAAAGACTGGAAGAATTCCATGTCAAAAGTGGTACATGCCTATAACTGTACAAAGAGCGATGAAACAGGTTACTAACCCTTCTTCCTATTGTTTGGATGATCACCAAGACTGCCAATCGATATCATGTTCGATACTCCGGTGTCAGAGACTTACAGAACGTATCCGGAGTGCGTTCGGAAATGTAAGGAATGGATGGCAGAGGCATACAACATAGCGTCCAAAGTGATTATGAAAGGATAGAGCAATAGTAAGGAGTACTATGATCGAAAATGTTATGGAGCAGAATTGGCATAAGGAAGCCGAGTGTTAGTCAAGAACGTACGTGAGAAAGGAGATCCAGGAAAACTTTGTTCATACTGGGAAGACAAGGTGTATGTGGTCATCAACAGGAAAGCCGATGACAGTTCAGTGTATGAAATCCGATTGGAAAGAGGGGACAAGAAAACCAGAATAGTCCATCGGAATTTATTACTACCCTGTGATTATCTCCCACCACAACAAGACTTCCCAGAAGCAGACCGACATCGACCAAGATCGACTAAGGGACCACCACAGACTGAAGCTCTGGAGGTGGATAGTGACGTTGAAAGTTCCAATGAGGAAGAGCACAACGTTGTATTTCTCAGACCGACAAGGAGAGAGCCGTACTATCCTCAAGAGAGTGAACTAAGTCCCGAGGCTCCAGAGTTTGTCCCAAGGAGTACAGATAAAGTCCAATTCAGATCTGATGATCGAAGACTGGTCACTGAAGAGACCGATCGACACTTAGGAATAGCAGAATTACCAGACCAGGTGGAAACGGACGATTCAAAAGAAGTACAGGAACTTACAGAGGTAGGAAGTACGGGAAATGAGTGCGGCAGAAGAAACTCCGGTAACCAAAGAACCCGTGGTATCTGAGGAACAACCCACCAGGAGAATGTCGACTCGAGAAGTGAGGAGGCCCGTGATGCTGACGTATGGGACACTTGAAGAACCGAGTCAAGTGCCAAGGACTGTCGACTGGAAACAGGTATCTCTACCTGTGGACCAGGTAAGCCCACTTGCGTGGTATTCACCACTGAGAGACAGTATGGACAATGTTACCTGGTGGAAAGACTTGTTTTGGCCTAGTGAGAGAGAGAGCTGGTTGAAGACGTATGAAAAGCTCCAGCAGAAGAGATGCTGATTGTTTTAATTGTGTTAACTGTTTATTTCTTACAGGAGTCCTACAAGAAAAACGTCATAAGAACAGATTGTTATCAATGTTTATAAATGTTATACCAATTTGACAATGACAAATTTATATATATAGTGACTAAGCTTTCACCACTGTCTCAGAATTGGTCAGATTGACCAATTAAGACAAATGTCGAGGACGACATTCAAAAAGGAGAGAAGAGTGTGACATGCAGAAGTAGTGCTGTTGCTTCCAAAGCATCCAGCAACTGTTACAAATAACTCAAGCACAGGAGACAGGAAGTGTTGTGCTTCAGAAGCATCCAGCAACTAGAGGGGTTAACACAGTCACAGGAGACAGGGAGTGTTTTAGCAGAGCCCCAGTGGGATTGTGGAGAACTTGTTATTGTAGTCTGGCTGAAGCCGAAGAGAAAGGTGGTGGTGTGTTATCTGGATCTGACAGAAGGCAACTGAACAGGATTCAGATCAGGAGAGAAACTAAACACAGGTTAGAGAAACTCCCTGAACTAACCGTGCAGAGTATTGTCGGGCAGGAAGATAAAGACTGGAAGGAATTGAACTGAATTGCACTGGCTGTGCTTCAGATTAAATTACACTGTTAAACTGTTGAAAAAGACTCTTGTGAGATGTGTCTGGTCAGCAATTGAATCTATCGTGTGCCTGAGAGAAGTTGCAGCCTATGGTCGCCTTGAGTAACGGTTCCCCCCAGAATTCCAAAGAATTCATGAAACCTGTTTTGCCCTATCTGAACCTAGCGGCGTGCGTGTAACATGATTTTTACATAATTAATTTTTTATTTTATTGCATGAATTAAGTATTTGATACAATAGAAAAGCAGAACTTAATATTTGGTATTGAAACCTTTGTTTGTAATTACAGAGGTCAGACGTTTCCTGTAGTTCTTGACCAAGTTTGCACACACTGCAGCAGGGATTTTGGCCCACTCCTCCATACAGATCTTCTCCAGATCTTTCAGGTGTCGGGGCTGTTGCTGGGCTAAATTGAGTTTCAGTTCCCTCCAAAGATTTTCTATTGGGTTCAGGTCTGGAGACTGGCTAGGCCACTCAGGACCTTGAAATGCTTCTTACAGAGCCACTCCTTAGTTGCCCTGGCTGTGTGTTTCAGGTCATTGTCATGCTGGAAGACCCAGCCACGACCCATTTTTAATGCTCTTACTGAGGGAAGGAGGTTGTTGTCCAAAATATCGCGATACATGATCCCATCCATCCTCTCTTCAATATGGTGTAGTTGTCCTGTCCCCTTTGCAGAAAAGTACCCCCAAAGTATGATGTTTTACCCACCATGCTTCATGGTTGGGACGGTGTTTTGGGGTTGTACTCATCCTTCTTCCTTCAAACACGGCAAGTGGAGTTGATACCAAAAAGCTCTATTTTGGTTTCATCTGACCACATGACCTTCTCCAATGCCTCCTCTGGATTATCCAGATGGTCATTAACGAACTTCAAACGGGCCTGGGCATGTGCTAGCGTGAGCATGGGGACCTTGTGTGTCCTGCAGGATTTTAAACCATGATGGCATAGACTGATACTAATGGTAATGTTTGAGACCTTGGTCCCAGCTCTCTTCAAGTCATTAACAAGGTCCTCCAGTGTAGTTCTGGGCTAATTCCTGACCTCTCTCAGAATCATCCTTACCCCACGAGACGAGGTCTTGCATAAAGCCCCAGACCGAGGAAGATTGACAGTCATCTTGTGTTTCTTCCATTTTCTAATAATTGTGCCAACAGTTGTTGCCTTCTCACCAAGCTGCTTGCCTATTGTCCTGTATCCCATCCCAGCCTTGTGTGTGTAGCACAGGTGATCAGAACATCACAGCTTCTAGTCTCCCATGGAGACTATTGGAGCATGTAAAAAGTAAAAAAAAAATATTTAAAAATATAAAAAATATGAAAGTTCAAATCACCCCCTTTCACTCTATTAAAAATAAAACAATAAAAAAAAATATATACATACATATATTTGGTATCGATGTGTTCAGAATCGCCCGATCTATCAATATATAAAAATAATTAGTCCGATTGGTAAACGGCGTAACGAAAAAAAACTAAACGCCATAATTATGTTTTTTTTGTTGCCGCAACATTGCAATAAAATGCAATAACGGGCGATCAAAACATCACATCTACCCCAAAATGGAATCAATAAAAACGTCAGCTCAGTGCGCAAAAAATAGGCCCTTACCCAGCCCCAGATCCCAAAAAATAGAGATGCTAGGGGGCTTGGAAAATGGCAACTTTTATTTTTTAACAAACTTTGGATTTATTTTTCACAACTTGAATAAAAAAGAACCTATACATGTTTGGTATCTACGAACTCATAATGACCGGGAGAAACATAATGGCAGGTCAGTATTAGCATTTAATGAACATGATAAAAAAAACTGTGGAAAATCACTTTTTTTTCAATTTTACTGCACTTGGAATTTTTTCCCCATTTTCCAGTAGACTATATGGTAAAACCAATTATGTCGTTCAAAAGTAAAACTTGTCCAGCAAAAAATAAGCCCTCATGCGGCCATATTGACGGAAAATTGAAAAAGTTATGGCTCTGGGAAGAAGGGGAGCAAAAAACAAAAGCGAAAAAATGGAAAATGGCCTGAGGGTGAAGGGGTTAATAACATCTGCCTTTTTTGACTACATAGTCATTTTGGGTATTTCACTATAGTATATAATATTACATATCATTTGAAATAAGACACTGACTAATATGTAACAGGCTTTTATTATATTGCATAGACAGGTCACTCCACCATAAGATCTGCATCTTTATTATGATGTGCTTGGATATCGGTACAATAATATTATATGTTATTTTTCAATATACTATAGGGGTTGTTTTTTGACTGTCACTCTTTGGTGTCTGTCTTAATTATATAGATCACTTGGCAATCTATTATTTGCTCTTTCTGTTCTGTATCTAATTATTATTCAGATCAATTTTTGTAATATAAATCTAATAAATGTTAATTTTTATTATGATTTTTTATTGTCCTGCCTCTTTTTCACTGTAGGTGTTTATGTTTTATTTGTGAGGGTATTAATAATATTATATGAGGAATCCTTTGTACTCTGCACTGGGTAAATGTCACATACTGCCCCCAGGATGGCCAGGTGGCCGGTCAGCTCTGGCTCCAGGGTGACGAGGAAGGAACACAGACACACAGACATAGACATACAGAAACACACACAGACAGACACACAGATAGACATACAGAAACACACACAGACAGACACACAGATATAGACATACAGAAACACACACAGACAGGCACACAGATAGACATACAGAAACACACACAGACAGACACACAGATATAGACATACAAACAGAAGCACAGACAGACATACAGACAGATGGAGAGACACAGAGACACAACCAGACACACACAGATAGACATACAGAAACACACACAGACAGACATACAGATAGACATACAGAAACACACACAGACAGACACACAGATAGACATACAGAAACACACACAGACAGACACACAGACATAGACATACAAACAGAAGCACAGAAAGACATACAGACAGATGGAGAGACACAGAGACACAACCAGACACACACAGATAGACATACAGAAACACACACAAACAGACACACAGATAGACATACAGAAACACACACAGACAGACACACAGATAGACATACAGAAACACACACAGACAGACACACAGACATAGACATACAGAAACACAGACAGACACACAGACATAGACATACAGAAACACACACAGACAGACACACAGATAGACATACAGAAACACAGACAGACACACAGACATAGACATACAGAAACACACACAGACAGACACACAGACATAGACATACAGAAACACAGACAGACACACAGACATAGACATTCAGAAACACACACAGACAGACACACAGATAGACATACAGAAACACACACAGACAGACACACAGATAGACATACAGAAACACACACAGACAGACACACAGACATAGACATACAGAAACACACACAGACAGACACACAGACATAGACATACAGAAACACACACAGACAGACACACAGACATAGACATACAGAAACACAGACAGACACACATACAGACATACAAACAGAAGCACAGAAAGACATACAGACAGATGGAGAGACACAGAGACACAACCAGACACACACAGATAGACATACAGAAACACACACAGACAGACACACAGATAGACATACAGAAACACACACAGACAGACACACAGATAGACATACAGAAACACACACAGACAGACACACAGACATAGACATACAGAAACACACACAGACAGACACACAGACATAGACATACAGAAACACACACAGACAGACATACAGAAACACACACAGACAGACACACAGACATAGACATACAGAAACACAGACAGACACACAGACATAGACATACAGAAACACACACAGACAGACACACAGATAGACATACAGAAACACACACAGACAGACACACAGATAGACATACAGAAACACACACAGACAGACACACAGACATAGACATACAGAAACACACACAGACAGGCACACAGATATAGACATACAGAAACACACACAGACAGACACACAGACATAGACATACAGAAACACACACAGACAGGCACACAGACATAGACATACAGAAACACACACAGATAGACATACAAACAGAAGCACAGAAAGACATACAGACAGACGGAGAGACACAGAGACACAAACAGACACACACAGAGAGATATAAAGACAATAGAGGACTTATCACCAGTCCATCTCCTCTTTAGTTTTTCTGGCTCCCGCAGAGTGCAGGACCTGTGGTGACATCATGGTCACATGTACACAGGAAGCTGACAATTAGAGGTGTGGGCGGGGTTATACACAGCTCAGCATTCATAACACTGCTAAATCTACAGCAGAGAAAACAAAGATTCTAACAAAACCGCACCAAGCAGCCTAGTAAGTGATACATCACTGGAATCAGGCTCTCAGCCTCTACATTATGCTGCTCTCAGCATAGCAAAAACTTGCTGACAAATTCACTTTAAGTGAAAGGGAACCTGTCAGCACATTTTTACATATGGAAGTAGTGGTATGGTTGTTTCGTTACCTCCATGGGTAAAAATGTGCTAACAGGTTCTCCTTGAGGCTCATTCAGATCTGCATAATTTGTACTGTATTATGTCTATACTACCCTATAGAAGTACAGTACAGACCAAAAGTTTGGACACACCTTCTCATTTAAAGATTTTTCTCTATTTTCATGACTTTGAAAATTGTACATTCACACTGAAGGCATCAAAACTATGAATTAACACATGTGTAATTATATACTTAACAATAAAAGTGTGAAACAACTGAAAGTATGTCTTATATTCTAGGTTCTTCACCTTTTGCTTTGATGACTGCTTTGCACACTCTTGGCATTCTCTTGATGAGCTTCAAGAGGTAGTCACCGGAAGTGGTTTTCACTTCACAGGTGTGCCCTGTCAGGTTTAATAAGTGGGATTTCTTGCCTTATAAATGGGGTTGGGACCATCAGTTGTGTTGTGCAGAAGTCTGGTGGATACACAGCTGATAGTCCTACTGAATAGACTGTTAGAATTTGTATTATGGCAAGAAAAAAGCAGCTAAGTAAAGAAAAACGAGTGGCCATCATTACTTTAAGAAATGAAGGTCAGTCAGTGCGAAAAATTGGGCAAACTTTGAAAGTGTCCCCAAGTGCAGTTGCAAAAACCATCAAGCGCTACAAAGAAACTGGCTCACATGAGGACCGCCCCAGTAAAGGAAGACCAAGAGTCACCTCTGCTTCTGAGGATAAGTTTATCCGAGTCACCAGCCTCAGAAATCGCAGGTTAACAGCAGCTCAGATTAGAGACCAGGTCAATGCCACACAGAGTTCTAGCAGCAGACACATCTCTACAACAATTGTTAAGAGGAGACTTTGTGCAGCAGGCCTTCATGGTAAAATAGCTGCTAGGAACCCACTGCTAAGGACAGGCAACAAGCAGAAGAGACTTGTTTGGGCTAAAGAACACAAGGAATGGACATTAGACCAGTGGAAATCTGTGCTTTGGTCTGATGAGTCCAAATTTGAGATCTTTGGTTCCAACCACCGTGTCTTTGTGCGACGCAGAAAAGGTGAACGGATGGACTCTACATGCCTGGTTCCCACCGTGAAGCATGGAGGAGGAGGTGTGATGGTGTGGGGGTGCTTTGCTGGTGACACTGTTGGGGATTTATTCAAAATTGAAGGCATACTGAACCAGCATGGCTACCACAGCATCTCGCAGCGGCATGCTATTCCATCCGGTTTGCGTTTAGTTGGACCATCATTTATTTTTCAACAGGACAATGACCCCAAACACACCTCCAGGCTGTGTAAGGGCTACTTGACCAAGAAGGAGACTGATGGGGTGCTACGCCAGATGACCTGGCCTCCACAGTCACCAGACCTGAACCCAATCGAGATGGTTTGGGGTGAGCTGGACCGCAGAGTGAAGGCAAAAGGGCCAACAAGTGCTAAGCATCTCTGGGAACTCCTTCAAGATTGTTGGAAGACCATTTCCGGTGACTACCTCTTGAAGCTCATCAAGAGAATGCCAAGAGTGTGCAAAGCAGTCATCAAAGCAAAAGGTGGCTACTTTGAAGAACCTAGAATATAAGACATATTTTCAGTTGTTTCACACTTTTTTGTTAAGTATATAATTCCACATGTGTTAATTCATAGATTTGATGCCTTCAGTGTGAATGTACAATTTTCATAGTCATGAAAATACAGAAAAATTTTTAAATGAGAAGGTGTGTCCAAACTTTTGGTCTGTACTGTATATACCTATATGCATGACACACCACTAATAAATGTATAAAAATCATATCACTTTATTATATTGTTTAAAAACAGTTAAGATATCAAGGGAAAAAAGTACTCAAAAGATTGCATTTACAATAGTGGGGGCGATGTAACTCTGTATAGAATACAAACAACAATCACTAAGTCACAGAATATGATTAGCACACAGTTACATCAGGAATATATAAGTAATGTGCTCAAAGAGCAATACAGATCAAAACCAATGATCAATAAATTATTGTTATTACAAGTTGTAAGTGTACACAAATTACTTTTGAGAAATATCCATAATAGAGAACCAAGTGGTATAGGTGATATTTTACAGTGACTAGTGCACTGAAAGAAATTTGTGCAAAGCATGCTGTGAAAAAATGCTGTATATACTGAAAACTATGTAACCATAGAGATCATTGCTCACACATAAGAATGGTAGAGAAATAAAAGTAAAAATAGGAGATCCTATCAGACCAGATGAACTCAGTATGCACGTGTATATACACGTGTGTAAACACAGTAAAAAATATCTACAGATGTACAGCAGAATGATAGGATAGTAAATACTAACAACACAATACTGGATGCACATGCCTGACGCGCGTTTCACCTGTAGCTCATCACAGCAGCATGATTTAGGGTCTGAGATCCTGATTACAGCGATGTCATTTACTAGGCTGCATATTGTGGTTTCAATAAAATCACCATTTTACCAGCAGGAGATTATCACTAGAGGACCTGGTGTCTCGTGCTTTGTAATCCTTTTGTTATGTGTAAGTCTGACCCTACTGCTGATTAGTAACTTTCTGCCTATGCACAGTGTACACAGCGAGGTGCCAATCAGTGGTGTGGACAGGGTTATTCAGAGCTCAGCATTCAAAGCACTGCTGTGTCAGCAGAGGAAACAGTGAATTTATCAAAATGACAGCATGCAGACCAGCAAGTGACACACCGCTGGAATCAGGGTCTCTGCTCTTACATTATGCTGTTCTCAGATTATACATAAAAACCTGATGACAGATTCCCTTTAATGAGAAGCACTGTCAATGTATGTTTTCGTTCCCAACAGTTGCACTTTGAGGCGGTGTTCACATGATGCATTTTAAATGCATTTTTGCCTCAATTTTCCAAAAAGTCATGGCAAAATATGCATCTAAAACACACAGGCCAGATTCACCAAAATATTTTTGATACCTTCAAATATCGCAAAAAATTTTAAACAACTTAAAGTTGAGCAACAGTTTAACGACCTTTGGTTTTGCCAAACGCCATTATTAATGACTTGGCCCCATAATGTGAACACGGCCTAAAGGAGCGATCAGATGATGTGACTGTCAGAACCTCCACCCAGCAATGATAGCCATTGATCACTGCATTTGGGTAGGGTCATACCGTCTGATCTCACCCTAAGGCCTCCTTCACATTTCCGTGTTTTCAGTACGTGTTGTATCCTCTTTTTCACGGATACAACACGTACCCATTATAACCTATGGTGCTATTCACATGTCCATGTTTTTACACAGACTGTGTGTCCATGCAACATCTGATGACACACTGATGGTAAAAACCGGACACACGGATGACACACTGATGGTAAAAATGGACACAGTGATGACACTGATGGTAAAAACGGACACATGGATGACACTAATTGTAAAAACGGACACACAGATGACACACTGATGGTAAAAATGGACACACGGATGACACTGATGGTAAAAACAGAGACACTGATGACACACTGATGGTAAAAACGGACACACTGATGACGCTAGTGGTAAAAACCGGACACACGGATGACACACTGATGGTAAAAATGGACACACGGATGACACTGATGGTAAAAACGGACACATGGATGACACTAATGGTAAAAACGGACACACAGATGACACACTGATGGTAAAAATGGACACACTGATGAAACTGATGGTAAAAACAGACACACGGATGACACTGATGGTAAAAACAGAGACACTGATGACACACTGATGGTAAAAACGGACACACTGATGACACACTGATGGTAAAAACGGAGACACTGATGACACACTGATGGTAAAAACGGACACACGGATGACACTAATGGTAAAAACGGACACACTGATGACGCTAATGGTAAAAACGGACACACGGATGACACTGATGGTAAAAACTGACACACGGATGGTAAAACCGGACACATGGATGACACTGATGGTAAAAACAGAGACACTGATTACACACTGATGGTAAAAACGGACACACGGATGACGCTAATGGTAAAAACGGACACACAGATGACACTGATGGTAAAAACTGACACACTGATGGTAAAAACGGACACACGGATGACACTGATGATAAAAACAGACACATGGATGACACACTGATCCAAAACACTGGTGACACCGGTACCGTGTTTACATGTACATGCTAACACACGCATGTGTGAGGGAGGCCTAACTCAATATTTAAATACACAAGTGTCAATGTGGCCTTAGGCCTCATTCAGACATCGGTGTTTGTTCACATACGTGAAAAAAATGGTACGAGTGTCATTAGTGTTTGGTCAGTGTCAGTTTTTACCATCAGTGTTTTATCAGTAATTTTCACAGATGGATAAATAAATAAATGACAAAGCTTCTCCTATACATTGCAATGTTAATCACAGACCGCTCATGGACTGTACACTGATGCCATCCATGTCCTGTTTGTGATTTTCACGGACCCATAGACTTGTATTGGTACTTTTTATCCGTAAGGCTGGTAAACTCACGAACAGAACATGACCGTGAACCATGGATGTTGAATGAGACCTAAGCTGTATGGGTTAATTTACAAGGAAGAAATGACATCAATTAACTAATTTGGGTTTGGTACCTATCTACAAATAGTAACTAGTGAGCAAGCCCACTAGGGGAATGTGATTAGATAGCAGTTGGTGCTATGGTGGGCTTGGCTTGGTGCGCTCTACTGCTCCTTTATTACAGCACTCTGTTATGTAGTGGTGAGGAGGGCTCCTGGAGCGCACGGCCCACTCACATCCCCGGGCTCGTCTGTCATTCTCTTGGCTTCCACTACACAATTTATACAAAGTGGATCAGGCACATTTCTGTGACACTGACTGCATTTGGTAAGCTTGAAGTTTATGGTTATGTTCCCACAATGAACTTTTGGTGAGATTTTGACACTGCAGAATTTCTGCACCTATTTCCTTACCTACTATCTAATTACTTAAATTGTGGCTACTTGAAGTTTTTCATCTTGTATGTATTTTTTTTTGTCCTGTGTATCTTCCAAAGTCTATGGGGAAAGTCCACAGCAAAAAAAACCTCATTGTGGGAACATGGCCTAATAGGCCCAATGTAGTATATCATGTTGATCCTATTTCTTTACTCCCATGTTAAGACAAGCAAGGTGGGGCTCATGCATTGTCCACTCACAAGGATTGTGGAACCTGGATAATCAGACGTCCGAGTGGATCTGTGGCTTTGCATGCCTTATATAATGGATGTTACATCTATGAAGAGGTAGGTTTATTCTGGGCACAAGTAGATTAAGACTTGTGTAGTTTAGGGTCCTTTCAATAATCTGTTGCCTTTTCTTATTGTTAATGTTTTTAGAGACAATTCAGTATATTTTTTATTTTTTGCTTTAGAATGATGAAAATGTGATGACTATATTATTGGAAAAGGAATATAATCCTGGAAATTGGACCGTCCCTCTAATGAAAACCCTGAAATGCCCTAAACTAAGAGGTAGTAATTTTTTGCCTGGGAGTATATGACATCAAAGCTGTATTCCTACATCATGGCCATATCCGGGAGGCTCCCATACATATAAGATAGTGATCGTTTCCTTCTAAAGTGGACTGATTCAGCTGTCTCTTCATGTGTATGTTCATGGGCGGCCCAACAGTTCCCAGACAGACTAAGGTTAAGTTCACACAATGTGTTTGAGCAAAGTGGATGGGAGTTCTGCGAAACCTCCTACCCCCTTGTGTGTGTATTATTATTATTATTATTATTATTATTATAAAAAAAAAAAATTTTATGTATAAAAAAAACTGACGCGGTGTGTTTCTGAAATCCATAACTTGTCATATTCCCTTGTGGGTACGCTGAGTTTTGTTTGGATTTTTCCCATAGAATTGTATTGGATGCAGGTAAAAAAAAAAAACACTAAATGTATATGTGTTTGTTTCTGCTGCTGAAGTGCACTAAACATGCATGTAATCCACACATGACTTATTATTAATGCTCTGTCACTTTAAAATACCAGGAAGAATGGCAGAGGGGACAGAGGAAAAAAAACCCGCTTTAGTTAAAACTTGACATGACAAATTCCACAGCGATTAACCCCTCCCCACCCCCACAAGTAACCTACCTTGCCTATAATGGGGGCAAAAAAACTTCAACATCAAATACTCATGTAGACTTGGGACTAAGGGGCACTTTAGTTTCTTGCTAGTCTATGAAGAAGGGCGGGTGGGTGTGTAGCACCCTGAGGATTCGGCTGCTACAGGGGTATTGCACCTCAACCCAGAGGTGTGATATTCCACTCCCGGGTAAGGATGGAGTGTGGAACTGAGCTCGGTAGGCTGCATGCACTACACACATCCCATTTCCGAGGAGCAGGCCGACGGTACTCCCACTTAGAAATGTGCAGGTACGACCGAGTCTGTTCCTGGCTGGAGTGGGAGGGGGGTGGTACATCCCAAGTAGTGTAGGGGCAGATAGGGGGAGCAGCCTGGGTAAAGATAGGAGCTCATTGGGTGCTGGTCACCTGAGCTCACACATAGAGGGTGTATATAAGGTGGGCACCATCAAAGAACAGGGTCAGTCAGTCAGTCTTTGCAGAGGAGGAAGAGGAGCAGAGCAGCCCCTGAGAGAGAGAGAGGAGAAAGAAAGAAAGACCCAGAGGGGGAAACAGAAAAGGAACTCTGAGAACCCAAAGTCCATCAGCGGGTGAAGAGTTGGCATCAGGGTACCGGAACCCAAGCTGGTGGGGGCAAAAACACACCCCAGCCAGAGACCGGAGGCCGTGGGCAGCGTCTGCCACGGCCACCCACCACATCCACCACGAAGGCATACCACGTGGAGGGTCAGGGAACCCAAGGCCAAGGGTCTCCCAACAGAAGGCCCGAGGGAGCTGGACCTGGGTGGATCAATAGTGGGGACGGCCAGTGAAAGGACAGAAGGAGAGCTCAGGGTCACGCTCCGGACTCGCTTGGGGGTTGGCTGGATCCAGGACCTGGTGGATGCAGCACGGCTCGGGAGGTCACTCGAAGCTGGAGTGACCGGAACATCAGCAGTGAGTAAATACCCTTAACTGCATAACCCGACTCTGTCTTCATTACCATCTATGCTGCACCACCACAACCCCCATCCTCTGCACCTGACCCCCTGAGGCTATACCCCACCCGTTGGGGGTTATACTATCAATAGCTGCACCAACACCATCAGCCTCAGCGGACCCTGCTGCAGCGGCGGCCATAGTGACCGCAATACAACGGGTGGCGTAGTCGACATTAAGAACTTATTAACATCTGTAGGACTGCCACATACAACTGAGTTTGACACCCTGGGCACGGACCGGGTCACAGCCACTCGGAAGACTACAACTCCCATCTGATCCGGCTCCGGATATTCCCCCTAAAGAATATGGCCCAGGGGGCGCGTCAGGTGGGGGCACCGCTTACCAGACCAGTCTTGTAACCTCCTATTCTCACACTCATCATTGATAAAGAAATGGGAACAAATGAATCGGATCGCACTCCCACATACAAGTCTATGGGTGCATGCAGAGGTGTATCTCGGTTTTCTGGAACCCGGGGCAATAATTCAATTTGGCGCCCTCCCCCTCCCCAAGCACATATGCGATTTGTACACTTGGGTAGAGCAGCTCGTCGGCATGTGACTAATTCAATGTTCAGTAACAAACTGAGAGGAGCAAAAAGAAAAGCTCGTTATCACGTGACCGTAAGTATGAAAATCACATGAGTAAAGGGGCCATGTAATGACTGCAAGAACCTGCAAGCCGAGCTGAATCCTGCGGACAGAGACAGACGTCGGTATATCTTGTGCGAGGATCGCATCATAAACCTCGTACTGGCTCTCTGCCCTCCTGACCAGGGCTTGACCGCTGCATAGAAATACATCACGTTGTCATGCTCCGGTCCGGAGAGGTGCACGATGCAATCCTCGCACGGGTTATACGGCAGTGTGATTCTGCCCTTATAGTGAGTATATTACACGCTGTTAGGATTAGTATGCTGCAGGGCTTTATTTTGTAATTAAAGGGCTTGTCCAAGTTTGAGATGCAAGTCTGCAGTCGCTCTAGGTGACTACAGGCTTCTGAATTCTCACAGAGCATGCACTGCACACTTTTACCATTCTTTCTTGCCGGTGGCAAGCGTGGATCGTCATGTGAGCACAAGTATGTGATTTATATACTTCTGGCTACATTCCGACTAGACTTGTCCGGCCTCTCTCAATTCATTGACATTAAGTGAGGCCACGCATGTCTAGTCAGCAAGTGACCACATGTATGTAAATCCATGGCAAAAGAGAATCCTGACAGCGTGCAGTGCTCACTGTGAGAATTCAGAAGTCTGTAGTCACATAGAATGACTGCAGACTCCTCACACACTTGGACAAACCCTTTAATGCTCTTAACAAGTAAAAACATGAGAATTAGTCAGTATCACAAATAACATTTACATCCAGGTACCTGATGGATGTTGGAGTTGTCCTCTTTCTTTTCTTCTTCTTGTCCAGACACCATGATTTTTCCCATCCATACCTCGTTCCTGCAGACTTCCATCTTCTCTGGTCCTCTGCAGCTTATCCCCACCCCACACACTGTGCCCTTAAAGATAGCAGTGTTTTATTCTAGTGCTCCTGAATAAAAAAATACTGCACTACACTGAGCCCCTGAATAAATAGTTGCCCCTCACTATATTCCCTGCACAAACTATGACCCCCCCCCCCCCACATGGTCCCTCTTATAGTACATGCCCTCCACTCTGCCCTCTCCTTTCCATACTAGGCCCCCTCTTCACACTGACCTCTCACACTGTCCCTCCTATAGGGCCCAGTCTCTGTACTGTGCCCTCCAGTCTTTATTCTGTGCCCACTTACACAGCACCCCCTCCCCTTCCCTCCTAATGTAAGGAGACAGTATTCCTCCTCCCTCTTCACTCTTCATATGGTCTCCTCTCACATTACCCATACTGTCTTCATATATTTACCCCCTCACTCTCCATACTGTGTCCGTACACATCCCATCACCCTTGCTCCCCTTACTATGACTGCACCCATGCCCCCACTCGCTCCCTATACTGTGTCCACATACATTCCCCATACTTCGTTCGCACCAATCCACCCGCTCACCATGCTGTGTTTGCACCCACATTCTGTGAGCAGGCTGTCAGCTTGACACCCGGTTCAGGGGACGGCAGAATGCTGGCACCTGGGGGGAGACACTTCAAACCGCCGCATTAGGTGACTCTCTTCCCCCCCCCCCCCCCTTAGATACGCCTCTGGGTGCATGTGACACATCGCATTGCACTTGGATGTGGTCTGAGTGCATCTCCTCACCAGCTGTGCTGTGATCCTGTGATGCGAGAGGATCGGAGCACTGACACTCGCAGCAGAGCAGGAGCCGAGTGACATTAGCCAATCACATCGGATTCTATACGTTAGTGGGACCCCGGCCTTATTAGCAGTCTCTACACATACTTACTAATGGAGGCAATAACACACCTGTGCCGATAAGCGCCCACTTATGCTGGTTCACCTATATCACATGTATGAGTCTAGCTAAATATGGCATTACTGTAGTCTTGGGTGCCTACTAGTGTTGAGCGAACGTGCGTGATCTTAGCAGAGTATCTTTGGCGTACTTGTCTAATATGTTTGCCTCCCTGCGGCTGAATGTTTTCCGACAGTAGACAGATGCAACACATGCAAGGATTTCCTGTTTGCTAGGCAATTCCTATGTTGCATCTGTCTACCGCCGGCAAACATATTAGACGAGCACGCCAAAGATACTCGGCTAAGATCAAACACGTTCACTCAACAGTAGTGCCTACTTTTTTGTGGTGCAAACACTTCAACAGTTCTGTAACATGTAATGCCCAAATAATACTGTCATACAATGTGATAGTGATACTATATATGCCATATAATACAGTGACAAATAACTACCACGAACTCCATACAGTAGCTCACAAAGCATTACGCAATATTGCCATATATCCCATAAATAAGGGATAACCAAACTTGAGAATAGCCCTTAAATACTGACATCCTACTGCCTCCATAAATACTGCTGTACAGAGGTAGAATAAAAGCGGCGTAGCATGGAAGTATTGTACTTCATAGCCCAATAGTAAAGGCCCCTAAATACTCCAGTAAAATAATACTATCTTCTAGAAAGTATATCTAATTTAAAAATAAATAATGCTACCTTTGTGCTACCGAAATCCACCAGTTATACACCTCTAAGTCAAGTAGTAGAAAGTTTTGCACATAAAGCGAGTTGATGGCCTCCTGCTTTATTACTGGGTCCAACTGTATTGGCGTCATATTGGCACAGAATCAGTTCAGTGTCATTTGCCTGCAGATATATTGCTATAGTCATGGGCATATGCATGTTTTTGGCCTTTAAGAATATTGCACCTAAAGCAACTGCCCTCTTACACTACACCACTGGTGTCAAACATTGCCTAGATTGATGTTCTAGTAACCATGCTATACGCTGTATGTGGTTTGCAATATTTGGTGCTCTAGGGTTAATATGTTGTATCATAGAAGTGAAGATGATGGAGAAGGTTCTAAGGTCGTCCTTTTCCATGTGATCGGGCAGAGTATCTGGGATACAGCTGCTTATTTGGCTGTTTTTTTTCATGGGTTTAAATTCCAAGCTGAGGACCAGAGCAACAAGCCCCTAGTGCCAGCCTGTTGATGGCTTCTCGTTCTGCAGTGATAAGTGGTGACTCGTTACGTGACCACTCGGGGCACCCATAACGGTGTACGAAAAATGGCTTGATTAGGTGCTTTCTTGCTAGTAATATTAGTTACTACCCTTCTGGTCCTGACACGTCCCCCTGTGCATTGCTCTGTTCCAGACTTGAACCGAAGGATGGCCTGCGGTGGCTCCACCGTATCTCGCGAGGGTGCTGCTTTGATGATGGAGACCAAATTAACCCTTGCTACTATGTAAACTCTGGTATCCTGACTCCTTTAAAAGGTCAAGGTACATTATCAAATTTTATCCATTTAACAATGATTTGTATGATTGCCTTCTAGTGTCCGTTCAGTGTAGGCGGGATGAACTTGCCTCTGTTGTCATTTCTAAAGCCTTCACAAGGCCACCACTGAAGCTCAACTCCATGCGCTTAATAATGAGAGAAGCCACCTGTAAGCCTGTGCTGAGGTCCAACGGGTTTATATTGTTCCAGTTCAGTCTATCAACATGTGGAACAACCTCTAAAGTGAGTGAGTTGCAAAAAGTGTCCTCTGCTGGTTACCTGTGGAAGATATCAGCCAATACATCTGGGGAAACTCGTATCTGGTGATGGATCTACCAGCAGATAATGATGCAGAAGACAAACCTCCGGGGTCCAATTTTTATTAAGCCCATAGTAGACAATTAATTTACTGTTTCACATGCACTGGAAAAAATTAAAATCTGGTTACTAGGAGTTTATAATTCTGAATTCTAATCTGTCTAACATTTCTAGAAAACTCTTAAGAGCATATGCACACAGGTCATGTTTGCTGCAGAAAAGTCCCAGTGAAATTTTCATTAAAAGTAAATGTGTGCTTTATGTATGCCCCTTGTGCATACCCCCCCCTAATATTCAGAGCACATGTTCCACTTACCTTTAGTAGGACATTATACACGAACGATGTGCAAAAGGTAAAGGTCTCAGCAGCAAAAATTTGTAAGAAAATTCTGCAATATGCCGTATTATAAATGTACATGGAAAATTCTGCTTTAAATCCATATGTGTAAAATAGGCGCTGCTTCAGTCATCACTCAGTACACGGTGAGCGGCGGCTGTAACCGCACCCCAGAATTGACTGACAGCCAGCTCTGCGGTGCATCAGTACAGAGCCGACGTGCGCTCATATGCACACACAATGTGCTGTGCATTTTTCCAAAAACTGTATTCCCACCCAAAAAAGAAAAGGGGGGGGGGGGGGGTAGTGGGAGTCCACGATCTTTACATGTATGTGGCTATGTACTTGATTATTTCTTATATTTTTATTTTTTTCTTCAGGTAATAGATGGTATAGTGATCTATGAGACCATATTGCTTGCAAATATTGATGTAAGACCTAATGATACCAGTATAAAGAAAAGTATACCAATGCGGTAAGGATTTCTATAGATTGGATCCAAGTTTGTCTTTACTTTGTGGACCCTGTATATTGAACCATATATTGATGGATAAAATAATCAATGGGAAAAAAAACTATATAATATATATTTTTAGCCCATAACATAAAAGCAAAGCTAATAATCTAACTTTCACCGCAAATTCTTCAGTTTTAATCAAATTAGTTGATGCAAAAATTGCTACATCTAGTAATTTTGTATGACCTCCATGATTTTTAAGGACAGCACCAAGTCTTCTTGCCATGGAATAAACAAGTTGGTGATATTGCAGCATCTATCTTTTTCCATTCTTCAAGATCGACTGTATGGAGAGTGACAATTTTGGGGAAATTCTAAAGAGACATAGGTGGTGATTGGGTTCGGATCAGGAGACCTAATTGGTCACTGAATCACTTTCACCCCGTTCTTCAGAAATGCAACAGAAGTGTGTTTTGCATCATTGTCATGTGGAAAAAGTGCACGTCTACCAAGGACATTGAGTGATGGTAACATGTTCTCTTTCAATATAGAGCAGTACATCTGTGAATTCATGATGCCGTCAATGAAATGTAGCTCCCCGACACCAGGAGCACTTTATAAATGTGTGGCAGTGTCCCTATGTGGGACTGCTTAAGTGCTGCTGGTGTTTGGGAGCTACACTTCATTGTCATGTTAGAAATTCATGATCCCATCAATGTGGCGCCCCTGTGGGTCCAGTTGCCACAGAGGTACTGCATCTCACCCAGAGGTGTGATACCCCACTCTCGGGTAAGGAGGGAGTACTACCTGGGACCCACACCCACATCCAATACACTCCACTTCAGTAGGGAAGGGCGAGATTGCTCCTAAGGGAGTCCCTGGTCCCTAGCTGGAGGGTGGAACTAGGTAGAGGAGGTGGGTGGAGGAAGAAGTTTAGTGGAGCTCCGAGGGTAGGAGTATAAAAGAGAGGGTGGAAGGTTCTAGAGGGAGTTCTGCTCAGGGGACCAAGGGGAGCAGTTCAGCCAGTCTGCTGCTCCAGTGCTTGGAGCAGGAGTGCAGAGTGAGAGAGGAGAGGGGCCCAGTCTGAGAGGCCCAGGAGAAGGAAAGAGGACGGGAGTGGTGCAGAAGGGCTCCAGAGAGACAGAAGGGATCCCAGGGGCACGGTGAGTGCAGAGGCCACCCATGCGCCCGAATTCACGCTGATGTGGAAGGATCAGGCCGCAGAAGGGGACTGGCCTCAGACTAGTGGAGAACACCCAGGCTCAGCTAGCCAACCGGAGGCTGCAGCATTTTCAAGGTGTTGCAGCCAAAATCCACAATTACATCGCCGAAAAAAAGGAGGCCGCATAGTGTCCAGGGGACTGAGAGCACGTCACCCGACAAGGCCCGAGGCCACTGGCTTGGGACACTGATTGTGAGGCGTAGGGCAGGAGGGTGAGAGCCAGCGCAGTGAGACGACCGGGAAAGGTACATAGAACGTGGTTCCGTTTAAGTGCTCCTGAGAGATTGCTGGACCCCTACCCCGGAGGCCGCAGGACGACGTGGGCGGTTACACACCAGTAAATGTAACCTGGAGTCTTGAACAACTGTGAGTAAAACCTGAAGACTGCACCCCACTGTGTCCTTGACTCATTACTGCGTCACCTGCCCTGCACTACACTGCATCGACAACATCTACCTCCACAATTCATCATATACCGCCCTGGAGCTTAGCTCTGCCCCTGGAGAGGTGAACCAACTCTGCTGCGTCACCATCAGCTCCAATGGATCTGCACCGCAGCGGTAGCCGCATACCACGAGTGACGTCACAAACATTATCCCAAAAACTTTATTCCCCTTTTCTTTAATTATTTGACCGCCCGGGGCCACGGAACGGGTCACTGCCACTGTGACTACCCCCGATACAGGACCGGCCCGGCTACCGAGTACCCCAGGGGGCGCGTCAACAATAATACAAAACACACTTCTGTTGCATTTCTGAAGAACAGGGTGACAATGAATCGGTGACCAATTATGTCTCCTTGTCTGAGCACAACGAAACACCTATGGGGAATTCTGAGGAGACAAGTTGAACATTACTCTCCATCCAGGCTCTAAAAGAGGTCGTTTTTCCATTCTTCAAGAAGAGAGATGTTGGAATATGTCACCAACTTGTTCATTCCATGCCTAGAAGACTTTGTGCTGTCCTTTAAAAATCATGAAGGTCGTACAAAATGTTAGGATGTGGGGTGTACTCATTTTTGCATCAACTAATTTTTTTTGAGTAAAGATGAAGATTTTGTAATGAAAGTTTATATTAACATTTCAAGATATGGGTTAAAAAAATGTTCTAAAACTCAGTCTTGTCCAAATCTTGGAAATTGTTTTTGTCTTTAGTAAGATATTGATTAAAATCTTACTTTTCAAAGGGGGCGCACTCATTTATCCCAAGCACTGAAATAATGTGTTTTTGTTTTGTCTCTTTAGGTTGAACATCCAGTGTAGTTTTGATACTAGTGACCTATCCACAGAGCATACTAATGCATTGGTCCCATCACCTCTACCCAGTGATGTTCCTGAGCCATTGATGTTGCAGATGAAGTTTGCAGAAGGTCATTATAAGTTATGCATGCCCTAAATGCTGTTATATAAACCTATTTTGCCATTATTTAAGAAAAAAAATATTCTTACAAATGTTGTCGGTAATAACAATAGTAACATGTTAATGGTCTGTTTATTTATTACTATAGCTGCAATGTGTAAGGGACTGGAGGTTTTTGATGGGAAGCACAGACATATGACAACTAAGTATTGCTGTTCTTGGTACATCCCTCAATTCCTTTAAGTTGTCGTTTCTTGCAGACTGTAAATCTGATCAGTTGCATTTTGCTCTTTATAGTGAATTATTTTGCAGATTGCACTGCTAAATGTGAGTCACTTGCAAAGGTACCTGATCATTTTACTGGTTTTTTTTGGCTTCAACAGGGGTTAACTAACAAGGGGTGTTGTAGGTGACCATGGTATTCTGTAATACCCGTGAGCTGTGTGAGGGGGGCAGAGTACAGCTAGTAAGAGTATATCGCATGGGAAAGTTCCCCTGCTGCTCTTCAGGGACCAGAGAAGCCAGCAACGTTTAGTGGCATTTAGCGAGACAGTGAGGTTTCCCTGGTATTGGCCGCAGACCTGTAGGAAACGTACTTGCCACCCGGCATTTGTGTGATGAGATGGCATCAGACTGACGGGACCACTCTGATAACAAGGCTGGCACCTGAAGGGAAGAAACCAAGATGGGACCACTGGTGGCTGGTAGATCTATCGTGACTGTAAAGCCAAGTTCAGTATTTTACCTCAGTATTTGTAAGCCAAAACCAGGTGAAGAATCAGAGGAAAAGTATAATAGAAATATGTCACTACTTCTGTATATTATTTTTATTTTTACCCAATCTTGACTTTGGCTTACAAATACTGTGGAAAATTCAATAAATACTCCGTGTGCATGTAGCCTTGGGCTGCATTCCCACAATGAGTTTTTGATGTTGCATCATTTCTGAACCCATTAAGAATAATGGGTTGATTTGCCTTTTTTTTTTTTTTTATTCTCCCCAGAAATACGCAGGGTAAAAGTACCAAAAACTCATTGTGGGAACATGGCCTTTGTGTATGTTCACCTTTTCTTGAAGAGATCTTTAATAGTGTTGAGCCACCCCCGGAGTGTTCGGGTTCGGTTCGTCGAACACCGGGATGTTCGTCGAACTGTTCGTCAGACACCTTAGAACACCGTCTAACACCGTTAAAACCAATGGCAGGCAAACAAAAACACATAGAAACACATAGAAAACACCTGCAAAGGTGTCCAAAAGCTGACAAACTGCTCAGAAGACACTCTTTAAAAAAGCCGGCCGGCAAATTCAGCAGCAGCATACACCGGTACCCGACAATTTAGACAAGAAGGAATAGAGCATCACACATAGATTAGATAGATAGAAACATGTCAGTCACATTTATAATAAGTACAGCGACAGTGTTGGTTACTGTACTTGTCATTTAGTGTTAAAATAAAGGATTTATTAAAATAAAAATTGGCGTGGGGTTCCCCGTAATTTTTAGTCTCTAGCGGAGGTTAAGCAGACGGCTGGGGCAGATGTTTGAAGCCTGGGAAGGGGGTAATACCCATGGAGCTTCCCAGGCTACTAATATCAGCCCCCAGCTGAATACTTAGCCTTTACTAGCTATTAAAATGGGGGACCCCCCCAAAAAAAATGATGTGGGGTCCCCCCTATTTTAATAGCTAGCAAAGGCTAGACAGACAGCTGGGGGCTGATATTAATAGATCAGGAAGGGTGCCATGAATATTGGCCCCCTCCCAGGCTAGAAACACCAGCCGTCAGCCGCCCCAGAAATGGCGCATCCATAGGATGCGCCAATTCTGGCACTTAGCCTCGCTCTTCCCACTGCCCTGTAGCAGTGGCAGTGGGGTAATAGGGCTGGGGTTGATGTCAGCTTATAATGCCAGCTGACATCAAGCCCAGGTTAGTAATGGAGAGGCGTCTATAAGACACCCCCATTACTAACCCCATAGTGAAAGTTAAAAAAAACACAAACACCCAGAATAAAGTCCTTTAATTGAAATAAACACACAATTCTTTATTGTTCTAAATTAAACCATACTTACCGTCACGCCCATTCCAGTTGAAGCCAACGATCTCCTGTAATAAAAATAAAATAATAAACCAACATCATCCTTACCTTTCGATGGTTCCCAGGACAGCTTCAGCTCTGCTACATCGAGATGACAGGCTGGACCGCAGGAGAAAGCTGCCATCCAGCCTGTCATCCCGCAGACACTGAGAAGAGCAGGCATGCTTGCGCTCCTCAGTGTCTCGCTGTGACGGCATCCAGATGAGCCGAGGTCATGTCCAATGAACTCGGCTCACCTCATGCACGTCACTGACAGCGTGGGAGAATTCTCACGCTGAAGCGCTGAGTGCAGGAGAATTTTCCCACGCTGTCAGTGACGTGCATGAGGTGAGCCGAGTTCATTGGACATTAACTCTGCTCATCTGGATGCCCTCACAGAGAGACACTGTGGAGCGCAAGCATGCCTGCGCTTCTCGGTGTCTGCGGGATGACAGGCTGGATGGCAGCTTTCTGCTGCGGTCCAGCCTGTCATCTCGATGTAGCAGAGCTGAAGCTGTCCTGGGAACCATCGAAAGGTAAGGATGATGTTGGTTTATTATTTTATTTTTATTACAGGAGATTGTTGGCTTCAAATGGAATGGGCGTGACGGTAAGTATGGTTTAATTTAGAACAATAAAGAATTGTGTGTTTATTTCAATTATAGGACTTTATTCTGGGTGTTTGTGTTTTTTTTAACTTTCACTATGGGGTTAGTAATGGGGGTGTCTTATAGACTCCTCTCCATTACTAACCTGGGCTTGATGTCAGCTGGCATTATAAGCTGACATCAACCCCAGCCCTATTACCCCACTGCCACCGCTACAGGGCAGTGGGAAGAGCGAGGCTAAGTGCCAGAATTGGCGCATCCTATGGATGTGCCATTTCTGGGGCGGCTAACGGCTGGTGTTTCTAGCCTGGGAGGGGGCCAATATTCATGGCACCCTTCCTGGGCTATTAATATCAGCCCCCAGCTGTCTGCCTAGCCTTTGCTAGCTATTAAAATAGGGGGGACCCCACGTCAATTTTTTGGGGGGGTCCCCCATTTTACTAGCTAGTAAAGGCTAGGCATTCAGCTGGGGGCTGATATTAGTAGCCTGGGAAGCTCCGTGGGTATTACCCCTTCCCAGGCTTCAAACATCTGCCCCAGCTGTCTGCTTAACCTCCGCTAGAGCCTAAAATTATGGGGAACCCCACGCCAACTTTTTTTTAAATAAATCCTTTATTTTAACACTAAATGACAAGTACAGTAATTAACACTGTCACTGTACTTCATATATATGTGACTGACATGTTTCTATCTAATCTATGTGTGATTCTCTATTCCTTCTATTCTAAATTGTCGGGTACCGCTGCTGAATTGCCGGCCGGCTTTTTTAAAGAGGACGGTGCATGAAAACACTAATATTTTTTTTTTATAAATCCTTTACACTAAATGACAAGTACAGTAATCAACACTGTCACTTTACTTCTTATATATGTGACTGACATGTTTCTATCTATCTAATCTATGTGTGAAGCTCTATTCTTTCGGTTCTAAATTGTCGGGTACCGGTGTACGCCGCTGCTGAATTGCCGGCTTTTCATGTTTCACTGTGAGCACAGTTCCCATCGATTTGGGCAATCACTCTAATGCCACAACCACCATGGCTGTGGCATTACAGTGAGTGGCAGACAATCCCTGCATGATTGGTGCTCTAAATAGCGCCAGACATGCAGGACACTCTTTTGGTGCACGAACAGTTATCGAACATAACCTCGAACAGCCGAATTTTTTGCAAATCGTTCGGGTTCGTCGAACAACTCGAACACCGCCCAAAACAGCTCGAATTTGAGATTGGCGAACAGTTCTAGTCGAACACCGCTCATCTCTAATCTTTAACAAGAAGTCAGTGTCTCTGACATGGGTAGGATTGGGGGAGTCTATTATCCAGGATTGGTAACTCTGCCCAATTGTGCTATATAACAATAGACCAGTGCACATTTGTGTGTCTGACACATTTTTACCTCCTACAGAGAAGATGGCGATATATAAGGCTGCCGGCAATAGGACAGTCTTGGTTTCCTCCCAGGGGCCACTGTACTTTCCAACTGCAGAGGAGACTGGAGCTTCTGGAAAAGGTGAGTCTTATACACTCACTACACACTCACTCACTCCACCTCTCCATATTGAGTGAACTCTGGGGTCTCCCACCCCCTTTTTCACCATATTTTCTCTTGCAGGGTCTCCAGTGCTCCCCGGGTTGCTAGCGGAGGAGTGGGAGAGGATTGTTCTTGTAGTTGGTCTTCTTGCTGCTCTGTTAATAAGTATTTGTATCATCAAGAGAAGATACAAGAAGCTGAATGATAAGGATTTGTATGTTATTGAATAATAAAAATAGACTTTCCTTTTTAAATTATATACAAAGCTCTTGTGTGCTTTCTTAGAAAGTTGTATTCCTTCAAAAGGAAGAGGAGGTGGGGGGTGTAACTGAGTCTACTGGCGGTCACAAGGTACATTGGAGACTAAATCATTTTGGCTATTAAATACACTATATTGCCTCCTGGCCATTACAAGCCCATAAAAAGGTGTTTCCCATCCAAAACTGTGGGGGCCACAGGATTATATGCGGGGCCATCATACTATAATCATTTTTATTTATATAGCGCTAACATATTCCGCAGCACTTTACAATAAAGTGAGGACATGTGCAGACAATAAATTCAATACAAGGTAAGACAGTTTAAACAGTTACATTAGGAGTGAGGTCCCTGCTCGCAAGCTTACAATCTACAAGGAAATGGGGGGGGGGGGGGGTACAATAGGTGGAAAGTGCTTGTTATTTCAGGTCTGGCAATTATAATTGACGCGCCCCTGGGCCTGTGTCGCGCTGCGGTGCGCACGCGGGAGCTTACCCGGAGCCGGATCCGTGGAGGGTTGTAATATCGTGGCGGTGACCCGGTCCGTGCCCAGGGAGTCAAACTAGACGGCAGTCTATTAGTAGTAAATAGTTGATGACTACGCCACCCGTTGAGTGCAGCCAGGGAGCTGCTGCTGCAGGGCAGACCGCTGAGGCCGGTGGTAAGATTGTGCAGCGTGATAGTATAACCCCCAACGGGAGGGGTATGGCCTCAGGGCAGCCGACGTGGATGATGGGGGTAGCAGGAACCACTCAGACGGTACGGTGTAGTTCAGGGTCTTTACTGGTAACAACGATAGACCCTCCCGGAGTACTTGCTAGCAAACGGGGCCTGGTCAGTCTTTGAGCAGATGGGATCTCCCCTGGCCAGGCGTAGTTGTAGGCCTCACAAACTGACTGTACTCTTCTGGCTACCTTGCTAGAAGCTGATGTAAGTAGCCCACGTCCCTGAGTGTACCGTGTGGTGCTCACCCGTATGGCCGGTGACTCGGGGCCTTCTAATGGCTTCCGCTCCACGATGGCGGTGCTGGTCCCACGCGTGTGACCGTGCCTTCGGGCTTCTGGGCCAGAGGACCTGAAATCCCCTGCCTGACGGATTCTGCTGCTGGGTAGAAGTTAGTCCCCACAGCCTCGGACTCCGGGTCCGGTAAAGAGTCTTCTTAGTCAGGGCGAGCGCTGCAGCTGCCAGCCCCTGACTCCTTGGAACTCTCCTGTTTCCTATGCTGCTTCTTGTCTCCACTCTCCTTGTCTGACTCACCCTGCCTCAGCCCCGGGTTTATACAGGGGAAGTTCTTCCCCTCCCAAGACTGGGCAGGAGGTGTGGCATGCACAGGATCCCTGACCAAAGGACCTCCCACCTGCTCTCAGACATAACATTACATTACTGTGGAAAACCAGACCCCTGGGGTGCCACATTCCCCCCTAGTGAAATTTAGTACTCCGGGACTAAACACATTTAGAAAAACATAACAAAGTATAACAATAACAACACAATAAGAAAAACACATAAGATGGTTGCGGCGTGTCCGCAACCGGGTGCAGTCTTTGAAGAAAAGCAAAGGTGTCCATTTCACCAACACAGGGAGACGTAACCAGGTAGGGGTCTGTCCTACCCCGAGTCCTTAACAGTCTCTAGTCCATCCTGGGTTACGCTCCAACTATATACAAGGATTCCCGGTAAATCCACCAAGGTTTCCTAAAAATAACTAGAAACACAAAATTATACACAAGCAACAAGACACAGAAAAACATAGATAAAACAATTTATACACTTTAAATTCTCCAGCGTGCGGGTAACTGGCCTCTAGTGGCCCGAGTGGACCTACGGAGCTGACTGTCTGGCCCTGAACTACAGGGTGTAGGAGCTGTCAAGGGTAAACTGGGCAGCTGTCTACCGGCTCTTTGTCTCACTAGGGGTACGGCAGGCTCACTATAAGCAGAGGGTTGATTCTCCTGTTCTGCTTGTGTGGAGTCTTCTGCCTCCTGGACCGGCTGTTCTTCCAGCTCTACCCGTTGCTCCGTAGGTTCTTGGGATGATGGTTGGAGGAAGGTGAGTACGGGTACCACAACTGCACCATTGACTTGAGTCCAAGACTGAGGAAAGTCCCCGAGCACGGTACTAACCATATCTTCCCTTTCTTCCACGGGTCGATGGTCTTCTTGTTCCTCTTCAGGGTTCCTCAGTTGTTCGGGACACTTCTTCAGGTGGTCCCGGGATACAATGGCTGTGGTTTCCCCTCCGTCTTTACTGATGGTACAGACCTTCGGGTTCTCGTGGCTTGAGGGCAGTACGGTGTACGGGTCCTTCTCCCACTGGTCGTCCAACTTGTGGAGCCGTCTCTTCCTCTTCAAGACCTGCTCTCCGGGTACCAGGGGAACAGCGGGAGCATACTGGTTGTAAGTCTTCTCTTGTCTTTCCCTAGCCTGACAGAGACTTCGCTCCACGCTCTCCTGTACTCTCCGGTACTGCTGCTGCCTCTCTGTGTCCCAGTCTGTTTCTGGTGAAGTGTCCTCGGGGGTCAGGACTCCCATTTCCAGGTCAACAGGTAACTTACCAGGTCTTGCCCTCATTAGGTAAGCCGGGGTACAGTTGGTGGAACCTACCGGGATGTGGTTGTATAGGTCCACCAGATCGGGCAACTTTTCAGGCCACAGACTGCGTTCTTCCAGGGGCAATGTTTTTAGAAGATCCATTACCACCTGGTTCATTTTTTCACAAAGTCCATTAGTCTGCGGATGGTAGGGTGTCGTCCTTATCTTCCGGCAGCCATACAGATTGCAGAATTCCTGAAAGACCTCCGCTTCAAAGGCAGGTCCCTGGTCCGTCAGCACTTGGTCCGGGTACCCGTGTGGACGGCAGAAGTGCTGCTGGAAGGCTCTAGCTGCTGTTTGAGCCGTTAAGTCCTTGACGGGGACGACAACCAAGAACCGGGAGTAATGATCCACGATGGTTAACGCGTAGAAGTAGCCACTTCTGCTTGGGGTCAGTTTTACATGATCCAAGGCTACCAGTTCCAACGGTTGCCGGGTGACGATGGACTGCAGGGGAGTCTTCTGGCTGGCTCGGTCCTTCCTTCTCAGGTTGCACGGGCCACAATCTCTGCACCACTTCTCGATGGTTCCCCTCATGCCTACCCAGTGGAACCGCTCGCGCAGCAGGAACTCCAGCTTTTTCCACCTAAAGTGTCCAGCTCCGTCGTGGTATGCCTCCATCACCATGGCTGCGTCTCTTCGTGGCACAACTACTTGCCAGAGTAATTCATGCGTCCGGGAGTTAACCATTCTGCGGCACAACTTCCCTTTGTAAAGGAACAGTCGACTCTTCTCTGCCCATAGTTGTTTGGCTTCCTCCGGAGCGTCTGGTTCAAGGCGAGCCTCCGGCCGAGTCAGCATCTCCTTCACCAGTCGGACGGCAGGGTCGCTGTCTTGCGTTTCCGCCCAGTTGTAGTGGGGTAAGGGGTTCAACGTAGCAGCCTGCTTACTCCTTACCCGGTGGGAATACTGAATAGTCCCATGACGGTGGAACGCAGGGAGTTCAACTTCTTCCAGTCCCTCCGGATCTTCTCCTCCGTCCGGCAGGTTGGGCATCCTGGACAGGGCGTCCGCGTTGGTATTGGAGCGTCCTGCCCGGTATTTAATTGTGAACTCGTAGTTGGACAGACGGGCCATCCACCTCTGCTCCAGGGCACCGAGTCTTGCCGTGTCCAGGTGTGTCAGCGGGTTGTTATCCGTGTACACGGTGAACCGGGAAGAAGCGAGGTAATGCTTAAAGCGCTCAGTGATTGCCCATACTACGGCCAGGAACTCTAACTTAAATGAGCTGTAATTCTCGGGGTTCCTTTCGGTGGGTCGCAGTTTTCGGCTGGCGTAGGCGATTACTCGTTCCTTCCCCTGCTGGATCTGGGACAGTACGGCTCCTAGCCCGATGTTACTGGCGTCGGTGTAGAGGATAAAGGGCTGGCTATAATCCGGGTACGCCAGGATTTCGTCCCCCGTGAGGGCCATCTTCAGCTGGCGGAAGGACTCTTCTTCCAGCTCTTCCCATTTGAAGGGCGGCTTCTGGTTCTTGGCCTTCCGGGACTGGCCTATCAGGAGGTCCTGCATAGGTGCTGCCTTTTTGGTGAAACCGGGAATAAACCTTCGGTAGTAGCCTACCAACCCGAGGAACTGCCGCACTTCTTTTACGCTGGAGGGGCTTGGCCATCCCTTAATTGCGGTGATCTTATCGGGGTCGGGAGCCACTCCGTCAGCGCTCACCACGTGTCCCAGGTACTGCACCTTTGGTTTCAGGAGGTGACACTTGGAGGGTTTCACCTTTAGGCCGTAACTCGCCAGAGCCTCGAACACTTCCCCCAGGTGTTTCAGGTGGTCCTCATACGTCTTGGAATATACGATGACATCGTCCAGGTACAACAGGACCGTCTCGAAGTTTCTGTGGCCCAGACAACACTCCATTAGGCGTTGGAAGGTTCCTGGTGCGTTGCAGAGTCCGAACGGCATGCAGGTGAACTCGCTAAGTCCCATCGGGGTGGTGAATGCGGTCTTCTCCCGGTCCGCCTCTGCTACAGGAACCTGCCAGTACCCGCTAGTGAGATCCAAGGTAGAGAAGAAGTTAGCAGATCTTAAAGCAGCCAATGACTCCTCTATCCTTGGTAAGGGGTACGCATCCTTGTGTGTGATACGGTTGATTTTCCGGTAATCTACACACATCCTCATGGTGTTGTCTTTCTTTTTGACTAAAACTAATGGGGCTGCCCAGGGGCTACAACTATCCCGGATTACCCCAGCCTCCTTCATATCTCTAAGCATCCCCTTGGCGTGTTGGTAATGTGCAGGGGGTACGGGTCGATACCTCTCTTTTATGGGAGGATGATCTCCCGTGGGGATGCGATGTTCTACCCCCTTGACTCGCCCGAAGTCTAACGGGTGTTTACTAAACACTCTCTCATACTCTTGAACCACCCGATAGACTCCTTGTTTCTGATGTGAGGGAGTGGAGTCAGTACCCAAATGTAGTTGCTGACACCAGTCCTCCATGTCTTTCTTAGAGCCGTTACCTTCCTCCGGGTGAGATGGAGGCAAGGGTTCCACAGATTGTATAGAACTTTGATTAGTGGTATATAATTTGGCTAGCGTGGCATACCGGGGCAGGTACACTTCCCTCTCCCCGATATTTATTATGCGAATGGGCACCCTCCCATGGCGTACATTGACCACCCCCCGTGCTGTCAAAATGGTGGGCCTACTGTCTGAGTAAACTGGTTCTACCATTGCCTGGTAATCTCTACCTCTCAGACCAATAGCTGCCCGGCACCAAATCATCATTTCACTTTTTGGGGGCATGGCAATAGGAAAAGGGTCACACATTCTTACGCTACCAATCTCACCGCCGGAGAGTTCCACTTGTTGCCGTTGCATCAGTGCCCGGATCTCTTTCTGGAGCACCCGCTGCTCGCCGGAGCTGGCATTCTTGGCAACCTGCTGTAAAAGGAAAATCACCTCTGCAAGACAATTTTCAATTACATTAGTTCCTAGAGTTATTTTTGGGTGACTCTCATGTTTATCGATATCTACAATGATCAGTCCCTGTGCGGCCAGTTCGACTCTACCAATTTTGATGTTCACCTCTTTAAATCCGATCTGTGGCACGGGCTGACTATTGCTGGCGATGATACTCAAGTCGTCGTCGGGGTAGCGGGTAATATCCGAGTCATTCCAGTACTGCTTGAAGAGCACGTACGGGATGGTGGTGACCTGTGACCCGGTGTCCAGTAGGGCACTCATGGGAATGCCATCCAGTACCACAGGCAAGACTGGACGTCCTCCCACATATCTGTCGCGCCAGTTCGATGGGCCTGGTGATCTTTTTCCTGGGGGTTGGCCCTCTACCCCAGGTTGTGCCCGTTTAAAGAACAGTACCTTGCCATATGTCCGGGTTGATTGCAGCGGCGGCAGATGGGTCGTCCGTCCTCACTGTATCGGTCACTGGGTCTTCCTCTGGCCGGTGGGGTCCTCCTTGGTCGACGCCACGGGATGTCCTCCGGTCCGGATGCCAGCTGGATCTTCCCTGGGGTGGAAACCTGTAAAGACTGCACAGTTCGGGTTAGCGCAGCAACGCTCTTAGCTAGCTCTTGGACCTGATGGTGTAGGTCTGGAGCCGGGTCATTGTCCAAAGCCTGCGCATCAGCTCCCACAGGCCCTGCTGACAAGGGCGCCGCCTCCTGGTAGTAAGTGGTAGTGGGGCGTCTGTGGGTCACAACGCCACCTGGTGCCGGTTCTCGGAGCACCCGGATGGCTCTGTCCTTGAACTGTGCAAAGTCCAGATGGGGATCCTGTAAGGCCATTGCCCGCAACTGGGTTCGGTGGGCATTGCAATATAAACCCTCTATAAATTGTTCAGTCAACAGCCTGTCCTCGTTTCCCACCCCATCAGGGTCGGTCTGCTTTATGGCCCTCAGGGCCTCTTGTAGGTTTAGTGCATAGTCCCTTATACTCTCATGCGCTCACTGCTTGCACCCGTAGAATCTAAGCTTAATCTCGGCTGAGGTGCGGGTATCAAAGGTGTCCTTCAGCCGGGTTAGTATCCCTGCGACAGTCTTCCTCCCAGGTGGCCAGGATTTTACTTCCCTTTTGGCTGCCCCGGTTAGTTGGGCCACCAGGATGCTCACTTTTTGCTCTTCTGTGAGGGGGTACACCTGGAAGAGGCTATCCAGCTTTTCTCTAAAGTCATGCAGGGTATGTGACTCCCCTGAGTACTGGGGTAGCCAAGCTGCTCCCGGGATATAGGGCATGGTGAAGGGCATAACTGCAGCAGCGGTGGCGCTGGCGGGGGTTGAGGCAGTGAGGCTCTCCTCCGTATCCGACATCTTCCTCCCCCCTAGTGGACCGTGGCCTACCTTGCGATGATCCTGTTCCGTAGGCCGCGGCTCCGCAGTGGATCGTCAGGGTTGAGGACCTTCCGTCGCGCTCCGGTGACGTCGGCGTCTGCTGGGCTCCTTCCAGGACCTTACGCAACGTCCGGACGTGAGGCGGGGCTTCTGTTCTCGCGCGCTTTCGGAGTCCACGCCCCTCTTCTTCCCATGCGGCGTCCTCAAGATGGCGTCCAATGGCGGGAAAACTCCACGGATGGCGGGAAGAAGGTCGAAGATGGCGCCGGATGGCGGGAAAACTTCGCGGATGGCGGGAAGAAGGTAGAAGATGGCGCCGGATGGCGGGAAACCTCCACGGATAGCGGGAATCTTCACCACTGGTAAGTTTGAACAGTCTTTGCTTTTCAGGCACGCAGTACCCGGTGGTTGCGGGCACGAAATCCTGCCGACTACGCCAAAGTTGACGCGCCCCTGGGCCTGTGTCGCGCTGCGGTGCGCATGCGGGAGCTTACCCGGAGCCGGATCCGTGGAGGGTTGTAATATCGTGGCGGTGACCCGGTCCGTGCCCAGGGAGTCAAACTAGACGGCAGTCTATTAGTAGTAAATAGTTGATGACTACGCCACCCGTTGAGTGCAGCCAGGGAGCTGCTGCTGCAGGGCAGACCGCTGAGGCCGGTGGTAAGATTGTGCAGCGTGATAGTATAACCCCCAACGGGAGGGGTATGGCCTCAGGGCAGCCGACGTGGATGATGGGGGTAGCAGGAACCACTCAGAGACGGTACGGTGTAGTTCAGGGTCTTTACTGGTAACAACGATAGACCCTCCCGGAGTACTTGCTAGCAAACGGGGCCTGGTCAGTCTTTGAGCAGATGGGATCTCCCCTGGCCAGGCGTAGTTGTAGGCCTCACAAACTGACTGTACTCTTCTGGCTACCTTGCTAGAAGCTGATGTAAGTAGCCCACGTCCCTGAGTGTACCGTGTGGTGCTCACCCGTATGGCCGGTGACTCGGGGCCTTCTAATGGCTTCCGCTCCACGATGGCGGTGCTGGTCCCACGCGTGTGACCGTGCCTTCGGGCTTCTGGGCCAGAGGACCTGAAATCCCCTGCCTGACGGATTCTGCTGCTGGGTAGAAGTTAGTCCCCACAGCCTCGGACTCCGGGTCCGGTAAAGAGTCTTCTTAGTCAGGGCGAGCGCTGCAGCTGCCAGCCCCTGACTCCTTGGAACTCTCCTGTTTCCTATGCTGCTTCTTGTCTCCACTCTCCTTGTCTGACTCACCCTGCCTCAGCCCCGGGTTTATACAGGGGAAGTTCTTCCCCTCCCAAGACTGGGCAGGAGGTGTGGCATGCACAGGATCCCTGACCAAAGGACCTCCCACCTGCTCTCAGACATAACATTACATTACTGTGGAAAACCAGACCCCTGGGGTGCCACATAATAAATAGGGATTTTCATATAAGGCTGCATGTTCCGGTCATCAGCCTGTATGTTTACGTGCAATAATCAAGTATTGAGTGTAGTTATTGTGTCACCCTGACCTGGATGCCACAAGTGTAATTAAAGCTGTGTCTGAGAGCAAGGGGGAGGTTCTCTAGTCAGGGGAACATTAGCATGCAATGCCTCCTGTCTCAGGCCAGTAGGGGGAGCTGGCTGCCCCTATAAAAGCTGGTACTGAGGGCAGGGTTGGGGAGAACCAGATGACCTGTCTCAGGACTGAGACGTGTCTCAGCAGAGCAGGGACAGACAGTCGTATTGCACCTAAGAGGAAGTGTGGCAGGAGGAGAGCCACAAGCCAGAGACAAGAGGCGAAGAGAGCCTGTCTTGGCAGAAAGAGGACTTAATTTACCAGACTTTGGTGTCTGAGGCTGGAAGGATTCCACATCCCCCAGCAGAGAACCAGTCCGCAAGGGACTGTACATTCCTTGGCCTAAGAAGCCTGAAGGCCCTGCCACAACCGAAGGGACCAGTAAAGCCGTACAAGGCTGGGAGCAGAAAGGAACCCACGTCGCAGGCCATACAGGCGAGAATACACGGAGAGCTCGGAAACGTGGGCTGTTACCCTATAACGAGGAGATAAACAGAAGGAGCACAGAAAGCACGGTAGGCCTACACCCTCACCCTGACCAGGGCCAATCTCCCCGTTGCTCTCAGACATCCAGGTCCCCTCCTAGCCGGGACTGTTTATGGGTCAGTTTACCTGTTGTAGTAAAGACCCTGGACTGCAACTTGTTGTCTGTGTGCTCCTTGCTCCTCCAGCACTATCAGCACTGGGATTCTCACTACCATCACTCCCACCATCCATTATACTACCCTGGGGCCGCACTCTTCCCGTGGGGAGTCACACTACCCTAGCTGCACACCTCATCAGCCCCAGCGGTCTGCATGCAGCGGCGGTTCCTAATAACCGCAATCCACGGGTGGCGTAGTCGGACATTATCAGCAGAACGTAGCAGACTACCATTGGCCTGACCACCCTGAGCCACGGAACCGGGTTGCCACTACTACTCCCACCGTTTCCCTAATTGCCCGGATCCGAGTGCCCCACGGCCCAGGGGGCGAGTCATTATCGTGTGGAGACAGGTGAATAGGAGGGAGCAGATTCTGAATAATATGTAGAATTAGGGAACAGGGGAAAGTTAGTTTACTGAGTAGTTGAGGTGGTAGGCTTGTGTGGTGCCCCTGTGGGTCCAGTTGCCACAGAGGTACTGCATCTCACCCAGAGGTGTGGTACCCCACTCTCGGGTAAGGAGGGAGCACTACCCGGGACCCACACACCTACATCCAACACTACACTGCTCCAGACCAGCAAGCGGGGCAAGATGCACTTGGTCACTGCTGAGCCCTGTCCCTGGCTGGAAGGGGGGGAACCAAAAGAGAGGGAACCATGTAGTCGGTGTGGATGGAGGAAGAAGTTCAGGGGAGCGCTGAAAGAGCAGTATATAAGCAGGGGTGGAAAGATCTAGAAGGGGTTCTGAAGAGTTCAAAGTTGAGTCAAGTGCAGTGCAGAAGGGCCCAGTGAAGAGTAGGGACCCAGCTTGAGGAAAGTGAGGAGAGGAACCGGTGAGGAGGGTTGCGGAGACAGAAGGTATCCCAGGGGCACGGCGAGTGCGGAGGCCACCCGTGCACCCGAATTCACGCTGACGTGGAGGGATCAGGCCGCAGTAGGGGACCGGCCCGAGCCTAGTGGAGTACTTTACTGCTCAGCTAGCAAACCGGAGGTTGCAGTATCTCATATACTGTAACCACACTCAATCGCCGAAAAGGTGGCCATATAGGACCAAGGGGACAGTCTAGACATCACCCGACAAGGCCCGTGGCCACTGGCTTGGGACACTGGGTGTGAGGCGCAGGGCAGGAGGCCGAGAGCCAGCGCAGAGAGATGACCTGGAGAGGTACACAGAAAGGGGTCCCGTTCAAGTGCTTCCAAAATATCTGAGTTGGCTGGATCACTTCCCCGTAGGACACAGGACGATGTGGGCGGTTATAACCTGGCCATTGTAACTTGGAGCAGCTTAACAACTGTAAGTAAAGCCTGAAGACTGCACCCCACTGTGTCCTTGACTAATTACTGCTACCGAGTACCCCACGGCCCCAGGGGGCGCGTCACTTGTTTAAAGAGATGGGTTTTTAAAGTGTGCTTGAAGACGTGGTGGCTAGGCATCAGTCGGATCGTCTGGGTAACATTCCAGAGAACTGGCGCAGCACGAGAGAAGTCTTGGAGATGGAGGTGCGAAGTTCGGATTATGGGGGATGTTAGTCTTAGGTCATTTGTAGAATGGAGGGCTTGTGTAGGGCGATAGACAGAGAGGAGATATAAGGTGGTGGAGAGCTTTGTGGGTGAGAGCAATGAGTTTATATTGGACCCTGTAGCGAATGGATAACCAGTGTAATGACTGGCCCAAGATGGAAGCATCGGTGAAGCGGCTGGACAGAAATACGACCCTGGCTGCCGCATTCAGGACGGATTGGAGAGGAGAGAGTTTGGTAAGAGACCGATCAGAAGAGACTTGCAGTAGTCCAGACAAGAGTGAATAAGAGCTACAGTAAGAGTTTTAGCAGTTTCAAAGGTGAGAAAAGGTTGGATTCTGGAGATGGTTTTTAAGATGCAGGTGACGAGTGAGTGAGTGAGTGATCGGATATAGGGAGTAAAGGAATGGTTAGTGTCGAATATGACCCCAAGGCAGCGGGCGTGCTGCTTGGGAGTTATGGTTGAACCCTCCAAGGTAATTTTGATGTTAGGTTATTAGCGGGGAGAAACACAAGAAGCTCAGTTTTTGAGAGATTCAGTTTAAGATAGAGGGAGGACATGATGTTAGAGGCAGCTATTTTGGCTATTAAATACACTATATGGCCACCTGGCCATTACAAGCCCATAAAAAGGTGTTTCACATCCAAAACTGTGGGGGCCCGTCATACTACGTGCAGGACTGTATGTGGGGGCCCGTCATACTACGTGCAGGACTGTATGTGGGGGCCCGTCATACTACGTGCAGGACTGTATGTGGGGGCCCGTCATAGTACGTGCAGGACTGTATGTGGGGGCCCGTCATAGTACGGACAGCTCCGCTTACTGTATAATGGCCACAGCCGGGTACTGCATTCATCACCTATTCAAATCAATAAGGGGCGGATGTGCAGTACCCGCTTGTGGCCAATATACAGTAGACGGAGCTGTGCAGTTCTGTAACTGAGCGGTTCCTACCGGCACCGAGAACAGCTGATCTGCGGGGGTGCCAGGTATCGCACCAACACCGATCAGACATTGATGACCTATCCTAAGGATAAAGTAGTGCACAACCCCTTTAAATATTCATGTTTCTCTCCTCTGGACCAGAACTGGCTGGTGGCTGACATTTGGGGCTGATGATTATTACATTTTCTCCTTACTAAAAACGCTCCAGTCCTCCAGCCAGTTTTGCATCAGGAACTCATTTGTCCAAGAACATATGATTTCTAGAATTGCTGGACAATCAGTCCCTATATAGGTCAAATAAGCTCCTGGTGCAAAACAGGCTGGAGAACTGGCTGTTTTTAATAGAGGGACAACCCCTTAAAGAAAAAAATTAATGTGGTGATAACATTAAGGGCTCCTTCACACGATCGATGATTGCCAGATAATCGGATCGATAATGGTAATGACATTAATCACACTCCGATCAGAGTCTGATCAGTGTCAGTTTACTGTGATCTGATTCTCACATAAGAATCATATCTCAGGAGTGGAGAAGATGGAGAGCTGAATTTCTCCATCTTCTCCATTGTCTGTCCTCTTACATCAGACTGTACCTGAATGACGTCTGAGCGCAGTCCGATGTTTGACTTGTATGGGTGATCTGAATTCCAGAGCCACTTGCAGCTTGCTGCAAATATCAGACTGATTTGGTCTATAGGGAACAACACAGATCAGCACTGCCCATAGTATAACATTGGGCCGAGAGCTATCTGATAAAACATCGGATTGCACTCAGCCGTGTTATACGTCAGTGTGAGCGAGGCCTCACTGTGCCAAACGCATTCTCATCTGCTCCCCTCAATAGAAAGTAAGAGAATTGGATGAGAATGTGTTTGGCAGATGACTGGTAGTCATGGGACAACTGGCTGATCCGCCTGGTAAAGCCGAATCCCAACATGATTACACTATGTTAGTAGTCAGGGAGCTCCACTAGGTAAAAAAACCCCTATAACTAGGAGGTAGGGTGGGCTGAATGTATAAATTATAATTATTAGAATACGCACTGACCTTGGGTCCTCCTGCAGCTAGGGGCATACACAGAAGAAATCCTAATTCTGGTTCCCCCTTTCAAAACCAAATATTCTCAGTGGAGTCACGGGGCATAGGTGTAGTCTCTGAATGGCGGATCTACCAACTTTTAAAGACAGTAATTTTTCACCTATTGGACTCCTTTAGTGTTCTCACCCACAAACTGTACAGAAAAGGCTGCATAGAAAAGATACACTCCTATTTAAAAACAGTGATTTGCATGTGGGCTGCTTTGGTTTGAGTGCCGGGGCTGATTTTCAGTCCCAGTCCAGCCCTGGTATCTACCACTATGTGGTCACCATGTGGCGGTAATATCAGTGTTGGTCTTTGTAGAATTATTTTCAGTACTGGTGCGATCATCTGCTGAGGTTCTCCTACATCCATTATTAGGGGGCGCCACCAGAGTTGTAATCAGGGTTACCGGTTAGGGCCCACCTGAGCTGCACCTCTGGTTGGGGAAATAGGAGGTATCATACTGTTTACTTTGCACTAAAAAATGTCTTACATGCCTTGATCTGACTATTTCTGACACATTTCTGGGGACACGTGGGCTCCAGTATGTGTTTCTTTTTTTGGACCAAAGAAAAAGTGCAAAACTTTTTTTTTTTTGCTCACAGTTGGACTATTTGACTTGTGCCTTTTTTTTCAAGATTTTAGCGTTCTGATTTTTATGTCAATGTGGCTTTTTCAGATAATTTTGGACTGATTCTTCAAATTTGGTGCCTTTTTGTAGCATTTTGCAAAACCTGCAACTTTTTCCACTAAAAAAGTCGCAAAAGACAGTTAAATACAAAAGAAAAATTGGGGGAAATGTTGGGCTGTTTACAAAATTAATGAATCCCTTGCGTTGATTTGATGCAAAATACATCAGCAAAAAGTGAAAAGAAAAAAAGCAAATGATGAATCAGGCCCAATGTTTTCTGTTTTGCCTCTTTTCCGGCATCTATTGCTATTTAAGTCTCCCCTTTTTTTTATTTGTATCATTTGAGTGTTTTTTGTTTTTTTTTGCACCAAATTCATCAAAATGGCGCATGTGGTAAATGAATTTTGCGCAAAGTCAAAAGTTTTGTTTTCTTTTGTCTTTATCAATTTTGTTACTTTTAGAATAAAAAGTCGCACATTTTTCAAAATGATGCCAAAATGCTTAGAAACTTACTGCGATACATAAAATCACTCTGGATGTTGGTGGCGGGAGGGACTGGAGTATATTTGCGATAAATTTTGCAAGAAAAGTTGCAAATGATGAATTAGGTAAATACATCTGAAAACCTTAAACTCTGCCCACGGTGGCGAGCTAAGCGGAAAAAAAAAACCTCAAAATTAGACTTCAAAAAGGTGCAAATGGAAAGATACATTTAGTGCAATCAAACAAATAAGGTACAAAACTTCAAAAACTTGACAAAAAAAAAAAATCAGACCCTGATGTCGCCTGGCTGGAGCGATCAATAAGGACGCATTTCCAAACCATGACTCCGCCAGTATACTGTACCGACCTGCAGACATTGTAATTATCACTTAACCCCACGTTCCTCCAGGCAATTGTCGCAAGAGGTAATTTCCTTATGTCTGGTTCCTTTTATCGGATGGTCACCCATTATACCAGCCGTATTGGGATTTGTTTCTTAGCACTGCACAAGCCCAGTGCAATAGAGGTAAGCAGAGACGCCTCTAGTAAAAACCGAACAAAAAATAAATGTAAAATAGAAATATGCATGTGCATTTTTAAATGGAATCGTTAAAAGTGGTATGTATTCCCATCTGCAAGATCCTATCCCAATATGTAGTAGGTGTAATAATGATATTAGCAAATACCTCCAATTAGAAATGTAGTATAGTTCTTCTGATAAGCTATGTCCTTACCCCATGTGCAGGGCTTTGCAGGACCTTAGGTATGCATGGTTATGACCACTAACAACTAACTGTCACCATGAGTGGTCGTAACCATGGATACCTAAGGTACTGCAATGCCCTGCACATGTGGTAAGCGACATAGCTAATTAGAAGAACTATACTACATTTCTAATTGGAGGTATTGGCTAATATTATTACTACTACTTTCTTAAAATCCTGTAAAGCCCTGGTTCATCATTTATCCAGATCTTTGCTCTCAACAAAAGGAAAGGTGTGTGTGTGTGTGTGTGTGTGTGTGTGTGTGTGTGTGTGTGTGTGTGTGTGTGTGTGTGTGTGTTTTAATATCCTGAAGTTTAAAACCTGAACTAACCAATTACTTCTCACAGCTGAGAATTTGCTACAACTGTATCCAGTTCAGGCAACCGCCTGGCCTTCGGTCTGATACATTGTAGCACGTTATCGGCTCAGTGACTTTTTCGTAGAGTTTCTATAAGTAATGGCTATGTTGTGCAGATGCCATATTGGTACCATCTCTTTCCTTGCAGATGATGCAGGACACAGAGCAGAAGTCATCAGCATGGAGATATTCCAAAACTGCACTGTGTGAACAGGACACGCTGAATCTTTTCCAGGAATTTGCTGAACAAAAGCAGAAAGAACGAGAAAAGGACCCAGAAGTTAAACGTTTAAAAAGAAAGTACAGTTTAAAAGCCCCGAGCTATCCTTCCCCAGGGAACATTCTCCACACGGGGAGACAACTTCCCCGCACTCCGGCTCCCGGGGTTTTACCCCTTCTGCCTTCTCAGAGGTTTGAACCCAGAGCAGATGAGAATGAGAAGTCGTTCATTTCACATTTGGCTAAAACCCCAGACAACATGGTGCCGTGCGGCCATCAGCTACCGCGCACCCCGACCACGGGGAATGTATTGAGAGAAATTCAGGTCAATGTAAAAGAAGATGAAGCGATCAAAAGCAAAAAGAAAATTGAACGTGATGTGAACGACTCCGTGATCTGTGACGCACGGGAAGGGGACGGAACAAGAACAAAATCCAATGTTGGAAAAGTTTCCAGAGCTTCCAACAAAATGAAAAACATGGCGAACTTGTCCTGTCGTGATGGCATGGCGACTATGAAGATGGTGAGCGACTTGGGGTAAAGTACAAATAGTCTATACCATGCTAGAGATATAAGAGGTAAATTGCAAAGGTGCTGGTTTTTGAATAAATGGTAGCAGATCTGCAGGACCCGGCAGCTGCCACTACACAGTTGATTACAGCTGTGCTGTTAAGCTCCGCAACTGCTAAAGTCCATCCAGTACTGGGACTGGTAACAGCTGATCGGTGGAGGTACCGGCTGTCGAAAACTCGGCGATCTGATTTTGATTGCCTATCTTAAAGATGGAACATCCCTTTTTAAAGGGGTTGTCCGATCCAAACCCGTAAGTCTGCAGTTGCTCAGTGTGACTGCAGACGTATCGGCACTCTGCGCTGCGGGGATTCGCCAATTTCTGACCCTGGAACGGAGGGTATGTATGCGTTATACATACTCCCGGGCAGAACCTGTCCAGTGGGCACGGCTTCGCTCCATACAAGTGAATGGACAGCGAGGCTGCGCCCACTGGCCAGGAGTATGTATAACTGATACATGCCCTCCGGTCCTGGGTCAGAAACCGGTGCATCCCCGCAGCGTATAGTGTGTGCACTGGGGGGGATTCATAAGTCTGTAGTCACACAGTGGACCCCTTTAACAGTCTTCATGACCAGGCTATTATTTTTTTATTAATTTTTTTTTTACTATTTGGTTTTGCTCTTTTTTTCCCCTTCCCTTCCCTTCTTCCAAGATTTATAACGAATATATATATATATATATATATATATATATATATATATATATATATATCACACACACACACAGTTAGGTCCATATATATTTGGACAGAGACAACATTTTTCTCATTTTGGTTCTAGACATTACCACAATGAATTTTAAACAAAACAATTCCGATGCAGTTGAAGTTCAGACTTTCAGCTTTCATTTGAGGGTATCCACATTAAAATTGGATGAAGGGTTTAGGAGTTTCAGCTCCTTAACATGTGCCACCCTGTTTTTAAAGGGACCAAAAGTAATTGGACAGATTAAATAATTGTAAATAAAATGTTCATTTCTAGTACTTGGTTGAAAACCCTTTGTTGGCAATGACTGCCTGAAGTCTTGAACTCATGGAGATCACCAGACGCTGCGTTTCCTCCTTTTTGATGCTCTGCCAGGCCTTCACTGCGGTGGTTTTCAGTTGCTGTTTGTGGGCCTTTCTGTCTGAAGTTTAGTCTTTTAACAAGTGAAATGCATGCTCAATTGGGTTGAGATCAGGTGAATAACTTGGCCATTCAAGAATATTCCACTTCTTTGCTTTAATAAACTACTGGGTTGCTTTGGCTTTATGTTTTGGGTCATTGTCCATCTGTAGTATGAAACGACGACCAATCAGTTTGGCTGGATCTGAGCACACAGTATGGCTCTGAATACATCAGAATTCATTCGGCTGCTTCTGTCCTGTGTCACATCATCAATAAACACTAGTGAGCCAGTGCTAGTGGCAGCCATGCATGCCCAAGCCATCACACTGCCTCCGCCGTGTTTTACAGATGATGTGGTATGCTTTGGATCATGAGCTGTACCACGCCTTCGCCATACTTTTCTCTTTCCATCATTCTGGTAGAGATTGATCTTGGTTTCATCTGTCCAAAGAATGTTCTTCCAGAACTGTGCTGGCTTTTTTAGATGTTTTTTAGCAAAGTCCCGTCTAGCCTTTTTATTCTTGATGCTTATGAGTGGCTTGCACCGTGCAGTGAACCCTCTGTATTTACTTTCATGCAGTCTTCTCTTTATGGTAGATTTGGATATTGATATGCCTTCCTCCTGGAGAGTGTTGTTCACTTGGTTGGCTGTTGTGAAGGGGTTTCTCTTCACCATGGAGATTATTCTGCGATTATCCACCACTGTCTTCCGTGGTCGCCCAGATCTTTTTGCATTGATGAGTTCACCAGTGCTTTTCTTTCTTTCTCAGGATGTACCAAACTGTAGATTTTGCCACTCCTATTATTGTAGCAATTTCTCGGATGGGTTTTTTCTGTTTTTGCAGCTTAAGGATGGCTTGTTTCACCTGCATGGAGAGCTCCTTTGACCGCATATTTACTTCACAGCAAAACCTTCCAAATGCAAGCACCACACCTCAAATCAACTACAGGCCTTTTATCTGCTTAATTGAAAATGACATAACGAAGGGATTGCCCACACCTGTCCATGAAATAGCCTTGGAGTCAATTGTCCAATTACTTTTGGTCCCTTTAAAAACAGGGTGGCACATGTTAAGGAGCTGAAACTCCTAAACCCTTCATCCATCCAATTTTAATGTGGATACCCTCAAATGAAAGCTGAAAGTCTGAACTTCAACTGCATCTGAATTGTTTTGTTTAAAAATCATTGTGGTAATGTCAAGAACCAAAATTAGAAAATGTTGTCTCTGTCCAAATATATATGGACCTAACTGTATTTGTGTCTGAACAGTCAGGGAGACACTATTACTGTTTTTTTTACGGAAAAAAGGCCAAAAGCAGGATAATACAGAGATTTGAACCGTGGAACTGCAAAACCACAGTTCTATTTCTCTGGACTACACCAGAATCTTTTAAACAGATATATTGGTGTCTGAACACTCACAGACACACTCAATTTTTATTTTTTTTTGGGGGGGGGGGGATACCAAAAGGTTAATAAGACGCATATTTGTACAGTCTGACTGAGGGGGAAAAAAAATACAGGATTTAGATGGGGGGGGGAAAAAAAAAAAGGATTTTTCCTGGCCCCTGAGACCGGGGGATAAGTCTAGCCATTTGACCAGCAGGAGCACACAGGACTGTAATGCAGTGTTTGCTGGTATAACCACTGCGTCTCCTATACAGCCTGCCTGCCTGATATCTGGGATGGATATTAGTCCTGAGAAGGACTGTTTGTTTGATTTGGCAGGCTTTAGAGACCCTACACTACCTATTTCGCACTATATATCTCTCCCTAACTCAGTAGCACTGACCCTACACTGTCTGATCTCGGGCGACTGTGTCCAAGATGGCGGCGCCCAGTTTTAAATACTCGAGGTGATGCTGTGCAGCCAGCCAATCACTGTAATGCCCACAAACAACATGGCTGTGGCATTACAGTGACTGGCTGGCAATCCCTGCATGTTAATTGGCTCTGTAAAGAGCGGCAGACGTGCAGGGCGGAGACCCGAGCTCCCGCCCGAGTAACCCGGAAATGCTCGGTGGTCGCCGAGCATCTCGAGTAGTGAGATGCTTGGGCGAGTACCGAGCAGTGTCGAGCATGTTCGCTCAACACTACATGTAAGGCATTTAAGTCTCCTCATACTGGCATGTCAGGTCTGGCATGCCACTCTCCAAAATGAGAAACCTTACCCTTTGTATATATGTGAAATCTTTACAAAACCCTACCTAATCTGATGGTAGCCCATAGAGCATACATTCTTTCAATCTAATGACTATGTAGAACATTTCAGATGTTTCAATTTTTAAAATGTCATCTCTAGCATATATCGGTACATATATCATTTGCATTCATTTATCTATTTTTGCATTTTCTACATAGCTCAAACTTTCCATCAGAAAAGGGGGAACAGACACATGCTCTTTTAGCATCAGCAATCTTATGTCATTATTTTTCCTCTTGTAGAATATACTTTCTAATAGCAATTTCCTGGAAGAATCATTATGAAGTAAGCGATCAGCTTAACACTAGAACTACTGATGGAGTCATTTTGACTCCTTTTGTTTTTTATTTCTCTTCTGTGACTACATTTTTCAGAATTCCGGCTTGAAACTCGGTGACTTTTCCTCAAATATGATGTGAAAAAAGATTTTGTGAGAATAAATAATTTTGGTGAAAAATTTGCTCGTTTTTTTCAAAATTTACCAAGAACTACTGAAGGGAGTCATTTTAACTCCCTACTATATTTTGAGGTCCTTTTGTCACTAAATGTTGCTATAAAGTTTTGTGCATAATTTTTTCACTCTGTCTTATTTACCCTGATGTTCATATAGATGTAGTTCAATTTACATGTCAACTTTTCACATTTTCCTTGTGTTTTACCTGCTTGTATTACTGTGTAATGCTGAACAAAATAGCTTGTTTACTCTAGGCTCTTATCTTATGCTAATGAAGGGTGGTGTTTTTCTAAGGTCCTAGCAGGAGACAGTATTCTGGATAGTAACTTTACTTTCAGTTCAGCTGAAGAGACAAAGAGAACAGACGCAGACATACGAGCTCTGAAGACTCATACAGGTATGAATTGTTATGAAATAGTTTAGCTGTCTGTCAACTGATTCAGCCCACCTACTTTTGAAGGTGGCAGAACAGTTATTATTTCTTTTAGTTTTCATTTCATTTCTATTTTTCAGCAGGGAACTATATAGAATTATGGAATTTGTGAGGAATATGGAGAGAAGACGTTTGATAAAGCCTCAGGATATTCTGGCTACTTTGCAATCCATACCGGAGGATGAATCGGAATCCGAATTGCAGGAACATGTATTTGATTCTGACAGTGATGAAGATTTCATTCCTCAGAACATATCAAGTGAATCTGAAGACTCAGAAGGAACAAATCCAGAAGGTAAGTAGTTATGTGTATTTATTTGTTCTTCCACACACTGAGTTAGGGCCTGTGCACACTAGCAGAATTCTGGCTGAATAGCCATCTGGATATTCTTGCCGCAATACAGGCCGTACCTGCCCGCTCATGCCTGAAGCTCCGCTCCGAACCCCGGGCTGGAGCCGCTGTCAGGGACAGAGCAGCGCTTGCTTACGCGCGAACATGGCTCCGTCCCAGACAGCGGCTCCAGCCCGGGGTTCGGAGCGGAGCTTCAGGTATGAAACTCCGCTCTGTACCTGAGCGGGCAGGTACGGGCCGGATTGTGGTGAGAATATCCGGTCGGATATTCCGCCGCTAATCCAGCCAGTGTGCACGGACCCTTACAAAACAAAAATTCTAAATATTCATCAACTTTTTTACAGATATTCCAAGCACATCAACTGGGGATCGGGCTCATGCAGTTATGTTGCCTCGTGACCATCCTCCTGGTCGTGGACAGAAAAAATCAGCAAAACGTCCCAGAAATGAAAGAACAACAGATAACGATGGCGGCGAAGGTAATGCAACAACAAACACCAGAGAAGGCGAATCTGAAGGAATACTAGTTTCAGCGGATGGTATTCAATGGAAACTTGTTGAAATTGGAGAACACTTGCCTGGTAGGCGTGACAGCCAAAATATTCTTCGAGAAGCACCTGGCCAAACAGGATACGCCAGAAGAAATATCATTATCGATAGTCCTTTGAGCGCATGGCGTTTATTTTTTGATTCATATATATTGACACATATAAAGAACTGTACGCTTGCAGAAGCATGCAGGAACAATAATTTACAGTTTACTCTATCTGATGAGGAGCTAGATGCATTCATTGCGATATTCTATGCTCGTGGAATATCTGGCACGAACCGTCACTCGATTAGCAGTATTTGGTGTAATGACTGGGGAATACCGTTTTGCAAAGCGACAATGTCTAGGGACCGCTTTGTTGAAATTATGAGGTTTCTCAGATTTGATGAGAAATCTACTCGATCGGAGAGACTGCAAACGGACAAGTTTGCTCTATTTTCTACTGTGTGGGACAGGTTTATTGAAAATTGTATTGCGTGTTACAAACCTGGCCCATACATAACGGTGAATGAGCAACTTTTCCCAAGCAAAACTAGGTGTCCATTCACGCAGTACATGCCTTCCAAACCAGATAAATATGGCCACAAATATTGGCTAGCTGTTGATAAGAGGAGCAAATATCTGGCAAATGGCTTCCCTTATCTAGGCAAAGATGACACACGCCGTGCTGAGGACCGTTTAGCTGACCATGTGGTAATGAAGTTATTGGACCCGTTTTTGAAAAAAGGTCGCAATGTTACAACCGATAATTATTTTACTTCAGTAAAATTAGCTAAACAGCTAAAAAGCAAAGGAACAACCATCGTGGGAACACTGAACAAGATAAGGCGAGAAGTGCCTAAAGAAATAAAATCCATGAAAGAGGAATTGTACAACACTAAAGTGTTTAGAAATGAAGACAATTTTACACTTACAGTATATCAAGGAAAGCCCAACAAAAATGTTGTCATTTTGAGTTCCGTCCATCCAGATGTTGTTGTTGCGTCTGATTCCCCTAAAAAAACTCCAGAAACAGTAAAGTTTTACAATGAAACAAAATATGGAGTAGATGTAGTGGATCAGATGGCACGAAAATATACCACACGAACATGCACAAGGAGATGGCCTGTTCATGCATTTGAAAATGCCTTAGACTTTGCGGGTATAAATGCATGGATAATATTCAAGGAGATTACCCACCAAAAAATGTCACGCAAGGCATTTTTGCAAACGCTTGTGAGAGAGTTGAGTGGTCCTTATGTCACAGATAGGGAAAAGGGTTCCACGTCCCAAGTTTCTACATGCTCAGAAGTGATGGTTCAAACAAAATTTTGCCAGATCAAAGAAAAGTGCAAGAAAAATAGATCTGTCGGAAATTGTAAGACTTGTGGTAAGTCTTTGTGTGGGCAATGTACTGCCATAAATCAAAGGCAATGCCTAAAATGCGAAACACCAAATGTTTAGAAGGTGAATTCTGCGCCATATTTTCATTTTTATGCTCCTCCACCTACATTTTCTCTGCTTTTTGTTCTTCAGTTGTTGTTTATATGTGTGCACTTGAATAAAAAAAAATGTTTGAAAAACGTCTATTATAATTATTGTTATTTTCTGTAGAAAAATAAGAAAAGCAGAAAAAAAGCAATCAAAAGCATTACTGTTGGATCTCACAATAATAATACTTTACAAAAAATATAATTATTAATAAATAACCACAAATGAAACTCTAAAAATAAACGAAAACAAGCAAGGAGTCAAAATGACTCCTTTCAGTAGTTCTAGGCGGGGTCACGAGTCCAGTAGTCCTAGTGTTAAATGTCATTGTCATTACATCTACAGAAATAATGTGTTTGTACGTTTGCTGTTTTATCCATAAATGTAATTATCTCCATTGAACAGGAAAGCAAAGTATATCATATATGAACTTACCATGACGTACTGGAAAATCATTGCATTACGTATGCATATACACTGTGTGCAGAATTATTAGGCAAGTTGTATTTTAGAGAATTATTTTTATTATTGATCAACAACTATGTTCTCAATCAACCCAAAAGACTCATAAATATCCAAGCTTAATATTTTTGGAAGTTGGAGTGGTTTTTTTTTTTAAGATTTGGCTATCTGAGGAGGATATCTGTTTGTGCAGGTAACTATTACTGTGCAGAATTATTAGGCAACTTAATAAAAACCAAATATAATCCCATCTCACTTGTTTATTTTCACCAGGTAAACCAATATCCGTGCACAAAATTTAGAAATAAACATTTCTGACATGCAAAAACAAAAAAAATTAGTGATCAATATAGCCACCTTTCTTTATGATGACACTCAACAGCCTTCCATCCATAGATTCTGTCAGTTGCTTGATCTGTTTTCGATCAGCATTGCGTGCAGCAGCCACCACAGCCTCCCAGATACTGTTACGAGAGGTGTACTGTTTTCCCTCCCTGTAGATCTCACATTTTATGATGGACCACAGGTTCTCTATGGGGTTCAGATCAGGTGAACAAGGGGGTCATGTCATTATTTTTTCTTCTTTTAGACCTTTACTGGCCAGCCACGCTGTGGAGTAGTTGGATGCATGTGATGGAGCATTGTCCTGCATGAAAATCATGTTTTTCTTGAACGATACCGACTTCTTCCTGTACCACTGCTTGAAGAAGTTGTCTTCCAGAAACTGGCAGTAGGTCTGGGAGTTGAGCTTCACTCCATCCTCAACCCGAAAAGGTCCCACAAGTTCATCTTTGATGATACCAGCCCATACCAGTACCCCACCTCTACCTTGCTGGCGTCTGAGTCGGAGTGGAGCTCTCTGCCCTTTACTCATCCAGCCTCTGGCCCATCCATCTGGCCCATCAAGAGTCCAACTCATTTCATCAGTCGATAAAACCTTTGAAAAATCAGTCTTATGATATTTCTTGGCCCATTCTTGACGTTTTATCTTATGTTTCTTGTTCAAAGGTGGTCGTTTTTCAGCCTTCCCTACCGTGGCCTTGTCCCTGAGTATCGCACACCTTGTGCTTTTTGATACTCCAGTAACGTTGCAGCTCTGAAATATGGCAAAACTGGTGGCGAATGGCATCTTGGCAGCTTCACGCTTGATTTTCCTCAATTCATGGGCAGTTATTTTGCGCCTTTTTTGGCCAACACGCTTCTTGCGACCCTGTTGGCTATTTGCCATGAAACGCTTGATTGTTCGGTGATCACAGTTCAAATGTTTGGAAATGTCAAGACTGCTGCATCCCTCTGCAAGACATCTCACAATTTTGGACTTTTCAGAGCCCGTCAAATATCTCTTCTGACCCATTTTGCCAAAGGAAAGGAAGTTTCCTAATAATTAAGCACACCTTATATAGGGTGTTGATGTCATTAGTCAACACCCCTCCTCATTACAGAGATGCACATCACCAGATTTACTTAATTGGTAGTTGGCTCTCAAGCCTATGCAGCTTGGAGTAGGACAACATGTATAAAAAGTATCATGTGATCAAAATACTCATTTGCCTAATAATTCTGCACACAGTGTAATATATATATATATATAACCATTCACTGTACTTTTTGTTATAAATAACATTTTTAGCATCACATGTTGTCATGCATAGTAAGGACCTGCTGCGTTGTTCGTATTAATTTCATAAATATGTGTTCGGAAAACTTAATGTCACTTCTGTTTACTAGCACGCCTAAAAGGGAAGCTGTCATCAAAAAATAATCCAATTGTTTAACTTAGGCTTTTGTATTACATGTATTTAAACATTTTGTGAATTTTTTTCCTTATCATGATCTTTATTAAAGCACCACTCCAGCATTTTTTTTTATTGCAGCGCTGGAGTGGTGCTACAAATTTGAGTTTCCTGCACTCAGTATTACAATTACCAGCTGCTATCTTCATCTTCTTTCTGTACCGCTCCGGTCAGTCTCCAGCAGATTTTGACCTGCCTGATCGCTCCAGTGTTTGCTGGCCGATCTGGAACTCACAACTAAAGGTAAGTCTATGAGAGCCAGAAAGAGGGCAGAACGGGGTCTTCATAGACTTACATTGAGAGCTTGTGACTGTTACCTCTGACTTCCTGTCAGCCAGAAGTTATGGTTACAAGATGGCAGCGCGGGTGTGACAGAAGCTGTCATACGCCTCTCCCCTTAAAGACAACGTCTGTAAGAACTGTATTTGAATGTGTTATGACATGGTTTTATTGTATTGTATGAGTAATGTAATATGAGAATCTGCATAGAATTCTATAAGCACTAAGTGATGCAGTTAATGTAATGTATTATAATGTATAATGTTATTCATGTATAGTGTATAGGGATAGTGACTGAAGTTAAGTAGGTCAAAGGGGAAGTTTCCCCAGCAACAGACTGCTGGGACAGACATGTTATGATACAGTTTAATGTTTGGGACCTGTGTGGCGCCCCTGAGAGTTCAGTCGCCACAGAGGTACTGCATCTCACCCAGAGGTGTGGTATCTCACTCTCAGGTAAGGATGGAGTACTGCCCGGGACCCACGCACTTGCATCCATTACACTCCACTTCAGAGGGCAGGGCGAGATTGCTCCTAAGGGAGAGCACAGTCCCTGGGCCCTAGCTGGAGGGCGGAACCATGTAGTGGGTGTGGGTGGAGGAAGAGCAACAGGGGAGCACTTCAGGAGTTGTATAAAAGAGGGAACCGTCTTGAAAGACAGTGTTCAGTAAGAGGAGAACCGTGAAAGGATCAGGAGCTCTGCTCAGGAGGAACGGGCCTGAGTGAGAGAGGCCCAGGAGGTCAGACTGAAGAGAGGAGCAGAGTGGAAGGCTCCAGAAAGAAAGAGGGGATACTAGGGGTACAGGAAGTGCTGGAGGCCAGCCATACGCCTGAATCTACCAGGACGTGGAGGGATCAGGCCGCAAAGGGGACCGGCCCCTAACTAGTGAGAATTACAATATTCAGCTAGAAACCGGAGGCTTCTACATTTTCAGGGTGTAGTTGCCCACAGCCGCAATTAATCGCCAAAAAGGTAGCCACACAGGATCCAGGGAACTCCAGGTTGCCCGCCAAGATCTGATTTTACCGGCTTGGGACACTGGTTGCGAGGCGCAGGGCAGGAGGGTGAGAGCCAGCGCGGGAAGACGACCGAGGAAGGCACACAGAACGGGGTCCCATTAAGTGCTCTTGAATTACCTGAGGGATTGCTGAACTCCTGTCTCGGTGAACGCAGAACGCCGCGAGTGGTGATAATTTGGCCTTGGTAACCAGGAGCAACGTGATAATCGTGAGTAAACCTTGAAGACTGCACCCCACTGTCTCTGAATTATTGCTGTGCCATCACCAGCCCTGCACTACACTGCACAACAACAGCTACCTCATCATTTTCCATCACAGGACTGCCCTGGAGCTAAGCTCTACCTGGGGAGAGCTGAACCAACTCTGCTGCATTACCAACAGCTCCAGAGGACCTGCTCCGCAGCGGCGGCTCCATATAGCCGCATACCACAGGTGGCGTCATGAACATTATCATTAAAAACTTCATTCCCCTTTTAAGTTATTCCCCTTTATTGACCGTCCTGGGTCACAGACCGGGTCACTGCCACTGTGACATCCCCTGCACTGACCAGCCATGCACTGAGTACCCCTCGGCCCAGGGGGCGCATTATACCACCACAGCTTGGAAAGAGTCTGGGTCAGTTAAGAAGGGGAGCACTTCCTGGTTAGTGCAGTGAGTTTGGAGTGAGAGATTAGATTACAACATAAAGAAAGTGTTAGAAGCATTCAAGGCAACAGGGCTGGAGGGTGCAAGAAGTACGCACTGTTCAGGCAGCATTAGAATGTCGGCTACTGTCTTCTGCTGACATCCCTGCAATGTCCGGGACCTACGGCCAGAAATGGGGACTGGAAAGTGTGTCTTATTGCCTTCCAACAAGTGGAAGCTGGATGGGGAGATGCAAGAGGGAGACGTGATGGGTCTCATGAGAGCTGCAGAGCCAAATAGAGTATGCCAGGGGCCGAAGGAGTGATTAAACGAAGGGATAGCTCAGGGAGAAGATGTAAACGTACTGTGCTGTAACATCAATTGCGCATGGACTGCTAAGTAAAGTTGAACTGTTTGTTATGAAGCAAGTGTCCCCTGATTTATGAGCAGCTGTTCCTGGATCCAGGATCTTGGAGACAGCGGATGCTTGCGGCCTAAATGTGAGTACACTGCATTGTACACAGCGTGACACTAAGGGAGTGGGACACAGTTTATTTGTGGGATGCCAGAGTGTGAGAACGCAGCCCCTTGCCCATGACTACTGCCCTACAGACCTTACACGGGTCTGGAGCAAAGTAGGAAGAGCTGAAGACTGCAGCTGGTAAGTATGATACTAGGGGCAGGAACCTTATGTTAGTGGCATCACTCCAGCACTGAAATGAAAATAATGCTGGAGAAATGCTTTAAAAAGCAAGATTAGTAATCTTGAAATTTTCACACTTGCCATCGGGGCAAGACTCATAGGCGCAAATTCATTAAAGGGCATCTGTCAGTAGAAGCAACCCTCCTAAGCCGTCTATATGGGCATGTAGGTCATAGAAAGTTGAATAAAATTATATCTTTATATCTGCGATCCGACTTCTTATTCCAGAGAAATCCTCAATATGCAAAGGAGCTGTTAAGATCTATGGAGCCGGAGATAGATCTCCCTGAGAATCTGTCACCAGAGCTTATTTTAGATGAAAGAGGGCATTACCTGTATGAGACATGTAATGACTGACAGTCGGCTCTCCTGATCAGAAGTGCACGCTGCTCATAAAATGTGCCAAATTCATTAAGTCTTTTGCGCTTCTTAATAAATTTGGCGCATTGCACTCCAGCAAGTCCTTGAATAAGACTGTGTGCTACAACAGTCTTGACCCTTTACCGACATATAACATACACATATGCCGGCTCCCTGACTTTTATGTGGGCTCAGTTCCTGAGCCCGTATCTTACCCAGGAGGTGATGGTTGTGAAATTCAGCCATCATCTGCCTCTAACAGTCGCACATGTAGCAAGCTCCACACGTGGCTGTAGACCTGTTAAATGCTACTCAATCTCTGACAGTGGCATTTACAGCGCACCGGCAGGGGGTGCCTCATTCCGTTCGCCCATCGGCACCTGCATGACATGTTCGCGGGCACCAATGAGTTGCCATGGCTCTGCTAAAGACCCTCATACCTGTCATGTCAGTATTCATGTGAGCTCATGTGATTTTTGTATATTGCACAAGTGACCTGATGATGGCAAGTTCAAGTCTCCAACGGAATTTCCGAATTCTCCTTCCCTACTATATACAGGTGCATCTCACAAAATTAGAATATCATCAAAAAGTTTATTTATTTCAGTTCTTCAGTACAAAAAGTGAAACTCATATAGAGTCATTACAAACAGAGTGATCTATTTCAAGTGTTTATTTCTGTTAATGTTGATGATTATGGCTTACAGCCAATGAAAATACAAAAGTCATTATCTCAGTAAATTAAAATAATTGACAAAAAACACCTGCAAAGGCTTCCAAAGCGTTAAAAAAGGTCCCTTAGTCTGTTTCAGTAGGCTCCACAATCATGGGGAAGACTGCTGACTTGACAGATGTCCAAAAGGCAGGCATTGACACACTCCACAAGGTCCCAGAGTTCCAATTTTCATTTGGAAATCAAGATCCCAGAGTCTGGAGGAAGAGTGGAGAGGCCACAATCCAAGCTGCTTGAGGTCTAGGGTGAAGTTTCCACAATCAGTGATGGTTTGGGGAGCCATGTCATCTGCTGGTGTAGGTCCACTGTGTTTTATCAAGACTAAAGTCAGCACAGCCGTCTACCAGGGAATGTTAGAGCACTTCATGCATCCCTCTAACGACAAGCCTTTTAGAGATGGAAATGTCATTCTCCAGCAGGACTTGGCACCTGTCCACACTGCCAAAAGTACCAATACCTGGTTTATATACAACAGTATCACTGTGCTTGATTGGCTAGCAAACTCGCCTGACCTTAACCCCATAGAGAATCTATTATAGAGAATCTATGGGGTATTGTCAAGAGGAAGATGAGAGACACCAGACCCAACAATGCAGACGAGCTGAAGGCTGCTATCAAAGCAACCTGGGCTTCCATAACACCTCAGCAGTGCCACGGGCTGATCGCCTCCATGCCACGCCGCATTGATGCAGTAATTGATGCAAAAGGAGTGCCGAACAAGTATTGAGGGCATTTACTGAACATACATTTCAGTAGGCCAACATTTTGAATTTTAAAATAATTTTTCAAGCTGTTGTTATAAAGTATTCTAATTTACTGAGATAATGACTTTTGTGTTTTCATTGGCTGTAAGCCATAATCATCAACATTAACAGAAATAAACACTTGAAATAGATCCCTCTGTTTGTAATGACTCTATATGAGTTTCACTTTTTGTACTGAAGAACTGAAATAAATGATCTTTTTGATGATATTCTAATTTTGTGAGAAGTACGTGTGTGTGTGTGTGTGTGTGTGTGTGTGTGTATATATAGTACAGACCAAAAGTTTGGACACACCTTCTCATTTAAAGATTTTTCTGTATTTTCATGACTATGAAAATTGTACATTCACACTGAAGGCATCAAAACTATGAATTAACACATGTGGAATTATATACTTAACAAAAAAGTGTGAAACAACTGAAAATATGTCTTATATTCTAGGTTCTTCAAAGTAGCCACCTTTTGCTTTGATGACTGTTTTGCACACTCTTGGCATTCTCTTGATGAGCTTCAAGAGGTAGTCACCGGAAATGGTTTTCATTTCACAGGTGTGCCCTGTCGGGTTTAATAAGTGGGATTTCTTGCCTTATAAATGGGGTTGGGACCATCAGTTGTGTTGTGCAGAAGTCTGGTGGATACACAGCTGATAGTCCTACTGAATAGACTGTTAGCTGCTTTTTTCTTCCATAATACGAATTCTAAGTAAAGAAAAATGAGTGGCCATCATTGCTTTAAGAAATGAAGGTCAGTCAGTGTGAAAAATTGGGAAAACTTTTATAGTGTCCCCAAGTGCAGTTGCAAAAACCATCAAGCGCTACAAAGAAACTGGCTCACATGAGGACCGCCCCAGGAAAGGAAGACCAAGAATCACCTCTGCTTCTGAGGATAAGTTTATCCGAGTCACCAGCTTCAGAAATCGCAGGTTAACAGCAGCTCAGATTAGAGACCAGGTCAATGCCACACAGAGTTCTAGCAGCAGACACATCTCTTCAACAACTGTTAAGAGGAGACTTTGTGCAGCAGGCCTTCATAGCAAAATAGCTGCTAGGAAACCACTGCTAAGCACAGGCAACAAGCAGAAGAGACTTGTTTGGGCTAAAGAACACAAGGAATGGACATTAGACCAGTGGAAATCTGTGCTTTGGTTTGATGAGTCCAAATTTGAGATCTTTGGTTCCAACCACCGTGTCTTTGTGCGACGCAGAAAAGTGAACGTATGGACTCTACATGCCTGGTTCCCACCGTGAAGCATGGAGGAGGAGGTGTGATGGTGTGGGGGTGCTTTGCTGGTGACACTGTTGGGGATTTATTCAAAATTGAAGGCATACTGAACCAGCATGGCTACCACAGCATCTTGCGGCGGCATGCTATTCCATCCGGTTTGCGTTTAGTTGGACAATCATTTATTTTTCAACAGGACAATGACCCCAAACACACCTCCAGGCTGTGTAAGGGCTATTTGACCAAGAAGGCGAGTGATAGGGTGCTATGCCAGATGACCTGGCCTCCACAGTCACCAGACCTGAACCATATCGAGATGGTTTGGGGTGAGCTGGACCGCAGAGTGAAGGCAAAAGGGCCAACAAGTGTTAAGCATCTCTGGGAACTCCTTCAAGATTGTTGGAAGACCATTTCCGGTGACTACCTCTTGAAGCTCATCAAGAGAATGCCAAGAGTGTGAAAAGCAGTCATCAAAGCAAAAGGTTGCTACTTTGAAGAACCTAGAATATAAGACATATTTTCAGTTGTTTCACACTTTTTTAAGTATATAATTCCACATGTGTTAATTCATAGTTTTGATGCCTTCAGTGTGAATGTACAATTTTCATAGTCATGAAAATACAGAAAAATCTTTAAATGAGAAGGTGTCCAAACTTTTGGCCTGTACTGTATATATAATAATAATTAAAAAAACTATACATGTTTGGGATCACTATAATTGTATTGACTTAGAGAATGATATTGCCAGGTCGTTTATGGTATAGTGAACATGGTGCATAAAAAAAGAAAAAACAATTGTGGGATTGCACTTTTTTCGAAATTTCGTTGCACTTGGCATTTTATTTACCGCTTTCCAGTACATCACATGATATGGTGTCATTCAAAATACAACTTGTCCTGCTAGAAACAAGCCCTCATATGGCTATTTCGATGGAAAAATAAAAACGTTAAGGCTCTAGGAAAAGGGGAAAAGATGCATAATTCCACCTGCTTTTGAGGTAGTAATGGGCCCCATTACCTCTGAGGCTGCACAGATTGCACCAATTTTATGTATGCCCCTGAATGACAGGTAAGGGTATGTGCACAGATTCTGCTTGGAACCCACCTGAAAAAGTGGTAAAAAAACATAAAAAATTAACATATGCACAGCAATGTCAAAATCACTTGCTGTGCAAATGCTCTAGTTTTTTTTCACTTCTTTTATCTGCTTCAGGCTTTGAAAGGTGTGATGTGGTTTAAAGAATTGACTGGTCCTTTCTTCTAGTGGCTTCCACTTTGAAGGTGCCATTATTTTTTATTTAGAATTTAAATAAAAAGACATTACAGGCAAAAAAAGATGTGTAAAACAACGTCAGTGAAGGCGCTTTAGGTAATATATCGCCAGCGTTTTCTTGAAGTGTCTTTCTACAGCAAAAATTATTTGGTAATGCCAGCGGATAAAATACACTCTGTGCATAGACCCTAACACGTCTACACACCACTTATAACACAGGATCCACCAATCACAATAGACTGTCACAGCTCACCTGCTCCCCCTCCCTTCACAATGATGTGTGCACACGCTCATTAGATGCTTTAATACAAAACTTAGGGTCGGAGTCTCTTCATTGCAGCTAATGTACATGTGGATTTCCTGAAACAACACAAAGCTAGAGTCTGAAAAATTCTCAGTGGTCAGTGTGAAAACCGCAAGATTTCTATTTTGTATTTTTTAATAAAGATTGTGATATGACATATAAACATTGTAAAAAAAAAACTAAATATTTGAAACAAAAACCTGATTTAAACAATAGCACGTTTTGTGCTTCCCTTTAAGGACCTTCATTAAAAAAGGAATTAAGCTCGACCAGAGACATGACATTTGAAAATTCAGACTGCGGAGGTCAGAAAGTCACAATATGGTGTTGGTGATAAATCTACTTACATGTAAAGAGGAAGCAGAGCCGTCCTAAAACGATGCTTTCCCTAATCAACAGGAAAACCCTGATTGTGGTTTGTGTCCCACTATGTGAACCGCGTAATAAACCCATCACTGCCTCTATTTTATTATTTTGTTATATTGGGTTTTTCATGTAGCCAACAAAACAACAATGTAGATTGGCATGGGGAAACATTGGAGGGTTTTCCATCACCAGGAAACTCCTATAAGAGTAAGGGGAAGTTCTGAGTATTAACAAACAAAAACAAAAGGTTAAGAGAAAAAATATGTTAAAAGCAGCCTGTCATCTGATTCAGGAACTAGTTCAGTTATTGCAGCCGTTGTGGCTTCTCCTCGCTGTGCTCCGCAAGACGGACAGTTGACCGGGGATTAGTCACCTGCTGAGATGCATAGTCCCCGGACGGCTTTACAAAAAATGTTTTATCTGAAACACTGCAGCATGTCAGAAACATCCTGAAACATCCTGAATGCCGATACAGTTGAAAGCAATGATGGAGGAGGGAGCCTCAGCTGACATTCCCTCCGCCATCATTCTCCCTCTGTGTCTGATGTCTCATGCGGGGTCCATTATACTATATGGAGGGCTATGTGGGGCCCATTATACTGTATGGAAGGCAACGTGGGGCCCATTATACTATATAGAGGACTATGTGGGGTCCATTATACTATATGGAGGGCTATGTTGGGCCCATTATACTGTATGGAAGGCAACATGGGCCTATTATACTATATAGAGGACTATGTGGGGCCCATTATACTATATGGAGGGCTATGTGGGGCCCATTATACTATACTAGATGGTTGCCCGATTCTAACGCATCGGGTATTCTAGAATATGTATGCGGCCGACCGGGCGCAATCAGCAAAGCGGTGTTTAAATTTGGCGCCTATATCGCTGATTGGTCACGGCCGTCGGCTGCGGCCAATCAGCGACCGGTGTTACTGAGAACGGGGAGTGGCGTTGATGTGCGGGTACTTTCGGTGTGAGTAGCCGGGAGATGAACGGCTAGCGCTGGTCATCACCCGGCTGCATCGCCGCTGACTTCCATGCGGCTATCGTCGGGAGATCAGCGGTTAGTGCCGGCTGGGCACGATCAATCAGAGAAGCGGGGTTTTAAATTTCGCTGATTAGTCGCGGCCGCAACCAATCCGCACAGCGGTGTTTAAATTTGGCGCCAAGATCGCTGATTGGTCGCGGCTGGCGGCAGTGACCAATCAGCATCATATTAGTGAGGACCGGGGAGCGGCGCTGCTTGTGTGGGTACTTCCGTTGGGAGATGACTGGCTGCTCGCAGCAGAAGTATCCGGACCGGCGGCGCCGCTCCCCGGTCCTCCGTTCACATTTGCCGTCTGGAGATCAGCGGGCCAAGCCGCTGATCTCCCGACGTTAGCCACATGGAGGTCAGCGGCGCCGCCGGTCGGGGTAGTTCTGCTTCTAGCGCCGCTCATCTCCCGGCTGCATCGCCGCTGACCTCCGTGCGGCAGATGAGCCACTAACGGCCGCCATCTTTTTTCTGAAATCCCGCGTCGCTGATTGGCCGCGGCCGGACCAATGAGCAACTGGGATTTCCTGGACAGACAGACAGACTGAAGGGATAAGACAATTATATATATATATATATATTAGATGGAAGGCTGTGTAGGGGCCATTATAATATTTTAAGAGCTATGTGGGGCCCATTATACTATTTGGAGGGTTATGTAGGGGCAATTACAACATTTGGAAGGCTATGTGAGGGCCATTATACTATATGGATAGCTATGTTGGAGCCTTTATACTTTTTTTGTGGGCTGTGTGGTGACCATTACACTGTTTGCAGGGCTATATAGGGACCATTATACTATTTGCAGGGCTATGTGGGGGCTATTATAATATATTTGTGCAGTTATACAGTGTGAAGGTTTGTGTAGGGTCCATCATACTGTGTGTAGGACTAGTAGGCACAATTATACAGTGTGGAGGATTGTATTGGGGCTATCATACTGTGTGGCCGGTTGTGGGGGCCATTATACTGTGTGGAGGGCTGTGTGAGTGTCACAGTTGGGACATCTTACTGTGTGCGTGAGGAGGAATTCACTGAAGGGTATTGCAGTGTTTTGGGGGGGCACTTTTGTTGGCAACATACTTTATGGGGCAATGAAAGGGGAATCTAAGGGCTTCAATAGTAATTTTCCTCCTACTGTATCTTGCAAATTTGTGAGATGGCTCTTCTGTGATCCCGCTGAATATTATTGTTATTTTTATTTTTTGAGGCGGGGGGTGTACAATTAGAACTTCTGCTATGGGGCCCTATGATTTCTATGTACAGATGACTCAATTCCCTGCTGCTCCCGTGGTCTCCTCTGATCTTTGTTTACTTCACTGCAACACTGGGCTCAGCAATTTTGTTCCGTACATACTGGCATCACCGCTGTGTTCAGTGATTGGCTCCAGCACTAATGTGGCCGTACAACACATGATTGCACAGCAAAGCGAACTAAGACCAGCTGGTACCACCAGAGTAGCAGTGCTGACATAACCTGGGAGTTGAAATGTGAGGATTGATTATTTTAAGCCTTTTCTTGCTCCTGGCCAACTTTTTTTTTTTTTTTTTTTTAAATCCTGAACATTCTCTGATAAAAAAAAAAGTAATGTGATGCCACTAAGCAGAGCTTTCTACATACTGATATAGAGCTATATAAATCAATAGGCAGTGGGATCCCCCTAGTGGTGGCTGGATGTTTGTATTAGGCTGTGTGCATGTCACGTTTTTGCTGCACGGATTTGTCACAAATCCTGAAAGAGAATCCTGAAGTCTCATGCACACGTTGCTTATTTGTGACTTGCAGATTTGGTGCAGGTTCAGATCTGCAGCATGTCAATTCATTCTCATTTTTGCAGTGTTTTTTTTAACCACTGACTTTAGTAAAATCAGCAAAAATGCTATAAAACCCAGGTCTAAAATAATTGAGGATTTGCTGCTTTTTAAAAGCTTTTTTTGCACGTGTTTTTAGACAGCAGTGAATGCTATAGAGATAGATAATAACCCAGCAGCGAATGCTATAGAGATAGATAATATATATAGCAGCTATAGTGGATTTAAAGCGTAACTTTTACTGCCAAGAATAAAAGATTTTTGGCAATCCTCAAAATGGACAATGCACATAACAGATATATTAAAAACTGAAAAAATTGCCAATGTCCCTGTATAGGATCATAACCTGACAGTAGTCAAAAAGTGGCAAAGGCATCAGTAAATACCTGTGTATATATATATTTATAACATGTTTTAACAGGACCAGACAATAAAATCCAGAAACAATTCTGTACGATGGGGCAGATGGATAAAAGGAAAAATCTCACCAAATTCGTTGGTCTCAGAGTTCCTCCAAAAGATCCTCATCCATAAAGGCCCATATCATCAAGTCCAAGGGGTTGACTGTCCCTGTTAGTCCCTATTAACTTGACTGACCCTTCAGACCCCAAGACTCCTGCCCTTACAAGGGCAGCCCACAGCTGACCCTTTAAATCTGGACAGCCCTGAACTGACCCTATGCGCCTCCGGACGCGTTTCTTCAAAAATTTTGAGTCATCAGGGGACTGGCACAAAGAACTGTAGAACACAGGGCTGGGCACCCTCTATCTGGGTTGTACTTTAGGCAATGGCAAGTACATTTCCAAGAGAGTGCATCACTATGAGCGCCCACCCATGTCGCTTCTGGTGTGCTGGACCGCAAGATGCATTTCAAGATGCATCATTATAGAACACCCTCGCTCCTAAACACACTGTGCACTCCACAATGGCCCAATAATAAGAGCCCACAACAACAGCCCCAGGCACCTGTAATGCAAGTACATGGCACAATATGTCAGGATGGTGTTCCATAAGTTAGAAAAGAAAACTCAGGTGGAGGTGTTCCCAGTATCAATGTCCAATAGTATTGGTTCTCTTGCAAAAAGTAGAATAAAGGACAAACAAAAATGAGGTATATAGGTTGAGTTAAAAACTGTAGGCAAAAAGCATAATTTATATGAAGCAACTGTATGTCAGCCGCTCATTCAAACCCCATGGAGACACGGTTTTCAACACAAAGATCCACCTTGTCTCCTTTTGCAGTAATAGGCGGTCCCAATCTCCCCCTCACCGGGGTTTAGCCACTTTCTCGATGCCCATGAATTTGATAATGTTTTTATCGTCACCATGGAATCCGTGAACATGTCTGGAAATAGGGGTATCTCTATTGTGTTCAATGTCACCTAGGTGCTCACCAATCCTACGCCTCAATTCACGCATGGTCTTGCCTATGTATTCCAGGCCGCATTGGCATACACCTCTATAAATAACTCCCTGCGTTCGGCAGTTAATGAAATCCCTGATGATAAATTCTCAGTCAACATTGGGACCTCTAAAGACTATAATTTTCAACGGAAGGGCAATTTATGCAGTTGCCGCACCTAAAACAGCCCTTAAGGTCTGATTTCAACCAAGACTCACTCCCTGGTGCTAGATAGTGGCTCCGCACCAATCTATCACGCAACGAGCGTCCCTTCCTATAGGTGATATGCGGATACCCACCCAAAAAAGGAACAATATCCCCATCCATCTCCAGGATAGGCCAGTACTTTAGAAGAGTTAGTTTCACTTCTGCTGCCCCATTACTAAATGTGGTGATGAGATAGATAATAACCTATTTTGCCTTAGGGTCAATATGATAGTCCAATGCCGCCTGAGGCACATTCATATGGTAACTATTCTCCTGCGTTGTTTACACGTGTATTAAATATATTATAATGGTTACATGTGGCTGTTATTTGATTTTGCACCTCGATCTGCTCATTTGTTTGCACTGGCTTAGTTCTCCCTTTGTGAGACTCCCATACTGTCACACCATTATTTGCACGGACCCTGTTTACTTTCTTTTGTCTTTCTACATACATGGTATATCTATTTACTCTATGCATCACACTGCCGTCCATTATTTAAATGTTAATTATATTCTATGTGTGTAGACCTTTCCATCTTATATTTAGGCTATGTGCACACAATGCGTTTTTGGTGCGCTTTCCCAGCGTCTTTCTACCCGTGGAAATGGGCCAAAAACGCTAGGTAACCTGTGTGCCAGCTAATGCAATGACAATCCTGAAGTGCTGTGCACATGATCAGGAATTGTCCTGTCAGGATTATCATTGCGGTTAAATCTACAGTATGTCAATTCTTCGTAGCGTTTATGCAGCGTTTTTCACCCATTGACTTCAATTTAGTCAGTCAAATCCGCAGCAAAAACACAGGTATAAATATATTTGCTGCGGATGTTTGCTGTGTATTTAACTGACTCAATTCAAGTCAATGAGTCAAAATCGCACTAAGAATTACCCGTGGGAGACTACTCCCCCATCATCCTACGGCCGCTCCCGCTGATAATAGCTAAGTAGTCTCCTCAGTCGGCGTCTGTGCGCAGTGTGAAAAAAAAAGAAGTAAAAATAAATTGATATTAAAATAAAAACACCTTTTATTCACCTGTCCGCCGCACTCCGAGTGTCCCAGTGATAGTTGACTCTTTCTGTACTTTTTTCGACAACCTGGCTTGTGGTCAGGCTAGTCCCTCACATGAGAGGCACCTATTTTAATATGTATTTTATCTGTCATTAATAACATTTATATTTGACTTTTGTTGTGACATGGTTCTTTCCATTTTCCTCCTTTGGGACACTTGGATGGCCTGTTTTGATTTTCTATTGCTTATGTATGGCGACAATTTACCTTGATTGGACCAAAAACTGTTGATTTACTCTACTTCTTCAGGTATATGTAGATTGTATTTTGTTGTAAATTTTAGTTATAATTGACAACAATGTTTTTATATTGTGCCCTGGTATATTGTGGGTTTCTTTTTGCATCCTACACATTCCCCTATTTTCTCTTTTTAAATGGTTTTAATATGTATATCCATTTGAATTGATGTATCAATAAAGAATTTTTACATTGGAGAAGAGAGTCTCTTTTTTTTCTGTTGGATCTATAGAGCTAAATAATAGACAGATAATAGATAGAGGCTGAAACCGAATGATGTCGGGGAGAATAAAGTTACATTTCTCCCTGCAGCGTTTGGCTAAGTGCAAGCACCGGACTAACCTGCAGATTAACCCCATATCTGCAGGTTCATAGCATTTTCGCTGGTGACAGGTTCCCTTTACCATTTAATATAGTCCCCTGAGTGTTTCTAAAAAGTAATAATCTGACTGATACCTCTACAATCCCCCACATAATATGATGACCCCCAGGGCTGCCACCAGGAATTTCAGTGCCACATACTGGCAACATTTTCGTGCACCCTTGAAAATGTTGCAGGGTCCACCACAGCTCCGCCTCCACCCCTGCTCCACCTCCATCCCTTGAACCTTCCACAATCCCACCACCCACTCTTGGAAAAACTCCACTTTTGCACCACCTCCTCACCAATCACACATTAACAGTTCCCATAGAACTTCATATCACATACATAGCCATCAGCTTTCAATTTGGCCAAAAGATTTTTTCAGCCTGCTACCACAACAAGGTAGACTCTTTCTTTTGGCTGGGTCCTACTCTACTATAACCTATTAATCATTAAAATATCCAATACTCTTTTTAGGTATGTTTTTATTTATTTTTCTTTAAAGGAATGTGACATATAAATTTTTTAAAATGATCAATAATACCACATACAAGAGACAAATACTGTCACACCATGGCTGGACCGCATATTACCACCACATAGTAACCAAATAATACCACATACAAGGGACAAATACCACCACACCATGAGCAGGCTACATATTACCACCACATACATGGGATAAATACCTCTACACCATCACCAGACCACATATCACCACCACATAATGACTGAATAATACCACATACAGGAGACAAATACCGCCACACCAAGACCAGACCACACATCACCACATAGTGACCGAATACTGCAATACTGATCATTAATAAAAAAAAAACACAATTCTAATGCCATTAGTGCACAGGAGCTCTGTACATAGTATACAGTGTATAGTTTAAGTGTACAAGTAATATAGGGACTCACCAGTGACATTATACACAGGAGCTCTGTATATAGTGTCAGTGAAGAGGTAATATAGTGATCACCAGTGACATTACACACAGGAGCTCTGTATATAGTGTCAGTGTACAGATAATACAGTGATCACCAGTGACATAATACACAGGAGCTCTTTATATTGTGTCAGTGTACAGGTAATATAGTGATCACCAGTGACATTTTACACAGGAGCTCTGTATATAGTGTCAGTGTATAGATAATACAGTGATCACTGGTTCCATAATACACAGGAGCTCTATATAGTGTCAGTGTATAGGTAATACAGTGATCACCAGTTACATCATACACAAGAGTCCTGTATACTCTATATAGTGTATAGTGTCAGTGTACAGGTAACACACTACCTCACCAGTGACATCTCTAGTTGAAGTCCTTCATGTTCGCTTTTCTTAATCCTGCGCAGACTGCCATCAGTTCTTGCAGCCAGGACTCGTCTCTGCATAAAATATCACAGTTATCTAGAGCACTGCTTTCAGAGCATTTTCCCCATTTTTTCTTCAACTTCTACACTACTCCAGATGAAGAAAAAAGCGACATAGTGCTGCCCTGCACAGTAACAGGACCCCCCCTCAATTCATCATGATTTGCTCTCCCCCTCCCTCAAGTCACCACCATTTGCTGTTCCCCACCCCCCAGTCTCAATTCATCACCATTTGCTGTTCACCATCCCCCAATCTCAATTCATCATTATTTACTTTCCCCCACCTCCAGTCTCTATTCATAATCACTTGCTTCTGGCGAGTGGTGCGCGTACGCAATTATGTCATCGTGTATGCGCCATCACCATCGCGTCACAGAAGAGGAGGAGGAAGCCCTGGAGCTATGCGACTGTTCGGTATTGACGTCTGTGCAGCACCAAACAGGAAAGCTCCCTGCGATGAAATGTTCACTGTATATTATACCCTGGGGTCCGGTGAGCAGAAGCACAAATCTCCCTCTTTCCTTCTGCTCACCGGGCCCCATACCACAGTAAGGGCAGTAATGCCCTGATGGTGGCCATGATTGCAAGTATAAAGTTCCTCAGTACACCCCTTTTAATTAGTAGAAATGGATCCAGGGTGCATGGAACATCAGGGATCATTTGGCTCCTACTATAATAGACATATAGGAGATCAGCTCCACCAGACATATAAAATTGAACCTGAGGCTGAAGCCCACCGTCAACACAAGTGCGAGAATCATGGGAACATTTTATGTAATTTTGCAGGGGTCTTGTACCATTGTGAGAGCATCTTAAAGAGGTTGTCCACTACTTTTACATTGATGACCTATCCTTGGGATAGGTCATCAATGTCTGATGTCACCACCCACCCATCAGCAGCTATCAGCGGCGGCGACCAATGGCCGGAAGTACTCACTTACCGAGCTGCCCTGTCTAGTTGTATTGGCCGCTACAGGGTACTACACATCCACCTCCTATTGTTTTGAATAGGAGGTGGATGTACAGTACCAAGCCACGGCCACTAATAGTAGACGGTCAGCTCGGTAAGTGAGTACTTCCGATTACAGCTAATCAGCGAGTTGTCGGGTGTCAGACCCCGGCCTATCAGACATTGATGACATATCCTAAGAATAGGTCACCAATGTAAAAGTAGTGGACAACCTCTCTAAAGTTGAGTTCCTGTAGCCTACAGGAAACTGATCATTTGTGTGTCCCACATTTCTTGGGGCCTTTCTTCATGGGGTCTGAGGAGGATAGCAGTCCACTTTTGAAATCTGTTGCCTGTTATCAATATAATATTTTTGTTTGTATCCACGGCCAATACTTATCCATCTTCCACCATCCTTGGCACCCAGCTACCTCATTTTGTCACTTTTCTCTTATTTTACCGAGGTTCAGCTAGGAAAGGATCTAATAAGTTTCATTAGAGCTGTGCCAAAACCCTAGCACAACTCATACAGGTGAGCACTATGTTTTCGTATCACCTTATTATTGTGAGAGATACTAACTTAGAGGAGCACTATTGCTCTTTTTTTTATAGCAATAGATGGGTCTGTCGGCTTTGGGGGCAGAGCTCTATGACTTCTTTTTCGATTGGGTGAGATTTTCTCAGCACTCGCCAAAAATACTTCTGTGCCCATTCCTCCATTTGCACTGCTCCAATTTCTTCTGATAGCCTCCTGTGTGTATTTTCGTTATCATTGAGGTGTAGGACAATGTCTGCAATTTGTGAGGAACGCTCCTGAATGACTGTCTTGTGTAACTCCAGAAACTTTGACATGTGGTCTTGTGCCTCTTCTATATCACTGACTGTCTGACCCACATTTTTATTTCTCTTTAGGTTTTCCATGTCTTTTTTCTGAGATGCTTCAATCCTCCTTCTATGTCCTGTTTAGTAGGCGTATCTTTCCAGTCCCAGTCTTCCATTGTGTTGGAGAGGTTCTCTGCCATTTTTTTTATAGGAATTGGATGTTGGATTTGGTTGGGCATATCAGGGGTTGATCAATGGCAGTGTTCCTCTATGTGACGACCAATGCCCGAGGAAGCCAGCTAGCTGTATTGTGTTCTGTGAGATGTGAGAGCTTAGTGAGGCAAAACTTGATCTGTCATTGTCAATCCCCCTCTCCTTAGAGACCATTAAAAAGGCACATATAGAAGTCCTTGTATTTAAGTAGTGTAAATCCAACGCAATAAGTGGATTCTTTCAGATGAGGTAGCAGAAGTTGGGCACAGGACCCTCCAGGACCTGGTAATGGGTGGTACTTCGTCTGTAGAGTCAAATAGGCAAAAATATTGTGTGAACAGATCATTCAGATAACTGGAGTAAGGTCTGGTAAGACACTAATGCCAAGAGCCCCCCAGAATGGTTAGCATGAGGGACACAGAGTGGGCATGGGGGACACTATATTCTAGATTTAAGAATTTTAGCTATATTCTGGCTGTATTTGTGATCCCCTTTCCTTTATGTTTCCCCTCCTACTCTTTCCCGCAATGGTACTTATTAATTGAGAGTCAATGTTCTTTCAGCTGTGGTTCTCCACGAGCAGGTTTTGGAAAATTCTGTTGTTTGCGCAGGAAGATGCATCTTTATACTAATTGGTGAACAAGTGCCAGCGGCGGGAATATTTCTGCATGAAAGGTCTCAATTCACCAAAGTCTGGGGTAGTCCGTGCACAGCAAGTCACCAGCATCCTGCTAACCCACTCTCTTTTTGTTGCGATGCCTATTAGTCGGGCTAAGGCTGCGAGGACTTGGTCCATTTTTGATAGTCAAAGCTGATTATTTATTTGATTACTGACTGATTGGAATAAATTATAGTTTTTAATATTTATTGACTAAATAATATGTTTTAAGTAACCTTTAATAAACCTCGTGAGCCTATTCTTTCTCCAAACTAAACTTGTCTAGTCTTTTTTTATTAATAGGTTAAAGGGAATCTGTCACCAGGTCTTTGTCACCTAATCTGAGAGCAGCGTAATGTAGAGACAGAGACACTGATTCCAGTGATGTATCACTTACTGTGCTGTTTGCTGTACTTTTGATAAAATCACTGTTTTATTAACAGGAAATCACTAGAGGACTAGTAAACTAGTACTAGTAAACCTACTATCAGGAAGTCCTCCAAATTCATGAGCCCTGTATAAATCCACCCCCACCACTGATTGGCAGCTTTCTGACTCTGCACAGTGTACACAGAGATCTGCCAATTAGTGATGTGGGCGGATTATACACTGCTAGTAATATAATGTGCACGCACCACCACGTTTCATCAGGAGATGACAGAAGAGAACTGCTTATAGTAAAATGCTGCTATATGGCAGCAGGATGCTGATTTTGCTTGTATTATTTGGGCAGTAAGGTTGGGTGGGTGCAACCTAAATGAAGACCAGTGTGCCAGCCAAAAATGTACAGTTACAGTATTGTCAGCAAGAATTAAACAAAGGATCAGACATCCAAGGAAATAGGATATCTTTATTGTGAACGCTATCAAGAAAAAAGCAGAACAAATCCACGGATTATAAAAATCAAAAATACACATCAACGTGTGCAAAATGACCAAAACATGTCCCAAGTCATGGACAGAACGGACAATCCACTCCATGCTCAAAATAACTTAAATCCAAAAACTTAAATGCATTTTATTGGGCTTTTATGTGATATCAACAATAAGTAGCAAGTATTTGTGAAGTGTAAAGGAAATTATACATGGTTTCCTAAATATTTTAAAAACATAATCTCTAGTAACTGTGATATATGAGAAATAGTATTATAACATAAAAGATAAAAGTAATAATTTTTGAAATATATGGAAACCCAAGGATTACAATGGTAATGGGGAGAGCTGGTATTTTATGTTAGGTTATTTAATGTATTATTAAGTTTCTGTATATGTGGATAAAAAGAATATGAAAATAAAAAAACAGCATTAGAAGCCGCCATGAAGTTCTTTGCCGTTCCTCTGGACTCTAAACTGTCACCCATGATGCCCACATCAGTGTATAGGGCAGAGCAGGCCATGAGCCACTGCCTGGCTGGTGCCACCTGAGGTTTCTGTCACCTCTGACCTCACGTCACCTGCACACGACCAACTGCCATTTACTTTCAACTGTCGGCTGAAGTGATCGGACGGAAGTCTACACACAGGAAGATATATGTGATAATGGCGTCTACTGGACACAGAGAAGGGAGCGAGGCGAAGAGAGAAGCTAAGAGGAAGAGAGAAGAGCACAGTGATACCACTGGATTAAAAAATATCACGAAGAAGAGGAGAGAGGCCGAAGACCATGGATTGGAGGATGAAGCGCCAACACCTGGATGCAGCAGGGACCCCGGAACATCCAGCCCCTACCCCACGCTTATTATGAGCAATTTTACCATCCATAAAATCTTGGGTAGGGGCAGCTTTGGAACAGTAAGTTTTCTGGCATTACAATGCACAAACCATACCTTAAACTTATCTATGATTAAACAAAATTACACCGACACACTTGACTTGCTTGGAAGATTAATTGGCCACGGCCTTTATTAAAAACATATAATACAGGTAACTTCAATTAATAACGTAATAATTATAAACAACCGCAGCTTAGCCAAAGCTCAAGCCCATTTACATTACCTATAACTTATTGTCCATTCGGTTCCCCGAATGACTAACCTCTCAGGCCGTGACTAGTAAAATGAAAGCCTTAAAGCAAAATAAAGGGGGGAGGGAGGGGCAGCAATTTCTTATGGCAGCGCCGAGAACTGACAAGCTCATGGGCGCTGCCAGTCACTATATACCCCCACCACTTATTTTATTTACAAAGTAACTCCCCTATCAGCAGGTGCAGCCAGGGGAGGAAACGCAATCTTCACCTGCGACACCTCACTACTGGCTGGGATCCGCAGCCAATCCAGACCCTGCTGCTGTGGCGGCAAAACCCAGCTGGAGAACATTATTCCCGCCAAAAACCCTATTTACTTTTAACCCTTTAGAAGAAGAGCAAGTGCATGATAATGCCAAATGCTCCCCTCCTAAAGGTCCGAGTCTGTCAATATATATTTATTTATTAACCTATATTTGCCATTTTATCTCCATTCGTCATCTTCTGTAGGTAGACATTCATTGAAGTGCACTTCTGTGGGATGATTGAAAAAATATCCATGTGCTCCCCTGCCCCTATGATTATTTCACATATTGGTTCATCTAATCACCATGGTTAGGTGTAGTGCTGCTATAAATGGGTATTCTGATTAATCGAAGAGCTGATCTCAGGGATTAACCCCTTAGTGACCGGACCAATTTTTTAATATCTGACCAGTGTCACTTTATGTAGTAATAACTCTGGAATGCTTCGACATGTCCAATTGGTTTTGAGAATGTTTTTTCGTGACACAATAAAATTGGTAAATTTATGTTGACTTGTTTTGCGTTTATTTATAAAAATAGGAGAAATTTGACAAAGATGTAACAACATTAGCAATTTTCAAACTTTGAATGATTATCCCTTTAATCCAGATAGTCATACCACACAAAAACATGAATAAATAACATTTCCCTCCTGTCTGCTTTACATCAGCACCATTTGAAAAATGTTATTTGTTAGCGTTTTAGAAGGTTTAATAATGTAGCAGTAATTTTTAATTTTTCAAGTTAATTTACAAAATTTATTTTTATAGGGACCTGTTCAGTTTTGAAGTGACTTTGGGGGTTCTATATATAGGAACCCACCCAAAAAATGATACTAGTTTAAAAACCGCACCGCATAACGTATTCAGAACTGCTTTCAGGTAGTTCATTAACCCTTCAGCTGATTTTCAGTTGTTAATACAAAGTGGAATAAAAGGAATGAAAAAATGTATTTTTATCACCTAAATTTTGATAACTTCTCAACAGGTCACTATAGCCGGCAGACTCTAAGGCCGTTATTTAGCCATGAACTGCCATGGCAAACATCAGGACCACACAATCAAGATCTCAGGATGCCAATGGGGTTAAAGAGGAAGCCCCCGCACTCTGCTAACTATTTATATTCTGTAGTCACTATTGACAGCAGCATCTAAGGGGTTAAACGGCCATGGTGTGTGCCAATACTGATCATGGGTGATGCAGCAAGTTGTCAGCTATAATGTACAGGTGACAGTTACAGGATAGTCACCTGACGGGGAACGCTAGTCTATAATATAACGCTACAAGCGTCCCTCTGTCTGAAGCCTTTATAGACAGCGCAAGTGCGACACGCCTGCGCAGTCTGGCTCCAGACTGAAGAACGCATGGAGCTGTTACAGGTAAGAGGAGTGTGTATGGCGCCGGTTATCGCTGTATGCGTTGACCCTGAACGCATACCGCAAACTCCGGCTCCATATTTACATAGTTACCTGACCGGGAGGAGCGTTGCTGCGGCGCCTCTCTTCTCACCAGAGACTGGGGCAGGAGTGAAGGAGTTGGAATCGGCTCATGCGCATAGTGCTCTCCGGCGCCATTTTACTGAAGACGCATTTGTACTCCGGCGCCGCACTCCTCCCCCGGCCTCCGACAGAACAGGACACAGCAGCGCTGGAGCACAGGTGAGTATAAGTGTTTTTTTTTTTGTATGTGTGCAGCGTGAAAGCGATGAGGGGTGCCATACATACCAGGATTGGGTGGTGAGGGGGCCACACATACCAGGATTGGTGTATGAGGGGTACCATGCATACCAGGATTGGAGGGTGAGGGGACCTTTCATACCAGGATTGGGGGTAAGGGGACCATACATAACAGGATTGGGGGTGATGGGACCATGCATACCAGGATTGGGGGATGAGGGGTACCATGCATACCAGGATTGGGGGGGGGTGAGGGGACCATGCACACCAGGATTGGAGGTGAGGGGACCTTGCATACCAGGATTGGGGATGAGGGGTGCCATACATACCAGGATTGAGGGGTGAGGGGTACCATGCATACCAGGATTGGGGATGAGGGGTGCCATACATACCAGGATTGGGGGTGAGGGGTGCCATGCATACCAGCATTGGGGATGAGGTGTGACATGCATACCAGAATAGGAACGAGGGGTACCATGCATACCAGAATAGGGATGAGGGGTACCATGCATACCAGGATTGGAGGATGAGGGGTACCATGCATACCGGAATAGGGATGAGGGGTACCATGCATACCAGGATTGGGGGATGAGGGGTACCATGCATACCGGAATAGGGATGAGGGGTACCATGCATACCAGGATTGGAGGATGAGGGGTACCATGCATACCGGAATAGGGATGAGGGGTACCATGCATACCGGATTGGGGGTGAGGGGTGCCATACATACCAGGATTGGGGGGTGAGGAGTACCATGCATACCACGATTGGGGATGAGGGGTGCCATTCATACCAGGATTGGGGGGTGAGGGGTGCCATGCATACCAGCATTGGGGATGAGGTGTGCCATGCATACCAGAATTGGGGATGAGGAGTACCATGCATACCAGAATAGGGATGAGGGGTACCATGCATACCAGGACAGGAATGCAGGGTACCATGCATACCAGGATGAGGGATGGAGTGCCATGCAGACCAGGATGAGGGGTACCATGCATACCAGAATAGGAATGAGGGGTACCATGCATACCAGAATAGGGATGAGGGGTACCATGCATACCAGGATTGGTGGGTGAGGGGACCATGCATACCAGGATTGGGGGTGAGGGATGCCATGCATACCAGGATTGGGGGTGAGGGGACCATGCATACCAGGATTGGGGATGAGGGGTGCCATACATACCAGGATTGGGGGGTGAGGGGTGCCATGCATACCAGCATTGGGGTTGATGGGTGCCATGCATACCAACATTGGGGATGAGGGGTACCATGCAGACCAGAATAGGGATGAGGGGCACCATACATACCAGGATAAAGGATGGTGTGCCATGCATACCAGGACAAGGGATGGGGTGCCATGCATACCAGGATTGGGGGATGAGGAGTGCCATGCATACCAGGATAGGGATGAGGGAGCCATGTATACCAGGATGAGGAATTGGGTGCCATACATACAAGGATTGGGGGATGAAGAGGCCATACATTCCAGAATTGGAATGAGGGGTGCCATGTATACCAGGATGAGGGGTACCATACGTACCAGAATAGGGATGCGGGGTACCATGCATACCAGGATGAGGGATGGGGTGCCATGCATGCCAGGATGAGGGGTACCATACATACCAGGATAGGGATGAGGGTTACCATACATACCAGAACAGAGATGAGGGGTGCCATGCATACAAGGATGAGGGGTGGGGTACCATGCATATCAGGATTGGGGGATGAGGAGGCCATACATACCAGGATTGGGATGAGGGGTGCTATGTATACCAGGATGAGGGGCACCATACATACCAGAATAGGGATGAGGGGTGCCATGCATACCAAAATTGGGGATGAGGGTGCCATGCATACCAGGATTGAGGATGAGGAGTGCCATGCATACCAGGATTGTGGATGAGGGGTGCCATGCATACCAGGATTGGGGATGAGGGGTGCCATGCATACCAGGATAAGGCTGAGGGGGCCATGCATACCAGGATTAGGTATCAGGGAGACATGCATATTAGGTTGAGGGATGAGGGGCGCGATGAATGCCAGGATTGGGATGAAGGGTGCCTCGCATACCAGGATTGTGGATGAGGGGTGCCATGCATACCTTGATTGGGGGTTGAGGTGTGCCATGCATACCAGAATTGGAGATGAGGAGTACCATGCATACCAGAATAGGGATGAGGGGTGCCATGCATACCAGGATTGGGGATGAGGGGTGCCATGCATACCAGGATTGGGGGATGAGGAGGTCATACATACCAGGATTGGGATGAGGGGTGCTATGTATACCAGGATGAGGGGTACCATACATACCAGAATAGGGATGAGGGTTGCCATGCATACCAAAATTGGGGATGAGGGTGCCATGCATACCAGGATTGGGGATGAGGGGTGCCATGCATACCAGGATTGGGGATGAGGGGTGCCATGCATACCAGGATTGGGGATGAGGGGTGCCATGCATTCCAGGATTTGGGATAAGGGGTGCCATGCATACCAGGATTGAGGATGAGGGGTGCTATGCATACCAGGATTGTGGATGAGGGGTGCCATGCATACCAGGATGGGGAAGAGGGGTGCCATGGATACCAGGATGGGGATGAGGGGTGTCATGCATACCAGGATAGGGATGAGGGGTGCCATGCATACCAGCATAGGATGGGTGGACAGGATGGGGGCAGCACAAATACCAGGATGGGGACAGCACAAATACCAGGATGGAGGGCAGCACATACCAGCATGGTAGACCATATACCAATAAAAATGCTCGCCACCCGGGTGTAGAATGGGTTCAAAAGCTAGTCTCTTATATCGCAGGTCAGTAAAAATACGTATTGGTGGTTACTAAGGTATTAAATCTGTGGGGAATTGGGGGACATGGTTTATTTCCATGTCCTGGTCCATATATGCTGCTATTAGAATACAATATATACTTTGACCTCTATGTTTCATAAACTTTAAATCAGCTGCACATTGATATACAACCAATACTGACCCCAACCAGCTCACAGATGGTGATAATGGAAAACCCCTTTTAGATCTACCCATAGACAGTCATAGAGCAGACAGTGCAGTATGGTGATAGCTTAGCTTTGCTCTGCTATAAGGTCCAGATTACTAGCAGACTCACAAACCACTCAGTCCATCCATTTCTTGTGCAGTAGATAAACCAGATGTTTTCCCGCTCCCATACCCATTTTGGAGGTTTCGTGACAGTTTTGCCCAGCTCTGACAAATTGGGCGAATCTGGAGCGGGACAGAGGGCTTTGCAACCCCGGTTGATCAAATTCAAATACGTTGAATTCTTAGCATTGTCTATTTCTTTCCTCAGGTGGTCCTGACATCAATCCCCAGCCGAAACATCTATATGGCTGTAAAAATGATCGAGAAAAGGGAGGTCAATGAAAACATGATTATGAGAGAGCGGCGGATACTCCTGGCAGCCAGAGACTGCCCGTTCTTATGTCATCTCTATGCCGCACAGCAGTCTCGTAAGCGCGCTTATTTCATCACGGAGTATCTGTCCGGCGGCAGCCTGGGGGCTTTGATTAAGATGTGCGGCTACTTGAACATCGACACCTTAAGGTGAGAAAGAGGAAGATCTACAAAAAAGTGAGAAGAGGGGTGGAAATAAAAGTGGAGGTTGGGATGTAACAGAAAGAGGGAATGTATTCCAGGTGGGAAGGAGGTGTCAGCGATGGCATAGATACTACACTCTGTTCTCTCCATCAGATTCTACACAGCAGAGATTGTGTGTGGCCTCCAGTTCCTCCATCGACACAACATCGTCCATCGGTAAGCAGAACTTTCCTCTTTCTCTCTGTCGCCTTTAAATGCTAAAAATATTGCCCCCAACTCTCCTGTGCTCCTTTCTGCCTATTCTTCCTATTCTAGCAGTGACCAATTCTCCATCTCCTGTATCACTGGGCAGATTTCTTATCCTATTGTCTTATTTCATTGCAGAGATCTTAAGCCGGAAAACATCATGTTGGATGCAGATGGCCACATTCGTATTATCGACCTGGGGCTCGCCCAAGATGGCGTCACCTCCTCCAATAACATCTCTGGAGTGACGGGCACTTTCCATTTCATGGCCCCTGAGGTGCATCGCAAAAAAGGATATGGCACAGCAGTGGATTGGTGGAGCCTGGGGATTGTGGTGTCCAAGATGGCCACAGGACGCTCCCCATTTTACAGTGGCTCCGTCAGCAATATGGCGTACAGAGCTATAACCAAAGGAAAGCCTGAAATTCCATCTTGGCTTGATGCTGACTTGAAAGATCTTATCAAGAAGCTGCTGTGCAAAAATCCTCAGAAGCGATTGGATGTGTGCGGGAACATCAGACTGCATCCATTCTTTACCAACATCGGCTGGGAGGATCTGGAGAAAAGGAGAGCACAGCCACCATTCAAACCATTCAGGCCAGTTCTGGAGAACCATCTTATGCAGTGGCCGGAGGAAAAGAAAGCCCGTAACCCCGTGCCCGGATTTAATTACGTGTCACCAAGCTGGGCACGGTAAGATCATCGTTCTCTGATGATAAATCCCATCAAATGTTCTTCTCACCTTGTGGCCATTATCACCGTCCTTGTCTTCTCCCACTCTTTCTGACAATGACTATGTCTCTCTTATTCTTAGGTGGATGAGAATATCTGGGCTGTGAAAGAATCCACGAACATCTGGTGAGTGACCGTTGTACACACAGGACACCGATCATTATATATGTACATTATGCCTGATGTCACTGAGATAAGATCCAGGAGATAGAAGTTGTTGAAATGTCTTCCTCTTATGTTTTGCAGGATGACCCCGTGCCAACTGCCCAGAACTCTTTGCCTCCTGACCCGTACCTCATATCTCTGCTGCTGTTTCTCACCTCGGCTGCCCTAAAACATCATCTCTCTCCATAACATCTTCATGCCAGACCACTGCTGTCATGTCGCTGCACCAGGACCTTGACTTGGCATCATCCAATCCTGGGCTGGCGATTGACATCAAACCAGCCTGAAGATCTTCAGGGCCCCAGGGAGCGGCCTGTGCTTAGTGTCCATCTGGTGAGTTCAGGAACAATAGTGTAATATAGGTCATTATTCCTGAACTCACTCAGCACAGGCCGGGTAAGTGTTACACCCATCACATCCCCATCACCCACACTACATGATAGGTATAGGCCGCACACTACACTATAGGTATAGACCCCCACTACATGATAGGTATAGGCCGCACACTACACTATAGGTATAGGCACACGCACACATAGACATATAGCGCATAGATAGAGATTTCGGCTTTGATTCTGGGATTTAATCTGATCGCCATATTTGGGGTCAGGAAGGAATTTTTCCCCCGTCACGAGAACAATTGGCACATTTCTCACGTGGGGTTTTCGCCTTCCTCTGGATCAACACGGCCTATAAATAGGTTTAGTAAAATAAAATAAGTAGATTCTCATATTTATAATGAAAAAAAATCTATAAAAAAATATAATTTATTTTTTGGTTTAAAAAAATATTTAACATAAATATAAAAATAAATTATTCTAAAAATATAAATAATTAAATACTGAAATAAAATAATTTCACTTATGTATAACACATTAGCTATGAGCCCTTGATCCTGGGATTCATCCAGATCACCATATTTGGGATCAGGAAGGAATTTTACACCTTCCTCTGGATCAACACTTCCTTAAATAGACTTAATCTTATAGTTGCATAAGTAGTTTATATATTAATGGCTTATTATAAATACATAAAAATAAATGAATAAATACATTTTTAAATATAGGCAGGTTTCAGATAATTTATAGCTGACACACACATAATATACATAGTAGCTCAGTACAAAAATAAGAAAAAGATGAATAGTTTATTACATTTTTAGCAGTGAATTTAATTCCACAGGTTCGGTACCAGCCCTTGATCCAGGGATTTATTCTGACCGCCATGTTTTATTTGGGGTCAGGAAGGAATTTTTCCCCCTGATATGAGGAGAATTGGCCTGTTCCTCACAGGGGGTTTTCGCCTTCCTCTGGATCAACACGGCCCATAAATAGGATTATTCTGATAGATAAATAATTTACACATATACATAATAGTAAAATATATAATAACCCCAATTTATAAATAAAATCTCTCTTTTAGCCCCTACATCGTTGTTCTTGCCTTTATTTCATCGGTCGTCCATGTAGTGAATGTGGGTTTAGCCCCTGAGTCTTATTCTTCAGCACTATGGACCTTGATGGGGTCGTCCAGTCTCATGTGAGGTTTCCCAATATGGGTCAGAGATAAAGCCCCAATGTGCTGTGAATAAAGACCAAATTGGTCCCTTCTGCACAAACCTCCTGCAGTAAGCGAGTACCCGGCAGCAAGTGCTGAATTTCCCTATAGCGCCTCCAAAGAAGAAATGAAGTATTGCACATGGTCGTCTGTAATCACTGGGCTATCCATGGAAATCATGGAAGTGTTGGGTCCTCCAGAGCAGATGACGCTGTTTGTTGGTCGTCTCCATTCTGAATAATTGGTGAAAATACAGAACGGGGTCCCTTCTTTTATCTCAGATTCCCATAAAATGACATTTGGATATTGGGCTTTCTAAACTGGTCAAGAACATCACATGTTCCAGCGCAACTTCAGACACCGCTCAGCTTACAATGAGCGGCAGCTGTAACCGCACCCCGACACTGACTGACAGCCGGCTCAGCAGTGCATCCGTACAGATCCGGCTGTCAGTCAGTGCCGGGGCGCGGTTCCAGGGGCCGCTCACCAGGGGCGTCGAGAAGCTCGTAGATCTGGGGCCAGGATCATGAGTGCACCGCCCCAAATCTCTAGTTAGCTTTTTTTTTAAAAATTTGAATAAACTTTAAAATGTGTACAGGCACGCACACACATAGGGTTTGCCTAACACAGCCCCGCGTGGTGCAGCTGTGCGATCACCTTGTAGCTCCTACTCCAGCACCCTGGTCCTCCTCTTCGGTGCCAACTACAGAAGAGGATTTATTCGTCCATGTGCAGGGCGACTGCACAGCATCGTGAGGAGGTAGAGGAAGGAGGTGGGTGGGCTAAGGCTGATGGGGACAACAAGGAAGCCGACCCTGAGGAGAGGGGAGACAAGTGCAGCCCTCTCCCATCTGTGGCTGCTGATCACACACAGGAGCTTCTTCCCTCTACTGTAATGCCACCACCAGCTCAACATTAGGGCCGGATGTCAGTCAGTGCCAGGGCGCGGTTACAGCTGCCGCTCTCTATACACCGAGCAGTGATTGAAACTGCGCTGGTGCCGTCCCCGTGACTGAAAGAGCGAGGCTGCCAGGGGGAATAAAGTTAATTTCCTCCCAGCAGCGGGGCTCTCAGTGCGGACACCGCTAGGTGTCAGAACGCTATTAACCTGCAGATTAACCTGCAGCACCCCAAGCTCGCTCTGATCTCTGAGGTTTATCCATGTAAATGCCTCTGTCAATCACTGAATGGTGATTACAGGGAGCTAATGAGTTACCACGGCAGCCAGTAAATGTAGCGTAAGCAATCGAACAATTGCAGGTTCAGATCCCCTAGGGGTACAAAAAAGAGTAGAAAGAAAAAAATGGGAACCTGTGAGGTGAGAAAACAGGGTTAATCTGCAGATTAATAGCGTTCTGGACCTGCCCGGTGCCGGCACTTAGAGCCCCGCTGCTAGGAGAAAATGAACTTGAAATGAACCAATAGCAACTCGCTAATTAACTTTCTCTATATCAGTGGAAGTAACCATGGATACTGTAAGGCAGCGCTAGTCATCATACTGGGGGATACTCGCTGCACCGGGTCAATTAAAGCACACCAGCCACGTTTTTCAGTTTTCACACTTCAGCAGTTTATTGCACTTCATAACTGCTTATCACACAGTCCATCTTAGTGGCTCACCGGCATATTACACACATAACATTCAGGAGCCTTTCCAGCGACAGACACGTCCACTTGGCTCGTTACAGCCCTCAGCTAGGCAACAACATAAATGTCCATATAACGCAGTGTTTTTACCTTTGGCAGGTTTTTAGCTGCTTCAGATTTATTCTGCCACCACTGTGGCTTTATGGCTTCCCAGATGGGGGTCTCCAGCCCTTGTACCATCCAAGGCTACTGGTATGCTTACACAGCCAACATCCAGCCTCTGCCTTTCAGGCTCTTGCCTTCCAAGTCTCTGGCCCTCCAAGGCTACTGGGATCGCTTACACGTAAGGATCCAGCCTCCGCCTTTCAGGCTTCACCAGGCTTCAATAGGCCTCACTAGGCCTCACACTCTAGCGGCGTCCCACACAGGAACAGGCCTTACACACACCCGCTGTGTCAAGACTACCAGGGTTTATATATCCTGTAGTACACAACCACGGGACCTGTGCTGATGTCACAGTCATGTGATCAGACATTCTGCGTGCACAGGACCTGCACTATGTCACAGTCATGTGACCAGTCACCTGAGGGGGAGGTACATGGTCAGCCCAAAACACATCCTGGACCCTTACAGTAATGCCAAGCAAACCGCTGCATTACAATACCTAAGGTCCTGCAATGCCTGCACATGAGGAAAGAGACATAGCAAATCAGAAAAATTATACTACATTTCTAATTGGAGGTATTTGCTAATATTATTATTATTACACCTACCGTATTTTTCGGACTATAAGATGCACCGGACCATAAGACGCACATAGGTATTAGAGGAGGAAACTAGAAAAAAATATAAGCAAAAAATGTGGTTAAGGTTAAATGTGTGCTGCGACCTGCGGTCAGTGTGCCCATTATTAAAGACCATGAATATTCACCACTTCCATGTGAGTGGATTGTAGTGAATATTCATGGTCTTTAATAGCGGGCACACTGACTGCAGAGCACAGCAGGAGCCGTACTGTGGCTACAGTGTGCGCGCTATTAGGGAGAATGAATGGTCACTGCTCCCCACGCACAAAGTCCCTGCATGGGGAGCAGTGACTATTCTGGCACAACATCTCACTGTGTGAGGGCGCATGGCAGTTACGCCATGCGCGGCTCACACATTGAGAACCCTGTCGGCTGCAGAGCGGGACGCAGCACTGGAGGAGAGAGGAGGAGAGTATAATTGTTTATTTTTTTTCTGTGCAGCGTGACGGGGATCAGGGGGTGCCAAGCATACCAGGATGAAAGGGGCCATACATACAGGGATGAAGGGTGCCATACATACAAGGAAGAGGGATGAGGGGGGCCATACATATAGGGATGAAGGATGCCATACATACCAGTGTGCCGGCTATTAAGGAAAATGAATATTCACTGGTAGAATATTGGTAGAAACTGGTAGAAACGCTTGGTAGAAGGTCTGCCATGTTCCCCAATGATGGCATGTGCTATTGTGGCGCCCCTGAGGGTTCAGTCGCCACAGAGGTACTGCACCTCACCCAGAGGTGTGGTGTCTCCTTCTCTCAGGTAAGGAGGGAGTGCTGCCCGGAACCCCAACACCCACATTCAATATTACACTACTCAAGGCCGGCTGGAAGGGCAAGATGCATGTGCACAGTGCTGAGCCCTGTCCCTGGCTGGAGTGGGGGGAACCATAGGTAGGGGGAACCAGTAGTGGGTGTGGGTGGCAGAAGCTGTTTAGGGGAGCACCATTGTAGGAGATATAAAAAGGGAAGCCATCTTAGGGTGGCAGGTCAGTCAGTGAGAGGAGAGAGTGAAGACAGTCTGGGAGCAGAGTCTCTTTAGGAGCTCTGCTCCACAAGTGGGGCCTAGTGATAGAGGCCCAGGAGGGGAGCAGAGGAGGAAGGCTCCGTTCTATTGAAGAGCTCCCAGGGGGTACGGCGAGTGCAGGACGGCACCCGTACGCCCCAAATCTGTCAGAAGGCAGAGGGATCAGGCCGCAAGAAGGGGACCGTCCCCTGGACCAGCCGTGTTACTTCAGGTCTCGGCTGGAAAAACCGGAGGCTTCTGGCTTTCATAGTTCAGTTGCCAAAGCCTCATTCTAGTCACCATGAGGGTCAAGCAGGTCCGGGAACTCCAAGTTGCCCAGAGGAACATCAGAGAATCCGAGCGGGACTGTGAGTGGGGAAGCGCAGGGCAGGAGGGAGAAGACCCAGCGTGAAGTCGGTCTAGAGAGGAACATAAGAAAGCGGGGTTCCGTCAGGTGCTCCTAACCAACCTGAGAAAGAGCTGAACCCCCGGTCTGGTGAATGCAGCGCGACGTGGGAGGCTGGCAACCGCGCAGTGAATCAGTGGAACGTACACGAGAACTGTGAGTAAAGACTCGGACGACTGCACTGCACTGCCTCCGTCCATTATTTCAGCTGTGCCATCTTTCCCCCTGCACTACAACACCCAGCTCATCCTGCATCGTCCACACTGCCCTGGAGCTAGCTCTTCCTGTGGAGAGCCACACCATCCCTGCTGCAGTAATATCAGCTTCAGAGGAATGCTCCGCAGCGGCGGCTCCCTTTGGCCGCATTCCACAGGTGGCGTCACGAACTCTATAAATCCCATATAAATAATCTTCCCCCTTTTTATTGACCGTCCTGGGCCACGGACCGGGCCAGCCACCGTGATATTCCCCACCAGCATCCATAGGCCCGGCTGCCGACTGCCCCACGGCCCAGGGGAGCGCGTCACTATGCACATGCTGCGGAAATTTCCTCTGCGGATTATCATTGCGGAAAAATCCGCAGCACTACCAATTATTTTGCGTAATCGCGTCATTTTCGCCGCCATTGACTTGCATTGAATCGCATAATATCCGCATGACTACATGTGCACATGCGGATATTAAGCGATTCAATGTGCGGATGGTACCCGGGTTTGGAGAAGAGGAGACTATCCTCCAGACCTGGGTACCATAGTACCTGTGAAAAAAAAAAATTAAAATAAAAAATAAATATTATACTTACCTTCTGATGGCCCCTGGTCTCCTTATCCGATGCGTCCGGTCTCCCCAGCAGGTCGCGATGGTCTAAAAGGACCAGTCATGACGTCATTTAGTCATGTGACGGGTCACGCGACCGCTGACATGACTAAATGACATCATAGCAGGTCCTTTTACACAACCGCGAGACACCGGGGAGACCGGACGCATCGTATTGGATTTTTTACCATTCTTTTACGGTCATACTATATAAATCCATGCCGGTTGCATGGATTTATATAGTGTGACCAAGTTGTCAAGCACTTTCCAAGTGATGCTAAAATTGCTTGGAAAGCGCTTTACAACCCGCATGCGGAAATGCATGTGAAAAACGCTTCACATCCGCATGTCCCTGGCAGGAAAAACACATGTACAATCCGCATGCGTTTTTCTGCCAGGGAAATGCAGAAACGCTCAGGAAAAATCCGGAGCATTTTTGCATCGTGGGCACTTAGCCTAAGACGCACCCCCACTTTACACCAAATTTTGGAGGAAAAAAGTGTGTCTTATTATAGTCTGAAAAATACAGTACTACATATTGGGATAGGATCTTGAAGATGGGAATACCCCTTTAAGATCGGACAAGCCCTTTTACCCTTAAAACAAACCAGTAACTTATTCAAATCAGTACAAAGTTGTAATTTGCTCACTTTGATGCCAGTTTTTTTGATCAGTAACCAGTAGCCACTCCGTCAGCCTGGGAAAAACTGATTTTGATGTGGATCTTCCTGTTTTGTGCTGGTGCTGCAAGACCAGTGGCCCAAGGTCATTTAACCCTTTAAAAACACCAGTTACTTATTCAAATCTAGGAGAATTGGCTATTTGCCCATTTTGATACCAGTTCTGATACTCAGAAACCATTTGGGCAATGCTGAAATGATCGGAATTTGATTTGGGGCAACACTATCTGTGTAATGGTGGTGTGAGATCAGTGTCTCAAAATCATTAAACCCCTTAAAAACACCAGTTACTTATTCAAATCTGGGAATAGTATGGGGCAGGGGCGTACATAGGAATCATGGGGCCCCAAAGCAGAAGCTCTAATTGGGCCCCCTCAAAAATAATAGGTAAATAATTGTTGAGTTTACAGAAGAGCAAATCTCACAACTTTACAGCCTCTACATAGTAATTTTCCTCCTGCTGAAGTCCTAGATTCCTCTTTCATTGCCCATAAAATATAATGCCAACAAAAGTGCCCCCCAGACACAGTATGATACCCCCATGGTGAATTCCTCCACATTACCCTCCACATGCACAGTATGATGACCCTACTGTACCCCACCTCAACTCCCCCAGAAAATTATGGTGACCCCAACACAGTATGACCCCCACACAGCTCTCTATGCAGTATAATGGGCCTACATACAGTATAATGGCCCCCACACAAACCTTCACACTCCACAGAGTATAATGCACTCGCCATGGTCCCCCACACAGTATAATGCACTCGCCATGGTCCTCCATACAGTATAAGACACTCGCCATGGTCCTCCATACAGTTTAAAACACTCGCCATGGTCCTCCACACAGTATAAGACACTCCACTTGGTCCTCCACACAGTATAAGACACTCTCCATGGTCCTCCACACAGTATAAGACACTCCCCATGGTCCTCCACATAGTATAAGACACTCCCCATGGTCCTCCACACAGTATAAGACACTCCCCATGGTCCTTCACATAGTATAAGACACTCCCCATGGTCCTCCACACAGTATAAGACACTCCCCATGGTCCTCCACACAGTATAAGACACTCCCCATGGTCCTCCACACAGTATAAGACACTCCCCATGGTCCTCCACACAGTATAAGACACTCCCCATGGTCCTCCACACAGTAGAAGACACTCCCCATGGTCCTCCACATAGTATAATGGACTCCTCATGGTCCACCACACAGTATAAGACACTCCCCATGGAACTCCATACAGTATAGCGCACTCCCCATGGTCCTCCACACAGTTTAAGACACTCCCCATGGTCCTCCACATAGTATAAGACACTCCCCATGGTCCTCCACACAGTATAAGACACTCCCCATGGTCCTCCACACAGTATAAGACACTCCCCATGGTCCTCCACACAGTATAAGACACTCCCCATGGTCCTCCACACAGTATAAGACACTCCCCATGGTCCTCCACACAGTATAAGACACTCCCCATGGTCCTCCACATAGTATAATGGACTCCTCATGGTCCACCACACAGTATAAGACACTCCCCATGGACCTCCATACAGTATAGCGCACTCCCCATGGTCCTGCACACAGTATAATTCACTCACCAAGGTCCTCCACACTGTATATTGCACTCGCCATGGTCCTCCACACAGTATAATGCACTTCCCATGGTCCTCCACACAGTATAAGACACTCCCCATGGTTCTCCACACAGTATAGTGCACTCCCCATGGTCCTGCACGCAGTGTAATGCAACCCCCATGGTCCCCCACGCAGTATAATGCAGCCCCTCACAGGGAAAAATGCAGCCCCCACCAAAGAATAAAATACAGCCTCCCAACATAGGGTAAAATGCAGCCCCCCATAGGTTAAAATGCAGCCCCCCAAAGGTTAAAATGCAGCCAGCCATAGGGTAATTGCTGCCTCACCATTGGGTAAAATGCAGCTTCCCCAATAGGGTAAAAATGCAGCATCCACCATAGGGTAAAAATGTGGCCCCCATAACGTAATTGCATCCCCACCATAAGTTAAATGTAGCCCCCCCAATAGAGTAAAATGTAGCCCTCCAATAAGGTAAAATGCAGCCCCCCCAAGGGTTAAAATGCAGCTCCCCCATAGGGTAAAATGCAGCCCCCCCATAGGGTCAAATGCAGTCCCCCTAATAGGGTAAAATGCAGCCCCCAGTCATCCAGTATTATCAGTACTAACTGATTTAAAAAAAAAAAATACATACTTACCGCTCCTCACTCCCCCGCCGCTCCAGTCTCTGCAGCGCGTCTCCTCTCATCACCTCAGCAGCTGCCAGCTCCACTGTCTGACACAGCGTGGTGCATCATCACACCGCTGCGTCAGATGCAGAGGAGGAATGATGGTGTGTCACCCAGGGGGAATAGAGGGGATTCGGTACCCGGGCCTTTTACCTTGTTTAGGAGATCACGGCAGTCGGCTCCCGGGCCCGTACTCTGGGTCTCTCTTTAAAAAGGGGTTTTAGTGTACAGTTTGTCTCGTGACGCCACCTGGGGTTTCCGGTAATGGTTATTGGCGCTGCTGCAGACCTCCGGGGGTGATGGGATGGCAGCTGGGATGTTCCTGCTCCCCACAGGTGGAGCGGGCCCCCGGGGCAGTGTAGCTGCAGATGATGGTGAAGCTGGGACTTGTGGTACAGGAAAGATGGCGCAGCGGAAAAAACTGACAGAGGCAGTGCAGTGCAGTCATCTGAGTTTTACTCACAGTTCTTGTTCAAGGTTCTCAGGTACACTGTATGGGTGTCAGCCTCTGCGTCGCACTGCGTTCACCAGACCCGGGGTTCAGCACTTTCTCAAATATATCAGGAGCGCTTGACCGAACCCCACTTTCTTTATGTTCCTACTAGACCGACTTCTCACGCTGCGTCTTCTCCCTCTTGCCCTGCGCTTCCCACACACAGTCCCGATCGGGTGCTCTGAAGTCCCTCTGGGCAACCTGGAGTTCCCGGACCTGCTTGATGCCCTTCACGGTGACTAGGGTGAAACTGTGGCGACTGCACCATGGAAGTGCAGAAGCCTCCTGTTTTTCCAGCCGAGACCTGGAGTAACACGTCTGGTCCAGGGACCGGTTCCCTTCCTGCGGCCTGATTCCTCTGACACCTGGCAGATTCGGGGCGTACGGGTGCCGTCCTGCACTCACCGTACCCCCTAGGATCCCTTCTGTATAACGGAGCCTTTCTCCTCTGCTCCCCTCCTGGGCCTCTGTTACTAGGCCCCACTTGTGGAGCAGAGCTCCTGAAGAGACTCTGCTCCCCTCCTACTCACTGACTGACTGTCCTCACTCACTGACTTGCCACCCTAAGATGGCTTCCCTTTAAATACCTCCTACAATGGTGCTCCCCTACCCTACGTCCTCCACCCACACCCACTACTGGTTCCCCCTCTCTTTGGTTCCCCCACTCCATCCAGGGACAGGGCTCAGCAGGAGACACAGTGCATCTTGCCCTTCAAGCCGGCCTGGAGCAGTGTAGTGTTGAATGTGGGTGTTGGGGTTTCGGGCAGCACTCCCTCCTTACCTGAGAGAAGGAGATACCACACCTCTGGGTGAGGTGCAGTACGTCTGTGGCGACTGAACCCTCAGGGGCGCCACAATGGGAAAGGGAGTGTCACATGACGCTGCCTCCTCCATCATTGCTTTCAACTGTATCGGCATCTGACTTACCAGAGAAGGGGGGGGCCCGATGCAGAGTGGGGGTCAGTCGATGTGGAGGCCCAATGCAGGAACGGCGGGGGCCTGATGCGGGGGGTATACAGTGCAGGCGCTGACACCGGGCCCCCCCCGGCTCACGGGCCCCATAGCAGTCGCGTGGCCTGTCGCCACTGGCAGTACGCCACTGGTATGGGGGCAGTATTAATAGTTCCTGATTAATGGCACCAGTATAAATACATCTTAGGCCATGTTCAAACGTTGAGTATTTGGTCAGTATTTTACATCAGTATTTGTAAGCCAAAACAAGGAGTGGGTGAAAAATGCAGAAATGGTGACGTGTTTCTATTATACTTTTCCTCTAATTGTTCCAGTCCTGATTTTGGCTTACAAATGCTGATGTAAAATACTCAACGTGTGAACATAAAGAGTAACTAAACTTTTGGAAGTTTTTTTTAATATGTTTTAGTTCCTTTAGTTCTGAGCAGATTAGTGGGAAACCACTTTTTGAGACCCCCACTGATCACTCAAAATACCGCTTAGAAGTGTGCAGCTTAGGAGACAGGAGAGCACACAACAAAGTACAGATGTAGTAGAAAGTCATAGGCTCCTATCGCCACTTTTAAGAGGTCTTTTGTGTTATCTGTGGAGGTCACAGAACCCAGAGACCCAGAGACCACCGATCTGCTAAGAATTAAATGGCCTAAAGTATATAAAATATCTACCAAAAGTTAAGTTGCTCTTTAATTGTTTATAGGTGCTACTGCCTGTGTCTAATCAGTACTGTGGTTTCTGTGTGGTCAGCAGTTTGATTATGGCTGGTAACAACAACTCCCATCATCTCCTTCCCATTGTTAAAGGGACACTCCCATTAAAATTTTTAGGGACTAATGCTATGTGAATGTTTATATATCAAAATGAGAAGAAAGAGTTTTATCGGCATAAAAACAGATTTTATTACATTATTATTCAATATATAAAAAGAGTATTCAAGCAATAATAGAAATAAAGTGCATGGAGATAGCAGCGATGACCACCGGTGTCACTAGTCCTATATATAGATAGAGCTCATGTATTCCACATGCAGTGGATAGAAGACAATATAGCCAAGCCACATTATTTAGTGAATTAATGTGTCAGTCCTGGGATAAATATATAAATTAGTGGTACTAAATAGAAGGAATAGTTTCAAAATAGGACTGTTAAGTTACCCATATATTACACAAACAATGGTGCATGGCAAAAGAGAGCTATCTATTAAAGATTAAGTAAATCATCATTAGTCTTACCAAGTGAGAAGGCAATAGGACACCAGCGGTTTAAGGGTGTGCAATGGCGTACCCCAGCGTACTCCGACGGGGGGTGGGGGCGCGAAACGCGCGTTGGGGTACACTGGGATACACCATTGCACACCCTTAAACCGCTGGTGTCCTATTGCCTGCTCACTTGGTAAGACTAATGATGATTTACTTAATCTTTGATAGCTCTCTTTTGCCATGCACCATTGTTTGTGTAATATATGGGTAACTTAACAGTCCTATTTTGAAACTATTCCTTCTATTTAGTACCACTAATTTATATATTTATCCTAGGACTGACACATTAATTCACTAAATAATGTGGCTTGGCTATATTGTCTTCTATCCACTGCATGTGGAATACATGAGTTCTATCTATATATAGGACTAGTGACATCGGTGGTCATCGCTGCTATCTCCATGCACTTTATTGCTATTATTGCTTGAATACTCTTTTTATATATTGAATAATAATGTAATAAAATCTGTTTTTATGCCGATAAAACTCTTTCTTCTCATTTTGATATGTGTATCATGAGTCGGCACTCTTTGGGGCTTGTGGGAAGCACCTTCTCCCATAAACACCAACATAGCTATAGACGGGTTGTACTATTAGTAGTATGTGAATATTTATGTAGTGAATGATGTGTAGGTGTTTTATTATACTCACCGATCGCTGTCGTCTCCGGTGACCAGCACTATTCCCGTCCTCTTCTGAGTCACCCGACTGAAGTTCCGACTCTCCGGATCATACAGGGTTCTCTGCGTGAGCAGGAGGTCGTTATTACGATGTAAGTCTATGGAGCTTCGCTTTGATGCACCATAGGCTTACACTGTAAAAGCCTCGTTCTCTCACTCCATAGACTTGCATTGGAAAAGTCACTTCCAGTTCTTCACTTCCGTGACCTAGACTGTCAGAACTTCTTGTTGCATATTTCTGAAGAGGACCAGAGTTGCGCTGGACACCAGAGAAGACAGCAATCAGTAAGTATATTAATATACCTACACTACACTACATGTACATTCACACATGTTTAGGTCATAATATTTTTTAATGAGATTGCTTCTTTAAGGTCATACAGGGAGTTGCAGGTTCATGTCATGCAATAGCATTTATATATAGAATTGTATATCGCATGATATTGCTGCCGTATTGTATATTGTTGCTGTATTCAAGTACTGATGATGGTTCTGGTGCTGTATTCATATACTGATGACAGCTATGCTACCATATTAATGTAATGATGGTGGTTCTTGTGATGCATTCATATACTGATGGTGATTCTGGTAATGTATTCATATACTAATGGTTGTTCAGGTGGTGTATTCATATACTGATGATGGTTTTGGTAGTGTATTCATATACTGATGATGTTTCTGGTACTGTATTCTTGTACTGATGATGGTTCTTGTGCTGTATTTTTGACCTGATGGTGGTTCTGGTGGTGTATTCATATACTGATGATGGTTCTGGTAGTGTATTCATGTACTGATGGTGGTTCTGGTAATATATGTAGCATCGGCGTCTCTGCCCCGTACTAGGCAGAGATGCCGTCCCTCTCACCTCCCCGCTCCCGGCGCGGCGTCCTCCAGCGCTTCTCTCCCCGCTGCTTCCGGCACGCGCTCCTTCCCCGGCAGTGTGCTTAGAGCGCGCGCGCGCTCCCCCTCTCCTAAAGGGACCGCGCGTGCCGTCATAAGGAGTCCCCGGCCAATTGCCGGAGGACCTCCCATATATAAGGCACCTCCTCCAAAATGGAGGTGCCCAAGCAATGTTGTTGCAAAGCCTTCACTCTGCTTCAGCCCTCAGGTCCAGTTACCAGTTACCTGCCAGTCACCTGCCAGATTCCTGCTTTTTACCTGCCAATCACCTGCCTGATTCCTGCCTGTTACCTGCCAGTCATCTGCCAGATTCCTGCTTGATACCTGCCTGATATCCGCTTACCAGCTTGCAAGCCTGCGGTCTGACGGTCTGCTCTCCGACACCTGTCAGTCTGTCTATGGACCAGCCTGCCCGCTCACCTGGGAGCGCTCACCTGTTACCTGCCTGCTAGCCTACTTGGAGGCTCTGCCGTCACTTGCCATGACCACCTGCCTGTCCAGAGACTCTTGCCCGCTCACCTGGGAGCGCTCACCTGCTACCTGCCTGCTAGCCTACCTGGAGGCTCTGCCGTCACTTGCCGTGACCACCTGCCTGTCCAGAGACTCTCGCCCGCTCACCTGGGAGTGCTCACCAGCCACCAGCCCGCTGCCCTTCTACCCAGAGACTGTCCCTGTCACTTGCCGTGACTACCTGCCCCTCTACCCAGAGACTGTCCCTGTCACTTGCCGTGACTACCTGCCCGTCTTCCCTGGGAGCCACCCGCTTCCTTACAAGGACTGCCCCCTTGTATAGTTGCTCAGAGGTTCCACCTCCCAGACCCGTTACAGTTTGCTCGGGCCATGGAACCCGGTGGCCCCCAGATCTCCGATCTGCACCAGGAAGTCTTACGTCAGAAAACTCAGCAGGAGGTGGTACTGTCCTATCTACGGTCCGTTAACTCTCGTCTAGGCGCATTGTGTGACTCGTCTATGTCTACCTCTGGTCCAGCCATGCCCATTCCTGCAGTACCGCTATCCAGTCCCTTCATGGTACCCGACTATGGACCTCGGCTTCTGGCACCCCCACACTTTGCCGGCGAACCTACTTTAGCTCGGGGTTTCATAAACCAGTGCACCCTGCACTTTGAGCTATTGGCATACCAGTTCATCTCCGACCGGGCCAAGGTGGCCTTCATCATGTCCCATCTCACTGGGGAGGCACTGGCATGGCTAAATCCCCTGTGGGAGAGAGGGGATCCCTTGGTGTCCGACCTGCCGTCTTTCCTCGCTGCTTTCCGGAAAGTCTTCGATGAACCTGGACGGAAAACCTCTTCTGCCTCCTCTCTGCTACGTCTCCGCCAAGGGAGTCTCACCGTGGGCCAATATGCCATACGGTTCCGCACCCTCGCTTCTGAGCTTGCCTGGGAAAATGAGGCTCTGGTGTCCGTCTTCTGGGTCTTTCCGGTCGGATTAAGGACGAGTTAGCTGGTCGGGACATTCCTACCACTCTGGATGACCTGGTGTCACTAGCTACCCGGATTGGCATCCGGTTCCAAGAACGTGCCAAAGAGACTACCTGGGAGAAAGACTTTTCTTGCTCTGCTCCTACTTCCCTGAGACCTGCCTCTCAACCAGTCACTCCGCGGGCGCTCTCGCCTGAATCTATGCAGATCGACCAGACCAAGATGGTCAGATCTCGCCAAGAATCTCGCCGAGCCGAGGGAAGCTGTTTCTATTGTGGCAGTATGGAGCACTTCATCCGTTCCTGCCCGGAAAAGCCGGGAAACGCCAGTGTCTAGGACCGCTCGGAGAGGTCGTCCTAGACAAAAGTAAGCCCTCTCCGTCTCTGACTTTACCGGTCTCTATTGCTTGGGGAGAAAACCATCACTTTGAACTCGCCCACCTGGATTCTGGAGCTGCTGGAAACCTCATCTCCCAGTCTCTGGTAGAGAGATACCGTATTCCCACCAAGTCCCTGGCTGAACCATTATCAGTCGCCTCCGTGGATGGAAGACTTCTCTCGGAGACCATCCTGCTCGTCACTGAACCCATAACCCTGCAGGTGGGAATGCTGCACTCTGAGGAAATCTCATTCCATGTGCTGTCCGGACTGTCTCACTCCCTGTTGCTAGGTCTACCTTGGCTCCAGACGCACAAAACCGTATTGAACTGGCGATCCGGTGAAGTACTCCGATGGGGTCCAGACTGCCATAGGACCTGCCTGGTTCCGGTCCGCCCAGCTCGCCCTCCGCCTACTCCAGCTAATTTACCAGGTCTCCCGGCTCCTTACTGGCCCTATGCGGACGTCTTCGGTAAGAAGGAAGCAGAGACGTTGCCACCCCATAGGCCATATGACTGCTCGATCGACCTGGTACCTGGCACCACTCCTCCCCGTGTGTGTCTACCCGTTGTCTGCAGCCGAGACCCGCTCCATGTCTGAGTACATTGAAGAGAATCTGGCTAGGGGAAAATCTACCTCCCCGGCTGGAGCCGGATTCTTCTTTGTCAAAAAGAAAGACGGCTCGCTACGTCCCTGTATTGACTACAGAGGACTCAATCTCATCACAGTAAAAAACAAATACCCCCTGCCGCTCATCTCCGAATTGTTTGACCGTCTCAAGGGCGCCAGGATCTTCTCCAAGCTGGATCTACGAGGAGCATATAACCTGGTCCGTATCCGTCAAGGAGACGAGCGGAAGACGGCATTCAATACCCGGGACGGTCACTATGAGTACCTTGTGATGCCCTTCGGTCTCTGTAATGCTCCCGCTGTCTTTCAAGAACTAGTCAACGACATCTTCCGCGACCTCCTGTACTCCTGCGTAGTGGTATACCTGGACGATATCTTGGTCTTCTCTCCGGATCTCCCCACACACCGAAGGGATGTTCGTCAGGTCCTGCTTAGGCTTCGGCAGAACCACCTCTTTGCCAAATACGAGAAGTGCCTCTTCGACCAGATCTCCCTACCGTTCTTGGGCTATGTCATCTCCCAGACAGGTCTGCAGATGGATCCCGAGAAGCTCTCTTCCGTTCTAAAATGGCCTCGTCCTTAAGGTTTGAAGGCGATACAGCGATTCCTGGGCTTCGCTAATTACTATCGTGTTTTCATCCCACACTTCTCGTCTCGGACTGCTCCCATATCTGCACTTACCCGTAAGGGGGCTAATCCCAGGACATGGTCGCCTGAAGCCGAGGAGGCCTTCCTTTCCTTAAAGAAAGCCTTCGCCTCTGCTCCCGTCCTGCACCGTCCAGACTGTAATAAACAATTCTACCTGGAGGTTGATGCCTCCTCCTCCGGAGCCGGAGCGGTACTCACCCAAAAATCTTCTACCGGGAGAATGGTAACCTGCGGCTTCTTCTCCAAAATCTTCTCCTCGTCTGAGCGCAACTACTCCATAGGAGACCGTGAATTGTTAGCCATCAAATTGGCACTGGGGGAGTGGCGCTATCTGCTTGAAGGGGCTCTCTACCCGGTAATTATCTACACGGATCACAAAAACCTGGCATATCTCCAAAATGCCCAGAGACTCAATCCTCGCCAGGCCTGGTGGTCGTTGTTTTTTTGCCCGCTTTGACTTCATTCTTCATTTCCGTCCGGCGGACAAGAACGTCAAAGCTGATGCCTTGTCCCGGTCCTTCCTGTCCTCCGATCAAGAGGAGGAGCCTACGCACATCATCGACTCCTCCAAGGTGATGAATGTGGCCCCCTTGGATCTGACTCGTCTCCCACCCGGTAAGACGTTTGTAGCTGTACCAGATCGGGAGAGGGTTCTTCGCTGGGGACATTCTTCTAAGCTAGCTGGCCATGCTGGGCAAAAGAAGACCTTCCAACTCATTACCCGGCATTACTGGTGGCCTACCCTGCGTAAGGACGTGGTAGACTTCATCGCGACCTGCTCATCCTGTGCCCGTAACAAAGTTCCCAGACATCTACCAGCCGGCCATCTCCTGCCCCTTCCCGTACCTGCTGCTCCTTGGCAGCACATTGCTATGGACTTTATCACCGATCTTCCTATTTCTGCCGGTTGTACAGTCATTTGGGTTGTCGCTGACCGCTTTTCTAAGATGGCCCACTTCATTCCCCTGCCTGGTCTCCCATCTGCACCCGAGCTGGCTAAAGACTTTATTCGCCACATCTTCCGTCTCCATGGCCTGCCCCTCCACATCGTGTCGGATCGTGGGGTTCAGTTCACCTCACGCTTCTGGAGAGCCACATGTAAGCTGCTAGACATCACCCTGGACTTCTCCTCCGCTTACCACCCACAGTCCAATGGTCAAGTGGAGTGGATCAATCAGATCCTGACCAGTTACCTCCGGCACTTCGTTAATGCACACCATTCGGACTGGGTGGATCTCCTACCATGGGCCGAGTTCTCTTACAATAACCATGAGAGCGAATCCTCTTCCAAATCCCCGTTCTTTATAGTCGGTGGCCAACATCCCCGGATTCCACTTCCTGTCTCCGTTTCTGTGGACAACCCTGCTGCGGAGTCTCTTGTCAGCGAATTTTCTACTATTTGGGAGAGTACCAGGTCCGCTCTTCTTCTGTCCTCTGAGCGGATGAAGAGATATGCTGATAAGAGACATCTGGATCCGCCTCAATTCCGTCCGGGAGACAAGGTTTGGCTCTCGTCCAAACATGTGCGGCTCAAAGTACCCTCCTTCAAGTTGGGCCCTCGATTCATCGGTCCCTTCGAAGTCCTCAGGCAAATTAACCCTGTGGCCTACAAATTAAAACTCCCGGCCACCCTACGGATTCCCAACTCCTTCCACGTATCTCTCCTCAAACCCGTTGTCTTTAACTCTTTTTCCAATAATCCAGGTGCCCCTCCTGCTCCGGTTTCCTCTGATGACGTCTTTGAGGTAGAGAGTATTCTGACCTCCAAGAGGGTAAGAGGAAAGACCTTTTTTCTGGTAGATTGGAAGGGGTTTGGTCCTGAGGAGAGAACTTGGGAACCCAGGGAGAACATCAAGGCCCCGCTTCTCCTTGAAAAATTTCTTTCTGGCCAAAAAAAGAGGGGACCTAAAGGGGGGGGGTACTGTAGCATCGGCATCTCTGCCCCATACTAGGCAGAGACGCCGTCCCTCTCAACTCCCCGCTCCCGGCGCGGCGTCCTCCAGCGCTTCTCTCCCCGCTGCTTCCGGCACGCGCTCCTTCCCCGGCAGAGTGCTTAGGGCGCGCGCGCGCGCTCCCCCTCTCTTGAAGGGACCGCGCGCGCCGTCCTAAGGAGTCCCCGGCCAATTGCCGGAGAACCTCCCATATATAAGGCACCTCCTCCAAAATGGAGGTGCCCGAGCAATGTTGTTGCAAAGCCTTCACTCTGCTTCAGCCCTCAGGTCCCGTTACCAGTTACCTGCCAGATTCCTGCTTGTTACCTGCCAGTCACCTGCCTGATTCCTGCCTGTTACCTGCCAGTCATCTGCCAGATTCCTGCTTGATACCTGCCTGATATCCGCTTACCAGCTTGCAAGCCTGCGGTCCGACGGTCTGCTCTCCGACACCTGTCAGTCTGTCTATGGACCAGCCTGCCCGCTCACCTGGGAGCGCTCACCTGTTACCTGCCTGCTAGCCTACCTGGAGGCTCTGCCGTCACTTGCCGTGACCACCTGCCTGTCCAGAGACTCTTGCCCGCTCACCTGGGAGCGCTCACCTGCTACCTGCCTGCTAGCCTACCTGGAGGCTCTGCCGTCACTTGCCGTGACCACCTGCCTGTCCAGAGACTCTCGTCCGCTCACCTGGGAGCGCTCACCAGCCACCAGCCCGCTGCCCTTCTACCCAGAGACTGTCCCTGTCACTTGCCGTGACTACCTGCCCTTCTACCCAGAGACTGTCCCTGTCACTTGCCGTGACTACCTGCCCCTCTACCCAGAGACTGTCCCTGTCACTTGCCGTGACTACCTGCCCGTCTTCCCTGGGAGCCACCCGCTTCCTTACAAGGACTGACCCCTTGTATAGTTGCTCAGAGGTTCCACCTCCCAGACCCGTTACAATATATTTATGTACTAATGGCTGTTCTGGTGGTGTATTCATATACTGATGATGGTTCTGGTAGTGCATTCATGTACTGATGATGGTTCTTGTGCTGTATTAATGTACTAATCCACTAGTTCCACAAATGACCTAAGACTAACATCCCCCATAATCCGAACCTCGCACCTCCATCTCCATCTCCAAGACTTCTCTCGTGCTGCACCAGTTCTCTGGAACGCTCTACCCCAGACGATCCGATTGGTGCCTAGCCCCGATGTCTTCAAGCTCACTTTAAAAACCCATCTCTTTAAACAAGCCTACCACCTCAAATACCTAGTAAACTAACTTTCCCCTGTTCCCTCCTAAATACTGTTCAGAATCTGCTCCCTACTGTTCATCTGTCTCTACACCCTCCATGCACACGATAACTGCACTCGGTAATTGAGTATTGCACTTGAACACACAGGCTGATGACCGGATCATACAGCTTTATATGATAATCCTGACTTATTATAATTGCCAGACCTGAAATAACAAGCACTTTCCACCTATTGTGTCCCCCCTTTTCCTTGTAGATTGTAAGCTTGCGAGCAGGGACCTCACTCCTGATGTAACTGTTTAAACTGTCTCACCTTGTATTGAATTTATTGTCTGTACATGTCCCTGCTTAATTGTAAAGTGCTGCGGAATATGTTGGCGCTATATAAATAAAAATTATTATTATTATTACTAATGCACAGATGATGATTCTGGTGCTGTATTCGTGTTCTGATGATGGGTCTGGTGATATAGCAATGTAGATGTAGTAATCCTTAATTTGTTAAACATGAAAATATATCATTACAGGGTCAAGTGTTAGTGTTGCACACATGTATAACACAAAAATTGGAACTAGAAATATCTGAAAGAGGCCATATGAGTTAGCAAAACAAGTGTTTGACTAAAGATCCCAATACATTTTTGACAGCTGACTCTCCCATACACAGGAGCCACTGTGTTCTGTATAAGACATCTCTTAAAGGAACAAAAGTATCTGCAGTCCGAAATTGGACATGTTGGACCCTTATCTTTCGAGACAATATTTATCAGGTGTCCCATATGTAGCACCCCGAGGGCTCGGCTGCTACAGGGGTATTGCACCTCAGACCAGAGGTGTGATATTCCACTCCCGGGTAAGGATGGAGTGTGGACCAGGACTCGTTAGGCTGCATGCACCACACACACCCCATTTCCGAGGGACAGGTCAACGGTGCTCCCACTAGACAGAAGTGCAGGCACGACAGCATCTGTCCCTGGCTGGAGTGGGGCGGAGGGTGGAATACCCAGTGGTGTAGGAGCAGATAGGGGTGGGTCTCTGGGCATAGGTAGGAGCCCATTGGTTGCTAGTCACCTGGGCTCACACATAGAGGGAGGTATATAAGGTGGGCACCATCTTAGGACAGAGTTCAGTTCAGCCAGTTCAGAGAGAAGTTCAGCCAGAGACGGCTGACAGGGAGCTGTGGCTCAGTCTGGGCCCAGCTCCAGAGGCAGGCCTGGAGTGGAGGCCAGAAACAGCAGAAAGAGAGAGGAGAAGGAACGGAAAGGAAAGTAAGAAAGGAACTGGAACAGAGGAGAAAGGAAGCAAGGAACACAGAGAAAGGCCCAGAGACACGAGGACAGAAGGAACCCCATATGCCCAGGAAATACAGGGTGAAGGGTTGGCAGAACAGGGTACCGGAACCCAAATTGGTGGAGGCAACAGATTCCTCAGCCAAAGACCGGAGGTTGTTATCACATCTTGGTGCGACCACTCACTACATCCACCAGGAAAGCATACCACATAGGGTCAGGGAAACCAGAGATAGGTTTCGCCAAGAGAAGGCCCGAGGAAGCTGGACAAAGGTGGGTCACTGGTGGGGACGGCCAGAGAAAGGAAAGGAAGGGAGCCCTGTGCCACGCTCTGGAATTGCCTGGGAGTTGGTCGAGTCCCTTGCCTGGTGAACGCAGCACGGCTCAGGCGGTCCCTCATGTGCACAAGTGACCAGAATAACAACTGTGAGTAAAGCATTGGAAACTGCAATTACAAGTCTCTGTGTTTCATCGCCGCACCAGCACCATTACTACTGGGACGCTCACACCATCACTCCCAGCATCCACACTAGCTGCCCTGAGGCAATACTTCTCCCGTGGGGAGTTATTCCATACTCGGCTGCGCAAACTACATCAGCCTCAGCAGTCTGCAGCGCAGCGGCGGTCCCCACTGACCGCAATCCACGGGTGGTGTAGTCGGACATTGTTACTACCTAAGACTGCCGCTGGTTTGACCGCCCTGGGCACGGACCGGGTCACCGCCACGGAGGACTACAACCCCCAGCGATCCGGCTCCGGGTATCCCCTGCACAGCACAGGCCCAGGGGGTGAGTCACATACACATTAGACTATCACCGAATCCATCAATATCGGCAGATTCAATCGACGATAGTCAAATGTATATAGGGGCCTTAACAACCAACTAAGCGGTATGGGCACTTTTATTCTGACTTACAAGAAGGGGGCATGACCACTTAAAGTGCCTAGGGCAGCATGAATGGCAAATACGGCCCTGCGTTCTATGGGCAATTTGTAATGTGAAAGCCTAAGCTTAAGAAATAAATTCAGGGTCTCTTCTCATTTTTGGATAGACCCCATCCCTATGTTTTTTTTCGCATGATCCTGTCCCATCTGTCCCCATATTGCGGCTTGCCACTTTCAGTTTAAAAAAAAAAGTAAAAAAAAAAAAGTTTCTCCTTACCTGGTGGCGGTACAGCGGCGCCCGGCTCCCCCTCATACATTTGAGGAGTGGATGTGTCGGTGCATGACAATGATGTCAGCTGCCGGCCTATTATTGGCTAGCAGCTTTTAACTATTGCCGTGCGGCTTCCCACATGCCAGCAGATATTAACTGAACGTGCGTCCAGTTACTGAGGCGGCAGGATTGTGCCACTGAGGCCCGGTGAACAGAGGGGGCCTGGAACTGACCACCCACTGCTCACTGCGCCCCATACCCCAGTAAGGGCAGTAATGTCCTGATGGTGGCCCTGATGGCCCCCACACAGTATGATGTCCTCACACACGGAATGATACCTACATAGTCCCCTACCCATAATATGATGTCCCCATAGCCTCCCACACAGTAGGATGACCCCGCCAGTATTATGGCCCCCTACAAGTATTGAGTCATAAATTAAACGCTATATAATCACTTAACGTGTCTCGGCGCAATGGTGTGACGTGGTGATGTGATCACGCCAGGACTCTGACGTCTCTGTGCATGCACCTGCTGTTCTGTAGACTGCAAGCCTAGAGCGACCCGTGGACTACAGGATAGAGAGCGGTAGAGTCGGGAGACCATGGCTGTGCAGGTTGATACAGTTCAGTGTGGCGATTGCTCCAGGTGGGCCCCCGGCTCCCTCTGCCCCCCTGTAGCTATGCCACTGTGCCCAGGGAAACACAAAGACTGCAAAAGTCAAAATGTACATTTTTAATGAAACTCAACTGCAAAAATTATTTTTAGCCTCAAATACATGCATTTAAATGAAAAGAAATTGTCCCCAGTGGAGAACATCCCCTTTAAAGGAACAACTTGCATCTCACATGATGAAACTGTCTAAGGGTCTGTTCACACAGGTTTGCGTTTACCGCTCCAAAATTCATGAAAAATGCAGCCAATCGTTATTTTATGACATCATTTCTATAGCATTAGTTTAACCCCTTGTTTACTACACGTCACTTATGGAATAGATTTCTGGGCGGCTTGTACCCTGAAATCGCGGAAGATAGACCCATTTTTTGTTTTGAGTCAGTTCCAGTGTTGGAAAGTTAGGTTTAATAAAAGGCAGATATATAAAAAAAAAAACTAGATGGTCCACAGCCATTTTTGCAGTGCAGTCACGGGTGGGAATTAACGCCTTCCTGACTTGTAAGACCTGTCACTGTTGCTCCCTGTGATACAAGGACGAGTCACAATGTCCACCGTGCAGTTCCAGCGACGTCCAGCAGGTGGCAGTGGAGCACAGGCCGCCTGCTGTCCCGGCCTCTCGCTCGTCTTCCTCTTCCTCTGCTGTCAGTGAGAGGCGCCACTTTGAATTTGCGCCGATCTCTCCCAGTCGCAGGGCGGGCGGCTCTGGTATGGCTGCGGCAGTGTCGCCCGAGCTGCAGTGGGACACGATGGAGCAGAGGAGGCACAAGGGACAGAACCTGTATCACCAGCTGCACGTGTGGAAGATGCAGCAGCTGCCTGCAGACGTGCACAGGTTCTGTGACCCGGAGACGTCCCCGCACCGCAGGAAGGAGCTGCTGCACCTGCTCCGGAGCCTGGAGGACGGCTGCAGCTGCCAGCGCCTGCAGATCCTCTTCTCCTTCTCTGTGCCCAGCCCGCAGGTGCTGGAGCTGCTGTGTGCCCTGAACTTACCACTGGTGTCAGCCGGAGCTGTGAGTGCCCCGTGCCCGCATCACCCCCTGCCCTGCGCCCACATCACCCTGCACCAACATCACCCCCTGCCCTCGTCACCGCCTGCCCTCCACCCACATCACCCCCTGCCCTGCGCCCACATCACCCTGCACCAACATCACCCCCTGCCCTCGTCACCGCCTGCCCTCCACCCACATCACCCCCTGCCCAGCGCCCACATCACCACGTGCCCACATCACCCTCTGCCCTGTGCCCACATCACCCAGTGCCCACATCACCCCCTACCCGCTTTGCTCACCTGGCCCAGCGCCCGCATCATCCCCTGCCCAGCACCCTTGTTGCCCCTCCTGCCCTGCGCCCTAGTTGCCCTGCGCCCTCGTTGCCCCCCCACTGCCCTGCGCCCTCGTTGCCCCCCCACTGCCCTGCGCCCTCGTTGCCCCCCCACTGCCCTGTGCCCTCGTTGCCCCCCCCCACTGCCCTGCGCCCTCGTTGCCCCCCCCTGCCCTGCGCCCTCGTTGCCCCGCCTGCCCTGCGCCTGTGTCACCCCCCCTGCGCCTGTATCTGATTTCCTATGGTATCTCACTACGACTGACAATTATACGCGGTTGCAAATGTGACTTACAATAGAGTTGATTGCACATAACATGCAACTTTTTTTTTTTACAGTAAAATCACAGCTTTAAAATAGTTGTGCTTCAGCAAAATATAATTACCGTATTTTTTTCGGACTATAAGACACACCGGACCATAAGACGCACCTAGGTTTTAGTGGAGAAAAATAAAAATGTAAGCAAAAAATGTTGTCATGATGCACTTTTAAGGGGTAGGGGGTCTTCTGACACTGGTATAGGGGTAATGTCACCCAATTCTGACAATATCCCTGGTATATATGCCGCCCCCCTTCCTTTTATACGTAGTCCCCATCCTTGTATGCCTGGCAGCCCTCCATTCTGGTATGCATGGAACCCCTCCATTCTGGTATGCATGGAACCCCTCCATTCTGGTATGCATGGAACCCCTCCATTCTGGTATGCATGGCACCCCTAATCCCTGTCCTGGTATGCATGGCACCCCTAATCCCTATCCTGGTATGCATGGCACCCCTAATCCCTGTCCTGGTATGCATGGCACCCCTAATCCCTGTCCTGGTATGCATGGCACCCCTAATCCCTGTCCTGGTATGCATGGCACCCCTAATTCCCATCATGCTGCACATTAAAAATAAACACTGCTACTCACCTTTCTTCTCTCCTCCAGCGCTGCGTCCGGTCTACCTGCACTGATCTTTCCATGTGAGCCGTGCATGACGTCACTGCCATGCACGGCTCACAAGGAGAGATCAGCTGCCGGAAGTCACTGCTCCCCACGCCAGCACTGTGTGCGCGGGAAGCAGTGACTTCATGCTAACTCCATAGCTGGCACACAGTGTAGCCGCGCTGCGGCTGCTGCTGCCGGCTGTCTCCTGTGCCCGCTCATTAAAGGGCATGAATATTCACCCCCTCCTAACACCCATGAGCGTGGAGAGAGGTTAAATATTCATGCCTTTTAACAGCGTGCACAGTAGATAGCTGGCAGCAGCCGCAGTGCGGCTACTCTGTATACCGTTATTAAGGAGCATGAATATTCAGTGCTCCCCACGCCCATAGGGCGTGGGGAGCAGTAAATATTCATTTTTCCCTTCCCCCATGACAGCACACCTGAGAGGATCTACCCTTCAAGGACAGGAAACCATCTGAAATAAAAGGGCGGCACCTCTCCCTCGCTTCAGTTGGTTTCCTGTCCTTGATAGGAAGCCTCATGGAATATCAGGCGGCTGCCATAGGAAGAACACTTACCCATGCCTGTCCCGGCGCTGGAAGAGCGGGCTGTAGTCCGTGGCGCCGGCCTTCAGATGCTGGAAGAGCCGTCCGAAGGTTCCCCGGGGACCTGTCGCACGTGCTGGCGCTGGTGGTGCAGAGGTCCTGGACTTCCGGACGCCGCCACGCCGCCCTCCCCCGGCCGCCCATGTGACCCGGTCACATGCCTCTGACGTCGCGGTGCGGGGCACGCTGGATAGGGGCGTGCCCTGATGACGTTGGGGGCGGCGCCGTAAAACAGATGGCGGCGCCCTGCGTAATGCCGGCCAGCGTCACGAAAATGCTGGCGACGGTTGCAGGAGGTGGATGGCGGTTAGGGGGAGGGGTTTGGATACCGGATGGAGACCGCAGGGACCAGCAGGTGGTGACCTCATCCAGTCTCCCATAAAAGGATGCACCTGAGGTCAGGAGGTTGCTCATCAACATGTCGGACATAGAGCAACAGTAGCTGTCGCCACCGCCTGCATCGCCATCTTAATCTGCTCGCCGGTCCAGAGGGTCCAGTAGGAGGAGCAGTGGTGGTCCAAGTCAGAGGGGTAAAGCATCTCAGGACTCCTCGGTCTCCAGGAATGATACGTCGCGTATCCTGAAAAAACCTCCAGTTCCGGTATCTGCAATGGCGGGGTGAGTGATCTTCGTGAATGTCACTATATATATTGCTAACGGGCCCTACTGTGTGTTTAAATCACCAGGAGGAACCCAGGAAGATAACCGCCAAGAAGCGGAACAGAGAATGCGCTATTTGCAAGTGCCCTCTAACGATAGACGGGCAGAAGGAGCTCTGCACGGACTGCGTTCAAAAAACCATATGTGAGGGAACCCCGGATTTTGCAGCTAACCTCAGATCGGTCATCAGATCGGAGGTAGAGGGCTCCCTTAAAGCACTCCTGAAGAAAAGGAAAAAAATAATTTCTGATCTTTCCCCTGACTCTGGTTCCTCCGTGTTGTTGAAGGGACAGGGCCATAGTGGGTCCTCATCCTCATCCTCTTCAGACAGCGATAGGGAGGGGAGACCGTGTTTTCCAGTAGAAGACACAGACAAATTGGTGAAGGCCGTCAGGACCACTATGCGGTTGAAAGAAGATAAGTCCATTAAGTCCCTAGAGGATATCATGTTTGCGGGGTTGGAGGAAAAGAAAAAACGTACCTTCCCAGTGAATGCTAGAGTCCAGGCTCTCATTAATAGAGAATGGAAGAAGCCTGAGAAAGTCTCTAAAAGACTCGGAGGTCTGGGACAAGATGCCGAGAATCGACGCGGCAGTCTCTAGGTCTTCAAAAAGATCGGCATTTCCTCTTGAGGATTCGGGGGTGCTTAGAGACCCATTAAACAAGAAGGCGGATTCCTTTTTAAAACATGCCTGGGAATCCGCAGCAGGGGGTCTTAAGCCGGCCATTGCTGGAACATGTACAGCTCGTTCCCTTATGCTATGGTTACGGCAGCTGGAAGATCAGCTAAAAAATAAAAAGACCTCAAGGGAGAAAATATTAAACAGTCTCCCCCTGCTACATGGTGCAGCTGCCTTCCTAGCAGATACCTCCGCTGACTCAGTGAAACTGGCAGCTAGGTCGGCTGGGTTATCGAACGCGGCTAGACGAGCTCTGTGACTTAAAGGATGCCCTGGGGACTTGCAATCAAAAGCTAGACTGTGCTCTATCCCCTGTGACGGCCAATTTCATTTCTTTTTGGAAAAAAATTGGACGAGGTCCTTGAAAGAGCAAGTGACAGAAAGGGTAGATTCCCTGGGGTTTTGGCGGATGCCAGGAAAACCTATTTTCGGAGGGGAAAATTTAGTAGAGGTCGCCCCCGGGAGAAAAAAAGGAAATGGGACATTAAGAACAGAAAAGAGTCTGGTTACATGTTCAGCGGTTCCTCCGCTGCCCCCAAGAAACCTCCACAATGACGCCAGGCCACAGGTGGGAGGAAGACTGTCCCTTTTTCTTCGTGCCTGGGAAAAAATTTCCTCCAGTCCCTGAGTCCTCGACATAGTGAGGGAAGGACTAAGGATTCAATTCCTTCAACGGCCAGGCAGTTCGTTTTTGATAACTCCGGTGAGAAAATCCCCAGAAGAACAGCGGGCCCTGCAATCGGAGATTTTGAGCCTAGTGGACAAGCAGGTACTATGCGAGGTGCCGGACAGTCAAAAAGGAAGGGGATTTTATTCCCCTCTCTTTTTGATAAGAAAACCGGACGGGTCGTTCAGGACTATTATAAATTTAAAGGGCCTCAACCGGTTTGTCAGCAACAGTACGTTCAAAATGGAGTCAATAAGCTCTACAATAAAGCTTCTTTCCCACAATTGTTAAATGGCAGTGATAGATCTCAAAGACACATACTATCACGTCCTGATTTTCCCAGTTCATCAACAGTATCTGAGAGTTGCTCTTTACATTCAGGGGAGCCTCAGACACTTCCAGTTCCAAGCTCTTCCCTTCGGGTTGTCAATTGCTCCAAGGGTATTTACCAAGCTGATAGCAGAGGTAACAGCCTTTCTCCGCATCCAGAATACAATCATAATACCCTATCTGGACGGCTTCCTTATAGTGGGGGATTCCGAGGAACACTGCGTTTTACATCTGAATCAGGACATAGCGGTCTTGCAGAGCTTGGGCTGGATGATCAGTGGCAAGAAATCAAGACTAGAACCCTCAAGGATTCAGGCCTTTTTGGGGTTTACACTAAATTCAGAGTGTCAGACTTGTCTTCTACCCGACAGCAAGATAGACAGTCAGGAATGTGGTGTTGGCAGCCATACACACTCCAGTTATGTCCCTAAGGGAGGCTATGTCCCTGTTGGGAACCCTAACGTCTTGCATTCCGGCGGTCAATTGGGCCCAATTTCACACAAGAAACCTTCAGTGGGAAATCTTGTCAGCACAAAAGTTGTTAAGAGGGCATTTAAACGGAAAGGTTCATCTCTCCTTGCAAACCAGGAACGCCCTCTTGTGGTGGACAAGCAGGTCAAATTTGTCTCGGGGGGTGGGGGGTCCAGTGGGACACGCCGGTACAAGATATCATCACGACCGATGCAAGCAACTCGGGGTGGGGCGCTCACCTGAAAGATCATATGATTCAAGGCCCTTGCTCGTTCTGGGAAAAAAAGGGGTCGTCAAATTTAAGAGAGCTATGGGCGGTGAGGAATGCTTTAGAAGGCTTCCTCCCTTTACTCCAGGGTCGCCATGTCTGGGTTATGTCGGACAACAGAACCACTGTGGCCTACATAAACCACCAGGGGGTAACAAGATCTTATTCTCTTCTGGAGGCAGTAAGCAGGCTTTTTCAAGTAGCATAAAAAAAATCTCCTCTCTCTCACGGCGCTACACATACGGGGCATAGACAACACGAAAGCAGACTTTCTAAGCCTCAACAAGTTGAGGCAAGGGGAATGGGCCCTGAACCCCACTGTGTTCCATCAAATAGTACAGCTGTGGGGTCTACCAGAGATAGATCTGTTCGCCGACAAAGACAACAGGAAGGTGGAGAAATTCTGCTCTCTAGACACAAGGGGGGACCCTTGGGCAATAGATGCTCTCCAAATTTCCTGGAGCTTCAAGCTGGCCTATGCATTTCCACCAATAGCCATGATACCTTTAGTGGTGAGAAAGATCAGGAAGGATCAAGCGAGAGTGATACTCATAGCCCCCTTCTGGCCAAAAAGACCATGGTTCTCCCTGTTGAGGATGATGTCAGTCAGACCCATGGATCCTACCGGAAACCCCGGACCTTCTAGTTCAGGGACCAGTATTCCATTCTCAAGTGAAGGGTTTCCACTTAGCAGCATGGAATTTGAGAGGGCAATATTGAGGAGCAAAGGGTTTTCATCAGGGTTAGTGTCTACCCTGTTAAAAAGTAGTAAACCTATAACCACCAAGATCTATGGTAGAACATGGAGGAAGTTTTTGCAGTTCCTGGGGAAACCCTTAAGCCAAAAACCACCAATTAATTCAATACTGGAGTTTTTACAGAAAGGGTTTGAGTTTGGCCTAGCTACCAGTACACTTAAGGTCCAGGTTTCTGTCTTAGGTGCGTTATATAACCATAACCTCGCAGCAAATAAATGGGTTACAAGATTCATTAAATCTTGCGGTAGATCTAGGCCAGTCTCAATTCCCAAAGTTCCTCCATGGGACCTAAATTTAGTACTTGACGCACTAACCATGGAGCCCTTTGAACCAGTTCAGGGCTTGTCAGCAAAATATATAACGCTCAAAACTATTATTTTGGTAGCTCTATCATCAGCCCGTAGGGTAAGTGATCTACAGGCCCTGTCCATAAATCCTCCATATACGCAAATATTTGAGGATAGAATAGTTCTGAGACCTGATCCAGCCTACCATCCTAAGGTTGCACTAAAATTTCATAGATCTCAGGAGATTGTTCTGCCCTCCTTTTGTAACAGCCCAAAGAACTCAAGGGAACAAAAGTTTCATAATCTTGATGTCAGAAGGGCTATGTTGCAATACATGGAAGTCACTAGCCAGTGGAGGTGTAGTCAGGCCTTGTTCGTAGCCTTCCAGGGGAGTAGGAAGGGGTATGGGGTAACAAAAGCAGCAATAGCCAGATGGATTAAGGAGGCCATTTGTTTAGCTTACTCTTCAAGTAACACCCCGATTCCTGACGGCATCAAGGCTAACTCCACCAGGGCTGTGGCTACCTCCTGGGCAGAGAAAGCAGAGGTATCGATAGATCAAATCTGTAAGGCCGCTACATGGTCGTCACCATCTTCCTTTTTCAAACACTACCGTTTGGATCTATCCTGCCTGTCTGACTTGACCTTTGGTAGAAGGGTGCTACAGGTGGTGGTCCCTCCCTAAGGTGTTTTTCTCCAAAATTCTCTCAGGTGTGCTGTCATGGGGGAAGGGAAAACACCAAGGTTACTTACCGGTAGCCGGTTTTTCCAGAACCCATGACAGCACCCGTATATTCCCCTCCCTTTTCTCTCACCCTCGGGTGTGCACGTGTGTTGGGTTCTATTTGATATGGTGTTGGATTTTGTTTATAACTCCTGTTTTACGGAGGTCCTCTCAATGCTCTGTAACCAACTGAAGTGAGGGAGAGGTGCCGCCCTTTTATTTCAGATGGTTTCCTGTCCTTGAAGGGCGGATCCTCTCAGGTGTGCTGTCATGGGCTCTGGAAAAACCGGCTACCGGTAAGTAACCTTGGTGTTTCTTTAGCAGCGTAGACAGTGGGCGGCTGCTGCCTTCTGTGCCCCGCTCCTCCACCGATACCGCTCCCCCCAAACCACACATAAATATACACCCCCCCAACATTCGGACTATAAGACGCACCCCCCATTTTCCTCCAAAATTTGAGGAAAAAAGTGCGTCTTATAGTCCGAAAAATACGGTAAATATTTTTGGTTCCCTGACACAACTTTCCTTGCGGCCCCAGCCTTATGTTTGTAGTGCCCAGCCACCTGACCTAAGTTCACAATTGGCCAAATCATTTTTCGGCTGACTGCCATCTATTGTGTATGAGGCTTCTTACAGATACAAGTTCTGGCCAAACCGCAGCTCCAAGGTCCCAAACTGGCAGCTTCATAGATCCCGTGGTCGGGCTCGGACTTGCATCTGTAATGCGGGCTTAGATATAGAACACTTGTCTGAATCTGCCTTCATAAGGTAAGTGTCTGCTAGTGGTGGAATAATGATTTACACCTAATATTCCCCTACAGTGAGAGAATAAAGATCCCTCCCGACCTGCTGGTGAACACATTTACATGTGTGATGAGCGTTGACCGCACTCCTTGCAGCGCTTTGCTTATTCCTCCTTTGTCGGCTGTTTGTCCAGGGCACTGGATACTGGGAATTCTTACTGCAGTGTCGTGGGCTGGATGTCGTGGCTTTTGATCAGAACACCATTTTTCCCTAGAGATGCGTTACACAGAGGTCATGGTAAGAGCAGTGCGGCGTAAATGAAGCATAATAACATGTATATTAGAGATGAGCTAATTGAATTTGTTTCAAATGTTGGTAAAGGGAACCTGTCACGTCATTTCAAGCATCTAAACTGTCCCCAGTGCATTGTTAGTGATGTAATGTACATCACTAACACGTTATTTTCATTAAAAACAGAGGTCTAATCATGTGCAAAAAGCACTTTATTTAGTTATATCGTATCTGCTCGTTTGATCATAGGGGTGTGCTTCATTTTGTGCTCAGTGTGACGCTTGGCGCCGCACTTGCGCAGTGTCAAGCGGGCAGTTGCACGATCAACACTGCAAGCGCGGCCGGCTACACACTGCGCAAGCGCGGGATTCTACTGCCGTTGGCGCAACAAGGGCAATCAATCAAATTGAGTGCCGGTGACTCCCGTGACTGAACACAAAATGAAGCACACCCCTGTGACTAAATGAGCAGGTACGATATAAGAATACAAAGTGCTTTTTGAACATAATTACAGCCCCGTTTTTAATGCAAATAATGTGTTAGTGATGCCCATTCCATCACTAACACCGCACTGGGGACAGTGTAGATACTTGAAATGACGTGACAGGTTCCCTTTCAATTTGCTGGACCCAGCGAATTTGAACAATTTGCGATTTGGTGAGCTGTAATTACAGCATCCCAATAATGCCATGTAACCATCACATAGAATAGCACAGCCTATTATAGCCTGTGTAAAAGCTGAGGCAGGGAATGTAGCATAACCATTTTGGGGTGAATCTGTTTAGTGAGATAACGTTACAGCTTAATATTAGAAATGGGGTGAAAAAGACAAAACACTGAATAAACATTATAGATGAGTGTGTTAAGAACGGCAGTGAAGAACAGTTACCATCAAATACCCATAGTCTTATATGTTCAGGTGACTTTGATATTATTAAGACCTCATTCATACTTCTGTGTAACACTCACGTGTTCATTCCATTTTTTGCTCACATAGAACACGTACCCATTATAATTTATGGGGCTGCTCACGTGTCCATGTTTTTTCACGGACCATGTGTCCGTGAAAACCTCACAGAGCCACATCTGTTTTTTTTTACCAGTATCACAGATTAAAAGTGCCAATACAAGTCTATGGGTCAGTGAAAAACACGTACAGCACTCGGATGGCATCCAAGTGCCATTGGTGTGTTGTCCATATTTAGTATTGCTAGGGATAGAAGAACCTTTGTAACTTATCTATCCATGAAAACAACTAATGAGACACTAATGGTAAAAACAGACACGGAGTGTACACCGATGACACACTGTACCAAACCACTGATGACACCAGTACCATTATTTCATGTACATGTTTAAACACAGACATGTGAATGAGGTCTTAGACTGTGTTTGCGTTAAAGAGCTTGATAGGAACTGGATACAGTCCTTGGGGACCTCAGAGTGTTACACATGTCTTTTCAAAGCAATGTGTGCTCTGTAAATTTGTACTAAATTAAATGTTTATAATCTATTTTTTTGCCAGCTTTTCTCATTGATTTAACTTTTATTTTTGTAACACTGTTTTTGGCCTGATTTAGATGTCTGTGATTATTCACCTACCTCCTAAAAAAATGATTTGAGTGTCATCAGTGTTTGATCAGTATGTCAGATTTTACCATCCGTTATTTTCATGTATGGAAAAATAAATGACAAAGCTTCTCCTATGCATAACAATGTTAATCATGGACGGCACACAAAGTGCATAGACTGGTAAAAACACACGGTCTGTAAAATAACACGGCATGTGTACAGTCCCATAGTCTATAATGGGCACATGTTCTATATGTTTACATGTTTTATCCATGAAAAACACAGACAGAACACACATGTGAAAACCGGATGTCTGAAATTTTCTTGTACTGCCACTTTAAGAAAAAACAAACCGCCAACTATAACAAAAGCAAAGTATTGCCAAAGCAAAAATTGAATGAACCTTCTACATTTATAGCATTTATTACACTGGTATCAGGTGGAGATTCTGAATATACGTCTGTTATTTGTAGAATGGAGGCCCTGAACTCTTGGAGAACTATCCAGACAGAGCCTTGTTTCTTGCCTGGCCTGATGCAGATGGTAAGAATTTATATACCGTATTTGCCGGCGTATAAGACGACTTTTTAATCCCTGAAAATCTCAGGAGTCGTCTTATACGCCAGGTGTCATCTTATAGGGCATATATCCTTATACTTCGAATGTTGGGGGAGGAGGGGGTATATATATATTATGTGTTGGGTGTGGGGGGAGCGGTAGCGGTGGAGGAGTGGGACACAGGAGGCAGCAGCCGCCCGCTGAAGCCTACACTGTCCCCGCTGCTAAAGAAAATGAATATTCACTGCTCCCCCATGCCCCATAAAATGAATATTCACTGCTCCCCACGCCCATGGGGCATGGGGAGCAGTGAATATTCATGCTCCTTAATAGCGGTACACAGTGTAGCCACGCTGTGGCTCCTACTGCTGCCGGAATCGCCTATGCCCACTGTTAAAGGGCATGAATATTCAACCTTTCTCCACCCACATGGGCGTGGGGAGGGGGTGAATATTCATGCCCTTTAATGAGCGAGCGCAGGAGATAGCCAGCAGCAGCCGCAGCGCGGCTCCGCTGTGTGCCTGCTATGAAGGTGAGTGAAGTCACTGCTCCCCGCGCACACAGACTGGGGAGCAGTGACTTCCGGCAGCTGAGCTCTCCTTGTGAGCCGCGCATGGCAGTCACGTCATGCGCGGCTCACATGCAGAGGTCAGTGCGGGCAAACAGGACGCAGCGCTGGAGGAGAGAAGAAAGGTGAGTAGCAGTGTTTATTTTAATTTTTTTTATGTGCAGCATGATGGGGATGAGGGGTGCCTTGCATACCAGGACAGGGATGAGGGGTACCATGCATACCAGGACAGGGATGAGGGGTACCATGCATACCAGGACAGGGATGAGGGGTGCCATGCATACCAGGACAGGGATGAAGGGTGCCATGCATACCAGGACAGGGATGAAGGGTGCCATGCATACCAGGACAGGGATGAAGGGTGCCATGCAAACCAGGACAGGGATGAGGGGTGCCATGCATACCAGGACAGGGATGAAGGGTGCCATGCATATCAGGACAGGGATGAAGGGTGCCATGCATACCAGGACAGGGATGTGGGGTGCCATGCAAACCAGGACAGGGATGAGGGGTGCCATGCATATCAGGATGGAGGGATGCCACGTATAAAAGGAAGGGGTGGCATATATACCAGGATGGGGGATATTGTCAGAATTGGGGGACATTACCCCTATACTAGTGTCAGCAGAAGACCCCCTCCCCCTTAAAAGTGCATCGTGAACACATTTTTTTGCTTACATTTTTTTTCTATTTTCCTCCTCTAAAACCTAGGTGAGTCTTATGGTCTGGTTCGTCTTATAGTCCAAAAAACACGGTATTTATGGTAATTTATAAGCCCTCCCTGTCTCCAAGACTATCAGGGCGGTAGCACATCCCTCTGGCCCTTGTATCCTATTACTGGTACCTCCTTCTCTGATCTCGCTCCTGAGGACTGCAGTGACGAGGCGAGGAGGCGCCTCACCAGGAAAGTGTAAGTGAAGCAAGCTGCAGGCGTCCCCCTCACCTCGTCACTGTAGTCCTGAGGAGCGAGATCAGAGAGGCAGAGAAGGAGGTACCAGTGATGATACAAGGGCCAGAGGGATGCGCTACCGCTCTGATAGTCTTGGAGACAGGGAGAGCTGGGCAGGCAGGGAGAGCAGACCAATCCAAGCAGGATTTGTATACTACAACCAGTTAAATCGCCGGTAAGGTTCATCACTTTAAAATTACCATATTGAAATCAAATCTGATTTTTTTTTTTTTTTTTTACCGTATTTGCGTGGGAATAGGGGTAGTCTTATGCGGCGAGTATATCCCAAACTCTATATTTTAACTGGAAAAGTTGGGGGTCGTCTTATACACCCAGTCGTCTTATACTTCGGCAAATACGGTATATATTTTAGCCAAGATTTTAGCTAAAAGATTGAGATCTATATTAATCAGGGATATCGGTCTATAGTTCGACCACAATGAGTGGTCCGAGTTTGGTTTGGGTATCCTTAAATATAGCTGCTGTAAGAGGGGCTGCCCTTGGCTTTTGTCTGGACCTCAGGTAGATAAAATAGTGAAATAGGGAATAAGAGGAGACTTCTTATAGTAAAGAGCTGAGAAGACATCTGGGCCTGGCTTTTATTAAGTTTTAGTTAGTGGATAGCGGTTTATATTTCAGAAGAGATGATGGCCTGATTTAGGAGATCAGTCATATTGGAATTGAGGACTGGGAGCAAAATAAAGTTAAAGGGATATTCCCATCTCCAAGATCCTATCCCAATATGTAGTAGGTGTAATAATATTAGCAAATATTGCAATTAGAAATGTAGTATAGCTTTTCTGATTCGCTATGTCGCTTTCCTCATTGAAGGGCATTGCAGGACCTTAGGTGTCCGTGGTTATGACCACTAATATAGTGACAACTAGTTTTCTAGTGGTCATAACCATGGATACCTAAGGTCCTGCAATGCCTGCTACATTTCTAATTGAGGGTATTTGCTAATATTATTATTTTTTCACCTACTACATATTGGGATAGGATCTTGGCGATGGGATTACCCCTTTAAGGAAAGCTTCTATTTTTGTGTGGTGTCTGGGGAAGGGTCGTTGTATTGCTGCTCAAGCTGCTGCTGGAACAGCGAGTTATCTGTTGTGGGTTGGACGTAAGGCCTGTGTCGTACGTAGTCGTATTGGGGTACGTCTTACAGGGAGGCATTGAGGCATCGGGGAAGGTTAGAGCTGCTTTTATTATTAAGGGAGTAGAAGCGCTGTTGGGACCAACGCAGGGCCTGACCTGTGTTTTTGGAGAGACAAAGATTGAGGTCAGAGCACGCATGTGTAAGGTCTTGATATATAGAGGGGGAGGGTGAGCTCTTCACCTGGCAATCTTAATATTGACACCTTATTCTCAAGATCAGATGTTCTAGTAAGTCTTTTTCTTTTGAGCAGCGTCTTGAGTGCAGAAGCCTCTCTTCTCTGCTTTATGAACTTCCCAAAGGCAAATTGGTGAAGAGGCTGCTGGTTCAAAGAGAAGTAATCATCAAGGTGGTCACTCAATCTGGGAAATTTCAGGATAAGAAGGGAAGGAACCATTCAGAGTCCAGTTGAATGAGCAAGGATGTAGAGCGGAGCACGTTGGCTGGATTGGGGAATGATCCGACCAAGGAGTGGAAAGAATAGAAATGTTTGTTATGTTGGGTATGAACATGGGGTGAACGAATATATGATCTATTCTGGTGTAGACTAAGTGACGTGTAGAGAAATAAGTGCAGTCTTGACCGAAGGGTTCATCTCTCTCCATAGGTCTGCCCACTGGTGGTGGGACAGGTGTTTAAGAGAGACCAAATCTGCTGAAAGTGAGGTTGGTGAGAGAGCTGGGGGTTGAGGGTCCGTAGACTTATCGAATTTCAGGGATGAGAAGTTCCGTGCTGCTATAAATAGTTGTTCTAACTTCTTTTGTTTTGTAGAAGTGAAGTTTGAGAATAATGTCACGGAGTGGCTGTCAGGTTTGCGTTTACTCAGAGCTCTATGAATGCGGCCCATCTCTAGACGTTCATTGGGGATTCCAAATAGAAGTTCTTGAAATAGGGCTGTTGCAATAGATTGAATTGTCTCGGACAGGCCTCTGATGCGGATATTACTTCTGCGAGTGCAATTTTCAAAATCTTCCAGTTTATTGTTGAGGGAGTAGATTTCTTTGTGGAGCATCTCCATCTCTTTTTCGTGGGTGATGAGTGGTAGAGTCCTCGATCGGAGGTTCTGGATCCTAGTTCTCTAATTTCTTTGGAAAGTTCCTTAGTTTATCCGACAATTTGGACAGCTCCGAGTGTAGTATAGACTGGAACTGTGATAGTAGGGTAGCATGGTTCGAGGTAGGAGTACACAGAATCCTGGTTGTGGACACTGGAATAGTCTCTATGTCAACCCTATGTGATAAAGAGGAGCCGGATGACTAAACTTTGGAGTGTGGCCAGGAAAACATATTGTCGCCGAGATCTGCTGGAGGCTGATTCCTGAGGTTAGGATTTCGGTATAAGGGCGGTTATGAATTGTTGGATTGAATGGTTGAATGAATCAAAGGGAAAGCATATTGCGCGTTGAGCTTTTTATAGGATGGAGAGGAGAGAGGGTTAAGTCATCATGGAAGTCCTGGGCCTCGACCTGTTAGGGTTATTGGGCAGGCTTGGTTTCAGATTGAAGGATATAGCCAGTTAATGAGGTGTGTTGTAAGTAGTAACTTTTGTGACTGAAGGTGTGATTATAGTGAATGGCCACTTGATGTCAGCAGTGGCTTGCAATATATTTCCACAAGTATAGGATTAACCTTAAGGATTCCAAGCTGTGCTTAGCCAGGGTAAAGTATATGAGGGGTAACCTTAGGTACATTGAAGAATTGATAAACCCCTGTATCTTTAAGACTGAGGAAATCCAATTGAAGGCTGCTGGGAGTCACCTATATGCAGTCTCTGATTACATGGTAACTGAGGGCAGGAGACTGTTGAGGGAGTGCAGCTAGGAGCCCAGCTGGGCTGTTAATATAACTGGAGGGGAGCTATTTTGGGTAGCGGGTTTCCCTCCCATGTAGCTGCATTACCCAGGAGAGGGGGACCCATCAGGAGCAGTTTGCCCACGGGCCGCTTAAGCCTTGGTGTGCGTCAGTACCGGCACCCGTCTAGCTGGATAGCGAAGCTGAGTGAATCCCCCCAACCCCCACAGAGGAGCGTGGGTGTCTTTCACCTCCGGGGCCTCAGGCCGCCAGCTAGAGGAGAAGGGGCAGAAAAATGCTGGGTCCGTGCAGGGCGGGCAAGCGTAGGAGAGGCCGCGATCCATGTGCTGCATTTTGATTCACAAAATGACTATTCTATGGGAGCACCGCTCTATATCTTTTTTTCTTTTAAGCTTTCTCCCATGTTACATGTTGTGACCTGTATACTGATGCCATCTTACAGCATGTGCTCTTTCACAGAGTCTTCCCACTTTTCTCTGGATTGCCTGGCTTTCTTCAGGGGTCACACACTTTTTCACGTGGGAGAGCTCCTTGGAGAAACCTTGTCATCCAACCCCTGGGGTCAGTCCACCTCACGTGCCTTCCAGCTTTCCCTGGCTGAGGGTTTCTGCTGTGTGAAGAGGATCCGGTTGCCCAGTTGGCCAGGACAAGTCGACTCCTTTAGTGTATGGAAGCGGAAGAATCCCCAGTTTGTGCTCTGTGATGGGATCCATTTCCAGTATGCGGAGACTGATCTGGAAGTATAACCTCTCGAGTGCATTATATTTTCAGCAGACCGATATAACATATACTACACAGCTTCCATGGTAATGGCCGACTGTGACAATCACTTGTATTGTGGTGATCTCACACTGATCCAATGGGTCCATACATCTTCCACCAAGAATGAAATTGTATAAATAGATGGAGACCTGACTACAGAGAAGAAAGGTTCATAAGTGCTCTAATAATGCTGAATAATTATCTTTATTATATATAGAGCCAGCATATTCTGCAGCACTTTATCATAAGGACAAAGTCACAGAATAGCAAACTAATTACCTGCCAAGCAGAAGTGATGGCCTTGTTTGCAATATGAGGAAATGGAGGAACCCGAAGTAAAAAGTGCTTGTTTTGTATGATCCATCCATCTTTTATAATGAATAGGACCACATATGAAAAGCTGCGTGAGCCGGTCACCAGCCAGTACTTGTGTATGAACAGATAAGAAGTGCCATTGAGAGAAAACTGTTCAAAAGACCAGGATTAGAACAATAATGTAAAAAGGGAGAATAGTTGGGTTGGTCAACATGTTCAGCCAGCCTAAAAATGTGTTTTTAGGGCACAGTTAAAACTGAGGTCACTGGGAATTAACCTGATTCTCTGGGGTAGTGCATTCCAGAGAGATGGTGCAGCTTCAGAAAAGTCTTGGAGACAGAAGTGGGAGGTTATGATTATTGAGGATATTGGTCTTAGAAAATTTGCAGAACTGAGAGAACAGGAAGGGTCGTAAACAGAAATGAGGGAAGAGATGTAGGATGATGCAGCACCGTGGAGATATAAATAGATATATTTTTTACGTGAAAGCCGATCAGTAACTGATGGTATCTGTTGATAAATGAATCAGACGTATAGATATTTTTATATTATGGTGGTTTAACTTAAGCTGCACATTTTAAGCTAGAAAACACAAAATTTGAGCTTGGTTTAAGTTGGTATACATGCAGCACATAAATGCATATTTCACTATGGCCATGAATCAGAAAAACCTACAAGAAGCAAAATGAACATAAACCCTGCTGTAAATAAATAAAAAGCAAGTGCAATTAAATAAAATAGGGTTTTATTTATTATATTCATTTTAATTGCACTTGCTTTTTATTTATTTACAGCAGGGTTTATGTTCATTTTGCTTCTTGTAGGTTTTTCACATTTTAAGAGATGTCCGGTTCATAAAAACATTAAAGCGCTTGTCTTCTCTTATTAAATGGGTAAAATTCTAAAGTGCTTCTATAAAGAAGCAACTTTGCAATTTATCTTTTTATTATAAATACTCTGCACTCCTGAAAACAGAGGGATTTTGTAATTTTATGTCTTAGTGCTCGATGCCTAGGTTACCAACTACCTCTGCAGTCTCAGATGTGGCCGGTTTCCAAGGCTAGGAGTGTGCTCTTGTATGCTCTATGCTTAATGTCTTGCAAGCACTGCTCTGGAGCTGCCCAGATTGCTGGATCTGGCCAGATTTAGTACCTCTGTGCTTCTCCTATGCTGCAGAGATAAAGCTGCCTCTGCTTGCAACATCAGAAAACTCATAATTTGAGCCAGTGGCGCCACTATGACGCCTGTCCGAACCATCAATCATTAGAAGCTCCATGCCACCTCCACCACCCTCCGGATATAGTAAGCTGGGAGGCTGAGGAGCTGTGTGCTAGTGAAAAAGATGATGTCTAAGAACTTACAGCCAGGTAGTTGCTAACTACCTGTCAGTTCTGCACAGCGCAGATCCCTGCCAGCGATTCTGCTGCTTCACGTCAACAGAGCAGCTCTTCCTCTTCCGTGCTGCTCTGTTGCTGGGGTGTGACTGCTGGCACCATGCAGATTGACAGCTGACTCTCCACAGTTGCGCAATGGGGAGCCATCTGTCAGTCAGCATGACATTAGCAGTCCCGCCCTGTCAACAGCGCAGAGCAGAAGAGAAGCTGCTGCTCTGATGTGAAGCTGCAGAATTGCCAGCAGGAGCGTTCTGTGCCGGCAGAGATCTGCACTGGGCAGCACAGGCAGATAGTTAGCAAATTACCTGCCTGTTAGTTCTTAGGCTCATAGTAAAAAAAAAAAAAATCAAATGGCCAAAAAAAATCTGTAGCCATACAGATTATTTCTTACAGAAAGGTTTACATGATTTTACATATATTTTAGCTTAATTCAAATATTTTTTCCCAATTTTCCTGCAGCCTTTCAAAATAAAATAATGAAAGAAATTGTGTAAATCCTCCATATCCTTTTCAACTGTATATGACAGAGAACTGTGTGGTATATTGTGGGGCTTTATGTTCAGCACATATGCCTTGTAAATATATGAAGGAATGTGCCAGACGTAGGCTTTTTTTTTTCGAATCAGATAATTTATTAAACATTTTCAAAAGTACAGTAGAATTAAACCCCAAACATTACCTACCCTACCTCCCCGTCCCACCTCAGTGTCCATATACTGCTGATGAGAAAAGAATACAGTGGGTATGGAAAGTATTTAGACCCCTTTAAATTTTTCACTCTTTGTTTCATTGCAGCCATTTGGTAAATTCTAAAAAGTTAATTTTTTTTCTCTTTAAAGTACACTCTGCACCCCATCTTGTCTGGAAAAAAAAAAACAGAAATGTAGAAATTTTTGCAAATGTATTAACAAAGAAAAACTGAAATATCACATGGTCGTAAGTATTCAGACACTTTGCTCAGACACTCATATTTAAGTCACATGCTGTCCATTTCCTTGTGATCCTCCTTGAGATGGTACTACTCCTTCATTGGAGTTCAGCTGTGTTTAATTAAACTGATAGGACTTGATTTGGAAAGGCATACACCTGTCTGTATAAGACCTCACAGCTCACAGTGCATGTCAGACCTAATGAGAATCATGAGCTCAAAGGAACTGCTCAAGGAGCTCAGAGACAGAATTGTGGCGAGGCACAGATCTGGCCAAGGTTACAAAAGAATTTCTGCATTACTCAAGGTTCTGAAGAGCACAGTGGCCTCCATAATCTTTAAATGGAAGAAGTTTGGGACCACCAGAACCAATCATGGGAGAAGAGCCTTAGTGAGAGAGGTAAAGAAGAACCCCAAGATCACTGTGGCTGAGCTCCAGAGATGCAGTAGGGAGATGGGAGAAAGTTTCACAAAGTCAACTGTAGCCCTCCACCAGTCGGGCCTTTATGGCAGGGTGGCCTCTCCTCAGTGCAAGACATATGAAAGCCCGCATAGAGTTTGCTCAAAAACACATGAAGAACTCCCAGACTATGAGAAATAAGATTCTCTGGTCTGATGAGACGAAGATAGAACTTTTGGGTGATAATTCTAAGCGGTATGTGTGGAGAAATCCAGGCACTGCTCATTACCTGCCCAATACAATCCCAACAGTGAAACATGGTGATGGCAGCATCCTGCTATGGGGGTGTTTTTCAGTTGCAGGGACAGGACAACTGGTAGCAATTGAAGGAAACATGAATGTGGCCAAGTACAGAGATATCCTGGAAGAAAACCTCTTCCAGAGTGCTCTGGACCTCAGACTTGGCCAAAGGTTCACCTTCCAACAAGACAGTGACCCCAAGCACCCAACTAAAATAACAAAGGAGTGGCTTCAGAACAACTCTGTGACCATTCTTGTCTGGCCCAGACAGAGCCCTGACCTAAACCCAATTGAGCATCTCTGGAAAGACCTAAAAATGGCTGTCCACCAACGTTCACCATCAAACCTGACGGAACTGGAGAGGATCTGCAAGGAAGAATGGCAGAGGATCCCCAAATCCAGGTGTGAAAAACTTGTTGCATCATTCCCAAGAAGACTCATGTCTGTACTAACTCAAAATGGGGTTTCTACTCAATACTGAGCAAAGGCTCTGAATACTTATGACCATGTGATATTTCAGTTTTTCTTTTTTAATAAATTTGCAAAAATTTCTACATTTCTTTTTTTTCCAGTCATCATAGGGTGCAGAGTGTACTTTAATGAGAAAAAAAATGAACTTTATAGAATTTACCAAATGGCTGCAATGAAACAGAGTGAAAAATTTAAAGAGGTCTGAATACTTTCCATACTCACTGTACATAGATACCCATATAAACATTCGCGCCTACTTAAAACCAACATACAATTGTATCAATAAAGGCACTTCTAAAAATATACACCTGTGAAGAGAGTCACAGATTCTGCTCATTGTTTCAAAACATTCGTAAGAGTATTCTAGACCACATTAAAGTAAGGGGGGCCAGATTTGGTCTATCCAGCCGGGCACCCATATATCTTCAAATTTCTCATATGCCCCCCTTTTTTGGCATACATGTTTCTCAAGGCATATAGTGTTATTGAACCCTGTTATTACCTCCCAAAATAAACTTTACAAATGACCAAGAATATGAAGATAAAGTTCATTTTATTGATAAATTTTTGACCCCTGGACGAAGCATTTCAATGCGAAACGCGCGTCGGTTGTGGTGGGACCACGGACACAACGAGTGAGGTAATGCAGGATACATATGTACAGTGCTGGCCAAAAGTATTGGCACCCCTGCAATTCTGTCAGATAATACTCAGTTTCTTCCTGAAAATGATTGCAATCACAAATTCTTTGGTATTATTCTCTTCATTTAATTTGTCTTCAATGAAAAAAACACAAAAAGAATTGTGCTAAAGACAATTTGGATATAATTCCACACCAAACCTAAAAAAGGGGGTGGACAAAAGTATTGGCACCCTTTGAAAAATCATGTGATGCTTCTCTAATTCGTGTAATTAACAGCACCTTTAACTTACCTGTGGCACCTAACAGGTGTTGGCAATAACTAAATCACACTTGCAGCCAGTTAACATGGATTAAAGTTGACTCAACCTCTGTCCTGTGTCCTTGTGTGTACCACATTGAGCATGGAGAAAAGAAAGAAGACCAAAGAACTGTCTGAGGACTTGAGAAACCAAATTGTGAGGAAGCATGAGCAATCTCAAGGCTACAAGTCCATCTCCAAAGACCTGAATGTTCCTGTGTCTTCCGTGCGCAGTGTCATCAAGAAGTTTAAAGCCCATGGCACTGTGGCTAACCTCCCTAGATGTGGACGGAAAAGAAAAATTGACAAGAGATTTCAACGCAAGATTGTGCGGATGGTGGATAAAGAACCTCGACTAACATCCAAACAAGTTCAAGCTGCTCTGCAGTCCGAGGGTACAACAGTGTCAAACCGTACTATCCGTTGGCGTCTGAATGAAAAGGGACTGTATGGTAGGATACCCAGGAAGACCCCACTTCTTACCCCGAGACATAAAAAAGCCAGGCTGGAGTTTGCCAAAACTTACCTGAGAAAGCCTAAAACGTTTTGGAAGAATGTTCTCTGGTCAGATGAGACAAAAGTAGAGCTTTTTGGGAAAAAGCATCAACATAGAGTGTACAGGAAAAAAAAAGAGTCATTCAAAGAAAAGAACACGGTCCCTACAGTCAAACATGGCGGAGGTTCCCTGATGTTTTGGGGTTGCTTTGCTGCCTCTGCCACTGGACTGCTTGACCGTGTGCATGGCATTATGAAGTCTGAAGACTACTAACAAATTTTGCAGCATAATGTAGGGCCCAGTGTGAGAAAGCTGGGTCTCCCTCAGAGGTCATGGGTCTTCCAGCAGGACAATGGCCCAAAACACACTTCCAAAAGCACTATAAAATGGTTTTAGAGAAAGCACTGGAGACTTCTAAGGTGGCCAGCAATGAGTCCAGACCTGAATCCCATAGAACACCTGTGGAGAGATCTCAAAATGGCAGTTTGGAGAAGGCACCCTTCAAATATCAGGGACCTGGAGCAGTTTGCCAAAGAAGAATGGTCTGCAATTCCAGCAGAGCATTGTAAGAAACTCATTGATGGTTACCGGAAGCGGTTGTTCGCAGTTATTTTGGCTAAAGGTTGTGCAACCAAGCAGGGGTGGATTAAGAGTAGCAAGGGCCCCGGGCAGTTTAGAAGGCGCGCCCCCCCCCCACACCTGATTTATCACGTGACATGTCACATGATCCCCTGTGATAGATCATGTGATAGTTCACGGGAAATTAATTTGGCACAATATTAATTGTGCTGCCTCATCTGAGAGCAGCACAATATTGGGGCAGATACCCTGATTCCAGCGATGTGTCACTTTTTCAGCTGCTTGTTGTCATTTTGAGAAAATCACAGTTTTATCTGCTGCAGATCTAGCAGCTCTCTGAATGCTGCGCTCTGTATAGCCCCACCCACACCACTGATTGGCAGCTTTCTGCCCATGCTCAGTGTACACTGGGGGTGGGGTCCTACAGAACTTACTAGTCATCTAGTGATAATTACCTTCTGACAAATCAATGATTTTATCAAAACAACACTAAGCAGCCCAGTAAGTGACACATTACTGGAATCAGTGCCTCTAACCCTACATTATGCTGCTCTCAGATTAGGTGGCAAAAACCTGATGATAGATTCCCTTTAAAGGAGCTGTAAACACAAAAAAAGTTTGTATTAAAAAAATACAAGCCATTTGTGAAATTAACTTTTTTTCATTGTTAATTCACATTAGACTGTATCTTCAACACTTTTGTCAGCAGGTCTTATTACAGACTCTGAATAGGGCAGCTCTCTCCCTCAGCAGAAAGTCACAGCATGGTTAAAAAACGGGATCTTTTATGATTTTCTCATAATAAATAAAAAAGGACATGCAAGTCCTCCAAACTATTTTCCGTTTCTCTATAGGGTAGGTCCTAAATCTTTCTTGTTCTTTAGTTGATCACATGTCAAAAAGGCAAAGCATTTACTATGAACTCGCCTAAAAAAATATACACTTGGAGAGTAATATCATCATCTGCATGTAAATATTCCTTGACTCTAAGGGCTCGCTCACACTGTCGTATAACACGGCCGAATGCTATGTGATGTTTTATCGGATAGGACTCGGCCCTATGTTATACTATGGGACAGTGCAGATCTGCGATTATTGGCATGAGAAAATAATCTCATTCGATATTTGGACCATGTGCACCCATACAAGTCTATGGGTGCACGTAAAACATTGGACTGCACTCGGATGTCATCCAAGTGCAGTCCGATGAACACTCACAGAGACTATGGAGAAGATGGAGAAATTAAGTTCTCCATCTTCTCCATATCTGAGCTGCGAGAGAATCGGATCACACTCAGTTGAAGCTCTGACAGAGTTTGAGCCGAGTGTCATTAGCATAATTGGCCCTATTCTCTTGCATGAGAGAATATATGGCTTAGTGAGTGGACCCTAAAACTGAATAGTAGTGACGGATAGGCACCTCACAAGCGGAATCCATGTAGCTCTCAGATGTCATGTAGGTAGGGCTTCATTCCATGGGGTAGGGCTTAATTTCAAGGTATATAAAAAAAATGGACTTCAAATAAAAATTAAATGAACAAAAAAAGCACTAATTGAATTATTTTTTTCGTATTTATGTTTGCAGCCCCTTTAAAAACCCTTTGAGGACCAAGGCACATATATGTCCCATAGTTTTAAACTGGAAAAAAATTTGAAAAAAATTTAAGGTCCTCCAAGGTTTAAGTAGGTCATAAATTCATATGAATACTTGCTCATACAATTGCACATGCCAAAAGATGAAGAAGAACAGAATCAAAAATATGACATTAAGTGGAGCACTTACAGGTATTCAAGGTGAAAGAGACCAGCAAAGGCATCGTCTCGAATGACAGTAAATGAGTTAGAATTCAGCAAGCTGAAAATGAAGACAGCAGGTTAGAAGCGAACCAGACTTTATGGTGCTCAGAATTAGTCAAGCAGAATTTATTGACTGCTCTTGCAAAGCACTGAGACTCCCGCTGTGTATTGATGGCACTGTGCGGCCTCCCGCTGTGTATAGATGGCACCGTATAGATGGCTACGTGCGGCCTCCTGCTGAGTATACGTGTATAGATGGCTACGTGCGGCCTCCTGCTGAGTATACGTGTATAGATGGCTACGTGCGGCCTCCTGCTGAGTATAGATGCCGCACCCCCCAGAGACAGCAGGAGGCCGCACAGCGCCATCTATACTCAGTGGGGGGCCGCACGTAGCCATCTATACACAGCAGGAGGCCGCACGGCGACATCTATACTCAGCGGGGGGCCGCACGTAGCCATCTATACACAGCGGGGGCCGCACGTAGCCATCTATACACAGCAGGGGGCACACGTAGCCATCTATACACAGCGGGGGGGCGCACGGCACCGTCTATACACAGCGGGGGGCGCACGTAGCCATCTATACACAGCGGGAGGCCGCACGTAGCCATCTATACTCAGCGGGAGGCCGCACGTAGCCATCTATACACAGCGGGAGGCCGCACGGCGACATCTATACTCAGCAGGGGGCCGCACGTAGCCATCTATACACAGCGAGGGGCGCACGTAGCCATCTATACACAGCGGGGGCCGCACGGCACCGTCTATACACAGCGGGGGGGCGCACATAGCCATCTATACACAGCGGAGGGGCCACACGGCACCCCCCCAGAGACATCAGGAGGCCGCACGGTGCCAACTATACTCAGCAGGAGGCCGCATGCAGTCATGCACACACAAACATATACAGACGCATAAACACATTTGAAACACAAAAATACATATAAACAGACATCACACAATGACATCTGCCCACACACACACACACACCTGTCCACACCCACACATGCGCACACACACACACACACCTGCCCCCACACATACACACCTGCCCACACACACATGCCCACGCACACATCTGTGTGTGTGTGTATAATTTGTGTGTGTGTATTTTTTTTTTTAAGTTAAAAACAAGTAAAATGCATGTGGCATCAATATCAAGACTCCAGATATAAGGGCCTATTCACACTGAATTTTGCAATGCATTCATCTCCTCTTTCCAGGCTTCTATCTAAATCCCTGAAAAATGGCATTCAGATGGGCCTTGACATAGCCATTGATTTGAACAAAGGCAAACCGAGGCTAAAGTCTGAATCTTCAGGCTCCATTTGCTCTGCTTTCAGATGTCTCATTTCAGACAGCATAATCCTGAATTTCAGGGATTCAGTTGTAAGCCTTGTGTAAAGACCTGAATGCAGCGCTGAATGTAGTGTGAATAGGTCCTTACATCCTACACCACCTCAGGGGATTCTTGTTATGGAGTATTGCCCCTGGGTGGCCGCAGTTATGGCCACCACCAGGGCTCGCGGTCACCCACCCTAGCTTTGGTATTCTGGGGAGCTGGTATAATGAATATCTGAGAAGAGCCCTAGAGAAGCCAGAACATTGGACAACCAAGAGGTGGTGGCCTCAAGTCAGGTGTAGTGTCCAACAGGGCAAGACTTTCTAACCTGCCCACACACACACCTGTCTACACACACACCTGCCCACACAGACACACACACACACACCTGCCCACACAGACACACACCTGCCCACACACAGCTGCCCACACACCTGCCCACAGACACACACACACACCTGCCCCCCCCACACACACACACATCTGCCCACACACACACACACATCTGCCCACACAGACACACACCTGCCCACACAGACACACACGCAGCTGCCCACACACCTGTCCACAGACACACACACACCTGCCCCCACACACACACACCTGCCCACACACACACACACATCTGCCCACACACACACACACATCTGCCCACACACACACACATCTGCCCACACACACACACACATCTGCCCACACACACATCTGCCCACACACACATCTGCCCACACACACACACATCTGCCCACACACACACATCTGCCCACACACACATCTGCCCACACACACACATCTGCCCACACACACACATCTGCCCACACACACACAATCTGCCCACACACACACATCTGCCCACACACACACACAATCTGCCCACACACACACATCTGCCCCCCCACACACACACATCTGCCCACACACACACACACATCTGCCCACACACACACACACATCTGCCCACACACACACACACATCTGCCCCCACACACACACATCTGCCCACACACACACACATCTGCCGACACACACACACACACACACATCTGCCCACACACACACACACCTGCCCACACACACACATCTGCCCACACACACACACTCACCATCCCCCGGCTCCATTCCTCCTGCCTGCTCTCTCTCCTCTCCGGTGGTAAGTAGCAGTACAGGCCGGGCGCGCACTGCATGACGTCAGAGCTAGGAGACACGGCCGCGCACAGGGCCGTGTCTCCTAGCAGTGACGCGGCCGGGCCAGCACAGGGAAGTTAACTGCTGCAGTGCTGGCCCGGCTGATGAAGAAGTAGCGGCGGCCGCTGCTGGAGGAGCGGTCCGGGGCCCCCCCTCCCGCAACTGCTACCGGTATGTGCCGCGGCGGCCCGCACATATAATGAGGGCAATCCGGCATTAGACACCCCGCCCGGAGCCGCGGGTCCCCTGCAGGCTCGGGATCCCGGGCGGTCGCCCGGATTCCCCTCATTATAATCCGCCTATGCAACCAAGTATTAGGCTGAGGATGCCAATACTTTTGTCTGGCCTATTTTTGGAGTTTTGTGTGAAATGATCAATGATTTTATTTTTGCTTCATTCTCTTTTGTGTTTTTTCCTTGCAAGCAAATTAAATGAAGATAATAATACCAAAGAATTTGTGATTGCAATCATTTTCAGGAAGAAACTGAGTATTATCTGACAGAATTGCAGGGGTGCCAATACTTTTGGCCAGCACTGTATGTATACCATGTCTTAGACTCTATATGTGATTAGCACTGTGCTATATTCTATTTCTACTGACAGCAGTTTGATTGATGTCTCTGTATATGAATGTCACCTATACTGGTTGATTAATAATGATGTAGATACTTACTGTTCTCTCATCCGGGAACACCCACTTTGTGCCTTTGTGTATTTTATCTCACAAATTTTATGTATATTTTTTATTATTTTTTTTTTAATATATCTATAAAATTAACTTTTTTATCTTCGTATTCTTAGTCATTTGTAAAGTTCTTTTTGGGAGATTATTATATTAAATACTTTATGGCCTTACTTTTTGGATATTATTGGTGTACTTACCTGTTCTGACCTCTCCAACAACTAGACCGTTAGGTTTCTTCCAGTATGGAGCTATACTTCTCCGGGCCTGATATAGTATATGCGCGAGAGCCAGTCGGTGACTCTCACTTACAGGGATTTCAGCTGTATGCACAAGTCAAAGGTTCCGGAGCAATCTGACAATTGTACACCGAGTTTATAAGCTCTATCACGTCCCTCCAGTACCTCCGAAGACGTGGCAGTTCCACATTAGACTCGCTAGCAGACACTCTAGGGACATCCTGGTCTATATCTTCTCATATCTTGTCATTTAAGGGGCCACCATCCTCTGCCATCTTTCTTTTAGGGGACAAGCTCTCCTTCTCAGTCTAGATTCAAATAGACATTTATTATATAAAAAAATTGCCCCTTTTGTGTCCCCCACCGGTCACCACCATATCCAGAAAAGGGGCAGATATCGTTGGGGTCAATGCAATAGATTTGGCTTGAACCGCACAGGCGTATCTGAGTTGTAAATATTGGAAAAAAGACGTAGCCCTTTAGTGGTATGTGAACAGTGCCGAATACTATTGATAAACTGCCCTTTCCAAGTAGGTCGGGGCTCATCTTTCACCATGCATACAATGTATAATGTCTATACCAAAACACATAAAAGGACCATTCCCTACGGATCAGCGAGACACGGGGGCTGCAGTGCAGCATCTGTCTATGTAACGTGTCCCGGCAGAATGTCGTTCTGTATAAAGATTCTAATGTTATAAATGGAGTGAAGAAAGCTCTCTATGGATTGTTTATCTGCCATTTACAGAGTCAATGCTCGGAGATCCTATGGAAAGTTAGTGTAATGTAAAGTGATGCAATGGGAAAGTATGTGACTTATAAATGTGACTCAAACACATAGCTGCGCGGCAAAGTTACTCACTGATTTCCTAGTTAGCCATTGAGCATTTAATAATACAGATGCGATAACTGAAGCACACACTTAGTCATGGACAGTTTCCATTGAAGTTTATTTAATTCTTCTTTGTCATGTTCTGATGGCAGAATGTGCCATCTATACTGAACTGGTGACTAGTACTGTCCTGCTATTGAGCCTACAGTGATGTTTGTCACTTTTTACTAAATTTACAACCTTCCTAGAAGTGTCTTTGCCACCTCCTCACCAATTCTTGCCTCAGACCATTCAAAGTGCTGTTAACCCCTTCACAACATGCGCTGGTATGGCGCAAGTCGGAAGCAGGTGTATGGAGCGGGCTCATCCCATACTCGGCAGATGATGGCTGTGTGTTACAGCCAGAACCTGCTTCTAACAATCGCAGGTGGAGCGGAGCTGCTATCAAACTTACAGCGGCGCTTAACGTGCGCAGGGAGGGAGCGAGGCACGTCATTCCGTGCGCCCATCGGCGTGCCCTTGATGTGATCGGGTGTGCTATGACAGCGGGGGGTCTGTTGGAGACCTCGATGCTTATCATTACGGAGCTTCTTTGAAATCCAGCTTGTGGCCGGGCTTCAAACGAGACTATGATTTTTGCTATATACAGCAATGCTCTGGCATCGCTGTATGTGGCACAAGCGATCAGACGATCTGCGCTTCAAGTCCCGTAAGAAGACTTTTAAGAACAGTGAAAAGTTTTAAAAAAAGTGTTTTAAAAAATATTAAGATCCAAAAAACATAAGTTCAAATCACCTCCATTTCCCCCATTAAAAATAAAGATAGCAGAAAATTACACACGTGGTATCGCCGCATTCAAAAAAAGTCCTATCTTATCAAAATATAAAAATAATTAACCCAATCGTTATACACTGTAAACAAAAAAAAAAATATTTCTGGTGGCTGCAATACCACAAAAAATACTGCAAAAAGCAATCAGAACATCATATCTACCACAAAATGGTATCAATAAAAACGTTGTCTCTCCCCGTAAAAAAATAAACTGTCGTACAGCTCCATCGACTGAAAAATAAAAATGTTACGAGTCTCGGAAAGAGGCAACACAACCGGAATTTTTTTTTTTTTTGCAAACTTCTGATTTTTTTCACCACTAAAATAAAAAAAAAATGGACATTTTGGTATAACCTTAATCGTACTGATGAGCAGGATCATATTGCGAAGTCATTTTTACCACAAAATGTACACCATAAAAACTGTTCCTAAAACACAATGTCAGAATTGCATTTTTTTCCCAATTTCTCCCCACTTGGAATTTTTTTTTCTTTTTCCAGTACACTATGTGGTAAAATGAATGGTGTCATTCAAGAGTACAACTTGTCTCTGAAAGAGCAAGCTCTCATAGGTCTATGTGGACAGAAAAGTAAAAAAGTTATGGCTCTGGGAATAAGACCGCATCGGTAAAGGGGTTTTCTGTCAAATGACAGGATGGTTGATAAATATCTGATTGATGAGAATCCCTGTGCTCCCAACCTTTTTCTCTGCCAGCCATAGCAATTAAATGGAGCTGCGTTGCTGCTGATACTGCTTGCTACTCCATCCATTGTTTATGTGACAGAAGGAGATTGCTGAGCAATGTATTTATCACATATGGCATTACAATGCACAAACCATACCTTAAACTTATCTATGATTAAACAAAATTACACCGACACACTTGACTTGCTTGGAAAATTAATTGGCCACGGCCTTTATTAAAATCATATAATACAGGTAACTTCAATTAATAACATAATAATTATAAACAACCGCAGCTTAGCCAAAGATCAAGCCTGTTTACATTACCTATAACTTATTGTCCATTCTGTACCCTGAATGACTTTCCCACCTGGCTATCTTGCCTGGATCAAGCAGGCGAACATGGCCCGGCCCCACCCAGGGCCAACTCTACCATCGCCTGTAGATCTAAATTAAAAATGTCGTTACCCACTTCAGACAAATGGGTCCAATCACTTCTGAATAGGCCTGGCAAACCTCCCTCCAAGTCAGTGTGCCGAAAAGAAAAACCTCCAATAGATGGCATAAATTTATTCATGCACCTATTTACCCTTCTGCGAATTTTCTCACAAAATTTGAGATCCATAGATTTCACCCACACTAAACGGGAAACGATCTCGGAAAAGATAATTTTGACACCAAAAAACAATTTTTTTAACTCTATTAAACTTTTTTTCATTTGAAATAGTAAATCCACTGTACCTAATTTACCAATATCATTCCCTCCTAAGTGCACAATGATTATATCTGGGGACGGAGATCTCTCACTCATCATGGCAGCTTGCTCCAACAGTCCTTCCCATCTTTGCCCCCTGATTCCAAACCAGAAGATTCTTACATTATCGGCAGACAAAGACAGATTCGGACCATAGCACCGCTGCTGCGCTCTCCACTCCGCCCAGTGCACGAAAGAACGACCTAAGATCCATACTGTTATACCTACAAAAACTTCAAACAAAAGAAACATTAGTATACATCACTTCTGAATATACACCCGATAACATCCTGAACTCCATCTTCCCAATTTTTTGATTAAGCTCTCACTCAAACCCAGTCTGGCAGCCTCCATCGCAGCTCCAATCCTAAAAGAGTGAGTAGAGAAATATTTATTACCCATATTCAATTTAGACAAACATTTACTCAAAATGCATCTGAATTGGAACTGAGTCAAAGGTCTGCCCGACTGATGAAGTAAAAACTTCTCACCTCCCAGGGGACGTAACATTAAATAACGTTGCACCAAGCAAACCGGACAAATACCTTTACCCGCTAAACATTGTAATTTTAAAGACGTACCCTTACCAGCTTGATCAGTTTTGGATTTAGCAATAAAAATTATTAATATCTCCCTCTTCAATGTAATATGTTGAAAAGCCAAACCTTCAATACCGTCTCTGCCCCTCGGCAATAGCTCGCCTATACGCAAAGCTCCAAAAACCAATAGTGCAGCTGCTGTGGAGAATAAAAGGGCTTCATAGTTATCGTAACAGCAAGAGAATGACACTGTACATAAATTTACCAACATTTCTGGAGAAATGGGGCGTCTGCCATCCCGAACTACTCTCTCTTTTTTGTAACCCTTTAGTACCTGCTTTATTAAAAAAATAACCGTTGCATTCCTTCTGGCCCATAACCTTCATAAAAAATGACACACCAGATAATGTTTTCATTACCGTGGAATAAGCGAGCCCTCTGTCAAAAAGCGATAATACAAAATGCAACACGGACTGCTCTGAACACCTATTAGCAACCATTTTCATTCTCCTACAAAATTTAACTCCTAAAACCCAAGCCGACGAATAACCTTTCCATGTAGAAATGGCCATAGACCGCTGTAACAGCTCCATTAACCTGACCAAATCAATCCCCAGAGATACTCCGGACACTCCACTCCCCTCTCCTGGGTGCCTGGGGCGATACTGGAGAAACTCTTGAACTGAAAATGAGAAAGCAAAACAGCCACTGAAGGATCACTATTATCAACCTGTACCGCCTTCAGCCAAATATTCCTTTTCAAACACAGCAGTACTAGACGTCTAAGAACTCTAATAACTGAACCACATTTGCAAGACAAATGGTTCACTGCAAGGACCACCCCTTTTTTACTGGATTTAATTATGATATTTCTATTAGCTAGCTGACTGCCCCAAACCACTATAACCACTAAAATAGAAAATAGTTCTAACAAAACTTCATTCTTCAACACCCCATTCTTACACCATGCCCAATGCCATTGGCCCGCACACCAATTACCATCCCAAAAAACATCAAAACCTGATTCAGGAGCCGCATCCCTGTACAAACTTAAGTCCTCTTCTGCAATAAAAGGCTGACGCCACAAAGCCTGGCCATTAAATGACTCTAAAAACTCCAACCAAACTCATAAGTCCTCCTTAACTTCCTTTGTGACTCTAACATGAAATACAGGATTCCTGATTCCTGCAATATGTGCTGACAGGCGTCTACAAAATACTCTGCCCATAGGCATTATTCTAGACGCAAAGGCTAAAAGTCCCAGCAACGACTCGACCTCCTTCACTGTCACTTTCTTCCTCTTTATCACTGCTAACAACGCTTCTCTACATTTAACAATCTTAGCTATTGGCAACCTAAATTCCCCTTTACCTGTATCAATCACTATACCTAGATACTCTAAACAATTGGTTGGGTGAACTGTTTTTCCTTCCGCTAGCAGAATACCAAACTGCTTGCAAATTAATTGAAACGTAGACAAAAGCTCATTACACACCAATGAGTCGCCAGGACCTATAAACAAAAAATCATCTAAGTAGTGCGCTATACCGCCTTTCATGCACTGCCGTGCTGTCACCCATTCTACAAAAGATGAAAAGGCCTCAAAATAAAAACAAGATACCGAGCACCCCATGGGCAAACATTTATCAACATAAAAGAAACCGTTGAAATGAAAACCTAATGAATTGAAACCGTAAAGGCAGTAACCTAAAGGCTGATTCTTGATCGGCCTTGGCCATTAATGCCCCGGGACCGAAACTTCTAACTATTTCAGCAGCCTTATCAAAAGACGTATATATAACAGTACTTATACTGCTATCAATGCTATCGATAAAGAGGTACCATATGGATAAGACAAGTGATGAATCAATCTGAAAGCATTCATCTCTTTCTTTGGAATACACCCAGAGGAGATAGCCAAAAATGTTTAAATGGCTGCTCCTTAAAGGGGCCCGCCACTCTTCCTTCAGCTAGTTCCTTTAACAATTTTGCTTCTACCACCTCTGGGTGCAGCTCCGCGGATTTCAAATTTTTTACCCATATGCACCTTTTGCCTGAAAAATGTGGAATCATAAACCCATGTGCAAACCCATCAATTATTAACTTGGCCATCTTGCGGTTTGGGTACTGCTCTAACCATGGCCGCATTCTCTCCAGATTTACTGGTGTCACTGCTTTTACCCAAGTACTCCTTTGTGGAATGTTGCCCACTTGCTTTTTTAAAGCATCCGGACATAGCGTGCGACCCTCCACAAAAGGAGCACTCGTGCTTGTATTTACACGTATTCGGCCACTTACATAATGCCTCATTAAACGCAAAGCATGTACCTTTCCTAATGGTACTAGTCTGAGCTGGTACATTACGCTGAACATTATTAGGTTTACTTGACATTAGTGTTGAGCGAGCATGCTCGACACTGCTCGGTACTCGCCCGAGCATCACGCTACTCGGGATGTTCGGCGAGCACCGAGCATGTCCGGGTTACTCGGGCGGGAGCTCGGGCCTCCGCCCTTCATGTTTGGCGCTCTTTACAGAGCCAATGAACATGCAGGGATTGCCAGCCAGTCACTGTAATGCCGCAGCCATGTTGTTTTTGGGCATTACAGTGATTGGCTGGCCGCACAGAGTCACCTCGAGTATTTAAAACCGGGCGCCGCCATCTTGGACACAGTCGCTTCGGATTAGACAGTGTAGGGACAGCGCTGCTGAGCTAGGGAGAGCTTTATCCTGCGAAATAGTTAGTGTAGGGTCTGTAAAGGCTGCCAGATCAAACAAACAGTCCTTCTCAGAACTAATATCCATCCCAGATATCAGGCAGGCAGGCTGTATAGGAGACGCAGTGGTTATACCAGCAAACGCTGCATTACAGTCCTGTGTGCTCCTGTTTCTGAAATTGCTGGACTTAGCTCCAGGTCTCGGGGGCCAGTAAAAATCCTTTTTTTTTCATCTAAATCCTCTTTTTTTCTCCTCCTACACACTGTACAAATACCTGTCTTATTAACCTATTGGTGTGTCCCCCCCCTGCCCCCCCCCCAAAAAAAAGTGTCTGATTTTTCAGACACAAATATATCTGTTGAAAAGAGTCTGGTATAGGCCACAGAAACAGAAGTGTGGTTTTGCAGTTCCACGGGTCAAATCTCTGTATTATCCAGTTTTGGGCCTTTTGTATAAAAAAAAAAAACAGTTTGAGTGTGTCGCTCACTGTTCAGCCGCAAATATATATATTTAAAAAAGTCTGGTATACACCAGTAAATTATAACTGTGGTTTTGCTGTTCCAAGGTAAAAAATCTCTATTATCCTGTTTTTCGCTTTCTTTGCCTTAAAAAAAAAACAGTAGTGTCTCCTGACTGTTCTGACACAAAAAATATATCTGTTGGAAATAGTCTGTTGTAGGCCCAACAAATCCCAGTGTGGTTTTGCAGTTTCACGGGTCAAATCTCTGTAGTATACAGTTTTGGGCCTTTTGTATCTAAAAAAAAACAGTTTGAGTGTGTCGCTCACTGTTCAGCCGCAAATATATATATTTAAAAAAGTCTGGTATACACCAGTAAATTAAAACTGTGGTTTTTCCATTCCACGGTAAAAAATCTCTATTATTCAGGTTTTGGTATTTTTTCCATAAAGAAAAACATTAATAGTTTCTCCCTGATTGTTCTGATTGTTTAAAATAGTCGGATGTAGGCCAGAGAAATAGAGCTGTGGTTTTCCTCTTCCATGGTTCTAATCTACTTTTTATTACCCTTTTTCCATTGATAGTGCGAGTGTAAGCTATTTTACTTCCTTTACAATGGGCAAGGCGCGTGGCAAAGGACGTGGAAGTGGACGTTCTGGTGATGTTGCGTGCAGAGGACGGGGCCGTGGCCAAGGTGAAAATGTGCCACAACCAACAGCCACATCTTCTCGCTCACACTTCTTGACCGAATTACTAGGGAAGCACAGAACAACACCAGTATTGCGAACTGATCAGTGTGAACAGGTTATTAATTGGATAGCAGCTAATACTTACAGTTACCTGGGCACCACCACCTCCGGTCTGTCTTCCACACGGTCGACTCTTAGTAGCCGTGAGTCTCGACCGCATACTCCTCACCCTGATGCTCCTTCCTCCCACCATGCCGAGTGTCGTCAGACAGCAACTGATCCCACACTTGGACACTCTGAAGAGCTGTTCACTGGTCCATTTTCAGATTTGTGCCCCTCGCCTGCTCCGCGATGCTCAAATATTTGAACAGCCACGGCCACAGGAAGTCGACGCTGGCAATTTGTCACAAGAGGTGGACAATGACGAGACACAATTGCCAGGAAGTGAGGAGGAGCATCGTGGTGCGCAAGTGGAAGAGGAGGAGGTGGTGGATGATCTAGTAACTGACCCAACGTGGAAGGAGGACATGCAGAGTGAGGCCAGCAACACACTGTGGGAGGGAGGCAGAGTACCCCAACAGGCAGGAAGAAACAGTGTGGTGGCCCCAGACAGAAGGCGGGCAACCGTTCCCCGTAACACCAACATGATGGACGTTGCCAGTACAAACGGTAGGTCTTCCAGAGTCTGGAATTTTTTTAAAGACTCTGCTGAGAACCCCAAAAAGGCCATTTGTACCACCTGCCATGCCAGCATCAGCAGGGGTGACAAAACTACCAGCCTGACCACCACCAGCATGATCAGGCACATGGCATTAAAGCACCCGACTTTGTGGGGCGAAACCCAGGGTCCACGACCAGTGTCAGCGGGTGTCACCACTGCTTCTTCCGCTGTTGTGTGTGCAATAGAACCCCCTGTTGTGTGTGCAAGGCAATCCCCTGTCCATACTGCATGTAAAGATGCCCCCTCCTCTCAGTCTTCACTTGTTATGGCAGTTTCTCAAGAAACAGCATGAACGTCCACGTCCCACCGCAGCGTTCAATTGCCATATCCCAGACCTTTGAACGAAAGCGGAAATTCGCAGCTAACGCCCCACAGGCCACAGTCCTAAATTTGCACATTTCATGACTGCTTGCGTTGGAAATGCTGCCTTTTAGGCTGGTGGAGACTAAATCCTTCCGCAAGCTTATGGCGGTGGCCGTCCCTCGGTACTCGGTCCCCAGCCGACACTATTTTTCCCGGTGTGCCATCCCCGCACTACACAAGCACGTGTCCCAAAACATCTGCCGTGCCCTCAACAACGCAGTTACTGGGAGAGTCCACCTGACAGCAGACACGTGGACAAGTGCTTGTGGCCAGGGACGGTACATCTCCCTGACGGCACACTGGGTAAGCATAGTGGAAGCCGGGACCCAGTCGGACCTTGAGACGGAACACATCCTCCCCACAGGATTGCGGGCCCTATGTCAGTCAGAGTTCCCCCCACAGGGTGCAGCTCCTGTGCATCATCCTCCTCCTCCTCATGGTCAGCCTCCATCTCAGATATCACCACATCAGTTACAAGCTGGAAGCACTGCAGTACTGCCTCCGCCAAGCGGAGTTGGAGAATTTTCCCACGCTGTCAGTGACGTGCATGAGGTGAGCTCATGTCCAATGAACTCAGCTCACCTCATGCACGTCACTGACAGCGTGGGAAAATTCTCCTGTGCTCAGCGCTTCAGGAGAATTTTCCCACGCTGTCAGTGACGTGCATGAGGTGAGCTGAGTTCATTGGACGTGAACTCGGCTCATCTGGATGCCGTCACAGCCAGACACTGAGGAGCTCAAGCATGCCTGCTATTCTCAGTGTGTGCGGCATGGCAAGCTGGATGGCAGGGTTCTGTTGCGATCCAGCCTGTCATGTCAACGTAGCAGAGCTGAAGCTGTCGTGGGAACCATGGAAAGGTAAGGATGATGTTGCTTTATTATTTTACTTTTATTGCAGAAGACATTGGCTTCAGCTGGAATGGGTGTGATGGTAAGTATGGTTTAATTTAGAACATTAAAAAATTGTGTGTTTATTTCAATTAAAGGACTTTATTCTGGGTGTTTGTGTTTTTTTTTTTAACTTTCACTATGGGGTTAGTAATGGGGGTGTCTTATAGACGCCTCTCCATTACTAACCTGGGCTTGATGTCAGCTGGCATTATAAGCTGACATCAACCCCAGCCCTATTACCCCACTGCCACCACTACAGGGCAGTGGGAAGAGCGAGGCTAAGTGCCAGAATTGGCGCATCCTATGGATGCGCCATTTCTGGGGCGGCTGACGGCTAGTGCTTCTAGCCTGGGAGGGGGCCAATATTCATGGTACCCTTCCTGGGCTATTAATATCAGCTCCCAGCTGTCTGCCTAGCCTTTGCTAGCTATTAAAATAAGGGGGACCCCACATCATTTTTTGGGGAAGGTCCCCCATTTTAATAGCTACTAAAGGCTAGGTATTCAGCTGGGGGCTGATATTAGTAGCCTGGGAAGCTCCGTGGGTATTACCCCCCTCCCAGGCTTCAAACATCTGCCCCAGCCGTCTGCTTAACCTCCGCTAGAGACTAAATTTTCAGGGAACCCCACGCCAATTTTTTTTTTAATCCTTTATTTTAACACTAAATGACAAGTACAATAATCAACACTATCGCTGTACTTCTTATATATGTGACTGACATGTTTCTATGTATCTAATCTATGTGTGATGCTCTATTCTTTCTATTCTAAATTGTCAGGTACCGCTGCTGAATTGCCGGCCGGCTTTTTTAAAGAGACGGTGCATGAAAACACTATTATTTTTTTTAATACATCCTTTAACACTAAATGACAAGTACAGTAAGCAACACTGTCACTGTACTTCTTATATATGTGACTAACATGTTTCTATCGATCTAATCTATGTGTGATGCTCTATTCTTTCTGTTGTAAATTGTCGGGTACCGGTGTATGCCGCTGATGAATTGCCGGCCGGCTTTTTTAAAGAGACGGTGCATGAAAACACTATTATTTTTTTAAATAAATACTTTAACACTAAATGACAAGTACAGTAAGCTGAGCTCTGCCATCCAGCTTGTCATCCTTCAGAGACACTGCAGAGTGCAGGCATTATGGGAACTTCCGATTCCGGTATTCGATATTCTAAAAGTATCGGAACTCAGTATCGGAACTCCGATACCGCGAATATCGGTCGATACCCGATATTTCAGTATTGGAATGCTCAACACTAGTTATTATCAATGTTTATAAATGTTATACCAATTTGACAATGACAAATTTATATAATAGTTACTAAGCTTTCACCACTGTCTTAGAATTGGTCAGATTGACCAATTAAGATGAATGTCGTGGACGACATCCAAAAAGGAGGGAATAATGTGACATGCAGAAGTAGTGCTGTTGCTTCCAAAGCATCCAGCAACTGTTACAAATAACACAAGCACAGGAGACAGGAAGTGTTGTGCTTCAGAAGCATCCAGCAACTAGAGGGGTTAACACAGTCACAGGAGACAGGGAGTGTTTTAGCAGAGCCCCAGGGAGATTGTGGGAAACTTGTTATTGTAGTCTGGCTGAAGCAACTGAAGAGGATTCAGATCAGGAGAGAAAATAAACACAGGTCAGATAAACTCCCTGAACTAACCGTGCAGAGTATTATCGGACAGGAAGATAAGGACTGGAAGGAATTGAACTGAATTGCACTGGCCGTGCTTCAGATTAAATTCCACTGTTAAACTGTTAAAAAAGACTCTTGTCAGATGTGTCTGGTCAGCATTTTGACCCCTTGGAACGCAAGATGGAGGGACTACTCAGGAAGTCCTGGGAGACCTCGACAGCGCTATTAAGCACCAATGCAGTCTCTACGGGCGTAGCGCGATCATTGGCTCATTGGCTAGATCAACTGGAGGAACACCTAGTCTCAGGCACCGCCAGAGAAGACATCTTAGCATCCCTTCTGCTTCTCCAGAAAGCTACGGGGTTTTTAGCAGATGCTTCTGCAGAATCGGTGAGAGTGGCGGCAAGAGCATCTGGGTTATCAAACTCTGTGAGAAGGGCCTTATGGTTAAAATCCTGGAGCGGTGATGTGGCATCAAAGATGAAATTGTGTTCCATCCCCTTTAAAGGGAAATGCATGTTCGGGCCAGCCCTAGATCTTCTCGAGAAAGCCTCAGACAAGAAGAAAGCCCTCCCGAAACCTAGAAATGTAAGGAAAAGGCCCTGTCGTCCTTCCCAGGAGCAGACCCCTCAATATAGGGGTAAAGGATAAAACAGGTTGGTGGAGCTACCCAAAATCGGGGGCCGCATCTCGAACTTTCTCGCTCAGTGTAGATAAATCTGCTCAGACCCATGGGTCCTGAGGGCAGTAGAGTTTGGAGTAAAAATAGAATTCTCCTCCTATCCTCCACAGACTAAAGATAACGCAGCTCTCTTCTCAAAGTCTGCAGGCCACCCTGATATCCAGTGTAACAGACCTATTATCCTCTGGGGTGATATCCCTGATAAGCAGAGGACATTATTCCAATCTCTTCTAATAAAAAAACAAATGGCTCGCATCGGATTATAATCAATCTAAAACCACTGAATCAGTATATCCACTACCAGAGATTCAAGATGTAATCTATCAGATCATCGGTCCCTCTGATAGGACAGGACCATACCATGGCCAGAATCGATCTCTAGGATGCATACTACCACATCTCCATACATCCACTTTACAGAAAGTTCTTAAGATTTACAGTGGCTCAGAGGGAACAGATAGTCCACTGCCAGTTCAATGTTCTCCCATTCGGGATATTATCAGCCCCACGAATATTTACAAAGGTCATGGCTTATATCAGGGGTCAGAATGTTTTCAATAGTACCATACCTCGACGACCTGTTATTAATCGGGCCCTCAGTACCATTGCTCCAAGAGCATATACAGTTGACCACTCAGATCCTATCTTCTCTGGGCTGGTTAGTGAATCACAAAAAATCAGATATGGTTCCCTCCATGACAATAAACGTTTCTAGAAGAACTATTGGATTCCCACAGCCAGATGTCGTTTCTGCCCAAACAAAAACAGGTCATACTAAAAGCAAAGATCAATGTCCTAAGAAGCAGGAGATTGGTATCATTGAGAAATGCCATGTCAGTCCTCGGATCTATGACATCCTGTATCGAGACGGTGGCCTGAGCTCAAGCACATACCCGAACATTACAGACTCACATCCTCATGAATTGGGACGGATCTCCACGGTCTCTGAACAGGAAAATTCCTATACCATCACGGGTAAAAACCTCTCTTTTCTGGTGGCTGAGCATGAAGAATCTAAATAGGAATACTATGTATCCAGAATCCACTAGTAACCATAAGAGTGGATGCCAGCGGGAAGGGATGTGGAGCCATAGTCTCCCAGGAGCTATTCCAGGGTATATGGTCCAAAGAGGTGAGCCAGAACTCATCAAATTTCAGAGAATTAAAGGCCGTAGAGGAAGTCCCCAGAGTAGCAGAGCCTCTGGTCCAGAAAACCCACATACAGATATTTTCAGACAATATCACCACAGTAGCCCACCTTCATCATCAGGGGGGCACAAGACACAAAAGCTTTAAAGCAGTCTCTGCGAGAATATTTTCCTGGGAAGAAGAACATATTCTATCCCTGTCAGCTCTTCATGTCCTGAGCCATACTCCTTCCTTACCTGAGAGTGAGATACCACACCTCTGGGTAAGATGCAATACCTCTGTGGCGACCGAACCCTCAGGGGCGCCACAGAAACATTAGTTTGTTTGTTTTTTGTTCAGATTTGCCAAATACCTATAAACTGGCATCTTTCTTTTCTAGAATACCAAGAAAAGGGCCATCAAGATCTAAACTGGGTCTTGGCTGTGATGGCTGGAAGTGCTCTTGGCATTGTCGTTTTGGCTATCTGGCTGAAAAAACAAAGCGTTAACACCATTAAAGAAGTTGAGATATAAGTTCTTGTGACTCTTCCTTTGCCATAAACGTAACTGAGTTCTAGCATCTATTTTGAACTCCTACCTGTAATACTCGCCTTGCTAGTTGATTTTATGAGACTTTACAGTAATTTGCAAATAAGGTTTATGCCCCAATAAAGATTTAGACAAAAAAAGTTGTACATTGATTGCATTCATAGACCTTTTTTGAGTAACGGTCACAACAGTTCACAAAAAATCCATTTGATACATGTAAAATATAAGGAGCACATTGGCTTCATTGGAAAGGGTGAGTCTTGCAATTTCTCTGGAAGGATCAATATTTTGTGGATTTTAAAACACTCACTGCAGGTCACTTTACCTACATGTAGGATCTAGATCTGTCTATCCAACTTGGCTGGTACTGTTGCACTGCAGGTGCTCTGATTATGTAGATGAAATTTTATATTGCCTTTAACTATGTTCTGGGTGACCCTAGCGCACACTATTAAAATGCCTCCTTGTTTTCCCATAATCTGTAAGTGGTGGTGTGGCACCCCAGGGGTCTGGTTTCCACAGTAATGCAATGTTATGTCTGAGAGCAGGTGGGAGGTCTCTTGGTCAGGAATCCTATGCATGCCACACCTCCTGCCCAGTCCTGGGAGGGGAAGGACTTCCCCTATATAAACCTGGGGCTGAGGCAGGGTTAGAGAGTTCAAAGGGAGAGTTCAGCCAGGAGGGCTGACAGGGAGCTGTGGCTCCGGCTGGGCCCAGCTCCTGGGCCATGCCAGAAGTAGAGACAGAGAAGAGAAGCAGCTATGGGAAAAGAACAACAGGAGCTCTGTGGGAGCAGTGTTACAAGGAGTCAGGGGCTGGCAGCTGCAGAGCTCGCCCTGACTGAGAAGTATCACCGGACCCGGAGTCCGAGGCTGTGGGGACTAATCTCTACCCAGCAGCAGAAACCGACCGGCAGGGGATTGCAGGTCCTCTGGCCCAGAAACCCGAAGACACGGTCACACGCGTGAGACCAGCACCGCCATCGTGGAGCGGAAGCCATTAGAAGGCCCCGAGTCACCGGCCATACGGGTGAGCACCACACGGTACACTCAGGGACGTGGGCTACTTTTACCCGCCTCTAGCAAGGTAGCCAGAAGAGTACAGTTAGTTGGGAAGGCCTACAACTCCGCCTGGCCATGGGAGATCCCATCTGCTCAAGGACTGACCAGGCCCCGATTGCTAGCAAGTACTCCGGGAGGGTCTATCTTTGTCACCAGTAAAGACCCTGAACTACACCGCATCGTCTCTGAGTGGTTCCTGCTACCCCCATCATCCACGTCGGCTGCCCTGAGGCCATACCCCTCCCGTTGGGGGTTATACCATCCACGCTGCACCATCCTTCCACCGGCCTCAGCGGTCTGCCCTGCAGCGGCAGCTCCATAGCTGCATTCAACGGGTGGCGTAGTCATCCACCATCCACTGCTAATAGACTGCCACTTAGTCTGACTCCCTGGGCACGGACCGGGTCACCGCCACGAGACTACTACCCCCCATCTAATCCGGCTCCGGGTAGGCTCCCGCATGCGCAACGCTGCGCGACTCAGGCCCAGGGGCGCGTCAACTTTTGGCGTAGTCGGCAGGATTTCGTGCCCGCAACCACCGGTACTGCGTGCCTGAAAAAGAGACTTTTAAAACTTACCATCCGTGAAGTTTTCCCGCCATCCGGCGCCATCTTCAGCCTTCTTCCCGCCATCCGTGAAGATTCCCGCCATCCGGCGCCATCTTCCGCCTTCTTCCCGCCATCCGTGAGGTTTTCCCGCCATCCGGCGCCATCCGGCGCCATCTTCAGCCTTCTTCCCGCCATACGTGGAGTTTTCCCGCCATTGGACGCCATCTTGAGGACGCCGCGCGGGAAGAAGAGGGGCGTGGACTCCGAAAGCGCGCGAGAACTGAAGCCCCGCCTCACGTCCGGACGTTGCGTAAGGTCCTGGAAGGAGCCCAGCAGACGCCGACGTCACAGGAGCGCGACGGAAGGTCCTCAACCCTGACGATCCAATGCATGACAAAAAAAGTGCAATGTGCTCGAAGAAAAGCGCAGTCCCACCTGCGAGGGCATATCGTACCCAAGCTAAAAGGATAGCCCATATACATAGTGTGGTATCTTTCCAGAGATATACTGGATAGAATAACGCTATATATTCCAAGTGGAGCACATACAAATGTTTAAATCAAACCCAGGTTCACCAGATGCTTACCACAATTGTATATGAGGTCCAGGTGTGTTGAGACACCTTTGCCACCTGTCTTCTACGTCCCCCTGGACCTCATATACAATTGTGGTAAGCATCTGGTGAACCTGGGTTTGATTTAAACATTTGTATGTGCTCCACTTGGAATATATAGCGTTATTCTATCCAGTATATCTCTGGAAAGATACCACGCTATGTATATGGACTATCCTTTTAGCTTGGGTATGATATGCCCTTGCAGGTGGGACTGCGCTTTTCTTCCAGCACATTGCAATTTTTTTGTCATGCATTATATTTATATTATGGATATATTAATGTAAGTTATTTACAGCTTGACTAAATAAAACTTTAACTTTTTATGCCATTTTGTACTCCATGTTTTTTTTCTGTTCTAAACACATATGCAACGTGTATAAAAAGTACAAAAATAAATGACTGGAATATGCAGAGCATCTGCACACATGAGAATGCACAGAGCACATACGCTCACACTATAGAATACTTACCAGTCTCTCCCTTCAGTTCTAAACTCCTGCACAGGACCCATGGTGACATCATGGTCACATGACTGATGTCACCAAAGGTCGTTAAGCAGTCTGCACATTGGAAATTAAATTGATAATATCACTGCAATTTTCAATGTAACTTCTGCTGTAGATGCTGCTGACGCGCCCCCTGGGCCATGTTGTTAGGGATACCCGGAGCCGGATCAGATGGGGGTTGTAGTCTCCGAGTGGCTGTGACCCGGTCCGTGCCCAGGGTGTCAAACTCAGTGTGCGGCAGTCCTTATAGATGTTATTAGTGTCGACTACGCCACCCGTTGATTTGCGGTCAAAAGGCCGCCGCTGCAAGATGGTCCGCTGAGGCTGGTGGTGTGTGTGCAGCTGCGGTAGTATAACCCCCAACGGGAGGGGTATAGCCTCAGGGGGTCAGCCGTGGAGGATGGTGGTTGTGAAGGTGCAGCAAGGAGACTCAGAGGCATAAAATGCAGTTCCAGGGTTTTACTTACTGGTGTTGCTCGGGTCACTGTGTACAGCAGTGGCCACCCAAGCCGTGCTGCGTCCACCAGGTCCTGGACTCGGTCAACTCCCAGGCAACTCCGGAGTGTGGTCCTGAGCTCCCTTTCTGACTTGTCCTCTTCTCCGGCCTTCCCCACCAGGGATCCACCTAAGTCCGGCTCCCTCGGGCCTCTTGTTGGTAAACCCTTGTCTCTGGGTTCCCTGACCCTATTCTTGGTTTGCCTTCCGGGTGGATTTAGTGGGTGGTCGTGGCAGATCCTGCCCACGACCTCCGGTCTCTGGCTAAGGATTAGGGCCCTCCACCAGCTTGGGATCCGGTACCCTTGTGCCAACTCTTCACCCTCTGATCTAATTTTGGGTTCTTGGAGTTCCCTCTTCTCCCCCTCTGGGTCCTTCTTTCTCCTCTCTCGCTCTCTTGGCCTTGGAGCTGGCTGAGCTGCTCTGCTTCTCTGACTCAACTCTGACAGACTGACCCTGATCTAAGATGGTTCCCACCTTATATACTCCCTCTATGTGTGAGCTCAGGTGACCAGCACCCAATGAGCTCCTAGCTTTACCCAGGCTGCTCCCCCTATCTGCCCCTACACTACTGGGATGTTCCACCCCCCTCCCACTCCAGCCAGGAACAGACACTGTCGTACCTGCACATAAACTGGTGGGAGTACCGTCGGTCTGTTCCTCGGAAATGGGATGTGTGTAGTGCATGCAGCTAACTGAGCTCAGTTCCACACTCCATCCTTACCCGGGAGTGGAATATCACACCTCTGGGTTGAGGTGCAATACCCCTGTAGCAGCCGAATCCTCAGGGTGCTGCATTCCCCCCTGGTAAATCACAGCACGTCCTCGGGCTGTAAAATAACAAAACATCCAAAAACATACAATTTTTTTTTTTTCATAAACATCATAAACATATAAAACAATATATATATATCATAAAACTTTTCATATAAAACTCCTCATTAGAAACATTCTTGTTCCTCCGGCCACGGTGCAACTTGTGACCGGGTAAAGTGCGACAGTCTCTCTTGGAAGAAAACAGTTTCCTATAAAACCGGTAGGGGGCGCTTTAGGAAGCGCAACTATATACAAGGGAAATATGGCCGCTCTCAGTCCTCGACCAGGTATTAGGGAGGATTGACCGCTCTCAGTCCTCGGTCAGTGGGAATAGGGACACACGGGTTTCAGTTCAATCTGCTGGTCCCAACGGGGACTATATTTTAACTAGAACAGTTCTTATACCCTGACGGGTAACTATGTACAGTCTCTCTCTACCGTACTTCAACGACGGCGTCCTCCTGCTCCTTCTTTAGATTCTTCAGACCCGTCCGGGTCCTCTTGCTCCTCCTCACACCGCAGCTCCTCCTCCGTCAGGCGATGCACATGGAGGGCGTAGGGTCCTTTGGCACACTTGTGCCGGGTGAAGGTGACCTCGTCCCCTACATACAGGTCACGACCTCTGTGTCCCTCCGGCAGATGGCTTTCTACGTCTCTGCGGGTGACAAAGACGTCGCCGGGGGTGTGATGATCCCTGATGAAACCCCAACCGTGCTGCAGTTGGAATTTAATTACAGTCCCGGTGGCACGGGGACCGTGGGCTGCACGGGGGTTCCTCCGGGTCCGGCTCTTCTGCTCTGCGCTCTGGATTTGCAGCCGCTGCTCTCGGACCCGCCTCTCTCTCCTCTCCCGGTCGAAGACCTCTAACTGCTGCCGGCAGCACTCCGCACGTTCAGCTGCGGCTGCCCGCGTTTCTTGGGTGAATCCCATGAGGTCTCCTCCGGTGGGGTCCCACGCAAACTGCGCTTCCTCCAACGAGAGTGGGGTGATCTTAACGGGCTTCGGAACCGGAATCAGGGGCTCATCTAGGGGTCTTTCTTTTTGGAGCTCAAGTTGGTAATACTCCGGTGGCCATATAAAGGGCTGCCCATCCGGGCACGTATGCTGGGCGAACAGGTCTTCACCCAGGTGCGGCACTCTAGATGTTGAGGGCGCGGAGGTGGTAGCGGCGCCCAGGTTTACCAGGCCTTGCGACCAGGCTTGGGGCACCCTGAAGGTGAAGGGCACCGTAAAGACAGCGGCGCCCGGGTGTTCCTGGCCTTGCGACCAGGCCGGTGGTTCGGCAGAGGTAGGGGGCGCTGTTGGTACTGCGGCGCCCGGGGGCACTCGGCCTTGCGACCAGGCCGGTGGCGTCTCCTGCTTGGCCGCGCTCTGGATTGAGGCGCGTGACGTAGCAGGGGGCGTGGCCGCGGCTCCGGCCGCTTGAGGCCTAGCTTGGAGCGATGACGCAGCGGCTACGGGAACGGTGAGTGGGGCTTCAGGCTCTGCGACGGGGAGCTGGGGCAGGTTTACGGCTTCTGGGCACGGGATGCTGTCGTCCCCATTACCTGCCTTTATCTCTTCGGCTCCCTCCGCGGCGTCGTCTCCGGCCGTCGTCCCTCCTTCGCCGTCCTCAGAGGTGGACTTGCTCCTCGCTGCGGGTGGCATGCTTCGCTGGCGGGCTCCAGCCTGCTGGGCCATCTCTCGAGTCCACTCCGCCAGTGTTTCCTGCTGCACCCGGGCTATCCTCCGTGCGAGGCCCTCCAACGCGGTCTGTGCACGCTCCCGATCTCCGGGGAGCTGCGCCAGGATCTCCAGCAGGCCTTCTGGAGTGGCGACCTGCAACAGGCTCCTGACCACTGGGTCGGTGCTGCCTGACTCTCCCTCCATCTCCGGGTGTGTTCTCTCTGGACTCTCCTCCAGACTCCTCCAAGCTGCTCCCATCTTCTTTCTTTTGTTCTGTCTACGCCCATCCCGAGGGCGGTCCTGGGGCAACTTTGTGATTGCCAGTTCCAGGGGCAGTTCTCTCACGCTGATGGACATATCAATCATCACAGTCTCTGCTGGTGGGGGCGGTTTCCACTTTTGGCGCCATTTTCGGTCCTGGCCCACGATGGGAGGTGGCCTCTTGCCATCCTTTGGCACGCCCATAATGGCGTCCGCTCTGCCAAGGCGGGAAACCTTCTCAGATGGCGGGAACCGCTTCCCAGTGGCGGGAAACTCTGTGGATGGCGGGAAAAGACTGCAGATGACGGGCAAATGGCGGGAACTGATCCGAGATGGCGTCCGATGGCGGGGACCCTCTGGAATTGGCGGGAGACTTCTTTTTGAGGTAAATGCGATCTTTTCTTCAGGCACGCAGTACCCGGTTGCGGGCACGTGATCCTGCCGACTACGCCAAAGTTGACGCGCCCCCTGGGCCATGTTGTTAGGGATACCCGGAGCCGGATCAGATGGGGGTTGTAGTCTCCGAGTGGCTGTGACCCGGTCCGTGCCCAGGGTGTCAAACTCAGTGTGCGGCAGTCCTTATAGATGTTATTAGTGTCGACTACGCCACCCGTTGATTTGCGGTCAAAAGGCCGCCTCTGCAAGATGGTCCGCTGAGGCTGGTGGTGTGTGTGCAGCTGCGGTAGTATAACCCCCAACGGGAGGGGTATAGCCTCAGGGGGTCAGCCGTGGAGGATGGTGGTTGTGAAGGTGCAGCAAGGAGACTCAGAGGCATAAAATGCAGTTCCAGGGTTTTACTTACTGGTGTTGCTCGGGTCACTGTGTACAGCAGTGGCCACCCAAGCCGTGCTGCGTCCACCAGGTCCTGGACTCGGTCAACTCCCAGGCAACTCCGGAGTGTGGTCCTGAGCTCCCTTTCTGACTTGTCCTCCTCTCCGGCCTTCCCCACCAGGGATCCACCTAAGTCCGGCTCCCTCGGGCCTCTTGTTGGTAAACCCTTGTCTCTGGGTTCCCTGACCCTATTCTTGGTTTGCCTTCCGGGTGGATTTAGTGGGTGGTCGTGGCAGATCCTGCCCATGACCTCCGGTCTCTGGCTAAGGATTAGGGCCCTCCACCAGCTTGGGATCCGGTACCCTTGTGCCAACTCTTCACCCTCTGATCTAATTTTGGGTTCTTGGAGTTCCCTCTTCTCCCCCTCTGGGTCCTTCTTTCTCCTCTCTCGCTCTCTTGGCCTTGGAGCTGGCTGAGCTGCTCTGCTTCTCTGACTCAACTCTGACAGACTGACCCTGATCTAAGATGGTTCCCACCTTATATACTCCCTCTATGTGTGAGCTCAGGTGACCAGCACCCAATGAGCTCCTAGCTTTACCCAGGCTGCTCCCCCTATCTGCCCCTACACTACTGGGATGTTCCACCCCCCTCCCACTCCAGCCAGGAACAGACACTGTCGTACCTGCACATAAACTGGTGGGAGTACCGTCGGTCTGTTCCTCGGAAATGGGATGTGTGTAGTGCATGCAGCTAACTGAGCTCAGTTCCACACTCCATCCTTACCCGGGAGTGGAATATCACACCTCTGGGTTGAGGTGCAATACCCCTGTAGCAGCCGAATCCTCAGGGTGCTACACTGCGGGCAGGAGTGTACATAGAAATCATAGGGCTCCATAGCAAAAGTCCTAATTGGCCCCTGCAAAAAAAAAAGTACTCAATAGGAGCACAGGAGAGCATATACTATTTTTGCAGCCCTTGCAAAGTAATTTTGCCCCTTACTGTTCGACATGCTACAATGTGCCCCCACTAGGACTCCAAACAGTACAATAACACCCCTCACAACCCTCTACCCAGTATACTGGCCCCCCACAGGCCTCCAAATAGAATATTGCCTGCAACATAGTATGATGGCCTCAAAAATTAACCATTTCTTAAAAAAATAAATGCTCCCCCACTGCTTCAGTCTCTGCAGCATGTGGTCTGCACTACATCGCAACTCCTGTGCTGAGCAGTGCATAGGGTTAGAAGACTCGCTGTAGAGATTGGAGCAGTGGGCAATGGGGTGTAGTGAATATTTTTTTTTATTTATGGAGGACTATGTGGTGCCCGTAATACTGTATGGAGGGCTATGAGGGGCCCATTTTACTGTATGGAGGGCTATGTGGGGCCAACTATATTGGGCTGTGGGGCCAATTATGCTATATGGACGGCTATATAAGGGCCATTAATTACTTTTGAAAGACTACAAGGGGGCCATTATACTGATGGCATACCTATGTAGGGGAGGGCATCATACTATTTGAAGGTATATGTAGGGGGCCATTATGCGGTTGTCAGGACTATATGGGGGCAATTATACTGTTTGCAGGTCTATGCTGGGGGCGATTATACTGTTTGGAGGGCTATGTCAGGGCTCTTATATTGTTTGGAGGGCTATGTGTGGGCCAATACATTGCATGCAAGCAATTACACAGTGTAAAAGTTTTTTTGAGGGGTTCAATAATACACTGTAGTAATACACTGTAGAGGGTTATGTGGGGGTCACTATGCTGTTTGGAGGGTAGTGGGGGGCCATTATACAGTGTGGATGGTTGTATTGGGGCCATCATACTGAGTGGAGGTGTGTGGGGGCCATTATTCTGTATAGAGGGCTGTGTTGCGATCACAGTTGGGGGCATCATACTGTGTTGGGGGTCGCCATACTTTGCCAGTGAAGGGGAGTACAGTCATCATACCGTGTGTGTGGAGGGTACTCTGGAAGAATTCACTGTGGGGATATCATACTTGTGTTTCGGGGGGACACTATAGTTGGCATAATACTTTATGGGGGCAATGAAAGGGTAGTTTAGGGGCTTCAGTAGGAGGAAATTACTTTGTAAGGGCTGCGAAGATGTGAGATATGCTCTTCAGTGACCCTGCTTAATATTAAGTTTTTTACTTGGGGGGCCCAATTAGAACTTTTGCTATGGGGCCCCATGATTTCTATGTTCACCCCTGCTAATAATATTAGGAATGACATAAAGATGGATGAAGCTGCTTCATCTTTAGTGGTTACAGGTATCTGGCCCATTGTGACATCACTCGTGTTCCACTCCCCGTGATGTCACAATGAGGTAACCATTGTGATGTCACTGGCTGTGGGGCTATAGTGAGTGACGCTACAGGAAAAGGCTTTGTCTGGAGAGGCTGACTGTGGATTACACAAGACGCGATATTCCTCCAGGCTAAAATGCTGTTTAGATTTCTTCTATTTGTGAGTGTGCTAATAGCATCTGCGGAGGGCGCTCCTATCAACACGCGCCACCATGATTTCAGGGCCTGGATCCCTGCAGGTAAGTGCTGTACCAGATATTCAGCCAATATGGGGTTATTGTTAATAAGTCAGATGATACATTTCATGGAGGATTCTTCATGTGCTACTTGTAATGTTTGCAGTCTTCTCCCATCGTGTATTCCCTATTCCAGGCTCTCAAACACATTGTAAGCTTGAATGGGAATCCACTCTGAGCGAAAAACAAGTCACGTGTCTCTCATCTTCATGTGTGTGACTTCATCAATAGTTTTGGGGGAAATAATTACAAATTTATGGTAATTGTGGAATTTCTCCAGCTAGGAATGGTCCTAGGTCTGAATACAAAAATGAGATGCAAAATATAATGTATATATTAGTAGCTTTAAATATCTTACATGTTCTTGATCTTTTCTTCCACTAGATTACTTTAGTAGGTTTCCCATGCCTGCTGCCATCATCTTCTTCTCTGGATTTTTCTTTGGTGCCATCTGTTCCATCATATATGGGTAAGTCTTATAATGATTTATGGGCTACCCGGGAGTCTGTATAAGAAATATCACATTTTCAGGTCATCACACGATTCAGTAAATGATATAATCTAGTGTGGATGTTTAGTGGCTCATAAACTTGGTCTGACCTGCTGGGAGCACAATGGACTTTTCTGTACAATATTAAAAAAATTGCTCAACAAATTACTGCAGATAAGGATAGATAAAATAGATGAAGAAAAATATATGATTTTATAACAGTGACTTCTGTTTTATCATTTTAAAGATATGTGAAAAAGAATAATTTCTGGAGAGATGTTACAAGACCAGATTCCATGGATGAAGATATAAAGAGTAGGGCTAATCCTAATGGTAAGTACGGCCGTCACCAATCTGACATTAATATCTGTGTACATACAAATACTTCTTAGTGGCTTTTATATTACGTGGACGCAGTCTACATTGTAAAGCTGAATAATTACTCTAATGATATTCTGATTCGTCTCTTTCAATATATGAAATCTATTTAAAAGTAAAAAATGAACTTTTAAAGTATAAATAATCTCTTAACCCGTTCACAACATATGATGTACGCCGAGCTTGAATATTTTCCCGCACGTGACGGCTGATTTAATGTGCGGAGCTCTGCCCGCAGCTGTTAAACTGTTAAATCCCACTGTTAATCTCTCACAGCAGCTTTTAACAATGCAAGGGAGACCGGACATAATATGTGACTCGCCCCCTGGGCCGTGGGGCACTCGGATCCGGGCAATAGGGAGACGATGGGGGTAGTAGTGGCGACCCGGTTCCGTGGCTCAGGGTGGTCAGGCCAATGGTAGTCTGCTACGTTCTGCTGATAATGTCCGACTACGCCACCCGTGGATTTGCGGTCATTAGGTACCGCCGCTGCAAGGCAGACCGCTGGGGCTGATGATGTGTGCAGCTGGGATGGTGTGACTCCCCACGGGAAGAGTGCGGCCCCAGGGCAGTGTAGTGGATGTTGGGAGTGATGGTAGTGAGAGTCCCAGTGCTGATAGTGCTGGAGGAGCAAGGAGCACACAGACAACAGGTTGCAGTCCAGGGTCTTTACTAGAACAGGTAAATTGACCCAGAAACAGTCCCGGCTAGGAGGGGACCTGGATGTCTGAGAGCAACGGGGAAATTGGCCCTGGTCAGGGTGAGGGTGTAGGCCTACCGTGCTTTCTGTCCTCCTTCTGGCTATCTCCTCGTTATAGGGTAACAGCCCACGTTTCCGAGCTTTCCGTGTATTCTCGTCTGTATGGCCTGCGACGTGGGTTCCTTTCTGCTCCCAGCCTTGTACGGCTTTACTGGTCCCTTCTGTTGTGGCAGGGCCTCCAGGCTTCTTAGGCCAAGGAATATACAGTCCCTTGCGGACTGGTTATCTGCTGGAGGATGTGGAATCCTCCCAGCCTCAGACACCAAAGTCTGGTAAAGTAAGTCTTTTATCTGCCAAGACAGGCTCTCTTCGCCTCTTGTCTCTGGCTTGTGGTTCTCCTCCTGCCACACTTCCTCTTAGGTGCAATGCGACTGTCTGTCCCTGCTCTGCTCTGGGACAAGTCTCAGTGCTGAGACAGGCCATCAAGTTCTCTCTAACCCTGCCCCCAGTACCAGCTTTCATAGGGGCAGCCAGCTCCCCCTACTGGCCTGAGACAGGAGGCATTGCATGCTAATGTTCCCCTGACTAGAGAACCTCCCCCTTGCTCTCAGACACAGCTTTAATTACACTTGTGGCATCCAGGCCAGGGTGACACATTCCCCCCTAGTAAAATTTAGTACTCCGGGACTAAACAGTAAATAAAGAATAACATGCATAACCATAAAACATTATCAGGAAAGTGACGCACAAATTGAGTTCTTAAGGTCACAGTGTGGTCTGTGACCGGGTGTCCATATCACCAATACAACGGGGAGCCTTAACCAGGTGGGGGTCTGTCCTACCCCAAGTCCTTCACAGTCTTAGTTCATTCCTGGGTTAGGCTCCGAACGCAGTCCATACAAGGTCCTGGTTATAAAAAGTCCATAACCTGTGAGTCCTTAGGGTAACTGCAAGAAACTGAAACACAGAATTACCAAACAAGCATGTAACTTGGCAAACAATTCAACATTTGGCAACAGGGTTATTTACAATCTTAACGCGCTCTATATTTTCCAGCGAGCGGGTATCTGCCCCTTTGTGCTCCTGGTTGATCTACATAGCCCACTGTCTGGTGGTGGACTGACTTGGCTTTCCCCACTAGCGTTAGGGGTACAGCTACCAGCTGGGTGTACAGGTAGGGCAGGCAGCTGTCTGCGGGTCCTTTGGCTTACCGCAGGCATGGCAGGCTCACTGTCAGCAGAGGGTTGACTCTCCTGGGCTGCTGGTACAGGCTCTTCTGCCTCTGGAACTGCTTGCTCCTCTTCACCTTCCGGCTCTGGTGTTGGTTGTTGCTGTGCCGGTTGCAGGAAATGCAGGACGGGTACCACTATGGCATCATTTATGCGAGTCCAGGACTGAGGGAACTCTCCAAGAACGGTGCTGATCATTTCTTCCTTGTCCTCTGCGGGTTCAAGGTCACTGTGATCCTCTTCTGCACTACGGAGTTGCTCGGGGCATCTTTTGAGGTGGTCTCTGGAGACGGTGTTAGTGGTTTCTCCTCCGTCCTTGGTGATCACGCACACCTTCGGGTTGTCGTGATCAGACTGCAGTACGGTGTAGGGTTCCCTTTCCCACTGGTCGTCCAACTTATGTAGCCTTCTCTTCCGCTTCAGGACTTGCTCACCAGGTTCTAGGGGACCAGCAGGGGCGTGTTGATTGAAGAGTTTTTCTTGCCTCTCTCTCACCTGGGCCAGGCTCTTCTCCACACTCTCCTGTACCTTCTTGTACTGCAGTTGCCTTTCCGTATCCCAGTCCTCATCCAGAGAGGTGTCTTCAGGTATTAGGACTCCCATCTCCAGGTCTACGGGCAGCTTACCTGGTCTAGCTCGCATCAGGTAAGCCGGGGTGCAGTTTGTAGCATTCACCGGGATATTGTTGTATAGGTCTTTCAGGTCCGGCAGTTTTTCTGGCCACAGGCTGCGTTCCTCCAGGGGCAACGTCTTCAGGAGATCAATGACTATATTGTTCATCTTCTCACACATCCCGTTGGTTTGTGGATGGTAAGGCGTTGTCCGAATCTTCTTATAGCCATAGAGGTTGCAGAACTCCTGGAAGATTTCAGCCTCGAACGCTGGACCCTGGTCTGTCAGGACCTGTTCCGGATACCCGTGTGGACGGCAGAAATATTGCTGGAAGGCTCTGGCCGCTGTTTGGGCTGTCAAGTCCTTTACCGGGACCACCACTAGAAAACGGGAATAGTGGTCCACGATTGTCAGGGCATAGATGTATCCAGACAGGCTTGGAGCCAATTTGACGTGGTCCAGAGCTACCAGCTCAAGAGACTGCGTGGTGACGATGGGCCTCAAGGGTGTCTTCTGGCTGGTGCGGTCCTTCCTCCTTAGGTGACAAGGGCCACAGTCTCTGCACCATTTTTCTACAGCTCCTCTCATGCCGACCCAAAAGAATCTTCCTCTTAGCAGGAACTCCAGTTTCTTCCAACCGAAGTGCCCCGCTCTGTCATGGTAAGCCCCCAGGACCATAGCTGCATCCCGCCTTGGAACCACGACTTGCCAGGTCAGCTCGTGCGTCCGGTGGTTGACAATCCTTCTGCACAACTTGCCTTCATAGAGGAACAGCTTGCTCTTCTCCTTCCATAGCTGCTTGGCTTCCTCTGGGGCATCCGGATCCATGCGGGCGTCTTCCTGGGTCAACAGATCTTTCACCAGGCGGATGGCAGGGTCACTATCTTGGGTCTCGGCCCAGCTGTGGTGAGGTAGGGGATTGATCATCACGGTTGTTAGATCCTCCTCCTTCACGCGGTGGGAGTATTGAGCGGCTCCATACCGGTGAAACGCAGGGAGTTCTACCTCCTCCAGCTCTTCTGGGTCTTCGTCACCTTCAGGTAAGTGAGGCATTCTTGATAGGGCGTCCGCGTTGGCATTGGTTTTGCCTGCCCGGTACTTGATCACGAAGTCATAGTTGGAGAGACGGGCCATCCACCGCTGTTCCAGGGCACCAAGTCTTGCATTGTCTAGGTGTGTTAACGGGTTGTTATCCGTGTACACCGTGAACTTTGCGGAGGCCAGGTAATGCTTGAAGCGTTCCGTCACGGCCCACACCACCGCCAAGAATTCTAGCTTGAAGGAGCTGTAATTCTCCGGGTTCCTCTCGGTGGGCCTCAGCTTCCGGCTGGCGTATGCGATCACCCGTTCTCTGCCCTGTTGGTTTTGGGACAGTACGGCTCCCAGTCCCACATTACTGACGTCTGTGTGAAGGATAAAAGGCTGGCCATAATCAAGGTAGGCCAGGATCTCATCCCCCGTGAGGGCCATCTTTAGCTGGCGGAAGGACTCCTCTTCCGGTTTATCCCACTTAAAGGGTGACTTTTGACTTCGGGACTTAGACTGTCCGATCAGGAGGTCCTGCATAGGAGCTGCCATCTTAGTGAACCTGGGGATGAACCTTCAGTAGTAGCCTACCAACCCGAGAAACTGTCTCACCTCTTTGATGTTCGAGGGGCTTGGCCAGCTCTTGATTGCCGTGACCTTGTCAGGGTCGGGGGCCACTCCTTCTGTGCTTACCACGTGCCCTAGGTACTGGACCTTTGGTTTCAACAGGTGACACTTCGATGGTTTCACCTTCAGGCCATAGCCTGCCAGGGTTTCGAACACCTCGGCCAGGTGCTTTAGGTGGTCCTCGTAGGTCTTCGAATAGACGATCACGTCGTCCAGGTAAAGGAGGACCGTCTCGAAGTTTCGGTGCCCTAGACAGCATTCCATCAGCTGCTGGAAGGTCCCTGGTGCGTTGCAGAGCCCGAAAGGCATACAGTTGAATTCGCTCAGTCCCATCGGGGTGGTGAAGGCGGTCTTCTCCTTGTCAGCCTCTGCCACAGGAACCTGCCAGTACCCGCTAGTAAGGTCCAAAGTAGAAAAGAAGTTAGCTGATTTTAGTGCGGCTAAAGACTCTTCTATTCTAGGCAGCGGATATGCGTCTTTGTGGGTGATACGGTTGATTTGTCTATAGTCGACGCACATTCTCATGGTGCCGTCTTTCTTTTTCACCAGAACCAAGGGGGCTGCCCAGGGGCTACAGCTGTCTCTAATGACCCCAGCTTCTTTCATTTCTCTTAGCATGCACTTGGCGTTCTGATAATGTGCAGGGGGTACAGGCCTGTGTCTCTCTTTTATTGGTGGGTGGCTCCCTGTGGGGATGTGGTGTTCTATCCCCTTTACTCTGCCGAAGTCTAGCGGGTGCTTACTAAAGACTCTCTCGTACTCCTGTACCACCCGGTAGACTCCTTGTTTTTGGTGCAGGGGAGTGGAGTCAGCACCCACATGGAGTTTCTGGCACCAGTCCTCCTTTTGTTTCTGGGAGCCATTACCCTCCGCCTGAGGAGATGGAGGCAAGGGTTCCACGGCCCTGATAGCTTTGTGTTCGACAACAAACAGTTTGGCGAGTGTAGCGTACCTGGGTAAGTGTACCTCCCTCTCCCCAATGTTGAGGATACGGACGGGCACCCTCCCATGACGGACATCAACCACCCCCCGGGCTGTCAAAATGGTGGGCCTGCTGTCTGAGTACACGGGTTCTACCATGGCTTGGTAGTCTCTACCTCTCAACCCGATTGCAGTCCGACACCAGATCATCATTTCACATGGGGGGAAGGAAATGGGGAATGGGTCACTCAGTCTTACGCTACCGATCTCACCACCAGACAGTTCTACCTGCTGCCGTCTCATCAGGGCTTTTATCTCCTTGTTGAGGACTCTCTGTTGGCTGGAACTAGCATTCACCGCCACCTGTTGTAAGATTACAATTACCTCTGAAAGACAATTTTCAATCACGTTAGTACCCACAGCTATTTTAGGGTGACTTTCACGACGGTCAATGTCCACAATAATTACTCCCTGTGCCGGCAGTTCAACTTTACCAATTTTAATGGTCATCTCCTTGAACCCCATCTGTGGCACGGGTAAGCCATTACTGGCGATGATGCTCAAGTTACTGTCTGGATACCGTGTGATATCAGCATCAGTCCAATACTGCTTAAAAAGTAAATAAGGGATAGTGGTTACTTGCGACCCAGTATCCAGCAAGGCGCTCATGGGGATACCGTCCAGCACCATGGGTAAAACCGGGCGCCCCCCAACGTACTTATCACGCCAATTATAAGGGCCTGGTGATCTTATGCCTGGGGGTTGGCCCTCTGTCCCAGGTTGGACCCGTTTAAATTACAGTACCTGGAAATGTGTCCAGGCTGGTTGCATCGACGGCAAATGGGCTGTCCATCCTCTGCGTAGCGGTCTGTGGGCCTCCCTCTGAACGACGGGATCCTCCTCTGTCGACGCCACGGGACATGCTCCGGACTTGAAGCCAGCTCGATGGGTCTTGACGGGTACACTTGCAATGCCTGGACGGTCCTGGTCAACGCCGTGACGCTCCTGGTCAGCTCCTGGACTTGGTGGTGCAGGTCTTTCGGCGGGGCTTGGTTCAGGGCCTGTGCATCAGCCCCCACGGGGTCCATAGAGGAGGGCGCCGCCTCCTGGTGGTAGGTGATAGCAGGGCGCCGGGGGTTTATAGCGCCACTGGTTGCAGATTCACGGAGCACCCTTATGGCCCTGTGCTTAAATTGGGAAAAGGTCAGGTCGGGGTTCTGAAAGAACATGAGGCGCAGCTGGGCCCTGTGGGCGCTAGACAGCAGACCTTCTATGAATTGTTCTGTTAGCAGTTTATCCGTTTCCTGCACACTGCCAGGGTCAGTTTGTTGGATAGCCCTCAAGGCTTCCTGCAGATTTAGAGCATAGTCTCTGATGCTGTCCTGTGCCCGCTGCTTACATCCATAGAACCTCATTTTAATCTCAGCGGAGGTACGTGTGTCAAAGGTACCCCGCAGCCGGGCCAGAATACCCTTCACAGTCCTTTTCTCCTCAGTGGGCCATGATTTTACCTCCCTTTGGGCTGCGCCAGTTAACTGCCCTGTTAGTATGCTGACCTTCTGTTCCTCTGTCAGGGGGTAGACTTGGAACAAACTGTACAGCCTTTCCTTAAAGTCAGTTAGGGCATGGGGCTCCCCTGAGTACTTGGGCAGCCAGGCCGCTCCAGGGATGTAGGGCAGGGAAAAGGGCATCACCGCTGCTGCAGCTGCGTTGGTGGTAGTGGGCGCCTCTGTATCCGACATCTTCCTCCCCCCTAGTTAAGCGTGGCCTACCTTCCGACGATCCTCTTCTGTAGGCCGCGGCTCCGCTGCTGCTGCTATGGACGAGGACCTGGCGTCGCATCCTGATGACGTCAGCGTCGCTCTCTCTCCCTTCCAGGACCTTGCGCAGCATCGGTGCGTGGGGCGGAGCTTCGGATCTCGCGCGGTTTTGACGTCCATGCCCCTCTTCTTCCCGCGCGGCGTCCTGAAGATGGCGTCCGATGGCGGGAAGCAGCTGCGGATGGCGGGAAGACGGCAGAAGACGGCGGGAAACGGTCCAAAATGGCGTCTGATGGCAGGAAACTTCGCCACAGGTAAGTTACAAAAGTCTTTTTCAGGCACCCAGTACCCGGTGGTTGCGGGCACGAAATCCTGCCGACTACGTCAAAGCTGACTCGCTCCCTGGGCCGTGGGGCACTCGGATCCGGGCAATAGGGAGACGATGGGGGTAGTAGTGGCGACCCGGTTCCGTGGCTCAGGGTGGTCAGGCCAATGGTAGTCTGCTACGTTCTGCTGATAATGTCCGACTACGCCACCCGTGGATTTGCGGTCATTAGGTACCGCCGCTGCAAGGCAGACCGCTGGGGCTGATGATGTGTGCAGCTGGGATGGTGTGACTCCCCACGGGAAGAGTGCGGCCCCAGGGCAGTGTAGTGGATGTTGGGAGTGATCGTAGTGAGAGTCCCAGTGCTGATAGTGCTGGAGGAGCAAGGAGCACACAGACAACAGGTTGCAGTCCAGGGTCTTTACTAGAACAGGTAAATTGACCCAGAAACAGTCCCGGCTAGGAGGGGACCTGGATGTCTGAGAGCAACGGGGAAATTGGCCCTGGTCAGGGTGAGGGTGTAGGCCTACCGTGCTTTCTGTGCTCCTTCTGGCTATCTCCTCGTTGTAGGGTAACAGCCCACGTTTCCGAGCTTTCCGTGTATTCTCGCCTGTATGGCCTGCAACGTGGGTTCCTTTCTGCTCCCAGCCTTGTACGGCTTTGCTGGTCCCTTCTGTTGTGGCAGGGCCTCCAGGCTTCTTAGGCCAAGGAATATACAGTCCCTTGCGGACTGGTTATCTGCTGGAGGATGTGGAATCCTCCCAGCCTCAGACACCAAAGTCTGGTAAAGTAAGTCTTTTATCTGCCAAGACAGGCTCTTTTCGCCTCTTGTCTCTGGCTTGTGGCTCTCCTCCTGCCACACTTCCTCTTAGGTGCAATACGACTGTCTGTCCCTGCTCTGCTCTGGGACAAGTCTCAGTGCTGAGACAGGCCATCAAGTTCTCTCTAACCCTGCCCCCAGTACCAGCTTTTATAGGGGCAGCCAGCTCCCCCTACTGGCCTGAGACAGGAGGCATTGCATGCTAATGTTCCCCTGACTAGAGAACCTCCCCCTTGCTCTCAGACACAGCTTTAATTACACTTGTGGCATCCAGGCCAGGGTGACACATATGCGCCCATCGTCACGCTCATGATGTGATCGTGGAGCGCCAATTGCTTGTCATGACAGCCGGCTGTGTCTGTCATTACGATCCTCCCGTGAAAGCCAGCCGTGGCTGGCATTGATAGTGGACAGTGATTTTTACTATACATAGCATTGCTGATGATCGGATGATCGCAGCTTCAACAAATACAGTAAAAAAAAAAAGCACGAAAGTTCAAATCACCCCCTATTGCCCTATTAAAAATAAAGCAATATACACATATTTGATATTGCTGCAATTGTAAAAGTCCAATCTATCACAATACAAAGTAAATTAATCCGATCAGTATATGGCGTAATGAGAAAAAAATCAAAATGACAAAATTACATTTTTTTGGCCACCACAACATTGCAATAAAATGCAATAAAAGGCGATCAAAACATCATATCTATCCCAAAACTGTATCAGTAAAACCATCAGCTCAGATCGCTAAAAGTCCTCACCTGGCCCCATATCCTGAAAAATGAAAATGTCATGGGTCTCGGGAAAATGGTGACAAAAGTATTTTTTATTTTAGTTTCCATTTTTTTTTTACCACTTAAAGGGGTTGTGCCTGGAACAAAGTTAATTTTAATCAACATTTTAATCAATAGATCTTTGAATAATAATAATTTCCACAATTGGATGGGATGAAAAAAAATGTTTCTGTGCTGAGATAATCTTATAAATGTTCCCCTGCTGTGTACTGTGTAATGGCTGTGTCTGACCGTGCAGGAATATGGTCTGATCATACCACATCTCCTGGGCAGGGGAGGAAACATGAGTATACAGACAGAACAGCCGGGGATCACAGCTGATTCTTTCTTTGAGGTAAAACATTGCTTAAAAAGAAGTAATTAAATATTTTTCCTCATAAAAAAAATCAGCTGCGATCCCCTGCTGTAATGTCTGTATACTCTTTTGCTTTCTCCCCTGCCCAGGAGCTGTGGTATGATCAGACTGTGTTCCTGTATGGTCAGACACAGCCAGTACACAGTACACAGCAGGGGCACATTTATAAGATTATCTCAGCACAGGGACATTTTTTTTAACACATCCAATTGTGGAAATGATTATTATTCCAAGATCTATTGATTGAAATGTACTTTGTTCGTGGGAAAACCCCTTTAAGTAAAAAAAAAAACAAACAAACTATACATGTTTGGTATCTGTATCTACGTAATTGTACTGAACTAGAGAATCATATTGCCAGATCTCTTCTACCATAAAGTAAATATGGTAAACAAAAAAAAAAAAAAAAAACAATTGTGGAATTGCACTATTTTTGCAATTTCAACACACTTGGAATGTTTTTCTTGTCTTCCAGTACAGTATGTGGTAGAATGAATGCTGCCATTCAAAAGTACAATTCATTCTGCAGAAAACAAGCCCTCATGCGGCTATACTGATGGAAAAATAAAAAAGTTATAACTAAGGAGAGGGAAAACAAACAAACAGAAAATCACCATGTCTTGAAGGGGTTAATAGATATAGCAAGTGAATGTACCGTAGACATAGAGGAAACAATCTAGAAGAAACAAATAGAAGTTTTTCCTTTTGAAATGCTGATTTCACTGTTTTGTTTTACAGGAGAACATGGGGATGAAACAACCATTATAAATGATGAAGCTCCTCATGGACCCATGGCTGAAGAGAGCGATGTCCACACAGACACCAACATCTCTAGTGGTCCCCACTATGTCAGAATCAATATGGACCCATATGAGGATGTGATCGTCTCCTCTGACAGTAAGCTCATTTTTTCTTTGTGGATTAGTACCATGAATATCATCTCTTCTTCTAATTTACATAACATGCATAAATTAAAATCTACTATTAAAAGCAATTTATTATTGAATTTCAGTTAAAGCAATTTCCCAGTATTTTCCGGCTCTCCGACCCCAGATTGACAGTAGAATCAATGTCCATTAATGAACAACTAATCTTATAACCACTGTATTTTTCAGAACAAGAGGACAGAGAACAGATTCCACCTCCTCCTCTGAATCCTTCTCCGTCTACTACTCTGCCTCCTCAAAATTTTGATAAAGATCTTGACCTGGACAAAGACATTGAGAAAACTAACCTCCTCATGAAGATTGTCTTTCAGGAACTTCTGGCTTATGCCAGCCAAAACCAAATGTAAGTTCTTAGGGCTTATGTGCATGTTTTGTGATATATGTTATATTTTAGTATTAACAGGCAATAGGCTTAATAATTAGAAATTGGGCATTACCGACCTAAACGTCGAAAGCATTATATTTCTTTATACAAGTTAAATCATCAGTCTGTGAGCCAAGACTTGCTGGACTACATGAGAATGGGTGTTATTCTTGAATCACAAATATGATACAATATAAATTATCCTTAATAAATCACAATATACAGTATAAAAAATGGCTGATCACATGACTAACAAATTAAACACACGAAGTAGAGTGGGTGGTAATGGCAAAAACAATAAAATGAATATTTAATCATGATCACATTATGCATATACAGCAATACTGGCTTAAAATGCAAATGTAATCACAGGAGCTGATAGCACGATAAAAAGTGCTCAATATCAATGTCAGTGCCAAGTACGTTTAGACATGCTGTAGTACCAACCCTGACAGTCGTTTCACCATCACAGCTTTTTCTTGGAGTTAAAGGAAACGGGGTGGAGTGCTGTAAATGGCTGTATATGTATCTATCATATGTACCATGAAGGAGGGATTGCTAGTAAGAGATAATCTAATCCTACAAGATCAAAAAAAATAATAGGCAGGGTACTATTCCTATCACAGCAATGATAATGTGTAGAACATACCTGAACATAGACATTAAATAATGGCCACTATATATTACATAGTAGTGTATTATAATCTAGAAATAATGGATGATATGTAAACTTCTTCTGTTGCCAAACTCATTATAATCTGTTGCCATGTACATATATTAATCATTACTCTTTTGCTGATTTTGTAACATATATTTTCCAGGTGAGTCAGAGCGGGGTCTCGCTGTGTTCCCACAATGAATATGGGATCCAGCTGGAGATGACAACTGTACATCAACACAAAGATGCAGATTCCAGGCTTGGTTTCTGTTCTCTTCATTGGATATGACATTTACTGGACTTTCTGCAGCTAGACGAACTCACAGAGTATGTGAGATACCTACTGCATCATGAGGCAGATTCCGGGCTCTGTCTCTGTTCTCTTTAATGAATACGACATTTACTGGACTTTCCGCAGCTAGATGCACTCACAGAACAAGTGAGTTTCCTTCTGCATCATAAGACAGATTCCGGGATCGGTCTCTGAACTCAACCACTGGATACGACATTTACTGGACTTTCTGCAGCTAGATGCACTCACAGATAAAGTGAGATACCTACTGCACACGAGACAGATTCCGAACTCGGTCTCTGATCTCCACCACTGGATACGACAGTTACTGGACTTTCCGCAGCTAGATTCACTCACAGATAAAGTGAGATACCTACTGCACATGAGACAGATTCCGGACTTGGTCTCTGTTCTCATCAGTGGATAAAACATTTGATAGACTTTCTGCAGCTAGATATAATCACAAATCGAGTGACTTACCTGCTGCACCATGAGACAGATTCCGGGCTCGGTCTCGGCTCTCATCAATGAACATCTGCAGCCTAAGGGAAGGGCAGTCCTTCAGCCAAGGTTCCCTAGAGGTTTCCTCCACTAGGGGTTTTTCCTCTCCTGAGTGCTGAAGGTTGACTCTTCGTGAGTCAAAGTCCCTTTGTCATCATTATCATCGGGGCACATTTTAGGGCTATTGCCCTGACTTCTAACGCGAGCTTCTACATAACCCACCTTGAATGAAGTTAATAAAGAAGTCAATCAATAATATGTGACAGTGTAATGGCGCTTTAATTGAACTTTACAATACCGCAGAATATACATATCACTGTGAGGAGGGAATATTTTATACTTTATGAATTCAATAAACACATGGTGACTTATATACATGTTTTCTATCAAACTAATTTGCCACAAATGTAATGTTCCTCATTAATCATGCACATCTTCTTTGACCTGGTTTAGAGGTCTGGGTCCTCTGGTTCGACCAGGACTTTAACGCCACTGCACACTATACCGTCATGGCACACATAATGACATCAGAACGTTGCGACGTGCGTCACCCAAGCTTTAGTTATTGCCTCTGGGGATGCACATCAGTGGCAACGTGCTCAACGATGGCATGGTTCACAAAAATGTCAGAGGCCTGGTTGAGCTGGAAGTTTCAATGCAGGGTGAAGAAGACAGAAGATGCTTTAAACCAGCAAGGCCAGTTTTAGACAAAGTGGGGCTCTGGGCACAAGTTTAAAGTGTGTCCTAAATGCTAACATATTATCAAGCATTTAGGTTGCATTTGTGGCGCCCCTGAGGGTTCGGTCGCCACAGAAGTACTGCATCTTACCCAGAGGTGTGGTATCTCACTCTCAGGTAAGGAAGGAGTACAGCTCAGGACCCTAACACCTGCATTCATTACACCACATTTCCGGGGGACAGGGCGAGATTGCTCCTACGGGAGAGCACAGTCCCTGGTCCCTGGCTGGAGTCGGGGGGACCACCTAGAGAGGGGGAACCATGTAGTGGATGGGGTGGAGGAAGTAGATCCTGGGAGCACTTGAAAGGAAGCTGTATAAAATAGAGACACCATCTTAGTTCAGTCAGTTAGTTCAGTCAGAGGAGGAAGGTGACGGGAGCAGAGGCTCTGTATGAGCTCTGCTCCAAAGGCAGGCCTAGCCTGTGAGGCCCAGGACTGAAGGAGAGAAGAGAGGAGTGGGAGCAGGAAGGCTCCAGGAACCGAAGGAACCCTAGCGGTACGGGCCGTGCAGAAGGCCACCCGTACGCCCGCTCCTTCCAGGAGGTAGAGGGGTCAGGCCAGATAAGGGGAACAGGTCCCTCAACTAGTGGAGAACTGCAAGGCTCAACTAGAAACCGGAGGCTGCAGCACTTTATGTACCGTTAGCCAAAAGTCCACACCAGTCTCACTAAGAAGGTAGCCACATAGGACCCAGGGGACAGAACAGACGTCGCCAAAGGGGACCAGATTAGAGTATCTGGGTGTGAAGTGCATGGAGAGGGCCAGAGGAAGGACATACAGAAGGGGGTCCTGCTAAGTACTCCGGAGCTACGTGGGGGTGGACAGAGCCCCTCACTGAGTGAACACAGGACGACGTGGGAAGTCGTGATCTGCAGTGATGACTTGGAATGAAACAACTGTGAGTAAAGGACCTGAGACTGCATCCCACTGACTCCGTGTTTATTACTGACTCCCTGCACAACAACCACCATCATCCACCCACACTGCCCTGAAGCTACACTCTTCCTGTGGGGAGTTATACCACCCTTGCTGCCAAACCATCAGCTTCAGAGGACTGTTCCGCAGCTGCGGCCCCTATTAGACGCACTCCACAGGTGGCGTAGTCGGACATTATACAAACCCATATACAATTCCCCTTGGATTGACCGCCCTGGGTCACGGACCGGGTCACCGCCACAGTGACTACAACCCCCAGCATCTACCGGCCCGGCTCCGGGTACCCCACGGCCCAGGGGGCGCGTCAAGTTTGGCGTAGTCGGCAGGATATGAGCCCACCCATTAATACCGTGTATCGCGTGCCTAAAGACTGTGTTTTCTACTAAATGTGGCGCCCGCCCCAGAAGAACGGGCGCCATTATGTGCGTGCTAAAAGACGACCATAAACCACCTCGCATCGTGGGCCAGGTCCCAGAAAGGCACCAGAAGCGGAGCCCGCCCCAAACAGTAGTGGTCATGTATGCAAGTGTGTCCATCAAGGTGGGGTGGCTGACCCTGAAAGTGACCGACAGCAGATTGCCTTGGGACCGCAACAAACTGCCGTGGGAGTGCCCCCAAAAGGGGAGAGGAGAAAAGAAAACTGGGATACAGGGCGTGGTCTGGATCAGTCTAGACAGAGCGCACCCAGTAGGGAAGATGGAGGACGGCAGCACCAGAGCCCCAGTCAGCGGCCTGCTGCAGTCCGCAGCACCCTACACCCTGGAGGAGCTAGTGGCTAAGCTGCCCCAGGAGGACTCGGAGTTCCTCCGCTCTGGAATGGAAGACCTTGGCCGGAGGATGGAGAGGGCCCAGCGAGACGCCATCACCGGGTGGAGGCGGGAGATGGAACAGCGGATGGCGAACCGGCAGCCGACGACGCTACCAAGCACCGGCGGTGCACCAGCCTTGACTGATCCCGACCAGCGTCAGGAGGTGACACGTGATGCAGGAGCGGCCGCGGGAGCAGGTAGGAGGAGTCTCCCTGTCCCGGGCGCTGCCAGGGTCGACCTGCTCCTGGGCCCTCTGGTGGAGCCGCTGACCCCGGGCGCTACCAACACCAGCCCGCTCCTGACCCCGCAGCAAGGCCCACAACCAAGTCCTCCGACCTCGGGCGCTACCAGTGGCGACCCGCTTCTAGCCCCACAGCCAAGCCCTCCGACCCCGGGCGCCACCAGGGGCGGCCCGCTCCTGATCCCGCCGCAAGCCCCACAAGTCCCGGGCGCGCCCGCCCTGCACACCCCGCGGACCCCGACACCACTACCTCCGGGCACTAGCGATGCCGGTCAGCTTCTGGGTCCCCTGCAGGAGCCGTCTCCCCCGACCGCCGAATGGGTGTATCGACGCGGGTGGGACTGGTCCGCGGAGGTAGAGGACCAGAGGCCCCCGCTCCTGCCCACTCCGCAGCCCGCTACCGTCTTCCAGTTGCCGAAAGACGAGGCCCAGTTTGAGTGGGACCACTCTGGGGAAGACCTGATGAGGTTTACCCAGGAGTCAAGGGCAGCGGCGGCTCGTAGGAAGGAGTTCTGCCACCAACAGCTGGTCCAGTTAGAAAAGTAGCGCAACTTACGGCGTGTGTGGTGGGAGAAATTAGAGGACCAGAACATGGAGGAAAAGACCCGGGCCCGCAGGGCCAACAAAGCCACCCACGGTCCTAGGGAAGAAGGGACCATAGTAAAATTCAACTTAGAGGCCGGATGGGGGTTCATTCGGGACCCGCACACAGACGATGACTTGTTTGTTAACAGGAGGGACGTGGAATTTCACCTAAAAGCGGGTCACCCTGATTGGGACCTCTACCCCGGAGACACAGTGACTTACACCCGTCACCGAGGAGTAAGGGGCTGGTATGCCCTCGATGTCCACAAGATGGAGGAAGAGAGCGACTTCTACCTCTGCGAAGCTGAAGACCCGGCTGGGTCAGCTTATTGTGAACAAGAGCCTCCCCAGAGGGAGCACTCCTATTAAAGACTGCAAGTAGTCACCCGTACCCATGCAGAATGGACACTGCAAGTTAAAGTTTGATTGAACATTTAACCCGTCTACTTAGTTACCGAGAACGGGTCCAAAAACTGACCGGCTGAGGACTGGGAGCAGACACTTCCTGTAAATAGTTGCACCTTTTGAGGTGCCCCCTATTGGTTTTATATTTTCAGAACCGAGACCACTGAACAAAAACTCTTTGGAGGTGGCTGAAGACGTGGTCCAAAACTTGGATCATCTATGCCCTGCAGCCACCCCAGAGCCTCCGTGGAGGGTTTTGAACGGGTCCCTCAAATTGCACCTTGTCAAGGAAAAATGGACACCTGGTTGCAGATTATGCTGTGACCTGATAGAATGTGTATAAGAGAAAATGTTTTATATGCAAAAGAAGTGTTTGTATATGTGAAAAAGTTTTATAATGTTTTTATAAGTGTAAAGAGAAATGTTCTTTAAAAGGTCTCATAATGTTTTGATAAAGAAACGAAACCAGTAACGTTAAAAGAAGTGTACCTCCCATAAAGGGAAGAAATGTGGTTTATGCTCTTATATGCGGTGCATCCTAAAAGTTTTTGCATGTCTTTAAAATTCTTTTTACACTGTTCCAGCCCGCAGACGTGCTGTGTTTTACCAGGGGGTGGTGTGGCGCCCCTGAGGGTTCGGTCACCACAGGGGTACTGCATCTCACCCAGAGGTGTGGTATCTCACTCTCAGGTAAGGAAGGAGTACAGCTCAGGACCCTAACACCTGCATTCATTACACCACATTTCCGGGGGACAGGGCGAGATTGCTCCTATGGGAGAGCACAGTCTCTGGTCCCTGGCTGGAGTGGGGGGAACCACCTAGAGAGGGGGAACCATGTAGTGGGTGTGGGTGGAGGAAGTAGATCCTGGGAGCACTTGAAAGGAAGCTGTATAAAATAGAGACACCATCTTAGTTCAGTCAGTTAGTTCAGTCAGAGGAGGAAGGTGACGGGAGAAGAGGCTCTGTATGAGCTCAGCTCCAGAGGCGGGCCTAGCCTGTGAGGCCCAGGACTGAAGGATAGAAGAGAGGAGTGGGAGCAGGAAGGCTCCAGGAACCGAAGGAGGTAGAGGGGTCAGGCCAGATAAGGGGAACCGGTCCCCTTAACTAGTGGAGAACTGCAAGGCTCAACTAGAAACCGGAGGCTGCAGCACTTTATGTACCATTAGCCAAAAGTCCACACCAGTCTCACTAAGAAGGTAGCCACATAGGACCCAGGGGACAGAACAGACGTCGCCCGCCAAGGCCCGAGGGCAACGGATTGGAGTCACTAGGTGTGAAGTGCAGGGAGAGGGCCAGAGGAAGGACATACAGAAGGGGGTCCTGCTAAGTACTCCGGAGCTACCTGGGGGTGGACTGAGCCCCTCACTGAGTAAACACAGGACGATGTGGGAAGTCGTGATCTGCAGTGATGACTTGGAATGAAACAACTGTGAGTAAAGGACCTGAGACTGCATCCCACTGACTCCGTGTTTATTACTGACTCCCTGCAGAACAACCACCATCATCCACCCACACTGCCCTGAAGCTACACTCTTCCTGTGGGAGTTATACCACCCTTGCTGCCAAACCATTCGCTTCAGAGGACTGCTCCGCAGCGGCGGCCCCTATTATCCGCACTCCACAGGTGGTGTAGTCGGACATTATACAAACCCATATACAATTCCCCATGGATTGACCGCCCTGGGTCACGGACCGGGTCACCGCCACAGTGACTACAACCCCCAGCATCTACCGGCCCGGCTCCGGGTACCCCACGGCTCAGGGGGCGTGTCACATTTACATGTGCTGAGTTTAGGCCATTAAATGAGCGTGATCGAGAATATTGAAGTCGTTCAGTGCTTGTTTCCTGGCCTTTTTACACTGGTTGAGGGAGAATGATGGGCACAGAACGATCGCTAGAAGATCAATCTGTCCCTATAAAGTATCGTATTATCAGCAGCACATCTGCAGGTCACATTGGGCGATGTGCTGCAGAAAACAATGATTTTTGTTCCATCATAAACAATCCAATCACCCTATAAATGAGTAGCTTGAGTTTGCTTGTTCGTTGGGCGATAACTGACATTTTTACACCTATGAACTCTTGTCTGCTCTGCTGGGATTTATAAATGTGGATGCTACATACTCAAGCACTGCATGTTACACACACATACAGTGGGTACGGAAAGTATTTAGACCCCTTTAAATTTTTCACTCTTTGTTTCATTGCAGCCATTTGGTAAATTCTAAAAAGTTCATTTTTTTCTCATTAAAGTACACTCTGTACCCCATCTTGACTGAAAAAAACAGAAATGTAGAAATTTTTGCGAATTTATTTAAAAAGAAAAACTGAAATATCACATGGTCATAAGTATTCAGACCCTTTGCTCAGTATTGAGTAGAAGCACCCTTTTGAGCTAGTACAGCCATGAGTTTTCTTGGGAATGATGCAACAAGTTTTCCACACCTGGATTTGGGCATCCTCTGCCATTCTTCCTTGCAGATCCTCTCTAGTTCTGTCAGGTTGGATGGTGAACGTTGGCGGACAGCCATTTTCATGTCTCTCCAGAGATCCTCAGTTGGGTTTAGGTCAGGGCTCTGCCTGGGCCAGTCAAGAATGGTCACAGAATTGTTCTGAAGCCACTCCTTAGTTATTTTAGCTGTGTGCATAAGGTCATTGTCTTGTTGGAAGGTGAACCTTCGGCCAAGTCTGAGGTCCAGAGAACTCTGGAAGAGGTTTTCATCCAGGATATCTCTGTAGTTGGCTGTTTCCTTCAATTGCAACCAGTCGCCCTGTCCCTGCAGCTGAAAAACACCCCCATAGCATGATGCTGCCATCACCATGTTTCACTGTTAGGATTGTATTGGGCAGGTGATGAGCAGTGCCTGGTTTTCTGCACACATATTGCTTAGAATTATCGCCAAAAAGGTCTATCTTCATCTCATCAGAATAGAGAATCTTATTTCTCTTAGTCTGGGAGTCCTTCATGTATTTTTAAACAAGCTCTATGCGGGCTTTCATATATCTTGCACTGAGGAGAGGCCACCCTGCCATAAAGGCCCGACTGGTGGAGGGCTGCACTGATAGTTTACTTTGTGGACCTTTCTCCCATCTCCGTACTGCATCACTGGAGCTCAGCCACAGTGATCTTGGGGTTCTTCTTTACCTCTCTCACCAAGGCTCTTCACCCACAATTGCTCAGTTTGGCTGGATGGCCAGGTCAAGGAAGACTTCTGGTGGTCCCAAACTTCTTCCATTTAAGGATTATGGAGGCCACTGTGCTCTTAGGAACCTTGATAAATGCAGTAATTCTTTTGTAACTGACGCGCCCCCTGTGCCGTGGGGTACCCGGTGCTGGGCCGGAAGATGCTGGGGGAATGTCACAGTGGCGGTGACCCGGTCCGTGACCCAGGTCGGTCAATAAAAGGGGTTATGTATAGGGGATTTATAGAGTTTTTACAGAGTTTGTGATGCCACCTGTGGAATGCGGCCAAAGGGAGCCGCCGCTGCGGAGCAGTCTTCTGAAGCTGATATTATTGCAGCAGGGATGGTGTGGCTCTCCACAGGAAGCGCTAGCTCCAGGGCAGTGTAGATATTGCAGGTTGTGCTGAACGTTGTAGTGGAGGGGTTGATGGCGCAGCAAGAAACTCAGAGATAAGTAAGTGCAGTCCCATGGTCTTTACTCACAGTTGTTGCAGTCCAGATTACAGGGATTCATGTAACTGCCCTCTTCGTCCTTTGTTTACTGAGGGAGGGGCTCAGTCTACCCCCAGGTAGCTCCGGAGTACTTAGCAGGACCCCCTTCTGTGTCCTCTCTCTGGCCTTTTCCCTGCACCTCACACCCGATATCTCCAATACGGTACCCTCGTACCTTGGCGGGCGACGTCTGTTCCGTCCCCTGGGTCCTATGTGGCTACCTTTTCGGTGAGACTGGCGTGGACTTGTGGCTACAGGAATTAAAGTACTGCAGCCTCCGGTTTCTAGATGAGACGTGCAGTCTTCTGCTAGTTGAGGGACCGGTTCCCTTTTGGTGGTCTGTCCCCTCCACCGCCTGGCAGATACGGGCGTACGGGTGGCCTTCTGCACGGCCCGTACCCCTGGGGTCCTTTCTGGTCCTGGAGCCTTTCTTCTGCTCCCTCTCCTCTCTTCTCTCCTTCTCTTCAGACTTGGGCCTCACTGGCTAGGCCCACCTCTGGAGCAGAGCGCCTGCAGAGCCTCTGCTCCCCTCACTTTCCTCCTCTTACTGGCCTGTCTTTCTAAGATGGCTTCCCAATTTATACCTCCTTCTCCTGTGCTCACCTGAGCTACTTCCTCCACCCACACCCACTACATGGTTCCCCCTCTCTAGGTTCCCCTCCACTCCAGCCAGGGACCAGGGACTGTGCTCTCCCTTAGGAGCAATCTCGCCCTGACCTGTTGAAGTGGACGTGTTGGATGCAGGTGTTAGGGTCCTGAGCTGTACTCCTTCCTTACTTGAGAGTGAGATGCCACATCTCTGGCTGAGATGCAACACCTCTGTGGCGACCGAACCCTCAGGGGCGCCACATAACCTTGGCCAGATCTGTGCCTTGCCACAATTCTGTCTCTGAGCTCATTGGGCAGTTCCTTTGAGCTCATGATTCTCATTTGGTCTGATATGCATTGTGAGCTGTGAGGTCTTATATAGACAGGTGTGTGCCTTTCCAAATCAAGTTCTAACAGTTTAATTAAACACAGCTGGACTCCAATGAAGGAGTAGAACCATCTCAAGGAGAATCACAAGGAAATGGACAGCATGTGATTTAAATATGAGTGTCTGAGCAAAGGGTCTGAATACTTATGACCATGTGATGTTTCAGTTTTTCTTTTTTAATAAATTTGCAAAAAATTCTACTTTTCTATTTTTTTCAGTCAAGATGGGGTGCAGAGTGTTCTTTAATGAGAAAAAAAATTAACTTTTTAGAATTTTCCAAATGGCTGCAATGAAACAAAGAGTGAAAAATTTAAAGGGGTCTGAATACTTTCCGTGTATTGTGTGGAAGATGGAAAAAGAGAATGTACAACCTTTTATCCCCTGTTTACCAGTTTGTCCGTATATAAAATGGACATTGATAATAAGGACTGATCTGGCTTATTGAATGAAATGGTAGCGGAACTGCACTAAGTGCAATGGAACACAAAATTTCCTGTAGCTGGCAGAAAATGGCAGACAGCTCATACGACCGCTCAGCAACTGTCACAAATAACACAAGCAAAGGAGACAGGAAGTGATGTGCTTCAGAAGCATCCAGCAACTTGAGGGGTTAACACAGTCACAGGAGACAGGGAGTGTTTTAACAGAGCCCCAGGGGGATTGTGGTGAACTTGTTAATGTAGTCTGGCTGAAGCCGAAGAGAAAGGTGGTGGTGTGTTAGACCGAGACCCTCCCTTCTGGATCTGACAGAAGGCAACTGAACAAGATTCAGATCAGGAGAGAAACTAAACACTGGTCAGATAAACTCCCTCAACTAACCCTGCAGAGTATTATTGGGCAGGAAGATAAGGATGGAAGGAATTGTGTCACAGGGATCATCTCCCCCCTCAAACCCTCCCCCCTCCATCTCCATGCAGGATAAACAATACTGTATACTATTGTGTCCTTGTGAAGGAAAAGCCTGTGGTTGTGTATGCATAGAAGTGTGCTTCTAAGAGATCTAATCTATGCTGAATTATGCTACTGAAGAGACTGTAATACTGTGCCTTGTGAATAAACTACTGTATAGTTACTGGAGCCAGATGCTCAAGAAACTCAGACTGTACTATAATGAAGATTGTTGCTGTAATATCCATGAATGGCACTGGCCGTGCTTCAGATTGAATTCCACTGTTAAACTGTTGAAAATGACTCTTGTCAGATGTGTCTGGTCAGCAATTGAATCTATTGTGTGCCTGAGAGAAGCTGCAGCCTATGGTCGCTCTGAGTAACGGTTCCCCCAGGATTCCAAAGAATTCATAAAACCTATCTCGCCCTATCTAAACCTAGCGGCGTGCGTGTAACATTGGTGGCCTGTACCGGGAATCCTGAGCGGGAATTAGCATGTAGAGGGAGAAGAGGAAAAGTGTCTGGAAAAACACAGCAGCACAGCACCTCAATTAAACCCTGCTACACCAGTTAAAGGGGACCAGCCCTAAAGAAAACTCACTAGCAGCAATGAATGTGGAAACACAAATGGACTGAATTAGTGAGCTGCTTCTTCAGTTAACCTGTGAAGAATTGAGAACAGTAGCAGAACATATAAACATGTCAGAATAACAGATTGCTAAAGCACACAACCGCAGGCAACAGTTAGCTGCCATTAATGCAAAAATGGATGAACTGGAGGAGAAAGAAGCCGAAGACATCATGGGGAGGTTCCTCCAGGAGCTAACACAGATTTTAACCAGGTTGAAATTGGAGGATAGAGGGGTGGCACCAACTACCAAAAGCGGGAATCTCTGTCCGCAGACAGAACTACAGGAATTGAAAGAAAAATTCAAAGCCCTAACAACACCTACAGGAATCGACCAAAACCTCTGAAAGGGTAACAGACTCAGACAGAACCTTTACTCTGCTCGGGTTAGATAAATCAGGAAGACAGTCCTCTCTAACACCGCAAATCACTATTAGGGAAGAATTCAAGATCCTGGGACAGATTGGAGAGTGTGAACAGAAAGAGAAACTGTCTTATAAGAACTTGTTGCACCAGATCGATGCAGGCTTACATAAAGGCTACCAGCCATATGAGATCGTTGAGGGGGTGATGAAAGCTATCAGCCCAGGACTGAACCTCCGTAGTATGCTAGAAATGAAGAGTCAATTGACCTTGCAACAGCTGAAGATGATTTTAAAAGGGCACTATAAAGAAGAGAGTACTTCAGAATTATTCCACCGACTCATTAACCTCTCACAGAAAAATAATGAATCACCCCAAAGTTTCTTGTTCAGAGCAATTGAACTGAAAGATAGACTGTTGTTTGCATCCAGAGATGTAGAAGTGGAGGAGAAGTTTGATGCTGGACTAGTCCAGAAGAAGTTCTTGAGATCATTAGGAACGGGGTTAATCAGCAAAGACATCAAGTTGCAGCTGAAACAGTACTAGAAGATCCTGTCATTCTCGACGAAGTGCCAGTTGAAAAAATGAATAAGATAGCTAGTTTGGAGTCAGAGAGCGAACAGAAGTTAAAGGCTCTGCTCCTAAAATCACCAAAATAAGTCAGCTGAAGTTGGAGACCCCCTATGGCCAGTCCGAAGATCATCATGGAGACCTTTCAGTGCCACCTCCGAGAGGAAACCTTAAATCACCAACAAAAGAAAGGACTGCCAGCGCTGACTGGGAGGAAGTAATAGGAGAACTGCGAGCCGAGTTGATTGAGGTGAAAAAATTGATTCATTCCAGGCCACAACCTTTATCCCTCAGACTCAGGAGTGGGTTCCAAAACAGAAGATACCCGGCTTGTGAAGCATGCCGTTCATCAAATCAGAGTACGGTTTGTGTCCACTGTCTAAAATGTGGTGAGGAAGGACATTATGCCAAGGAATGCCAATGGTCACGGTCGTTTGGGTTAAAAGGCAGGAGTTTGCCAGTGCGGGGCGACTAGTAACCGCGATACGGAGGAGGCCCCAGAAGCAAATCCAAATCTCACCAAACCCCAGAACGGCGCATGAGGTAAAACGGCTGCTTCAGTACTATACCCAAGTGTGTTCACGTCTACAACAGCTGCAAGAGAGACAGAGGCATTAGTGCCCAGTGTGTAGCTCAAACGATGTACTCCCGGGAGGAGGATTCCTCGGTCAGTAGAGATTGCCTCATCAGTCTAGTCAGTGAAAGGTGCTTTACACAGTGCCAGCTAGATGGACTCTTGGTAAAAGCACTGTGGGACACAGGAGCCCAAGAGGGCCTTTTAAATGAAGAATGGAGAAGGCGCTACCTGCCACATACCTGCCTTCAGTCACTAAAAGAGCTCTTAGGACCAGTGGAACTCCACAGGAAAGCTGTCAACCAGACCGAAATTCCTTTCATAGCCTCGGTGGAAGTGACTTTCCAACTGAGGGCCATGAAGAACAGCAACACCATTGAGCTTTTGGTACCTTTTCTCGTGACTAGTGATCAGAACGTGGCAGAGGATTCTATCCTTGGATATAATGTAATCAGTGAGGTCATCACGAAATAGAAGTCAGGGACGCTGGTGGTGGATGCAATTGCCACATCTCTTGCCATAACTAACGCCGTGGCGGAAAATGTGATTCATAGAGTAAAGAAAGCACAGAATACAATGGACCTTAAAGAAGTCAAGGTAGGCTGGCGCCCAACCATCATCCCTGCAAACCAAATGGTGGGGGTGAGGTGTGGAGTCCAAGTAGAACCAGGCAGAAAAATCAAAAAAAAGACTGTTCGTCCCAAAAGACTCCTCAAAACTTTCGGAAGGCCTAGTACAAGGTGAGACTGTGCTTACGATTCCTACTGGTGGATTTGCTCGAGTGACAGCACCGGTGACGAATATTACGAAACAGGAAATTAGACTGCATCCAAAGACGTTAAAATGGTATATCCAGCCAGTGTGAGACCCCTCCAGGGGTCTACCATGAATTCAGTCACTCCACCAAGGAACAGGAGTCGCCCATGGAAGGAAATTGCACGACCAACCTCAGGGTCCTGGGATCCCCCAGTATCCCTGGAACACTTGTGTGCTGAAGATATAGCAATAGCTATGTCACGGTGGCAGTGACCCGGTCCGTGACCCAGGGCGGTCAATTAAAGGAAAAGTAAAGGGGGAATAAAGTTTTTAGAGATAATGTTCGTGACACCACCTGTGGTATGTGGCTATATGGGGCCGCCGCTGCGGTGCAGATCCACTGGAGCTGATGGTGACGCAGCAGAGTTGGTTCAGCTATCCACAGGCAAATGTAAGCTCCAGGGCAGTATATGAAGAATTGTGGAGGTAGATGTTGTTGGTGCGGTGTAATTCAGGGCTGAGGGCGCAGGTAATGACCAGACAACAAATTAATGGCGGTTTCCTTTATCTTTGCTTGCGGTTTGTCAGAGCAGACCGGGACATGGGTACTAGCTGGTAGAGGAGGTCCGGGCGGCGTGGAAGCAAGTTGGGGATCCACCTCGCCAGGTGGAGTTGTAGGCCTTCCCTCTGCGCTATTCTCTTTGGCCATGCTGCTTGAAGCTATGCTGTAAAACGTCTATTCCTCACCCGTATGGCAAGCAGCTCGGGCCTTCTTCAAGTGTTGCTCCCTCGTGGCGGCGCTGGGCCCTAGGATGCTGCTGAGCAACCGGACCCCTGGGGTGCCACACTCCCCCCCTAGTTAAATTCAGTACTCCCGGACTGAGGACACCTTTAGAATTAAACAATCAACAAAAATAACGATTCATATTACAAATAGTTTACAAAGTCTCAAAAAGGCAAAAATTGCAGAACAACGAAAACCAAACTAAAATTGGGAACAGTCATTGCGGCGCTTAGTCTTTACGCCACTATCCAGGAATTGTCTTTTTCCAGGCACTTGAAGGTTGGTTGGTGGGAACCGCCTCAACCCACTTCGTGTATCGTCCCTTGGCGTGGCTTCAGGGCACTTTGTCGGTGGGCCTGGTTTTTGGCCACGCCTGTGGTTTATTTTCAAGGCCAACAATTAACTTTATTCAACATTGTCCTGACCACACCTAGTCCTGTGGTCCATTTGTCCATAAATTTAATAACTATATACATTCATGATTGCTTAAAAGTTCTTACAGTAAGTCTCTGTAGGCTCTCATACTTAACGGTTGCAACTGTATACTATACGCTATTATTTTACTAGACTTTAGTCCCTATAACGGGTGGGGAGCTGACCTATGGTACTACGGGTGGATCTACGCAGTACAGTTGTTGACAATGACCTACCCGGGTCACTAGTGTCTACCGCTGGTGTGGTAGGCTCAGTGTGGACTACACTACAGTTAGTCTGAGGTAACACCAGTAGGCTGGGTAGTCTTCTACAACTTCTTTGACTCACCATGGGTATGACAGATTCACCGCTAACAGGGGGTAGATTCTCCTGATCCGCTGCTGATGAAGCATCTGTTTCTGGGGCCGTCTGGTCTCTCTGCTGTTCTAGAGTCTCTGCGGCTTCCGGTAAGGCTACTTGGGGAAAGGTCAGGATAGGTACCTCGATTGCTTGGTTCACCTGCGTCCAAGACCGGGGAAATTCTCCAAGGATGGTTTGAACCGTCTCTTCCACCTTTTCTGTGTGCTGGGGGCTGTTTTGGTCTTCCTCTTGGTGTCTCAATTGATCAGGGCATATCTTCAGGTGGTCTCTTGAGACTGCCGCCACAGTCTCTCCTCCATCTTTACTGATGAGGCATACCTTGGTGTTGTCCAAATTTGAAGGTAAGATGGTGTATGGCTCGACCTCCCACTGATCATCAAATTTGTGAACTCGTCTCTTCCTTTTGAGTACCTGTTCTCCAGGTGATAAGGGAACTGCAGGTGCGTGCTGATTATAAGTTCTCTCCTACCTCTGTCTCGCCTGGGACAAACTTCTCTCTACACATTCTTACACCTTGCGGTATTGTTGCTGCCACTCTGTATCCCAGTCTGCATCTGGTGATGTCATCTCAGGTGTTAAAACTCCCATGTCTAAGCCAATAGGTAACTTGCCAGGTCTTGCCCTCATCAAGTAGGCGCGTGTACAGTTGGAGGAGTTCATCGGGATGTGGTTATATAGGTTCACCAAATCTGGTAACCTTTCTGGCCACATGCTACGTTCTTGAAGAGGCAACGTCTTCAATAGGTTTATTACCACCTGGTTCATTTTCTTGCACAACCCGTTGGTCTGGTGATGATACGGCGTCGTCCTTATTTTCTTGCAGCCATACAAGTTACAGAAATCTTGAAACACTTCTGCATCAAAGGCTGGGCCTTGGTCGGTAAGCACTCATTCAGAGTAACCGTGCGGGTGACAAAAGTGTTGTTGAAACGCTTTGGCTGCTGTCTTAGCCGTCTGCTCCTTCACTGGCACTACTACCAGGAACCAGGAGTAGTGGTCTACTATGGTGAGAGCGTAGACATAGCCTGACCGGCTTGGGGCTGGCTTCACGTGGTCCAAGGCTACCAGTTGGCGCTTCCCGCTTTGGGACTACCACTTGCCAGACCAGTTCGTGTGTCTGGGAGTTGATGCTTCTCCGACACAGCTTTCCCTCGTAGATGAACTGCTTGCCCTTCTCCTTCCACAACTGTTGGGTCTCCTGTGGAGCATCTGGACCAGGGTGCGAGTCAGCTTGTGTCAGCAACTCCTTTACTAGGTGGACAGCCGGGTCGCTATCCCCATCCATGGTGGGGCAATGGGTTAAACGTGGCCTCTCTGTTGGAGGAGCGCTTCTTCCACACACAGTGGGAGCACTGGGTCACCCTGTGATGATGGAAAGCCGGTAGCTCTATCTCCTCCAGCTCTTCTGGGTCTTCTCCTCCATCTGGCAAGTTGTGCATCCTGGACAAGGCATCAGAATTAGCATTTTTATGCCCCGCCCGATAGTTGATGGTAAACTTGTAGTTAGACAGCCGGGCAATCCATCACTGCTCCAGCGCACCTAGCTTCGCCGTTTCAAGGTGGGTCAGCGGATTATTGTGTGTGAAAATGGTAAACTTCGCTGAAGCCAGGTAGTGTTTGAAGCGCTCTGTTACAGCCCAGACTATGGCCAGAAACTCCAACTTGAAGGAACTATACTTGTCGGGGTTCCTTTCCGTGGGACGGAGCTTCCTGCTGGCATAGGCAATCACTCTCTCTCTGCCCTGCAGTACCTGGGACAGCTCCACTTCCAATCCCACGTTGCTGGAATCCATATAAAGTATAAAGGGCTAGCCATAGTTTTGGTAGGCCAGGACTTCGTCTCCCGTAAGAGCCACCTTCAGTCGAATGATGGATTCTTCTTTTTTACTCCAGTTGAACGGAGGACTCGGGTTCTTGGCCTTCTTGGACTGGCCTACTAAGAGGTCCTGCATGGGTGCCACTATCTTGGTGAATCCCTTGATGAATCTCCTGTAGTAGCCTACCAGCCTGAGGAACTGTCGCACTTCTTTGATAGTGGAGGGTTTTGGCCAATCCTTAATCTCGGTGACTTTTTCAGGGTCTGGTGCTACACGTCCGGCGTTTACCACATGACCTAGGTACTGCACCTTGGGTTTCAACAGGTGGCACTTGGACGGCTTTACTTTCCAGCCAAAACCAGATAGGGCTTTGAACACCTCGGCCAGGTTCTCCAGGTGGTCTTCGTATGTCTTTGAGTAGACGATTACATCGTCTAGGTACAGCAGAACGGTTTCGAAGTCTTCGTGTCCTAGGCAACACTCCATTAACTGCTGGAATTTTCCTGGGGCGTTCCACCTCTGCCATGGGAACCTTCCAATACTCACTGGTGAGATCCAAAGTGAAGAAATAGTTAGAGCATCTTAGTGCAGCTAATGATTCCTCAATTCTGGGTAATGGATAGGCGTCTTTATGTGTAATGCGGTTAATCTGCCTATAATAAACACACATCCTCATTGTACCATCTTTCTTTCTAACGAGGACTAATGGAGCTACCCAGGGGCTACAACTATCTCTGATCACCCCAGCCTCCTTCATCTCCCGCAACATTCCCTTGGCACATTGAAAGTGAGCTGTGGGTACAGGCCGGTACCTCTCTTTAATGGGTGGATGATCTCCTGTGGGGATATGATGTTGGACCCCTTTTACCTGCCCAAAGTCTAGTGGGTGCTTGCTAAAGACTCGCTCATATTCTTGGACCACCCGGTACACCCCATGCTTTTGGTGCAAAGGGGTGGGGTCGGTGCCTATTTGTAGCTTCTGACACCAATCCTCCACCTGCCCCTTGGAGCCATTGTCCTCCGCCTGTTTGGACGGAGGCAAGGGTTCCACTGCCTTTATTGCATTGTTACTGACAGTGAACAGCTTAGCAAGGGTGGCATACCGGGGTAAGTGGACCTCTTTCTCGCTACAATTCAGGATGCGTATCGGTACTCTTCCTTTGCGGACGTCGACTACCCCCTTGGCAGTCAAGATGGTGGGCCTATTATAAAAGTACACGGGTTCTACCAGGGCCTGCTAATCTTGACGCCTGAGACCGATTGCTGTCCGACACCATATTAACATTTCACTTCTAGGGGTCATTGCAATGGGGAATGGATCACTCATTAGGACACTACCGACTTCTCCACCAGACAGCTCTACCTGTTGTCTCTGCATCAGGGCTTTGATTTCTTTCTTCAGAACTCGCAGCTGACCCGAACTGGCAGTCTCCACAACCTGTTGCAACAAAACAATAATTTCCCCAAGACAATTCTCTATCACATCGGTACCTAAGGTTATCATAGGATGGCTTTCTCGGTGATCAATATCTACAATAATCAAACCTTGTGATGGCAATTCTACTCGGCCAACCTTTATGGTCACCTCTTTATACCCCACCTGAGGCAAGGGCTGACCATTGTTGGCAAAGATGTTAATATGTTCATCTGGACTGCGGGTAATGTCTGAATCAGTCCAGTATCATTTGAAAAGGATATATGGCATCGTTGTCACCTGGGAACCAGTGTCCAGTAACGCGTTCATCAGGATGCCATCAAGCACGATTGGTAGGACCGGTCGTCCTCCCATGTACTTGTCTTGCCAGCTTTGTTGGTCTGGTCGTCTTACTCCTGGGGTTGGCCCTCTGCCCCAGGGGTTGCTCGTTTAAATCGCAGAATCTTTTAAGGTGCCCCGCCTTTTGACAGCGGCGGCAGATGGGTTGTCCGTTCTGGTCGTAGCGATCGCTGTTTCTCCCTCTGGTCGGTGGAATTCTTCTCTGTCGTCGCCATGGGACATCATCTTGACTGGAAGCCAGCTGAATTCTTTCCTTTCGAGACACTTGCATGGCCTGCACGGTTTTGGTTAGTGTAGCTACACTTTTGGTCAGCTCTTGGACCTGAAGGCGTAGGTCTGCAGAGGGGTCATTATCTAGGACTTGTGTGTCAGCCTCCACAGCTGCCGGGGAAAAGGACGCCTGGTGGTTTGTGATAGCTGGGCGCCAGAGGGGTGCAGTGCCACTTGGGGTTGATTCTCGCAGCACCTGGATGGCTCGGTCTTTAAAAGTCCAGATCAGGGTTTTGCAGAGCCATTATGTGCAATTGTGTCCGGTGAGCGTTAGACATGAGCTCGTCGATAAACTGCTCAGTTAGCAATCTGTCCTCATTTCGCACACTGTCGGGTCTACCTGTTTAATGGCCCGCAGCGCCTCCTGCAGTTTTATATCATAGTCCTGTACACTGTCCTGCACCCTTTGTTTGTACACGTAGAACTTCATTTTAATCTCTGCTGCTGTGCGGGTGTCAAAGGTATCCTTCAACCTGGCCAGAATTTGCTTAACAGTGCTTTTGTCCCTGCCTGGCCAGGACTTCACCTCCCTCTGAGCTGCACCGATTAGCTGGCATATAAGGATGCTGACTTTTTGCTCCTCAGACAGGGGGTACACTTGGAACAAACTGCGCAGTCTCTCCTCAAATTCGCTCAGGGTGTTCGACTCCCCTGAGTACTGGGGCAACCACGCCGCCCTTGGAATATACGGCATGGATAAAAGCATTACTGTTGCAGCGGCCGCGCCCGCAGCTGGATGCTCTCCCAGGTTGGGCATCTTCCTCCCCACCTAGTGAACCTCAGCCAGGTCCTGGGTTTCTGCTGGCATACCAGTATGCTGCTCTGCAGGTGAGAGGGATCGCTTCCCGAGCGGTTCCGGATCGAGGCCTCCTGCTTCCCCTCCGCTGCCATCAAATCACGAGATTATACAGCTCAGCAAAGTTTATGGCACACAATACCCGGTTATACCGGGCTTCGAGATCCTGTTCGTGACGCCAAGTTGACGCACCCCCTGGGGCCGTGGGGTATACCAGGCCGGTCGGTGCTGGGGATGTCACGGTGGCAGTGACCCTGTCTGTGACCCAGGGCGGTCAATTAAAGGAAAAGTAAAAGGGGAATAAAGTTTTTAGAGATAATGTTCATGACGCCACCTGAGGTATGCGGCTAAACGGGGCTACTGCTGCGGTGCAGATCCACTGGAGCTGATGGGGACGCAACAGAGTTGGTTCAGCGCTCCACAGGCAGAGCTAAGTTCCAGGGCTGTATATGAAGAATTGTCGAGCTAGATGTTGTTGGTGCGGTGTAATGTAGGGCTGAGGGCGCAGGTAATGACCAGACAACAAATTAATAGTGGTTTCCCCTATCTTTACTTGCGGTTTGTCAGAGCAGACCGGGACACGGGTACTAGCTGGTAGTGGAGGTCCGGGCGGCATGGAAGCAAGTTGGGAATCCACCAAACCAGGTGGAGTTGTAGGCCTTCCCTCTGCGCTATTCTCTTTGGCCCTGCTGCTTGAAGCTATGCTGCGGCCCTCGTCCCTGCGTAAAACGTCTATTCCTCACACGTATGGCAGGCAGCTCGGGACTTCTTCAAGTGTCGCTCCTTTGTGGCGGCGCTGGGCCCTAGGATGCTGCTTAACCGCCGGGCGTCTGGTGGGGCCAGCAGACCTGCAGTCTCCTGCCCTCCGGATTTAGCTGCTGGGCCTTCTGAGCCCGCACAACCACGGACTCCCTTCCCCAGGTCCTTCCTCGTCTTTCTTCTGTTCAACTCTCTTCAACTAACTCTTACTAACCCCGCCTCCAGGTTCCAATTTAAAGGGGAGGAGCTCCCCTTTCTGGTCTGGAGCCAGGAAAATATTGTATGCTGGTATAACTGATTAGGGGAACCCTCCTTGCATCCAAGGCATGGCATCACCCCCTGTGAGGGAGGCAATGCCACTGTGGCAACCGGAACCATGGGGTGCCACACTTGGAAGAATTGAGGGATGTTATCTGCCAGCCGTACTTGGATGTCAATGTGGTAAACAGCAAAACCTTCTAGGAGCATGTTTAACACGTGAGGATCGTACAACACGGAGTTAAGTTAACCCCAAAGAAGTGTGAACTGTTCAAAAGGCAAGTCTGAATTCTAGGGAAAATTGTGTCTGGAGAAAGATATACCATGGACCCACCAGAAATCGCTCCGGTACTGGCCTTAAAAGACAAGCGGCCCTCTACTGTCGGAGAATTGAGGCAGATCTTGGGATTCCTCTCCTTCTATCGTACTTACGTTCATAGCTTCTCCAGGATTGCCACCCTGCTATACCTCCTCTTGGGTGGGACGACAGAGTCAACAACACCCACCGAGAAAAAAAAAATGCTGCTAGGACCGGGCTTAAAAGAAACAACACCATTTCGTCCCAACAACCCATTCTCTGGACAGCAGACCACCATGAGGTATTGGAAGAACTAGTACACTACCTGGTAAAATCACCCATCTTGGGATATCCTGATTTCAACTTACCATTTGTTCTTCATTGTGACGCTTCTCAAGTTGGACTGGGAGCTGCCCTGTATCAGCATCAAGATAGAAAATTGAGAGTCATCGGGTAGGGTTCTAGAACTTTGACACACGTCGAGAAGAATTACCATGTACATTCCAGAAAATTGGCGTTCCTGGCATTGAAATGGGCTATCTGTGAACGATTTAGAGATTATCTCTACTGCAGCAAAGAGTTTTTTGGTATACACTGACAACAACCATGTCAGATGGGTCACTGAACTAGCTGTCTTCAATTTCAGCATCAAATACAGGCCAGAAAAATGCAAAGCGGATGCTGACAGATTGTCGAGAATGCCACTGGAGCCTGAGGATTTCATGCAAGAATGTTCAGATGAAGTCAGTCTGGAAGCAATTGAGAGCATTCCACAAACAGTGCAAGCTTATCAAGCGGAAAACACACCATTGTGGTGTCCGTTGACAGTGGAAACCACCATAAAAGCGAGAGAACAAGATCACCTCCTGTCGATTCAACAGCTACCAAAAGTAAAAATTCATAGAGCACAACGGGAAGATCAGATAATTGGTAGAATACTACTTTACGTGGACCAAAATCGGTGTCCAAGTAAACGGGAGAAAGATAATGAGTCACCAGCAATATCTGTTTAGGTAAAGAATGGACGAAGCTCTACCTCAGTGAAGACGGTATCCTGTATCGTAAAGGAGGACAAAACCGGCAGTTGGTACTACCCAGAGTATTCCATAGATTGGTCTTCAAAGAACCCCATAAAAACATGGGACACCTGGGAGTGGAAAGGACAACCAGCTTGATCCGTGAATGTTTCTTCTGGCAATACATGCAGAGAGATATTGAGAGGTACTTCACCAGGGAGTGTGGGTGTCTGAAAGATAAACATCCCGACACATCAACCCGGGCACCTATGGGAAACATCCAAACTACGTATCCTTTTAAGATGGTCTCAATAGACTTTCTACATCTCGAGACATGCAAGGGTGGTTACGAATACATATTGGTGATGATAGACCATTTTACTCGATTTTCCCAAGCATATGCCACCACCAATAAAGCTGGTTGAACAGTGGCAAAGAAGATCTTCAATGATTTTGTTTTGAGGTATAGGTTCCCTACGAGGTTACACCATGACCAAGGAAGAAAATTTGAGAACTAGCTCTTTGCCAAGCTAGGAAAGTACTGTAGAATTCAGAGATCCCACACAATGCCCTATCATCCAGAGGGTAATGGACAAGTGGAACGTTTTAACCGGACATTATTGTCGATGTTGCGCACTTTAACAGCTGACGAGAAGAAAGACTGGAAGAGCTCTCTGTCAAAAGTGGTACATGCCTATAACTGTACAAAGAGCGATGCAACAGGTTATTCACCCTTCTTCCTATTGTATGGACGATCACCAAGACTTCCAATTGACATCATGTTCAATACTCCGGTGTCAGAGACTTACAGAAGGTATCTGGACTGCGTTCGGAAATGGAAGGAATGAATGGCAGAGGCATACAACATAGAGTCCAAAGTGGCTATGCAAGGAGAGAGCAAGAGTAAGGAGTACTATGATCGAAAATGTTATGGAGCAGAATTGGCACCGGGAAGCCGGGTGTTGGTCAAGAACGTACATGAGAAAGGTGGTCCAGGAAAACTTTGTTTGTACTGGGAAGACAAGGTGTATGCGGTCGTAAAGAGGAAAGCCGAAGACAGTCTAGTGTATGAACTCCGATTGGAAAGAGGAGACAAGAAAACCAGAATAGTCCATCGGAATTTATTACTACCCTGTGATTACCTCCCACCACAACAAGACTTCCCAGGAGCAGACCAACATCGACCAAGATCGACTAAGGGACCACCACAGACTGAAGCTCTGGAGGTGGATAGTGACCTTGAAATTTCCAATGAGGAAGAGCACAACGTTGTATTTCTTGGACCGGCAAGGAGAGATGTACTATCCTCAAGAGAGTGAACTAAGTCCCGAGGCTCCAGAGTTTGTTCCAAGGAGTACATATGAAGTCCAATTCAGATCTGATGATCGAACACCGGTCACTGAAGAGACTGATCGACACTTAGGAGTAGCAGAATTACCAGACCAGGTGGAAACGGATGATTCAAGAGAAGTACAGGAACTTACAGAGTCAGTTCCAAGATCATCTGAGGAAGAAATGAGTGCGGCAGAAGAAACTCCTGTAACCGAAGAACCTGTGGTATCTGAGGAACAGCCCACCAGGAGGATGTCGACTCGAGAAGTGAAGAGGCCCATGATGACGACGTGCGAGACACTTGGAGAACCGAGTCAAGTGCCAAGGACTGTCTACTGGAAACAGGTATCTCTGCCTGTGGACCAGGTAAGTCCACTTGAGTGGTATTCACCACCGAGAGACAGTATGGACAATGTTACCTGGTAGAAAGACTTATTTTGACCTAGTGAGAGAGAGAGCTTGTTGAAGACGTACGAAAAGCTCCAGCGGAAGAGATGCTGATGGTTTTAATTGTGTTAATTGTTTATTTCTTACAGGAGTCCTACAAGAAAAATGTCGTAAGAATAGGTTATTATCAATGTTTATGAATGTTATACCAATTTGATAATGACAAATTTATATATATATAGTTACTAAGCTTTCACCACTGTCTCAGAATTGGTCAGATTGACCAATTAAGATGAATGCCGAGGACGACATCCAAAAAGGAGGCAATAATGTTACATGCAGAAGTAGTGCTGTTGCTTCCAAAGCATCCAGCAACTGTTACAAATAACACAAGCACAGGAGACAGGAAGTGTTGTGCTTCAGAAGCATCCAGCAACTAGAGGGGTTAACACAGTCACAGGAGACAGGGAGTGTTTTAGCAGAGCCCCAGGGAGATTGTGGGAAACTTGTTATTGTAGTCTGACTGAAGCCGAAGAGAAAGGTGGTAGTGTGTTATCTGGATCTGACAGAAGGCAACTGAACAGGATTCAGATCAGGAGAGAAACTAAACACAGGTCAGATAAACTCCCTGAACTAACCGTGCAGAGTATTATCGGACAGGAAGATAAGGACTGGAAGGAATTGAACTGAATTGCACTGGCCGTGCTTCAGATTAAATTCCACTGTTAAACTGTTAAAAAAGACTCTTGTCAGATGTGTCTGGTCAGCAATTGGACCCCTTGGAACACAAGATGGAGGGACTACTCAGGAAGTCCTGGGAGACCTCGGCAGCGCTATTAAGCACCAATGCAGTCTCTACGGGCGTAGCGTGATCATTGGCTCATTGGCTAGATCAACTCGAGGAACACCAAGTTTCAGGCACCGCCAGAGAAGACATCTTAGCATCCCTTCTGCTTCTCCAGAAAGCTACGGGGGTTTTAGCAGATGCTTCTGCAGAATCGGTGAGAGTGGCGGCAAGAGCATCTGGGTTATCAAACTCCGTGAGAAGGGCCCTATGGTTAAAATCCTGGAGCGTTGATGTGGCATCAAAGATGAAATTGTGTTCCATCCCCTTTAAAGGGAAATGCATGTTCGGGCCAGCCCTAGATCTTCTCGAGAAAGCCTCAAACAAGAAGAAAGCCCTCCCGGAACCTAGAAATGTAAGGAAAAGGCCCTGTCGTCATTCCTAGGAGCAGACCCCTCAATATAGGTGTAAAGGGTAAAACAGGTTGGTGGAACTACCCAAAATCCACGTCAGAATAAACCATGACGTCAAGACAGTCGGGGACCGCATCTCGAGCTTTCTCCCTCAGTGTAGATAAATCTGCTCAGACCCATGGGTCCTGAGGACAGTAAAGTTTGGAGTAAAAATAGAATTCTACTCCTATGCTCCACAAACTAAAGATAACGCAGCTCTCTTCTCAAAGTCTGCAGGCCACCCTGATATCCAGTGTAACAGACCTATTATCCTCTGGGGTGATATCCCTGTTTCCTACAAGGAAGGTAAGCAGAGGACATTATTCCAATCTCTTCTAATAAAAAAAAACAAATGGTTCGCATCGGATTATAATCAATCTAAAACCACTGAATCAGTATATGCACTACCAGAGATTCAAGATGGAATCTATCAGATCAACGGTCCCTCTGATAGGACAGGACCATACCATGGCCACAATCTATCTCCAGGATGCTTACTACCACATCCCCATACATCCACTTTAGAGAAAGTTCTTAAGATTTGCAGTGGCTCAGGGGGAACAGATAGTCCACTACCAGTTCAATGTTCTCCCATTCGGGATATTATCAGCCCCACGAATAGTTACAAAGGTCATGGCTTATATCAGGGGTCAGAATGTTTTCAATAGTACCATACCTCGACGACCTGTTATTAATCGGGCCCTCAGTACCATTGCTCCAAGAGCATATAAAGTTGACCACTCAGATCCTATCTTCTCTCCACTGGTTAGTAAATCACAAAAAATCAGATATGGTTCCCTCCATGACAATAAACGTTTCTAGAAGAACTATTGGATTCCCACAGCCAGATGTCGTTTCTGCCCAAACAAAAACAGGTCATACTAAAAGCAAAGATCAATGTCCTAAGAAGCAGGAGATTGGTATCATTGAGAAATGCCATGTCGGTCCTCGGATCTATGACATCCTGTATCCAGATGGTCGCCTGAGCTCAAGCACATACCCGCACATTACAGACCCACATCCTCATGAATTGGGACGGATCTCCACGGTCTCTGAACAGGAAAATTCCTATACCAGCACGGGTAAAAACCTCTCTATTCTGGTGGCTGAGCATGAAGAATCTAAACAGGAGTACCATGTATCCAGAATCCACTAGTTACCATAAGAGTGGATGCCAGCGGGAAGGGATGTGGAGCAATAGTCTCCCAGGAGCTATTCCAGGGTATATGGTCCAAAGAGGTGAGCCAGAAGTCATCAAATTTAAGAGAATTGAAGGACATAGAGGAAGTCCTCAGAGCAGCAGAGCCTCTGGTCCAGAAAACCCACATACAGATATTTTCAGACAATATCACCACAGTAGCCCAACTTCGTCATCAGGGTGACACAAGACACAAAAGCTTAAAAGCAGTCTCTGCGAGAATATTTTCCTGGGAAGAAGAACATATTCTATCCCTGTCGGCTCTTCATATCAAAGGTTTAGTCAAAGTCCAGGCCGATTTCTTAAGCAGAACAAAGATTCATCCAGGAGAGTGGAGTCTAAACCCAGACATCTTCCAGATGTTAATCGAAAGATGGGGCAATCCAGAGTTAGATCTCTTCGCCGAGCACCAGAAAGCGAAGGTATCACAATATTTCTCCCTGGATCCAAAAGACCCTTGCATGGGCATAGACGCATTCGCTCACCAATGGGAATTCAAACTAGCGTATGCCCCCCCCCCTCCCCGCTGCCTATCCTTTCAAAAACCTTGCAAAAAATAAGGACCGAAGGGACCAGAGTAATCCTAGTGGTTCCTTTCTGGCCAAACAGAAGTTGGCTCGATACGTTAACCAGTCTGAGTGTGGAGGGCCCTCTAATTCTTCCTCCCATCAGAGATCTTCTTCTCCAGGGACCGATTCACCATCCAGACCCCGAGAGACTACACATGGCTACATCCTAGAGTAACAGACTTGATTTCCCCCTTGGACCTTAATATTGTCCTGAAGGGGTTAACCCTTCCACCCTTTGAGCCCTTATCAGCCATAAGACTTGACAGGCTGGTCTGGAAAACTGCTTTCCTGGCAATAACTACAGCCAGGAGAGTATGTGAACTACAGGCCCTTTTGGTCAACGAACCCTACCTGAGAATCCTGGAAGATCGTCTAATTTTCCGACTTGACCCTTCATTTCTACCTAAAGTGGTCTCGAATTTCCACAGATCACAGGAAATAATTCTTCCATCGTTTTGTGACAACCCAAAAAACGAGAAAGAAATGGAGTTCCACAATCTGGATGTTCGGAGAATAGTACTGCACTCTCTTCAGGAAACAGAAGGAAGGAAAGACAAGAACCTATTTGTCCATACACAAGGTCCAAACAGAGGAAAGAGAGCCACAAAATCCACAGTAGCCAACTGGATTAAGAGGGCAATTATGGAGGCTTACCAAATCCAAGATCTGCCTCTTCTGGAAAAGCTCAAGGCCCATTCTACAAGGGCGATATCTGTCTCCTGGGCTGAGAAAGCCAGCTCATCCATCAAACAGATTTGCCGAGCTGCTACGTGATCCTCGAGTCATACTTTCTCCAAACACTACAGACTAGATCAAATGTCCATTGGAGATTTTAGCCTTCGGAAGGAAGGTCCTTCAGGCTGTTGTCCCTCCCTTGTATATCTGTGGTATACATCCAGTGTGCTGTCTTGGGGGGATATTAGAGAAAATAGAAATAGATTTACTGGTAATTCGGTTTCTAATAACCCACCACGACAGAATGGATAATTCCCTCCCATTTGCTTATTGTTTCTACGACAGTCGGATCAGTAGAAATAAAAATTAATATGAAACATCTATACTCTTGTGGTCCTTTGTAATAACACTGGAGGGAGGATGTGGGAGGGGCTATTTAAATCACTTCATATTTCCTGTCCCTATTAGGGTGGGGTTACATCCTCCGGTGTGCTGTCGTGGTGGGTTATTGGAAGCTGAATTACCGGCAAGTCTAATTCTATTTTTTTTTCAGCTTTTATGCAAATTAAAGGCTCCTTTTTACAGTAACGGCTTTTTTTTATTGCCCATAGAAGGCAATGGGTGCAAAATCGAGTAATGCAACAATAATTTTATTGGAAAGGCTGATCTACAGCAAAACCAGCTTTTCCAGGACATCACTCCTGACAGCACCCTCAGGACGTCGTCCTTCATATCCTTGGTAGGGACAGGAAACACAAGAGGTTAAAAGGCCCCTCCCTCCACCCCTACTCCAGTGTTTTCCTGTCCCTATCAGGGACGGACAAAGAAGAGGACTCGCGTCTGCCAGGAGCTGGAGTTCCTGAAGCCGGACGCAGGAGGATCGGGATGGGATCCTTGCATTCCTCCACTCCCTTGTGCCGAGGTCCAGAGGCCGACACCCCGCTGAACAAGGGGTCCCTCAGCCTTTCCCAGTTGGTGCGGAGACTCCTGGTGAAGAACCGTCTCTTGGTTCCAGCTGCTACAGCCCGAACACAGCGCCAGCGGGCGCTGCATGTGAGATAGAAGCAGCACTTCTGGTTACACAGGGAGCGATGTGTGAGCCTCTAGTAACCAATGTGTAACGCACTTCTGGTTTACTTGAAAAAAAAAATGGCGCCAATCCAAAATTAAAGGAGAAACACCATTTTGTGACGCTTCAGATGAAAGACGGGTGAGAAATGCTATTTAAAGAAGTGAAGGGACTGAAGTTATCAGATAGCCAGATCACCAGTAATGGAAGGTCAAACCACTGGTCGCTCTGATACTCCTGCTGAACCTTCAGTCCATGAAAGTCTACTTAGTTAGTTCCCCTCTTGTCTCCTATTCCCATCTGTCTATGGTAGTAAATTCTGGTGTTCCTTTTCTTTTTAGGAAAGGAGACATCTAAAAGACATGATGACATCAGCTCCTAAGAAAAGGAGATGCGCCATCTGTAATAAGAAACTGCCGGACACATATGGGAAACAGTTGTCATCCATCTGTATCGCCAAAGTAGTAAAAGATGAACATTCTTCTTTTATGTCTAACTTGAGAGCCATATTGAGAGAGGAAGTCCACAGTACAGTCACAGACCTAGTCTTCCAGCAAGCTCCTCAGGGTGCGCCACGTCAGAAAAGACCCTGACAGGAGTTAGAGTCCAGTTCAGAGGAGGAAGAGGTATCGGATTTCTCCAGTCCTGATCAGGACAGAGAAGAATACATCTCAGTTCCCCCAGAGGAGAAGAAAAAATACCTTTTCTCCTGGGAAGATACCGATACACTTTATCTGCAGTGAGGAACACTATGCAAGCAGACACTAGCCAACCCTCGTCAGTACAAGATCAGATCTTTGGGGGATTGAGAACCCACATAAACAAGGTACCCCCCCTTCTACCCCAATGGGATCTATTCGCTACAAGGAAAAATGCAAAGGTGGAAAAATTCTTCTCCCTCAACCCAGGAGGCAGCCCTATGGGGATAGATGCCTTATCTCAGAAGTGGAACATGGACCTAGCTTATGCTTTCCCTCCTTGGCCCTTAATACTGTTAGTACTAAGGAAAATTCAGGGTGATAATAATCCTACCCTTCTGGCCCAGGAGAAGCTGGTTCCCCTTGCTGAGGAAGATGTCCTTGGAAGATCCAATAATCCTTCCAGAGAGGTGAGACTTGCTATTTCAGGGTCCAATATACCATCCCGATGTGAAATTTCTCCAACTTTCGGCCTGGATCCTGAAAGGCAAACTCTAAGATCCAGAGGGCTGTCAGATTGTCATCTCAACAATGCAAAATGGTAGGAAGCTAGTGACATCGGTGATCTACACAAATTTAGAAGAAATTCTGTTCACAATATCAACCAAAATCAGAAAGTTCGGATCCAAACTTTCCTAAAATATTAGAGTTCCTACAGATGGGGTTTGTGAAAAGTGTAAGGCCTAGCTCTTTAAAGGTGCAGGTTGTGGCATTAAGTGCTTTTATGGATTACCCACTAGCCCGCCATCCATGGGTCGAAAGATTAATTAAGACCATAATACTAAATCCAACTATTAAATCCTATATCCCACCATGGGACTTAAACATAGTCCTGAGGAGTTTGTGACCAACCTTACAAGCCCCTTCAGGAGTCAAGCTTAAAATTTCTCTCCCTTAAAACTGTGTACTTAGTGGCAATTACTACAGCAAGATAGATAGGGGAGATTGAAGCCTTTTCAATTAAAGACCCATACCTGAGGGGCCTGGACAACTGTTATCCTCAGATTAGATCCAGCTTTTTTGCCAAAAGTAGTAACCCCTTTCCATATGAATCAGGAGGTGGTCTTGCAATCTTTCAGCCAGGACTTCAAAAATGATCAAGAATTAACCTTTAACTCGCTAGATGTTAGAAGGGTGGTTCTACAGTACTTAGAAGTCACAAAAGACTGGCATATAGACTGCAAACTGTTTGTACAATTTGGGGAGAAGAACAAGGGAATGAAGGCTACCAAATCAACATTGGCAAGATGGGTCACATCTGTAATAAGCCTGGCCTATTCATCTGAAGGAATATCCCCGCCAGAGAACATAAGAGCTATATCTACATCATGGGCAGAAAGAGCTGGGGCCTCGGCAGACCAAATCTGCAAAGCGGCAACATGGACAAATCTGAGCACCTTCTGCAGACATTATAAATTGGGACATTCTATCGGGTCAAGATGACCTTCGGAAGGAAGGTCCTCCAGGCAGGAGTCCCACCCTAAAATGAATTCTCCTGAGGGTGCTGTCAGGAGGGACGTCCTGGAAAGTAGGCATCAGACCTACCGGAAATCGGGTTTCCAGGTGTCCCACGTGACCCTATTACAGGTAGGTCTAATGCCTACTTTTGTAACCACTGTGACAGTCACTGATAGTATATGTGAGGGGAGGTATGTGTCACTCAGGATGCTCTCCTGTGTGAACTGAGACCTATTGAATTTCTGTCAGCATGTTATATGCTGGGGGTTACCTCTTTTAAAGGGTGTAGGTTTATGGGAATAACTTAGATGGAAGGGAAGTCATTCCTCATACCCACACCTCAGGGTGTGTGTGAGCAAGGTTTAAATGTTCAGTCCTGTGTTTTGTTTGTTTTTTTTCTTTTTGTGTTTGGAGAGGCAAGGTCTCTACACTGGACAGCCATAGCTCAGGACATAGCTGGAGGCTGGACATAACATGTGTGGGTGAACCACATATATAATATTATATTATAGTTCATCTGTTTTGCCAGTAAGGCTGTGATTATTTTTTCTGGAGTTGCAGGGCTTTATACCATATAAAAAAGCCTGCAGAGAAAAGCTGGTTCCTGAGTCTACTTCCGGAAGCGGCCGAGCGAGTTGTCCTACCACGCTACTGTGGCACCCCTGCGGGTCCAGTTGCCACAGAGGTACTGCACCTCACCCAGAGGTGTGGTACCCTACTCCCAGGTAAGGAAGGAACACTACCCGGGACCCACACACCTGCATCCAGCACTACACCACTCCAGACCAGCAGACGGAGCAAGATGCACTTGGTCACGGCTGAGCCCTGTCCCTGGCTGGAGCGGGGAGGGGGGGACCAAAGGAGAGGGAACCATGTAGTGGGTGTGGGTGAAGGAAGTAGCAAAGAGGAGCACCTTAGCAGAGGTTATAAGAATAAGGGGAACCTTCTAGAAGGAGTTCAGTCAGGGCTATAAGCCCAGGAGGGAGGACCTGCTTGTGACAGGTCCAGATAAGAGGGGGCCCAGAGTATGGGGCCCAGAAGAAGGAAGAAGAGACAGAGGGGGTCTCAGGGGCACGGGAGCGTGGGACCCGCATCCACCCGACCGCCGTCAAGTGGAGGGACCAGGCCGCAGAAGGGGACCGGCCCCAGACTAGTGGAGAACAACCAGGCTCAGCTAGCCAAACGGAGGCCGCAGCATTTTCAAGGTGTTGCAGCCGAAATCCACAATTACATCGCCGAAAAGGTGGCCACATAGGGTCCAGGGGACTGAGAGTAAGTCGCCCGACAAGGCCTGAGGCCACTGGCTTGGTACACTAATTGTGAGGCGCAGGGCAGGAGGGCGAGAGTCAGCGCAACGAGACGGCCAGAGAGGCACATAAGAAGGGGGTCCCGACTATTTGTACCTGAACTGACTGGGAGTTGGCTGGATCCCTTCCTTGGAAAACACAGGACGACGTGGGCGGTTATAATCGGCTGCCGCGGTAACCTGGAACTGCATAAGAACTGTGAGTAAAGCCTGAAGACGGCACCCCACTGTGTCCTTTATTTATGGCAGCGTCACCGGCCCTGCACTACACTGTCCCTACCAACAACATCTACCTCATCAAGTCCGATATACTGCCCTGGGGCTTAGCTCTGCCCATGGATAGATGCACTATCTCAGCTGCATCACCATCAGCCCCAGTGGATCTGCACCGCAGCGGAGGCCATATATAGCCGCTTACCTCGGGTGGTGTCACAACACTTTTCCACAAATCTTTATTTCCCCAATTAACTGATCTTTATTTGAACGCCTTGGGCCACGGACCGGGTCACTGCCACTGTGACAACCCCAATACTACCCCATGACCAAGGGGGCGCGTCACTACTTTACTACCAAAACCAGGTTTTCATGAAGAAAAAAACTGCAAAAAATTCAACGTGTGGACGTGGTCTAGGCCTGTGCTTATGTGTCTGGTGTACATACCATGATATGAAAACTGCCTTATGTGTACATGAAGTTGGGTTTGAAACTTGTGTTCCTGTGATTTGCTGGTATTACATTAAAGTAACTCTTGGACTTAATAATTACAGGACAATAACTATATAATGACTATCTTCCTGGAGGTCAACACTACTGGAGAACGGGAGGTCTACCAGACAGAAGACCTGATGTGTCCAATTTCTCAACTCTCTACTTTTGGAGGTTTGTCATGAGTGGAATTGATGTCTTAAAGGGTCACCATTAAAGCTAAAAGGTATGGTCCACTTCTAACAACTAAGAGATTTGCTAGAAATGTCTCGTATTCAGGCCTCAAATGAGGGAGTCTTGAATCTGTCTCCAGAATTGAGTCATGCTATGTGAAGTGGTTCCAGAAATGCAGGAGTATGTTTGGAGAGGTAATGCCATGCTCTAACCTGATGCAGTGAATAGAGATTAGGGGTCTCCATTTTAGATGTGAGTTCCAGAGGTGGGACCCACATGTTAGATACATTTAGAAAATCCTATGAGAAACACGAGTGTTTTGTGAAAATGCCTCGCAACTATCACATGGCTTGCCCATAGGCTGTGCACCTTGACACTAAACCCAGTCTCCCTTAACTTCCTAGTAGGGGATTCTCCATCCCCAAGTGAGTGTTCAGATGTTCCAAGAGTAAACAGGCTTACATGTGTTAGCCCTCCAGTCTCCCAGGATGCTTTTCTCCAGAATGGCTGCTGTTATGACCAAGCAGACACCGGGACACCATGCTATTTTGGGAACAGAGGTATACACTTATTGCATTTTTACTCTTTGGTTTTATTTAATAAATGCTTAAACTTTGTTTTTTTCCCCTCATCTAGTTACTGCCCACTTTATCAAAGATGGCATTTTATCTGTTGTTATTTCCAAATATGTCACTCTACCATCACTAATCTTAACATCAGAGCCAGGGGAGCAGAAGGTGACCCTATTGCACAAAACAATGCTTTTCTGCTGTACATCTTCCCATTGTCAGCCTGTGGGACCACACAAACTGTAAGTGCCCTATTTGTGGAAGTCTTGGTAAGATGGTCCACTCTTGGTGTCACTATAAATTCTTCACAGGTAGTAAAGTGAAGTCAGCAAATGGTGTAAAGTAACTGGCAGAACACATCTAGCTAGAGTTCAAGTGACTCTCACTATGGCACCTTCCCCTGCATTCCCTGTGCTGATCTCTTGTTATCCAAATCTCTAGGTTCTCTCCATGTAAAATTTAATTCTCCGTTAGGTTGATGTGGTTTATGAGAATGACTTGGCAGCTGACATTGACGTGAGAACTTGGAAAGGCTCGTCCATAACCAGAGATAGTACTTTTGGATAAGAGTCTCAAATACAAAAAGTTTGAAAGGTTCCATTTTTAAATACCCAAAAATTGCTCTTTACTATCTAAATATTTCTCATTCCTTTTTAGTCTGTTTGACCTTATGTCTCAAGTTCTAAGATCATGACTGAAGTTCAGATGGTGTTAGGATTACCTGAGACTTCTGAAGTCAGGAGCTACCACACTAGTTGTGATTAAGTGTCAGGTCCAAATGTGACACTGCCACATCTAGGCAGTGAACAGAGTTATCAGATAATTCTAATGAGAAATTTTTATTTTAGGCTGCACATTCGCTGTGGTTTCACTGCAAGTGACTCATTGCCAGTGAGAGTTGAAGTCTTTACCCTCCCTCCACCATCACCTGTAGCCAGTCTGGGACCATTGAACTTGGTAATGAGGATTGCCCTAAGTATGGATTTAACGTTATATCCATTGTCTTTTGCATTGCCAAACAATAACCACTTTCTATCTTCTGGCTTTACTCTACAGATGATCAGTACAGACAGTATTATGGTGATGGGGATTATCCTATTTCTAAAGTGCTCAGGGACTCCATTTATGTTGTAGTTCGCATTCTAAACAGGAGAGACCCTGGAGTGGCGCTAATGCTGAATCAGTGTTGGGCAACTGGCACCATAAACCCTCAAGAATTGCCACAATGGCCAATCTTGGTAGATGGGTAAGATCTGTACAGCCCAACACTATATACTCAAATATTAAAGTATCCATGTTTTTTTTTGTTTGTTTTTTACCTCTCATGGGCCTAAACTTACAAACACTTAGTCTGCTGACAGCTGATGTAACATAGGCACCCTGCAGTAATACAGCATGATGTCGAGAGCAGGCTACAAGTAACAGCTGCTCTGACATGAAGCAGGAGTGGTCTGTGATGGCTTTGTGCTGGGCAGGTAGTTGGCACTCCAAAGGCATACTGATAGGGAGTGTTGATTGTGAGCTCCAATGGGGACAGCGATGTCTGTAAAGCTGTAAAATTAATAATGCTATATAAGCGAGTAAGATAAAATTAAGTCTTCCTAAAACCACTTGCCTGACTCTAATAATCCCCAAATATAACTTTTCCTTCATTAGGTGTCCTTTTGATGGTGGCAACTACATGACCCAGCCATTAACTATACAAGATGCTTCACTGGAGTTTCCACTCTATTATCAGCGTTTTATTGTAAAGACATTTGCCTTTTACCGTCCAGGTCAGGCATCAATAGGAGGGCTGGTAAGTTCCCACTTATCATTCTTTTCCAGGTATACTTCCACTGTAGTGCTTCTGCCATCTTCACAAAACCCATGTATGGCTAAATGTCCTTCAAGACGTAAGCACTTTCTGTAGCAAAAGCGCAAGATTAAACCTTAGGGTTGTGTGGCGCCCCTGGGGGTTCAGTCACCACAGAGGTACTGCACCTCACCCAGAGGTGTGGTGTCTCCCTTCTCTCAGGTAAGGTGGGAGTGCTTCACGGAACCCCAAACACCCGCATCCAACACTACACAGCTCCAGGCCGGCTGGAGGGGCAACATGCAGAGCGCAGCTGCTGAGCCCTGACCCTGGCTGGAGTGGGGGGAACCCAAAGGTAGGGGGAACCAGTAGTGGGTGTGGGTGGAGGAAGTAGTTAGGGGGAGCACTTCGTTAGGAGTATAAAAAAGGGAGGCCATCTTAGGGTGGTGGTTCAGTGGAGTTAGGGAGCAGTTCAGAAGAACAGCTCGGGACAGTTCAGAAGAACAGTCCGGGAGCAGAGTCTCATTAGGAGATCTGCTCCACAAGTAGGGCCAAGTCAGGAAGTCTAGGAGGGGAGCAGGGAGTAGGCTCCGTTCTAAGAAAGGATCCTAGGGGGTATGGCGCGTGCAGGACGGCACCCGTACGCCCCGCATCTGTCAGAAGACAGAGGGATCGCAGCCGCATTCTAGTTCCCTGAGGGTCAAGCAAGTCTGTGTAACTCCGACGGACAGGAGGGACTTCAGAGTACACGAGCAGGACTAAGAGTGGGCAGCGCAGAGCAGAAGGGAGAAAGACCAGTGTGAAGACGGTCAAAAGAGGAACACGAGAAGTTGGGGTTCTGCCAGGTATTCCCAAGCTGTCTGAGGAAGGATTGAACCCCTGCCCGGTGAACGCAGCGCGACGCGGGAGGCCTGCACCTGTACCGTGCACCTGTGGACTATCTGAAGAATTGTGAGTAAAATTTCAGATGACTGCACTGTACTGCCTCCGTCCATTCTTTCATCGGCGCCATTGTTCCCCCTGCACTACAACGCCCAGCACAACCCACGCTCTCTCGCTGCGCTGCCCTGAGGCCTGCTCCACCTGTGGGGAGCCGTCCCATCACAAGCTGCCCTAACATCTGCCTCAGAGGACTGTTGCAGCGCTGCTTATCCTCACCAGACACCACAGGTGGCGTCACAAACTTTCTAAAAATAACCCCCTTTTTGCACTGACCGCCCTGGATCATGGACCGGGCCAGCCACCGTGATATTCCCCGCCAACCGGCATCCAGAGGCCCGGCTGCCGAGTACCCCACGGCCCAGGGAGCGCGTCAGTTGCATTACTCCAGGAAAACAATATTTTATTTTTTTTCCCCAGGAAGAAGGGCAGCAGCAGATTGGGAGTCGGTGACTGTATCTATAGATGGGCCATTAGGCTCTACATGGATGGGAGTTACCAGGGTACCAACGAACAGTTCATTGAAGGTAATGTCACTAACTTGGCAGATGTCCCACACCAAGTGTAACATCAGAGCCTGAACTACAATAAAGTTGTCTTGAGCAATACATTTTGAGAATATTAAATTTGGTTTCTATACTTCATAATCTAATTTAGTCAGTTTAAACAGAGGCAAAACAAGAACTGCAATATGACTTAAACATCTGGTGGTGCATAGACTAAGCCTGGAAAAGCAGGGCTAAGATGGTGTAATGCAGAGTGGAAACAATACTTTTTTTTTTTTGTTCAGATTTGCTAAATACCTATAAACTGGCATCTTTCTCTTCTAGAAAACCAAGAAAAGGGCCATCAAGATCTAAACTGGGTCTTGGCTGTGATGGCTGGAAGTGTTCTTGGCATTGTCGTTTTGGCTATCTGGCTGAAAAAACAAAGCGTTAACACCATTAAAGAAGTTGAGATATAAGTTCTTGTGACTCTTCCTTTACCATAAACGTAACTGAGTTCTAGCATCTATTTTGCACTCCTACCTGTAATACTCGCCTTGCTAGTTAATTTTATGAGACTTTACAGTAATGTGCAAATAAGGTTTATGCCCCAATAAAGATTTAGACAAAAAAAGTTGTACATTGATTGTATTCATAGACCTTTTTTGGGTAACGGTCACAACAGTTCACAAAAAATCCATTTGTTACATGTAAAATATAAGGAGCACATTGGCTTCATTGGAAAGGGTGAGTCTTGCAATTTCTCTGGAAGGATCAATATTTTGTGTATTTTAAAACACTCACTGCAGGTCACTTTACCTACATGTAGGATCTAGATCTGTCTATCCAATTGGCTGGTTCTGTTGCACTTCTGGTGCTCTGATTATGTAGATGCAATGTGATATTGCCTTTAACTATGTTCTGGGTGACCCTAGCGCACACTATTAAAATGCCTCCTTGTCTTCCCATAATCTGTAAGTGGTGGTAGTGAGTAGCAACATATCGCTGGCTTACATGGTGGGAATGACCGCTCTATGGCAGTTTAGTCTATATACTCTACTGTTAAAGCAATAGTACTAGAAACCTCTTCTACACATAGATGGTCTCAATGCCAGACTGGCACAGTATTAAAGTTTCTAACCAGATAATTGCATGAGGAGCAAAGGAAGACCTACCATTGGTGCAGCCGCAGAGGGATCCAGTAATTTATACCTCCAAAGCAGATAAAATTGTACTTTATGATGAACTACGGTGCTTCCACGAGGACTCTCTTCTGTCCGCCAGCGCTAGAAAGAGCAACAATAAATGGCCCAGAGAATAAAAGTTTCTTCTACAATGATGACTTGATGTAGGTTATTCTACACTGTCACATTAAGATATTATAACATCTAATGGTTGTTATCAAACATGTTACATTTTTGGCCACATGTTGAACCACAATGCACTCATGTAATTGACCTATGACTTGCCTAAAATCATTGGTTAATTGCCAAACTGCAGATCTTAAATGGCTGCACAACAGTTAGCATCAAAAGTTTCTTAGGTTTCATGAGGGGGTTTTCAAGTTGAATTGGCCATTCCCTCATGTGTTAAGAGGTTGGCAGTGTTATCTTGGTACACCTTTCCTCAAAATGACTAGCATGCTAATGAAGATGTAACCAAATCAATCCATCGAGTAAAACACTTCATGGAAAGTTTTCCACAAAAAAAAAAAAGTTTGGTCCTGTAAAGATCTGAGGTTGTAAGTAATCACCTAGGCAGGTTAACGATGCAACAATATTTTATTGATCACAGCCATGGTAATAAAGCAATTCCAGGTAAATGGCTAAAATACAGTTCTCTCAGTCCTCAAGTTCCCAATCTGGGTTCAGTAGTTCCACTGGCTTTGTATAAAGCCATACTCACTGTCTCCCAACTTTTGGTTGGCCCATAGATTTTGTATCTCCAGTCAGTATAGTCTGTAGCCACAGTCCATGATCCTCTAGACGGCAGATAAAACAATGAAAGCACGGGTAGCCAGTAGCAGCAGTCCTTTTAAGAAAGTGTAAATCCAAATGACATAATCCATAATGGTAACATGTTTATCCATTCATCCTTCCAAGTCCACGGTCTCCATCCTCTTCCTTCAATCCTTCCACACATCTCCCTAAAACATGTCTCCACTTTCTTCCACTCGGATCAGTCCCCTCCCAGGTCAGAAGTGATCACACTCTCCCCCTTAAACATTCACTGTTCGCTAAAACAATGAAGAATATCTAGAAGCCTTCATCTGAGACTGCCTGTGAGACCCACTGTGGTTATGGCTCCACTGTGTATCAATCTACACTCTCCTAATGAGATTATTGGCTGTTGAAACAATGGACTCCTGAGATAAAGATGAGATTAGTGGAATGCTGGACATTTTACAAGTGAATCTTACATAATGACAAGTAATCAGAACTATGTAAAACATAACAAGTAAATCACTAATAAAACACAATAATAATATTGACAAAAATGGTGGTTCGTTGCTGGAAAAGTATCATAGTCTTTAGTAAGTGGGCAGCTCCTCACAGGTCCCATGCTCAAAGCCAGTTTTTAGACAAAGTGGGGCTCCAAATGTTAACACACATGTAGGTCGCATTTACATGGGCTGATTTCAGGCCATTAAACAAGCACAATTGACAACATTGAAGTCGTTCATTAGTTATTTTCTGGCCTCTTTACACTGGATGACTAGGAATGATGGCACAAAACTATCACTAGTAGATCAATCTGTCACCATACACATGTTCTCAGCAGTTTACACCAGGCGATGTGCTACTGAGAAGGATTTTCGCTCTACCATACACAATCCAATCACCCGATGAATGAGCAACATTTTTGCTTATTGATGGGCGATTGCCAATGTTTTCACCTAATGAACACTCGTCTGCTCTTCCAGTATATATAAATGTGGATGTGATATACTGTTACACACATCTGTATACAGAACACACATATGCAACATACAAACAGTGATCAACATATCTTAAAGAAACAATGGCGGAGACCCCGGTAAATCCAGGGTCAGCCAGAATAGCCTACTCGTATAGCATTTAGAACAGAAAAAAATACGAGTACAAAATGGCATAAAAAGTTAGTTTTATTTAGTCAATCAGCAAATAACTTAAATTAATATATCCATAATATAAATGCATGACAAAAAAGTGCAATGTGCTCGAAGAAAAGCGCAGTCCCACCTGCGAGGGCATATCGTACCCAAGCTAAATGGATAGTCCATATACATAGTGTGGTATCTTTCTAGAGATATACTGGATAGAATAAGGCTATATATTCCAAGTGGAGCACATACAAATGTTTAAATCAAACCCAGGTTCACCAGATGCTTACCACAATTGTATATGAGGTCCAGGTGTGTGAGACACCTTTGCCACCTGTCTTCTACGTCCCCCTGGACCTCATATACAATTGTGGTAAGCATCTGGTGAACCTGCGTTTGATTTAAACATTTGTATGTGCTCCACTTGGAATATATAGCCTTATTCTATCCAGTATATCTCTGGAAAGATACCACACTATGTATATGGACTATCCTTTTAGCTTGGGTATGATATGCCCTTGCAGGTGGGACTGCGCTTTTCTTCCAGCACATTGCATTTTTTTGTCATGCATTATATTTATATTATGGATATATTAATGTAAGTTATTTACAGATTGACTAAATAAAACTTTAACTTTTTATGCCATTTTGTACTCCATGTTTTTTTTCTGTTCTAAACACATATGCAACGTGTATAAAAAGTACACAAATATACATGACTGGAATATGCAGAGCATCTGCACACATGAGAATGCACAGAGCACATACACTCACACTATAGAATACTTACCAGTTCTAAACTCCTGCACAGGACCCATGGTGACATCACGGTCACATGACTGATGTCACCAAAGGTCGTTAAGCAGTCTGCACATTGGAAATTAAATTGATAATATCACTGCAATTTTCAATGTAACTTCTGCTGTAGATGCTGCGGGCAGGAGTGTACATAGAAATCACAGGGCCCCATGGCAAAAGTCCTAATTGGCCCCAGCAAAAAAAAAAAATACTCAATGGGAGCACAGGAGAGCATATACTATTTTTTCAGCCCTTACAAAGTAATTTTGCCCCTTACTGTTCGACATGCTATAATGTGCCCCCACTAGCACTCCAAACAGTACAATAACACCCCTCACAACCCTCTACCCAGTATACTGGCCCCCCACAGGCCTCCAAATAGAATATTGTCTGCAACATAGTATGATGGCCTCAAAAATTAACCATTTCTTAAAAAAATAAATGCTCCCCCAGTGCTCCAGTCTCTGCAGCATGTGGTCTGCACTACATCGCAACTCCTGTGCTGAGCAGTGCAGAGGGATAGAAGACTCGCTGTAGAGATTGGAGCAGTGGGCAATGGGGTGTAGTGAATATTTTTTTTTATTTATGGAGGACTATGTGGTGCCCGTAATACTGTATGGAGGGCTATGAGGGGCCCATTTTACTGTATGGAGGGCTATGTGGGGCCAACTATATTGTATGGAGGGCTGTGGGGCCCATTATACTATATGGACAGCTGTATAAGGGCCTTTAATTACTTTTGAAAGACTACAAGGGGGCCATTATACTGATGGCATACCTATGTAGGGGAGGGCATCATACTATTTGAAGGTATACGTAGGGGGCCATTATACGGTTGTCAGGACTATATGGGGGCAATTATACTGTTTGCAGGTCTATGCTGGGGGCGATTATACTGTTTGCAGGACTATGCTGGGGGCGATTATACTGTTTGGAGGGCTATGTAAGGGGTTTTATATTGTTTGGAGGGCTATGTGTGGGCCAATATACTGTATGCAAGCAATTACACAGTGTAAAAGTTTTTTTGAGGGGTTCAATAATACACTGTAGAGGGCTGTGTGGGGGTCAGTATGCTGTTTGGAGGGTTAGTGGGGGGCCATTATACAGTGTGGATGGTTGTATTGGGGCCATCTTACTGAGTGGAGGTGTGTGGGGGCCATTATTCTGTATAGAGGGCTTTGTTGCGATCACAGTTGGGGGCATCATACTGTGTTGGGGGTCGCCTTACTTTGCCAGGGAAGGGGAGTACAGTCATCCTACCGTGTGTGTTGAGGGTACTATGGAAGAATTCACTGTGGGGATATCATTCTTGTGTTTCGGGGAGACACTATAGTTGGCATAATACTTTATGGGGGCAATGAAAGGGTAGTTTAGGGGCTTCAGTAGGAGGAAATTACTTTGTAAGGGCTGCGAAGATGTGAGATATGCTCTTCAGTGACCCTGCTGAATATTACGTTTTTTACGTATTTTTAGTGTGGGGCCCCATTAGAACTTTTGCTATGGGGCCCCATGATTTCCATGTTCGCCCCTACTAGTAATATTAGGAATCACATAAAGATGTATGAAACTGCTTCATCTTTAATGGTTACAGGTATCTGGCCCATTGTGACATCATTTGTGTTCCGCTCCTCGTGATGTCACAATGAGGTCACCATTGTGATGTCACTGGCTGTGGGGTTATAGTGAGTGACCCTACAGGAAAAGGCTTTGTCTGGAGAGGCTGACTGTGGATTACACAAGACGCGATATTCCTCCAGGCTAAAATGCTGTTTAGATTCCTTCTATTTGTGAGTGTGCTAATAGCATCTGCGGAGGGCGCTCCTATCAACACGCGCCACCATGATTTCAGGGCCTTGATCCCTGCAGGTAAGTGCTGTACCAGATATTAAGCCAATATGGGGTTATTGTTAATAAGTCAGATGATACATTTCATGGAGGATTCTTCATGTGCTACTTGTAATGTTTGGAGTCTTCTCCCATCGTGTATTCCCTATTCCAGGCTCTCAAACACATTGTAAACTTGAATGGGAATCCACTCTGAGCGAAAAACAAGTCACGTGTCTCTGATCTTCATGTGTGTGACTTCATCAATACTTTTCGGGGAAATAATTACAAATTTATGGTAATTGTGGAATTTCTCCAACTAGGAATGGTCCTAGGTCTGAATACAAAAATGAGATGCAAAATATAATGTATATATTAGTAGCTTTAAATATCTTACATGTTCTTGATCTTTTCTTCCACTAGATTACTTTAGTAGGTTTCCCATGCCTGCTGCCATCATCTTCTTCTCTGGATTTTTCTTTGGTGTCATCTGTTCCATCATATATGGGTAAGTCTTATAATGATTTATGGGCTACCCGGGAGTCTGTATAAGAAATATCACATCTTCAGATCATCACACGATTCAGTAAATGATATAATCTAGTGTGGATGTTTAGTGGCTCATAAACTGGGTCTGACCTGCTGGGAGCACAGTGGACTTTTCTGTACAATATTAAAAAAATTGCTTAACAAATTACTGCAGATAGGGATAGATAAAATAGATGAAGATAAATATATGTTTTTATAACAGTGACTTCTGTTTTATCATTTTAAAGATATGTGAAAAAGAATAATTTCTGGAGAGATGTTACAAGACCAGATTCCATGGATGAAGATATAAAGAGTAGGGCTAATCCTAATGGTAAGTACGGCCGTCACCAATCTGACATTAATATCTGTGTACATACAAATACTTCTTAGTGGCTTTTATATTACGTGGACGCAGTCTACATTGTAAAGCTGAATAATTACTCTAATGATATTCTGATTCGTCTCTTTCAATATATGAAATCTATTTAAAAGAAAAAAATGAACTTTTAAAGTATAAATAATCTCTTACCCCTTCACAACATATGATGTACGCCGAGCTTGAATATTTTCCCGCACATGATGGCTGATTTAATGTGCGGAGCTCTGCCCGCAGCTGTTAAACTGTTAAATCCCACTGTCAATCTCTCACAGCGGCATTTAACAATGCAAGGGAGACCGGACATTATATGCGCCCATCGTCACGCTCATGATGTGATCGTGGCGTGCCAATTGCTTGTCATGACAGCCGGCTGTGTCTGTCATTACGATCCTCCTGTGAAAGCCAGCCGTGGCTGGCATTGATAGTGGACAGTGATTTTTACTATACATAGCATTGCTGATGATCGGATGATCGCAGCTTCAACAAATACAGTAAAAAAAAAAAGCACAAAAGTTCAAATCACCCCCTATTGCCTAATAAAAATAAAACAATATACACATATTTGTTATTGCTGCAATTGTAAAAGTCCAATCTATCACAATACAAAGTAAATTAATCCGATCAGTATACGGCGTAATGAGAAAAAAATCAAAATGACAAAATTACATTTTTTTGGCCGTAAATGGCAATAAAATGCAATAAGAGGCAATCAAAACATCATATCTACCCTACAACTGTGTCAGTAAAAACGTCAGCTCAGATCGCTAAAAGTCCTCACCTGGCCTGATATCCCAAAAAATGAAAATGTTATGGGTCTCGGGAAAATGGTGACAAAAGTATTTTTTTTTTAGTTTCCGATTTTTTTTTACCACTTAAAGGGGTTGTGCCTGCAACAAAGTTAATTTTAATCAACATTTTAATCAATAGATCTTTGAATAATAATAATTTCCACAATTGGATGAGATGAAAAAAAATGTTCCTGTGCTGAGATAATCTTATAAATGTGCCCCTGCTGTGTACTGTGTAATGGCTGTGTCTGACTGTGCAGGAACATGGTCTGATCATACCACATCTCCTGGGCAGGGGAGGACGCAAGAGAGTATACAGACAGGACAGCCGGGGATCACAGCTGATTCTTTCTTTGAGGTAAAACATTGCTTAAAAACAAGTAATTAAATATTTTGCCTCATAAAAAAAATCAGCTGCGATCCCCTGCTGTAATGTCTGTATACTCTTTTGCTTCCTCCCCTGCCCAGGAGATGTGGTATGATCAGACCATGTTCCTATACGGTCAGACACAGCCATTACACAGTACACAGCAGGGGCACATTTATAAGTTTATCTCAGCACAGGGACATTTTATTTAACACATCCAATTGTGGAAATGATTATTATTCCAAGATCTATTGATTGAAATGTACTTTGTTCGTGGGAAAACCCCTTTAAGTAAAAAAAAACAAAACAAACTATACATGTTTGGTATCTGCGTAATTGTACTGAACTAGAGAATCATATTGCCAGATCTCTTTTACCATAAACTAAATATGGTAAATAAAAAAAACAAAAAACAATTGTGGAATTGCACTATTTTTGCAATTTCAACACACTTGGAATGTTTTTCTTGTTTTCCAGTACAGTATCTGGTAGAATGAATGCTGCCATTCAAAAGTACAATTCATTCTGCAGAAAACAAGCCCTCATGTGGCTATACTGATGGAAAAATAAAAAAGTTATAACTAAGGAGAGGGAAAACAAACAAACAGAAAATCACCATGTCTTGAAGGGGTTAATAGATATAGCAAGTGAATGTACCGTAGACATAGAGGAAACAATCTAGAAGAAACAAATAGAAGTTTTTCCTTTTGAAATGCTGATTTCACTGTTCTGTGTTACAGGAGAACATGAGGATGAAACAACCATTATAAATGATGAAGCTCCTCATGGACCCATGGCTGAAGAGAGCGATGTCCACACAGACACCAACATCTCTAGTGGCCCCCACTATGTCATAATCAATATGGACCAATATGAGGATGTGATCATCTCCTTCAACAGTAAGTTCTTGGGCTTTCATAACAAACGTTTAATAGAAAAACTTCTTTATAAAAAAAAGCTCTAAAAGTAGAAAGTTGATCCTTCTATTTTCATTACTTTATTATAAAATGTAAAGGTTATAAAACCTGTATAATATTAATATTCTTTAACAAATATATAGAAACTTTAATTTTATTAATGCTAATTTCAATGTTCAACATTGTAGGAGAAGAAGAGGGTGAAATAAATACTGTAAATGACGATGTTCCTCGTGGACCCATGGCCGAAAACAGAGATGTCCTGGAAAACACCAACATCTCTACGCCTGGACACGTTTACATAGTCATCAATATGGACCCAGATGACGATGTGGTCATCTCTTTTGACAGTAAGTTTATTTTTTTTTCATGTGGATAAGTAGAATACTTACTACCATAAATATCATCTCTTCTTCTAATTTACATAACAGGCATAAAATAAAATCAACCGTTAAAAGCAATTTCTTTTTGAATTGCAGTTAAAGCAAACAATCTAGAAGAAACATAGAAGTTTTTTCTTTTGAAATGCTGATTTCACTGTTTTGTTTTACAGGAGAACATGGGGATGAAACAACCATTATAAATGATGAAGCTCCTCATGGACCCATGGCTGAAGAGAGCGATGTCCACACAGACACCAACATCTCTAGTAGTCCCCACTATGTCAGAATCAATATGGACCCATATGAAGATGTGATCGTCTCCTCTGACAGTAAGCTCATTTTTTCTTTGTGGATTAGTACCATGAATATCATCTCTTCTTCTAATTTACATAACATGCATAAATTAAAATCTACTATTAAAAGCAATTTATTATTGAATTTCAATTAAAGCAATTTCCCAATATTTTCTGGCTCTCCGACCCCAGACTGACAGTAGAATCAATGTTCATTAATGAACAACTAATCTTATAACCACTGTCTTTTTCAGAACAAGAGGACAGAGAACAGATTCCACCTCCTCCTCTGAATCCTTCTCCGTCTACTACTCTGCCTCCTCAAAATTTTGATAAAGATCTTGACCTGGACAAAGACATTGAGAAAACTAACCTCCTCATGAAGATTGTCTTTCAGGAACTTCTGGCTTATGCCAGCCAAAACCAAATGTAAGTTCTTAGGGCTTATGCGTATGTTTTATGATGTATGTTATATTTTAGTATTAACAGGCAATAGGCTAAATAATTAGAAATTGAGCATTAACGACCTAAACGTTGAAAGCATTATATTTCTTTATACAAGTTAAATCATCAGTCTGTGAACCAAGACTTGCTGGACTACATGAGAATGGGTGTTATTCTTAAATCACAAATATGATAATTTATATTGTATCTTTAATAAATCACAATATACAGTATAAAAAATGGCTGATCACATGACTAACAAATTAAACACACGAAGTAGAGTGGGTGGTAATGGCAAAAACAATAAAATGAATATTTAATCATGATCATATTATGCATATACAGCAATACTGGCTTAAAATGCAAATGTGATCACAGGAGCTGATGGCACGATAAAAAGTGCTCAATATCAATGTCATTGCCAAGTACGTTTAGACATGCTGTAGTACCAACCCTGACAGTCGTTTCACCATCACAGCTTTTTCAAGGAGTTAAAGGAAACGGGGTGTAGTGCTGTATATGCCTGTATATATATCTATCATATGTACCATGAAGGAGGGATTGCTAGTTAAAGGTAATCTAATCCTACAAGATCCAAAAAAATAATAGGCAGGGTACTAATCCTATCACATCAATGATAAGGTGTAGAACATACCTGAACATAGACATTAAATAATGCCCACTATATATTACATAGTAGTGTATTATAATCTAGAAATAATGGATGACATGTAAACTTCTTCTGTTGCCAAACTCATTATAATCTGTTGCCATGTACATATATTAATCATTACTCTTTTGCTGATTTTGTAACATATATTTTCCAGGTGAGGCAGAGCGGGGTCTCGCTGTGTTCCCACAATGAATATGGGATCCAGCTGGAGATGACAACTGTACATCAACACAAAGATGCAGATTCCAGGCTTGGTTTCTGTTCTCTTCATTGGATATGACATTTACTGGACTTTCTGCAGCTAGACGAACTCACAGAGTATGTGAGATACCTACTGCATCATGAGGCAGATTCCGGGCTCGGTCTCTGTTCTCTTTAATGAATACGACATTTACTGGACTTTCCGCAGCTAGATGCACTCACAGAACAAGTGAGTTTCCTTCTGCATCATAAGACAGATTCCTAGATCGGTCTCTGAACTCAACCACTGGATACGACATTTACTGGACTTTCTGCAGCTAGATGCACTCACAGATAAATTGAGATACCTACTGCACACGAGACAGATTCCGAACTCGGTCTCTGAGCTCCACCACTGGATACGACAGTTACTGGACTTTCCGCAGCTAGATGCACTCACAGATAAAGTGAGATATCTACTGCACATGAGACAGATTCCGGATTTGGTCTCTGTTCTCATCAGTGGATAAAACATTTGATAGACTTTCTGCAGCTAGATATAATCACAAATCTAGTGACTTACCTGCTGCACCATGAGACAGATTCCGGGCTCGGTCTCTGCTCTCATCAATGAACATCTGCAGCCTAAGGGAATGGCAGTCCTTCAGCCAAGGTTCCCTAGAGGTTTCCTCCACTGGGGGCTTTTCCTCTCCTGAGTGCTGAAGGTTGACTCTTCGTGAGTCAAAGTCCCTTTGTCATCATTATCATCGGGGCACATTTTAGGGCTATTGCTCTGACTTCTAATGGGAGCTTCTACATAACCCACCTTGAATGAAGTTAATAAAGAAGTCAACCAATAATATGTAACAGTGTAATGGTGCTTCAATTGAACTTTACAATACAGCAGAATATACATATCACTGTGAGGAGCGAATATTTTATGAAGTCATTAAACACATGGTGACTTATATACATGTTTTCTATCAAACTAATTTGCCACAAATGTAATGTTCCTCATTAAACATGCACATCTTCTTTGACCTGGTTTAGAGGTCTGGGTCCTCTGGTTCAACCAGGACTTTAACGCCACTGCACACTATACCATCATGGCACACATAATGACATCAGAACGTTGCGACGTGTGTCACCCAAACTTTAGTTATTGCCTCTGGGGATGCACATCAGTGGCAACGTGCTCAGCGATGGCATGGTTCACAAAAATGTCAGAGGTCTGGTTGAGCTGGAAGTTCCAATGCAGGATGAAGAAGACAGAAGATGCTTTAAACCAGCAAGGCCAATTTTAGACAAAGTGGGGCCCTGGGCAAAAGTTTAAAGTGGGTCCTAAATGCTAACATATTGCACCATCACACTCAAACATTTAGGTTGCATTTGTGGCGCCCCTGAGGGTTCGGTCGCCACAGAGGTACTGCATCTCACCCAGAGGTGTGGTATCTCACTCTCAGGTAAGGAAGGAGTACAGCTCAGGACCCTAACAACTGCATTCATTACACCACATTTCTGGGGGACAGGGCGAGATTGCTCCTATGGGAGAGCACAGTCCCTGGTCCCTGGCTGGAGTGGGGGGAACCACCTAGAGAGGTGGAACCATGTAGTGGATGGGGTGGAGGAAGTAGATCCTGGGAGCACTTGAAAGGAAGCTGTATAAAATAGAGACACCATCTTAGTTCAGTCAGTTAGTTCAGTCAGAGGAGGAAGGTGACGGGAGCAGAGGCTCTGTATGAGTTCTGCTCCAAAGGCGGGCCTAGCCTGTGAGGTCCAGGACTGAAGGAGAGAAGAGAGGAGTGGGAGCAGGAAAGCTCCAGGAACCGAAGGGAACCTACGTGTACGGGCCGTGCAGAAGGCCACCCGTACGCCGCTGCTACCAGGAGGTAGAGGGGTCAGGCCAGATAAGGGGAATTGGTCCCTCAACTAGTGGAGAACTGCAAGGCTCAACTAGAAACTGGAGGCTGCAGCACTTTATGTACCGTTAGCCAAAAGTCCACACCAGTCTCACTAAGAAGGCAGCCACATAGGACCCAGGGGACAGAACAGACGTCGCCCGCCAAGGCCCGAGGGTACCGGATTGGAGTCACTAGGTGTGAAGTGCAGGGAGAGGGCCAGAGGAAGGACATACAGAAGGGGTTCCTGCTAAGTACTCCGGAGCTACCTGGGGGTGGACTGAGCCCCTCAATGAGTAAACACAGGACGACATGGGAAGTCGCGATCTGCAGTGATGACTTGGAATGAAACAACTGTGAGTAAAGGACCTGAGACTGCATCCCACTGACTCCGTGTTTATTACTGACTCCCTGCACAACAACCACCATCATCCACCCACACTGCCCTGAAGCTACACTCTTCCTGTGGGGAGTTATACTACCCTTGCTGCCAAACCATCAGCTTCAGAGGACTGTTCCGCAGCGGCAGCCCCTATTAGCCGCACTCCACAGGTGGCGTAGTCGGACATTATACAAACCCATATACAATTCCCCTTGGATTAATCACCCTGGGTCACGGACCAGGTCACCGTCACAGTGACTACAACCCACAGCATCTACCGGCCCGGCTCCGGGTACCCCACGGCCCAGGGGGTGCGTCAACTTTGGCGTAGTCGGCAGGATATGAGCCCACCCAATATCACTGTGTATCGCGTGCCTAAAGACTGTGTTTTCTACTAAATGTGGCGCCCGCCCCAGAAGAACGGGCGCCTTTATGTGCGTGCTAAAAGATGACCAGAAACCACCTCCCATCATGGGCCTGGTCCCAGAATGGCGCCAGAAGCGGAGCTCGCCCCAAACAGTAGTGGTCATGTATGTAAGTGTGTCTGTCAAGGTGGGGGGGCTGACCCTGAAAGTGACCGACAGCAGACTGCCATGGGACCGCAACAAACTGCCCCGTGACCACCCCCAAAAGGGGAGAGGAGAGAAGAAAACTGGGAGACAGGGCATGGTCTTGATCAGTCTAGACAGACCGCACCCGGTAGGGAAGATGGAGGACGGCAGCACCAGAGCCCCAGTCAGCGGCCTGCTGTAGGCCGTAGCACCCTACACCCTGGAGGAACTAGTGGCTAAGCTGCTCCAGGAGGACTCGGAGTTCCTCCGCTCTGGGATGGAAGACCTGGGCCGGAGGATGGAGAGGGCCCAGCGAGATGCCATCACCGGGTAGAGACGGGAGATGGAACAGCAGCCGGCGACGCTACCAAGCACCGGCAGTGCCCCATCCTTGGCTGATCCCGACAAGCGCCAGGAGGCGACCGGACGCTGAAGCAGGCAAAAGGAGTCTCCCTGTCCCGGGCGCTGCCAGCGTCGATCTGCTCCTGAGCCCTCTGGTGGAGCCGCTGACCCCGGGCGCTACCAACACCAGCCCGCTCCTGACGCCGCAGCAAGGCCCACAACCAAGTCCTCCGACCCCGGGCGCCACCAGTGGCGACCCACTCCTAGGCCCACAGCCAAGCCCTCCTACCCCGGGCGCCAAGAGCGGCGGCCCGCTCCTGATCCCGCCGCAAGCCCCACAAGTCCCGGGCGCGCCCCCCCTGCACGCCTCACGGACCCCGACACTGCTACCTCCGGGTACCAGTGATGCCGGTCAGCTTCTGGGTTCCCTGCAAGAGCCGTCTCCCTCGACCGCCGAGTGGGTGTATCGACGTAGCCGTTGGGACTGGTCCGCGGAGGTAGAGGACCAGCGGCCCCCGCTCCTGCCCGCTCCGCAGCCCGCCGCCGTCTCCCAGTTGCCGAAAGATGAGGCCCAGTTTGAGTGGGACCACTCTGGGGAAGACCTGATGGGGTTTACCCAGGAGTCAAGGGCAGCGGCGGCTCGTAGGAAGGAGTTCTGCCACCAACAACTGGTCCAGTTAGAAAAGGAGCGCAACTTACGGCGCGTGTGGTGGGAGAAATTAGAGGCTCAGAACATGGAGGAAAAGATACGGGCCCGCAGGGCCAACAAGGTGGAGGAAGAGAGCGACTTCTACCTCTGCGAAGCTGAAGACCCGGCTGGGTCAGCATACTGTGAACAAGAGCCTCCCCAGAGGGAGCACTCCTATTAAAGACTGCAAGTAGTCACCCGTACCCGTGCAGAATGGACACTGCAAATTAAAGTTTGTGTGAACATTTAACCCGTCTACTTAGTTACCCAGAACGGGTCCAAAAACTGACCGGCTGAGGACTGGGAGCAGCCACTTCCTGTAAATAGTTGCACCTTTTGAGGTGCCCCCTATTGGTTTTATATTTTCAGAACCGAGACCACTGAACAAAAACTCTTTGGAGGTGGCTGAAGACGTGGTCCAAAACTTGGATCATCACCACCCTTGCTGCCAAACCATCAGCTTCAGAGGACTGTTCCGCAGCGGCGGCCCCTATTAGCCACACTCCACAGGTGGCGTAGTCGGACATTATACAAACCCATATACAATTCCCCTTGGATCGATGCAGGCTTACATAAAGGCTACCAGCCAGATGAGATCGTTGAGGGGGTGATGAAAGCTATCAGCCCAGGATTGAACCTCCGTAGTATGCTAGAAATGAAGAGTCAATTGACCTTGCAACAGCTGAAGATGATTTTAAAAGGGCACTATAAAGAAGAGAGTACTTCAGAATTGTTCCACCGACTCATTAACCTCTCACAGAAAAATAATGAATCACCCCAAAGTTTCTTGTTCAGAGCAATTGAACTGAATGATAGACTGTTGTTTGCGTCCAGAGATGTTGAAGTGGAGGAGAAGTTTCATGCTGGACTAGTCCAGAAGAAGTTCTTGAGATCATTAGGAACGGGGTTAATCAGCAAAGACATCAAGTTGCAGCTGAAACGGTACTAAAAGATCCTGTCATTCTCGACGAAGTCCTAATTGAAAAAATGAATAAGATAGCTAGTTTGGAGTCAGAGAGAGAACAGAAGTTAAAGGCTCTGCTCCTAAAATCACCAAAATAAGTCAGCTGAAGATGGAGACCCCCTGTGGCCAGTCCAAAGATCATCATGGAGACCCTTCAGTGCCACCTCCGAGAGGAAACCTTAAATCACCAACAAAAGAAAGGACCGCCAGAGCTGACTGGGAGGAAGTAATAGGAGAACTGCGAGCCTAGTTGATTGAGGTGAAAAAATTGATTCATTCCAGGCCACAACCTTTATCCCTCAGACTCAGGAGTGGGTTCCAAAACAGAAGATACCCGGCTTGTGAAGCATGCCATTCATTAAATCAGAGTACGGTTTGTGTCCACTGTCTAAAATGTGGTGAGGAAGGACATTATGCCAAGGAATGCCAATGGTCACGGTCGTTTGGGTTAAAAGACAGGAGGTTGCCAGTGCGGGGCGACTAGTAACCGCGATACGGAGGAGGCCCTAGAAGCAAATCCAAATCTCACCAAACCCCAGAACGGCGCATGAGGTAAAACGGCTGCTTCAGTACTATACCCAAGTGTGTTCACGTCTACAACAGCTGCAAGAGAGACAGAGGGATTAGTACCCAGTGTGTAGGTCAAACGATTTACTCCTGGGAGGAGGATTCCTTGGTCAGTAGAGATTGCCTCATCAGTCTAGTCAGTGAAAGGTGCTTTACACAGTGCCAGCTAGATGGACTCTTGGTAAAAGCACTGTGGGACACAGGAGCCCAAGCGGGCCTTTTAAATGAAGAATGGAGAAGGCGATACCTGCCACATACCTGCCTTCGGTTACTAAAAGAACTCTTAGGACCAGTGGAACTCCACAGGAAAACTGTCAACCAGACCGAAATCCCTTTCATAGCCTGGGTGGAAGTGACTTTCCAACTTAGGGCCACGAAGAACAGCAACACCATTGAGCTTTTGGTACCTTTTCTCGTGACTAGTGATCAGAACGTGGCAGAGGATCCTATCCTTGGATATAATGTAATCAGTGATGTCATGACGAAATACAAGTCAGGTGTTAGAACCTTGCTCTTAGGTTTTTTCTATTGCTGGTCACATGACCTTGTTGGCCTATTTAGTCTTGCTCCGCCCTTCTGGCTTTGCTGGACTTCATTGTATTACTACTCTTTAGCTAGCCAGTGCTCAGTATCTAACTCTGTTAGTTTGCTTGGTCTTCGGACCTCTGTGTTCTATATTGTTTGTTTGTTCGTCTGTCTGCTACTATTTCTGTTAGGAGGTGTCCATTTTGCTCCCAGTCCCTAGTACTTGTAGGGATTCCTTCCCCACATCTATAGGTCTCCGTACAGACTAGCTGAGGACTTTAGCAGGATCAGGTTCCCTGTTACATCGTAGGGATCAAGCTGAGTTCTATCGTAGGGACAGATCTCCTCTCTTTCCTTAGCTCTGGTAGCAGAACATAACATCAGGGACGCTGGTGGTGGATGCAATTGCCACATCACTTGCCATAACTAACGCAGTGGCGGAAAATGTGATTCATAGAGTAAAGAAAGCACAGAATACAATGGACCGAAAAGAAGTCAAGGTAGGCTGGCACTGAACCATCATCCCTGCAAACCAAATGGTGGGGGTGAGGTGTGGAGTCCGAGTAGAACCAGAAGTGTAGACTACTGGCTCTTTTAGAAGAAAAGGTGCGGGGACTGGAAGAAAGAATTGCGACATTAAAACTCATCAAGGAAAATGAAGACTTCCTGGACAGAACAGAAGCGTCACTACTGGTCACGGAAAGTCAAGGAAGCATCAGAGAACCTCCAGAGGCAGACAAGTGGAGGCAAGTGACCAAAAGAAGCAAGAAGACCATGGAGACACCACCAACCACACAACTGAGAAACAGATTCCAAGGACTAGTGGAGGACGAAGATGGCACACCTAAGGATGAGGAACTACCAGCAAGCAAAAAAGGAAAGAGCACCCAGAAACACCCAGAAGCGACAAGAAAAAGGACAGCCAAGAAGGGAAGAAGAGTGGTGGTGGTGGGAGACTCACTACTGAGAGGAACAGAAGCAGCTATCTGCAGACCGGACATAACCGCAAGAGAAGTATGCTGCCTCCCAGGGGCGAAGATCAAGGATGTTACCGATAGGATACCGAAGCTCATCAGTTCCAAGGATGTCCACCCATTTCTTCTGATACATGTTGGCACCAATGACACGGCAAAGAAGGACGTACCGACAATCTGCAAGGACTTTGAAGCATTGGGGAAGAAAGTAAAAGAACTGGATGCGCAGGTAGTTTTTTCTTCTATCCTTCCAGTAGACGGGCATGGCGTTAGGAGATGGAACAGGATCCTTGAGGTGAACAACTGGCTGAGACGATGGTGCAGACAACAAGGATTTGGATTCCTGAACCACGGTGTGAATTACCTCTATGACGGACTCCTTGCCAGAGACGGACTACACCTCAACAAACCCGGGAAACACACATTCGCCAGGAGACTCGCAACACTCATCAGGAGGGCGTTAAACTAGAAGAAGAGGGGATGGGAAGAAAAACGCCGGACACGATCATGCAACCAGAGAACATACTAATGAAAGATATGAAGTGCGACAAAGAAGGTCCAAGACAAGATACTTGGAAGGGAGGTAAGAAAATTTCTAATACAATCCACAGGGAGAAGATTGGAACAAAACAAAATCGTGTAAACTGCGTGCTAGCAAATGCCAGGAGCCTGACAAACAAGATGGATGAACTGGAAGCAGAAATATCTACAGGTAACTATGACATAGTGGGAATAACCGAGACATGGTTAGATGAAAGCTATGACTGGGCAGTTAACTTACAGGGTTACAGTCTGTTTAGAAGGGATCGAAGAAGTCGGAAAGGGGGTGGAGTCTGTCTATATGTAAAGACGTGTCTAAAGCCTACAATACGGGAGGATGTATGGGAGGGAAATGAGGAGGTCGAGTCCTTATGGGTGGAGATACATGGGGCAAAAAACAATAATAAAATTATCATAGGAGTCTGTTATAAACCACCAAATATAGCAGAAGCCACGGAAAGTCTATTAATGAGACAAATAGACGAAGTAGCAAAAAATAATGAGGTGCTTATTATGGGGGACTTCAACTACCCCGATATAGACTGGGAAACCGAAAGCTGTAGATCTCAGAAAGGAAACAGGTTTCTGTCAATTATCAAAGACAATTATTTGTCACAACTTGTGCAGGAACCAACTAGAGGGACGGCCCTTTTAGACTTAATATTAACTAACAGGCCAGACAGAATAACTGAGGTGCAGGTCGGGGGGCACCTGGGAAATAGTGACCACAACATTATACAATTCCACATGTGCTTCAGTAGGGTGCCCAGCAAGGGAGTCACAAAAACACTGAACTTTAGGAGGGCAAAGTTTGATCAGCTAAGAGATGCCCTTCACCTTATAGACTGGGATAGTATCTTTAGTAATAGGAGCACGGATAGAAAATGGGACATTTTCAAAACAGTCCTACATAGTCACTGTAGAAGGTACATACCTTATGGGAATAAAAGGGCTAGGAATAGGAGGAAGCCAATGTGGCTAAATAAGGAAGTCAAGAGGGCAATGAAAAACAAAAAAAGGGCTTTCGGTAAACTTAAACAAGAAGGCAGCGAGGAAGCGCTAATATCTTATAGGGAAAAAAACAAAATCTGTAAGAAACAAATAAGAATAGCAAAAGAGGAGACAGAGAGACTAATTGCCAAGGAAAGTAAAACGAATCCCAAACTGTTCTTTAACTATATAAACAGTAAAAGGATTAAAACTGATGGCGTTGGCCCATTGAAAAATAACCTGTGTAAAATCATAGAGGGCGATGAGGGTAAAGCAAACCTACTCAATAGCTTCTTCTCCACTGTTTTCACAAAAGAAAACAATTTATCGGAGGAAATGCAGAGTGATAAAGTAAATCCTCCGCTAAATATCACCCACCTAACCCAGGGGGAAGTTCAGAAACGCCTAAATAATATCAAAATAGACAAGTCACCAGGCCCAGATGACATACACCCCCGGGTACTAAAAGAATTAAGTAATGTGATAGACAGGCCGCTGTATCTTATATTCAAGCTCTCTTTATGGACAGGGACTGTCCCACTAGACTGGAGCCAAGCAAATGTGGTACCAATATTCAAAAAGGGGTCTAAAAGTGACCCTGGGAACTATAGACCAGTCAGCTTAACGTCTGTTGTGGGTAAATTGTTTGAAGGATTTCTTAGAGATGCTATTGTAGAATATCTTAATGATAATAACTGTCTAACTCCATATCAACATGGATTCATGAGGGATCGCTCCTGCCAAACAAACCTGATCGCCTTCTACGAGGAGGTGAGCTCACAGCTGGACCGGGGAGAGTCAGTGGATGTTGTATACCTTGACTTCTCCAAAGCGTTTGATACCGTGCCACACAAAAGGTTGGTATATAAAATGAGAATGCTTGGTCTGGGGGATAATGTGTGCAAGTGGGTAAATAGCTGGCTGAGTGATATAAAGCAGAGGGTGGTTATCAATGGAGTAAGCTCAGGGTGTGTCAGGGTTACTAGCGGGGTGCCTCAAGGGTCTGTCTTGGGCCCTATATTATTTAATATATTTATTAATGATCTAGTGGAAGGGTTGCATAGTAAAATAGCAATATTTGCAGATGATACTAAACTTTGTAAAGTAGTTAATACAGATGAGGACTGGGCACAGCTACAGGAGGATTTAGATAAATTGGGGAGTTGGGCCAAAAAATGGCAAATGGGGTTCAATGCCGATAAATGTAAGGTCATGCACATGGGAAAGAAAAACAGCAGTCACCCATACATATTAAATGGGAAACCGTTGGGGAAATCTGACATGGAGAAGGACCTGGGCGTCTTGGTTAACAGCAAATTAAATTGGAGTGCCCAGTGTCAGGCAGCAGCTGCGAAGGCAAATAGAGTCATGGCATGCATCAGAAGAGGAATAGGGGCATATGATGAGAACATTGTTCTTCCTCTGTATAAATCGCTGGTAAGGCCGCACTTAGAATATTGTGCACAGTTCTGGGCTCCGGTGCTCAGGAAAGACATATTGGAGCTAGAGAGGGTACAAAGGAGGGCGACTAAGGTAATAAAGGGAATGGAGGGACTAGAATACCCAGAGAGGTTGTCAAAATTAGGCCTATTTACATTGGAAAAGAGAAGGCTTAGGGGAGACCTCATAAACATGTATAAATACATCAGGGGGCAGTACAGAGATCTCTCCCATGACCTGTTTATACCAAGGATGGTGACAAAGACGAGGGGGCACACTATGCGTCTGGAGGAAAGGAGGTTCCTGCACCAGCATAGAAGGGGATTCTTTACGGTCAGAGCCGTAAGACTCTGGAACTCTCTGGGAGAGGAAGTGGTGATGTCCAACTCACTTAAAGAGTTCAAGAGAGGCCTGGACGCCTTTCTTGAGAACAATAAAATTACATCTTAAGCTTAGTTAATTAATCCAGGGATTTAATCTTACTGCCAGATTGGTGTCGGGAAGTGAATTTTTCCTCAGTGATGTAAATTGGCCTATACATCATGGTTTTTTGTTGCCTTCCCCTGGATCAACGCTGCGGAATAGCTGCAGTGCACAAGAAATAGGCTGAACTGGATGGACGCTTGTCTTTTTTCGGCCTTATAAACTATGTAACTATATGTAACTATGTAACCAGGAAGAAAAATCAAGAAAAGACTGTTCGTCCCAAAAGACTCCTCAGAACTTTTGGAAGGCCTGGTACAAGGTGAGACTGTGCTTACGATTCCTACTGGTGGATTTGCTCGAGTGACAGCACCGATGACGAATACTACGAAACACGAAATTAGACTGGATCCAAAGACTGTGTTAGGTCACATTGAAACCGTTAAAATGGTATATCCAGCCAGTGTGAGACCCGTCCAGGGGTCTACCATGAATTCAGTCACCCCACCAAGGAACAGGAGTCGCCCATGGGAGGAAATTGCACGACCAACCTCAGGGTCCTGGGATCCCCCAGTATCCCTGGAACACTTGCGTGCTGAAGATATAGCAATAGCAAAACAGATGTTGAGAGAAGAGTGTCATGCATTCTCTAAAGATGACTCTGATATAGGCTGTATCCTGTCGTTGCAATTGAAAATCAATTTGAAAGACACGACCCCAATAACCAGAAGTTACATGTCTGTACCGAAACCATTACAACGTGATGTGAAAGAGTATTTACAAGTTCTAATCAACAGAGGTTGGGTCCAAAAGTCGAAGTCGTCTTATTCCTCTCTTATTGTTTGTGTTAGGGAGAAGCACGGTACGTTGAGACTCTGCTGTGATTACCAAGAACTAAACCGAAAGTCAGTACCTGATCGGCACCCGATATCAAAGATTCAAGATATGCTGGATAGCCTATCAGGAAGAACCTGGTTCTCTGTCCTCGATCAGGGTAGAGCATACCATCAAGGGTTTGTTGAAGAGTCCAGTAGACCCTTGACAGCAATCTTCACACCGTGGGGGTTATATGAGTGGATCTGCTCAGTTCAGCTCCAGCAGAATTTCAGAGGAGACCTATTTGTGATGCACCCTCTGGGGCCGTGAGGTACTCAATGCCGTGCCGGTCGGTGCTGGGGATGTCACGGTGGCAGTGACCCGGGCTGTGACCCAGGGCGGTCAATTAAAGGAAAAGTAAAAGGGGAATAAATTTTTAGAGATAATGTTCGTGACACCACCTGTGGTATGTGGCTATATGGGGCCGCCGCTGCGGTGCAGATCCACTGGAGCTGATGGTGACGCAGCAGAGTTGGTTCAGCTATCCACAGGCAAAGGTAAGCTCCAGGGCAGTATATGAAGAATTGTGGAGGTAGATGTTGTTGGTGCGGTGTAATTCAGGGCTGAGGGCGCAGGTAATGACCAGACAACAAATTAATGGCGGTTTCCTTTATCTTTACTTGCGGTTTATCAAAGCAGACCGGGACATGGGTACTAGCTAGTAGAGGAGGTCCGGGCGGCGTGGAAGCAAGTTGGGGATCCACCTCACCAGGCGGAGTTGTAGGCCTTCCCTCTGCGCTATTCTCTTTGGCCCTGCTGCTTGAAGCTATGCTGTAAAACGTCTATTCCTCACCCATATGGCAAGCAGCTCGGGCCTACTTCAAGTGTCGCTCCCTCGTGGCGGCGCTGGGCCCTAGGATACTGCTGAGACCTGCAGTCTCCTGCCCTCTGGATTTAGCTGCTGGGCCTTCAGAGCCCGCACAACCACGGACTCCGGTGTCCGGTTCCTTTGCGCTTCTCTCTGGGGCGAGCTTATTCACAGCTCCCTTCCCCAGGTCCTTCCTTGTCGTTCTCCTGTCTCTAACTCTCTTCAACTAACTCTAACTAACCCCACCTCCAGGTCCCAATTTAAAGGGGAGGAGCTCCCCTTTCTGGTCTGGAGCCAGGAAAGTGTTGTATGCTGGTATACCTGATTAGGGGACCCATCCTTGCTTCCAGGCATGGCATCACCCCCTGTGAGGGAGGCAATGCCACTGTGGCAACCGGACAACAGGGGTGCCACACTCCCCCCTAGTTAAATTCAGTACTCCCGGACTGAGGACACCTTTAGAATTAAACAATCAACAAAAATAACGATTCATATTACAAATAGTTTACAAAGTTTAAAAAAGGCAAAAATTGCAGAACAACAAAAACCAAACTAAAATTGGGAACAGTCATTGCGGCGCTTAGTCTTTACGCCACTATCCAGGAATTGTCTTTTTCCAGGCACTTGAAGGTTGGTTGGTGGGAACCGCCTCAACCCACTTCGTGTATCGTCCCTGGGCGAGGCTTCAGGGAACTCTGTCGGTGGGCCTGGTTTTTGGCCACGCCTGTGGTTTATTTTCAAGGCCAACAATTAACTTTATTCAACATTGTCCTGTCCACACCTAGTCCTGTGGTCCATTTGTCCATAAATTTAATAACTATATACATTCATGATTGCTTAAAAGTTCTTACAGTAAGTCTTTGTAGGCTCTCTTACTTAACGGTTGCAACTATATACTATACACTATTATTTTACTACACTTTAGTCCCTATAACGGGTGGGGAGCTGACCTATGGTACTACGGGTGGATCTACGCAGTACAGTTGTTGCCAATGACCTACCCGGGTCGCTAGTGTCTACCGCTGGTGTGGTGGGCTCAGTGTGGACTACACTACAGTTAGTCTGAGGTAACACCAGTAGGCTGGGTAGTCTTCTACAACTTCTTTGACTCACCATGGGTATGACAGATTCACGGCTAGCAGGGGGTAGATTCTCCTGATACGCTGCTGATGAAGCATCTGTTTCTGGGGCCGTCTGGTCTCTCTGCTGTTCTGGAGTCTCTGCGGCTTCCGGTAAGGCTACTTGGGGAAAGGTCAGGATAGGTACCTCGATTGCTTGGTTCACCTGCGTCCAAGACCGCGGAAAATCTCCAAGGATGGTTTGAACCATCTCTTCCACCTTTACTGTGTGCTGGGGGCTGTTTTGGTCTTCCGCTTGGTGTCTCAATTGATCAGGGCATATCTTCAGGTGGTCTCTTGAGACTGCCGCCAAAGTTTCTCCTCCATCTTTACTGATGAGGCATACCTTGGTGTTGTCCAAATTTGAAGGTAAGATGGTGTATGGCTCGACCTCCCACTGATCATCAAATTTGTGAACTCGTCTCTTCCTTTTGAGTACCTGTTCTCCAAGTGATAAGGGAACTGCAGGTGCGTGCTGATTATAAGTTCTCTCCTACCTCTGTCTCGCCTGGGACAAACTTCTCTCTACACATTCTTGCACCTTGCGGTATTGTTGCTGCCACTCTGTATCCCAGTCTGCATCTGGTGATGTCATCTCAGGTGTTAAAACTCCCACGTCTAAGTCAATGGGTAACTTGCCAAGTCTTGCCCTCATCAGGTAGGCGTGTGTACAGTTGGAGGAGTTCATCGGGATGTGGTTATATAGGTTCACCAAATCTGGTAACCTTTCTGGCCACAGGCTACGTTCTTCAAGGGGCAACGTCTTCAATAGGTTTATTACCACCTGGTTCATTTTCTTGCACAACCCGTTGGTCTGGGGATGATACGGCGTCATCCTTATTTTCTTGCAGTCATACAAGTTACAGAAATCTTGAAACACTTCTGCTTCAAAGGCTGGGCCTTGGTGGGTAAGCACTCGTTCAGGGTAACCGTGCGCGTGACAAAATTGTTGTTGAAACGCTTTGGCTGCCGTCTTAGCCGTCTGGTCCTTCACTGGCACTACTACCAGGAACCAGGAGTAGTGGTCTACTATGGTGAAAGCGTAGACATAGCCTGACTGGCTTGGGGCTGGCTTCACGTGGTCCAAGGCTACCAGTTGGCGCATCCCGCTTCGGGACTAACACTTGCCAGACCAGTTTGTGTGTCCGGGAGTTGATGCTTCTCCGACACAGCTTTCCCTCGTAGATGAACTGCTTGCCCTTCTCCTTCCACAACTGTTGGGTCTCCTGTGGAGCATCTGGACCAGGGTGCGAGTCAGCTTGTGTCAGCAACTCCTTTACTAGGTGGACAGCCGGGTCGCTATCCTGCATCTCTGCCCATCCATGGTGGGGCAATGGGTTAAACGTGGCCTCTCTGTTGGAGGAGCGCTTCTTCCACACACAGTGGGAGCCCTGGGTCACCCTGTGATGATGGAAAGCCGGTAGCTCTATCTCCTCCAGCTCTTCCGGGTCTTCTCCTCCATCTGGCAAGTTGTGCATCCTGGACAGGGCATCAGCATTAGCATTTTTATGCCCCGCCCGATAGTTGATGGTAAACTTGTAGTTGGACAGCCGGGCCATCCATCACTGCTCCAGCGCACCTAGCTTCGCCGTTTCAAGGTGGGTCAGCGGATTATTGTCTGTGAAAATTGTAAACTTCGCTGAAGCCAGGTAGTGTTTGAAGCGCTCTGTTACAGCCCAGAGTATGGCCAGAAACTCCAACTTGAAGGAACTATACTTGTTGAGGTTCCTTTCCGTGGGATGGAGATTCCTGCTAGCATAGGCAATCACTCTCTCTCTGTCCTGCTGTACCTGGGACAGCTCCACTTCCAATCCCACGTTGCTGGCATCCGTATAAAGTATAAAGAGCTAGCCATAGTTGAGGTAGGCCAGGACTTCGTCTCCCGTAAGAGCCACCTTCAGTCGAGTGACGGATTCTTCTTTTTTACTCCAGTCGAACGGAGGACTCGAGTTCTTGGCCTTCTTGGACTGGCCTACTAAGAGGTCCTGCATGGGTGCCGCTATCTTGGTGAATCCCTCGATGAATCTCCTGTAGTAGCCTACCAGCCTGAGGAACTGCCGCACTTCTTTGATAGTGGAGGGTCTTGGCCAGTCCTTAATCACGGTGACTTTTTCAGGGTCTGGTGCTACACATCCGGCGCTTACCACATGACCTAGGTACTGCACCTTGGGCTTCAACAGGTGGCACTTGGACGGCTTTACTTTCAGGCCAAAACCAGATAGGGCTTCGAACACCTCGGCCAGGTGCTCCAGTTGGTCTTCGTATGTCTTTGAGTAGACGATTACATCGTCTGGGTACAGCAGAACGGTTTCAAAGTCTTCGTGTCCTAGGCAACACTCCATTATCTGCTAGAATGTTCCTGGGGCGTGCCACCTCTGCCATGGGAACCTTCCTATACTCACTGGTGAGATCCAAAGTGAAGAAATAGTTAGAGCATCTTAGTGCAGCTAATGATTCCTCAATTCTGGGTAATGGATAGGCGTCCTTATGTGTAATGCGGGTAATCTGCATATAAAAAACACACATCCTCATTGTACCATCTTTCTTTCTAACGAGGACTAATGGAGCTGCCCAGGGGCTACAACTATCTCTGATCACCCCAGCCTCCTTCATCTCCCGCAACATTCCCTTGGCACATTGATAGTGAGCTGGGGGTACAGGCTGGTACCTCTCTTTAATGGGTGGATGATCTCCTGTGGGGATATGATGTTGGACCCCTTTCACCTGCCCAAAGTCTAGTGGGTGTTTGCTAAAGACTCGCTCATATTCTTGGACCACCCGATACACCCCATGCTTTTGGTGCAAAGGGGTGGGGTCGGTGCCTATTTGTAGCTTCTGACACCAATGCTCCACCTGCCCCTTGGAGCCATTGTCCTCCACCTGTTTGGACGGAGGCAAGGGTTCCACTGCCTTTATTGCGTTGTTACTGACAGTGAACAGCTTAGCAAGGGTGGCATACCGGGGTAAATGGACCTCTTTCTCCCCACAATTCAAGATGCATATCGGTACTCTCCCCTTGCGGACGTCGACTACCCCCCTGGCAGTCAAGATGGTGGGCCTATTATCAAAGTACACGGGTTCTACCAGGGCCTGCTAATCTTGACCCCTGAGACTGATTGCTGCCCGACACCATATTAACATTTCACTTCTAAGGGTCATTGCAATGGGGAATGGATCACTCATTCTGACACTGCCGACTTCTCCACCAGACAGCTCTACCTGTTGTATTTGCATCAGGGCTTTGATTTCTTTCTTCAGAACTCACTGCTGACCAGAACTGGCAGTCTCCGTGACCTGTTGCAACAAAACAATAATTTCCCCAAGACAATTCTCTATCACATCGGTGCCTAAGGTTATCATAGGATGGCTTTCTCGGTGATCAATATCTACAATAATCAAACCTTGTGATGGCAATTCTACTCGGCCAACCTTTATGGTCACCTCTTTATACCCCACCTGAGGCAAGGGCTGACCATTGTTGGCAAAGATGTTAATATGTTCATCTGGACTGCGGGTAATGTCTGAATCAGTCCAGTATCGTTTGAAAAGGATATATGGCATCGTTGTCACCTGGGAACCAGTGTTCAGTAATGCGTTCATCAGTGTGCCATCAAACACGACAGGTAGGACCGGTCGTCCTCCCATGTACTTGTCTCGCCAGCTTTGTGGGCCTGGTCGTCTTACTCCTGGGGTTGGCCTTCTGCCCCAGGGGTTGCTCGTTTAAATTGCAGAATCTTTTAAGGTGCCCCGCCATTTGACAGCGGCGGCAGATGGGTTGTCCGTTCTGGTTGTAGCGATCGCTGTTTATCCCTCTGGTCGGTGGAATTCTTCTCTGTCGTCGCCATGGGACATCATCTGGACTGGAAGCCAGCTGAATTCTTTCCTTTCGAGACACTTGCATGGCCTGCATGGTTTTGGTTAGTGTAGCTACACTTTTGGTCAGCTCTTAGACCTGAAGGCGTAGGTCTGCAGAGGGGTCATTATCTAGGACTTGTGTGTCAGCCTCCACAGCTGCCGGGGAAAAGGACGCCACCTCCTGGTGGTATGTGATAGCCGGGAGCCGGAGGGGTGCAGTGCCACTTGGGGTTGATTCTCGCAGCACCTGGATGGCTCGGTCTTTAAAAGTCCAGACCAGGGTTTTTCAGAGCCATTATGCGCAGTTGTGTCCGGTGAGCGTTAGACAGGAGCTCCTCGATAAACTGCTCAGTTAGCAATCTGTCTTCATTTCGCACACTGTCGGGTCTACCTGTTTAATGGCCCGCAGCGCCTCCTGCAGTTTTATATCATAGTCCCGTACACTGTCCTGCACCCTTTGTTTGTACACGTAGAACTTCATTTTAATCTCTGCTGATGTGCGGGTGTCAAAGGTATCCTTCAACCTGGCTAGATTTGCTTAACAGTGCTTTTGTCCCTGCCCGGCCAGGACTTCACCTCCCTCTGAGCTGCATCGATTCGCTGGCATATAAGGATGCTGACTTTTTGCTCCTCAGACAGGGGGTACACTTGGAACAAACTGCGCAGTCTCTCCTCAAATTCGCTCAGCGTGTGCGACTCCCCTGAGTACTGGGGCAACCACGCCGCCCCTGGAATATACGGCATGGATAAAAGCATTACTGTGGCCGCGGCCGCGCCCACAGCTGGATCCTCTCCCAGGTTGGGCATCTTCCTCCCCACCTAGTGAACCTCAGCCAGGTCCTGGGTTTCTGCTGGCATACCAGTATGCTGCTCTGCAGGTGAGAGGGATCGCTTCCCGAGCGGTTCCGGATCGGGGCCTCCTGCTTCCCCTCCGCAGCCGTCAAATCACTAGATTATACAGCTCAGCAAAGTCTATGGCACACAGTACCCGGTTATACCGGGCTTCGAGATCCTGTTCGTGACGCCAAGTTGACGCGCCCCCTGGGGCCATGGGGTACTCGGTGCCAGGCCGGTCAGTGCTGGGGATGTCACGGTGGCAGTGACCCGGTCCGTGACCCAGGGCGGTCAATTAAAGGAAAAGTAAAAGGGGAATAAAGTTTTTAGAGATAATGTTCGTGACGCCACCTGTGGTATGAGGCTATATGGGGTTACTGCTGCGGTGCAGATCCACTGGAGCTGACGGTGACGCAACAGAGTTGGTTCAGCTCTCCACAGGCAGAGCTAAGCTCCAGGGCAGTATATGAAGAATTGTGGAGGTAGATGTTGGTGCGGTGTAATGCAGGACTGAGGGCGCAGGTAATGACCAGACAACAAATTAATGGTGGTTTCCCCTATCTTTACTTGCTGTTTGTTAGAGCAGACCGGGACACGTGTATTAGCTGGTATTAGTGGTCCGGGCGGCCTGGAAGCAAGTTGGGGATCCACCTAACCAGGTGGAGTTGTAGACCTTCCCTCTGCGCTATTCTCTTTGGCCCTGCTGCTTGAAGCTATGCTGCGGCCCTCGTCCCTGCGTAAAACGTCTATTCCTAACCCGTATGGCAGGCAGCTCGGGACTTCTTCAAGTGTCGCTCCTTTGTGGCGGCGCTGGGCCCTAGGATGCTGCTGAACCGCCGGGCATCTGGAGGGACCAGCAGACCTGCAGTCTCCTGCCCTCCGGATTTAGCTGCTGGGCATTCAGAGCCCGCACAAACACGGACTCCCTTCCCCAGGTCGTTCCTCGTCTTTCTCCTGTCTCCAACTCTCTTCAACTCACTCTTACTAACCCCGCCTCCAGGTTCCAATTTAAAGGGGAGGAGCTCCCCTTTCTGGTCTGGAGCCAGGAAAATGTTGTATGCTGGTATAACTGATTAGGGGACCCCTCCTTGCTTCCAGGCATGGCATCACCCCCTGTGAGGGAGGCAATGCCTCTGTGGCAACCGGACCCCTGGGGTGCCACACTTGGAAGAATTGAGGGATGTTATCTGCCAGCTGTACTTGGATGACAATGTGGTAAACAGCAAAACCTTCTAGGAGCATGTTTAACACGTGAGGATCGTACAACACGGAGTTAAGTTGACCGCAAAGAAGTGTGAACTGTTCAAAAGGCAAGTCCGATTTCTAGGGAAAATTGTGTCTGGAGAAAGATATACCATGGACCCACCAGAAATCGCTCCGGTACTGGCCTTAAAAGACAAGCGGCCCTCTACTGTCGGAGAGTTGAGGCAGATCTTGGGATTCCTCTCCTTCTATCATACTTAAGTTCGTAGCTTCTCCAGGATTGCCGCCCTGCTATACCTCCTCTTGGGGGGGACGACAGAGTCAACAACATCCACGGAGAAAAAAAAATGCTGGTAGGACCGGGCTTAAAAGAAAAAACACCATTTCGTCCCAACAGCCCATTCTCTGGACAGCAGACCACCAGGAGGTATTGGAAGAACTAGTACACTACCTGGTAAAACCACCCATCTTGGGATATCCTGATTTCAACTTACCATTTGTTCTTCATTGTGACGCTTCTCAAGTTGGACTAGGAGCTGCCCTGTATCAGCATCAAGATAGAAAATTAAGAGTCATCGGGTAGGGTTCTAGACAGATGTCGAGAAGAATTACTATCTACATTCCAGAAAATTGGCATTCCTGGCATTGAAATGGGCTATCTGTGAACGATTTAGAGATTATCTCTACTACAGCAAAGAGTTTGAGGTATACACTGACAACAAACATGTCAGATGGGTCGCTGAACTAGCTGTCTTCAACTTCAGCATCAAGTACAGGCCAGAAAAATGCAAAGCGGATGCTGACAGATTGTCAAAAATGCCACTAGAGCCTGAGGAGTTCATGCAAGAGTGTTCAGAGGAAGCAATTGAGAGCGCTCCACAAGCAGTGCAAGCTTATCAAGAGGAAAACACACCATTGTGGTTTCCGTTGTCGGTGGAAACCACCATAAAAGCGAGAGAACAAGATTACCTCCTGTCGATTCAACAACTGCCAAAAGTAAAAATCCATAGAGCACAAAATCCATAGATCAGATAATTGGTAGAATACTACTTTACGTGGACCAAAATCGGTTTCCAAGTAAACGGGAGAAAGATAATGAGTCACCAGCAGTATCTGTTTAGGTAAAGAATGGACGAAGCTCTACCTCAGTGAAGACGGTATCCTGTATCGTAAAGGAGGACAAAACCGGCAGTTGGTACTACCCAGAGTATTCCGTAGGTTGGTCTTCAAAGAACACCATAAAAACATGGGACACCTGGGAGTGGAAAGGACAACCAGCTTGATCCGTGAATGTTTCTTCTGGCAGTACATGCAGAGAGATATTGAGAGGTACTTCACCAGGGAGTGTGGGTGTCTGAAAGATAAACATCCCAACACATCAACCCGGGCACCTTAGGGCAACATCCAAACTACGTATCCGTTTAAGATGGTCTCAATAGACTTTCTACATCTCGAGACGTGCAAGGGTGGTTACGAATACATATTTGTGATGATAGACCATTTTACTCGATTTTCCCAAGCATATGCCACCACCAATAAAGCTGGTTGAACAGTGGCAAAGAAGATCTTCAATGATTTTGTTTTGAGGTTTAGGTTCCCTATGAGGTTACACCTTGACCAAGGAAGAGAATTTGAGAACTAGCTCTTTGCCAAGCAGGGAAAGTACTGTAGAATTCAGAGATCCCACACAACGCCCTATCATCCAGAGGGTAATGGACAAGTGGAACATTTTAAATGGACTTATTGTCGATGTTGCGCACTCTAACAGCTGACGAGAAGAAAGACCGGAAGAGCTCTCTGTCAAAAGTGATACATGCCTATAACTGTACAAAGAGCGATGCAACAGGTTACTCAACCTTCTTCCTATTGTATGGACGATCACCAAGACTTCCAATTGACATCATGTTCGATACTCCAGTGTCAGAGACTTACAGAAGGTATCCGGAGTGCGTTCGGAAATGGAAGGAATGAATGGCAGAGGCATACAACATAGCGTCCAAAGTGGCTATGCAAGGACAGAGCAAGAGTGAGGAGCACTATGATCGAAAATGTTATGGAGCAGAATTGGCACTGGGAAGCCGGGTGTTGGTCAAGAACGTACGTGAGAAAGGTGGTCCAGGAAAACTTTGTTCGTACTGGGAAGACAAGGTGTATGCGGTCGTAAAGAGGAAAGCCGATGACAGTCCAGTGTATGAACTCCGATTAGAAAGAGGGGACAAGAAAACCAGAATAGTCCATCGGAATTTATTACTACCCTGTGATTATCTCCCATCACAACAAGACTTACCAGAAGCAGACGGACATCGACCAAGATCGACTAAGGGACCACCACAGACTGAAGCTCCGGAGGTGGATAGTGACCTTGAAATTTCCAATGCGGAAGAGCACAATGTTGTATTTCTTGGACCGGCAAGGAGAGATGTACTATCCTCAAGAGAGTGAACTAAGTCCCGAGGCTCCAGAGTTTGTTCCAAGGAGTACATATGAAGTCCAATTCAGATCTGATGATCGAACACCGGTCACTGAAGAGACTGATCGACACTTAGGAGTAGCAGAATTACCAGACCAGGTGGAAACAGACGATTCAAGAGAAGTACAGGAACTTACAGAGGCAGTTCCAAGATCACCTGAGGAAGAAATGAGTGCGGCAGAAAAAACTCCTGTAACCGAAGAACCCGTGGTATCTGAGGAACAACCCACCAGAAGGATGTCGACTCGAGAAGTGAGGAGGCCCATGATGCCGACATATGAGACACTTGGAGAACTGAGTCAAGTGCCAAGGACTGACTACTGGAAACAGGTATCTCTGCCTGTGGACCAGGTAAGTCCACTTGAGTGGTATTCACCACTGAGAGACAGTATGGACAATGTTACCTGGTAGAAAGACTTGTTTTGACCTAGTGAGAGAGAGAGCTGGTTGAAGACGTACGAAAAGCTCCAGCGGAAGAGATGCTGATGGTTTTAATTGTGTTAATTGTTTATTTCTTACAGGAGTCCTACAAGAAAAATGTCGTAAGAATAGGTTATTATCAATGTTTATAAATGTTATACCAATTTGACAATGACAAATTTATATATATATAGTTACTAAGCTTTCACCACTGTCTCAGAATTGGTCAGATTGACCAATTAAGATGAATGCCGAGGACGACATCCAAAAAGGAGGGAATAATGTGACATACAGAAGTAGTGCTGTTGCTTCCAAAGCATCCAGCAACTGTTACAAATAACACAAGCACAGGAGACAGGAAGTGTTGTGCTTCAGAAGCATCCAGCAACTAGAGGGGTTAACATAGTCACAGGAGACAGGGAGTGTTTTAGCAGAGCCCCAGGGAGATTGTGGGAAACTTGTTATTGTAGTCTGGCTGAAGCCGAAGAGAAAGGTGGTGGTGTGTTATCTGGATCTGACAGAAGGCAACTGAACAGGATTCAGATCAGGAGAGAAACTAAACACAGGTCAGATAAACTCCCTGAACTAACCGTGCAGAGTATTATCGGACAGGAAGATAAGGACTGGAAGGAATTGAACTGAATTGCACTGGCTGTGCTTCAGATTAAATTCCACTGTTAAACTGTTGAAAAAGACTCTTGTCAGATGTGTCTGGTCAGCAATTGGACCCCTTGGAACGCAAGATGGAGGGACTACTCAGGAAGTCCTGGGAGACCTCGGCAGCGCTATTAAGCACCAATGCAGTCCCTACGGGGGTAGCGTGATCATTGGCTCATTGGCTAGATCAACTGGAGGAACACCTAGTCTCAGGCACCGCCAGAAAAGACATCTTAGCATCCCATCTGCTTCTCCAGAAAGCTACGGGTTTTTTAGCAGATGCTTCTGCAGAATCGGTGAGAGTGGCGGCAAGAGCATCTGGGTTATCAAACTCCGTGAGAAGGGCCCTATGGTTAAAATCCTGGAGCGGTGATGTGGCATCAAAGATGAAATTGTGTTCCATCCCCTTTAAAGGGAAATGCATGTTCGGGCCAGCCCTAGATCTTATCGAGAAAGCCTCAGACAAGAAGAAAGCCCTCCCGGAACCTAGAAATGTAAGGAAAAGGCCCTGTCGTCATTCCCAGGAGCAGACCCCTCAATATAGGGGTAAAGGGTAAAACAGGTTGGTGGAGCTACCCAAAATCCATGTCAGAATAAACCATGACGTCAGGACAGTCGGGGGCCGCATCTCAAACTTTCTCCCTCTGTGTAGATAAATCTGCTCAGACCCATGGGTCCTGAGGGCAGTAAAGTTTGGAGTAAAAATAGAATTCTCCTCCTATGCTCCACAGACTAAAGATAACGCAGCTCTCTTCTCAAAGTCTGCAGGCCACCCTGATATCAAGTGTAACAGACCTATTATCCTCTGGGGTGATATCCCTGTTTCCTACAAGGGAGATAAGCAGAGGACATTATTCCAATCTCTTCTAATAAAAAAACAAATGGTTCGCATCGGATTATAATCAATCTAAAACCACTGAATCAGTATATCCACTACCAGAGATTCAAGATGGAATCTATCAGATCAACGGTCCCTCTGATAGGACAGGACCATACCATGGCCACAATCTATCTCCAGGATGCATACTACCACATCCCCATACATCCACTTTAGAGAAAGTTCTTAAGATTTGCAGTGGCTCAGGGGGAACAGATAGTCCACTACCAGTTCAATGATCTCCCATTCGGGATATTATCAGCCCCACGAATATTTACAAAGGTCATGGCTTATATCAGGGGTCAGAATGTTTTCAAAAGTACCATACCTCGACGACCTGTTATTAATCGGGCCCTCAGTACCATTGCTCCAAGAGCATATAAAGTTGACCACTCAGATCCTATCTTCTCTGGGCTGGTTAGTGAACCATAAAAAATCAGATATGGTTCCCTCCATGACAATAAATGTTTCTAGAAGAACTATTGGATTCCCACAGCCAGATGTCGTTTCTGCCCAAACAAAAACAGGTCATACTAAAAGCAAATATCAATGTCCTAAGAAGCAGGAGATTGGTATCATTGAGAAATGCCATGTCAGTCCTCGGATCTATGACATCCTGTATCCAGATGGTCGCCTGAGCTCAAGCACATACCCGAACATTACAGACCCACATCCTCATGAATTAGGACGGATCTCCACGGTTTCTAAACAGGAAAATTCCTATACCATCACGGGTAAAAACCTCTCTATTCTGGTGGCTGAGCATGAAGAATCTAAACAGGAGTACCATGTATCCAGAATCCACTAGTCACCATAAGAGTGGATGCCAGCGGGAAGGGATGTGGAGCCATAGTCTCCCAGGAGCTATTCCAGGATATATGGTCCAAAGAGGTGAGCCAGAACTCATCAAATTTCAGAGAATTAAAGGACGTAGAGGAAGTCCTCAGAGCAGCAAAGCCTCTGGTCCAGAAAACGCCCATACAGATATTTTCAGACACTATCACCACAGTAGCCCACCTTCGTCATCAAGGGGGCACAAGACACAAAAGCTTAAAAGCAGTCTCTGCGAGAATATTTTCATGGGAAGAGGAACATATTCTATCCCTGTCAGCTCTTCATATCAAAGGTTCAGTCAAAGTCCAGGCCGATTTCTTAAGCAGAACAAAGATTCATCCAGGAGAGTGGAGTCTAAACCCAGACGTCTTCCAGATGTTAATCGAAAGATGGGGCAATCCAAAGTTAGATCTCTTTGCCGAGCAACAGAATGCGAAGGTACCACAATATTTCTCCCTGGATCCAAATGACCCTTGCATGAGCATAGACGCATTCGCTCACCAATGGGAATTCAAACTAGCGTATGCCTCCCCCCCCTCCCCGCTGCCTATCCTTTCAAAAACCTTGCAAAAAATAAGGACCGAAGGGACCAGAGTAATCCTAGTGGCTCCTTTCTGGCCAAAAAGAAGTTGGTTCGGTATGTTAACCAGTCTGAGTGTGGAGGGCCCTCTAATCCTTCCTCCCATCAGAGATCTTCTTCTCCAGGGACCGATTCACCATCCTGATCCCGAGAGACTACACATGGCTACATCCTAGAGTAACAGACTTGATTTCCCCCTTGGACCTTAATATTGTCCTGAAGAGGTTAACCCTTCCACCCTTTGAGCCCTTATCAGCCATAAAACTTGACAGGCTGGCCTGGAAAGCTGCTTTCCTGGCAATAACTACAGCCAGGAGAGTATGTGAACTACAGGCCCTTTTGGTCAATGAACCCTACCTGAGAATCCTGGAAGATCGTCTAATTTTCCGACTTGACCCTTCATTTCGATCTAAAGTGGTCTCGAATTTCCATAGATCACAGGAAATAATTCATCCATTGTTTTGTGACAACCCAAAAAACGAGAAAGAAATGGAGTTCCACACTCTGGCTGTTCGGAGAATAGTACTGCACTCTCTTCAGGAAACAGAAGAAAGGAAAGAAAAGAACCTATTTGTCCATACACAAGGTCCAAACAGAGGAAAGAGAGCCACAAAATCCACAGTAGCCAACTGGATTAAGAGGGCAATTATGGAGGCTTACCAAATCCAAGATCTGCCTCCTCTGGAAAAGCTCAAGGCCCATTCTTACAAGGGCGATATCTGTCTCCTGGGCTGAGAAAGCCAGCTCATCCATCAAACAGATTTGCTGAGCTGCTACGTGGTCCTCGAGTCATACTTTCTCCAAACACTACATACAGACTAGATCTAATGTCCATTGGAGATTTTAGCCTTCGGAAGGAAGGTCCTTCAGGCTGTTGTCCCTCCCTAGTATATCTTTGGTATACGTCCAGTGTGCTGTCGTGGGGGGTTATTAGAGAAAATAGAATTAGACTTACTGGTAATTCAGTTTCTAATAACCCACCACGACAGAATGGGTAATTCCCTCCCATTTGATTATTGTTTCTACGACAGTCGGATCAGTAGAAATAAAAATTAATATGAAGCATCTATACTCTTGTGGTCCTTTGTAATAACACTGGAGGGAGGAAGTGGGAGGGGCTATTTAAATCACTTCATATTTCCTGTCCCTATTAGGGTGGGGTTACATCCTCTGGTGTGCTGTCGTGGTGGGTTATTGGAAGCTGAATTACCGGCAAGTCTAATTCTATTTTTTTTTTCAGCTTTTATGCAAATTAAAGGCTCCTTTTTACAGTAACGGCTTTTTTTATTGCCCATAGAAGGCAATGGGTGCAAAAAAAAGTAATGCAACAATACTTTTATAGGAAAGGCTGATCTACAACAAAACCAGCTTTTCCAGGACATCACTCCTGACAGCACCCTCAGGACGTCGTCCTTCATATCCTTGGTAGGGACAGGAAACACAAGAGGTTAAAAGGCCCCTCCCTCCACCCCTACTCCAGTGTTTTCCTGTCCCTATCAGGGACGGACAAAGAAGAGGACTCGCGTCTGCCAGGAGCTGGAGTTCCTGAAGCTGGACGCAGGAGGATCGGGATGGGATCCTTACTTTCCTCCCCTCCCTTCTGCCGAGGTCAAGAGGCCGACACCTCGCTGAACAAGGGGTCCCTCAGCCTTTCCCAGTTGGTGCGGAGACTCCTGGTGAAGAACCGTCTCTCGGTTCCAGCTGCTACAGCCCGAACACAGAACCAGCGGGTGCTGCATGTGAGATAGAAGCAGCACTTCTGGTTACACAGGGAGCGATGTGCGAGCCTCTAGTAACCGATGTGTAACGCACTTCTGGTTTGCTTGAAAAAAAAAATGGCGCCAATCCAGAATTAAAGGAGAAACACCGTTTTGTGACGCTTCAGATGAAAGACAGGTGAGAAATGCTATTTAAAGAGGGGAAGGGACTGAAGTTATCAGATAGCCAGATCACCAGTAATGGAAGGTCAAACCACTGGTCGCTCTGATACTCCTGCTGAACCTCCAGTCCATGTAAGTCTACTGGTTAGTTCCCCTCTTGTCTCCTATTCCCATCTGTCTATGGTAGTAAATTCTGGTGCTCCTTGTCTTTTTAGGAAAGGAGACACCTAAAAGACATGATGACATCAGCTCCTAAGAAAAGGAGAAAAGCCATCTGTAATAAGAAACTGCCGGACACATATGGGAAACAGATGTCATCCATCTGTATCGCCAAAGTAGTAAAAGATGAACATTCTTCTTTCATGTCTGACTTGAGAGCCATATTGAGAGAGGAAGTCCACAGTACAGTCACAGACCTAGTCTTCCAGCAAGCTCCTCAGGGTGCGCCCCGTCAGAAAAGACCCTGACAGGAGTTAGAGTCCAGTTCAGAGGAGGAAGAGGTATCGTATTTCTCCAATCCTGATCAGGACAGAGAAGAATCCATCTCAGTTCCCCCAGAGGAGAAGAAAAAATACCTCTTCTCTTGGGAAGATACCAATACACTTTATCTGCAGTGAGGAACACTATGCAAGTAGACACTTGCCAACCCTCGTCAGTACAAGATCAGATCTTTGAGGGATTGAGAACCCACATGAACAAGGTACCCCCCCCTTCTACCCAAATGGGATCTATTTGCTACAAGGAAAAATGCAAAGGTGGAAAAATTCTTCTCCCTCAACCCAGGAGACAGCCCTATGGGGATAGATGCCTTATCTCAGAAGTGGAACATGGACCTAGCTTATGCTTTCCCTCCTTGGCCCTTAATACTGTTAGTACTAAGGAAAATTCAGGGTGATAATAATCCTACCCTTCTGGCCCAGGAGAAGCTGGTTCCCCTTGCTGAGGAAGATGTCCTTGGAAGATACAATAATCCTTCCAGAGAGGCGAGACTTGCTATTTCAGGGTCCAATATACCATCCCGATGTGAAATTTCTCCAACTTTCGGCCTGGATCCTGAAAGGCAAACTCTAAGATCCAGAGGGCTGTCAGATTGTCATCTCAACAATGCAAAATGGTAGGAAGCTAGTGACATCGGTGATCTACACAAATTTAGAAGAAATTCTGTTCACAATATCAACCAAAATCAGAAAGTTCGGATCCAAACTTTCCTAAAATATTAGAGTTTCATACAAATGGGGTTTGAGAAAAGTGTAAGGCCTAGCACTTTAAAGGTGCAGGTTGTGGCATTAAGTGCTTTTATGGATTACCCACTAGCCCGCTATCCATGGGTCGAAAGATTAATTAAGGCCATGATACTAAAACCAACTATTGAATCCTATATCCCACCATGGGACTTAAACATAGTCCTGAGGAGTTTGTGACCAACCTTACAAGCCCCTTCAGGAGTCAAGCTTAAAATTTCTCTCCCTTAAAACTGTGTACTTAGTGGCAATTACTACAGCAAGATGGATAGGGGAGATTGAAGCCTTTTCAATTAAAGACCCATACATGAGGTGCCTGGACAACTCTTATCTTCAGATTAGATCCAGCTTTTTTGCCAAAAGTAGTAACCCCTTTCCATATGAATCAGGAGGTGGTCTTGCCATCTTTCAGCCAGGACTACAAAAATGATCAAGAATTAACCTTTAACGTGCTAGATGTTAGAAGGGTGGTTCTACAGTACTTAGAAGTCACAAAAGACTGGCATACAGACTGCAAACTGTTTGTACAATTTGGGGAGAAGAACAAGGGAATGAAGGCTACCAAATCAACATTGGCAAGATGGGACACATCTGTAATAAGCCTTGCCTATTCATCTGAAGGAATATTCCCGCCAGAGAACATAAGAGCTATATCTATATCATGGGCAGAAAGAGCTGGGGCCTCGGCAGACCAAATCTGCAAAGCGGCAACATGGACAAATCTGAGCACCTTCTGCAGACATTATAAATTGGGACATTCTATCGGGTCAAGATGACCTTCGGAAGGAAGGTCCTCCAGGCAGAAGTCCCACCCTAAAATGTATTCTCCTGAGGGTGCTGTCAGGAGGGACGTCCTGGAAAGTAGGCATCAGACCTACCGGAAATCGGGTTTCCAGATGTCCCACGTGACCCTATTACCGGTAGGTCTAATGCCTACTTTTGTAACCACTGTGACAGTCACTGATAGTATATGTGAGGGGAGGTATGTGTCACTCAGGATGCTCTCCTGTGTGAAATGAGACCTATTGAATTTCTGTCAGCATGTTATATGCTGGGGGTTACCTCTTTTAAAGGTTGTAGGTTTATGGGAATAACTTAGATGGAAGGGAAGTCTTTCCTCATACCCGCACCTCAGGGTGTGTGGGAGCAAGGTTTAAATGTTCAGTCCTGTGTTTTGTTTGCTTTTTTTCTTTTTGTGTTTGGAGAGGCAAGGTCTCTACACTGGACAGCCATAGCTCAGGACATAGCTGGAGGCTGGACATAACATGTGTGGGAAAACCACATATATAATATTATATTATAGTTCATCTGTTTTGCCAGTAAGGCTGTGATTATTTTTTCTGGAGTTGCAGGGCTTTATGCCATATAAAAAAGCCTGCAGAGAAAAGCTGGTTCCTGAGTCTACTTCCGGAAGCAGCCGAGCGAGTTGTCCTACCACGCTACTGTGGCACCCCTGCGGGTTCAGTTGCCACAGAGGTGCTGCACCTCACCCAGAGGTGTGGTACCCTACTCCCAGGTAAGGAAGGAACACTACCCGGGACCCACACACCTGCATCCAGCACTACACCACTCCACACCAGCAGACGGAGCAAGATGCACTTGGTCACGGCTGAGCCCTGTCCCTAGCTGGAGTGGGGGGGGGGGACCAAAGGAGAGGGAACCATGTAGTGGGTGTGGGTGAAGGAAGTAGCAAAGAGGAACACCTTAGCAGAGGGTATAAGAAGAAGGGGAACCTTCTAGAAGGAGTTCAGTCGGGGCTATAAGCCCAGGAGGGAGGACCTGCTTGTGACAGGTCAAGATAAGAGGGGGCCCAGAGTATGGGGCCCAGAAGAAGGAAGAAGAGACAGAGGGGGTCTCAGGGGCACGGGAGCGTGGGACCCGCATCCACACGACCGCCGTCGAGTGGAGGGACCAGGCCGCAGAAGGGGACCGGCCCTAGACTAGTGGAGAACAACCAGGCTCAGCTAGCCAACCGGAGGCCGCAGCATTTTCAAGGTGTTGCAGCCGAAATCCACAATTACATCGCTGAAAAGGTGGCCACATAAGGTCCAGAGTAAGTCGCCCGACAAGGCCTGAGGCCACTGGCTTGGGACACTAATTGTGAGGCGCAGGGCAAGAGGGCGAGAGCCAGCGCAACGAGACGTCCAGAGAGGCACATAAGAAGGGGGTCCCGAATTTTTGTACCTGAACTGACTGGGAGTTGGCTGGATCCCTTCCTTGGAGAACACAGGACGACGTGGGCGGTTATAATTGGCTGCAGCGGTAACCTGGAACTGCATAAGAACTGTGAGTAAAGCCTGAAGACTGCACCCCACTGTGTCCTTGATTTATTGCTGCGTCACCGGCCCTGCACTACACTGTCCCTACCAACAACATCTACCTCATCAAGTCCGATATACTGCCCTGGGGCTTAGCTCTGCCCATGGATAGCTGCACTATCTCAGGTGCATCACCATCAGCCCCAATGGATCTGCACCGCAGCGGAGGCCCTATATAGCCGCATACCTCGGGTGGTGTCACAACACTTTTCCCCAAATCTTTATTTCCCCAATTGACTGTTCTTTATTTGACCGCCTTGAGCCACGGACCGGGTCACTGCCACTGTGACAACCCAAATACTACCCCATGACCCAGGGGGCGCGTCACTACTTTACTACCAAAACCAGGTTTTCATGAAGAAAAAACCTGCAAAAAATTCAACGTGTGGATGTGGTCTAGGCCTGTGCTTACGTGTCTGGTGTACATACCATGATATGAAAGCTGCCTTATGTGTACATGAAGTTGAGTTTGGAACTTGTGCTCCTGTGATTTGCTGGTATTACATTAAAGTAACTCTTGGACTTAATAATTACAGGACAATAACTATATAATGACTATCTTCCTGGAGGTCAACACTACTGGAGAATGGGAGGTGTACCAGAAAGAAGACCTGATGTGTCCAATTTCTCAACTCTCTACTTTTGGAGGTTTTTCATGAGTGGAATTGATGTCTTAAAGGGTCACTATTAAAACTAAAAGGTATGGTCCACTTCTAACAACTAAGAGATTTGCTAGAAATGTCTCGTATTCAGGCCTCAAATAAGGGAGTCTTGAATCTGTCTCCAGAATGGAGTCCTGCTATGTGAAGTGGTTCCAGAAATACAGGAGTATGTTTGGAGAGGTAATGTCATGCTTAACCTGATGCAGTGAATAGAGATTAGGGGTCTCCATTTTAGATGTGAGTTCCAGAGGTGGGACCCACATGTTAGATACATTTAGAAAATCCTATGAGAAACACAAGTGTTTTGTGAAAATGCCTCGCAACTATCACATGGCTTGCCCATAGGCTGTGCACCTTGACACTAAACCCATTCTCCGTTAACTTCCTAGTAGGGGATTCTCCATCCCCAAGTGAGTGTTCAGATGTTCCAAGAGTAAACAGGCTTACATGTGTTAGCCCTCCAGTCTCCCAGGATGCTTGTCTCCAGAATGGCTGCTGTTATGACCAAGCAGACACCAGGACACCATGCTATTTTGGGAACAGAGCTATACACTTATTGCATTTTTACTCTTTGGTTTTATTTAATAAACGCTTAAACTTTGTTTTTTTTCCCCTCATCTAGTTACTGCCCACTTTATCAAAGATGGCATTTTATCTGTTGTTATTTCCAAATATGTCACTCTACCATCACTAATCTTAACATCAGAGCCAGGGGAGCAGAAGGTGACCCTATTGCACAAAACAATGCTTTTCTGCTGTATAGCTTCCCATTGTCAGCCTGTGGGACCACACAAACTGTAAGTGCCCTATTTGTGGAAGTCTTGGTAAGATGGTCCACTCTTGGTGTCACTATAAATTCTTCACAGGTAGTAAAGTGAAGTCAACAAATGGTGTAAAGTAACTGGCAGAACACATCTAGCTAGAGTTCAAGTGACTCTCACTATGGCACCTTCTCCTGCATTCTCTGTGCTGGTCTCTTGTTATCCAAATCTCTAGGTTCTCTCCATGTAAAATTTAATTCTCCGTTAGGTTGATGTGGTTTATGAGAATGACTTGGCAGCTGACATTGACGTGAGAACTTGGAAAGGCTCGTCCATAACCAGAGACAGTACTTTTGGGTAAGAGTCTCAAATAGAAAAAGTTTAAAAGGTTCCATTTTTAAATACCCAAAAATTGCTCTTTAATATCTAAATATTTCTCATTACTTTTTAGTCTGTTTGACCTTATGTCTCAAGTTCTAAGATCATGACTGAAGTTCAGATGGTGTTAGGATTACCTGAGACTTCTGAAGTCAGTAGCTACCACACTAGTTGTGATTAAGTGTCAGGTCCAAATGTGACACTGCCACATCTAGGCAGTGAACAGAGTTATCAGATAATTCTAATGAGAAATTTTTATTTTAGGCTGCACATTCGCTGTGGTTTCACTGCAAGTGACTCATTGCCAGTGAGAGTTGAAGTCTTTACCCTCCCTCCACCATCACCTGTAGCCAGTCTGGGACCATTGAACTTGGAAATGAGGATTGCCCTAAGTATGGATTTAACGTTATATCCATTGTCTTTTGCATTGCCACACAATAACCACTTTCTATCTTCTGGCTTTACTCTACAGATGATCAGTACAGACAGTATTATGGTGATGGGGATTATCCTATTTCTAAAGTGCTCAGGGACTAAATTTATGTTGTAGTTCGCATTCTAAACAGGAGAGACCCTGGAGTGGCGCTAATGCTGAATCAGTGCTGGGCAACTGGCACCATAAACCCTCAAGAATTGCCACAATGGCCAATCTTGGTAGATGGATAAGATCTGTACAAACCAACACTATATACTCAAATATTAAAGTATCCATGCTTTTTTTTGTTTGTTTTTTACCTCCCATGGGCCTAAACTTACAAACACTTAGTCTGCTGACAGCTGATGTAACGTAGGCACCCTGCAGTAATACAGCATGATGTCGAGAGCAGGCTACAAGTAACAGCTGCTCTGACATGAAGCAGGAGTGGTCTGTGATGGCTTTGTGCTGGGCAGGTAGTTGGCACTCCAAAGGCATACTGATAGGGAGTGTTGATTGTGAGCTCCAATGGGGACAGCGATGTCTGTAAAGCTGTAGAATTAATAATGCTATATAAGCGAGTAAGATAAAATTAAGTCTTCCTAAAACCACTTGCCTAACTCTAACAATCCCCAAATATAACTTTTCCTTCATTAGGTGTCCTTTTGATGGTGGCAACTACATGACCCAGCCATTAACTATACAAGATGCTTCACTGGAGTTTCCACTCTATTATCAGCGTTTTATTGTAAAGACATTTGCCTTTTACCGTCCAGGTCAGGCATCAATAGGAGGGCTGGTAAGTTCCCACTTATCATTCTTTTCCAGGTATACTTCCACTGTAGTGCTTCTGTATGCGTGCCATCTTCACAAAACTCATGTATGGCTAAATGTCCTTCAAGACGTAAGCACTTTCTGTAGCAAAAACGCAAGATTAAACATTAGGGTTATGTGGCGCCCCTGAGGGTTCAGTCACCACAGAGGTACTGCACCTCACCCAGAGGTGTGGTGTCTCCCTTCTCTCAGGTAAGGTGGGAGTGCTGCACGGAACCCCAAACAACCGCATCCAACACTACACAGCTCCAGGCCGGCTGGAGGGGCAACATGCAGAGGGCAGCTGCTGAGCCCTGACCCTGGCTGAAGTGGGGGGAACCCAAAGGTAGGGGGAACCAGTAGTGGGGGTGGGTGGAGGAAGTAGTTAGGGGGAGCACTTCGTTAGGAGTATAGAAAAGGGAGGCCATCTTAGGGTGGTGGTTCAGTGGAGTTAGGGAGCAGTTCAGAAGAACAGCTCGGGACAGTTCAGAAGAACAGTCCGGGAGCAGAGTCTCATTAGGAGATCTGCTCCACAAGTAGGGCCAAGTCAGGAAGTCTAGGAGGGGAGCAGGGAGTTGGCTCCGTTCTAAGAAAGGATCCTAGGGGTACGGCGCGTGCAGGACTGCATCCGTACGCCCCGCATCTGTCAGAAGACAGAGGGATCGCAGCCGCATTCTAGTCCCCTGAAGGTCAAGCAAGTCTGTGTAACTCCGACGGACAGGAGGGACTTCAGAGTACACGAGCAGGACTGAGAGTGGGCAGCGCAGAGCAGAAGGGAGAAAGACCAGTGTGAAGACGGTCAAAAGAGAAACACGAGAAGGTGGGGTTCTTCCAGGTATTCCCAAGCTGTCTGAGGAAGGATTGAACCCCTGCCCGGTGAACGCAGCGCGACACGGGAGGCCTGCACCTGTACCGTGCACCTGTGGACTGTCTGAAGAATTGTGAGTAAAAGCTCGGATGACTGCACTGTACTGCCTCCGTCCATTCTTTCATCGGCGCCATTGTTCCCCCTGCACTACAACGCCCAGCGCAACCCACGCTCTCTCGCTACGCTGCCCTGAGGCCTGCTCCACCTGTGGGGAGCCGTCCCATCACAAGCTGCCCTAACATCTGCCTCAGAGGACAGTTGCAGCGCTGGTGATCCTCACCAGACACCACAGGTGGCGTCACAAACTTTCTAAAAATAACCCCCTTTTTGCACTGACCACCCCCGGTCACGGACCGGTCCAGCCACCGTGATATTCCCCGCCAACCGGCATCCAGAGGCCCGGCTGCCGAGTACCCCACGGCCCAGGCAGCGCGTTAGTTGCATTGCTCAAGGAAAACAATATTTTATTTTTTTTCCCCAGGAAGAAGGGCTGCAGCAGATTGGGAGTCGGTGACTGTATCTGCAGATGGGCCCATTAAGCTCTACATGGATGGGAGTTACCAGGGTACCAACGAACAGTTCATTGAAGGTAATGTCACTAACTTGCTAGTTGATTTTATGAGACTTTACAGTAATGTGCAAATAAGGTTTATGCCCCAATAAAGATTTAGACAAAAAAAGTTGTACATTGACTGCATTCATAGACCTTTTTTGGGTAACGGTAACAACAGTTCACAAAAAATCCATTTGTTACATGTAAAATATAAGGAGCACATTGGCTTCATTGGAAAGGGTGAGTCTTGCAATTTCTCTGGAAGGATCAATATTTTGTGGATTTTAAAACACTCACTGCAGGTCACTTTACCTACATGTAGGATCTAGATCTGTCTATCGAACTTGGCTGGTACTGTTGCACTGCAGGTGCTCTGATTATGTAGATGCAATGTGATATTGCCTTGAACTATGTTCTGGGTGACCCTAGCGCACACTATTAAAATGCCTCCTTGTCTTCCCATAATCTGTAAGTGGTGGCAGTGAGTAGCAACATATCGCTGTCTTACATGGTGGGAATGACCGATCTATGGCAGTTTAGTCTATATACTCTACTGTTAAAGCAATAGTACTAGAAACCTCTTCTACACATAGATGGTCTCAATGCCAGACTGGCACAGTATTAAAGTTTCTAACCAGATAATTGCATGAGGAGCAAAGGAAGACCTACCATTGGTGCAGCCGCAGAGGGATCCAGTAATTGACGGGGCCCACTTATACCTTCAAAGCAGATAAAATTGTACTTTATGATGAACTACGGTGCTTCCACGAGGACTCTCTACTGTCCGCCAGCGCTAGAAAGAGCAACAATAAATGGCCCAGAGAATAAAAGTTTCTTCTACAATGATGACTTGATGTAGGTTATTCTACACTGTCACATTAAGATATCATAACATCTAATGGTTATCAAACATGTTACATTTTTCGCCACATGTTGAACCACAATGCAGTCATGTAATTGACCTATGACTTGTCTAAAATCATTGGTTAATTGCCAAACTGCAGATCTAAAATGGCTGCACAACAGTTAGCATCAAAAGTTTCTTAGGTTTCATGAGGGGGTTTTCAAGTTGAATTGGCCATTCCCTCATGTGTTAAGAGGTTGGCAGTGTTATCTTGGTACACCTTTCCTCAAAATGACTAGCATGCTAATGAAGATGTAACCAAATCAATCCATCGAGTAAAACACTTCATGGAAAGTTTTCCACAAAAAAAAAAAAGTTTGGTCCTGTAAAGATCTGAGGTTGTAAGTAATCACCTAGGCAGGTTAACGATGCAACAATATTTTATTGATCACAGCCATGGTAATAAAGCAATTCCAGGTAAATGGCTAAAATACAGTTCTCTCAGTCCTCAAGTTCCCAATCTGGGTTCAGTAGTTCCACTGGCTTTGTATAAGGCCATACTCACTGTCTCCCAACTTTTGGTTGGCCCATAGATTTTGTATCTCCAGCCAGTATAGTCTGTAGCCACAGTCCATGATCCTCTAGACGGCAGATAAAACGATGAAAGCACGGGTATCCAGTAGCAGCAGTCCTGTTAAGAAAGTGTAAATCCAAATTACATAATCCATAATAGTAACATGTTTATCCATTCATCCTTCCAAGTCCACGGTCTCCATCCTCTTCCTTCAATCCTTCCACACATCTCCCTAAAACATGTCTCCACTTTCTTCCACTCAGATCAGTCCCCTCCCAGGTCAGAAGTGATCACACTCTCCCCCTTAAACATTCACTGTTCGCTAAAACAATGAAGAATATTCTAGAAGCCTTCATCTGAGATCGTCTGTAAGACCCACTGTGGTTATGGCTCCACTGTGTCTCAATCTACACTCTCCTAATGAGATTATTGGCTGTTGAAACAATGAACTCCTGAGATAAAGATGAGATTAGTGGAATGCTGGACATTTTACAAGTGAATCTTACATACTGACAAGTAAGCAGAACTATGTAAAACATAACAAGTAAATCACTAATAAAACACAATAATAATATTGACAAAAATGGTGGTCCGTTGCTGGAAAAGTATCATAGTCTTTAGTAAGTGGGCAGCTCCTCACAGGTCCCATGCTCAAAGCCAGTTTTTAGACAAAGTGGTGCTCCAAATGTTAACCCACATGTAGGTTGCATTTACATGGGCTGATTTCAGGCCATTAAACAAGCACAATTGACAACATTGAAGTCGTTCATTAGTTATTTTCTGGCCTCTTTACACTGGATGACTAGGAATGATGGCACAAAACTATCACTAGTAGATCAATCTGTCACCATACACATGTTCTCTGCAGTTTACACCAGGCGATGTGCTACTGAGAAGGATTTTCGTTCTACCATACACAATCCAATCACCCGATGAATGAGCAACATTTTTGCTTATTGATGGGCGATTGCCAATGTTTACACCTAATGAACGCTCATCTGCTCTTCCAGTATATATAAATGTGGATGTGATATACTGTTACACACATCTGTATACAGAGCACACATATGCAACATACAAACAGTGATCAACATATCTTAAAGAAACAATGGCGGAGACCCCGGTAAATCCAGGGGCAGCCAGAATAGCCTACTCGTATAGCATTTAGAACAGAAAAAAACAAGAGTACAAAATGGCATAAAAAGTTAGTTTTATTTAGTCAATCTGCAAATAACTTAAATTAATATATCCATAATATAAATGCATGACAAAAAAGTGCAATGTGCTCGAAGAAAAGCGCAGTCCCACCTGCGAGGGCATATCGTACCCAAGCTAAAAGGATAGTCCATATACATAGTGTGGAGCACATACAAATGTTTAAATCAAACCCAGGTTCACCAGATGCTTACCACAATTGTATATGAGGTCCAGGTGTGTGAGACACCTTTGCCACCTGTCTTCTACGTCCCCCTGGACCTCATATACAATTGTGGTAAGCATCTGGTGAACCTGGGTTTGATTTAAATATTTGTATGTGCTCCACTTGGAATATATAGATTTATTCTATCCAGTATATCTCTGGAAAGATACCACACTATGTATATGGACTATCCTTTTAGCTTGGGTATGATATGCCCTTGCAGGTGGGACTGCGCTTTTCTTCCAGCACATTGCATTTTTTTGTCATGCATTATATTTATATTATGGATATATTAATGTAAGTTACTTACAGATTGACTAAATAAAACTTTAACTTTTTATGCCATTTTGTACTCCATGTTTTTTTTCTGTTCTAAACACATATGCAACGTGTATAAAAAGTACACGCTGTGGGGCCCATTATACTATATGGAGAGCTATATAAGGGCCATTAATTACTTTTGAAAGATTACAAGGGGGGCATTATACTCATGGCATACCTATGTAGGGGAGGGCATCATACTATTTGAAGGTATATGTGGGGGGTCATTATACGGTTGTCAAGACTATATGGGGGCAATTATACTGTTTGCAGGACTATGCTGGGGGCGATTATACTGTTTGGAGGGCTGTGTAAGGGCTTTTATATTGTTTGGAGGGCTATGTGTGGGCCAATATACTGTATGCAAGCAATTACACAGTGTAAAAGTTTTTTTGAGGGGCTCAATAATACACTGTAGAGGGCTGTGTGGGGGTCACTATGCTGTTTGGAGGGTTAGTGGGGGGCCATTATACAGTATGGATGGTTGTATTGGGGCCATCATACTGAGTGAAGGTGTGTGGGGGCCATTATTCTGTATAGAGGGCTGTTTTGCGATCACAGTTGGGGGCATCATACTGTGTTGGGGGTCGCCATACTTTGCCAGGGAAGGGGAGTACAGTCATCATACCATGTGTGTGGAGGGTACTATGGAAGAATTCACTGTGGGGATATCATACTTATGTTTCGGGGGGACACTATATTTGGCATAATACTTTATAGGGGCAATGAAAGGGTAGTTTAGGGGCTTCAGTAGGAGGAAATTACTTTGCAAGGGCTGCGAAGATGTGAGACATGCTCTTCAGTGACTCTGCTGAATATTAAGTTTTTTACGTTTTTTTAGTGGGGGGCCCAATTAGAACTTTTGCTATGGGGCCCCATGATTTCTATGATCACCCCTGCTAGTAATATTAGGAATCACATAAAGATGGATGAAGCTGCTTCATCTTTAGTGGTTACAGGTATCTGGCCCATTGTGACATCACTCGTGTTCCGCTCCCCGTGATGTCACAATGAGGTCACCATTGTGATGTCACTGGCTGTGGGGTTATAGTGAGTGACGCTACAGGAAAAGGCTTTGTCTGGAGAGGCTGACTGTGGATTACACAAGACGCGATATTCCTCCAGGCTAAAATGCTGTTTAGATTTCTTCTATTTGTGAGTGTGCTAATAGCATCTGCGGAGGGCGCTCCTATCAACACTCGCCACCATGATTTCAAGGCCTTGATCCCTGCAGGTAAGTGCTGTACCGGATATTAAGCCAATATGGGGTTATTGTTAATAAGTCAGATGATACATTTCATGGAGGATTCTTCATGTGCTACTTGTAATGTTTGCAGTCTTCTCCCATCGTGTATTCCCTATTCCAGGCTCTAAAACACATTGTAAGCTTGAATGGGAATCCACTCTGAGCGAAAAACAAGTCACGTGTCTCTGATCTTCATGTGTGTGACTTCATCAATAGTTTTGGGGGAAATAATTACAAACTTATGGTAATTGTGGAGTTTCTCCAACTAGGAATGGTTCTAGGTCTGGTTACAAAAATAAGATGCAAAATATAATGTATATATTAGTAGCTTTAAATATCTTACATGTTCTTGATCTTTTCTTCCACTAGATTACTTTAGTAGGTTTCCTATGCCTGCTGCCATCATCTTCTTCTCTGGCTTTTTCTTTAGTGTCATCTGTTCCATCATATATGGGTAAGTCTTATAATGATTTATGGGCTACCCGGGAGTCTGTATAAGAAATATCACATCTTCAGATCATCACACGATTCAGTAAATGATATAATCTAGTGTAGATGTTTAGTGGCTCATAAACTGGGTCTGACCTGCTGGGAGCACAATGGACTTTTCTGTAAAATATTAAAAAAATTGCTCAACAAATTACTGCAGATAAGGATAGATAAAATAGATGAAGAAAAATATATGTTTTTATAACAGTGACTTCTGTTTTATCATTTTAAAGATATGTGAAAAAGAATAATTTCTGGAGAGATGTTACAAGACCAGATTCCATGGATGAAGATATAAAGAGTAGGGCTAATCCTAATGGTAAGTACGGCCGTCACCAATCTGACATTAATATCTGTGTACATACAAATACTTCTTAGTGGCTTTTATATTACGTGGACGCAGTCTACATTGTAAAGCTGAATAATTACTCTAATGATATTCTGATTCGTCTCTTTCAATATATGAAATCTATTTAAAAGTAAAAAATGAACTTTTAAAGTAAAAATAATCTCTTACCCGTTCACAACATATGATGTACGCCGAGCTTGAATATTTTCCCGCACATGATGGCTGATTTAATGTGCGGAGCTCTGCCCGCAGCTGTTAAATCCCACTGTTAATCTCTCACAGCGGCATTTAACAATGCAATGGAGGCCGGACATTATATGCGCCCATCGTCACGCTCATGATGTGATCGTGGAGCGCCAATTGCTTGTCATGACAGCCGGCTGTGTCTGTCATTACGATCCTCCTGTGAAAGCCAGCCGTGGCTGGCATTGATAGGAGACAGTGATTTTTACTATACATAGCATTGCTGATGATCGGATGATCGCAGCTTCAACAAATACAGTAAAAAAAAAAAGCACAAAAGTTCAAATCACCCCCTATTGCCCTATTAAAAATAAAACAATATACACATATTTGATATTGCTGCAATTGTAAAAGTCCAATCTATCACAATACAAAGTAAATTAATCCGATCAATATATGGCGTAATGAGAAAAAAATGAAAATTACATTTTTTTGGCCACCACAACATTGCAATAAAATGCAATAAGAGGCGATCAAAACATCATATCTACCCCAAAACTGTGTCAGTAAAAACGTCAGCTCAGATCGCTAAAAGTCCTCACCTGGCCCCGTATCCCGAAAAATGAAAATGTCATGGGTCTCGGGAAAATGGTGACAAAAGTATTTTTTTTTTTAGTTTCCGATTTTTTTTTACCACTTAAAGGGGTTGTGCCTGGAACAAAGTTAATTGTAATCAACATTTTAATCATTAGATCTTTGAATAATAATAATTTCCACAATTGGATGAGATCAAAAAAAATGTTCCTGTGCTGAGATAATCTTATAAATGTGCCCCTGCTGTGTACTGTGTAATGGCTGTGTCTGACCGTACAGGAACATGGTCTGATCATACCACATCTCGTGGGCAGGGGAGGACGCAAGAGAGTATACAGACAGGACAGCCGGGGATCACAGCTGATTCTTTCTTTGAGGTAAAACATTGCTTAAAAACAAGTAATTAAATATTTTGCCTCACAAAAAAATCAACTGCGATCCCCTGCTGTAATGTCTGTATACTCTTTTGCTTCCTCCCCTGCCCAGAAGCAGTGGTATGATCAGACCATGTTCCTATACGGTCAGACACAGCCATTACACAGTACACAGCAGGGGAACATTTATAAGTTTATCTCAGCACAGGGACATTTTTTTTAACACATCCAATTGTGGAAATGATTATTATTCCAAGATCTATTGATTAAAATGTACTTTGTTCGTGGGAAAACCCCTTTAAGTAAAAAAAACAAAACAAACTATACATGTTTGGTATCTGCGTAATTGTACTGAACTAGAGAATCATATTGCCAGATCTCTTTTACCATAAAGTAAATATGGTAAATAAAAAAATTTAAAAAAAACAATTGTGGAATTGCACTATTTTTGCAATTTCAACACACTTGGAATGTTTTTCTTGTTTCCAGTACAGTATCTGGTAGAATGAATGCTGCCATTCAAAAGTACAATTCATTCTGCAGAAAACAAGCCCTCATACGGCTATACTGATGGAAAAATAAAAAAGTTATAACTAAGGAGAGGGAAAACAAACAAACAGAAAATCACCATGTCTTGAAGGGGTTAATAGATATAGCAAGTGAATGTACCGTAGACATAGAGGAAACAATCTAGAAGAAACAAATAGAAGTTTTTCCTTTTGAAATGCTGATTTCACTGTTCTGTGTTACAGGAGAACATGAGGATGAAACAACCATTATAAATGATGAAGCTCCTCATGGACCCATGGCTGAAGAGAGCGATGTCCACACAGACACCAACATCTCTAGTGGTCCCCACTATGTCATAACCAATATGGACCCATATGAGGATGTGATCGTCTCCTCTGACAGTAAGCTCATTTTTTCTTTGTGGATTAGTACCATGAATATCATCTCTTCTTCTAATTTACATAACATGCATAAATTAAAATCTACTATTAAAAGCAATTTATTATTGAATTTCAGTTAAAGCAATTTCCAGTATTTTCCGGCTCTCCGACCCCAGACTGACAGTAGAATCAATGTCCATTAATGAAAAACTAATCTTATAACCACTGTCTTTTTCAGAACAAGAGGACAGAGAACAGATTCCACCTCCTCCTCTGAATCCTTCTCCATCTACTACTCTGCCTCCTCAAAATTTTGATAAAGATCTTGACCTGGACAAAGACATTGAGAAAACTAACCTCCTCATGAAGATTGTCTTTCAGGAACTTCTGGCTTATGCCAGCCAAAACCAAATGTAAGTTCTTAGTGCTTATGCGTATGTTTTATGATGTATGTTATATTTTAGTATTAACAGGCAATAGGCTAAATAATTAGAAATTGGGCACTAACGACCTAAACGTTGAAAGCATTATATTTCTTTATACAAGTTAAATCATCAGTCTGTGAACCAAGACTTGCTTGGACTACATGAGAATGGGTGTTATTCTTGAATCACAAATGTGATACAATATAAATTATCTTTAATAAATCACAATATACAGTATAAAAAATGGCTGATCACATGACTAACAAATTAAACACACGAAGTAGAGTGGGTGGTAATGGCAAAAACAATAAAATGAATATTTAATCATGATCACATTATGCATATACAGCAATACTGGCTTAAAATGCAAATGTAATCACAAGAGCTGATGGCACGATAAAAAGTGCTCAATATCAATGTCAGTGCCAAGTACGTTTAGACATGCTGTAGTACCAACCCTGACAGTCGTTTCACCATCACAGCTATTTCAAGGAGTTAAAGGAAACGGGGTGGAGTGCTGTATATGCCTGTATATATATCTATCATATGTACCATGAAGGAGGGATTGCTAGTTAAAGGTAATCTAATCCTACAAGATCAAAAAAAATAATAAGCAGGGTACTATTCCTATCACAGCAATGATAATGTGTAGAACATACCTGAACATAGACATTAAATAATGCCCACTATATATTACATAGTACTGCATTATAATGTAGAGATAATGGATAACATGTAAACTTCTTCTGTTGCCAAACTCATTATAGTCTGTTGCCATGTACATACATTAATCTTTACTCTTTTGCTGACTTTGTAACATATATTTTCCAGGTGAGGCAGAGCGGGGTCTGGCTGTGTTCCCACAATGAATATGGGATCCAGCTGGAGATGACAACTGTACATCAACACAAAGAGGCAGATTCCAGGCTTGGTTTCTGTTCTCTTCATTGGATATGACATTTACTGGACTTTCTGCAGCTAGACGAACTCACAGAGTATGTGAGATACCTACTGCATCATGAGGCAAATTCCGGGCTCGGTCTCTGTTCTCTTTAATGAATACGACATTTACTAGACTTTCTGCAGCTAGATGCACTCACAGAACAAGTGAGTTTCCTTCTGCATCATAAGACAGATTCCTGGATCGGTCTCTGAACTCAACCACTGGATACGACATTTACTGGACTTTCTGCAGCTAGATGCACTCACAGATAAAGTGAGATCCCTACTGCACACGAGACAGATTCCAAACTCGGTCTCTGATCTCCACCACTGGATACAACAGTTACTGGACTTTCCGCAGCTAGATGCACTCACAGATAAAGTGAGATACCTACTGCACATGAGACAGATTCCGGACTCGGTCTCTGTTCTCATCAGTGGATAAAACATTTGATAGACTTTCTGCAGCTAGATATAATCACAAATCTAGTGACTTACCTGCTGCACCATGAGACAGATTCCGGGCTCGGTCTCTGCTCTCATCAATGAACATCTGCAGCCTAAGGGAAGGACAGTCCTTCAGCCAAGGTTCCCTAGCGGTTTCCTCCACTGGGGGTTTTTCCTCTCCTGAGTGCTGAAGGTTGACTCTTCGTGAGTCAAAGTCCCTTTGTCATCATTATCATCGGGGCACATTTTAGGGCTATTGCCCTGACTTCTAATGGGAGCTTCTACATAACCCACCTTGAATGAAGTTAATAAAGAAGTCAATCAATAATATGTAACAGTGTAATGGCGCTTCAATTGAACTTTACAATACAGCAGAATATACATATCACTGTGAGGAGGGAATATTTTATGAAGTCATTAAACACATGGTGACTTATATACATGTTTTCTATCAAACTAATTTGCCACAAATGTAATGTTCCTCATTAATCATGAACATCTTCTTTGACCTGGTTTAGAGGTCTGGATCCTCTGGTTCGACCAGGACTTTAATGCCACTGCACACTATACTGTCATGGCACACATAATGACATCAGAACGTTGCGACGTGCGTCACCCAAGCTTTAGTTATTGCCTCTGGGGATGCACATCAGTGGCAGCTCAGCGATGGCATGGTTCACAAAAATGTCAGAGGCTTGGTTGAGCTGGAAGTTCCAATGCAGGGTGAAGAAGACAGAAGATGCTTTAAACCAGCAAGGCCAGTTTTAGACAAAGTGGAGCCCTGGGCATAAGTTTAAAGTGGGTCCTAAATGCTAACATATTGCACCATCACACTTAAACATTTAGGTAGCATTTACATGTGCTGAGTTTAGGCCATTAAATGAGCGTGATCGAGAATATTGAAGTCGTTCAGTGCTTGTTTCCTGGCCTTTTTACACTGGTTGAGGGAGAATGATGGGCACAGAACGATCGCTAGTAGATCAATCTGTCCCTATAAAGTATCGTATTATCAGCAGCACATCAGCAAGTCTCATTGGGCGATGTGCTGCAGAAAACAATGATTTTTGTTCCATCATAAACAATCCAATCACCCGATAAATGAGTAGCTTGAGTTTGCTTGTTCGTTGGGTGATAACAGACGTTTTTACACCTATGAACTCTCATCTGCTCTGCTGGGATTTATAAATGTGGGTGCTATATACTCAAACACTGCATGTTACACACACATACAGTGGGTACGAAAAGTATTTAGACCCCTTTAAATTTTTCACTCTTTGTTTCATTGCAGCCATTTGGTAAATTCTAAAAAGTTCATTTTTTTTCTCATTAAAGTACACTCTGTACACTATCTTGACTGGAAAAAAACAGAAATGTAGAAATTTTTGCAAATTTATTTAAATAGAAAAACTGAAATATCACATGGTCATAAGTATTATTATTATTATTATTATTTTTTTATTATTATAGCGCCACTTATTCCATGGCGCTTTACATGTGAAAAAGGGGTATAATACAAGAACAATTACAATAATCTTGAACACAATGTGACATCGCCTGGTACAGGAGGAGCGAGGACCCTGCCCGCGAGGGCTCACAATCTACGAGGGATGGGTGAGGATACAGTAGGTGAGGGTAGAGCTGGTCGTGCAGCGGTATGGTGGAGCGGTGGTTACTGCAGGTTGTAGGCTTGTCGGAAGAGGTGGGTCTTCAGGTTCCTTTTGAAGGTTTCCACGGTAGGCGAGAGTTTGATACGTTGGGGTAGAGAGTTCCAGAGTAGGGCGGAAGCACGGGAGAAATCTTGTATACGGTTGTGGGAGGAGGAGATAAGAGGGGAGTAGAGCAGGAGATCTTGTGAGGATCGGAGTTTGCGTGCAGGTATGTAACGGAAGACTAGGTCGGAGATATATGGAGGAGACAGGTTGTGAATGGCTTTGTATGTCATGGTTAGGGTTTTGAACTGGAGTCTCTGAGCAATGGGGAGCCAGTGAAGAGATTGACAGAGAGGAGAGGCCAGGGAATAGCGGGGGGACAGGTTGATTAGTCGAGCAGCAGAGTTTATGATAGATTGGAGGGGTGCGAGAGTGTTAGAGGGGAGGCCACAGAGCAGGAGGTTGCAGTAGTCAAGGCGGGAGATGATGAGGGCGTGCACTAGTGTTTTTGCAGATTCATGGTTTAGGAATGTGCGGATCCGGGAGATATTTTTGAGTTGGAGTCGGCAGGAAGTGGAAAGGGCTTGGATATGTGGTTTGAAGGAGAGTTCGAGTCCAGGGTTACCCCAAGGCAGCGAGCTTGAGGGACTGGGGAGAGTGAGCAGCCATTGACGTTGATAGATAGGTCAGTTGGGAGGTTTGAATGAGATGGCGGAAAGATGATGAATTCTGTTTTGTCCATGTTAAGTTTTAGAAATCTGGCAGAGAAGAAGGATGAAATAGCAGACAGACATTGTGGGATTTTGGTTAATAAGGAGGTGATATCGGGTCCAGAGAGGTAGATCTGTGTGTCGTCAGCATAGAGGTGATAATGAAACCCATGAGACGCTATGAGCTGTCCCAGGCCTAAGGTGTAGATGGAGAAGAGCAGGGGTCCTAGAACTGAACCTTGGGGGACACCGACAGATAGGGGGCGAGATGAAGAGGTGGTGTGTGAGTGGGAGACACTGAATGTCCGGTCTGTTAGGTATGAGGAGATCCGGGATAGGGCCAAGTCTGTGATGCCGAGAGATTAGAGAGTCTGGAGTAAGAGGGAATGGTCCACTGTGTCAAAGGCAGATGACAGGTCTAGGAGGAGGAGGACAGAGTAGTGTCGCTTAGATTTGGCGGTTAGTAGGTCGTTTGTGACTTTAGTCAGTGCAGTTTCAGTAGAATGGTGTGGTCGGAAACCAGATTGTAGGCGGTCAAAGAGGGAGCAGGAGGAGAGGTGGGAGGACAGTTCAAAATGGACATGTTGTTCCAGTAGTTTTGAGGCATAGGGGAGAAGTGATATGGGGCGATAGCTAGTCAGAGAGGATGGGTCAAGGGAGGTCTTTTTGAGGATGGGTGTGATTGAGGCATGTTTAAAGCATGAGGGGAAGACACCAGTTGTTAGTGACAGGTTGAAGAGGTGGGCTAGGGCTGGGATGAAGATAGTGGTAAGGTTTGGGATGAGGTGGGACGGGATTGGGTCAAGTTTACAGGTGGTGAGGTGTGATTTGGAGAGTAAGGAGGAAAGTTGATCTTCAGAAATGGTGGAGAATGTAGTTTTGGAGGAGGAGGGTTGAGTAGGTGTGGGGAGGGGCGGTGGGGGCTTTAGGCAAAAACTTTGTCTGATGGTGTCAATCTTCTTCTTGAAGAATGAGGCAAAGTCTTCGGCTGAAATAAGAGGAGAGGGATGAGGCACTGGGGGACGGAGGAGAGAATTGAAGGTGTTGAATAGTTGTTTAGGGTTGTGAGACAGGGAGGATATGAGAGAATCAAAGTATGTTTGTTTTGCTGCAGTGAGTGTGGACTTGAAGGTAGTGAGGGACTGTTTGAATGCGATGAAGTGCTCATGGGAGTGGGACCTTTTCCATCTACGTTCAGCAACCCTGGAGGCCCGTCACAGCTCTTTAGTTAGGCTGGTGTGCCAGGGTTGTCTGTTGATTGTGCGAGCCTTGGTATGCATGAGGGGGGTGACCGAATCGAGAGCTGCAGCTGTTGTGGTGTTGTATAAAGTGGAAGCAGCATCTGCATCATGTAAGGAACTAATGTCTGTAAGAGGGAGGAGGGATTCAGAGAGAGAGTGTAGGTCAAGGTGTTTGGGATTTCTACGAGGGTATGCAAGTTTGTGGAGTGGGGATTGTTGCCCTGGGGAGGAGAGAGAAGAGAATGTGAGTAGGTTGTGGTCAGAAACAGGGAGAGGTGAGTTAGAGAGGTTAGATAGGGAACAGAGGTGGGTGAAGATGAGGTCCAGTGTGTGGTCGTCTTTGTGGGTGGGTGTGGAAGACCACTGAGTAAGACCAAAGGAGGAACTGAGGGATAGAAGCTTAGAGGCAGCTGAGAGGGAAGTGTCAATGGGGATGTTAAAGTCGCCCATGAGGATAGTGGGAATGTCAACGGAGAGGAAATGAAGTAGCCAGGTGGTGAAGTGGTCAAAAAAAGTGGTGGCTGATCCTGGGGGGCGGTAGATGACAGCCAGTTGGAGGTTGGATGGGGAGTAGATGCACACGCAGTGCACTTCAAAAGATGGGAGAGTAATTGCGGGCGGCATTGGGATATGGGTGAAGGAGCAGTTTTCTGAGAGGAGGAAACCTATTCCTCCACCGTGCTTGCCGTTGGGGCGGGGGGTATGGGAGAGGTGGAATCCACCATACGAAAGTGCAGCAGGAGAGGCTGTGTCGGAGGGGGTGAGCCAGGTTTCAGTGATGCCGAGGAAGGAAAGCTTGTTAGTGATAAAGAGATCGTGAATGTAGGAAAGTTTATTGCAGACAGAGCGAGCGTTCCATAGAGTATTCAGACCCTTTGCTCAGTATTGAGTAGAAGCATCCTTTTGAGCTAGTACAGCCATGAGTCTTCTTGGGAATGATGCAACAAGTTTTCCACACCTGGATTTGGGGATCCTCTGCCATTCTTCCTTGCAGATCCTCTCTAGTTCTGTCAAGTTGGATGGTGAACGTTGGTGGACAGCCATTTTCATGTCTCTCCAGAGATCCTCAGTTGGGTTTAGGTCAGGGCTCTGGCTGGGCCAGTCAAGAATGGTCACAGAATTGTTCTGAAGCCACTCCTTAGTTATTTTCGCTGTGTGCATAAGGTCATTGTCTTGTTCGAAGGTGAACCTTCGGCCAAGTCTGAGGTCCAGAGAACTCTGGAAGAGGTTTTCATCCAGGATATCTCTGTAGTTGGCCGCATTCATGTTTCCTTCAATTGCAACCAGTCGTCCTGTCCCTGCAGCTAAAAAACACCCCCATAGTATGATGCTGCCATCACCATGTTTCACTGTTAGGATTGTATTGGGCAGGTGATGAGCAGTGCCTGGTTTGCTCCACACATATCGCTTAGAATTATGACCAAAAAGTTCTATCTTCATCTCATCAGACTAGAGAATCTTATTTCTCATAGTCTGGCAGTCCTTCATGTGTTTTTAAACAAGCTCTATGCGGGCTTTCATATATCTTGCACTGAGGAGAGGCCACCCTGCCATAAAGGCCCGACTGGTGGAGGGCTGCACTGATAGTTGACTTTGTGGACCTTTCTCCCATCTCCCTACTGCATCTCTGGAGCTCAGCCATAGTGATCTTGGTTTTCTTCTTTACCTCTCTCACCAAGGCTCTTCTCCCACAATTGCTCAGTTTGGCTGGACGGCCGGGTCAAGGAAGACTTCTGGTGGTCCCAAACTTCTTCCATTTAAGGATTATGGAGGCCACTGTGCTTTTAGGAACCTTGATAAACGCAGAAATTAGTTTGCAACCTTGGCCAGATCTGTGCCTTGCCACAATTCTGTCTCTGAGCTCATTGGGCAGTTCCTTTGAGCTCATGATTCTCATTTGGTCTGATATGCATTGTGAGCTGTGAGGTCTTATATAGACAGGTGTGTGCCTTTCCAAATCAAGTCCTATCAGTTTAATTAAACACAGCTGGACTCCAATGAAGGAGTAGAACCATCTCAAGGAGGATCACAAGGAAATGGACAGCATGTGATTTAAATATGAGTGTCTGAGCAAAGTGTCTGAATACTTATGACCATGTGATGTTACAGTTTTTCTTTTTTAATAAATTTGCAAAAATTTCTACATTTCTGTTTTTTTCAGTCAATATGGGGTGCAGAGAGTTCTTTAATGAGAAAAAAATGAACTTTTTAGAATTTTTCAAATGGCTGCAATGAAACAAAGAGTGAAAAATTTAAAGGGGTCTGAATACTTTCCATACCCACTGTATGTATACACACAGCAAACACACATAGCACATATGCATGTATACACCGAGCCCATACACACACACGTATATGTATACACAGAGCACATACATACATATAGACATGTGTACATACATAGACAGACGTATATACAGAGCACATACATACGGACAGACATGCATACACAGATCACATACATACAGACACATGTATATACAGATCACATACCTACACATGTATACACAGAGCACATACATACATACACATGTGAGAGGCTGGACAGGAGCTTTCTCTCCCTCAAAAAGACGTTGAGGCAAGTTATTTAAAGTTATTTGTGTAATTAGCAGCACAGTGGCTCAGTGGTTAGCACTGTTGCTTTACAGTGCTGGGGTCCTGGGTTCAAATCCCAACAAGGACAACATCTGCAAGGAGTTTGTATTTTCTCCCCGTGTTTGCATGGGTTTCCTCCAGGTTCTCCGGTTACCTCCCACACTCCAAAGACATACTGATAGGGAATGTAGATTGTGAGCCCCAATGGGAACAGTGCCCATAACGTCTGTTAAGCGATGTGGAATTAATGGCGCTATATAAGTGAGTAAAATAAATAAATAAAAATAAATGAACCCAAAATGTACCTGCACTATTAAACACTGGCCACCAGAAGTCACTGGTTTCCCCTTGATAGGTTCAGATGTCCCTTGGTCTGCAGGATCCAGTTTTCTGGGATGACAGGGTTAACACCTAGCCAGGGAGGGAGAGAGAAGTGACTGGGCACAAACAGGAGACTAGATCCAGGATTACTTAGTGTTGATTGGACAGAGTGTGGAGCAGGCTGTGTGCAGAGAAGGTGGAGACAGCAGGATACTGGTTCATTGTGTGTGGAACTAAAGGCTCAGTATGTAAGGAGCTAGTTACAGAGGCGGCAGGACAGCACAGGCATTTGGGGACCTTTACATTGAGGAAAAGCTTAGAAGTCTGGGAAAAGTATGGTCCAGCGGAAAAGGGGGACCTTGGGAAGAAGGTAGCGCCCTGCTGTGAATACTAAAAACAGGGAGCTTAGTCTCAACGAGCCACTCATGGGACTGTGTTAGCTAAAAGCTCCGGGTATCGGAACCAGTACTTAACGAATGCACCCGAATAACCCTACCCCTAAGAAAATGCAGGCAATTAGAACATCTGCCCATGTCCCTTGCAAAACCTGGAAAAACGCAGACTGTAACTCTATAATGGAGCCGGTGTATTGTGTGGAAGATGGAAAAGGAGATGTAAAACCTTTTATCCCCTGTTTATCAGTTTGTCCGTATATAAAATGGACATTGTTTATAAGGACTGATCTGGCTTATTGAATGAAACGGGAGTGGAACTGCATTAAGTGCAATGGAACCGATGAGGGAAGCAGCAGATCAAGAGACAATGACGCAGACGCCTCCCCAACAACACAAAATTTCCTGTAGCTGGCCCCAACGTGAAAATGGCAGACCACTCATACGACCGCTCAGCAACTGTCACAAATAACACAAGCAAAGGAGACAGGAAGTGTTGTGCTTCAGAAGCATCCAGAAACTTGAGGGGTTAACACAGTCACAGGAGACAGAGAGTGTTTTAGCAGAGCCCCAGGGGGATTGTGGTGAACTTGTTAATGTAGTCTGGCTGAAGTCGAAGAGAAAGGTGGTGGTGTGTTATCTGGATCTGACAGAAGGCAACTGAACAGGATTCAGATCAGGAGAGAAACTAAACAAAGGTCAGATAAACTCCCTGAACTAACCGTGCAGAGTATTATTGGGCAGGAAGATAAGGACTGGAAGGAATTGTGTCACAGGGATCATCTCCCTCCTCAAACCCTCCCCCCTCCATCTCCATGCAGGATAAACAATGCTGTGTACTATTGTGTCCTTGTGAAGGAAAAGCCTGTGGTTGTGTATGCATAGAAATGTGCTTCTAAGAGAGCTAATCTATGCTGAATTATGCTACTGAAGAGACTGTAATACTGTGCCTTGTGAAGAAACTACTGTATTGTTACTGGAGCCAGTTGCTCAAGAAACTCAGACTGTACTATAATGAAGATTGTTGCTGTAATATCCCAGAATGGCACTGGCCGTGCTTCAGATTGAATTCCACTGTTAAACTGTTGAAAATGACTCTTGTCAGATGTGTCTGGTTAGCAATTGAATCTATTGTGTGCCTGAGAGAAGCTGCAGCCTATGGTCGCTCTGAGTAACGGTTCCCCCAGGATTCCAAAGAATTCATGAAACCCGTCTCACCCTATGTAAACCTAGCAGCGTGCGTGTAACATTGGTGGCCTGTACGGGGAATCCTGAGTGGGAATTAGCGTGTAGAGGGAGAAGAGGAAAAGTGTCTGGAAAAACACAGCAGCACAGCACCTCAATTAAACCCTGCTACACCAGTTAAAGGGGACCAGCCCTAAAGAAAACTCACTAGCAGCAATGGATGTGGAAACATAAATGGACAGAATTAGTGAGCTGCTTCTTCAGTTAACCTGTGAAGAATTGAGAACAGTAGCAGAACATATAAAGATATCAGAATAACAGATTTCTGAAGCACACAACCGCAGGCAACGGTTAGCTGCCATTAATGCAAAAATGGATGAGCTGGGGTAGAAAGAAGCCAAAGACGTCATGGGGAGGTTCCTCCAGGAGCTAACACAGATTCTAACCAGGTTGTAATTGGAGGATAGAGGGGTGGCACCAACTACCAAAAGAGGGAATCTCTGTCCTCAGACAGAACTGTTAGAACCTTGCTCTTAGGTTTTTTTTTCCTTTGCTGGTCACATGACCTTGTTGGCCTATTTAAGCCTGCTCCGCCCTTCTGGCTTTGCTGGACTTCATTGTATAACTACTTTCTAGCTAGCCTGTGCTCTGTATCTTACTCTGTTAGTTTGCTTGGTCTACGGACCTCTATGTTCTATATATTTTGTTTGTTCGTCTGTCTGCTACTATTTCTGTTAGGAGGTGTCCCATATTCCTCCCAGGCCTTAGTACTTGTAGGGATTCCTTCCCCACATCTATAGGTCTCCGTACAGACTAGCTTAGGACTTTAGCAGGTCTGATCGCAGGATCAGGTTCCCTGTTACATCGTAGGGATTCAGCTGAGTTCTATCGTAGGGACAGATCTCCTCTCTTTCCTTAGCTCTGGTAGCAGAACATAACACTAAGTCCAGCCTGCAAATTCTCTAAGGAAAGATCTTTCTGTTCCATCATGGTGTCGGTTCAGGATTTGGCTCATCGCCTGCAGGGACTCTCTCTGGAGGTGGCCGAGCTCCGTCAGCACGTGAGTAACTGTCCTGGAGCACATTTCTTGGAGCCTAAGGTATGTTTGCCGGATTTATTTTTTGGTGAACATCGAGAATTTTTTTCATTTAAAAATGCTTGCTTATTGTATTTTCGTTTGAGACCCAAGTCCTCTGGGGATGAATCCCAGCGCATAGGGTTCATAATGTCACTTTTGCGCAAAGAGCCTCAGGAGTGGGCCTTTTCTTTGCAACCTAGTGATACATGCTTCAGATCAGTGGATAGTTTTTTTTCTGCTTTGGGACTATTATATGATGATCCTGACCGTGTCGCATCAGCTGAGACTGAGTTGAGACATTTGAGACAGGGATCAGGTAATGTGGAAAAATATTGTACTCATTTCCGTCGTTGGTCTACTCAAATAGGGTGGAACGATTCTGCTCTGAAAAGTCTATTTCTTGCTGGGCTCAGTGAAAGGGTTAAAGACCTGCTAATTGCTTATCCTACACCTGAAGATTTGCAACAGGCTATGCAATTAGCTATACGGGTGGATAGGAGACTGCGTGCAAGGGTTAATGAGAGCAAATCCTCTGCTATGTCAGTTTCTGGTTATGAGAATGTGTGTACTAACAGTGGTGAACCGATGGAGATTGGATCGGTGGCACCTCGCTCTCAAGAAAAAGACCGTCGATTTTCTGAAGGCTTGTGTTTCTATTGCGGAAAATCTGGTCATTTGATTAAAGGCTGTGAGCTTCGCATGAAGAAAGAAAAAAAAATGGTCAGTCATGCCCGTATTGCCTGTTTAAATTCCAAGGGTGTATTTTTAGCTGCTTCCACGATTGCTCAGGAAAAATTAATGGAATTTCGGGTGTTTGTTGATTGTGGGTCTATTCTGAATGTAATTGATGGGGGATTCTTGGAAAGACTCAATTTAAAACCCGAACCTTTATCATCCCCCATTGCTGTGGTTTCTGTGGATGGTTTCCCTTTGAAGAATATTACTCTCAAGGTCTGTGAATTTCCTCTCACTATTAATGGTGTTCACCATGAGAAATTGGATTTGGTAGTTTTGAATAACTTGCCTTCTCCAGTAATATTGGGATTGCCCTGGTTAAAATTTCACAATCCTGTACTGGATTGGTCTACCAATGAAATTAAATCCTGGAGCCATAAATGTTATGACAAGTGTTGTAACGGGCGTATTGCCGCTTTGGATAGGGGAGAATTGCCTGTTCCTATTCAGGATTTTTGGAGAGTTTTTTCTGAGAAGGAATCGCAGGTTTTGCCTCCCCATAGAGACTATGATTGTTCTATTGAATTTGTCCCTGGAGCGACTCTTCCTAAAAGTCGTTTATTTAACCTTACTATTCCTGAGAGGAAGGCTTTGGAGGAATACATACAGACAAGTTTGGCCGCCGGTCACATTAGGCCCTCTAAGTCTCCTGTGGCGGTTGGATTTTTTTTTGTAAAAAAAAAGGACGGCGGTTTACGTCCTTGTCTGGATTTTCGTGAGATTAACAAAATTACTGTACGCAATCCTTACCCACTGCCATTGATTTCTGATCTGTTTAACCAGTTAATGGGGGCCAAGTGGTTCTCTAAAATTGACCTTAAGGGGGCATACAATCTGTTGCGCATGAAGGAGGGTGATGAATGGAAGACTGCTTTTAACACTCCTGTGGGTCATTTTGAGAATCTGGTTATGCCTTTTGGTCTTACTAATGCTCCTGCATTTTTTCAGAATCTTATTAATGACATCCTGAGACCTTTGATCGGCAAAAATGTGGTTGTGTATTTGGATGACATTTTGATTTATTCGCCGGATCTGGAGTCTCATTGGCGGAGCGTACGTGAGGTATTACAGTTGTTAATGGACAATTCGCTTTTTGCTAAGCTGGAGAAATGTGAGTTCGCTGTACAGAGAATTAGTTTTTTGGGTTACATTATCTCCAGCGAAGGTTTTGAGATGGACCCGGTTAAAGTTCAAGCTGTACAGGAATGGCCTAGGCCTATTGGTTTGAAATCGATACAGAGGTTTTTAGGTTTCGCCAATTATTACAGAAAATTCATAAAAAATTTTTCTAGTATTGTCAAACCTCTGACCGATCTCACCAGGAAAGGTGCTGATGCGGTTCAGTGGTCTTCTGAGGCCATTGAAGCTTTTGTGTATCTCAAGGAGAGGTTCACCTCTGCTCCCATCCTTATGCAGCCTGATGTGACTAAGCCGTTTTTGGTTGAGGTTGATGCTTCCTCTGTGGGGGTTGGCGCAGTATTGTCTCAGGATAACGGGGATGGATTACATCCCTGTGCCTTTTTTTCAAAAAAATTTTCGGAGACTGAACTGAATTACGATATTGGTAATCGGGAATTATTGGCTATTAAACTCGCATTTGAACACTGGCGTCACTTCTTGGAAGGTGCGGAATTTCCCGTTCAGGTTCTTACGGATCATAAAAATCTGATATATCTTGATGCTGCCAAGCGCCTGAATGCCCGTCAGGCTAGGTGGGCACTGTTTTTCTCGCGGTTTAATTTCTCCGCTACTTACATCCCTGGTACTAAGAATGTTAAGGTGGATGCCTTGTCTCGCAGTTTTTCTCCCATAGTCGGTGCTGAGAAAGAGGAGAACATTTTACAAGAAGGTGTTGTGATAGCTGCTTTGGACTCCGTTTTGGAAGATGAGATTCTTAAAGCACAGGAGAATGCCCCATCTAACACTCCCCATGGGAGGTTGTTTGTGCCTGGGACCTTTAGGAGAGATTTATTTGTTGAGTGTCACGAATCTCGGTTGGCAGGTCATCCCGGAATCTCTGAGACCAAGAGACTGGTGGGTCGCAGTTTTTGGTGGCCTGGATGGCAGAAGGAAGTCATTAAGTGGGTGCGTCAATGTACTATATGTGCTAGATCTAAGTCCTCACATACTCCTGCTGCGGGGTTGCTTTGTCCTTTGGAGGTTCCCAGTGCTCCTTGGACACATTTGGCTATGGACTTTATAACTGACCTTCCCCCCTCTGAGGGTTTTACTGTCATCTGGGTGGTCGTGGACCGTTTTAGCAAGATGTGTCACTTGGTTCCCTTTGTCAAACTGCCCTGCGCTAAAACTCTCGCTAAGGCCTTTGTCAAGGAAATTGTCAGACTTCATGGCGTTCCTACTGACATTGTTTCTGATAGGGATCCTCAGTTCGTGGCTCGTTTTTGGCGTGCCTTTTGTGACAGGTTGGGAGTTCATTTATCGTTCTCGTCCGGATATCATCCTGAATCTAATGGCCAGACAGAAAGGAAAAACCAGGATGTTGAGCAGTTCTTGCGTTGTTTTGTGGCAGACAATCAAGAGGGGTGGTCTGAGTTTCTGCCACTTGCTGAATTTGCTCTGAACAATCATACATCTTCTTCTGCTGGTTGTTCGCCTTTTTTTTGTTGTTCTGGGACACATCCGTCGTTTGGGTCGTTCTCCAAGTTGGGATCTGCCGTGCCTGAGGAGGAGAATTTTTCCGGTGATTTGGAGAGAGTTTGGACGGATGTGCGTGGTAATCTTCAGGAGGCCAACAGAAAATCTAAGGACTACTTTGATAGGAAACGACAGGAGGTTTTGTTCGCTGTTGGTGACATGGTTTGGTTGTCCTCTAGGAATCTGCGGTTGAGGATTCCTTCTAAGAAATTGGGTCCCAAGTTTGTAGGGCCCTTTAAGGTGCTTCAGGTTGTCAACCAATCTGCTGTTAGGTTGGAGGTTCCTACCTCCTGGAGAATTAATCCGGTATTTCATGTCTCTCTGTTGAAAAAAGCTGTTGTATCGGATTGTGACGCCTCTGCCTCTGTTCCTCCGGTGGTGGAGGACGGGGAATTTGAAATTTCTCGCATCCTTAACTCTAGACTGTATAGAGGTAGTTTGCAGTATCTTGTGGCCTGGAAAGGTTTCGGACCCGAGGATAACTCTTGGGTGAGGTCGGATGATGTTTCCGCGTCCAGACTTATCAGAGCGTTTCACAGGAGATTTCCTGAGAAGCCTGGTCCTAGGGGATCCGGAGGATCCTCTTAGAAGGGGGGGTACTGTTAGAACCTTGCTCTTAGGTTTTTTTTTCCTTTGCTGGTCACATGACCTTGTTGGCCTATTTAAGCCTGCTCCGCCCTTCTGGCTTTGCTGGACTTCATTGTATAACTACTTTCTAGCTAGCCTGTGCTCTGTATCTTACTCTGTTAGTTTGCTTGGTCTACGGACCTCTATGTTCTATATATTTTGTTTGTTCGTCTGTCTGCTACTATTTCTGTTAGGAGGTGTCCCATATTCCTCCCAGTCCTTAGTACTTGTAGGGATTCCTTCCCCACATCTATAGGTCTCCGTACAGACTAGCTTAGGACTTTAGCAGGTCTGATCGCAGGATCAGGTTCCCTGTTACATCGTAGGGATTCAGCTGAGTTCTATCGTAGGGACAGATCTCCTCTCTTTCCTTAGCTCTGGTAGCAGAACATAACAAGAACTACAGGAATTGAAAGAAAAATTCAAAGCCCTAACAACAGCCCTGCAGGAATCAACCAAAACCTCTAAACGGGTGACAGACTCAGACAGAGCCTTTACTCTGATCGGGTTAGATAAATCAGGTAGACAGTCCTATTTAGCACCACAAATCACTATAAGGAAAGAATTCAAGATCCTGGGACAGATTGGAGACTGTGAACAGAAAGAGAAACTGCCTTATATGAACTTGTTGCACCAGATCGATGCAGGCTTACATAAAGGCTACCAGCCAGATGAGATCGTTGAGGGGGTGATGAAAGCTATCAGCCCAGGACTGAAGCTCCGTAGTATGCTAGAAATGAAGAGTCAATTGACTTTGCAACAGCTGAAGATGATTTTAAAAGGGCACTATAAAGAAGAGAGTACTTCAGAATTGTTTCACCGACTCATTAACCTCTCACAGAAAAATAATGAATCACCCCAAAGTTTGTTGTTCAGAGCAATTGAACTGAAGGATAGACTGTTGTTTGCATCCAGAGATGTAGAAGTGGAGAAGTTTGATGCTGGACTAGTCCAGAAGAAGTTCTTGAGATCATTAGGAACGGGGTTAATCAGCAAAGACATCAAGTTGCAGCTGAAACCTGTCATTCTGGACGAAGTCCTAATTGAAAAAATGAATGAGATAGCTAGTTTGGAGTCAGAGAGCGAACAGAAGTTAAAGGTTCTGCTCCTAAAATCACCAAAATAAGTCAGCTGAAGTTAGAGACCCCCTGTGCCCAGTCCAAAAATCAATGCCAATGGTCACGGTCGTTTGGGTTAAAAGACAGGAGGTTGCCAGTGCGGGGTGACTAGTAACCGCGATACGAAGGAGGCCCCAGAAGCAAATCCAAATCTCACCAAACCCCAGAATGGCACATGAGGTAAAACGGCTGCTTCAGTACTATCCCCAAGTGTGTTCACATCTACAACAGCTGCAAGAGAGACAGGGGCATTAGTGCCCAGTGTGTAGGTCAAACGATGTACTCCTGGGAGGAGGATTCCTCGGTCAGTAGAGATTGCCTCATCAGTCTAGTCGGTGAAAGGTGCTTTACACAGTGCCAGCTAGATGGACTCTTGGTAAAACCACTGTGGGACACAGGAGCCCAAGTGGGCCTTTTAAATGAAGAATGGAGAAGGCGCTACCTGCCACATACCTGCCTTTGGTCACTAAAAGAACTGTTAGGACCAGTGGAACTCCACGGGAAAGCTGTCAACCAGACCGAAATCCCTTTCATAGCCAGGGTGGAAGTGACTTTCCAACTGAGGGCCATGAAGAACAGCAACACCATTGAGCTTTTGGTACCTTTTCTCTTGACTAGTGATCAGAACGTGGCAGAGGATCCTATCCTTGAATATAATGTAATCAGTGAGGTCATCACGAAACACAAGTCAGGGACGCTGGTGGTGTATGCAATTGCCACATCACTTGCCATAACTAACACCGTGGTGGAAAATGTGATTCATAGAGTAAAGAAAGCACAGAATACAATGGACCTAAAAGAAGTCAAGGTAGGCTGGCGCCCAACCATCATCACTGCAAACCAAATGGTGGGGGTGAGGTGTGGAGTCCGAGTAGAACCAGGAAGAAAAATCAAGAAAAGACTGTTCGTCCCAAAAGACTCCTCAGAACTTTCGAAAGGCCTAGTACAAGGTGACACTGTGCTTACGATTTCTACTGGTGAATTTGCTCGAGTGACAGTACCGGTGATGAATACTACGAAACAGGAAATTACACTGGATCCAAAACCTGTGTTAGGTCACATTGAAACTGTTAAAATGGTATATCCAGCCAGTGTGAGACCCATCCAGGGGTCTACCATGAATTCAGTCACCCCACCAAGGAACAGGAGTCGCCCATGGGAGGAAATTGCACGACCAACCTCAGGGTCCTGGGATCCCCCAGTATCCCTGGAACACTTGTGTGCTGAAGATATAGCGATAGCAAAACAGATGTTGAGAGAAGAGTGTCATGCATTCTCTAAAGATGACTCTGATATAGGCTAATAAAGACACGACCCCAATAACCAGAAGTTACATGTCTGTGCTGAAACCATTACAACGTGATGTGAAAGAGTATTTACAAGATCTAATCAACAGAGGTTGGGTCCAAAAGTCGAAGTCATCTTATTCCTCTCTTATTGTTTGTGTTAAGGAGAAGAACGGTACGTTGAGACTCTGCTGTGATTAACGAGAACTAAACCGAAAGTCAGTACCTGATCGGCACCTGATACCAAAGATTCAAGATATGCTGGATAGCCTATCAGGAAGAACCTGGTTCTCTGTCCTCGATCAGGGTAACACATACCATCAAGGGTTTGTTGAAGAGTCCAGTAGACCCTTGACAGCATTCTTCACACCGTGGGGGTTATATGAGTGGATCCGCTCAGTTCAGCTCCAGCAGAATTTCAGAGGAGCATGTAGACCTATTTGAGACGCGTCCCCTGGGGCCGTGGGGTTCTCGGTGCCAGGCCGGTCGGTGCTGGGGATGTCACGGTGGCAGTGACCCGGTCCGTGACCCAGGGCGGTCAATTAAAGGAAAAGTAAAAGGGGAATAAAGTTTTTAGAGATAATGTTCGCGACACTACCTGTGGTATGTGGCTATATGGGGCCGCCGCTGCGGTGCAGATCCACTGGAGCTGATGGTGACGCAGCAGAGTTTGTTCAGCTCTCCACGGGCAAAGGTAAGCTCCAGGGCAGTATATGAAGAATTGTGGAGGTAGATGTTGTTGGTGCGGTGTAATGCAGGGCTGAGGGTGCAGGTAATGACCAGACAACAAATTAATGGCGGTTTCCTTTTTCTTTTCTTGCGGTTTGTCAGAGCAGACTGGGACATGGGTACTAGCTGGTAGTGGAGGTCCGGGCGGCGTGGAAGCAAGTTGGGGATCCACCTCGCCAGGTGGAGTTGTAGGCCTTCCCTCTGCGCTATTCTCTTTGGCCCTGCTGCTTGAAGCTATGCTGTAAAACGTCTATTCCTCACCCATATGGCAGGCAGCTCGGGCCTTCTTCAAGTGTCGCTCCCTCGTGGCGGCGCTGGGCCCTAGGATGCCGCTGAGCCACCGGGTATTTGGTGACGCCAGGAGACCTGCAGTCTCCTGCCCTCCGTATTTAGCTGCTGGGCCTTCAGAGCCCGCACAACCACGGACTCCGGTGTCCCGTTCCTTTGTGCTTCTCTCTGGGGCGAGCTTATTCACAGCTCCCTTCCCCAGGTCCTTCCTCGTCATTCTCCTGTCTCTAACTCTCTTCAACTAACTCAAACTAACCCCGCCTCCAGGTCCCAATTTAAAGGGGAGGAGCTCCCCTTTCTGGTCTGGAGCCAGGAAAGTGTTGTATGCTGGTATACCTAATTAGGGGACCCATCCTTGTACCAGGCATGGCAATGCCCCCTGTGAAGGAGGCAATGCCACTGTGGCAACCGAACCCCTGGGGTGCCACACTCCCCCCTAGTTAAATTCAGTACTCCCGGACTGAGGACACCTTTAGAATTAAACAATCAACAAAAATAACGATTCATATTACAAATAGTTTACAAAGTCTCAAAAAGGCAAAAATTGCAGAACAACAAACACCAAAGTAAAATTTGGAACAGACATTGCGGCGCTTAGTCTTTACGCCACTATCCAGGAATTGCCTTTTTCCAGGCACTTGAAGGTTGGTTGGTGGGAACCGCCTCAACCCACTTTGTGTATCGTCCCTGGACGTGGCTTCAGGGCACTCTGTCGGTGGGCCTGGTTTTCGGCCACGCCTGCGGTTTATTTTCAAGGCCAACAATTAACTTTATTCAACATTGTCCTGACCACACCTAGTCCTGTGGTCCATTTGTCCATAAATTTAATAACTATATACATTCATGATTGCTTAAAAGTTCTTACAGTAAGTCTCTGTAGGTTCTCATACTTAACGGTTGCAACTATTTACTATACACTATTATTTTACTACACTTTAGTCCCTATAACGGACGGGTAGCTGACCTATGGTACTACGGGTGGATCTACGCAGTACAGTTGTTGCCAATGACCTACCCGGGTCACTAGTGTCTATCGCTGGTGTGGTGGGCTCAGTGTGGACTACACTACAGTTAGTCTGAGGTAACACTGGTAGACTGGGTAGTCTTCTACAACTTCTTTGACTCACCATGGGTATGACAGATTCACCGCTAGCAGGGGTAGATTCTCCTTATCCACTGCTGATGAAGCATCTGTTTCTGGGGCCGTCTGCTGTTCTAGAGTCTCTGCGGCTTCCGGTAAGGCTACTTGGGGAAAGGTCAGGATAGGTACCTCGATTGCTTGGTTCACCTGCATCCAAGACCGGGGAAATTCTCCAAGGATGGTTTGAACCGTCTCTTCCACCTTTTCTGTGTGCTGGGGGCTGGTTTGGTCTTCCTCTTGGTGTCTCAATTGATCAGGGCATATCTTCAGGTGGTCTCTTGAGACTGCCGCCAAAGTCTCTCCTCCATCTTTACTGATGAGGCATACCTTGGTGTTGTCCAAATTTGAAGGTAAGATGGTGTATGGCTCGACCTCCCACTGATCATCTAATTTGTGAACTCGTCTCTTCCTTTTTAATACCTGTTCTCCAGGTGATAAGGGAACTGCAGGTGAGTGCTGATTATAAGTTCTTTCCTACCTCTGTCTCGCCTGGGACAAACTTCTCTCTACACATTCTTGCACCTTGCGGTATTGTTGCTGCCACTCTGTATCCCAGTCTGCATCTGGTGATGTCATCTCAGGTGTTAAAACTCCCATGTCTAAGTCAATAATTAACTTGCCAGCTCTTGCCCTCATCAGGTAGGCGTGTGTACAGTTGGAGGAGTTCACCGGGATGTGGTTATATAGGTCCACCAAATCTGGTAACTTTTCTGGCCATAGGCCACATTCTTCAAGGGGCAACGTCTTCAATAGGTTTATTACCACCTGGTTCATTTTCTCGCACAACCCGTTGGTCTGCGGATGATACGGCGTCATCCTTATTTTCTTGCAGCCATACAAGTTATAGAATTCTTGAAACACTTCTGCTTCAAAGGCTGGGCCTTGGTCGGTAAGCACTCATTCAGGGTAACCGTGCGGGTGACAAAAGTGTTGTTGAAACGCTTTGGCTGCCGTCTTAGCCATCTGATCCTTCACTGGCACTACTACCAGGATCCGGGAGTAATGGTCTACTATGGTGAGAGCGTAGACATAGCCTGACCGGCTTGGGGCTGGCTTCAAGTGGTCCAAGGCTACCAGTTGGCGCATCCCGCTTCGGGACTACCACTTGCCAGACCAGTTCGTGTGACCGGGAGTTGTGCTTCTCCGACACAGCTTTCCCTCGTAGATGATCAGCTTGCCCTTCTCCTTCCACAACTGTTGGGTCTCCTGTGGAGCATCTGGACCAGGGTGTGAGTCAGCTTGGGTCAGCAACTCCTTTACTAAGTGGACAGCCGGGTCGCTATCCTGCATCTCTGCCCATCCATGGTGGGGCAATGGGTTAAACGTGGCCTCTCTGGTGGAGAAGCACTTCTTCCACACACAGTGGGAGCACTGGGTCACCCCGTGGTGATGAAAAGCCGGTAGCTCTATCTCCTCCAGCTCTTCCGGGTCTTCTCCCCCATCTGGCAAGTTGTGAATCCTGGACAGGGCCTCAGCATTAGCGTTTTTATGCCCCGCCCGATAGTTGATGGTAAACTTGTAGTTGGACAGCTGGGCCATCCATCGCTGCTCCAGCGCACCTAGCTTCGCTGTTTCAAGGTGGGTCAGTGGATTAATGCCTGTGAAAATTGTAAACTTCGCTGAAGCCAGGTAGTGTTTGAAGCGCTCTGTTACAGCCCAGACTATGGCTAGAAACTCCAACTTGAAGGAACTATACTTGTCGGGGTTCCTTTCCGTGGGACGGAGCTTCCTGATGGCGTAGGCAATCACTTTCTCTCTGCCCTGCTGTACCTGTGACAGCTCCATTTCCAATCCCACATTGCTGGCATCCGTATAAAGTATAAAGGGTTAGCCATAGTTGGGGTAGGCCAGGACATTGTCTCCCGTAAGAGCCACCTTCAGTCGAGTGACGGATTCTTCTTTTCTACTCCACTCAAATGGAGGACTCAGGTTCTTGGCCTTCTTGGACTGGCCTACTAAGAGGTCCTGCATGTGTGCCGCTATCTTGGTGAAACCGTTGATGAATCTCCTGTAGTAGCCTACCAGCCCGAGGAACTGCCGCACTTCTTTGATAGTGGAGGGTCTTGGCCAGTCTTTGATCACGGTGACTTTTTCAGGGTCTGGTGCTACACCTCCGGCGCTTACCACATGACCTAGGTACTGCACCTTGGGCTTCAACAGGGGGCACTTGGACGGCTTTACTTTCAGGCCAAAACCAGATAGGGATTAAAAAACCTCGGCCCGGTGCTCCAGGTGGTCTTCGTATGTCTTTGAGTAGACGATTACGTCATCTAGGTACAGCAGAACGGTTTCGAAGTCTTAGTGTCCTAGGCAACACTCCATTAACCGCTGTAATGTTCCCGGGGCGTTGCAGAGCCCGAATGGCATGCAGTTGAACTCGCAGAGGTCCATTGGTGTCGTAAACGCGGTCTTCTCTCTGTCCGCCTCTGCCATGGGAACCTTCTAATACTCACTGGTGAGATCGAAAGTGGAGAAATAGTTAGAGCATCTTAGTGCAGCTAATGATTCCTCAATTCTGGTAATGGATAGGCGTCCTTATGTGTAATGCGGTTAATCTGCCTATAATCAACACACATCCTCATTGTACCATCTTTCTTTCTAATGAGGACTAATGGAGCTGCCCAGGGGCTACAACTATCTCTGATCACCCCAGCCTCCTTCATCTCCCGCAACATTCCCTTCGCAAATTGATAGTGAGCTGGGGGTACAGGCCGGTACCTCTCTTTAATGGGCGGATGATCTCCTGTGGGGATATGATGTTGGACCCCTTTTACCTGCCCAAAGTCTAGTGGGTGTTTGCTTAAGACTCGCTCATATTCTTGGACCACCCGGTACACCCCATGCTTTTGGTGCAAAGGGGTGGGGTCGGTGCCTATTTGTAGCTTCTGACACCAATCCTCCACCTGCCCCTAGGAGCCATTGTCCTCCACCTGTTTGGATGGAAGCAAGGGTTCCGCTGTCTTTATTGCGTTGTTACTGACAGTGAACAGCATAGCAAGGGTGGCATACCGGGGTAAATGGACCTCTTTCTCCCCACAATTCAGGATGCGTATCAGTACTCTCCCCTTGCAGACATTGACCACCCCCCTGGCAGTCAAGATGGTGGGCCTATTATCAAAGTACACGGGTTCTACCAGGGCCTGCTAATCTTGACCCCTGAGACCGATTGCTGCCCTACACCATATTAACATTTCACTCCTAGGAGTCATTGCAATGGGGAATGGATCACTCATTCTGACACTGCCGACTTCTCCACCAGACAGCGCTACCTGTTGTCTCAGCATCAGGGCTTTGATTTCTTTCTGCAGAACTCGCTGCTGACCAGAACTGGCAGTCTCCGTGACCTGTTGCAACAAAACAATAATTTCCCCAAGACAATTCTCTATCACATTGGTGCCTAAGGTTATCATAGGATGGCTTTCTCGGCGATCAATATCTACAATAATCAACCCTTGTGATGGCAATTCTACTCGGCCAACCTTTATGGTCACCTCTTTATACCCCACCTGAGGCAAGGGCAGACCATTGTTGGCAAAGATGTTAATATGTTCATCTGGACTGCGGGTAATGTCTGAATCAGTCCAGTATCGTTTGAAAAGGATATATGACATCGTTGTCACCTGGGAAACAGTGTCCAGTAAAGCGTTCATCAGGATGCCATCAAGCACGACAGGTAGGACCGGTCGTCCTCTCATGTACTTGTCTCGCCAGCTTTGTGGGCCTGGTCGTCTTACTCCTGGGGTTGGCCCTCTGCCCCAGGGGTTGCTCGTTTAAATCGCAGAATCTTGTAAGGTGCCCCGCCTTTTGGCAGCAGCGGCAGATGGGTTGTCCGTTCTGGTCGTAGCGATCTCTGTTTCTCCCTCTGGTCGGTGGAATTCTTCTCTGTCGTCGCCATGGAACGTCATCTGGACTGGAAGCCAGCTGAATTCTTTCCTTTGGAGACACTTGCATGGCCTGCACGGTTTTGGTTAGTGTAGCCGCTAGTGTTGAGCCACCCCCGTAGTGTTCGAGTTCGGTTCGTCGAACACCCGTATGTTCGCCGAACTGTTCGTCGAACTGTTTGTCGAACACCGTTAAAACCAATGGCAGGCAAACAAAAACACATAGAAACACATAGAAAACACATAGAAAACACTTCAAATGTGTCCAAAAGCTGACAAACCGCTCAGAAGACACAATTAACACATGGAAAAGTGACAAGTACATATAGTCATGCGAAAAGAAAAGAGGTGGAGGAGTAAAAGGAGGGGAAGACACAGATATAGGCATGTCATGCCCTTCTAAAATCAAGAAAGGCTGGAGTAAAAATCTAAAATCAGCCTACCAACACCAAGACGTCGTGACAAGAAAATTAAAAAAAGAAATATCTTTAGGTAGAATGGCGGTTCCATTCAGAACACTTTCCTTACAAGACGTAGTGGTATCCCCGTTGTGAGTTGTGCCAAAAACGGAACCCAATACATTCGGACTAATCCACCATTTGTCATATCCAAGGGGCAGGTCCGTAAACGACAACATCGACACGGAATCAAGTACAGTAGTATATACTGTACATCCTTTGACAAGGCAATCAGGCGGATCAAGAAGTTGGGAAGGGTCACCCTAATGGCCAAAACAGACATTGATGCGGCATTCCAGTTACTTACTACCTGTGCCTCCGAATAGTGTCCACTTATTGGGCTGCTTCTGGGATGGAGCATAAGGGAGTACAGTGGAAGGCCGACCTGAGCTCCCCCATGTTCCTGCTGGGCGGGGAACAGCCCTGGGAAGAAAAGTCGCTTGCGCATCCCTTTGAGGTTACGGGCGCGAGCAGGCAGAGGGACTACGCTGGAGTGCGAAGCCGACAAGGCCAGTCCGTTCCTGCCCGTGCAACCTCCATGTCGCCGGGTTTGTGCCAGAGCCACGGTGGACCCTGACGGCCAGCCCCCCTCTCCCAATACTGGTGCCTGTCCGCTGGTGGGGGAAGAGTAACATCTGCAGAAGAAAGACCATCTTCCAGCCAAACTAAGATGTCTACTTCTTTTCGTGGACAATGTGATACGATCCCTTTCTTACGGACACGCCCAACGCTACAAATTCCAGATGAGGCACAAAAACAGCAGGTGCTTCAACGGATATCAAGTGCTCCTTCAAGTGGGCTCTCCTCCACCTCAACTTCAACATCACAAATACTCCAGTCCTCAGAGGTGTCACCCCAATCGCACTTGCTTCCTCACAGCTCCCAAGTCTCCAGCTGCCTGTCTGAGTATGGGGTTACACAGATGGTTGAGTCTGCACAGCTGTTTACTCATACTATAGCCTGGGAAACGGAGGTCTGCTCCAGAGCTTCTGTTAATCCAGATGAGGAAATGATCTGATGCCCAGAATCTTTATGAGTCGGATCCAGGACCAGATGAAGAAGGTTCTGAGCATAATGTAGACCCTCGTTCCCAAACTGTAACTCCTGTTGGTGGAGACAATGATGAAGACGATGATGAGACTCAAATACCTGATTGGAGCGACAACTTGACTTTTTGGCCAGGGCAGGAAGAAGTTGGAGGATGACGGGTGTGAGAACACACATTGTGATGATGACGAGGTTGGAGATCCCACTTACTGTCAACCCACAGTCAGCCAGTTGATGAGGTCAGCAGAGGAGGTGGAGGAGGATGTGACCATCCCAGGGGATGGGGATGACTCGGTACCCGGGCCTTTGCCTGTCCTTGGGGATGTCGCGGTGGTCGGCTCCCAGGCCCGTACCCTGGGGTCACTCTTTAAAAGAGTGGATAATTGTTAATTTTATAAGAGTTTGTGACGCCACCTGTGGTATCTGGTGAGAAGCACCAGCTCTGCAGCAGTCCACTGAGGCCGGTGATAAGGCAGCTCGATGGTATAGCTCCCCACAGGTGGAGCTAGGTCTCTGGGCAGCGTATGCAGGGGGAATGCAGGACAGGCGAGACCCAGCTGGGTCAGAGCAAGAACGGGAACAGACACGGTAGTCACTTCAGTACCTTTTACTGGTGGAAATTCAGGCACATCCTGGAGCACTGTAGGGTGAAAGGTGCATATCAGGATCCTCCCCAATGAGCGGGTGTAGGGCCTCCTGTTTCTTGCCTCTGCATAGTAAGTTTCTGACCTGCCTGGAGCTAGGCCTAACTTTGTCTCTGTTAGGTGTCAGTCTGGTGCTGGATTCGACATGGGTCCAGGACCTTCTGTGGTTTCTCATTTCTGTTCAGCCAGGGCTGATGCTGCTCAGCATCGCCATCAGCCTCAACGCCTAGCTGGTCCGCGAGCACTGTTTATCTCCCAGGTAGTTGTGCCTAGCAATGATAAGCCTGGGTTGCAGAGGGAGACAGGGCTTGTGGAATCTAAGTCCAGGATTTGCCGCACTGAGCATGTCCGTGACCTGGCGGATCATGATTGGTGGGTTAATCAGTGAATATGAATAGCGGTACCAGAGCGCCAATAACAGGGCAAAAATATTAAAAGGACTGATTTATTAATACACACACAACGCGTTTCGGTGGACACAGCCACCTTCATCAGGTGTGACAAGCAGCAAACAATTGATCCTTATATACATTTGACTAGGTATACAATTACTTAAAAGGGGCGGGGCCAGATACAGAGTAATACCTCTATATTAACCCCTTGTGTTCATATATGCTCAATAGAGTAAAAAGGATTGTTATAAAATAATGCCTAATGAAGCATATAGGGTTCTTATAAAAAGGATTCGCTGTAAAAAAAAAAAACAACTTGTGAATCCTATAATCTTAATACTTCATAGGATATATTGTCATCTACCACCCTATATTTTAGATTATATAAAAAAATAATAATAATAATTTTTACATACAACATAAAACAATGCATAAATATAAAGTATAAAATTACAATCAGTTTCTATCATTATAATTAGGAAAAGTAGACGAAGAAAGGAAAGAGAAAAAAAAAAAAAAAAAAAAAGAGAAAAAAAAAAAAAATTCCAAAAAAAAAAATCCCCAAAAAAAAAAAAAAAAAAAAATAAAAAAAAAAAAAAAATAAAAAAATTTTGGCACCCACCTGACCCGGTGACCTGAACCGCCTGATTGGTCCACGGATAACGTCACCAATGGCGCGTCGGTGGGCCAGGCTTAGTCTTTAAAAGGCCCGCCCACAAACATGGCGGCGCGCTCTGATCATTTGAGCAAGTGATGCCGTTGTGTGGACAACTCTGTTCCACGTGCTCCCTAGCTGTCCACTCCGTGACCTGCCGATGCCAGAGTTCGCTCGGCTAATTAGCACAGGTCGCTTAGGCAGGTTAGCTCCATAGAGGCAGGTTAGCTCTATAGAGGCAGGTAGCTTCGTCTAGCAGCCTGGCTCAGCCAAAGGGGTCGCCTATCACCCCGAGCAGCCTGCAGACGTCCTTTGCACAGCTAACGCCTGTTCGCCACGTGGAGTTGAACCCTTCAGTCCGGTAGCACGCCGGCTGGGGGCACGTGTACCCTTTGGCGTAGTCACACACGCATCCTAGCGCCGCCACTGTAGTCCCTGTGCTGTAACAGGACTACAGATAGTTTTTCTCTGCCTATCTCTCGGGCAGCTAACGGAGATAGTGCGAATTGCTATACCCGTTCCAGTGTGCAGAAACACGGAAGGGTTTTACATTTAAGTTGTCGCTTTCCTTTCCACCCGGAAAGTGTTTGGCAGCAGTCCTCCAGGCTGCATTGCGGACCCCGGGATCGGTTGCGTTCCATTAAATTAAAGTTGTTTGCAACCGCCCTCCTAACAGTCTCTGTCCTGCGCTGGCTGACCTGGTGGTAGAGCCTTGTCTTGGAGTTCACGCTCCCAGTATGCGGGGCCTAAGGGTCTCCTGGCTCTGTTACGTATCAGCACCTTAGCGATCCTGGGACTTGTAGCTCTCCAGGGATTCCGGCTATGCCTTACTGGGTCATAGAGATCCCGGTAAGCTCGGATCCGGTGTCTGATAAACGCTTCAGGGTGAGCTAGTTAAGCTCCTCTGCCCCCTATGTAGTAACTCTCCACTCGCCTTCGGCCTACTTGGGCCCTCACTAGGCTATACACACTAACGGCAGCTTGCCGCGCTTCACCGATCTTATGGCGCCGGCACACCTTAAGCTCTAACTGGGCTCCCTGAATCTAGCTAGCAGGAGCCTCGTGCTCCACTGCTGAACTATTAACTGAGTTCTCTAGACTAGACTGAGCTCCACTGCAGACTGACCTCTCTTAGGCTTCTCTACTGCAGGAACTCTTCAGAGGAACTGAACTGCCTAGCTCCACCTTCCCTATTTATATCCCTAACGGGCTCCCTCTGCTGGTCTGAGGTGGAAGGTGGAGATGTGTGAATGTTTATGGGGGCCTCTTGTGGGGGATTCCATCAATGCACTCTTTTAGGATCTGTGATACCAAGCGCAGCTGGGCGTCACAGATGCTATTGACGACGAGGTTAGGTTACACCTTACTGGACAGAGACGTAGTACTGGAAGCACGTCAACAACTGCATCCTCAACCACAACTCTGCCTCTGACCACAAGTCGTAGTGGCTTTTCAGGTCGCATGGGCTCTAAGCCTTGCATAGCCTGGGCATTTTTTCAGATCGATAAGGATGACCCAACTCGTGTTATCAGTAATATTTGTCACCCAAAGCTAAGTAGAGGCCAAAAAATCCATAGTTTGAGTACTTCATGCATGAACCGTCGCATGGATATGAAGCATAAGTTGCAGTGGGAAGCTCACTGTGCTACAATGCGGCCTAGCGGGCCGGGCCAACCAACGTCTGCCCCATCTTGTGCATCCGCGGCCTCTTCATCCTCTGTGACTGGGGGGACAGCAGTCACACATGTTTTTGGACGCAGACCTGCCACCTCTTTACCCGCAACAGCCAGTGTGATTGGCAGGTCATCATTTCATTTGGAAGTGGAAACACCAGCTGGTGTTGAGCGCTCTCCAACATCGAGAGCACCACCTTTGGATCAATGCAACCTAACTTTTCCGCCTGCATCTTCCTCACAGACTAGCAGTTTGCCGGGGACACCCTACTCAACCCCGTCTAAGCACAACAGCCAGCCCTCGGTCCCTCAGATGTGGACAAGTAAAAGACCATTTCCTCCTAGCCATGAGAAAGCTAAGAGGTTGAATTTCACCATCTGCAAGCTCTTGGCTACAGAAATGCTGCCTTTCTGCCTGGTGGACACAGAGGATTTTCGAGACCTTATGTCCGTCGCAGTGCCCCAGTACCAGATGCCCAGTCGGCACTACTTCTCAAAGAAAGGTGTGCCTGCGCTACACCAGCATGTCGCACACAACATCACCGCTTCTTTGAGAAACTCTGTGTGTGACAGGGTGCATTTCACCACAGACACTTGGATGAGTAGGCATGGACAGGGGCGTTACATGTCGCTGACTGGGCACTGGGTAACTATGGGGACAGCAGGACAAGGGGCTGCTGTCCAAGTCTTGCCGTCCCCACGAGTTGTACGTCAATCCTCTTTAACTAGAAGTTCCTCCACTGCTTCTGCCTCCTCAACCTCCTCTCGGTCCTCCACCTGCACCCAAAGCCTGTCTGGTCATGCCACCCGCTTTCTAACTGCACAGAAGGAATCCTGCACACCTCCTTACTATGCTGGCAGCAGGGCTCAACGGCATCAGGCGGTGTTTACTTTGAAATGTCTGGGAAATGTGAGTCACACAGCTGAGGAGTTGTGGTCAGCTCTGGAGACCCAGTTTCATGAATGGTTGTCTCCACTGGACCTGCAACCAGGGAAGGCCGTGTGCGACAATGCTGCAAACCTGGGTGCGGCCCTTCGCCGGGGCAATGTCACACACGTGCCTTGTATGTCTCACGTGTTGAACCTGGTTGTCCAGCAATTTTTAGCCCACTATCCCGGACTAGATGGCCTTCTGCAGAGGGCATGGTCACTGTGTGCTCACTTCCGCCGTTCGCATCCCGCAGCTCAACGACTTACATCTCTACAGAAGTCGTTGGGCCTGCCAGTTCACCGGCTAAAATGCGATGTACCGACACGGTGGAATTCAACTCTGCACATGTTGCAGCGACTGTGGCAGCACCGACAAGCCCTGGTGCAATACGTTCTGACGTATAGCCTGGGCCAACGAGATCCAGAGGTGGGGCAAATCACGCTGCAGGAGTGGTCTCAGATCAGGGACCTATGAAGTTGACGCGCCCCCTGGGCCGTGGGGTACCCGGACCCGGGCCGGTAGACGCTGGGGGTTGTAGTCACTGTGGCGGTGACCCGGTCCGTGACCCAGGGCGGTCAATCCAAGGATAATTTGTATATATGGGTTTTATAATGTCCGACTACGCCACCTGTGGAGTGCGGCCAAAGGGGCCGCCGCTGCGGAACAGTCCTCTGAAGCTGGTGGTTTTGCAGCAATGGTATTATTACTCCCCACAGGAAGAGTGCAGCTTCAGGGCAGTGTGAGTGGATGATGGTGGTTGTAGTGCAGGGAGTCAGTAATGAACACAGAGTCCGTGTGATGCAGTCCCAAGATCTTTACTCACAGTTGTTGCAGTCCAGATTACAGGTACCAGAGCAATCTCCCCCGTCGCGCTGTGCGTACTCAGTGAGGGGCTCAGTCCACCCCCAGATAGCTCCGGAGTACTTAGCAGGACCCCCTTCTGTGTGTCCTTTCTCTGGCCTTCTCCCTGCACCTCACACCCAGTGACACTTCTATCCGGTATCCTCGGGTCTTGGCGGGCGACGTGTGTTCCGTCCCCTGGGTCCTATGTGGCTACCTTCTTAGTGAGACTGGTGTGGACTTTTGCCTGCAGTACATGAAATGCTGCAGCCTCCGGTTTCTAGTTGAGCCTTGCTGTTTCTCCGCTAGTTGAGGGACCGGTTCCCCTTATCTGGCCTGACCCCTCTACCTCCTGGTAGCAGCAGGCGTACGGGTGGCCTTCTGCACGGCCCGTACTCCTAGGTTCCCTTCGGTTCCTGGAGCCTTCCTGCTCCCACTCCTCTCTTCTCTCCTTCAGTCCTGGGCCTCCCAGGCTAGGCCCGCCTCCGGAGCAGAGCTCATGCAGAGCCTCTGCTCCTGTCACTTCTCCTCCTCTTACTGGCTTGCTCTTTCTAAGATGGCTTCCTATTTATACTCTCCCTGTCATGTGCTCCCCTAAGCTGCTTTCTCCACCCACACCCACTACATAGGACCCTCCCGCCAGCTAGGGACCTGGGACTGTGCTCTCCCTTAGGAGCAATCTCGCCCTACCCCCACTGCGGGTATGTGTTGGATGCAGGTGTTAGGGTCCCGAGCCATACTCCTTCCTTACCTGAGGGTGAGATACCACACCTCTGGGTGAGATCAAGTACCTCTGTGGCGACTGAACCCTCAGGGGCGCCACACACCCTTCTGCACAGTTTTGAAATGGCGACGAAGATGTTTAGTGCTGACTATGCCATTATCAGCATGACTATTCCGGTGATCTACATGCTGGAGCACACGTTAAACTTCAGAGTCAGGTGGTGGGACAAGAGGAGGTGGAGGAAGTAGAGGAGGAGTCGTATGCGGAAGGGATAACATCTCCAAGGTCCAGACGGTCGGCAGCAGCAAGGCGGCAGGCATGGGAGGGTGGGGGAGAGGGATTAACCAGGGTGCATGGTAGCAGCCAAACTGTTGAGGAAGGTGCAGTAGCCGAGGAAGAAGTGGAGGACGAACTGGCGATGGGCATGTAAGACTCATCAGATGAGGGAGACCTTGATCACATTTCTGTTGTGTGAGGTTGGGGGGAGAGGGCAGAGGAAGGAAGCATGATTCTTACCTCGCTACCAACACAACAAGGACTTGGTCCTCCTGGATGCGCAAGACACATGAGTGCCTTCTTGCTGCACTACCTGCAACATGACCCTTGGATTGTCAGAATTCGAAGTAATTCCGACTCTTAGATCCCCGGTACAAAAGTAAATTTGCTAAAATAATTCCTGACATAGAAAGGGATTCACGCATGCAGGAGTATCAGCAGAGGCAGTTACAGAATCTTACATGTGCTTTTCCACAAAACACCAGTGGTGCACGTAGTGAATCTCATAGTTCTAACTTGCAAACCTTGGGACTGTCGAGTCTTCATCACTCAAACAGTAACAGTAACACAGTATCTGCTGGTAACAGCAATTTTGTGGAATAGTTTCACCACTTTTTTAGACCATCCTTTGCAAGGCCACAGGAGACAAGAAGTCTGACACATTGTAAACGCCTAGAGAGGATGGTACAGGAGTATCTCCAAGTGAACATCGAAGCCATGACTGTGTCACTGGACCCTTGCTCATTTTGGGATTCTAATATGGAAAAATGTCCGGAGCTCGCCACTCACGCCTTGGAGATCTTGTCATGCCCTGCAGCCAGCGTTCTCTCTGAATGTGTGTTCAGCGCTGCTGGTGGTGTGCTGACAGATAAGCGCACGCGTCTGTCCACTGAGAATGTAGACAGACTCACGTTCATAAAGATTAACAAATCATGGATCCGCAAGGACTTTTCTACCCCTGTGTCATCCTGGGGAGACTAAAAGCTTGAGGATTTGGTAAAATCACCTCACCAACCGTTTTAAGCAACTCTGGGGCAATTGATGCCAATTAAGTGGTGTCTGTGCCACAATTTTTTGAAAAAATGGAGACTCTTTTTGGAGTCCCCTTGCTGTGTTTTATGTGACGTTGGCATCATCAATTCCAGGTGGGTTGGGTCGCCCCCCCCCTTTAACTGTAAGAAACTACATACACTATGGCTTGGGGTAACACAGATGGTTGAGTCTGAAGAGCTGTTTACTCAGAGGTCTGCTCCAAAGCTTCAGTGTCTGCTAGTCAGCGTAGAATTTTTAACTGCATCTAACCTAGGCAATACTTTGGGCGTAGTAGCCCAGCTGCGAAGCAAGCTGCACCGCCTGTGTATCTAATAAGAATTTTTAAATGCATCTAGCCTAGGCAGACTGTGGGGACCCCCAACCAAACCAAGACGCTCAGCCCCCCTACCGCCCCCCTTTCCTTGACAATACAATAATGTAACTCTTACAACTGGATGGGTGAGGATCGGTCACAGCTTTATTAACTCTTTATACTCATTCCATTAGAAAGGCATTTTATTTCTAAAATAATTCAGCTTGTTGCAGCATGCCCTGGGTCTCCACACCGGCAAGTTGGCCAACAAGTGTAACTCTCCAACATGTCCTTTCTATTTCCAGGCCACGGAGGATCCTGCGTACTCGTATGCAGGACTCTGACCCCCATCCATCACTCTTAACGCTTGTTCCACTTTGTCCTGGAGTCCTGACAGGAATATGTCCAGTCCAATATCCATTAAGTGAACACCGTCGGGCCGTATGAGGCCTGCTTTATCTCCTTCCAGTTGTCGGTGTTCTATCACTACACCGCCTCTGTCTCTTCTAAATTTTGCCATCCGAATATTTATTACCCGCCTTGTCCGTTCGATGGCCCTGATGTCTCGCGCACCTTGCCATACCGCTATCGGCACAATCTCTGGCCATACTATAGTTAGTTTTGTGAAAAATTCTCTAAAGCGCTCAGTGTCTAGTTTCATTATTGCCATTAGTTATGCGCTCTTGTGATGACCTAGGTCGTTTCCCCCGGCCTGTATAACTAAGATGACCAGACCTCTTGCCTCTCTCCCTACCTTGATTACCTCCATTAGTACCTGTGGCCATTGCAGGCCTCTAATACCTCTCCAGTTGAAATATGTGTTATGAAACTCTAATTTCCTCCCGCCTGGGCGGACTTTCGCCCTTTTTTCTGCCCAATATATATATACGAGTGGCCTATCACCCACACTGTTGGCTTAGCGTCACCTGTAAAAGAAACAAACCACGTTAGGATAACAAGTCCGGTCTTATGTATCTCGCCAAACACGTGGATCGCCATCTCCCTATCCTCTGAACTTCCGTTTCTGACAGTCCTGCTCTTGCTGCTTCCGTGGCCGCGCCTATGCGTAATGAGTGTGTCCCATAATCTTTGGGGTGGTTCCCTGCCGATGTTAAGCATTTATTAAATATAGCTTGGAACTGGTATCTTGATAATGGCATTCCATCAATGTGTGATAGGAAGAAATTACTTTGTGATCTGATGGTTATATATGTTTTTACTATTGTTACCTGACTCAGTGTACCATTTGTGGGTTGTAGAAGTACCCAAGTGCCCCTGCCCGCTAGGAACCGTTTTCGATTGGCGTATGCGTAGACGTATTGCATTATTGGCTATGACTACGTCCTGGTGTAATAAGCCTCCACTGGTGGTAATTTTGGATTGAGGGACTAATTCGCTTATGCATAGCGCCCCGAAGAAGGCGATCGCAAATGCAGTAGACAGTAGTGTTGCTTCAAATTGTGAGTGTCATGTTAATGGTGTTAGGGATATGATGTGAGAAATCAGTTTTAGTGACACGGGACAGGACGTCTACACTCCTGACTTAGCTGACCCCTTTTCCACCCTTTTATGGATTGTCTGATGATGAATCTCTTTGTCACATCTCCCCAATTCAGTAGTTGGAAGTGAAATGCTACTCTGGTCAGACACCGCTGCGCTGATGCCCCTGATATGGGTGACTTGTAATCTGGCTTGTTCACATTGGTCAACCTGTCTGCCTGCTACTAGTCGTGTCCACTCTTCCCATGCCTTACCGTATGCTTGCCACGTTGACGGGGCAAATGACGCTCTGATTAATGGCATCAACTATTCGCCACTAGATCCCATAGGGAGGGTGGGCAACTGTTGCCCGGTGGGTGGGCGTTGGGGAGGAGCTCTGTGAAAATCTGCCAACTGAATTGTGATAAAGCGTTAGCAGCAGCTTTAGACCCCTCAGCATCGTGGCTAGCACGGACCCATACATTGTGTTTTAGGCACAGGAATGCTAGCCAGCGTAGTAGGCCTAGCACTGGGAGAGACGATGATGCCATCTTATTAATGCAGTGCGCTAGGCTGGTGTTTTTTGTTATGAAGCGTATATTTTTGTTAGCCAGGCGCGCGCCCCATATTTCTATTGCTACCACTATTGGGAAGAAAAATTATTTTCCGGGCTAGATGCAGCTAAAAATTATTATTAATTTCAAAGCTGGTGGAGCTTGGTATAGATGGCCTAATACAATGAGTACCACACACGGCTACTATGCCCAAAATTATTTTCCAGGCAAGATGCAGCTAAAAATTATTTCTAATTTGAAAGCAGGTGGAGCTTAGTATAGATGGCCTAATAGAATGAGTACCACACACTGCTAATATGCCCAAAATTATTTTCCAGACAAGATGCAGCTAAAAATTATTTGTAATTTGCAAGGTGGTGGAGCTTAGTGTAGTTGGCCTAATAGAATGAGTACCACACACTGCTACTATGCCCAAAATTATTTTCCAGACAAGATGCAGCTAAAAATTATTTGTAATTTGCAAGCTGGTGGAGCTTAGTATAGATGGCCTAATAGAATGAGTACCACACACTGCTACTATGCTCAAAATTATTTTCCAGACAAGATGCAGCTAAAAATTATTTGTAATTTGCAAGCTGGTGGAGCTTAGTATAGATGGCCTAATAGATTGAGTACCACACACTGCTAATATGCCCAAAATTATTTTCCAGACAAGATGCAGCTAAAAATTATTTGTAATTTGCAAGCTGGTGGAGCTTAGTATAGATCACCTAACAGAATGAGTACCACACACTGCTACTATGCCCAAAATTATTTTCCAGACAAGATGCAGCTAAAAATTATTTGTAATTTGCAAGCTGGTTGAGCATAGTATAGATGGCCTAATAGAATGAGTACCACACACTGCTACTATGCCCAAAATTATTTTCCAGACAAGATGCAGCTAAAAATTATTTGTAATTTGCAAGCTGGTGGAGCTTAGTATAGATGACCTAATAGAATGAGTACCACACACTGCTACTATGCCCAAAATTATTTTCCAGACAAGATGCAGCTAAAAATTATTTGTAATTTGAAAGCTGGTGGAGCTTAGTATAGATGGCCTAACAGAATGAGTACAACACACTGCTACTATGCCCAAAATTATTTTCCAGACAAGATGCAGCTAAAAATTATTTGTAATTTGCAAGCTGGTTTAGCTTAGTATAGATAGCCTAATAGAATGAGTACCACACACTGCTACTATGCCCAAAATTATTTTCCAGACAAGATGCAGCTAAAAATTATTTGTAATTTGCAAGCTGGTGGAGCTTAGTATAGATGACTTAATAGAATGAGTACCACACACTGCTACTATGCCCAAAATTATTTTCCAGACAAGATGCAGCTAAAAATTATTTGTAATTTGAAAGCTGGTGGAGCTTAGTATAGATGGCATAACAGAATGAGTACCACACACTGCTACTATGCCCAAAATTATTTTCCAGACAAGATGCAGCTAAAAATTATTTGTAATTTGCAAGCTGGTTTAGCTTAGTATAGATAGCCTAATAGAATGAGTACCACACACTGCTACTATGCCCAAAATTATTTTCCAGGCAAGATGCAGCTAAAAATTATTTGTAATTTGCAAGCTGGTGGAGCTTAGTATAGATGACCTAATAGAATGAGTACCACACACTGCTACTATGCCCAAAATTATTTTCCAGACAAGATGCAGCTAAAAATTATTTGTAATTTGCAAGCTGGTGGAGCTTAGTATAGATGGCCTAATAGAATGAGTACCACACACTGCTAATATGCCCAAAATTATTTTCCAGACAAGATGCAGCTAAAAATTATTTGTAATTTGCAAGCTGGTGGAGATTAGTATAGATGGACTAAGAATAAGTCCCACACACTGCTACAAGCCCAAAATTATTTTCAGAGCTAGATGCAGATACAAATTATTTGTAATTTGCAAGCTGGTGGAGCTTAGTATTGATGGACTAAGAGTAAGTCCCACACACTGCTACAAGCCCAAAATTATTTTCCGAGCTAGATGCAGCTAAAAATTATTTGAAATTTGCAAGCTGGTGGAGCTTAGTATAGATCACCTAACAGAATGAGTACCACACACTGCTACTATGCCCAAAATTATTTTCCAGACAAGATGCAGCTAAAAATTGTTTGTAATTTGCAAGCTGGTGAAGCTTAGTATAGATGACCTAATAGAATGAGTACCACACACTGCTACTATGCCCAAAATTATTTTCCAGGCAAGATGCAGATAAAAATTATTTGTAATTTGAAAGCTGGTGGAGCTTAGTATAGATGGCCTAACAGAATGAGTACCACACACTGCTACTATGCCCAAAATTATTTTCCAGACAAGATGCAGCTAAAAATTATTTGTAATTTGCAAGCTGGTGGAGCTTAGTATAGATGGCCTAATAGAATGAGTACCACACACTGCTAATATGCCCAAAATTATTTTCCAGACAAGATGCAGCTAAAAATTATTTGTAATTTGCAAGCTGGTGGAGATTAGTATAGATGGACTAAGAATAAGTCCCACACACTGCTACAAGCCCAAAATTATTTTCAGAGCTAGATGCAGATACAAATTATTTGTAATTTGCAAGCTGGTGGAGCTTAGTATTGATGGACTAAGAATAAGTCCCACACACTGCTACAACCCCAAAATTATTTTCTGAGCTAGATGCAGCTAAAAATTATTTGTAATTTGCAAGCTGGTGGAGCTTAGTATAGATGGACTAAGAATAAGTCCCACACACTGCTAGAAGCCCAAAATTATTTTCCGAGCTAGATGCAGCTAAAAATTATTTGTAATTTGCAAGCTGGTGGAGCTTAGTATAGATGGACTAAGAATAAGTCCCCCACACTGCTACAAGCCCAAAATTATTTTCCGAGCTAGATGCAGCTAAAACTTATTTGTAATTTGCAAGCTGGTGGAGCTTAGTATAGATGGACTAAGAATAAGTCCCACACACGGCTACAAGCCCAAAATTATTTTCCGAGCTAGATGCAGCTAAAAATTATTTGTAATTTGCAAGCTGGTGGAGCTTAGTATAGATGGCCTAATAGAATGATGCTATGCCCAAAAGGTTTTATTTGGCTAGGTGTAGTGAAAAAATTGTATTCTATACACAGGTGGTGTAGTTTGCAACACAGATACACTACTCCACTGACTAACACACACTGCAAGAGGCCAAAAAGGATTTGCTTAGCTAGATTTAGCCAAATGCTGTGAAAAACACTTACACAGCACTGCCACAGACCTGCCTGGCAAAAAGTCCTAGGAAATGCTGTAACTTAGTCCTCAAAAAGACTGCAATCACAACTATTCCCTACTCCCAAGCTATCTGTATATTTCTGAGAAAATTGGCTTGAAATTAACACTGAAAGTATAGCGCACACAGCTACAGCGGTGCCGTCTAACACGCAGCTGCAGCAGTGAGAAAATGGTGGCGACGGGGAAAATGGCTGGGTCTTATAGGGCAAGGACATGGGACATACACAGCCAATGACACATGCCCTTGCTTGTGTGAAAAAAAGCAGTTTGCTCCGTGTGTTCGCTGCTGATAGGCTGACAGATTGCACCTCCCCACTGTAAATGCGGGAAAGAGAAAAAAAAATGGAGATCTTCATTATTTATGCAGAGCTCCATCCCCTGCCCCCCCCCCACCCCGCTGTACACTCAAACTGCGTATTAACATTGATTATCAGCATTACTGTGAAAAAATCCAGTTATGATTTTGGTGCACGAACAGCTATCGAACATAACCTCGAACAGCTGGATTTTTTTCAAATCGTTCGTGTTCGCCGAACGTCTCGAACACCGCTCAAAACAGCTCGAATTTGAGATTGGCGAACAGTTCGAGTCGAACACTGCTCATCTCTAGTAGCCACACTTTTGGTCAGCTCTTGGACCTGAAGGTGTAGGTCTGCAGACGGGTCATTATCTAGGACTTGTGTGTCAGCCTCCATAGGTGCCGGGGAAAAGGACGCCACCTCCTGGTGGTATGTGATAGCTGGGCGCCGGAGGGGTGCAGTGCCACTTGGGGTTGATTCTTGCAGCACCTGGATGGCTCGGTCTTTAACAGTCCAGATCAGGGTTTTGCAGAGCCATTATGCGCAGCTGTGTACGGTGAGCGTTAGACAGGAGCTCCTCGATAAACTGCTCAGTTAGCAATCTGTCCTCATTTCGCACACTGTCGGGTCTACCTGTTTAATGGCCCGCAGCGCCTCCTGCAGTTTTATATCATAGTCCCGTACACTGTCCTGCACCCTTTGTTTGTACCCGTAGAACTTCATTTTAATCTCTGCTGCTGTGCGAGTGTCAAAGGTATCCTTCAACCTGGCCAGAATTTGCTTAACAGTGCTTTTGTCCCTGCCCGGCCAGGACTTCACCTCCCTCTGAGCTGCACCGATTAGCTGGCATATAAGGATGCTGACTTTTTGCTCCTCAGACAGAGGGTACACTGGGAACAAACTGCGCAGTCTCTCCTCAAATTCGCTCAGGGTGCGCGACTCCCCTGAGTACTGGGGCAACCACGCCGCCCCTGGAATATATGGCATGGATAAAAGCATTACTGTGGCAGCGGCCGCGCCCGCAGCTGGATCCTCTCCCAGGTTGGGCATCTTCCTCCCCACTTAGTGAACCTCAGCCAGGTCCTGGGTTTCTGCTGGCATACCAGTATGCTGCTCTGCAAGCATACCACGATGGAGCAGGACATTTTGGATGGAAGAAGCTGGAAGTCCTGCTACGTGAACGGTTCTATTGGGTTGGCATGAGGAAAGCAATCGAGAGGTGGTGTCGAGAATGCGGATCATGTAACCTGAGAAGAAAAGACCGTGACAGCCAGAGGACTCCCCTGCAGCCCATCATCACCAAGCAGCCGCTCGAACTGGTAGCCCTGGACCATGTGAAGCAAACCCCGAGCAGGTCAGGCTATGTCTACGCTCTCACCATCGTAGACCACTACTCTCGGTTCCTGGTAGTAGTGCCAGTCAAGGACCAAACGGCTCAGACAGCAGCCAGAGCTTTCCAACAGCACTTCTGCCACCCGCATGGTTACTCAGAACGTGTGTTAACTGACCAAGGTCCGGCTTCGAAGCGGAGGTATTCCAGGAGTTCTGCAACCTGTACGGCTGCAAGAAGATCAGGACAACGCCTTATCACCCCCAGACCAACGGGATGTGTGAAAAGATGAACCAGGTGGTGATAGACCTACTGAAGACATTGCCCCTGGAGGAATGCAGTCTGTGGCCAGAAAAGTTGCCAGACCTGGTGGACCTCTACAATCATATCCCAGTGAATTCCACCAACTGCACACCTGCTTACCTGATGAGAGCAAGACCTGGTAAGCTGCCCATCGATCTGGATATGGGAGTTCTGACACCAGAGGATGCCTCACCAGATGCAGATTGGGATACTGAGCGGCAACAGCAGTACCGTAAGGTACAGGAAAGCGTTGAAAGAAGTCTGTCCCAAGCAAGAGAAAGGCAAGAGAAGACTTACAATCAACATGCACCTGCTGTTCCCTTGTCACCTGGAGAGCAAGTCCTAAAGAGAAAAAGGCGGCTCCATAAATTGGATGACCAGTGGGAAAAAGAGCCGTACACTATTCTACCATCAAGTCATGATAACACCAAGGTGTACCTCATAAGTAAGGATGGAGGAGAAACGACGGCAACAGTTTCCAGACACCACCTAAAGAAGTGTCCCGAGCAGAGACAGCATGCTGAAGAAGGCTAAGATATCCCTCAACCTGCAGAGAAAGTGGAAGAAATGGTCAGCACAGTACTCGGAGAATTCCCCCGGTCATGGATGCAAGTGAATAATGCCATTGCTGTGCCAGTCCTTACATTTCTCCAACCAGCCCCTCAGGAAGCTGTAGAAGTCCCAGTAGAGTTGGAAGAACCATTGGCCCCGGAGAGAGAAGATTACTAAGCAGCAGACCAGGAGAATCTACCCTCTGCTAGTAGCGAACCTGTCGTGCCCACGGTAAGCCAAAGGATCCGTAGGAAGCTGCCCAACCTACCAGAGACACCTCCAAACACCTGTAGTGAGGTGAACATTGAGCCCACCACACCAGAGGTAAATACAGGGGACCAAGGTAGAACACAGACAGACAGTGTGTTACGTAGGTCTACCAGAATCACCAGAGGTCAGATCCCTGCTCGTTGGAGAATTTAAAGTGTAATGTATAACTTTATTATTGCAAATGTTGTATATGTGTGTATTATGTTCTTCCAGTTACCCGACAGGGTCCAAAAAGACTTTCAGGTTATGGACAATGGATAACCAAAAACTTTACCTTGTAAATAGTTTCACCTGAAAAGTGCCCCTTTTGTGCCAGACCACAGAACAAATACCCATGGAGGTGGCTGAAGTCGTGGTCCAACTTCCGGATTATCAATGCCCTGTAGCCACCCCAGGGCCTCCGTGGAGGGTTTGGGATGGGTCCCTCAAACTACATCTTCAGTGGAATGGACACCTGGTTACGGATGATAACGTGACCTATAAAGACTGTAATGTTTGTAATATTCTAATGTACCTTGTTTATTGTTACCTGTTATTTTTGCAAAATATATTCAGTCCCGGAGTACTGAAATTCACTAGGGGGGAATGTGGCACCCCAGAGGGTCTCGTTGCCACAGTGGTAGTAATACCATGTCAGGGAGCAAAACAGGAGTTTCCTGGTCAGGAACACACAACACGCAACACCTCCTGCCCCAGACCAGAAAGGGGAGGATCCCCATGCCTGCGCTCTGCAGTGTCTATGAAGGATGGCATGCTGGATGGCAGCGCTCAGATGCCATCCAGCCTGTCATCAGAATGCCATCCCAGCGTGGGAGAATTCTCCTGCGCTCACCGAATGCGCAGGAGAATTCTCCCACGTTGTCAGTGACGTGCATGAGGTGAACTGAGTTCATTGGACATGAACTCGGCTCATCTGGATTCCGTCATAGCGAGACACTGAGGAGCTTCACTGAGAAGCTTCTCAGTGTCTGCGGCATGGCAAGCTGGATGGCAGCGTTCTGCTGCGGTCCAGCCTGTCATCTCGATGTAGCAGAGCTGAAGCTGTCCTGGGAGCCATGGAAAGGTAAGGATGAGGTTGGTTTATTATTTTATTTTTATTGCAGGAGATCGTTGGCTTCAGCTGGAATGGGCGTGATGGTAAGTATGGTTTAATTTAGAACATTAAAGAATTGTGTGTTTATTTCAATTAAAGGACTTTATTCTGGGTGTTTGTGGGTTTTTTTTAACTTTGACTATGGGGTTAGTAATAGGGGTGTCTTATAGACGCCTCTCCATTACTAACCTGGGCTTGATGTCAGCTGGCATCATAAGCTGACATCAACCAAAACCATATTACCCCACGGCCACCGCTACAGGGCAGTGGGAAAAGCGAGGCTAAGTGCCAGAATTGGCGCATCCTATGGATGCGCCATTTCTGGGGTGGCTGACGGCTGGTATTTCTAGCCTGGGAGGGGGCCAATATTCATGGCACCCTTCCTGGGCTATTAATATCAGCCCCCAGCTGTCTGCCTAGCCTTTTCTAGCTATTAAAATAGCGGGGAACCTCACGTAATTTTTTTTGGGGGTCCCCCATTTTACTAGCTAGTAAAGGCTAGGTATTCAGCTGGGGGCTGATATTAGTAGCTTGGGAATCTCCGTGGGTATTATCCCCTTCCCAGGCTTCAAACATCTGCCCCAGCCGTCTGCTTAACCTCCGCTAGAGACTAAAATTAAGGGGAACCCCACGCCAATTTTTTTTTTAATAAATCCTTTATTTTAACACTAAATGACAACAACAGTAACCAACACTATCACTGTACTTATTATATATGTGACTGACATGTTTCTATCTATTTAATCTATGTGTGATGCTCTATTCTTTCTGTTCTAAATTGTCGGGTACCAATGATGAATTGCAGACCGGCTTTTTTAAAGAGACAGGTGCATGAAAACACTATTATTTTTTTTTAATAAATCTTTTAACACTAAATGACAAGTACAGTAACCAACACTGTCACTGTAGTTATTATATATGTGACTGACATGTTTCTATCTATCTAATCTATGTGTGATGCTCTATTGTTTCTGTTCTAAATTGTCGGGTACCGGTGAATGCCGCTGATGAATTGCCGCCGGCTATTTTAAAGAGACGGGTGCATGAAAATCGGAGGGCACTAGTGTGTTCCAAGTGCCCTGCTATGGTTTTCATGCACCCTCCTATATACCCGGCCTGCCTGTCTGCCTATATATCCTGCCTGCCTGACATTTAATTGAGCACTGTTCCCATCGATTTGGGCAATATTTGACCTTCTGCAGACCGCCAGGGGGGACCGCCAGAAAAATGCTCGATTTTCTCATAGACTTATATTGGGCTCATTGCTTGGGTCGAGCACCCGAGTATTCCAATGTGCTCGACCCGAGCTTCGAGCACCCGAGCATTTTAGTGCTCGCTCATCACTAATGAACTTTCTTCTTTTATGTCTGACCTGAGAGCCATATTAAGAGAGGAAGTCCACAGTACAGTCACAGACCTAGTCTTCCAGCAAGCTCCTCAGGGTGCGCCCCGTCAGAAAAGACCCTGACAGGAGTTAGAGTCCAGTTCAGAGGAGGAAGAGGTATCGGATTTCTCCAATCCTGATCAGGACAGAGAAGAATCCATCTCAGTTCCCCCAGAGGAGAAGAAAAAATACCTCTTCTCCTGGGAAGATACCGATACACTTTATCTGCAGTGAGGAACATAAGCAAATAGACACTTGCCAACCCTCGTCAGTACAAGATTAGATGTTTGGGGGATTGAGAACCCACATGAACAAGGTACCCCCCCTTCTACCCCCAATGGGATCTATTCGCTACAAGGAAAAATGCAAGGGTGGAAAAATTATTCTCCCTCAACCCAGGAGACAGCCCTATGGGGATAGATGCCTTATCTCAGAAGTGGAACATGGACCTAGCTTATGCTTTCCCTCCTTGGCCCTTAATACTGTTAGTACTAAGGAAAATTCAGGGTGATAATAATCCTACCCTTCTGGCCCAGGAGAAGCTGGTTCCCTTGCTGAGGAAGATGTCCTTGGAAGATCCAATAAACCTTCCAGAGAGGCGAGACTTGCTATTTCAGGGTCCAATATACTGTCAGGAGGGACGTCCTGGAAAGTAGGCATCAGACCTACCGGAAATAGAGTTTCCAGGTGTCCCTCGTGACCCTATTACCGGTAGGTCTAATGCCTACTTTTGTAACCACTGTGACAGTCACTGGTAGTATATGTGAGGGGAGGTATGTGTCACTCAGGATGCTCTCCTGTGTGAACTGAGACCTACTGAATTTCTGCCAGCATGTTTTATGCTGGGGGTTACCTCTTTTAAAGGGTGTAGTTTTATGGGAATGACTTAGATGGAAGGGAAGTCATTCCTCATACCCGCACCTCAGGGTGTGGGTGAGCAAGGTTTAAATGTTCATTCCTGTGTTTTGTTTGTTTTTTTCCTTTTTGTGTTTGGAGAGGCAAGGTCTCTAGACTGGACAGCCATAGCTCAGGACAGAGCTGGAGGCTGGACATAACATGTGTGGGTGAACCACATATATAATATTATATTATAGTTCATATGTTTTGCCAGTAAGGCTGTGATTATTTTTTCTGGAGTTGCAGGGCTTTATTCCATATAAAAAAGCCTGCAGAGAAAACCTGGTTCCTGAGTCTACTTCCGGAAGCGGCCGAGCGAGATGTCCTACCACGCTACTGTGCCGCCCCTGCGGGTCCAGTTGCCACAGAGGTACTGCACCTCACCCAGAGGTGTGGTACCCTACTCCCAGGCAAGGAAGGGACACTACCAGGGACCCACACACCTGCATCCAGCACTACACCACTCCAGACCAGCAGACGGAGCAAGATGCACTTGGTCACGGCTGAGCCCTGTCCCTGGCGGGGGGGGGGGGGGACCAAAGGAGAGGGAACCATGTAGTGGGTGTGGGTGAAGGAAGTAGCAAAGAGGAGCACACTAGCAGAGGGTATAAGAAGAAGGGGAACCTTCTAGAAGGAGTTCAGTCAGGGCAGCTTGTGACAGGTCCAGATAGGAGGGGGCCCAGAGTATGGGGCCCGGTAGAAGGAAGAAGAGACAGAGGGGGTCTCAGGGGCACGGGAGCGCGGACGCTCTCCGTGGGACCCGCATCCACCCGACCGGCGTCGAGTGGAGGGACCAGGCCGCAGAAGGGGACCGGCCCCAGACTAGTGGAGAACAACCAGGCTCAGCTGGCCAACCGGAGGCCGCAGCATTTTCAAGGTGTTGCAGCCGAAATCCACAATTACATCGCCGAAAAGGTGGCCACATAGGGTCCAGGGGACTGAGAGTAAGTCGCCCGACAAGGCCCGAGGCCACTGGCTTGTAACACTAATTGTGAGGCGCAGGGCAGGAGGGCGAGAGCCAGCGCAACGAGACGGCCAGAGAGGCACATAAGAAGGGGCTCCCGACTTAGTGTATCTGAACTAACTGGGAGTTGGCTGGATCCCTTCCTTGGAGAACACAGGACGACGTGGGCGGTTATAATCGGCTGCAGCGGTAACCTGGAACTGCCTAAGAACTGTGAGTAAAGCCTGAAGACTGCACCCCACTGTATCCTTGATTTATTGCTGCGTCACCGGCCCTGCACTACACTGTCCCTGCCAACAACATCTACCTCATCAAGTCTGATATACTGCCCTGGGGCTTAGCTCTGCCCGTGGAGAGCTGCACTATCTCAGCTGCATCACCATCAGCCCGAGTGGATCTGCACCGCAGTGGAGGCCCCATATAGCCGCATACCTCGGGTGGCTTCACAACACTTTTCCCCAAATCTTTATTTCCCCAATTGACTGTTCTTTATTTGACCTCCTTGGGCCACGGACTGGGTCACTGCCACTGTGACTACCCCAATACTACCCCACGACCCAGGGAGCGCGTCCCTAATTTACTACCAAAACCAGGTTTTCAAAAAGAAAAAAACTTCAAAAAATGCAACGTGTGGACGTGGTCTAGGCCTGTGCTTATGTGTCTGGTGTACATACCATGATATGAAAACTGCCTTATGTGTACATGAAGTTGAGTTTGGAACTTGTGCTCCTGTGATTTGCTGGTATTACATTAAAGTAACTCTTGGACTTAATAATTACAGTACTATAACTATATAATGACTATCTTCCTGGAGGTCAACACTACTGGAGAATGGGAGGTGTACCAGAAAGAAGATCTGATGTGTCCAATTTCTCAACTCTCTACTTTTGGAGGTTTGTCATGAGTGGAATTGATGTCTTAAAGGGTCACTATTAAAACTAAAAGGTGTGGTCCACTTCTAACAACTAAGAGATTTGCTAGAAATGTCTCGTATTCAGGCCTCAAATAAGGGAGTCTTGAATCTGTCTCCAGAATGGAGTCCTGCTATGTGAAGTGGTTCCAGAAATGCAGGAGTATGTTTGGAGAGGTAATGGCATGCTCTAATCTGATGCAGTGAATAGAGATTAGGGGTCTCCAGTCTAGATGTGAGTTCCAGAGGTGGGACCCACATGTTAGATACATTCAGAAAATCCTATGAGAAACACGAGTGTTTTGTGAAAATGCCTCGCAACTATCACATGGCTTGCCCATAGGCTGTGCACCTTGACACTAAACCCATTCTCCCTTAACTTCCTAGTAGGGGATTCTCCATCCCCAAGTGAGTGTTCAGATGTTCCAAGAGTAAACAGGCTTACATGCTTTTCTGCTGTACAGCTTCCCATTGTCAGCCTGTGGGACCACACAAACTGTAAGTGCCCTATTTGTGGAAGTCTTGGTAAGATGGTCCACTCTTGGTGTCACTATAAATTCTTCACAGGTAGTAAAGTGAAGTCAACAAATGGTGTAAAGTAACTGGCAGAACACATCTAGCTAGAGTTCAAGTGACTCTCACTATGGCACCTTCTCCTGCATTCTCTGTGCTGATCTCTTGTTATCCTAATCTCTAGGTTCTATCCATGTAAAATTAAATTCTCTGTTAGGTTGATGTGGTCTATGAGAATGACTTGGCAGCTGACATTGACGTGAGAACTTGGAAAGGCTCGTCCATAACCAGAGACAGTACTTTTGGTTAAGACTCTCAAATACAAAAAGTTTAAAAGGTTCCATTTTTAAATACCCAAAAACTGCTCTTTACTATCTAAATATTTCTCATTACTTTTTAGTCTGTTTGACCTTATGTCTCAAGTTCTAAGATCATGACTGAAGTTCAGATGGTGTTAGGATTACCTGAGACTTCTGAAGTCAGGAGCTACCACACTAGTTGTGATTAAGTGTCAGGTCCAAATGTGACACTGCCACATCTAGGCAGTGAACAGAGTTATCAGATAATTCTAATGAGAAATTTTTATTTTAGGCTGCACATTCGCTGTGGTTTCACTGCAAGTGACTCATTGCTAGTGAGAGTTGAAGTCTTTACCCTCCCTCCACCATCACCTGTAGCCAGTCTGGGACAATTGAACTTGGAAATGAGGATTGCCCTAAGTATGGATTTAACGTTATATACATTGTCTTTTGCATTGCCACACAATAACCACTTTCTATCTTCTGGCTTTACTCTACAGATGATCAGTACAGACAGTATTATGGTAATGGGGATTATCCTATTACTAAAGAGCTCAGGGACTCCATTTATGTTGTAGTTCGCATTCTAAACTGGAGAGACCCTGGGGTTGCACTAATGCTTAATCAGTGTTGGGCAACTGGCACCCTAAACCCTCAAAAATTGCCACAATGGGTAAGATCTGTACAACCCAACACTATATACTCAAATATTAAAGTATCCATGTTTTTTTTTGTTTGTTTTTTACCTCCCATGGGCCTAAACTTACAAACACTTAGTCTGCTGACAGCTGATGTAACGTAGGCACCCTGCAGTAATACAGCATGATGTCGAGAGCAGGCTACAAGTAACAGCTGCTCTGACATGAAGCAGGAGTGGTCTGTGATGGCTTTGTGCTGGGCAGGTAGTTGGCACTCCAAAGGCATACTGATAGGGAGTGTTGATTGTGAGCTCCAATGGGGACGGCGATGTCTGTAAAGCTGTAGAATTAATAATGCTATATAAGCGAGTAGGATAAAATTAAGTCTTCCTAAAACCACTTGCCTAACTCTAACAATCCCCAAATATAACTTTTCCTTCATTAGGTGTCCTTTTGATGGTGACAACTACATGACCCAGCCATTAACTATACAAGATGCTTCACTGGAGTTTCCACTCTATTATCAGTGTTTTATTGTAAAGACATTTGCCTTTTACCGTCGAGGTCAGGCATCATTAGGAGGGCTGGTAAGTTCCCACTTATCATTCTTTTCCAGGTATACATCCACTGTAGTGCTTCTGTATGCGTGCCATCTTCACAAAACCCATGTATGGCTAAATGTCCTTCAGGACGTAAGCACTTTCTGTAGCAAAAACGAAAGATTAAACCTTAGGGTTTCATTATTCCAGGAGAACAATATTTTATTTTTTTTCCCATGAAGAAGGGCTGCAGCAGATTGGGAGTCGGTGACTGTATCTGCAGATGGGCCCATTAGGCTCTACATGGATGGGAGTTACCAGGATGCCAACGAACAGTTCATTGAAGGTAATGTCACTAACTTGGCAGATGTCCCACACCAAGTGTAACATCAGAGCCTGAACTACAATAAAGTTGTCTTGACCAATACATTTTGAGAATATTAAATTTGGTTTCTACATTTCATAATTTAATTTAGTCAGTTTTAACAGCAGCAAAACAAGAACTGCAATATGACTTAAACACCTGGTGGTCCATAGACTAAGCCTGGAAAAGCAGGGCTAAGATGGTGTAATGCAGAGTGGAAACATTACTTTTTTTTTTTTTGTTCAGATTGGCCAAATACCTATAAACTGGCATCTTTATCTTCTAGAATACCAAGAAAAGGGCCATCAAGATCTAAACTGGGTCTTGGCTGTGATGGCTGGAAGTGTTCTTGGCATTGTCGCTGTGGCTATCTGGCTGAAAAAACAAAGCGTTAACAACATTAAAGAAGTTGAGATATAAGTTCTTGTAACTCTTCCTTTACCATAAACGTAACTGAGTTCTAGCATCTATTTTGCACTCCTACCTGTAATACTCGCCTTGCTAGTTGATTTTATGAGACTTTACAGTAATGTGCAAATAAGGTTCATGCCCCAATAAAGATTTAGACAAAAAAAGTTGTACATTGATTGCATTCATAGACCTTTTTTGAGTAACGGTCACAACAGTTCACAAAAAATCCATTTGTTACATGTAAAATATAAGGAGTACATTGGCTTCATTGGAAAGGGTGAGTCTTGCAATTTCTGTGGAAGGATCAATATTTTGTGGATTTTAAAACACTCACTGCAGGTCACTTTACCTACATGTAGGATCTAGATCTGTCTATCCAACTTGGCTGGTACTGTTGCATTGCAGATGCTCTGATTATGTAGATGCAATGTGATATTGCCTTTAACTATGTTCTGGATGACTTTAGCGCACACTATTAAAATGCCTCCTTGTCTTCCCATAATGTGTAAGTGGTGGTAGTGAGTAGCAACATACCGTTGTCTTACATGGTGGGAATGACCGATCTATGGCAGTTTAGTCTATATACTCTACTGTTAAAGCAATAGTACTAGAAACCTCTTCTACACATAGATGGTCTCAATGCCAGACTGGCACAGTATTAAAGTTTCTAACCAGATAATTGCATGAAGAGCAAAGGAAGACCTACCATTGGTGCAGCCACAGAGGGATCCAGTAATGGACGGGACCCACTTATACCTCCAAAGCAGATAAAATTGTACTTTATGATGAACTACGGTGCTTCCACGGGGACTCTCTTCTGTCTGCCAGTGCTAGAAAGAGCAACAATAAGTGGCACAGAGAATAAAAGTTTCTTCTACAATGATGACTTGATGTAGGTTATTCTACACTGTCAAATTAAGATATCATAACATCTAATGGTTGTTATCAAACATGTTACATTTTTGGCCACATGTTGAACCACAGTGCAGTCATGTAATTGACCTATGACTTGCCTAAAATCATTGGTTAATTGCCAAACTGCAGATGTAAAATGGCTGCACAACAGTTAGCATCAAAAGTTTCTTAGGTTTCATGAGGGGTTTTGAAGTAGAATTGGCCATTCCCTCATGTGTTAAGAGGTTGGCAGTGTTATCTTGGTACACCTTTCCTCAAAATGACTAGCATGCTAATGGAGATGTAACCAAATCAATCCATCGAGTAAAACACTTCATGGAAAGTTTTCCACAAAAAAAAAAAAGTTCTGTAAAGATCTGAGGTTGTGGGTTGTAAGTAATCACCTAGGCAGGTTAACAATGCAACAATATTTTATTGATCACAGGCATGGTAATAAAGCAATTCCAGGTAAATGGCCAAAATACAGTTCTCTCAGTCCTCAAGTTCCCAATCTATGTTCAGTAGTTCCACTGGCTTTGTATAAGGCCATACTCACTGTCTCCCAACTTTTGGTTGGCCCACAGATTTTGTATCTCCGGCCAGTATAGTCTGTAGCCACTTTCCATGATCCTCTAGACGGCAGATAAAACGATGAAAGCACGGGTAGCCAGTAGCAGCAGTCCTTTTAAGAAAGTGTAAATCCAAACTACATAATCCATAATGGTAACATGTTTATCCATTCATCCTTCCAAGTCCACGGTCTCCATCCTCTTCCTTCAATCCTTCCACACATCTCCCTAAAACATGTCTCCACTTTCTTCCACTCGGATCAGTCCCCTCCCAGGTCAGAAGTGATCACACTCTCCCCCTTAAACATTCACTGTTCGCTAAAACAATGAAGAATATTCTAGAAGCCTTCATCTGAGATCGCCTGTAAGACCCACTGTGGTTATGGCTCCACTGTGTCTCAATCTACACTCACCTAATGAGATTATTGGCTGTTGAAACAATGAACTCCTGAGATAAAGATGAGATTAGTGGAATGCTGGACATTTTACAAGTGAATCTTACATAATGACAAGTAAGCAGAACTATATAAAACATAACAAGTAAATCACTAATAAAACACAATAATAATATTGACAAAAATGGTGGTCCGTTGCTGGAAAAGTATCATAGTCTTTAGTAAGTGGGCAGCTCCTCACAGGTCCCATGCTCAAAGCCAGTTTTTAGACAAAGTGGGGCTCCAAATGTTAACCCACATGTAGGTTGCATTTACATGGGCTGATTTCAGGCCATTAAACAAGCACAATTGACAACATTGAAGTCGTTCAGTAGTTATTTTCTGGCCTCTTTACACCGGATGACTAGGAATGATGGCACAAAGCTATCACTAGTAGATCAATCTGTCACCATACACATGTTCTCTGCAGTTTACACCAGGTGATGTGCTACTGAGAAGGATTTTCGTTCTACCATACACAATCCAACCACCCGATGAATGAGCAACATTTTTGATTATTGATGGGCGATTGCCAATCTTTACACCTAATGAATGCTCATCTGCTCTTCCAGTATATATAAATGTGGATGTGATATACTGTTACACACATCTGTATACTGAACACACATATGCAACATACAAACAGTGACCAACATATCTTAAAGAAACAATGGCGGAGACCCCGGTAAATCCAGGGTCAGCCAGAATAGCCTACTCATATAGCATTTAGAACAGAAAAAAACATGAGTACAAAATGGCATAAAAAGTTAGTTTAATTTAGTCAATCTGCAAATAACTGAAATTAATATATCCATAATATAAATGCATGACAAAAAAGTGCAATGTGCTCGAAGAAAAGCGCAGTCCCACCTGCGAGGGCATATCGTACCCAAGCTAAAAGGATAATCCATATACATAATGTAGTATCTTTCCAGAGATATACTGGATAGAATAAAACTATATATTCCAAGTGGAGCACATAAAACATTTAAAATGAAACCCAGGTTCACCAGATGCTTACCACAATTGTATATGAGGTCCAGGTGTGTTGAGATACCTTTGCCACCTGTCCTCAACGTCCCCCTGGACCTCATATACAATTGTGGTAAGCATCTGGTGAACCTGCGTTTGATTTAAACATTTGTATGTGCTCCACTTGGAATATATAGCCTTATTCTATCCAGTATATCTCTGGAAAGATACCACACTATGTATATGGACTATCCTTTTAGCTTGGGTATGATATGCCCTTGCAGGTGGGACTGCGCTTTTTTTCCAGCACATTGCATTTTTTTGTCATGGAATCACTGAAACTTGGTGGGACGATACACATGATTGGAATAAAAGGCTAAAAGGATACAACTTATTTGCAAGAAACAGACTTGATAAACGAGGAGGAGGTGTTGCATTGTATGTTAGAAAAGCGTATATCTGCACAGAGATTGAAGCTTCAGAGACTGGGAGTTCTGTGGAAACTGTTTGGGTAAGAATACAAGGAGAGAACAACGGAAAGGACACCATTGTAGGCATTTACTACAGGCCACCTGGGCAAGCTGAAGATATGGATGAACTCTTTATGTATCAAATGACCAAGTTCTCCAAAAAATATGACGTAGTGGTCATGGGAGATTTCAACTATCCAGACATTTGTTGGGAATCTCTCTCAAGTAAAACTAACAGGTCAAGCAAATTCTTATCCTCTCTTGCTGACAACTTTATCTTCCAAAAGGTAGGGGAGAAAACAAGGGGATCTGCTACTTTGGATCTAATCCTTATAAACAGGGAGGAAATGGTTGAGGAGATAAAGGTGGCTGGGACCCTAGGAGGCAGCGATCATGCTATTATAGAATTTTGGATAACTAGAGGAGGAAGACATGTGAAGACTCAAACTTCAAGGTTAGATTTTAGAAAGGCAGATTTTAAGAGACTCAGAAAGAGAATAGGAGGGATCCAATGGCTGGATGTCCTTAAGGACAAAAATGTCCAGGAAGGATGGGAAATTTTTAAAAATGAGATTCTCAAAGCACAATCGTTAACAATCCCGAAAAGTAGGAAGAATGGGAAGCATTTAAGGAAACCAGGATGGATGAACACAGAACTTAAACACATGCTAAAAAGAAAGAAAGAAATGTTTATTAAATGGAAAGAGGGAGGCATATCTAAAGAAGATTATAATGCAGTCTGCAGATCCTGTAGGGCACGTATCAGGTTAGCTAAAGCTGACAATGAATTAAGGCTTGCAAGAGATGTCAAAAGCAATAAAAAAGGATTTTGGGGGTATGTCAAAAGTAAAAGAAAAGTCAAAGATGCTATAGGATTTTTACAGGATGAAAATGGAGAAATGGTAAGAGAGGATGTTGAGAAGGCCGAACTTTTTAATTCCTATTTTGCATCTGTTTTCTCTCAGAAAGAAAATGTAACATCAACTGATCTTCACTGTCCTTTTAAAGGAATAGAGGAATCCAAGTTATCTGTAAACAGAAAGATTGTGAGGGAATATTTAGCTAACATAAATGAGTTCATGTCTCCAGGTCCAGATGAATTACACCCCAGAGTACTGAAGGAGATCGTAGAAGAAATTTTAGAACCACTCTCCATAATCTTTGAAAATTCTTGGAGAACAGGAGAAGTCCCAGAAGACTGGAGAAGAGCAAATGTTGTTCCTATCTTCAAAAAGGGGAAGAAGGTGGACCCAGGGAACTATAGGCCGGTGAGTCTGACTTCTATACCAGGAAAGATCTTTGAACAAATTATTAAACAACATGTATGTAAGTACATGGATAAGAATGAAGTGATTAACCAGAGTCAGCATGGGTTTGTAACTAACAAGTCATGTCAGACTAACTTAATTTCCTTCTATGACAGAATCACTGACTGGGTGGATCAGGGAAGTGCTGTAGATATAGTATATCTTGACTTCAGCAAAGCATTTGACAAAGTATCTCACACCATCCTTATTGAAAAAATGACCAAGTATGCAATGGACCAGGCAACTGTTAGGTGGATTCATAACTGGCTTAGTGATCGGACTCAAAGGGTGGTTGTAAATGGCTTCACATCCAGCTGGATGAATGTCTCAAGTGGGGTACCACAGGGCTCTGTCCTGGGACCTGTATTGTTCAACATCTTTATCAATGATTTAGATGAAGGAATTGAGGGTAAACTGATTAAATTTGCTGATGACACAAAGCTAGGAGGGATAGCTAATACTAGAGAAGAGAGAGAGAGGATTCAAAAAGACCTAAATAAACTGGAGCAGTGGGCAGCAACCAACAGAATGGTTTTTAACAGGGAAAAATGCAAAGTACTACATCTGGGCAATAAAAATGAAAAAAGCATATACAGAATGGGAGGAATAGAGCTAAGCAACAGTACATGTGAAAAAGACTTAGGTATACTAATAGATCATAGACTGAACATGAGTCAACAGTGTGATGCAGCAGCAAAAAAGGCAAATACAATTCTGGGATGTATTAACAGAAGCATACAGTCTAGATCACGTGAAGTCATTATCGGTCTTTACTCCTCTTTGGTCAGACCTCATCTGGAATACTGTGTACAGTTTTGGGCACCACATTTTAAAAAAGACATAGACAAACTGGAGCAAGTTCAGAGAAGAGCGACCAGAATGGTGACTGGTCTGCAAACCATGTCCTATGAGGAACGGTTGCAGGATTTGGGAATGTTTAGCTTGCAAAAAAGAAGACTGAGAGGAGACTTAATAGCTGTCTACAAATATGTCAAGGGCTGTCACATTGTAGAAGGATCATCATTATTCTCATTTGCACAAGGAAAGACTAGAAGCAATGGGATGAAACTAAATGGGAGGAGACACAGATTAGATATTAGAAAAAACTTTTTGACAGTTAGGGTGATTAATGAGTGGAACAGGCTGCCACGAGAGGTGGTGAGTTCCCCTTCAATGGACGTCTTCAAACAGAGGCTGGACAGACATCTGTCTGAGATGATCTAGTGAATCCTGCTTTGAGCAGGGGGTTGGAGCAGATGACCCAGGAGGTCCCTTCCAACTCTACCATTCTATTCTATGATTATATTTATATTATGGATAAATTAATGCAAGTATATTAATGCATGCTTTTCAGTGACCCTGCTGAATATTAAGTTTTTTAAGCTTTTTTTTAGTGGGGGGCCCAATTAGAACTTTTGCTATGGGGCCCCATGATTTCTATGTTCGTCCCTGCTAGTAATATTAGGAATCACATAAAGATGGATGAAGCTGCTTCATCTTTAGTGGTTACAGGTATCTGGCCCATTGTGACATCACTCGTGTTCCACTCCCCGTGATGTCACAATGAGGTCACCATTGTGATGTCACTGGCTGTGGGGTTATATTGAGTGACGCTACAGGAAAAGGCTTTGTCTGGAGAGGCTGACTGTGGATTACACAAGACGCGATATTCCTCCAGGCTAAAATGCTGTTTAGATTTCTTCTATTTGTGAGTGTGCTAATAGCATCTGCGGAGGGCGCTCCTATCAACACGCGCCACCATGATTTCAGGGCCTTAATCCCTGCAGGTAAGTGCTGTACCGGATATTCAGCCAATATGGGGTTATTGTTAATAAGTCAGATGATACATTTCATGGAGGATTCATGTGCTACTTGTAATGTTTGGAGTCTTCTCCCATCGTGTATTCCCTATTCCAGGCTCTCAAACACATTGTAAACTTGAATGGGAATCCACTCTGAGCGAAAAACAAGTCACGTGTCTCTGATCTTCATGTGTGTGACTTCATCAATAGTTTTGGGGGAAATAATTACAAATTTAGGGTAATTGTGGAATTTCTCCAACTAGGAATGGTCCTAGGTCTGGTTTCAAAAATGAGATGCAAAATATAATGTATATATTAGTAGCTTTAAATATCTTACATGTTCTTGATCTTTTCTTCCACTAGATTACTTCGGTAGGTTTACTATGCCTGCTGCCATCATCTTCTTCTCTGGATTTTTCTTTGGTGTCATCTGTTCCATCCTATATGGGTAAGTCTTATAATGATTTATGGGCTACCCGGGAGTCTGTATAAGAAATATCACATCTTCAGGTCATCATTCGATTCAGTAAATGATATAATCTAGTGTAGATGTTTAGTGGCTCATAAACTGGGTCTGACCTGCTGGGAGCACAATGGACTTTTCTGTAAAATATTAAAAAAATTGCTCAACAAATTACTGCAGATAGGGATAGATAAAATAAATGAAGAAAAATATATGTTTTTATAACAGTGACTTCTGTTTTATCATTTTAAAGATATGTGAAAAAGAATAATTTCTGGAGAGATGTTACAAGACCAGATTCCATGGATGAAGATATAAAGAGTAGGGCTAATCCTAATGGTAAGTACGGCCGTCACCAATCTGACATTAATATCTGTGTACATACAAATACTTCTTAGTGGCTTTTATATTACGTGGACGCAGTCTACATTGTAAAGCTGAATAATTATGACGCGCCCCCTGGTCCGTGGGGAACCCGGAACCGGGACTTTAAGGATGAGTGCTGGGGGTTGTAGTCCTTGCGTGGCGATGACCCGGTCCCGTGGCTCAGGGTGGTCAGACCAGTGGCGGATTTACTGGTATTGTCCGACTACGCCACCCGTGGATTGCGGTCAGGGCGAACCGCCGCTGCAGGGCAGACCGCTGAGGCTGGTGTGGGTGCAGCAGAGTGTAGTATAACTCCCCACGGGAGGAGTATAGCCTCAGGGCAGTGTGTAGGGAAGATGGGGGTGATGGTGCAAGAGTAGCAGTGACGACACAGAGTCAGTGATGCAGTCCAGGGCCTTTACTCACAGTTCTTATACTCCAGACCACTTCTACAGGTACCGGCTGCCCACCTCGCACTGTGCTCACCAGGTGAGGGGCTCGGCCAACTCCCAGGTATCTCTGAAGTGCTTCACAGGACCCCCTTTGTGTGTCCTTCCTCTTGCCTGTCATACCCCACCAGTGACCACGCTTCTGTCCAGCTGCCTCGGGCCTTGGCGGGCAAACGTGCGTTCCGTTTCCCTGGACCCTATGTGGTGCCTTCCTAGCGGGTGTAGCGAGGGGCTGCGCCACTTGAAATGTCTCAGCCTCCGGTTCCTAGCTGAGGGTAGCTTCGCGCCTCCACTAGTAAGGGATCCGGTACCCTCTCTTGGCCTGACCCCTCTACGCAGGTAGATACGGGCGTGCAGTGGCGATTGGCGGGTCAGCACCCCTGGGGTCCCTTCTTCCTCTGTTCCTGGAGCCTCCTCTGCTCCCCTCTCCTTCCTCTATTTCTCTTTCTCCAGGCTTAGGCCTCCTGACAGGGCCTGCCTGGGGAGCAGAGCCATGCAGCAGCTCTGCTCCCTGACTTCTCTCACAGAACTCACTCACTAAGATGGCCCCCATCTTTTATATCTCTCTCTTGTGCATCCAGGAACTGCTTCCTCTCTGCCCCTGCACTACTGGGTTCCCCCTTCCTGGGTGTTCCCTCACTCCCACTCCAGCCAGGGACAGGGACTGTCGTGCTCATCTCAGGAGCATATCGGTCGCCCTGTCCCCCGGAAATGTGGTGTAGTGCATGTGACGCACCCCCTGGGCCATATTCTTTAGGGGAATACCCGGAGCCGGATCAGATGGGGGTTGTAGTCTCCGAGTGGCTGTGACCCGGTCCGTGCCCAGGGTGTCAAGCTCAGAGTATGTGGCAGTCCTACAGATGTTACAAAGTTCTTTATGTCGACTACGCCACCCGTTGGATTGCGGTCACTACGGCCGCCGCTGCAGCAGGGTCCGCTGAGGCTGATGGTGTTGGTGCAGCTTTAGATAGTATAACCCCCAACGGGAGGGGTATGGCCTCAGGGGGTCAGGTGCAGAGGATGGGGGTTGTGGTGGTGCAGCGTAGATGATAATTAAAGACAGAGTCGGGTTGTGCAGTTCAGGGTGTTTACTTACTGCAGATATTCCGGTCACTCCGGCCTTGAGTGACCACCCGAGCCGTGCTGCGTCCACCAGGTCCTGGATTCAGCCAACCCCCAAGCAAGTCCGGAGCGTGTCCCTGAGCCCTCCTTCTTGTCCTTTCTTCTGGCCGTCCCCACCAGGGATCCACCTAGGTCCAGCTCCCTCGGGCCTTCTGTTGGGAGACCCTTGGCCTTGGGTTCCCTGACCCTACACGTGGTTTGCCTTCGGGGTGGATGTGGTGGGTGGCCGTGGCAGATCCTGCCCACGGCCTCCGGTCTCTGGCTGAGGTATGCTTTAGCCCCCACCAGTTTGGGATCCGGTACCCTATTGCCAACTCTTCACCCTAGGGTTGTACTCGGGTTCTCAGAGTTCCTTCTGTCTCCCCCTCTGGGTCTTTCTTGCTCCACTCTCACTCTCTCTGGGCCTGGGGCTGCTCTTCTCCTCTGCTTTCCTCCACTGCTCTGCAAAAGGCTGACTCCTCACAGACTGACTGACTGACCCTGATCTTAGATGGTGCCCACCTTAAATACTCCCTCTATGTGTGAGCTCAGGTGACCAGCACCCAATGAGCTCCTATCTTTACCCAGGCTGCTCCCCCTATCTGCCCCTACACTACTGGGATGTACCACCCCCCTCCCACTCCAGCCAGGAACAGACTCGGTCGTACCTGCACATTTCTAAGTGGGAGTACCGTTGGTCTGTTCCTCGGAAATGGGATGTGTGTAGTGCATGCAGCTTTCTGAGCTCAGTTCTTGATCCACACTCCATCCTTACCTGGAAGTGAGGTATCGCACCTCTGAGTGAGATGCAATACCTCTGTAGCAACCGAGCCCTCGGGGTGCTACAATTACTCTAATGATATTCTGATTCGTCTCTTTCAATATATGAAATCTATTTAAAAGTAAAAAATGAACTTTTAAAGTAAAAATAATCTCTTACCCGTTCACAACATATGATGTACGCCGAGCTTGAATATTTTCCTGCACATGATGGCTGATTTAATGTGCGGAGCTCTGCCCGCAGCTGTTAAATCCCACTGTTAATCTCTCACAGCAGCATTTAACAATGCAAGGGAGGCCGGACATTATATGCGCCCATCGTCACGCTCATGATGTGATCGTGGCGTGCCAATTGCTTGTCATGACAGCCGTCTGTGTCTGTCATTACGAACCTCCTGTGAAAGCCGGCCGTGGAACTGTGGTATGATCAGACCATGTTCCTATATGGTCAGACACAGCCATTACACAGTACACAGCAGGGGCACATTTATGAGATTATCTCAGCACAGGGACATTTCGTTTAAACACATCCAATTGTGGAAATGATTAATATTCCAAGATCTATTGATTAAAATGTATTTTGTTCGTGGGAAAACCCCTTTAACCAAAAAAAAAAAAAACTATACATGTTTGGTATCTCCGTAATTGTACTGAACTAGAGAATCATATTGCCAGATCTCTTTTACCATAAAGTAAATATGGTAAATAAAAAAAACAAAAAACAATTGTGGAATTACACTATTTTTGCAATTTCAACACACTTGGAATGTTTTTCTTGTCTTCCAGTACAGTATCTGGTAGAATGAATGCTGCCATTCAAAAGTACAATTCATTCTGCAGAAAACAAGCCCTCATGCGGCTATACTGATGGAAAAATAAAAAAGTTATAACTAAGGAGAGGGAAAACAAACAAACAGAAAATCACCATGTCTTGAAGGGGTTAATAGATATAGTAAGTAAATGTACCGTAGACATAGAGGAAACAATCTAGAAGAAACATAGAAGTTTTTCCTTTTGAAATGCTGATTTCACTGTTCTGTGTTACAGGAGAACATGAGGATGAAACAACCATTATAAATGATGAAGCTCCTCATGGACCCATGGCTGAAGAGAGCGATGTCCACACAGACACCAACATCTCTAGTGGTCCCCACTATGTCATAATGAATATGGACCCATATGAGGATGTGATCATCTCCTCTGACGGTAAGTTCTTGGGCTTTCATAACAAGTGCTTAATAGAAAAACTTCTTTATAAAAAAAAAGCTCTAAAAGAAGAAAGTTGATCCTTCTATTTTCATTACTTTATTATAAAATTTAAAGGTTATAAAACCTGTATAATATTAATATTCTTTAACAAATATATAGAAACTTTAATTTTATTAATGCTAATTTCAATGTTCAACATTACAGGAGAAGAAGAGGGTGAAATAAATACTGTAAATGACGATGTTCCTCGTGGACCCATGGCCGAAAACAGAGATGTCCTGGAAAACACCAACATCTCTACGCCTGGACCCGGTTACATAGTCATCAATATGGACCTAGATGAGGATGTGGTCATCTCTTTTGACAGTAAGTTCATTTTTTCTTCATGTGGATAAGTAGAATACTTACTACCATAAATATCATCTCTTCTTCTAATTTACATAACAGGCATAAAATAAAATCTACCGTTAAAAGCAATTTATTATTGAATTGCAGTTAAAGCAATTTTTTGGCCACTACAACATTGCAGCAAAATGCAATAAGAGGCGATCAGAACATCGTATCTACCCCAAGATGGTTTTGGTAAAAATATCATCTCCATGTGCAAAAATATTCAGTCATACAGCCCCATATCCCGAATTTTTTTTTCCAAACTTCCAAACTTTTTTTTTAACACTTAAATTAAAAAAAAAGAAATATACATTTGGCTATCTGCATAATTGTACTGATCTGGAGAAACATATTGCCAGGTCATTTTTACCATAAAATGAACATGGTAAATAAAAAAAATAAACAAGTATGGAATTTCACTTTTTTTGCAATTTCAATGCACTTGGAATTTTTTTCTCATATTCCAGTACAATATGTGGTAGAATGAATGGTGACATTCAAAAGTACAACTCATCTCCGCAAAAAATAAGTCCTCATACGACTATATGGAAGGAAAAATAAAAAAGGAGGAGAGGAAACAACAAACACGAAAAAATGATAATTCGCCATGTCATGAAGGGGTTAATAGATTTTACAAGTGAATGTAGACATGGAGGAAACAATCTAGAAGAAACATAGAAGTTTTTTCTTTTGAAATGCTGATTTCACTGTTCTATTTTACAGGAGAACATGGGGATGAAACAACCATTATAAATGATGAAGCTCCTCATGGACCCATGGCTGAAGAGAGCGATGTCCACACAGACACCAACATCTCTAGTGGCCCCCACTATGTCATAACCAATATGGACCCATATGAAGATGTGATCGTCTCCTCTGACAGTAAGTTCATTTTTTCTTTGTGGATTAGTACCATGAATATCATCTCTTCTTCTAATTTACATAACATGCATAAATTAAAATCTACTATTAAAAGCAATTTATTATTGAATTTCAGTTAAAGCAATTTCCAGTATTTTCCGGCTCTCCGACCCCAGACTGACAGTAGAATCAATGTCCATTAATGAACAACTAATCTTATAACCACTGTCTTTTTCAGAACAAGAGGACAGAGAACAGATTCCACCTCCTCCTCTGAATCCTTCTCCATCTACTACTCTGCCTCCTCAAAATTTTGATAAAGATCTTGACCTGGACAAAAACATTGAGAAAACTAACCTCCTCATGAAGATTGTCTTTCAGGAACTTCTAGCTTATGCCAGCCAAAACCAAATGTAAGTTCTTAGAGCTTATGTGTATGTTTTATGATGTATGTTATATTTTAGTATTAACAGGCAATAGGCTAAATAATTAGAATTGGGCACTAACGACCTAAACATGGAAAGCATTATATTTCTTTATACAAGCAAAATCATCAATCTGTGAGCCAAGACTTGCTGGACTACATGAGAATGGGTGTTATTCTTGAATCACAAATATGATACAATATAAATTATCTCTAATAGATCACAATATACAGTATAACAAAAATGGCTGATCACTTGACTAACAAATTAAAAACACGAAGTAGAGTGGATGGTAATGGCAAAAACAATAAAATGAATATTTAATCATGATCACATTATGCATATACAGCAATACTGGCTTAAAATGCAAATTTAATCACAGGAGCTGATGGCACGATAAAAAGTGCTCAATATCAACAAACAAATGTACGTCCCGGTGCAATAAGCAAGTGCTCGTACCAATATTAAGGCTTATTAATGCACAAAAGTAATAGCAAAAAGTCATGTCAGTGCCAAGTACATTTAGACATGCTGTAGTACCAGAAATGCCAGACCACTACTTCAACCCTGACAGTCATTTCACCATCACAGCTTTTTCAAGGAGTTAAAGGAAAAGGGGTGGAGTGCTGTATATGGTTGTATATGTATCTATCATATGTACCATGAGGGAGTGATTGCTAGTAAGTGGTAGTCTAATCCGACAAGATCAAAAAAATAATAGGCAGGGTACAATTCCTATCACAGCAATGATAAGGTGTAGAACATACCTGAACATAGACATTAAATAATGGCCACTATATATTACATAGTACTGTATTATAATCTAGAGATAATGGATAACATGTAAACTTCTTCTGTTGCCAAACTCATTATAGTCTGTTGCCATGTACGTACATTAATCTTTACTCTTTTGCTGACTTTGTAACATATATTTTCCAGGTGAGGCAGAGCGGGGTCTCGCTGTGTTCCCACAATGAATATGGGATCCAGCTGGAGATGACAACTGTACATCAACACAAAGAGGCAGATTCCAGGCTTGGTTTCTGTTCTCTTCAATGAATACAACATTTACTGGACTTTCCGCAGCTAGATGCACTCACAGAACAAGTGAGTTTCCTTCTGCATCACAAGATAGATTCCGGGATCGGTCTCTGAACTCAACCACTGGATATGACATTTACTGGACTTTCTGCAGCTAGATGAGATACCTACTGCACAAGAGACAGATTCCGAACTCGGTCTCTGATCTCAACCACTGGATACGACATTTCATGGACTTTCTGCAGCTAGATATAATCACGAATCAAGTGATTTACCTGCTGCACCATGAGACAGATTCCGGGCTCGGTCTCTGCTCTCATCAATGAACATCTACAGCCTAAGGGAAGGGCAGTCCTTCAGCAAAGGTTCCCTAGAGGTTTCCTCCACTGGGGGTTTTTCCTCTCCTGAGTCCTGAAGGTTGACTCTTCGTGAGTCAAAGTCCCTTTGTCATCATTATTATCGGGGCACATTTTAGGGCTATTGCCCTGACTTCTAATGGGAGCTTCTACATAACCCAACTTGAATGAAGTTAATAAAGAAGTCAATCAATAATATGTAACAGTGTAACAGAGCTTCAATCGAACTTAACAATACAGCAGAATATACATATCACTGCGAGGAGGGAATATTTTATGTAGTCATTAAACACATGGCGACTTATATACATGTTTTCTCACAAACTAATTTGCCACAAATGTAATGTTCCTCATTAATCATGCACATCTTCTTTGGACTGATTTAGAGGTCTGGGTCCTCTGGATCGACCAGGACTTTAACGCCACTGCACACTATACCATCATGGCACACATAATGACATCAGAAGGTTGCGACATGCGTCACCCAAGGTTGCACACGTACAATCATGGCGCACATACTGACATCAGAACGTTGCGACGTGCGTCACCCAAGGTTTAGTTATTGCCTCTGGGGATGCACATCAGTGGCAACATGCTCAGCGATGGCATGGTTCACAAAAATGTCAGAGGCCTGTTTGAGCTGGAAGTTCCAACGCAGGGTGAAGAAGACAGAAAAAGATGCTTGCAACCAGCAAGGCCAGTTGTAGACAAAGTGGGGCCCTGGGCATAAGTTTAAAGTGGGTCCTAAATGCTAACATATTGCACCATCACACTCAAACATTTAGGTTGCATTTACATGTGCTGAGTTTAGGCCTTTAAATGAGAGTGATCGAGAATATTGAAGTCGTTCAGTGCTTGTTTCCTGGCCATTTTACCCTGTTGAGGGAGAATGATGGGCACAGAACGATCACTAGTAGATCAATCTGTCCCTATAAAGTATCGTATTATCAGCAGCACATCTGCAGTTCACATCGGGCGATGTGCTGCAGAAAACAATGGTTTTTGTTCCATCATAAATAATCCAATCACCCAATAAATGAGTAGCTTGAGTTTGCTTGTTTGTTGGGCGATAACTGACATTTTTACACCTATGAACTCTCGTCTGCTCTGCTGGGATTTATAAATGTGGATGCTACATACTCAAACACTGAATGTTACACACATATACAGTGGGTACGGAAAGTATTCAGACCCCTTTAAATTTTTCACTCCTTGTTTCATTGCAGCCGTTTAATAAATTCTAAAAGTTAATTTTTTTTCTCATTAAAGTACACTCTGCACCCCATCTTGACTGAAAAAAAACAGAAATGTAGAAATTTTTGCAAATTTATTAAAAAAGAAACACTGTATACATACATATAATATGCTTTTTGATATCTCTAGCACTTTGTCATTTATTAGCTGCTACCTTATTGCTATGACCATCTACTCTTATATGGAGATTTGACATTTTATCAAGTCATAGAAAACGTGAAACGCATCATCTGAGGGAATAACATCAGAATGATTTCTCTTATCAAGATCTTGATTTGATTATCTACATTTATTTCTGCATCTACTATAATGTAGTTTTGTCTGTAGTAGCTATTTGTGCATTTATTATATTTATGATTATTATTCTTTCTCTACTGGCTTACTGCTAATAGTGCGGTATATCCATGAATATTATTTGGGGATAGAATTTGATTATGCTGTAGGAGATTACTAGTGTATGTTAAGATCTGGTGAGCAATGAGTTGATAACCTCTATTATTCTTATTAGACATTATGTCATGTCCATCATTATTATTTTCCTGTATTTTTATCCTGACCTGTCCTCGTTGATGGCGGGGAACTGGCCACCCGCCGTCCGCAATGATGCTTTTTAGGAAATGAGGCAATTTCTGCCCGCAGCCTTTCTTTTTCTTTTTCTACACAGGGCCGCGCTTTCGCTCGTGCATTGCGGCGCCCTGGTGGTGTCGCGGTCTGTGCGTCGTTGCCTGGGTGATGGGGGGGGATGACGTTGTTCCTCCTCCTCATCTTGTGGGCTGCGCGCCGGGCCGCGTCATCACGAGGGACTGCGCGCCGATTGGTGACCAGTACACTTCATTCATATAAATAGGACCCACCTCTTACCATAACCACGTCTCATGACGAAGCCGAGGCGAAACGCGCATTGAGGCATTTGGTTGACTGTCACCACAAGTCTCAGGTCTCCCACCATCACTCAAGGTATGTACATTGAATTGACATCTACTCCACTGGTTAGCATGCCACACTACTACTACTAGATGACCAAATTACATGCTAGTTATCATCTTACACGCACTAGTTTAGCACAAATACCCTCTGGTATCTAATTGACATTAATTGATTTTTATTGGATTGAGCTATATTATTGCATATTAATTATAAGCTTTTTATACTTCTAGCTACCATGTGATTTTTGTCTATCCTGGATATCTTACTTATACTACCATATTATCCAGAGCTGCTGGATTTGCACTGTTTCAACTATATCAGGTATACTCATATTATAGCCTATGGAGTGTTTATAGTGACCTGGGATTGTTAGTGCAGTCCTGTTCCTGTCACTTATTGGGATTATAAACCCTGTATCCCCTATTGTTTTAGCTGTTCTTTTCCCAACACCTCTCATGTGATGTTTCATATAAAGAAATATTTTTGTATCTAATAAAATTATAATATATTCTATATATCTCCCGATGTGTCTTAGGTATTTATTTATTTTTCTTTGTTAAGTTATTATTCATATGATTACCCTAATGATACCTATTAGACTCTAAGTTAGGTTTTTGTTTCGTTATCTGGAGATTGCATTTCACCCTTTGGTGATTTGCTTTTTTTTAGGTTATTACTTGATTGCATTGTTTTTGCAGATTCCTTAACAGGATTTATGGACTTTAGAAAGAGAGATAAAGCCCGAGTTATTCAACTTGGGACGGTGTTTTTTGAGAAGTCAACTACTTCTAAAGATACAAGTGACATTAAAGACTTGAAGCAGCAAATTAAAGATCTACTTAAAAAAAGAATAAAACTCAGGTGGAATAAAGCCGCCCTACAAAAATTATCTGTGTAAAGATATTATACCCAGAGGGCTCCGTATCCAACTGTTCCCTACTTTGCATAGTGAGGATTCAGTATTCACAGGTAAGTGGGAGGAGACGCTTACCAAATGCTCCCGTACTCTACTGGAAATTCTCATTGGTGCTGACAAAAAGGCACTAGAACATATTGAAAAATAGATTGATGCCTTGCGAGAGAAAATTCAGTCTTCACTTTCGACTGATGAGTATAAAAATTTTGATCTATCACTGGAGGAGGAGCTTTCTAAATGGGAATCTGAGATCCAGGCCTTTAAAACTAAAAGTATCTTAGAGATTTTGAGGATTATCAATCCAAAAACTTCTACCATTGGCACCATAAAAACAAGCATAATAAATTGCTACCTAGGTCTCAATCGGCCTCCAGCATTTCGTCTACTTCTGAGGAAGAATGTGGAGGGCATTTTTTAGACAAACGGGCCATGCCCGGCGAGGCAATGCCCACAAATACTTTTCAACAACTCAGGACTTCATATTCACAAAGAAAAAAACATTCATACCACTTCAGGCAAAAGAAAGCAAACAAAATCTAAAAGGTAATTAATTTATCCAAATATAATCTATCTAAGTCACAAATTGAGGTGCTATCTAGGGGCCTTTCTTTCTCACCGGTGGAGGGATATGATCATTTTACCACCATTAAAGATCTGGAATTATGTGCTCGCAAGCTTATTTTTAAGAAGCATTTTAGTCCCTTAGCTCATAGACCAGAAATGCTCTCTTCGGATACGGAGATCCAGGCTATACAGGATCTTGAATCATTGGCAGCAGAACAGAGCAATGATGACATGGTGAAACTCCCTACACATTTGTACAGACGCTCACGTGTGTTCCCGCCCCTGTCCGTTTGTTCCCAGGTTGATATTTTTGTTAAGCTTGTTAAAAAGGACCTCCTCCAACTGAAGGAGGGAGTCTTTGGTGATAACCGATCCCGATCACACAGACAAGCCATTCATGAACTTAAAAATCTTAGGAACATTGTAATCAAAAGGGCGGACAAGGGCTGGAACGTCGTGTTATGGCCTATTCAAGCATATGAACTAGAGGCCTTTAAACAGCTTAATAACGTTAATTGCTACAGGAGGTTAGATACCATTCCCACTGTAGCCTTTACAAGAGAATTTTCACATTTACTTGAAGATGCTGTAGAAAATTCAGTTACTCCTCCAAAAATGAAAGAGGCTCTGCTATTGGAATATCCAATAGTGCCGACCTTTTACTTGCTGCCTAAGGTTCACAAGGACCCCCTCCGCCCGCCCGGTAGACCAATCGTGTTGGGCATTGGGGGTCTTTGTGAACCCATATGTAAATTTGTGGACTTTTATCTGCAGAGGTGTGTGGAGACTCTCCCATCCTTTGTAAAGGACACAACTGACATCCTGAGACGTCTCGATGGGATTGTTCTTGAAGAGGACATGTGGCTTGTCACCTGCGACGTGGAGTCCCTATACACTTCGATACGTCACGACCAGGGCATGACGACTGTGAAATTTTTTCTGACCATGACTAATCTAGACTCAGATCTTGTATCATTTATTCTCTCCCTTCTGGACTTCATTCTTAGACACAACTATTTTGTGTTTAAGGACCGCCCCTTCCTACAGCTCCAGGGCACGGCAATGGGGGCGTCCTGTGCGCCCTCTTATGCCAACCCGTTCCTGGGGCTGTGGGAGAGGGATACGGTCCTTAGTATATCGGGTCATGAAGCCGTCATGTCCTGGTCAAGATATATTGATGATGTATTATTCATCTGGAAGGGCTCCACGTCGCGACTGGATGCATTCCTTAACAGTCTGAATAATAATATCTTTAATATTCATCTTACATGGAAATATAGCCAGACATCAGTTGACTTTTTGGACTTATTAATCACTAGATCCAGGAACAATAGGATTGAGACAGACATTTTTAGGAAAGAAACCTCTACTAATGCCCTGTTACATTATTCCTCCTCACATCCACCTAAACTTAAGAGCTCTATCCCTGTAGGCCAATTTTTATGAGCACGACGCATCTGCTCTAATGATGATAAATTTCATCAACAAGCATATGATCTATCCCGCAGGTTTCAAGATAGGGGCTATCCAAATCAGGATATCAAACGTGGTTTCCTGAGAGCCAAAACTACCAATAGACGACACTTATTATCCGGCCCCAAAAATAAATAAAGTTCTACTGACACAACACCAAGATTTATCACAACATTTAATGTCAATTGGATTAACATCAGAAAGATTTTCTCTAAACATTGGCCTATTTTGCTCATGGACCAACAACCATTGATAATGTGGCGTAGAGCCAAGACTCTCGGAGACATAGTCTCTAGAAGCCATTATGTCCCCCCCAAAAATCAGTTTCTTTTTGGCAGTAAGGGTCCACCATGGGTTGTTTCCCCTGCGGTAGATGCTCAATATGTAAATACATCACCAAAACAGTAGAGTTTTCAGATTCCGGCAAAGAAAATTTTTTTTAAATTTTGCATCATATCACATGTGAAACAGAAGCGGTCATTTATCATATTAGATGCGCCTGTGGTCTTGTCTACATAGGCATGACCACAAGACTTCTTAAAATCCGCATTCAAGAGCATATTAGGGACATAAAAAATGCCGCTACCTGTTCGGATCCCCAACAGCTCAAAACTATCCCCAGACACTTTCTCGATGCCCACAGCTGTAGCCCTAAGGGTCTTTCGGTTCGAGGCATCGATAGAGTGTATATGGGTATAAGGGGAGTTAATATTAAACAAAACCTGCTCCAAAAGGAGACACGTTGGATCACTGTGTTGGATACGGTTACGCCCTCTGGTCTGTAAGCTTCAAGTCTTTCTTATAACTTTTCGAATATCAGCGCTATTTTAATGATGGGATCCTATATGTGTGGTTTTTATCTTTGTTACATAAATTTTTTGCTTCTGTTTTTCATTTTTCTTTTTGTACTGAGATTGTCACTAATGATATGCTTTTTGATATCTCTAGCACTTTGTCATTTATTGGCTGCTACCTTATTGCTATCACCATCTACTCTTATATGGAGATTTGACATTTTATCAAGTCATAGAAAACGTGACACGCATCATCTGAGGGAATAACATCAGTATGATTTCTCCTATCAAGATCTTGATTTGATTATCTACATTTATTTCTGCATCTATAATGTAGTTTTGTCTGTAGTAGCTATTTGTGCATTTATTATATTATTTATGAATATTATTCTTTCTCTACTGGCTTACTGCTAATAGTGCGGTATATCCATGAATATTATTTGGGGATAGAATTTGATTAGGCTGTAGGAGATTACTAGTGTATGTTAAGATCTGGTGAGCAATGAGCTGGTAACCTCTATTATTCTTATTAGACATTATGTCATGTCCATCATTATTATTTTCCTGTATTTTTATCTTGACCTGTCCTCATTGATGGCAGGGGACTGGCCACCCCCCGTCCGCAATGATGCTTTTTAGGAAATGAGGCAATTTCTGCCCGCAGCCTTTCTTTTTCTTTTTCTACACAGGGCCGCGCTTTCGCTCGTGCATTGCGGCGCCCTGGTGGTGTCGCGGTCTGTGCGTCGTTGCCCGAGTGATGGAGGGGTGACGTTGTTCCTCATCCTCCTCGTCTTGGGGGCTGCGTGCCGGGCCGCGTCATCTTAGGGGGCGCGGCATCGCGAGGGGCTGAGCGCCGATTGGTGACCAGTACACTTCATTCATATAAATAGGACCCACCTCTTACCATAACCACGCCTCCTGACGAAGCCGAGGCGAAACGCACGTTGAGGCGTTTGGCTGACTGTCACCACAAGTCTCAGGTCTTCCACCATGACTCAAGGTATCTACATTGAATTGACATTTACTCCACTGGTTAGCATGCCGCACTACTACTACTAGATGACCAAATTACATGCTACTTATCATTTTACACGCACTAGTTTAGCACAAATACCCTCTGGTATCTAATTGATATTAATTGATTTTTATTGGATTGAGCTATATTATTGCATATTAATTATAAGCTTTTTATACTTCTAGCTACCATGTGATTTTTGTCTATCCTGGATATCTTACTTATACTACCATATTATCCAGAGCTGCTGGATTTGCACTGTTTCAACTATATCAGATATACTCATATTATAGCCTATGGAGTGTTTATAGCGACCTGGGATTGTTAGTGCAGTCCTGTTCTTGTCACTTATTGGGATTATAAACCCTGTATCCCCTACTGTTTTAGCTGTTCTTTTCCCAACACCTATCATGTGATGTTCATATAAAGAAATATTTTTGTATCTAATAAAATTATAATATATTCTATGTTATTATTCATATGATTACCCTAATGATACCTATTAGACTCTAAGTTAGGTTTTTGTTTCGTTATCTGGAGATTGCATTTCACCCTTTGGTGATTTGCTTTTTTAGGTTATTACATACATTTATATGTATACACAGAGCACATATACATACATATAGACATGTGTACATACATAGGCAAATGCACATACAGAGCACATACATATGGGCAGACATGCATACCCAGATCACATACATACAGACACATGTATATACAGATCACATACCTACACATGTATACACAGAGCACATACATACATATAGACATGTGTACATACATAGGCAGATGCACATACAGAGCACATACATACGGGCAGACATGCATACACAGATCACATACATACCGACACATGTATATACAGATCACATACCTACACATATATGCACAGAGCACATACATACATACACATGTGAGAGGCTGGACAGGAGCTTTTTCACCCTCAAAAATATGTCGAGGCAAATTATTTAAAGTTATTTGTGTAATTGGCAGCACAGTGGCTCAGTGGTTAGCACTGTTTTACAGCGCTGGGATCCTGGGTTTAAATCCCACCAAGGACAACATCTGCAAGGAGTTTGTATGTTCTCCCCGTGTTTTCGTGGGTTTCCTCCGGGTTCTCCGGTTTACTCCCACACTCCAAAAGACATACTGATAGGGAATGTAGATTGTGAGCCCCAATGGGAACAGTGCCCATAATGTCTGCAAAGCACTGTGGAATTAATGGCACTACATAAGTGAGTAAAATAAATAAATAAAAATAAACGAACCCAAAATGTGCCTGCAATATTAACCACTGGCCACCAGAGGTCACTGTATTCCCCTTGATAGGTTCAGATTTCCCTTGGTCTGCAGGATCCGGTTTTCAGGGATGTCAGGGTTAACACCTAGCCAGGGAGGGAGAGAGAAGTGACTGGGCACAAACAGGAGACTAGATCCAGGATTACTTAGTGTTGATTGGACAGAGTGTGGAGCAGGCTGTGTGCAGAGAAGGTGGAGACTGCAGTATACTGGTTCAGTGTGTGTGCAACTACAAGGCTCAGCATGTAAGGAGCTAGTTACAGAGGCGGCAGGACAGCACAGGCATTTGGGGACCTTTGCATCGAGGAAAAGCTTAGAAGTCTGGGAAAAGTACGGTCCAGCAGAAAAGGGGGACCTTGGGAAGAAGGTAGCGCCTGCTGTGAGTACTAAAAACAGGGAGCTTAGTCTCAACGAGCCGCCCCTGGGATTGTCTTAGCTAAAAGCTCTGGATATCGGGATCAGTAGGTAACGAATGCACCCGAATAACCCCACCCCTAAGAAAACGCAGGCAATTAGAACATCTCCCCATGTCCCTTGCAAAACCTGGAAAAACACAGACTGTAATTCTGGAATGGATCCGGTATATTGTGTGGAAGATGGAAAAGGAGAATGTACAACCTATTATCCCCTGTTTACCAGTTTGTCCGTATATAAAATGGACATTGTTTATAAGGACTGATCTGGCTTATTGAATGAAACGGGAGCGAAACTGCACTAAGTGGAACCGACGATGGAAGCAGCAGATCAAGCTACAATAACACAGACGCCCCCCAACAACACAAAATTTCCTGTAGCTGGCCCCGACGTGAAAATGGCGGACGGCTCATACTACTACCACCGGGGGCCAGGTTACACAAACACACACAAACATGTATACACAAAGTACAAACATACAGACATGTAAACACAGAGCACATACATACAGACACATGAATAGATAGAGTGCACATACATACTGACATAAGTATACACAGAGCACATACATACAAAATAAGTATTTGATACACTGCCGATTTTGCAAGTTTTCCCAACTACAAAGAATGGAGAGGTGTGTAATTTTTATTGTAGGTATACTTCAACTGTGAGAGACAGAATCTTAAAAAAAATCAAGAAAATCACATTGTATGCAGAAGTAGTGCTGTTGCTTCCAAAGCATCCAGCAACTGTCACAAATAACACAAGCAAAGAAGACAGGAAGTGTTGTGCTTCAAAAGCATCCAGCAACTTGAGGGGTTAACACAGTCACAGGAGACAGGGAGTGTTTTAGCAGAGCCTGAGGGGGATTGTGGGGAACTTGTTAATGTAGTCTGGCTGAAGCCGAAGAGAAAGGTGGTGATGTGTTATCTGGATCTGACAGAAGGCGGATGAACAGGATTCAGATCAGGAGAGAAACTAAACACAGGTCAGATAAACTCCCTGAACTAACCGTGCAGAATATTATTGGGCAGGAAGATAAGTACTGGAAGAAATTGTGTCACAGGGATCATCTCCCTCATCAAACCCTCCCCCCTCCATCTCCATGTAGGATAAAGAATGCTGTGTACTATTGTGTCCTTGTAAAGGAAAAGCCTGTGGTTGTGTAAGCATAGAAGTGTGCTTCTAAGAGATCTAATCTATGCTGAATTATGCTACTGAAGAGACTGTAATACTGTGCCTTGTGAAGAAACTACTGTATTGTTACTGGAGCCAGTTGCTCAAGAAACTCAGACTGTACTGTAATGAAGATTGTTGCTGTAATATCCCTGAATGGCACCCAGCTCATCCATTAATGCAAAAATGGATGAGCTGGGTGAGAAAGAAGCTGAAGACGTCATGGGGACATTCCTCCAGGAGCTAACACAGATTCTAACCAGGTTCAAATTGGAGAATGGACGGACGGCACCAATTAACAAAAAGCGGGAATCTCCGTCCGCAGACAGAACTACAGGAATTGAAAGAAAAATTGAAAGCCCTAACAACAGCCCTGCAGGAATCAACCAAAACCTCTGAACGGGTGACAGACTCAGACAGAACCTTTACCCTGCTCAGGTTAGATAAATCAGGAAGACAGTCCTCTTTAGCACCACAAATCACTATAAGGAAAGAATTCAAGATCCTGGGACAGATTGGAGAGTGTGAACAGAAAGAGAAACTGTCTTATATGAACTTGTTGCACCATTGAAAAAAGCCTTGGACAGGCTGAAACGTCTTGTGTGAGTTGTGGAATAAATCAACTGATTATCAACACGTGAGTGCCGGGATTTTCTTTTCCTACAGACATTGTTTTCCACGTGCACCACTCTAGCTATACGGAGTGCCGACTATTCCTTTTTGATACTGAACAGAAAGAGAAACTGTCTTATATAAACTTGTTGCACCAGATCGATGCAGGCTTACCGAAAAGCTACCAGTCAGATGAGATCGTTGAGGGGGTGGTGAAAGTGATCAGCCCAGGACTGAACCCCCATAGTATGCTAGAAATGAAGAGTGAATTGACCTTGCAACAGCTGAAGTTGATTTTAAAAGGGCACTATAAAGAAGAGAGTACTTCAGAATTGTTCCACCAACTCATTAACCTCTCACCAGTGGCGTACCGCCAATGGCGGCAGACCACGCCACTGCTATGGGGCTCGTGGCCGGAGGGGGCCCGTGAGGGCCCCAAGCAGCATGGTAACGAGGAGGATAGGTGAGTAGGAGGTTGCGGCGGCAGAGGAGCGGGTTGCGGCAGTGGAGGAGCGGAGCACACACAGTAGCCGCTGCTGCAGCTATCACGTGTGCCCGCTGCTAAAGGGACATGAATATTCCCTCTTCTCCACTCCTATGGGCGTGGAGAAGACGGAATATTCATTCTCTTTAGTAGCGGGCACGGAAGAGAGCTGAGCCCCGGCTCCTGCTGTCAGTGCAGAGGAGTGAATGTGCCGGCAGCAGCTCACCTCGGGCTTCTGAGAGCGGGCGCTGCTGAGATGCCGACATGAGCTGCTGCTGCAGACAGGACGCAGCGCTGGAGCAGAGGTGAGGAAGGAAGGTGAGTATAAGTGTTTATTGTTTTATGTGCAGTGATTGGGGGGATGAGGAAGTCACACATACCAGGATACTTGGATTAAGGAGGCCACACATACCAGGAATGGGGGATTGAGGAGGCCACACATACCAGGAATGGGGGATTGAGGAGGCCACACATACCAGGATTTGGGGATTGAGGAGGCCACACGTACCAGGATTGGGGGGTTGAGGAGGCCACACGTACCAGGATTGGGGGGTTGAGGAGGCCACATGTACCAGGATTTGGGGATTGAGGAGGCCACACGTCCCAGGAATGGGGGATTGAGGAGGCCACACGTCCCAGGAATGGGGGATTGAGGAGGCCACACATACCAGGAATGGGGGATTGAGGAGGCCACACATACCAGGATTTGGGGGTTGAGGAGGCCACACATACCAGGATTTGGGGGTTGAGGAGGCCACACATACCAGGATTGGGGGGTTGAGGAGGCCACACATACCAGGAATGGGGGATTGAGGAGGCAACACATACCAGGATTTGGGGGTTGAGGAGGCCACACATACCAGGATTTGGGGATTGAGGAGGCCACACATACCAGGATTGGGGGGTTGAGGAGGCCACACGTACCAGGATTTGGGGATTGAGGAAGCCACACATACCAGGATTTGGGGATTGAGGAGGCCACACGTACCAGGAATGGGGGATTGAGGAGGCCACACATACCAGGAATGGGGGATTGAGGAGGCCACACATACCAGGATTGGGGGGTTGAGGGGGCCACACATACCAGGGATTGTGGGATTGAGGGGGTCACACATACCAGGGATTGGGGGATTGAGGAGGCTACACATACCAGGGATTGTGGGGGCCACACATACCAGGGATTGTGGGATTGAGGGGCCACACCTACAAGGATGGGGAAATTTACCAGTAGCTGCTGCATTTCCCACCCTAGGCTTATACTCAAGTCAATAGGTTTTCCCATTTTTATGTGGTAAAATTAGGGGCCTCGGCTTATATTCGGGTCGGCTTATTTAAAATATACGGTATTTTAAAATCAGTGAGTACGTGGTGCCCATAATACTGCAGGACTGTGGCGTGCATTATACTATATGGGGGCTGCATTTTACCCTATGGGGTGTGTAATATACTGTATGGAGGACTATGGGGAGTGCATTATATTCTATGGAGGACCATGGGAAGTTCATTATACTATATGGAGGATTATGGGTGGCGCATTATACTATATGGAGGTTTATGGGGGAGCATTATACTATATGGAGGATTATGGGGGCGCATTATACTATATGGAAGATTATTGGTGGTGCATTATACTATATGGAAGGCTATGTGGGGCCATTATAATATTTTGAGGGCTATGTGGGGGGCCATTATACTGTATGAAAGCAATTATACAGTGTGAAGGTTTGTGTGGGGTCCATTATACTGTTTGGAGGGCTGTGTGGGGGCCATTATACTGTTTGGAGGGCTGTGTGGGGGCCATGAGAGTGTATGGAGGGCTCTGTGGGGTTCACAGTTGGGGGATTATACTGTGTTAGAGTCACCATACTTTGCCGTGGGAGTTGAAGTGGGGTACAATAGGGTCATTATACTGTGCATGTGGAGGAATGCACCATAGAGGTATCATACTGTTTGGGGGGCACTTTTGTTGGCATCATACTTTATGGGGGCAATGAAGGAGGAATCTACGACTTCAGAAGGAGGTAAATTACTATGCAAAGGCTGGAAAGTTATGAGATCTGCTCTTCTGTGACACAAATATTTATTTTTTGTGGTGGGGGGCCCAATTAGAGCTTCTGCTATGGGGCCCCATGACTTCTATGTACGCCCCTGCCTCTCACAAAAAAATAATGAATCACCCCAAAGTTTCTTGTTCAGAGCAATTGAACGGAAGGATAGACTGTTGTTTGTATCCAGAGATGTAGAAGTGAAGTTTGATGCTAGGCTAGTCCAGAAGAAGTTCTTGAGATCATTGGGAACGGGGTTAATCAGCAAAGACATCAAGTTGCAGCTGAAACAGTACCTAGAATATCCTTTCATTCTGGACGAAGTACTAATTGAAAAAAATGAATGGGGCAGGTAGTTTGGAGTCAGAGAGCAAACAGAAGAAAAAGGCTCTGCTCCTAAAATCACCAAAATGAGTCAGCTGAAGTTGGAGACCCCCAATGGCCAGTACGAAGATCATCATGGAGACCATCCAGTGCCACCTCTGAGAGGGAACCATAAATCACCAACAAAAGGAAGGACCGCCAACACTGACTGGGAGGAAGTAATAGGAGAACTGCGAGCCGAGTTGATTGAGGTGAAAAAGTTGATTCGTTCCAGGCCACAACCTGTGTCCCTCAGACACAGGAATTGGTGCCAAAACAGAAGATACCCGGTTTGTGAAGCATGCCGTTCATCAAATCAGAGTACGGTGTGTGTCCACTGTCTAAGATGTGGTGAGGAAGGACATTATGCCAAGGAATGCCAATGGTCACGGTCATTTGGGTTAAAAGACAGGAGGTTGCCAGTGCGGGGCAACTGGTAACCGTGACATGGAGGAGGCCCCAGAAGCAAATACAAATCTCACCAAACCCCAGAACGGCGCATGAGGTAAAACGGCTGCGTCAGTACTATCCCCAAGTGTGTTCCCATCTACAACAGCTGCAAGAGATACAGAGGCATCAGTTACTTAATGCCCAGAGCGGAGGTCAAACGATGTACTCCTGGGAGGAGGATTCCTCGGTCAGTAGAGATTGCCTAATCAGTGAAAGGTGCTTTCTACAGTGCCAGCTAAATGGACTCTTGGTAAAAGCACTGTGGGACACAGGAGCCCAAGCGAGCCTTTTAAATGAAGAATGGAGAAGGCGCTATCTGCCACATACCTGCCTTCGGTTGCTAAAAGAACTCTTAGGACCAGTGAAACTCCACAGCAACTTTTTTGGATCAAGTGAAACTCCACAGCAAAGATGTCAACCAGACTGAAATCCCTTTCATAGGCTGGGTGGAAGTGACTTTCCAACTGAGGGCCATGAAGAACAACAACACCAATCAGCTTTTGGTACCTTTTCTCATGACCAGTGATCAGAACGTGGCATAGACTCCTATCCTTTGTTATAATGTAATCAGTGAGGTCATCACGAAACACAAGTCAGGGACGCTGGTGGTGGATGAAATTGTCACATCACTTGCTATACCCAACGCCGTGGCGGAAAATGTGATTCATAGAGTAAAGAAAGCACAGAATACAATGGACCTAAAAGAAGTCAAGGTAGACTTGCGCCCAACCTTCATCCCTACAAACCAAATGGTGAGGGTGAGGTATGGAGTCCGGGTAGAACCGGGAAGAAAAATCCAGAAAAAACTGTTTGTGCCAAAAGACTCCTCAGAACTTCCGGAAGGCCTAGTTCAAGGTGAGACTGTGCTTACGATTTCTACTGGTGGGTTTGCTCTAGTGACAGTACTGGTGATGAATAGTACGAAACATGAAATTAGACTGGATCCAAAGACTGTGTTAGGTCACATTGAAACCATTAAAACGGTATATCCAGCCAGTGTAAGACCCTCCCAGAGGTCTACCTTGAATTCAGTCTCCCCACCAAGGAACAGGAGTTGCCCAGGGGAGGAAATTGCACTACCCTCCTCAGGGTCCTGGGATCCCCCAATATCCCTGGAACACTTGTGTGCTAAAGATATAGGGGTAGCAAAACAGATGCTGAGAGAAGAGTGTCATTCTCTAAAGATGACTCTGATATAGGCTGTATCCCGTCGTTGCAATAGAAAATCAATTTGAAAGACACGACCCAAATAACCAAAAGTTACATGTCTGCGCCAAAACCATTACACCGTGAAGAGAATGAGTATTTACAAGATCTAATCAACAGAAGTTGGGTCCAAAAGTTGAAGTCGTCTTATTCCTCTCCTATGGTTTGTGTTAGGATGAAGGACGGTACGTTGAGACTCAGCTGTGATTACCGGTAACTAAACCAAAAGTCAGTACCTGATCGGCACCCGATATCAAAGATTCAAGATATGCTGGATAGCTTATCAGGAAGTATCTGGTTCTCAGTCCTCGATCAGCGTAAAGCATACCATCAAGGGTTTGTTGAAGAGTCCAGTAGACCCTTGACAGCATTCATCACAAGGTGGGGGTTATATGAGTGGATCCGCATACTGTTTGGGCTCAGTTCAGCTCCAGCTGAATTTCAGTGGAGCATGGAGACCTGTTTGGAATGATTGTTATCTGCCAGCCTTACTTGGATGACAATGTGGTACACAGCAAAACCTTCCGGGAGCATGTTGAACACATCAGGACCGTATTACAGCAGTATCAACAACACGGAGTTAAGTTGACCCCAAAGAAGTGTGAACTGTTCAAAAGTCCGATTGCTAGGGAAAATTGTGTCCGGAGAAGGATATACCATGGACCCAGCAGAAATCGCTCTGGTACTGGCCTTAAAAGACAAGCGGCCCTCTACTGTCATGGAGTTGAGGCAGATCTTAGGATTCCTCTCTTTCTATCGTACTTACGTTCGGAACTTCTCCAGGATTGCCGCCCCGCTATACCTCCTATACAGAGAATGGGCTGTTGGGATGACGGACTTAAAAGAAACAACGCCATTTCGTCCCAACAGCCCATTCTGTGTACAGCAGACCGCCAGGAGGTATTGGAAGAACTAGTAGATTACCTAGTAAAACCCACCATATTGGGATATCCTGATTTCAACTTACCATTTGTTCTTCATTGTGATGCTTCTCAAGTTGGACTGGGAGCTGCCCTGTATCAGCATCAAGATGGAAAATTGAGAGTCATCGGTTACGGTTCTAGAACGATGACAGACACCGAGAAGAATTACAATCTACATTCTGGAAAATTGGAGTTCCTGGCATTAAAATGGGCTATCTGTGAACGATTTAGATATTATCTCTACTACAGCAAAGAGTATGAGGTATACACTGGCCCCAACCCTTCGACCTATGTCCTCACTACAGTCAAACTGAATGCAACGGGTCAGAGATGGGTCGCTGAACTAGCTGACTTCAATTTCAGCATCAAGTACAGGCCAGAAAAATGCAATGCGGATGCTGACGGATTGTCGAGAATGCCACTAGAGCCTGAGGAGTTCATGCAAGAATGCTCGGAGGAAGTCAGTCTGGAAGCAATTGAGAGCACTCCACAAGCAGTGCAAGCTTATGAAGAGGAAGACACACCATTGTGGTGTCCGTTTACGGTGGAAACCACCATAAAATCAAGAGAACAAGATCACCCCCTGTCCATTCAACAACTACCAAAATGAAAAATCCATAGAGCACAACGGGAAAATCAGATAATTAGTAGAATACTACTTTATGTGGACCAAAATCGGTTTCCAAGTAACGGAAGAGAGATAATGAGTCACCAGCAGTATCTGTTTTAGTTAAAGAATGGACGAAGCTTTACCTCAGTGAAGACGGTATCTTGTACCGTAAAGAAGGACAAAACCGGCAGTTGGTACTAACCAGAGTATTCCATAGGTTGGTCTTCAAAGAACTCCATGAAAGCATGGGACACCTGGGAGTGGAAATGACAACCAATTTGATCCATGAATGTTTCTTCTGGCCGTACATGCAGAGAAATATTGAGAGGTACGTGACCAGGGAGTGTGGGTATCTGAAAGATAAACGTCCCAACACATCAACCTGGGCACCTATGGGCAACATCCAAACTACGTATCAGTTTGAGATGGTCTCAATAGACTTTCTACATCTTGAGACGTGCAAGGGTGGTTACGAATACATATTGGTGGTGATGGACCATTTTACTCGATTTGCCCAAGCATATGCCACCACCAATAAAGCTGGTCGAACAGCGGCAGAGAAAATCTTCAATGATTTTGCTTTGAGGTTTAGGTTCCCTACGAGGTTGCACCACGACCAAGGAAGAGAATGTGAGAACCAGCTCTTTGCCAAGCTAGGAAAGTACTGTAGAATTCAGAAATCCCACACCACGCCCTATCACCCAGAGGGTAATGGACAAGTGGAACGTTTTAACCAGACATTATTGTCGATGTTGCGCACTTTAACAGCTGATGAGAAGAAAGACTGGAAGAATTCCATGTCAAAAGTGGTACATGCCTATAACTGTACAAAGAGCGATGAAACAGGTTACTAACCCTTCTTCCTATTGTTTGGATGATCACCAAGACTGCCAATCGATATCATGTTCGATACTCCGGTGTCAGAGACTTACAGAACGTATCCGGAGTGCGTTCGGAAATGTAAGGAATGGATGGCAGAGGCATACAACATAGCGTCCAAAGTGATTATGAAAGGATAGAGCAATAGTAAGGAGTACTATGATCGAAAATGTTATGGAGCAGAATTGGCATAAGGAAGCCGAGTGTTAGTCAAGAACGTACGTGAGAAAGGAGATCCAGGAAAACTTTGTTCATACTGGGAAGACAAGGTGTATGTGGTCATCAACAGGAAAGCCGATGACAGTCCAGTGTATGAAATCCGATTGGAAAGAGGGGACAAGAAAACCAGAATAGTCCATCGGAATTTATTACTACCCTGTGATTATCTCCCACCACAACAAGACTTCCCAGAAGCAGACCGACATCGACCAAGATCGACTAAGGGACCACCACAGACTGAAGCTCTGGAGGTGGATAGTGACGTTGAAAGTTCCAATGAGGAAGAGCACAACGTTGTATTTCTCAGACCGACAAGGAGAGAGCCGTACTATCCTCAAGAGAGTGAACTAAGTCCCGAGGCTCCAGAGTTTGTCCCAAGGAGTACAGATAAAGTCCAATTCAGATCTGATGATCGAAGACTGGTCACTGAAGAGACCGATCGACACTTAGGAATAGCAGAATTACCAGACCAGGTGGAAACGGACGATTCAAAAGAAGTACAGGAACTTACAGAGGTAGGAAGTACGGGAAATGAGTGCGGCAGAAGAAACTCCGGTAACCAAAGAACCCATGGTATCTGAGGAACAACCCACCAGGAGAATGTCGACTCGAGAAGTGAGGAGGCCCGTGATGCTGACGTATGGGACACTTGAAGAACCGAGTCAAGTGCCAAGGACTGTCGACTGGAAACAGGTATCTCTACCTGTGGACCAGGTAAGCCCACTTGCGTGGTATTCACCACTGAGAGACAGTATGGACAATGTTACCTGGTGGAAAGACTTGTTTTGGCCTAGTGAGAGAGAGAGCTGGTTGAAGACGTATGAAAAGCTCCAGCAGAAGAGATGCTGATTGTTTTAATTGTGTTAACTGTTTATTTCTTACAGGAGTCCTACAAGAAAAACGTCATAAGAACAGATTGTTATCAATGTTTATAAATGTTATACCAATTTGACAATGACAAATTTATATATATAGTGACTAAGCTTTCACCACTGTCTCAGAATTGGTCAGATTGACCAATTAAGACAAATGTCGAGGACGACATTCAAAAAGGAGAGAAGAGTGTGACATGCAGAAGTAGTGCTGTTGCTTCCAAAGCATCCAGCAACTGTTACAAATAACTCAAGCACAGGAGACAGGAAGTGTTGTGCTTCAGAAGCATCCAGCAACTAGAGGGGTTAACACAGTCACAGGAGACAGGGAGTGTTTTAGCAGAGCCCCAGTGGGATTGTGGAGAACTTGTTATTGTAGTCTGGCTGAAGCCGAAGAGAAAGGTGGTGGTGTGTTATCTGGATCTGGCAGAAGGCAACTGAACAGGATTCAGATCAGGAGAGAAACTAAACACAGGTTAGAGAAACTCCCTGAACTAACCGTGCAGAGTATTGTCGGGCAGGAAGATAAAGACTGGAAGGAATTGAACTGAATTGCACTGGCTGTGCTTCAGATTAAATTACACTGTTAAACTGTTGAAAAAGACTCTTGTGAGATGTGTCTGGTCAGCAATTGAATCTATCGTGTGCCTGAGAGAAGTTGCAGCCTATGGTCGCCTTGAGTAACGGTTCCCCCCCAGAATTCCAAAGAATTCATGAAACCTGTTTTGCCCTATCTGAACCTAGCGGCGTGCGTGTAACATGATTTTTACATAATTAATTTTTTATTTTATTGCATGAATTAAGTATTTGATACAATAGAAAAGCAGAACTTAATATTTGGTATTGAAACCTTTGTTTGTAATTACAGAGGTCAGACGTTTCCTGTAGTTCTTGACCAAGTTTGCACACACTGCAGCAGGGATTTTGGCCCACTCCTCCATACAGATCTTCTCCAGATCTTTCAGGTGTCGGGGCTGTTGCTGGGCTAAATTGAGTTTCAGTTCCCTCCAAAGATTTTCTATTGGGTTCAGGTCTGGAGACTGGCTAGGCCACTCAGGACCTTGAAATGCTTCTTACAGAGCCACTCCTTAGTTGCCCTGGCTGTGTGTTTCAGGTCATTGTCATGCTGGAAGACCCAGCCACGACCCATTTTTAATGCTCTTACTGAGGGAAGGAGGTTGTTGTCCAAAATATCGCGATACATGATCCCATCCATCCTCTCTTCAATATGGTGTAGTTGTCCTGTCCCCTTTGCAGAAAAGTACCCCCAAAGTATGATGTTTTACCCACCATGCTTCATGGTTGGGACGGTGTTTTGGGGTTGTACTCATCCTTCTTCCTTCAAACACGGCAAGTGGAGTTGATACCAAAAAGCTCTATTTTGGTTTCATCTGACCACATGACCTTCTCCAATGCCTCCTCTGGATTATCCAGATGGTCATTAACGAACTTCAAACGGGCCTGGGCATGTGCTAGCGTGAGCATGGGGACCTTGTGTGTCCTGCAGGATTTTAAACCATGATGGCATAGACTGATACTAATGGTAATGTTTGAGACCTTGGTCCCAGCTCTCTTCAAGTCATTAACAAGGTCCTCCAGTGTAGTTCTGGGCTAATTCCTGACCTCTCTCAGAATCATCCTTACCCCACGAGACGAGGTCTTGCATAAAGCCCCAGACCGAGGAAGATTGACAGTCATCTTGTGTTTCTTCCATTTTCTAATAATTGTGCCAACAGTTGTTGCCTTCTCACCAAGCTGCTTGCCTATTGTCCTGTATCCCATCCCAGCCTTGTGTGTGTAGCACAGGTGATCAGAACATCACAGCTTCTAGTCTCCCATGGAGACTATTGGAGCATGTAAAAAGTAAAAAAAAAATATTTAAAAATATAAAAAATATGAAAGTTCAAATCACCCCCTTTCACCCTATTAAAAATAAAACAATAAAAAAAAATATATATATACATATATTTGGTATCGATGTGTTCAGAATCGCCCGATCTATCAATATATAAAAATAATTAGTCCGATTGGTAAACAGCGTAACGAAAAAAAACTAAACGCCATAATTATGTTTTTTTTGTTGCCGCAACATTGCAATAAAATGCAATAACGGGCGATCAAAACATCACATCTACCCCAAAATGGAATCAATAAAAACGTCAGCTCAGTGCGCAAAAAATAGGCCCTTACCCAGCCCCAGATCCCAAAAAATAGAGATGCTAGGGGGCTTGGAAAATGGCAACTTTTATTTTTTAACAAACTTTGGATTTATTTTTCACAACTTGAATAAAAAAGAACCTATACATGTTTGGTATCTACGAACTCATAATGACCAGGAGAAACATAATGGCAGGTCAGTATTAGCATTTAATGAACATGATAAAAAAAAACTGTGGAAAATCACTTTTTTTTCAATTTTACTGCACTTGGAATTTTTTCCCCATTTTCCAGTAGACTATATGGTAAAACCAATTATGTCGTTCAAAAGTAAAACTTGTCCAGCAAAAAATAAGCCCTCATGCGGCCATATTGACGGAAAATTGAAAAAGTTATGGCTCTGGGAAGAAGGGGAGCAAAAAACAAAAGCGAAAAAACGGAAAATGGCCTGAGGGTGAAGGGGTTAATAACATCTGCCTTTTTTGACTACATAGTCATTTTGGGTATTTCACTATAGTATATAATATTACATATCATTTGAAATAAGACACTGACTAAAATGTAACAGTCTTTTATTATATTGCATAGACAGGTCACTCCACCATAAGATCTGCATCTTTATTATGATGTGCTTGGATATCGGTACAATAATATTATATGTTATTTTTCAATATACTATAGGGGTTGTTTTTTGACTGTCACTCTTTGGTGTCTGTCTTAATTATATAGATCACTTGGTGATCTATTATTTGCTCTTTCTGTTCTGTATCTAATTATTATTCAGATCAATTTTTGTAATATAAATCTAATAAATGTTAATTTTTATTATGATTTTTTATTGTCCTGCCTCTTTTTCACTGTAGGTGTTTATGTTTTATTTGTGAGGGTATTAATAATATTATATGAGGAATCCTTTGTACTCTGCACTGGGTAAATGTCACATACTGCCCCCAGGATGGCCAGGTGGCCGGTCAGCTCTGGCTCCAGGGTGACGAGGAAGGAACACAGACACACAGACATAGACATACAGAAACACACACAGACAGACACACAGACATAGACATACAGAAACACACACAGACAGACACACAGACATAGACATACAGAAACACACACAGACAGGCACACAGATAGACATACAGAAACACACACAGACAGACACACATACAGGCATACAAACAGAAGCACAGAAAGACATACAGACAGATGGAGAGACACAGAGACACAACCAGACACACACAGATAGACATACAGAAACACACACAGACAGACACACAGATAGACATACAGAAACACACACAGACAGACACACAGACATAGACATACAGAAACACACACAGACAGGCACACATACAGACATACAAACAGAAGCACAGAAAGACATACAGACAGATGGAGAGACACAGAGACACAACCAGACACACACAGATAGACATACAGAAACACACACAGACAGACACACAGATAGACATACAGAAACACACACAGACAGACACACAGATAGACATACAGAAACACACACAGACAGACACACAGACATAGACATACAGAAACACAGACAGACACACAGACATAGACATACAGAAACACACACAGACAGACACACAGATAGACATACAGAAACACACACAGACAGACACACAGACATAGACATACAGAAACACACACAGACAGACACACAGACATAGACATACAGAAACACACACAGACAGACACACAGACATAGACATACAGAAACACACACAGACAGACACACAGATAGACATACAGAAACACAGACAGACACACAGACATAGACATACAGAAACACACACAGACAGACACACAGATAGACATACAGAAACACACACAGACAGACACACAGACATAGACATACAGAAACACACACAGACAGACACACAGACATAGACATACAGAAACACACACAGACAGACACACAGATAGACATACAGAAACACACACAGACAGACACACAGACATAGACATACAGAAACACACACAGACAGGCACACAGATAGACATACAGAAACACACACAGACAGACACACAGACATAGACATACAGAAACACACACAGACAGACACACAGACATAGACATACAGAAACACACACAGACAGACACACAGATAGACATACAGAAACACACACAGACAGACACACAGACATAGACATACAGAAACACACACAGACAGACACACAGACATAGACATACAGAAACACACACAGACAGACACACAGATAGACATACAGAAACACAGACAGACACACAGACATAGACATACAGAAACACACACAGACAGACACACAGATAGACATACAGAAACACAGACAGACACACAGACATAGACATACAGAAACACACAGACAGACACACAGACATAGACATACAGAAACACACACAGACAGACACACAGATAGACATACAGAAACACAGACAGACACACAGACATAGACATACAGAAACACACACAGACAGACACACAGACATAGACATACAGAAACACAGACAGACACACAGACATAGACATACAGAAACACACACAGACAGACACACAGATAGACATACAGAAACACACACAGACAGACACACAGACATAGACATACAGAAACACACACAGATAGACATACAGAAACACACACAGACAGACACACAGATAGACATACAGAAACACACACAGACAGACACACAGATAGACATATGGAAACACACACAGACAGACACACAGATAGACATACAGAAACACAGACAGACACACAGACATAGACATACAGAAACACACACAGACAGACACACAGACATAGACATACAGAAACACACACAGACAGACACACAGACATAGACATACAGAAACACACACAGACAGACACACAGACATAGACATACAGAAACACACACAGATAGACATACAGAAACACACACAGACAGACACACAGATAGACATACAGAAACACACACAGACAGACACACAGATAGACATATGGAAACACACACAGACAGACACACAGATAGACATACAGAAACACAGACAGACACACAGACATAGACATACAGAAACACACACAGACAGACACACAGACATAGACATACAGAAACACACACAGACAGACACACAGACATAGACATACAGAAACACACACAGACAGACACACAGACATAGACATACAGAAACACACACAGATAGACATACAGAAACACACACAGACAGACACACAGATAGACATACAGAAACACACACAGACAGACACACAGATAGACATATGGAAACACACACAGACAGACACACAGATAGACATACAGAAACACAGACAGACACACAGACATAGACATACAGAAACACACACAGACAGACACACAGATAGACATACAAACAGAAGCACAGAAAGACATACAGACAGACGGAGAGACACAGAGACACAAACAGACACACCCAGAGAGATATAAAGACAATAGAGGACTTATCACCAGTCCATCTCCTCTTTAGTTTTTCTGGCTCCCGCAGAGTGCAGGACCTGTGGTGACATCACGGTCACATGTACACAGGAAGCTGACAATTAGAGGTGTGGGCGGGGTTATACACAGCTCAGCATTCATAACACTGCTAAATCTACAGCAGAGAAAACAAGGATTCTAACAAAACCGCACCAAGCAGCCTAGTAAGTGATACATCACTGGAATCAGGCTCTCAGCCTCTACATTATGCTGCTCTCAGCATAGCAAAAACTTGCTGACAAATTCACTTTAAGTGAAAGGGAACCTGTCAGCACATTTTTACATATGGAAGTAGTGGTATGGTTGTTTCGTTACCTCCATGGGTAAAAATGTGCTAACAGGTTCTCCTTGAGGCTCATTCAGATCTGCATAATTTGTACTGTATTATGTCTATACTACCCTATAGAAGTACAGTACAGACCAAAAGTTTGGACACACCTTCTCATTTAAAGATTTTTCTCTATTTTCATGACTTTGAAAATTGTACATTCACACTGAAGGCATCAAAACTATGAATTAACACATGTGTAATTATATACTTAACAAAAAAAGTGTGAAACAACTGAAAATATGTCTTATATTCTAGGTTCTTCACCTTTTGCTTTGATGACTGCTTTGCACACTCTTGGCATTCTCTTGATGAGCTTCAAGAGGTAGTCACCGAAAGTGGTTTTCACTTCACAGGTGTGCCCTGTCAGGTTTAATAAGTGGGATTTCTTGCCTTATAAATGGGGTTGGGACCATCAGTTGTGTTGTGCAGAAGTCTGGTGGATACACAGCTGATAGTCCTACTGAATAGACTGTTAGAATTTGTATTATGGCAAGAAAAAAGCAGCTAAGTAAAGAAAAACGAGTGGCCATCATTACTTTAAGAAATGAAGGTCAGTCAGTGCGAAAAATTGGGCAAACTTTGAAAGTGTCCCCAAGTGCAGTTGCAAAAACCATCAAGCGCTACAAAGAAACTGGCTCACATGAGGACCGCCCCAGGAAAGGAAGACCAAGAGTCACCTCTGCTTCTGAGGATAAGTTTATCCGAGTCACCAGCCTCAGAAATCGCAGGTTAACAGCAGCTCAGATTAGAGACCAGGTCAATGCCACACAGAGTTCTAGCAGCAGACACATCTCTACAACAATTGTTAAGAGGAGACTTTGTGCAGCAGGCCTTCATGGTAAAATAGCTGCTAGGAACCCACTGCTCAGGACAGGCAACAAGCAGAAGAGACTTGTTTGGGCTAAAGAACACAAGGAATGGACATTAGACCAGTGGAAATCTGTGCTTTGGTCTGATGAGTCCAAATTTGAGATCTTTGGTTCCAACCACCATGTCTTTGTACGACGCAGAAAAGGTGAACGGATGGACTCTACATGCCTGGTTCCCACCGTGAAGCATGGAGGAGGAGGTGTGATGGTGTGGGGGTGCTTTGCTGGTGACACTGTTGGGGATTTATTCAAAATTGAAGGCATACTGAACCAGCATGGCTGCCACAGCATCTTGCAGCGGCATGCTATTCCATCCGGTTTGCGTTTAGTTGGACCATCATTTATTTTTCAACAGGACAATGACCCCAAACACACCTCCAGGCTGTGTAAGGGCTATTTGACCAAGAAGGAGAGTGATGGGGTGCTACGCCAGATGACCTGGCCTCCACAGTCACCAGACCTGAACCCAATCGAGATGGTTTGGGGTGAGCTGGACCGCAGAGTGAAGGCAAAAGGGCCAACAAGTGCTAAGCATCTCTGGGAACTCCTTCAAGATTGTTGGTAGACCATTTCCGGTGACTACCTCTTGAAGCTCATCAAGAGAATGCCAAGAGTGTGCAAAGCAGTCATCAAAGCAAAAGGTGGCTAGTTTGAAGAACCTAGAATATAAGACATATTTTCAGTTGTTTCACACTTTTTTGTTAAGTATATAATTCCACATGTGTTAATTCATAGATTTGATGCCTTCAGTGTGAATGTACAATTTTCATAGTCATGAAAATACAGAAAAAATTTTAAATGAGAAGGTGTGTCCAAACTTTTGGTCTGTACTGTATATACCTATATGCATGACACACCACTAATAAATGTATAAAAATCATATCACTTTATTATATTGTTTAAAAACAGTTAAGATATCAAGGGAAAAAAGTACTCAAAAGATTGCATTTACAATAGTGGGGGCGATGTAACTCTGTATAGAATACAAACAACAATCACTACGTCACAGAATATGATTAGCACACAGTTACATCAGGAATATATAAGTAATGTGCTCAAAGAGCAATACAGATCAAAACCAATGATCAATAAATTATTGGTATTACAAGTTGTAAGTGTACACAAATTACTCTTCAGAAATATCCATAATAGAGAACCAAGTGGTATAGGTGATATTTTACAGTGACTAGTGCACTGAAAGAAATTTGTGCAAAGCATGCTGTGAAAAAATGCTGTATATACTGAAAACTATGTAACCATAGAGATCATTGCTCACACATAAGAATGGTAGAGAAATAAAAGTAAAAATAGGAGATCCTATCAGACCAGATGAACTCAGTATGCACGTGTATATACACGTGTGTAAACACAGTAAAAAATATCTACAGATGTACAGCAGAATGATAGGATAGTAAATACTAACACCACATTTGGATGCACATGCCTGACGCGCGTTTCACCTGTAGCTCATCACAGTAGCATGATTTAGGGTCTGAGATCCTGATTACAGCGATGTCATTTACTAGGCTGCATATTGTGGTTTCAATAAAATCACCATTTTACCAGCAGGAGATTATCACTAGAGGACCTGGTGTCTCATGCTTTGTAATCCTTTTGTTATGTGTAAGTCTGACCCTACTGCTGATTAGTAACTTTCTGCCTATGCACAGTGTACACAGCGAGGTGCCAATCAGTGGTGTGGACAGGGTTATTCAGAGCTCAGCATTCAAAGCACTGCTGTGTCAGCAGAGGAAACAGTGAATTTATCAAAATAACAGCATGCAGACCAGCAAGTGACACACCGCTGGAATCAGGGTCTCTGCTCTTACATTATGCTGTTCTCAGATTATACATAAAAACCTGATGACAGATTCCCTTTAATGAGAAGCACTGTCAATGTATGTTTTCGTTCCCAACAGTTGCACTTTGAGGCGGTGTTCACATGATGCATTTTAAATGCATTTTTGCCTCAATTTTCCAAAAAGTCATGGCAAAATATGCATCTAAAACACACAGGCCAGATTCACCAAAATATTTTTGATACCTTCAAATATCGCAAAAAAATTTAAACAACTTAAAGTTGAGCAACAGTTTAACGACCTTTGGTTTTGCCAAACGCCATTATTAATGACTTGGCCCCATAATGTGAACACGGCCTAAAGGAGCGATCAGATGATGTGACTGTCAGAACCTCCACCCAGCAATGATAGCCATTGATCACTGCATTTGGGTAGGGTCATACCGTCTGATCTCACCCTAAGGCCTCCTTCACATTTCCGTGTTTTCAGTACGTGTTGTATCCTCTTTTTCACGGATACAACACGTACCCATTATAACCTATGGTGCTATTCACATGTCCATGTTTTTACACAGACTGTGTGTCCATGCAACATCTGATGACACACTGATGGTAAAAACCAGACACACGGATGACACACTGATGGTAAAAATGGACACAGTGATGACACTGATGGTAAAAACTGACACATGGATGACACTAATGGTAAAAACGGACACACAGATGACACACTGATGGTAAAAATGGACACACTGATGAAACTGATGGTAAAAACAGAGACACTGATGACACTGATGGTAAAAACAGAGACACTGATGACACTAATGGTAAAAACGGACACACAGATGACACACTGATGGTAAAAATGGACACACTGATGAAACTGATGGTAAAAACAGAGACACTGATGACACTGATGGTAAAAACAGAGACACTGATGACACACTGATGGTAAAAACCAGACACACGGATGACACACTGATGGTAAAAATGGACACACGGATGACACTGATGGTAAAAACTGACACATGGATGACACTAATGGTAAAAACGGACACACAGATGACACACTGATGGTAAAAATGGACACACTGATGAAACTGATGGTAAAAACAGAGACACTGATGACACTGATGGTAAAAACAGAGACACTGATGACACTAATGGTAAAAACGGACACACAGATGACACACTGATGGTAAAAATGGACACACTGATGAAACTGATGGTAAAAACAGAGACACTGATGACACTGATGGTAAAAACAGAGACACTGATGACACACTGATGGTAAAAACGGACACACTGATGACACACTGATGGTAAAAATGGACACACTGATGAAACTGATGGTAAAAACGGACACACGGATGACACTGATGGTAAAAACTGACACATGGATGACACTAATGGTAAAAACGGACACACAGATGACACACTGATGGTAAAAATGGATACACTGATGAAACTGATGGTAAAAACAGAGACACTGATGACACTGATGGTAAAAACAGAGACACTGATGACACACTGATGGTAAAAACGGACACACTGATGACACACTGATGGTAAAAATGGACACACTGATGAAACTGATGGTAAAAACGGACACACGGATGACACTGATGGTAAAAACAGAGACACTGATGACACACTGATGGTAAAAACGGACACACTGATGACGCTAGTGGTAAAAACCGGACACACGGATGACACACTGATGGTAAAAATGGACACACTGATGACACTGATGGTAAAAACGGACACACGGATGACACTGATGGTAAAAACAGAGACACTGATGACACACTGATGGTAAAAACGGACATACTGATGACGCTAGTGGTAAAACCGGACACACGGATGACACACTGATGGTAAAAATGGACACACTGATGAAACTGATGGTAAAAACGGACACACGGATGACACTGATGGTAAAAACAGAGACACTGATGACACACTGATGGTAAAAACGGACATACTGATGACGCTAGTGGTAAAAACCGGACACACGGATAACACACTGATGGTAAAAATGGACACACGGATGACACTGATGGTAAAAACGGACACATGGATGACACTAATGGTAAAAACGGACACACAGATGACACACTGATGGTAAAAATGGACACACTGATGAAACTGATGGTAAAAACGGACACACGGATGACACTGATGGTAAAAACAGAGACACTGATGACACACTGATGGTAAAAACGGACACACTGATGACACACTGATGGTAAAAACGGACACACGGATGACACTAATGGTAAAAACGGACACACTGATGACGCTAATGGTAAAAACGGACACACGGATGACACTGATGGTAAAAACTGACACACTGATGGTAAAACGGAACACATGGATGACACTGATGGTAAAAACAGAGACACTGATTACACACTGATGGTAAAAACGGACACACGGATGACGCGAATGGTAAAAACGGACACACAGATGACACACTGATGGTAAAAATGGACACACTGATGACACTGATGGTAAAAACTGACACACTGATGGTAAAAACGGACACACGGATGACACTGATGATAAAAACAGACACATGGATGACACACTGATCCAAAACACTGGTGACACCGGTACCGTGTTTACATGTACATGCTAACACACGCATGTGTGAGGGAGGCCTAACTCAATATTTAAATACACAAGTGTCAATGTGGCCTTAGGCCTCATTCAGACATCGGTGTTTGTTCACATACGTGAAAAAAATGGTACGAGTGTCATTAGTGTTTGGTCAGTGTCAGTTTTTACCATCAGTGTTTCATCAGTAATTTTCACAGATGGATAAATAAATAAATGACAAAGCTTCTCCTATACATTGCAATGTTAATCACAGACCGCTCATGGACTGTACACTGATGCCATCCATGTCCTGTTTGTGATTTTCACGGACCCATAGACTTGTATTGGTACTTTTTATCCGTAAGGCTGGTAAACTCACGAACAGAACATGACCGTGAACCATGGATGTTGAATGAGGCCTAAGCTGTATGGGTTAATTTACAAGGAAGAAATGACATCAATTAACTAATTTGGGTTTGGTACCTATCTACAAATAGTAACTAGTGAGCAAGCCCACTAGGGGAATGTGATTAGATAGCAGTTGGTGCTATGGTGGGCTTGGCTTGGTGCGCTCTACTGCTCCTTTATTACAGCACTCTGTTATGTAGTGGTGAGGAGGGCTCCTGGAGCGCACGGCCCACTCACATCCCCGGGCTCGTCTGTCATTCTCTTGGCTTCCACTACACAATTTATACAAAGTGGAACAGGCACATTTCTGTGACACTGACTGCATTTGGTAAGCTTGAAGTTTATGGTTATGTTCCCACAATGAACTTTTGGTGAGATTTTGACACTGCAGAGTTTCTGCACCTACTTCCTTACCTACTATCTAATTACTTACATTTTGGCTACTTTGAAGTTTTTCATCTTGTATGTATATTTTTTTTGTCCTGTGTATCTTCCAAAGTCTATGGGGAAAATCCACAGCAAAAAAAAAAAAAAAAACTCCAAAACCTCATTGTGGGAACATGGCCTAATAGGCCCAATGTAGTATATCATGTTGATCCTATTTCTTTACTCCCATGTTAAGACAAGCAAGGTGGGGCTCATGCATTGTCCACTCACAAGGATTGTGGAACCTGGATAATCAGACGTCCGAGTGGATCTGTGGCTTTGCATGCCTTATATAATGGATGTTACATCTATGAAGAGGTAGGTTTATTCTGGGCACAAGTAGATTAAGACTTGTGTAGTTTAGGTTCCTTTCAATAATCTGTTGCCTTTTCTTATTGTTAATGTTTTTAGAGACATTTCAGTATAGTGTGTGTGTGTGTGTGTGTGTATATATATAATATAATGTAAATTTGTTTTTTTTGCTTTAGAATGATGAAAATGTGATGACTATATTAGTGGAAAAGGAATATAATCCTGGAAATTGGACCGTCCCTCTAATGAAAACCCTGAAATGCCCTAAACTAAGAGGTAGTAATTTTTTGCCTGGGAGTATATGACATCAAAGCTGTATTCCTACATCATGGCCATATCCGGGAGGCTCCCATACATATAAGATAGTGATCGTTTCCTTCTAAAGTGGACTGATTCAGCTGTCTCTTCATGTGTATGTCCATGGGCGGCCCAACAGTTCCCAGACAGACTAAGGTTAAGTTCACACAATGTGTTTGAGCAAAGTGGATGGGAGTTCTGTGAAACCTCCTACCCCCTTGTGTGTGGATTATTATAATTCTTTTATTTTTTTTATGTATAAAAAAAAACTGACGCGGTGTGTTTCTGAAATCCATAACTTGTCATATTCCCTTGTGGGTACGCTGAGTTTTGTTTGGATTTTTCCCATAGAATTGTATTGGATGCAGGTAAAAAAAAAAACACTAAATGTATATGTGTTTGTTTCTGCTGCGGAAGTGCACTAAACATGCATGTAATCCACACATGACTTATTATTAATGCTCTGTCACTTTAAAATACCAGGAAGAATGGGAGAGGGGACAGAGGAAAAAAAACCCGCTTTAGTTAAAACTTGACATGACAAATTCCACAGCGATTAACCCCTCCCCACCCCCACAAGTAACCTACCTTGCCTATAATGGGGGCAAAAAAACTTCAACATCAAATACTCATGTAGACTTGGGGATAAGGGGCACTTTAGTTTCTTGCTAGTCTATGAAGAAGGGCGGGTGGGTGGGGGCACCGCTTACCAGACCAGTCTTGTAACCTCCTATTCTCACACTCATCATTGATAAAGAAATGGGAACAAATGAATCGGATCGCACTCCCACATACAAGTCTATGGGTGCATGCAGAGGTGTATCTCGGTTTTCTGGAACCCGGGGCAATAATTCAATTTGGCGCCCTCCCCCTCCCCAAGCACATATGCGATTTGTACACTTGGGTAGAGCAGCTCGTCGGCATGTGACTAATTCAATGTTCAGTAACAAACTGAGAGGAGCAAAAAGAAAAGCTCGTTATCACGTGACCGTAAGTATGAAAATCACATGAGTAAAGGGGCCATGTGATGACTGCAAGAACCTGCAAGCCGAGCTGAATCCTGCGGACAGAGACAGACGTCGGTATATCTTGTGCGAGGATCGCATCATAAACCTCGTACTGGCTCTCTGTCCCCCTGACCGGAGCTTGACCGCTGCATAGAAATGCATCACGTTGTCATGCTCAGGTTCGGAGAGGTGCACGATGCAATCCTCGCACGGGTTATACGGCAGTGTGATTCTGCCCTTATAGTGAGTATATTACACGCTGTTAGGATTAGTATGCTGCAGGGCTTTATTTTGTAATTAAAGGGCTTGTCCAAGTTTGAGATGCAAGTCTGCAGTCGCTCTAGGTGACTACAGGCTTCTGAATTCTCACAGAGCATGCACTGCACACTTTTACCATTCTTTCTTGCCGGTGGCAAGCGTGGATGGTCATGTGAGCACAAGTATGTGATTTATATACTTCTGGCTACATTCCGACTAGACTTGTCCGGCCTCTCTCAATTCATTGACATTAAGTGAGGCCACGCATGTCTAGTCAGCAAGTGACCACATGTATGTAAATCCATGGCAAAAGAGAATCCTGACAGCGTGCAGTGCTCACTGTGAGAATTCAGAAGTCTGTAGTCACATAGAATGACTGCAGACTCCTCACACACTTGGACAAACCCTTTAATGCTCTTAACAAGTAAAAACATGAGAATTAGTCAGTATCACAAATAACATTTACATCCAGGTACCTGATGGATGTTGGAGTTGTCCTCTTTCTTTTCTTCTTCTTGTCCAGACACCATGATTTTTCCCATCCATACCTCGTTCCTGCAGACTTCCATCTTCTCTGGTCCTCTGCAGCTTATCCCCACCCCACACACTGTGCCCTTAAAGATAGCAGTGTTTTATTCTAGTGCTCCTGAATAAAAAAATACTGCACTACACTGAGCCCCTGAATAAATAGTTGCCCCTCACTATATTCCCTGCACAAACTATGACCCCCCCCCCCCCCCCCACATGGTCCCTCTTATAGTACATGCCCTCCACTCTGCCCTCTCCTTTCCATACTAGGCCCCCTCTTCACACTGACCTCTCACACTGTCCCTCCTATAGGGCCCAGTCTCTGTACTGTGCCCTCCAGTCTTTATTCTGTGCCCACTCACACAGCACCCCCTCCCCTTCCCTCCTAATGTAAGGAGACAGTATTCCTCCTCCCTCTTCACTCTTCATATGGTCTCCTCTCACATTACCCATACTGTCTTCATATATTTACCCCCTCGCTCCCCATACTGTGTCCGTACACATCCCATCACCCTTGCTCCCCTTACTATGACTGCACCCATGCCCCCACTCGCTCCCTATACTGTGTCCACATACATTCCCCATACTTCGTTCGCACCAATCCACCCGCTCACCATGCTGTGTTTGCACCCACATTCTGTGAGCAGGCTGTCAGCTTGACACCCGGTTCAGGGGACTGCAGAATGCTGGCACCTGGGGGGAGACACTTCAGACTGCCGCATTAGGTGACCCCCCCCCCCCCCTTAGATACGCCTCTGGGTGCATGTGACACATCGCATTGCACTTGGATGTGGTCTGAGTGCATCTCCTCAGCAGCTGTGCTGTGATCCTATGATGCGAGAGGATCGGAGCACTGACACTCGCAGCAGAGCAGGAGCCGAGTGACATTAGCCAATCACATCGGATTCTATACGTTAGTGGGACCCCGGCCTTATTAGCAGTCTCTACACATACTTACTAATGAAGCCAATAACACACCTGTGCCGATAAGCGCCCACTTATGCTGGTTCACCTATATCACATGTATGAGTCTAGCTAAATATGGCATTACTGTAGTCTTGGGTGCCTACTAGTGTTGAGCGAACGTGCGTGATCTTAGCAGAGTATCTTTGGCGTGCTTGTCTAATATGTTTGCCTCCCTGCGGCTGAATGTTTTCCGACGGTAGACAGATGCAACACATGCAAGGATTTCCTGTTTGCTAGGCAATTCCTATGTTGCATCTGTCTACCGCCGGCAAACATATTAGACGAGCACGCCAAAGATACTCGGCTAAGATCAAACACGTTCACTCAACAGTAGTGCCTACTTTTTTGTGGTGCAAACACTTCAACAGTTCTGTAACATGTAATGCCCAAATAATACTGTCATACAATGTGATAGTGATGCTATATATGCCATATAATACAGTGACAAATAACTACCACGAACTCCATACAGTAGCTCACAAAGCATTACGCAATATTGCCATATATCCCATAAATAAGGGATAACCAAACTTGAGAATAGCCCTTAAATACTGACATCCTACTGCCTCCATAAATACTGCTGTACAGAGGTAGAATAAAAGCGGCGTAGCATGGAAGTATTGTACTTCATAGCCCAATAGTAAAGGCCCCTAAATACTCCAGTAAAATAATACTATCTTCTAGAAAGTATATCTAATTTAAAAATAAATAATGCTACCGAAATCCACCAGTTATACACCTCTAAGTCAAGTAGTAGAAAGTTTTGCACATAAAGCGAGTTGATGGCCTCCTGCTTTATTACTGGGTCCAACTGTATTGGCGTCATATTGGCACAGAATCAGTTCAGTGTCATTTGCCTGCAGATATATTGCTATAGTCATGGGCATATGCATGTTTTTGGCCTTTAAGAATATTGCACCTAAAGCAACTGCCCTCTTACACTACACCACTGGTGTCAAACATTGCCTAGATTGATGTTCTAGTAACCATGCTATACGCTGTATGTGGTTTGCAATATTTGGTGCTCTAGGGTTAATATGTTGTATCATAGAAGTGAAGATGATGGAGAAGGTTCTAAGGTCGTCCTTTTCCATGTGATCGGGCAGAGTATCTGGGATACAGCTGCTTATTTGGCTGTTTTTTCCATGGGTTTAAATTCCAAGCTGAGGACCAGAGCAGCAAGCCCCTAGTGCCAGCCTGTTGATGGCTTCTCGTTCTGCAGTGATAAGTGGTGACTCGTTACGTGACCACTCGGGGCACCCATAACGGTGGCAGTCTCTGCCCCACTCCACCATCTCGGTGTACGAAAAATGGCTTGATTAGGTGCTTTCTTGCTAGTAATATTAGTTACTACCCTTCTGGTCCTGACACGTCCCCCTGTGCATTGCTCTGTTCCAGACTTGAACCGAAGGATGGCCTGCGGTGGCTCCACCGTATCTCGCGAGGGTGCTGCTTTGATGATGGAGACCAAATTAACCCTTGCTACTATGTAAACTCTGGTATCCTGACTCCTTTAAAAGGTCAAGGTACATTATCAAATTTTATCCATTTAACAATGATTTGTATGATTGCCTTCTAGTGTCCGTTCAGTGTAGGCGGGATGAACTTGCCTCTGTTGTCATTTCTAAAGCCTTCACAAGGCCACCACTGAAGCTCAACTCCATGCGCTTAATAATGAGAGAAGCCACCTGTAAGCCTGTGCTGAGGTCCAACGGGTTTATATTGTTCCAGTTCAGTCTATCAACATGTGGAACAACCTCTAAAGTGAGTGAGTAGCAAAAAGTGTCCTCTGCTGGTTACCTGTGGAAGATATCAGCCAATACATCTGGGGAAACTCGTATCTGGTGATGGATCTGACGCGCCCCCTGGGCCAGTGTTGTTTGGGGGATACCCGGAGCCGGATCAGATGGGGGTTGTAGTCTCCGAGTGGCGGTGACCCGGTCCGTGCCCAGGGTGTCAAGCTCAGTGTGTGGCAGTCCTACAGATGTTGCTGGATGTTCTTTAGTGTCGACTACGCCACCCGTTGATTTGCGGTCAATACGGCCGCCGCTGCAGCAGGGTCCGCTGAGGCTGATGGTGTGTGTGCAGCTTCTGGTAGTATAACCCCCAACGGGAGGGGTATAGCCTCAGGGGGTCAGTTGTAGAGGGTGGTGGTTGTAGTGGTGCAGTGAGGATGGTAATCAGACTCAGAGTCGGGCTGTGCAGTTCAGGGTTTTTACTTACTGCTGTTGTTCTGGTCACTCCGGCCTTGAGTGACCGCCCGAGCCGTGCTGCGTCCACCAGGTCCTGGACTCGGTCAACCCCCCAGGTAATTCTGGAGCGTGATCCTGAGCTCCCTTTCTGACGTTCCTTTTCTCTGGCCTTCCCCACCAGGGATCCACCTATGTCCGGCTCCCTCGGGCCTCTTGTTGGTAAAACCCTTGCCTCTGGGTTCCCTGACCCTATACTTGGTGTGCCTTCGCAGTGGATTTAGTGGGGGGGGGTCGTGGCAGATCCTGCCCACAACCTCCGGTCTCTGGCTGAGGATTAGTGCACTCCACCAGCTTGGGATCCGGTACCCTTGTGCCAACCCTTCACCCTGTTGCTTGTATTTGGGCTCTTGGGGTTCCCTCTTCTTCCCCTCTGGGTCCTTTTCTTCTCCTCTCTTCTTTCAGGACTGCTTGACCCTCTACAACAGACTGACTGGTAGCTGTCTGCCTGTCTGACCCTGATCTAAGATGGTTCCCACCTTATATACTCCCTCTATGTGTGAGCTCAGGTGACCAGCACCCAATGAGCTCCTAGCCTTACCCAGACTGCTCCCCCTATCTGCCCCTACACTACTGGGATGCTCCACCCCCCCTCCCACTCCAGCCAGGGACAGACACTATCGTACCTGCACATAAACTGGTGGGAGTACCGTTGGTCTGTCCCCCGGAAATGGGATGTATGTAGTGCATGCAGCCTTCTGAGCTCAGTTCCACACTCCATCCTTACCCGGGAGTGGAATATCACACCTCTGGCTTGAGGTGTAATACCCCTGTAGCAGCCGAATCCTCAGGGTGCTACAGATCTATCAGCAGATAATGATGCAGAAGACAAACCTCCGGGGTCCAATTTTTATTAAGCCCATAGTAGACAATTAATTTACTGTTTCACATGCACTGGAAAAAATTAAAATCTGGTTACTAGGAGTTTATAATTCTGAATTCTAATCTGTCTAACATTTCTAGAAAACTCTTAAGAGCATATGCACACAGGTCATGTTTGCTGCAGAAAAGTCCCAGTGAAATTTTCATTAAAAGTAAATGTGTGCTTTATGTATGCCCCTTGTGCATACCCCCCCCTAATATTCAGAGAGCACATGTTCCACTTCCCTTTAGTAGGACATTATACACGAACGATGTGCAAAAGGTAAAGGCCTCAGCAGCAAAAATTTGTAAGAAAATTCTGCAATATGCCGTATTATAAATGTACGTGGAAAATTCTGCTTTAAATCCATATGTGTAAAATAGGCGCTGCTTCAGTCATCACTCAGTACACGGTGAGCGGCGGCTGTAACCGCACCCCAGAATTGACTGACAGCCAGCTCTGCGGTGCATCAGTACAGAGCCGACGTGCGCTCATATGCACACACAATGTGCTGTGCATTTTTCCAAAAACTGTATTCCCACCCAAAAAAGAAAAGGGGGGGGGGGGGGGGTAGTGGGAGTCCACGATCTTTACATGTATGTGGCTATGTACTTGATTATTTGTTATATTTTTATTTTTTTCTTCAGGTAATAGATGATATAGTGATCTATGAGACCATATTGCTTGCAAATATTGATGTAAGACCTAATGATACCAGTATAAAGAAAAGTATACCAATGCGGTAAGGATTTCTATAGATTGGATCCAAGTTTGTCTTTACTTTGTGGACCCTGTATATTGAACCATATATTGATGGATAAAATAATCAATGGGAAAAAAAACTATATAATATATATTTTTAGCCCATAACATAAAAGCAAAGCTAATAATCTAACTTTCACTGCAAATTCTTCAGTTTTAATCAAATTAGTTGATGCAAAAATTAGTACACCCCACATCAAAAATTGCTACATCTAGTAATTTTGTATGACCTCCATGATTTTTAAGGACAGCACCAAGTCTTCTTGCCATGGAATAAACAAGTTGGTGATATTGCAGCATCTATCTTTTTCCATTCTTCAAGATCGACTGTATGGAGAGTGACAATTTTGGGGAAATTCTAAAGAGACATAGGTGGTGATTGGGTTCGGATCAGGAGACCTAATTGGTCACTGAATCACTTTCACCCCGTTCTTCAGAAATGCAACAGAAGTGTGTTTTGCATCATTGTCATGTGGAAAAAGTGCACGTCTACCAAGGACATTGAGTGATGGTAACATGTTCTCTTTCAATATAGAGCAGTACATCTGTGAATTCATGATGCCGTCAATGAAATGTAGCTCCCCGACACCAGGAGCACTTTATAAATGTGTGGCAGTGTCCCTATGTGGGACTGCTTAAGTGCTGCTGGTGTTTGGGAGCTACACTTCATTGTCATGTTAGAAATTCATGATCCCATCAATGTGGCGCCCCTGTAGGTCCAGTTGCCACAGAGGTACTGCATCTCACCCAGAGGTGTGATACCCCACTCTCGGGTAAGGAGGGAGTACTACCTGGGACCCACACCCACATCCAATACACTCCACTTCAGTAGGGAAGGGTGAGATTGCTCCTAAGGGAGTCCCTGGTCCCTAGCTGGAGGGTGGAACTAGGTAGAGGAGGTGGTGGAGGAAGAAGTTTAGTGGAGCTCCGAGGGTAGGAGTATAAAAGAGAGGGTGGAAGGTTCTAGAGGGAGTTCTGCTCAGGGGACCAAGGGGAGCAGTTCAGCCAGTCTGCTGCTCCAGTGCTTGGAGCAGGAGTGCAGAGTGAGAGAGGAGAGGGGCCCAGTCTGAGAGGCCCAGGAGAAGGAAAGAGGACGGGAGTGGTGCAGAAGGGCTCCAGAGAGACAGAAGGGATCCCAGGGGCACGGTGAGTGCAGAGGCCACCCATGCGCCCGAATTCACGCTGATGTGGAAGGATCAGGCCGCAGAAGGGGACTGGCCTGAGACTAGTGGAGAACACCCAGGCTCAGCTAGCCAACCGGAGGCTGCAGCATTTTCAAGGTGTTGCAGCCAAAATCGACAATTACATCGCCGAAAAAAAGGAGGCCGCATAGTGTCCAGGGGACTGAGAGCACGTCACCCGACAAGGCCCGAGGCCACTGGCTTGGGACACTGATTGTGAGGCGTAGGGCAGGAGGGTGAGAGCCAGCGCAGTGAGACGACCGGGAAAGGTACATAGAACGTGGTTCCGTTTAAGTGCTCCTGAGAGATTGCTGGACCCCTACCCCGGAGGCCGCAGGACGACGTGGGCGGTTACACACCAGTAAATGTAACCTGGAGTCTTGAACAACTGTGAGTAAAACCTGAAGACTGCACCCCACTGTGTCCTTGACTCATTACTGCGTCACCTGCCCTGCACTACACTGCATCGACAACATCTACCTCCACAATTCATCATATACCGCCCTGGAGCTTAGCTCTGCCCCTGGAGAGGTGAACCAACTCTGCTGCGTCACCATCAGATCCAATGGATCTGCACCGCAGCGGTAGCCGCATACCACGAGTGACGTCACGAACATTATCCCAAAAACTTTATTCCCCTTTTCTTTAATTATTTGACCGCCCGGGGCCACGGAACGGGTCACTGCCACTGTGACTACCCCCGATACAGGACCGGCCCGGCTACCGAGTACCCCAGGGGGCGTGTCAACAATAATACAAAACACACTTCTGTTGCATTTCTGAAGAACAGGGTGACAGTGAATCGGTGGCCAATTATGTCTCCTTGTCTGAGCACAACCAAACACCTATGGGGAATTCTGAGGAGACAAGTTGAGCATTACTCTCCATCCAGGCTCTAAAAGAGGTCGTTTTTCCATTCTTCAAGAAGAAAGATGTTGGAATATGTCACCAACTTGTTCATTCCATGCCTAGAAGACTTTGTGCTGTCCTTTAAAAATCATGAAGGTCGTACAAAATGTTAGGATGTGGGGTGTACTCATTTTTGCATCAACTAATTTTTTTTGAGTAAAGATGAAGATTTTGTAATGAGTTTATATTAACATTTCAAGATATGGGTTAAAAAAATGTTCTAAAACTCAGTCTTGTCCAAATCTTGGAAATTGTTTTTGTCTTTAGTAAGATATTGATTAAAATCTTACTTTTCAAAGGGGGCGCACTCATTTATCCCAAGCACTGAAATAATGTGTTTTTGTTTTGTCTCTTTAGGTTGAACATCCAGTGTAGTTTTGATACTAGTGACATATCCACAGAGCATACTAATGCATTGGTCCCATCACCTCTACCCAGTGATGTTCCTGAGCCATTGATGTTGCAGATGAAGTTTGCAGAAGGTCATTATAAGTTATGCATGCCCTAAATGCTGTTATATAAACCTATTTTGCCATTATTTAAGAAAAAAAATATTCTTACAAATGTTGTCGGTAATAACAATAGTAACATGTTAATGGTCTGTTTATTTATTACTATAGCTGCAATGTGTAAGGGACTGGAGGTTTTTGATGGGAAGCACAGACATATGACAACTAAGTATTGCTGTTCTTGGTACATCCCTCAATTCCTTTAAGTTGTCGTTTCTTGCAGACTGTAAATCTGATCAGTTGCATTTTGCTCTTTATAGTGAATTATTTTGCAGATTGCACTGCTAAATGTGAGTCACTTGCAAAGGTACCCGATCATTTTACTGTTTTTTTTTGGTTTCAACAGGGGTTAACTAACAAGGGGTGTTGTAGGTGACAATGGTATTCTGTAATACCCGTGAGCTGTGTGAGGGGGGCAGAGTACAGCTAGTAAGAGTATATCGCATGGGAAAGTTCCCCTGCTGCTCTTCAGGGACCAGAGAAGCCAGCAACGTTTAGTGGCATTTAGCGAGACAGTGAGGTTTCCCTGGTATTGGCCGCAGACCTGTAGGAAACGTACTTGCCACCCGGCATTTGTGTGATGAGATGGCATCAGACTGACGGGACCACTCTGATAACAAGGCTGGCACCTGAAGGGAAGAAACCAAGATGGGACCACTGGTGGCTGGTAGATCTATCGTGACTGTAAAGCCAAGTTCAGTATTTTACCTCAGTATTTGTAAGCCAAAACCAGGTGAAGAATCAGAGGAAAAGTATAATAGAAATATGTCACTACTTCTGTATATTATTTTTATTTTTTACCCAATCTTGACTTTGGCTTACAAATACTGTGGGAAATTCAATAAATACTCCGTGTGCATGTAGCCTTGGGCTGCATTCCCACAATGAGTTTTTGATGTTGCATCATTTCTGAACCCATTAAGAATAATGGGTTGATTGCCTTTTTTTTTTTTTATTCTCCCCAGAAATACGCAGGGTAAAAGTACCAAAAACTCATTGTGGGAACATGGCCTTTGTGTATGTTCACCTTTTCTTGAAGAGATCTTTAATAGTGTTGAGCCACCCCCGGAGTGTTCGGGTTCGGTTCGTCGAACACCGGGATGTTCGTCGAACTGTTCGTCAGACACCTTAGAACACCGTCTAACACCGTTAAAACCAATGGCAGGCAAACAAAAACACATAGAAACACATAGAAAACACCTGCAAAGGTGTCCAAAAGCTGACAAACTGCTCAGAAGACACTCTCTTTAAAAAAGCCGGCCGGCAAATTCAGCAGCGGCATACACCGGTACCCGACAATTTAGACAAGAAGGAATAGAGCATCACACATAGATTAGATAGATAGAAACAGGTCAGTCACATTTATAATAAGTACAGCGACAGTGTTGGTTACTGTACTTGTCATTTAGTGTTAAAATAAAGGATTTATTAAAATAAAAATTGGCGTGGTGTTCCCCGTAATTTTAGTCTCTAGCGGAGGTTAAGCAGACGGCTGGGGCAGATGTTTGAAGCCTGGGAAGGCGGTAATACCCATGGAGCTTCCCAGGCTACTAATATCAGCCCCCAGCTGAATACTTAGCCTTTACTAGCTATTAAAATGGGGGACCCCCCCAAAAAAATGATGTGGGGTCCCCCCTATTTTAATAGCTAGCAAAGGCTAGACAGACAGCTGGGGGCTGATATTAATAGCTCAGGAAGGGTGCCATGAATATTGGCCCCCTCCCAGGCTAGAAACACCAGCCGTCAGCCGCCCCAGAAATGGCGCATCCATAGGATGCGCCAATTCTGGCACTTAGCCTCGCTCTTCCCACTGCCCTGTAGCGGTGGCAGTGGGGTAATAGGGCTGGGGTTGATGTCAGCTTATAATGCCAGCTGACATCAAGCCCAGGTTAGTAATGGAGAGGCGTCTATAAGACACCCCCATTACTAACCCCATAGTGAAAGTTAAAAAAAACACAAACACCCAGAATAAAGTCCTTTAATTGAAATAAACACACAATTCTTTATTGTTCTAAATTAAACCATACTTACCGTCACGCCCATTCCAGTTGAAGCCAACGATCTCCTGTAATAAAAATAAAATAATAAACCAACATCATCCTTACCTTTCGATGGTTCCCAGGACAGCTTCAGCTCTGCTACATCGAGATGACAGGCTGGACCGCAGGAGAAAGCTGCCATCCAGCCTGTCATCCCGCAGACACTGAGAAGAGCAGGCATGCTTGCGCTCATCAGTGTCTCGCTGTGACGGCATCCAGATGAGCCGAGGTCATGTCCAATGAACTCGGCGCACCTCATGCACGTCACTGACAGCGTGGGAAAATTCTCCTGCACTCAGCACTTCAGCGTGAGAATTTTCCCACGCTGTCAGTGACGTGCATGAGGTGAGCCGAGTTCATTGGACATTAACTCGGCTCATCTGGATGCCCTCACAGAGAGACACTGTAGAGCGCAAGCATGCCTGTCCTTCTCAGTGTCTGCGGGATGACAGGCTGGATGGCAGCTTTCTCCTGCGGTCCAGCCTGTCATCTCGATGTAGCAGAGCTGAAGCTGTCCTGGGAACCATCGAAAGGTAAGGATGATGTTGGTTTATTATTTTATTTTTATTACAGGAGATCGTTGGCTTCAACTGGAATGGGCGTGACGGTAAGTATGGTTTAATTTAGAACAATAAAGAATTGTGTGTTTATTTCAATTAAAGGACTTTATTCTGGGTGTTTGTGTTTTTTTTAACTTTCACTATGGGGTTAGTAATGGGGGTGTCTTATAGACGCCTCTCCATTACTAACCTGGGCTTGATGTCAGCTGGCATTATAAGCTGACATCAACCCCAGCCATATTACCCCACTGCCACCGCTACAGGGCAGTGGGAAGAGCGAGGCTAAGTGCCAGAATTGGCGCATCCTATGGATGTGCCATTTCTGGGGCGGCTGACGGCTGGTGTTTCTAGCCTGGGAGGGGGCCAATATTCATGGCACCCTTCCTGAGCTATTAATATCAGCCCCCAGCTGTCTTCCTAGCCTTTGCTAGCTATTAAAATAGGGGGGACCCCACGTCAATTTTTTGGGGGGTCCCCCATTTTAATAGCTAGTAAAGGCTAGGCATTCAGCTGGGGGCTGATATTAGTAGCCTGGGAAGCTCCGTGGGTATTACCCCTTCCCAGGCTTCAAACATCTGCCCCAGCTGTCTGCTTAACCTCCGCTAGAGCCTAAAATTATGGGGAACCCCACGCCAACTTTTTTAATAAATCCTTTATTTTAACACTCAATGACAAGTACAGTAATTAACACTGTCACTGTACTTCATATATATGTGACTGACATGTTTCTATCTAATCTATGTGTGATTCTCTATTCCTTCTATTCTAAATTGTCGGGTACCGGTGTACGCCGCTGCTGAATTGCCGGCTTTTCATGTTTCACTGTGAGCACAGTTCCCATCGATTTGGGCAATCACTCTAATGCCACAACCACCATGGCTGTGGCATTACAGTGAGTGGCAGACAATCCCTGCATGATTGGTGCTCTAAATAGCGCCAGACATGCAGGACACTCTTTTGGTGCACGAACAGTTATCGAACATAACCTCGAACAGCCGAATTTTTTGCAAATCGTTCGGGTTCGTCGAACAACTCGAACACCGCCCAAAACAGCTCGAATTTGAGATTGGCGAACAGTTCTAGTCGAACACCGCTCATCTCTAATCTTTAACAAGAAGTCAGTGTCTCTGACATGGGTAGGATTGGGGGAGTCTATTATCCAGGATTGGTAACTCTGCCCAATTGTGCTATAACAATAGACCAGTGCACATTTGTGTGTCTGACACATTTTTACCTCCTACAGAGAAGATGGCGATATATAAGGCTGCCGGCAATAGGACAGTCTTGGTTTCCTCCCAGGGGCCACTGTACTTTCCAACTGCAGAGGAGACTGGAGCTTCTGGAAAAGGTGAGTCTTATACACTCACTCCACCTCTCCATATTGAGTGAACTCTGGGGTCTCCCACCCCCTTTTTCACCATATTTTCTCTTGCAGGGTCTCCAGTGCTCCCCGGGTTGCTAGCGGAGGAGTGGGAGAGGATTGTTCTTGTAGTTGGTCTTCTTGCTGCTCTGTTAATAAGTATTTGTATCATCAAGAGAAGATACAAGAAGCTGAATGATAAGGATTTGTATGTTATTGAATAATAAAAATAGACTTTCCTTTTTAAATTCTATACAAAGCTCTTGTGTGCTTTCTTAGAAAGTTGTATTCCTTCAAAAGGAAGAGGAGGTGGGGGGTGTAACTGAGTCTACTGGCGGTCACAATCTAGTAACACAAGGTACATTGGAGACTAAATCATTTTGGCTATTAAATACACTATATTGCCTCCTGGCCATTACAAGCCCATAAAAAGGTGTTTCCCATCCAAAACTGTGGGGGCCACAGGATTATATGCGGGGCCATCATACTATAATCATTTTTATTTATATAGCGCTAACATATTCCGCAGCACTTTACAATAAAGTGAGGACATGTGCAGACAATAAATTCAATACAAGGTAAGACAGTTTAAACAGTTACATTAGGAGTGAGGTCCCTGCTCGCAAGCTTACATTCAACAAGGAAATGGGGGGGACACAATAGGTGGAAAGTGCTTGTTATTTCAGGTCTGGCAATTATAATAAATAGGGATTTTCATATAAGGCTGCATGTTCCGGTCATCAGCCTGTATGTTTACGTGCAATAATCAAGTATTGAGTGTAGTTATTGTGTCACCCTGACCTGGATGCCACAAGTGTAATTAAAGCTGTGTCTGAGAGCAAGGGGGAGGTTCTCTAGTCAGGGGAACATTAGCATGCAATGCCTCCTGTCTCAGGCCAGTAGGGGGAGCTGGCTGCCCCTATAAAAGCTGGTACTGAGGGCAGGGTTGGGGAGAACCAGATGACCTGTCTCAGGACTGAGATGTGTCTCAGCAGAGCAGGGACAGACAGGTGCAATACGACTAAGAGGAAGTGTGGCAGGAGGAGAGCCACAAGCCAGAGACAAGAGGCGAAGAGAGCCTGTCTTGGCAGAAAGAGGACTTAATTTACCAGACTTTGGTGTCTGAGGCTGGAAGGATTCCACATCCCCCAGCAGAGAACCGGGTCCGCAAGGGACTGTACATTCCTTGGCCTAAGAAGCCTGAAGGCCCTGCCACAACCGAAGGGACCAGTAAAGCCGTACAAGGCTGGGAGCAGAAAGGAACCCACGTCGCAGGCCATACAGGCGAGAATACACGGAGAGCTCGGAAACGTGGGCTGTTACCCTATAACGAGGAGATAGCCAGAAGGAGCACAGAAAGCACGGTAGGCCTACACCCTCACCCTGACCAGGGCCAATCTCCCCGTTGCTCTCAGACATCCAGGTCCCCTCCTAGCCGGGACTGTTTATGGGTCAGTTTACCTGTTGTAGTAAAGACCCTGGACTGCAACTTGTTGTCTGTGTGCTCCTTGCTCCTCCAGCACTATCAGCACTGGGATTCTCACTACCATCACTCCCACCATCCATTATACTGCCCTGGGGCCGCACTCTTCCCGTGGGGAGTCACACTACCCTAGCTGCACACCTCATCAGCCCCAGCGGTCTGCATGCAGCGGCGGTTCCTAATAACCGCAATCCACGGGTGGCGTAGTCGGACATTATCAGCAGAACGTAGCAGACTACCATTGGCCTGACCACCCTGAGCCACGGAACCGGGTTGCCACTACTACTCCCACCGTTTCCCTAATTGCCCGGATCCGAGTGCCCCACGGCCCAGGGGGCGAGTCATTATCATGTGGAGACAGGTGAATAGGAGGGAGCAGATTCTGAATAATATGTAGAATTAGGGAACAGGGGAAAGTTAGTTTACTGAGTAGTTGAGGTGGTAGGCTTGTGTGGCGCCCCTGTGGGTCCAGTTGCCACAGAGGTACTGCATCTCACCCAGAGGTGTGGTACCCCACTCTCAGGTAAGGAGGGAGCACTACCCGGGACCCACACACCTACATCCAACACTACACTGCTCCAGACCAGCAAGCGGGGCAAGATGCACTTGGTCACTGCTGAGCCCTGTCCCTGGCTGGAAGGGGGGGGAACCAAAAGAGAGGGAACCATGTAGTCGGTGTGGATGGAGGAAGAAGTTCAGGGGAGCGCTGAAAGAGCAGTATATAAGCAGGGGTGGAAAGATCTAGAAGGGGTTCTGAAGAGTTCAAAGTTGAGTCAAGTGCAGTGCAGAAGGGCCCAGTGAGGAGTAGGGACCCAGCTTGAGGAAAGTGAGGAGGGTTCCGGAGACAGAAGGTATCCCAGGGGCACGGCGAGTGCGGAGGCCACCCGTGCACCCGAATTCACGCTGACGTGGAGGGATCAGGCCGCAGTAGGGGACCGGCCCGAGCCTAGTGGAGTACTTTACTGCTCAGCTAGCAAACCGGAGGTTGCAGTATCTCATATACTGTAACCACACTCAATCGCCGAAAAGGTGGCCATATAGGACCAAGGGGACAGTCTAGACATCACCCGACAAGGCCCGTGGCCACTGGCTTGGGACACTGGGTGTGAGGCGCAGGGCAGGAGGCCGAGAGCCAGCGCAGAGAGATGACCTGGAGAGGTACACAGAAAGGGGTCCCGTTCAAGTGCTTCCAAAATATCTGAGTTGGCTGGATCACTTCCCCGTAGGACACAGGACGATGTGGGCGGTTATAACCTGGCCATTGTAACTTGGAGCAGCTTAACAACTGTAAGTAAAGCCTGAAGACTGCACCCCACTGTGTCCTTGACTAATTACTGCTACCGAGTACCCCACGGCCCCAGGGGGCGCGTCACTTGTTTAAAGAGATGGGTTTTTAAAGTGTGCTTGAAGACGTGGTGGCTAGGCATCAGTCGGATCGTCTGGGTAACATTCCAGAGAACTGGCGCAGCACGAGAGAAGTCTTGGAGATGGAGGTGCGAAGTTCGGATTATGGGGGATGTTAGTCTTAGGTCATTTGTAGAATGGAGGGCTTGTGTAGGGCGATAGACAGAGAGGAGATATAAGGTGGTGGAGAGCTTTGTGGGTGAGAGCAATGAGTTTATATTGGACCCTGTAGCGAATGGATAACCAGTGTAATGACTGGCACAAGATGGAAGCATCGGTGAAGCGGCTGGACAGAAATACGACCCTGGCTGCCGCATTCAGGACGGATTGGAGAGGAGAGAGTTTGGTAAGAGACCGATCAGAAGAGACTTGCAGTAGTCCAGACAAGAGTGAATAAGAGCTACAGTAAGAGTTTTAGCAGTTTCAAAGGTGAGAAAAGGTTGGATTCTGGAGATGGTTTTTAAGATGCAGGTGACGAGTGAGTGAGTGATCGGATATAGGGAGTAAAGGAATGGTTAGTGTCGAATATGACCCCAAGGCAGCGGGCGTGCTGCTTGGGAGTTATGGTTGAACCCTCCAAGGTAATTTTGATGTTAGGTTATTAGCGGGGAGAAACACAAGAAGCTCAGTTTTTGAGAGATTCAGTTTAAGATAGAGGGAGGACATGATGTTAGAGGCAGCTATTTTGGCTATTAAATACACTATATGGCCACCTGGCCATTACAAGCCCATAAAAAGGTGTTTCACATCCAAAACTGTGGGGGCCCGTCATACTACGTGCAGGACTGTATGTGGGGGCCCGTCATAGTACGTGCAGGACTGTATGTGGGGGCCCGTCATAGTACGGACAGCTCCGCTTACTGTATAATGGCCACAGCCGGGTACTGCATTCATCACCTATTCAAATCAATAAGGGGCGGATGTGCAGTACCCGCTTGTGGCCAATATACAGTAGACGGAGCTGTGCAGTTCTGTAACTGAGCGGTTCCTACCGGCACCGAGAACAGCTGATCTGCGGGGGTGCCAGGTATCGCACCAACACCGATCAGACATTGATGACCTATCCTAAGGATAAAGTAGTGCACAACCCCTTTAAATATTCATGGTTCTCTCCTCTGGACCAGAACTGTCTGGTGGCTGACATTTGGGGCTGATGATTATTACATTTTCTCCTTACTAAAAACGCTCCAGTCCTCCAGCCAGTTTTGCATCAGGAACTCATTTGTCCAAGAACATATGATTTCTAGAATTGCTGGACAATCAGTCCCTATATAGGTCAAATAAGCTCCTGGTGCAAAACAGGCTGGAGAACTGGCTGTTTTTAATAGAGGGACAACCCCTTAAAGAAAAAAATTAATGTGGTGATAATGTGGCACCCCAGGGGTCTGGTTTCCACAGTAACAAGCAATGTTATGTCTGAGAGCAGGTGGGAGGTCTCTTGGTCAGGAATCCTATGCATGCCACACCTCCTGCCCAGTCCTGGGAGGGGAAGAACTTCCCCTAGATAAACCTGGGGCTGAGGCAGGGTTAGGGAGTTCAGAGGGAGAGTTCAGCTAGGAGGGCTGACAGGGAGCTGTGGCTCCGGCTGGGCCCAGCTCCTGGGCCATGCCAGAAGTAGAGACAGAGAAGAGAAGCAGCTATGGGAAGAAACAACAGGAGCTCTGTGGGAGCAGTGTTACAAGGAGTCAGGGGCTGGCAGCTGCAGAGCTCGCCCTGACTGAGAAGATTTCTTACCGGACCCGGAGTCCGAGGCTGTGGGGACTAACTCCGACCCAGCAGCAGAATCCGTCAGGCAGGGGATTTCAGGTCCTCTGGCCAAGAAACCCGAAGGCACGGTCACACGCATGGGACCAGCACCGCCGTCGTGGAGCGGAAGCTACTAGAAGGCCCCGAGTCACCGGCCATACGGGTGAGCACCACACGGTACACTCAGGGACGTGGGCTACTTATACCCGCCTCTAGCAAGGTAGCCAGAAGAGTATCGTTAGTTTGGGAGGCCTACAACTCCGCCTGGCCAGGGGAGATCCCATCTGCTCAAGGACTGACCAGGCCCCAATCGCTAGCCAGTACTCCGGGAGGGTCTATCGTTGTCACCAGTAAAGACCCTGAACTACACCGTACCGTCTCCGAGTGGTTCCTTCTACCCCCATCATCCACATCTGCTGCCCTGAGGCCATACCCCTCCCGTTGGGGGTTATACCATCTACGCTGCACCATCCATCCACCGGCCTCAGCGGACTGTCCTGCAGCGGCAGCTCCATAGCTGCATTCAACGGGTGGCGTAGTCGTACAACATCTACCGCTAATACAGCGCCACTTAGTCTGACTCCCTGGGCACGGACCGGGTCACCGCCATGAGACTACTACCCCCATCTGATCCGGCTCCGGGTAAGCCCCCGTGCACGCGATGCCGCACGACACAGAAGGCCCAGGGGCGCGTCAATAACATTAAGGGCTCCTTCACACGATCGATGATTGCCAGATAATCGGATCGATAATGGTAATGACATTAATCACACTCCGATCAGAGTCTGATCAGTGTCAGTTTACTGTGATCTGATTCTCTCACATAAGAATCATATCTCAGGAGTGGAGAAGATGGAGAGCTGAATTTCTCCATCTTCTCCATTGTCTGTCCTCTTACATCAGACTGTACTTGAATGACGTCTGAGCGCAGTCCGATGTTTGACTTGTATGGGTGATCCGAATTCCAGTGCCACTTGCAGCTTGCTGCAAATATCAGACTGATTTGGTCTATAGGGAACAACGCAGATCAGCACTGCCCATAGTATAACATTGGGCCAAGAGCTATCTGATAAAACATCGGATTGCACTCAGCCGTGTTATACGCCAGTGTGAGCGAGGCCTCACTGTGCCAAACGCATTCTCATCTGCTCCCCTCAATAGAAAGTAAGAGAATTGGATGAGAATGTGTTTGGCAGATGACTGGTAGTCATGGGACAACTGGCTGATCCGCCTGGTAAAGCCGAATCCCAACATGATTACACTATGTTAGTAGTCAGGGAGCTCCACTAGGTAAAAAAACCCCTATAACTAGGAGGTAGGGTGGGCTGAATGTATAAATTATAATTATTAGAATACGCACTGACCTTGGGTCCTCCTGCAGCTAGGGGCATACACAGAAGAAATCCTAATTCTGGTTCCCCCTTTCAAAACCAAATATTCTCAGTGGAGTCACGGGGCATAGGTGTAGTCTCTGAATGGCGGATCTACCAACTTTTAAAGACAGTAATTTTTCACCTATTGGACTCCTTTAGTGTTCTCACCCACAAACTGTACAGAAAAGGCTGCATAGAAAAGATACACTCCTATTTAAAAACAGTGATTTGCATGTGGGCTGCTTTGGTTTGAGTGCCGGGGCTGATTTTCAGTCCCAGTCCAGCCCTGGTATCTACCACTATGTGGTCACCATGTGGCGGTAATATCAGTGTTGGTCTTTGTAGAATTATTTTCAGTACTGGTGCGATCATCTGCTGAGGTTCTCCTACATCCATTATTAGGGGGCGCCACCAGAGTTGTAATCAGGGTTACCGGTTAGGGCCCACCTGAGCTGCACCTCTGGTTGGGGAAATAGGAGGTATCATACTGTTTACTTTGCACTAAAAAATGTCTTCCATGCCTTGATCTGACTATTTCTGACACATTTCTGGGGACACGTGGGTTCCAGTATGTGTTTCTTTTTTTGGACCGAAGAAAAAGTGCAAAACTTTTTTTTTTTGCTCACAGTTGGACTATTTGACTTGTGCCTTTTTTTTTAAGATTTTAGCGTTCTGATTTTTATGTCAATGTGGCTTTTTCAGATAATTTTGGACTGATTCTTCAAATTTGGTGCCTTTTTGTAGCATTTTGCAAAACCTGCAACTTTTTCCACTAAAAAAGTCGCAAAAAACAGTTAAATACAAAAGAAAAATTTGGGGAATGTTGGGCTGTTTACAAAATTAATGAATCCCTTGCGTTGATTTGATGCAAAATACATCAGCAAAAAGTGAAAAGAAAAAAAGCAAATGATGAATCAGGCCCAATGTTTTCTGTTTTGCCTCTTTTCCGGCATCTATTGCTATTTAAGTCTCCCCTTTTTTTTATTTGTATCATTTGAGTGTTTTTTGGGGTTTTTTTGCACCAAATTCATCAAAATGGCGCATGTGGTTCATGAATTTTGCGCAAAGTCAAAAGTTTTGTTTTCTTTTGTCTTTATCAATTTTGTTACTTTTAGAATAAAAAGTCGCACATTTTTCAAAATGATGCCAAAATGCTTAGAAACTTACTGCGATACATAAAATCACTCTGGAGGTTGGCGGCGGGAGGGACTGGAGTATATTTGCGATAAATTTTGCAAGAAAAGTTGCAAATGATGAATTAGGTAAATACATCTGAAAACCTTAAACTCTGCCCACGGTGGCGAGCTAAGCGGAAAAAAAAACCCTCAAAATTAGACTTCAAAAAGGTGCAAATGGAAAGATACATTTAGTGCAATCAAACAAATAAGGTACAAAACTTCAAAAACTTGACAAAAAAAAAAAAATCAGACCCTGATGTCGCCTGGCTGGAGCGATCAATAAGGACGCATTTCCAAACCATGACTCCGCCAGTATACTGTACCGACCTGCAGACATTGTAATTATCACTTAACCCCACGTTCCTCCAGGCAATTGTCGCAAGAGGTAATTTCCTTATGTCGGGTTCCTTTTATCGGATGGTCACCCATTATACCAGCCGTATTGGGATTTGTTTCTTAGCACTGCACAAGCCCAGTGCAATAGAGGTAAGCAGAGACGCCTCTAGTAAAAACAGAACAAAAAATTAATGTAAAATAGAAATATGCATGTGCATTTTTAAATGGAATCGTTAAAAGTGGTATGTATTCCCATCTGCAAGATCCTATCCCAATATGTAGTAGGTGTAATAATGATATTAGCAAATACCTCCAATTAGAAATGTAGTATAGTTCTTCTGATAAGCTATGTCCTTACCCCATGTGCAGGGCTTTGCAGGACCTTAGGTATGCATGGTTATGACCACTAACAACTAACTGTCACCATGAGTGGTCGTAACCATGGATACCTAAGGTACTGCAATGCCCTGCACATGTGGTAAGCGACATAGCTAATTAGAAGAACTATACTACATTTCTAATTGGAGGTATTGGCTAATATTATTACTACTACTTTCTTAAAATCCTGTAAAGCCCTGGTTCATCATTTATCCAGATCTTTGCTCTCAACAAAAGGAAAGGTGTGTGTGTGTGTGTGTGTGTGTGTGTGTGTGTGTGTGTGTGTGTGTGTGTTTTAATATCCTGAAGTTTAAAACCTGAACTAACCAATTACTTCTCACAGCTGAGAATTTGCTACAACTGTATCCAGTTTAGGCAACCGCCTGGCCTTCGGTCTGATACATTGTAGCACGTTATCGGCTCAGTGACTTTTTCGTAGAGTTTCTATAAGTAATGGCTATGTTGTGCAGATGCCATATTGGTACCATCTCTTTCCTTGCAGATGATGCAGGACACAGAGCAGAAGTCATCAGCATGGAGATATTCCAAAACTGCACTGTGTGAACAGGACACGCTGAATCTTTTCCAGGAATTTGCTGAACAAAAGCAGAAAGAACGAGAAAAGGACCCAGAAGTTAAACGTTTAAAAAGAAATTACAGTTTAAAAGCCCCGAGCTATCCTTCCCCAGGGAACATTCTCCACACGGGGAGACAACTTCCCCGCACTCCGGCTCCCGGGGTTTTACCCCTTCTGCCTTCTCAGAGGTTTGAACCCAGAGCAGATGAGAATGAGAAGTCGTTCATTTCACATTTGGCTAAAACCCCAGACAACATGGTGCCGTGCGGCCATCAGCTACCGCGCACCCCGACCACGGGGAATGTATTGAGAGAAATTCAGGTCAATGTAAAAGAAGATGAAGCGATCAAAAGCAAAAAGAAAATTGAACGTGATGTGAACGACTCCGTGATCTGTGACGCACGGGAAGGGGACGGAACAAGAACAAAATCCAATGTTGGAAAAGTTTCCAGAGCTTCCAACAAAATGAAAAACATGGCGAACTTGTCCTGTCGTGATGGCATGGCGACTATGAAGATGGTGAGCGACTTGGGGTAAAGTACAAATAGTCTATACCATGCTAGAGATATAAGAGGTAAATTGCAAAGGTGCTGGTTTTTGAATAAATGGTAGCAGATCTGCAGGACCCGGCAGCTGCCACTACACAGTTGATTACAGCTGTGCAGTTAAGCTCCGCAACTGCTAAAGTCCATCCAGTACTGGGACTGGTAACAGCTGATCGGTGGAGGTACCGGCTGTCGAAAACTCGGCGATCTGATTTTGATTGCCTATCTTAAAGATGGAACAACCTTTTTTAAAGGGGTTGTCCGATCCAAACCCGTAAGTCTGCAGTTGCTCAGTGTGACTGCAGACGTATCGGCACTCTGCGCTGCGGGGATTCGCCAATTTCTGACCCTGGAACGGAGGGTATGTATGCGTTATACATACTCCCGGGCAGAACCTGTCCAGTGGGCACGGCTTCGCTCCATACAAGTGAATGGAGAGCGAGGCTGCGCCCACTGGCCAGGAGTATGTATAACTGATACATGCCCTCCGGTCCTGGGTCAGAAACCGGTGCATCCCCGCAGCGTATAGTGTGTGCACTGGGGGGGATTCATAAGTCTGTAGTCACACAGTGGACCCCTTTAACAGTCTTCATGACCAGGCTATTATTTTTTTATTAATTTTTTTTTTACTATTTGGTTTTGCTCTTTTTTTCCCCTTCCCTTCCCTTCTTCCAAGATTTATAACGAATATATATATATATATATATATATACACACACACACAGTTAGGTCCATATATATTTGGACAGAGACAACATTTTTCTCATTTTGGTTCTAGACATTACCACAATGAATTTTAAACAAAACAATTCCGATGCAGTTGAAGTTCAGACTTTCAGCTTTCATTTGAGGGTATCCACATTAAAATTGGATGAAGGGTTTAGGAGTTTCAGCTCCTTAACATGTGCCACCCTGTTTTTAAAGGGACCAAAAGTAATTGGACAGATTAAATAATTGTAAATAAAATGTTCATTTCTAGTACTTGGTTGAAAACCCTTTGTTGGCAATGACTGCCTGAAGTCTTGAACTCATGGAGATCACCAGACGCTGCGTTTCCTCCTTTTTGATGCTCTGCCAGGCCTTCACTGCGGTGGTTTTCAGTTGCTGTTTGTGGGCCTTTCTGTCTGAAGTTTAGTCTTTAACAAGTGAAATGCATGCTCAATTGGGTTGAGATCAGGTGAATAACTTGGCCATTCAAGAATATTCCACTTCTTTGCTTTAATAAACTACTGGGTTGCTTTGGCTTTATGTTTTGGGTCATTGTCCATCTGTAGTATGAAACGACGACCAATCAGTTTGGCTGGATCTGAGCACACAGTATAGCTCTGAATACATCAGAATTCATTCGGCTGCTTCTGTCCTGTGTCACATCATCAATAAACACTAGTGACCCAGTGCCACTGGCAGCCATGCATGCCCAAGCCATCACACTGCCTCCGCCGTGTTTTACAGATGATGTGGTATGCTTTGGATCATGAGCTGTACCACGCCTTCACCATACTTTTCTCTTTCCATCATTCTGGTAGAGATTGATCTTGGTTTCATCTGTCCAAAGAATGTTCTTCCAGAACTGTGCTGGCTTTTTTAGATGTTTTTTAGCAAAGTCCCGTCTAGCCTTTTTATTCTTGATGCTTATGAGTGGCTTGCACCGTGCAGTGAACCCCCTCTGTATTTACTTTCATGCAGTCTTCTCTTTATGGTAGATTTGGATATTGATATGCCTTCCTCCTGGAGAGTGTTGTTCACTTGGTTGGCTGTTGTGAAGGGGTTTCTCTTCACCATGGAGATTATTCTGCGATTATCCACCACTGTCTTCTGTGGTCGCCCAGATCTTTTTGCATTGATGAGTTCACCAGTGCTTTTCTTTCTTTCTCAGGATGTACCAAACTGTAGATTTTGCCACTCCTATTATTGTAGCAATTTCTCGGATGGGTTTTTTCTGTTTTTGCAGCTTAAGGATGGCTTGTTTCACCTGCATGGAGAGCTCCTTTGACCGCATATTTACTTCACAGCAAAACCTTCCAAATGCAAGCACCACACCTCAAATCAACTACAGGCCTTTTATCTGCTTAATTGAAAATGACATAACGAAGGGATTGCCCACACCTGTCCATGAAATAGCCATGGAGTCAATTGTCCAATTACTTTTGGTCCCTTTAAAAACAGGGTGGCACATGTTAAGGAGCTGAAACTCCTAAACCCTTCATCCATCCAATTTTAATGTGGATACCCTCAAATGAAAGCTGAAAGTCTGAACTTCAACTGCATCTGAATTGTTTTGTTTAAAATTCATTGTGGTAATGTCAAGAACCAAAATTAGAAAATGTTGTCTCTGTCCAAATATATATGGACCTAACTGTATTTGTGTCTGAACAGTCAGGGAGACACTATTACTGTTTTTTTTACGGAAAAAAGGCTAAAAGCAGAATAATACAGAGATTTGAACCGTGGAACTGCAAAACCACAGTTCTATTTCTCTGGACTACACCAGAATCTTTTAAACAGATATATTGGTGTCTGAACACTCACAGACACACTCAATTTTTTTTTTTTTTGGGGGGGGGGGGGATACCAAAAGGTTAATAAGACGCATATTTGTACAGTCTGACTGAGGGGGAAAAAAAATACAGGATTTAGATGGGGGGAAAAAAAAAAAAAAGGATTTTTCCTGGCCCCTGAGACCGGGGGATAAGTCTAGCCATTTGACCAGCAGGAGCACACAGGACTGTAATGCAGTGTTTGCTGGTATAACCACTGCGTCTCCTATACAGCCTGCCTGCCTGATATCTGGGATGGATATTAGTCCTGAGAAGGACTGTTTGTTTGATTTGCCAGGCTTTAGAGACCCTACACTACCTATTTCGCACTATATATCTCTCCCTAACTCAGTAGCACTGACCCTACACTGTCTGATCTCGGGCGACTGTGTCCAAGATGGCGGCGCCCAGTTTGAAATACTCGAGGTGACGCTGTGCAGCCAGCCAATCACTGTAATGCCCACAAACAACATGGCTGCGGCATTACAGTGACTGGCTGGCAATCCCTGCATGTTAATTGGCTCTGTAAAGAGCGGCAGACGTGCAGGGCGGAGACCCGAGCTCCCGCCCGAGTAACCCGGAAATGCTCGGTGGTCGCCGAACATCTCGAGTAGTGAGATGCTCGGGCGAGTACCGAGCAGTGTCGAGCATGTTCGCTCAACACTACATGTAAGGCATTTAAGTCTCCTCATACTGGCATGTCAGGTCTGGCATGCCACTCTCCAAAATGAGAAACCTTACCCTTTGTATATATGTGAAATCTTTACAAAACCCTACCTAATCTGATGGTAGCCCATAGAGCATACATTCTTTCAGTTTAATGACTATGTAGAACATTTCAGATGTTTCAATTTTTAAAATGTCATCTCTAGCATATATCGGTACATATATCATTTGCATTCATTTATCTATTTTTGCATTTTCTACATAGCTCAAACTTTCCATCAGAAAAGGGGGAACAGACACATGCTCTTTTAGCATCAGCAATCTTATGTCATTATTTTTCCTCTTGTAGAATATACTTTCTAATAGCAATTTCCTGGAAGAATCATTATGAAGTAAGCGATCAGCTAAAATGTCATTGTCATTACATCTACAGAAATAATGTGTTTGTACGTTTGCTGTTTTATCCATAAATGTAATTATCTCCATTGAACAGGAAAGCAAAGTATATCATATATGAACTTACCATGACCTACTGGAAAATCATTGCATTACGTATGCATATACACTGTGTGCAGAATTATTAGGCAAGTTGTATTTTAGAGAATTATTTTTATTATTGATCAACAACTATGTTCTCAATCAACCCAAAAGACTCATAAATATCCAAGCTTAATATTTTTGGAAGTTGGAGTGGTTTTTTTTTTTAAGATTTGGCTATCTGAGGAGGATATCTGTTTGTGCAGGTAACTATTACTGTGCAGAATTATTAGGCAACTTAATAAAAACCAAATATAATCCCATCTCACTTGTTTATTTTCACCAGGTAAACCAATATCCGTGCACAAAATTTAGAAATAAACATTTCTGACATGCAAAAACAAAAAAAATTAGTGATCAATATAGCCACCTTTCTTTATGATGACACTCAACAGCCTTCCATCCATAGATTCTGTCAGTTGCTTGATCTGTTTTCGATCAGCATTGCATGCAGCAGCCACCACAGCCTCCCAGATACTGTTACGAGAGGTGTACTGTTTTCCCTCCCTGTAGATCTCACATTTTATGATGGACCACAGGTTCTCTATGGGGTTCAGATCAGGTGAACAAGGGGGTCATGTCATTATTTTTTCTTCTTTTAGACCTTTACTGGCCAGCCACGCTGTGGAGTAGTTGGATGCATGTGATGGAGCATTGTCCTGCATGAAAATCATGTTTTTCTTGAACGATACCGACTTCTTCCTGTACCACTGCTTGAAGAAGTTGTCTTCCAGAAACTGGCAGTAGGTCTGGGAGTTGAGCTTCACTCCATCCTCAACCCGAAAAGGTCCCACAAGTTCATCTTTGATGATACCAGCCCATACCAGTACCCCACCTCTACCTTGCTGGCGTCTGAGTCGGAGTGGAGCTCTCTGCCCTTTACTCATCCAGCCTCTGGCCCATCCATCTGGCCCATCAAGAGTCCAACTCATTTTATCAGTCGATAAAACCTTTGAAAAATCAGTCTTATGATATTTCTTGGCCCATTCTTGACGTTTTATCTTATGTTTCTTGTTCAAAGGTGGTCGTTTTTCAGCCTTCCTTACCGTGGCCATGTCCCTGAGTATCGCACACCTTGTGCTTTTTGATACTCCAGTAACGTTGCAGCTCTGAAATATGGCAAAACTGGTGGCGAATGGCATCTTGGCAGCTTCACGCTTGATTTTCCTCAATTCATGGGCAGTTATTTTGCGCCTTTTTTGGCCAACACGCTTCTTGCGACCCTGTTGGCTATTTGCCATGAAACGCTTGATTGTTCAGTGATCACAGTTCAAATGTTTGGAAATGTCAAGACTGCTGCATCCCTCTGCAAGACATCTCACAATTTTGGACTTTTCAGAGCCCGTCAAATATCTCTTCTGACCCATTTTGCCAAAGGAAAGGAAGTTGCCTAATAATTAAGCACACTTTATATAGGGTGTTGATGTCATTAGTCGACACCCCTCCTCATTACAGAGATGCACATCACCAGATTTACTTAATTGGTAGTTGGCTCTCAAGCCTATGCAGCTTGGAGTAGGACAACATGTATAAAAAGTATCATGTGATCAAAATACTCATTTGCCTAATAATTCTGCACACAGTGTAATATATATATATATATATAACCATTCACTGTACTTTTTGTTATAAATAACATTTTTAGCATCGCATGTTGTCATGCATAGTAAGGACCTGCTGCGTTGTTCGTATTAATTTCATAAATATGTGTTCGGAAAACTTAATGTCACTTCTGTTTACTAGCACACCTAAAAGGGAAGCTGTCATCAAAAAATAATCCAATTGTTTAACTTAGGCTTTTGTATTACATGTATTTAAACATTTTGTGAATTTTTTTTCCTTATCATGATCTTTATTAAAGCACCACTCCAGCATTTTTTTTTATTGCAGCGCTGGAGTGGTGCTACAAATTTGAGTTTCCTGCACTCAGTATTACAATTACCAGCTGCTATCTTCATCTTCTTTCTGCACCGCTCCGGTCAGTCTCCAGCAGATTTTGACCTGCCTGATCGCTCCAGTGTTTGCTGGCCGATCTGGAACTCACAACTAAAGGTAAGTCTATGAGAGCCAGAAAGAGGGCAGAACGGGGTCTTCATAGACTTACATTGAGAGCTTGTGACTGTTACCTCTGACTTCCTGTCAGCCAGAAGTTATGGTTACAAGATGGCAGCGCGGGTGTGACAGAAGCTGTCATACGCCTCTCCCCTTAAAGACAACGTCTGTAAGAACTGTATTTGAATGTGTTATGACATGGTTTTATTGTATTGTATGAGTAATGTAATATGAGAATCTGCATAGAATTCTATAAGCACTAAGTGATGCAGTTAATGTAATGTATTATAATTCATGTATAATGTTATTCATGTATAGTGTATAGGGATAGTGACTGAAGTTAAGTAGGTCAAAGGGGAAGTTTCCCCAGCAACAGACTGCTGGGACAGACAGGTTATGATACAGTTTAATGTTTGGGACCTGTGTGGCGCCCCTGAGAGTTCAGTCGCCACAGAGGTACTGCATCTCACCCAGAGGTGTGGTATCTCACTCTCAGGTAAGGATGGAGTACTGCCCGGGACCCACACACTTGCATCCATTACACTCCACTTCAGAGGGCAGGGCGAGATTGCTCCTAAGGGAGAGCACAGTCCCTGGGCCCTAGCTGGAGGGCGGAACCATGTAGTGGGTGTGGGTGGAGGAAGAGCAACAGGGGAGCACTTCAGGAGTTGTATAAAAGAGGGAACCGTCTTGAAAGACAGTGTTCAGTAAGAGGAGAACCGTGAAAGGATCAGGAGCTCTGCTCAGGAGGAACGGGCCTGAGTGAGAGAGGCCCAGGAGGTCAGACTGAAGAGAGGAGCAGAGAGGAAGGCTCCAGAAAGAAAGAGGGGATACTAGGGGTACAGGAAGTGCTGGAGGCCAGCCGTACGCCTGAATCTACCAGGACGTGGAGGGATCAGGCCGCAAAGGGGACTGGCCCCTAACTAGTGAGAATTACAATATTTAGCTAGAAACCGGAGGCTTCTACATTTTCAGGGTGTAGTTGCCCACAGCCGCAATTAATCGCCAAAAAGGTAGCCACACAGGATCCAGGGAACTCCAGGTTGCCCGCCAAGATCTGATTTTACCGGCTTGGGACACTGGTTGCGAGGCGCAGGGCAGGAGGGTGAGAGCCAGCGCGGGAAGACGACCGAGGAAGGCACACAGAACGGGGTCCCATTAAGTGCTCTTGAATTACCTGAGGGATTGCTGAACCTCTGTCTCAGTGAAAGCAGAACGCCGCGAGTGGTGATAATTTGGCCTTGGTAACCAGGAGCAACGTGATAATCGTGAGTAAACCTTGAAGACTGCACCCCACTGTCTCTGAATTATTGCTGCGCCATCACCAGCCCTGCACTACACTGCACAACAACAGCTACCTCATCATTTTCCATCACAGGACTGCCCTGGAGCTAAGCTCTACCTGGGGAGAGCTGAACCAACTCTGCTGCATTACCAACAGCTCCAGAGGACCTGCTCCGCAGCGGCGGCTCCATATAGCCGCATACCACAGGTGGCGTCATGAACATTATCATTAAAAACTTCATTCCCCTTTTAAGTTATTCCCCTTTATTGACCGTCCTGGGTCACAGACCGGGTCACTGCCACTGTGACATCCCCTGCACTGACCAGCCATGCACTGAGTACCCCTCGGCCCAGGGGGCGCATTATACCACCACAGCTTGGAAAGGGTCTGGGTCAGTTAAGAAGGGGAGCACTTCCTGGTTAGTGCAGTGAGTTTGGAGTGAGAGATTAGATTACAACATAAAGAAAGTGTTAGAAGCATTCAAGGCAACAGGGCTGGAGGGTGCAAGAAGTACGCACTGTTCAGGCAGCATTAGAATGTCGGCTACTGTCTTCTGCTGACATCCCTGCAATGTCCGGGACCTACGGCCAGAAATAGGGACTGGAAAGTGTGTCTTATTGCCTTCCAACAAGTGGAAGCTGGATGGGGAGATGCAAGAGGGAGACGTGATGGGTCTCATGAGAGCTGCAGAGCCAAATAGAGTATGCCAGGGGCCGAAGGAGTGATTAAACGAAGGGATAGCTCAGGGAGAAGATGTAAACGTACTGTGCTGTAACATCAATTGAGCATGGACTGCTAAGTAAAGTTGAACTGTTTGTTATGAAGCAAGTGTCCCCTGATTTATGAGCAGCTGTTCCTGGATCCAGGATCTTGGAGACAGCGGATGCTTGCGGCCTAAATGTGAGTACACTGCATTGTACACAGCGTGACACTAAGGGAGTGGGACACAGTTTATTTGTGGGATGCCAGAGTGTGAGAACGCAGCCCCTTGCCCATGACTACTGCCCTACAGACCTTACACGGGTCTGGAGCAAAGTAGGAAGAGCTGAAGACGGCAGCTGGTAAGTATGATACTAGGGGCAGGAACCTTATGTTAGTGGCATCACTCCAGCACTGAAATGAAAATAATGCTGGAGAAATGCTTTAAAAAGCAAGATTAGTAATCTTGAAATTTTCACACTTGCCATCGGGGCAAGACTCATAGGCGCAAATTCATTAAAGGGCATCTGTCAGTAGAAGCAACCCTCCTAAGCCGTCTATATGGGCATGTAGGTCATAGAAAGTTGAATAAAATTATATCTTTATATCTGCGATCCGACTTCTTATTCCAGAGAAATCCTCAATATGTAAAGGAGCTGTTAAGATCTATGGAGCCGGAGATAGATCTCCCTGAGAATCTGTCACCAGAGCTTATTTTAGATGAAAGAGGGCATTACCTGTATGAGACATGTAATGACTGACAGTCGGTTCTCCTGATCAGAAGTGCACGCTGCTCATAAAATGTGCCAAATTCATTAAGTCTTTTGCGCTTCTTAATAAATTTGGCGCATTGTACTCCAGCAAGTCCTTGAATAAGACTGTGTGCTACAACAGTCTTGACCCTTTACCGACATATAACATACACATATGCCGGCTCCCTGACTTTTATGTGGGCTCAGTTCCTGAGCCCGTATCTTACCCAGGAGGTGATGGTTGTGAAATTCAGCCATCATCTGCCTCTAACAGTCGCACATGTAGCAAGCTCCACACGTGGCTGTAGACCTGTTAAATGCTACTCAATCTCTGACAGTGGCATTTACAGCGCACCGGCAGGGGGGTGCCTCATTCCGTTCGCCCATCGGCACCTGCATGACATGTTCGCGGGCACCAATGAGTTGCCATGGCTCTGCTAAAGACCCTCATACCTGTCATGTCAGTATTCATGTGAGCTCATGTGATTTTTGTATATTGCACAAGTGACCTGATGATGGCAAGTTCAAGTCTCCAACGGAATTTCCGAATTCTCCTTCCCTACTATATACAGGTGCATCTCACAAAATTAGAATATCATCAAAAAGTTTATTTATTTCAGTTCTTCAGTACAAAAAGTGAAACTCATATAGAGTCATTACAAACAGAGTGATCTATTTCAAGTGTTTATTTCTGTTAATGTTGATGATTATGGCTTACAGCCAATGAAAATACAAAAGTCATTATCTCAGTAAATTAAAATAATTGACAAAAAACACCTGCAAAGGCTTCCAAAGCGTTAAAAAAGGTCCCTTAGTCTGTTTCAGTAGGCTCCACAATCATGGGGAAGACTGCTAACTTGACAGATGTCCAAAAGGCAAGCATTGACACACTCCACAAGGTCCCAGAGTTCCAATTTTCATTTGGAAATCAAGATCCCAGAGTCTGGAGGAAGAGTGGAGAGGCCACAATCCAAGCTGCTTGAGGTCTAGGGTGAAGTTTCCACAATCAGTGATGGTTTGGGGAGCCATGTCATCTGCTGGTGTAGGTCCACTGTGTTTTATCAAGACTAAAGTCAGCACAGCCATCTACCAGGGAATGTTAGAGCACTTCATGCATCCCTCTAACGACAAGCCTTTTAGAGATGGAAATGTCATTCTCCAGCAGGACTTGGCACCTGTCCACACTGCCAAAAGTACCAATACCTGGTTTATATACAACAGTATCACTGTGCTTGATCGGCTAGCAAACTCGCCTGACCTTAACCCCATAGAGAATCTATTATAGAGAATTTATGGGGTATTGTCAAGAGGAAGATGAGAGACACCAGACCCAACAATGCAGACGAGCTGAAGGCTGCTATCAAAGCAACCTGGGCTTCCATAACACCTCAGCAGTGCCACGGGCTGATCGCCTCCATGCCATGCCGCATTGATGCAGTAATTGATGCAAAAGGAGTGCCGACCAAGTATTGAGGGCATTTACTGAACATACATTTCAGTAGGCCAACATTTTGAATTTTAAAATAATTTTTCAAGCTGTTGTTATAAAGTATTCTAATTTACTGAGATAATGACTTTTGTGTTTTCATTGGCTGTAAGCCATAATCATCAACATTAACAGAAATAAACACTTGAAATAGATCCCTTTGTTTGTAATGACTCTATATAATATATGTGTTTCACTTTTTGTATTGAAGAACTGAATTAAATGATCTTTTTGATGATATTCTAATTTTGTGAGAAGTACGTGTGTGTGTATATATAGTACAGACCAAAAGTTTGGACACACCTTCTCATTTAAAGATTTTTCTGTATTTTCATGACTATGAAAATTGTACATTCACACTGAAGGCATCAAAACTATGAATTAACACATGTGGAATTATATACTTAACAAAAAAGTGTGAAACACCTGAAAATATGTCTTATATTCTAGGTTCTTCAAAGTAGCCACCTTTTGCTTTGATGACTGTTTTGCACACTCTTGGCATTCTCTTGATGAGCTTCAAGAGGTAGTCACCGGAAATGGTTTTCACTTCACAGGTGTGCCCTGTCGGGTTTAATAAGTGGGATTTCTTGCCTTATAAATGGGGTTGGGACCGTCAGTTGTGTTGTGCAGAAGTCTGGTGGATACACAGCTGATAGTCCTACTGAACAGACTGTTAGAATTCGTATTATGGAAGAAAAAAGCAGCTAAGTAAAGAAAAATGAGTGGCCATCATTGCTTTAAGAAATGAAGGTCAGTCAGTGTGAAAAATTGGGAAAACTTTTATAGTGTCCCCAAGTGCAGTTGCAAAAACCATCAAGCGCTACAAAGAAACTGGCTCACATGAGGACCGCCCCAGGAAAGGAAGACCAAGAATCACCTCTGCTTCTGAGGATAAGTTTATCCGAGTCACCAGCTTCAGAAATCGCAGGTTAACAGCAGCTCAGATTAGAGACCAGGTCAATGCCACACAGAGTTCTAGCAGCAGACACATTTCTTCAACAACTGTTAAGAGGAGACTTTGTGCAGCAGGCCTTCATAGCAAAATAGCTGCTAGGAAACCACTGCTAAGCACAGGCAACAAGCAGAAGAGACTTGTTTGGGCTAAAGAACACAAGGAATGGACATTAGACCAGTGGAAATCTGTGCTTTGGTTTGATGAGTCCAAATTTGAGATCTTTGGTTCCAACCACCGTGTCTTTGTGCGACGCAGAAAAGTGAACGTATGGACTCTACATGCCTGGTTCCCACCGTGAAGCATGATGGAGGAGGTGTGATGGTGTGGGGGTGCTTTGCTGGTGACACTGTTGGGGATTTATTCAAAATTGAAGGCATACTGAACCAGCATGGCTACCACAGCATCTTGCGGCGGCATGCTATTCCATCCGGTTTGCGTTTAGTTGGACAATCATTTATTTTTCAACAGGACAATGACCCCAAACACACCTCCAGGCTGTGTAAGGGCTATTTGACCAAGAAGGCGAGTGATAGGGTGCTATGCCAGATGACCTGGCCTCCACAGTCACCAGACCTGAACCATATCGAGATGGTTTGGGGTGAGCTGGACCGCAGAGTGAAGGCAAAAGGGCCAACAAGTGCTAAGCATCTCTGGGAATCCTTCAAGATTGTTGGAAGACCATTTCCGGTGACTACCTCTTGAAGCTCATCAAGAGAATGCCAAGAGTGTGCAAAGCAGTCATCAAAGCAAAAGGTTGCTACTTTGAAGAACCTAGAATATAAGACATATTTTCAGTTGTTTCACACTTTTTTAAGTATATAATTCCACATGTGTTAATTCATAGTTTTGATGCCTTCAGTGTGAATGTACAATTTTCATAGTCATGAAAATACAGAAAAATCTTTAAATGAGAAGGTGTCCAAACTTTTGGCCTGTACTGTATATATAATAATAATTAAAAAAACTATACATGTTTGGGATCACTATAATTGTATTGACTTAGAGAATCATATTGCCAGGTCGTTTATGGTATAGTGAACATGGTGCATAAAAAAAGAAAAAACAATTGTGGGATTGCACTTTTTTCGAAAATTTCGTTGCACTTGGCATTTTATTTACCGCTTTCCAGTACATCACATGATATGGTGTCATTCAAAATACAACTTGTCCTGCTAGAAACAAGCCCTCATATGGCTATTTCGATGGAAAAATAAAAAAGTTAAGGCTCTAGGAAAAGGGGAAAAGATGCATAATTCCACCTGCTTTTGAGGTAGTAATGGGCCCCATTACCTCTGAGGCTGCACAGATTGCACCAATTTTATGTATGCCCCTGAATGACAGGTAAGGGTATGTGCACAGATTCTGCTTGGAACCCACCTGAAAAAGTGGTAAAAAACATAAAAAATTAACATATGCACAGCAATGTCAAAATCACTTGCTGTGCAAATGCTCTAATTTTTTTTCACTTCTTTTATCTGCTTCAGGCTTTGAAAGGTGTGATGTGGTTTAAAGAATTGACTGGTCCTTTCTTCTAGTGGCTTCCACTTTGAAGGTGCCATTATTTTTTATTTAGAATTTAAATAAAAAGACATTACAGGCAAAAAAAGATGTGTAAAACAACGTCAGTGAAGGCGCTTTAGGTAATATACCGCCAGCGGTTTCTTGAAGTGTCTTTCTACAGCAAAAATTATTTGGTAATGCCAGCGGATAAAATACACTCTGTGCATAGACCCTAACACATCTACACACCACTTATAACACAGGATCCACCAATCACAATAGACTGTCACAGCTCACCTGCTCCCCCTCCCTTCACAATGATGTGTGCACACGCTCATTAGATGCTTTAATACAAAACTTAGGGTCGGAGTCTCTTCATTGCAGCTAATGTACATGTGGATTTCCTGAAACAACACAAAGCTAGAGTCTGAAAAATTCTCAGTGGTCAGTGTGAAAACCGCAAGATTTCTATTTTGCATAATAAATATAGGGTACTTAGTGAACTATTTTTGATCAAAAAAAGTATACAAGCCGTCCCACCAGCGGCAAGGTGACCCTAAATTGGGACGGTACCTATACTGCCTATATTAAAAACCTTACTGTATATCAAAGTTGAAGTAATGCATATAAAAGGGTAGACAAATAGGACCGGGTCCCAACTCCAGACCACCCAGGCCCGTGGTAAGCTACATATATACCAGTCAGCTCAACAAAGGGGATGCCACACCCTTAAATTGCACAGAATGCAAACAAGACAAAAAACCAGGCAATGTGAACTGAGGTCTAAGATGGTAGACATGCAAGAAATAGGAGCATGTTCACACTAGCAAAAAAGACACAAAACCTACAAAAGACAAAAATATATCTCATACCCTACCATCATTATATATAAATGTAAAGCAAAGTTGCATAATAAATATAGGGTACTTAGTGAACTATTTTTGATCAAAAAAAGTATACAAGCCGTCCCACCAGCGGCAAGGTGACCCTAAATTGGGACGGTACCTATACTGCCTATATTAAAACCTTACTGTATATCAAAGTTATGATATACAGTAAGGTTTTTAATATAGGCAGTATAGGTACCGTCCCAATTTAGGGTCACCTTGCCGCTGGTGGGACGGCTTGTATACTTTTTTTGATCAAAAATAGTTCACTAAGTACCCTATATTTATTATGCAACTTTGCTTTACATTTATATATAATGATGGTAGGGTATGAGATATATTTTTGTCTTTTGTCTTTTGTAGGTTTGGTTTCTTTTTTGCTAGTGTGAACATGCTCCTATTTCTTGCATGTCTACCATCTTAGACCTCAGTTCACATTGCCTGGCTTTTTGTCTTGTTTGCATTCTGTGCAATTTAAGGGTGTGGCATCCCCTTTGTTGAGCTGACTGGTATATATGTAGCTTACCACGGGCCTGGGTGGTCTGGAGTTGGGACCCGGTCCTATTTGTCTACCCTTTTATATGCATTACTTCAACTTTGATATACAGTAAGGTTTTTAATATAGGCAGTATAGGTACCGTCCCAATTTAGGGTCACCTTGCCGCTGGTGGGACGGCTTGTATACTTTTTTTGATCAAAAATAGTTCACTAAGTACCCTATATTTATTATGCAACTTTGCTTTACATTTATATATAATGATGGTAGGGTATGAGATATATTTTTGTCTTTTGTCTATTGTAGGTTTTGTTTCTTTTTTGCTAGTGTGAACATGCTCCTATTTCTTGCATGTCTACCATCTTAGACCTCAGTTCACATTGCCTGGTTTTTTGTCTTGTTTGCATTCTGTGCAATTTAAGGGTGTGGCATCCCCTTTGTTGAGCTGACTGGTATATATGTAGCTTACCACGGGCCTGGGTGGTCTGGAGTTGGGACCCGGTCCTATTTGTCTACCCTTTTATATGCATTACTTCAACTTTGATATACAGTAAGGTTTTTAATATAGGCAGTATAGGTACCGTCCCAATTTAGGGTCACCTTGCCGCTGGTGGGACGGCTTGTATACTTTTTTTGATCAAAAATAGTTCACTAAGTACCCTATATTTATTATGCAACTTTGCTTTACATTTATATATAATGATGGTAGGGTATGAGATATATTTTTGTCTTTTGTAGGTTTTGTTTCTTTTTTGCTAGTGTGAACATGCTCCTATTTCTTGCATGTCTACCATCTTAGACCTCAGTTCACATTGCCTGGTTTTTTGTCTTGTTTGCATTCTGTGCAATTTAAGGGTGTGGCATCCCCTTTGTTGAGCTGACTGGTATATATGTAGCTTACCACGGGCCTGGGTGGTCTGGAGTTGGGACCCGGTCCTATTTGTCTACCCTTTTATATGCATTACTTCAACTTTGATATACAGTAAGGTTTTTAATATAGGCAGTATAGGTACCGTCCCAATTTAGGGTCACCTTGCCGCTGGTGGGACGGCTTGTATACTTTTTTTGATCAAAAATAGTTCACTAAGTACCCTATATTTATTATGCAACTTTGCTTTACATTTATATATAATGATGGTAGGGTATGAGATATATTTTTGTCTTTTGTAGGTTTTGTTTCTTTTTTGCTAGTGTGAACATGCTCCTATTTCTTGCATGTCTACCATCTTAGACCTCAGTTCACATTGCCTGGTTTTTTGTCTTGTTTGCATTCTGTGCAATTTAAGGGTGTGGCATCCCCTTTGTTGAGCTGACTGGTATATATGTAGCTTACCACGGGCCTGGGTGGTCTGGAGTTGGGACCCGGTCCTATTTGTCTACCCTTTTATATGCATTACTTCAACTTTGATATACGGTAAGGTTTTTAATATAGGCAGTATAGGTACCGTCCCAATTTAGGGTCACCTTGCCGCTGGTGGGACGGCTTGTATACTTTTTTTGATCAAAAATAGTTCACTAAGTACCCTATATTTATTATGCAACTTTGCTTTACATTTATATATAATGATGGTAGGGTATGAGATATATTTTTGTCTTTTGTAGGTTTTGTTTCTTTTTTGCTAGTGTGAACATGCTCCTATTTCTTGCATGTCTACCATCTTAGACCTCAGTTCACATTGCCTGGTTTTTTGTCTTGTTTGCATTCTGTGCAATTTAAGGGTGTGGCATCCCCTTTGTTGAGCTGACTGGTATATATGTAGCTTACCACGGGCCTGGGTGGTCTGGAGTTGGGACCCGGTCCTATTTGTCTACCCTTTTATATGCATTACTTCAACTTTGATATACAGTAAGGTTTTTAATATAGGCAGTATAGGTACCGTCCCAATTTAGGGTCACCTTGCCGCTGGTGGGACGGCTTGTATACTTTTTTTGATCAAAAATAGTTCACTAAGTACCCTATATTTATTATGCAACTTTGCTTTACATTTATATATAATGATGGTAGGGTATGAGATATATTTTTGTCTTTTGTAGGTTTTGTTTCTTTTTTGCTAGTGTGAACATGCTCCTATTTCTTGCATGTCTACCATCTTAGACCTCAGTTCACATTGCCTGGTTTTTTGTCTTGTTTGCATTCTGTGCAATTTAAGGGTGTGGCATCCCCTTTGTTGAGCTGACTGGTATATATGTAGCTTACCACGGGCCTGAGTGGTCTGGAGTTGGGACCCGGTCCTATTTGTCTACCCTTTTATATGCATTACTTCAACTTTGATATACAGTAAGGTTTTTAATATAGGCAGTACAGGTACCGTCCCAATTTAGGGTCACCTTGCCGCTGGTGGGACGCATTGTATACTTTTTTTGATCAAAAATAGTTCACTAAGTACCCTATATTTATTATGCAACTTTGCTTTACATTTATATATAATGATGGTAGGGTATGAGATATATTTTTGTCTTTTGTCTTTTGTAGGTTTTGTTTCTTTTTTGCTAGTGTGAACATGCTCCTATTTCTTGCATGTCTACCATCTTAGACCTCAGTTCACATTGCCTGGCTTTTTGTCTTGTTTGCATTCTGTGCAATTTAAGGGTGTGGCATCCCCTTTGTTGAGCTGACTGGTATATATGTAGCTTACCACGGGCCTGGGTGGTCTGGAGTTGGGACCCGGTCCTATTTGTCTACCCTTTTATATGCATTACTTCAACTTTGATATACAGTAAGGTTTTTAATATAGGCAGTATAGGTACCGTCCCAATTTAGGGTCACCTTGCCGCTGGTGGGACGGCTTGTATACTTTTTTTGATCAAAAATAGTTCACTAAGTACCCTATATTTATTATGCAACTTTGCTTTACATTTATATATAATGATGGTAGGGTATGAGATATATTTTTGTCTTTTGTCTTTTGTAGGTTTTGTTTCTTTTTTGCTAGTGTGAACATGCTCCTATTTCTTGCATGTCTACCATCTTAGACCTCAGTTCACATTGCCTGGTTTTTTGTCTTGTTTGCATTCTGTGCAATTTAAGGGTGTGGCATCCCCTTTGTTGAGCTGACTGGTATATATGTAGCTTACCACGGGCCTGGGTGGTCTGGAGTTGGGACCCGGTCCTATTTGTCTACCCTTTTATATGCATTACTTCAACTTTGATATACAGTAAGGTTTTTAATATAGGCAGTATAGGTACCGTCCCAATTTAGGGTCACCTTACCGCTGGTGGGACGGCTTGTATACTTTTTTTGATCAAAAATAGTTCACTAAGTACCCTATATTTATTATGCAACTTTGCTTTACATTTATATATAATGATGGTAGGGTATGAGATATATTTTTGTCTTTTGTAGGTTTTGTTTCTTTTTTGCTAGTGTGAACATGCTCCTATTTCTTGCATGTCTACCATCTTAGACCTCAGTTCACATTGCCTGGTTTTTTGTCTTGTTTGCATTCTGTGCAATTTAAGGGTGTGGCATCCCCTTTGTTGAGCTGACTGGTATATATGTAGCTTACCACGGGCCTGGGTGGTCTGGAGTTGGGACCCGGTCCTATTTGTCTACCCTTTTATATGCATTACTTCAACTTTGATATACAGTAAGGTTTTTAATATAGGCAGTATAGGTACCGTCCCAATTTAGGGTCACCTTGCCGCTGGTGGGACGGCTTGTATACTTTTTTTGATCAAAAATAGTTCACTAAGTACCCTATATTTATTATGCAACTTTGCTTTACATTTATATATAATGATGGTAGGGTATGAGATATATTTTTGTCTTTTGTAGGTTTTGTTTCTTTTTTGCTAGTGTGAACATGCTCCTATTTCTTGCATGTCTACCATCTTAGACCTCAGTTCACATTGCCTGGTTTTTTGTCTTGTTTGCATTCTGTGCAATTTAAGGGTGTGGCATCCCCTTTGTTGAGCTGACTGGTATATATGTAGCTTACCACGGGCCTGGGTGGTCTGGAGTTGGGACCCGGTCCTATTTGTCTACCCTTTTATATGCATTACTTCAACTTTGATATACGGTAAGGTTTTTAATATAGGCAGTATAGGTACCGTCCCAATTTAGGGTCACCTTGCCGCTGGTGGGACGGCTTGTATACTTTTTTTGATCAAAAATAGTTCACTAAGTACCCTATATTTATTATGCAACTTTGCTTTACATTTATATATAATGATGGTAGGGTATGAGATATATTTTTGTCTTTTGTAGGTTTTGTTTCTTTTTTGCTAGTGTGAACATGCTCCTATTTCTTGCATGTCTACCATCTTAGACCTCAGTTCACATTGCCTGGGTTTTTGTCTTGTTTGCATTCTGTGCAATTTAAGGGTGTGGCATCCCCTTTGTTGAGCTGACTGGTATATATGTAGCTTACCACGGGCCTGGGTGGTCTGGAGTTGGGACCCGGTCCTATTTGTCTACCCTTTTATATGCATTACTTCAACTTTGATATACAGTAAGGTTTTTAATATAGGCAGTATAGGTACCGTCCCAATTTAGGGTCACCTTGCCGCTGGTGGGACGGCTTGTATACTTTTTTTGATCAAAAATAGTTCACTAAGTACCCTATATTTATTATGCAACTTTGCTTTACATTTATATATAATGATGGTAGGGTATGAGATATATTTTTGTCTTTTGTAGGTTTTGTTTCTTTTTTGCTAGTGTGAACATGCTCCTATTTCTTGCATGTCTACCATCTTAGACCTCAGTTCACATTGCCTGGTTTTTTGTCTTGTTTGCATTCTGTGCAATTTAAGGGTGTGGCATCCCCTTTGTTGAGCTGACTGGTATATATGTAGCTTACCACGGGCCTGAGTGGTCTGGAGTTGGGACCCGGTCCTATTTGTCTACCCTTTTATATGCATTACTTCAACTTTGATATACAGTAAGGTTTTTAATATAGGCAGTACAGGTACCGTCCCAATTTAGGGTCACCTTGCCGCTGGTGGGACGGCTTGTATACTTTTTTTGATCAAAAATAGTTCACTAAGTACCCTATATTTATTATGCAACTTTGCTTTACATTTATATATAATGATGGTAGGGTATGAGATATATTTTTGTCTTTTGTCTTTTGTAGGTTTTGTTTCTTTTTTGCTAGTGTGAACATGCTCCTATTTCTTGCATGTCTACCATCTTAGACCTCAGTTCACATTGCCTGGCTTTTTGTCTTGTTTGCATTCTGTGCAATTTAAGGGTGTGGCATCCCCTTTGTTGAGCTGACTGGTATATATGTAGCTTACCACGGGCCTGGGTGGTCTGGAGTTGGGACCCGGTCCTATTTGTCTACCCTTTTATATGCATTACTTCAACTTTGATATACAGTAAGGTTTTTAATATAGGCAGTATAGGTACCGTCCCAATTTAGGGTCACCTTGCCGCTGGTGGGACGGCTTGTATACTTTTTTTGATCAAAAATAGTTCACTAAGTACCCTATATTTATTATGCAACTTTGCTTTACATTTATATATAATGATGGTAGGGTATGAGATATATTTTTGTCTTTTGTCTTTTGTAGGTTTTGTTTCTTTTTTGCTAGTGTGAACATGCTCCTATTTCTTGCATGTCTACCATCTTAGACCTCAGTTCACATTGCCTGGTTTTTTGTCTTGTTTGCATTCTGTGCAATTTAAGGGTGTGGCATCCCCTTTGTTGAGCTGACTGGTATATATGTAGCTTACCACGGGCCTGGGTGGTCTGGAGTTGGGACCCGGTCCTATTTGTCTACCCTTTTATATGCATTACTTCAACTTTGATATACAGTAAGGTTTTTAATATAGGCAGTATAGGTACCGTCCCAATTTAGGGTCACCTTACCGCTGGTGGGACGGCTTGTATACTTTTTTTGATCAAAAATAGTTCACTAAGTACCCTATATTTATTATGCAACTTTGCTTTACATTTATATATAATGATGGTAGGGTATGAGATATATTTTTGTCTTTTGTAGGTTTTGTTTCTTTTTTGCTAGTGTGAACATGCTCCTATTTCTTGCATGTCTACCATCTTAGACCTCAGTTCACATTGCCTGGTTTTTTGTCTTGTTTGCATTCTGTGCAATTTAAGGGTGTGGCATCCCCTTTGTTGAGCTGACTGGTATATATGTAGCTTACCACGGGCCTGGGTGGTCTGGAGTTGGGACCCGGTCCTATTTGTCTACCCTTTTATATGCATTACTTCAACTTTGATATACAGTAAGGTTTTTAATATAGGCAGTATAGGTACCGTCCCAATTTAGGGTCACCTTGCCGCTGGTGGGACGGCTTGTATACTTTTTTTGATCAAAAATAGTTCACTAAGTACCCTATATTTATTATGCAACTTTGCTTTACATTTATATATAATGATGGTAGGGTATGAGATATATTTTTGTCTTTTGTAGCTTTTGTTTAATCTGCGACCCGTGTTACTCAGTACTGGAGAGCGAGTTTAAATTTGGCGCCCAAATCATTGGTCGCGGCCGGCGGCTGCGGCCAATCAGCGACCCGTGTTACTGAGAACGCGGAGTGGCGTTGATGTGCGGGTACTTTCGGTGTGAGCAGCCGGGAGATGAACGGCTAGCGCCGGTCATCTCCCGGCTGCATCGCTGCTGACTTCCATGCGGCTATCGTCGGGAGATCAGCGGTTAGTGCCGGCTGGGCACGATCAATCAGAGAAGCGGGGTTTTAAATTTCGCTGATTAGTCGCGGCCGCGACCAATCCGCACAGCGGTGTTTAAATTTGGCGCCAAGATCGCTGATTGGTCACTGCCGCCGGCCGCGACCAATCAGCATTGTATTAGTGAGGACCGGGGAGCGGCGCTGCTTGTGTGGGTACTTCCGCTGCGAGCAGCTGGGAGATGACTGGCTGCTCGCAGCAGAAGTATCCGGACCGGCGGCGCCGCTCCCCGGTCCTCCGTTCACACTTGCCGTCTGGAGATCAGCGGGCCAAGCCGCTGATCTCCCGACGTTAGACACATGGAGGTCAGCGGCGCCGCCGGTCGGGGTAGTTCTGCTTCTAGCGCCGCTCATCTCCCGGCTGCATCGCCGCTGACCTCCGTGCGGCAGATGAGCCACTAACGGCCGCCATCTTTTTTCTGAAATTCCGGGTCGCTGATTGGCCGTGGCCAGACCAATGAGCGACACGGGATTTCCTGGACAGACAGACAGACTGAAGGGATAAGACAATTATATATATATATTAGATGGAAGGCTGTGTAGGGGCCATTATAATATTTTAAGAGCTATGTGGGGCCCATTATACTATTTGGAGGGTTATGTAGGGGCAATTACAACATTTGGAAGGCTATGTGAGGGCCATTATACTATATGGATAGCTATGTTGGAGCCTTTATACTTTTTTTGTGGGCTGTGTGGTGACCATTACACTGTTTGCAGGGCTATATAGGGACCATTATACTATTTGCAGGGCTATGTGGGGGCTATTATAATATATTTGTGCAGTTATACAGTGTGAAGGTTTGTGTAGGGTCCATCATACTGTGTGTAGGACTAGTAGGCGCAATTATACAGTGTGGAGGATTGTATTGGGGCTATCATACTGTGTGGCCGGTTGTGGGGGCCATTATACTGTGTGGAGGGCTGTGTGAGTGTCACAGTTGGGACATCTTACTGTGTGCGTGAGGAGGAATTCACTGAAGGGTATTGCAGTGTTTTGGGGGGGCACTTTTGTTGGCAACATACTTTATGGGGCAATGAAAGGGGAATCTAAGGGCTTCAATAGTAATTTTCCTCCTACTGTATCTTGCAAATTTGTGAGATGGCTCTTCTGTGATCCCGCTGTATATTATTATTGTTATTTTTATTTTTTGAGGCGGGGGGTGTACAATTAGAACTTCTGCTATGGGGCCCTATGATTTCTATGTACAGATGACTCAATTCCCTGCTGCTCCCGTGGTCTCCTCTGATCTTTGTTTACTTCACTGCAACACTGGGCTCAGCAATTTTGTTCCGTACATACTGGCATCACCGCTGTGTTCAGTGATTGGCTCCAGCACTAATGTGGCCGTACAACACATGATTGCACAGCAAAGCGAACTAAGACCAGCTGGTACCACCAGAGTAGCAGTGCTGACATAACCTGGGAGTTGAAATGTGAGGATTGATTATTTTAAGCCATTTCTTGCTCCTGGCCAACTTTTTTTTTTTTTTTTTTTTTTTTAAATCCTGAACATTCTCTGATAAAAAAAAAATAATGTGATGCCACTAAGCAGAGCTTTCTACATACTGATATAGGGCTATATAAATCAATAGGCAGTGGGATCCCCCTAGTGGTGGCTGGATGTTTGTATTAGGCTGTGTGCATGTCGCGTTTTTGCTGCACGGATTTGTCACAAATCCTGAAAGAGAATCCTGAAGTCTCATGCACACGTTGCTTATTTGTGACTTGCAGATTTGGTGCAGGTTCAGATCTGCAGCATGTCAATTCATTCTCATTTTTGCAGTGTTTTTTTTTAACCACTGACTTTAGTAAAATCAGCAAAAATGCTATAAAACCCAGGTCTAAAATAATTGAGGATTTTCTGCTTTTTAAAAGCTTTTTTTGCACGTGTTTTTAGACAGCAGTGAATGCTATAGAGATAGATAATAACCCAGCAGCGAATGCTATAGAGATAGATAATATATATAGCAGCTATAGTGGATTTAAAGCGTAACTTTTACTGCCAAGAATAAAAGATTTTTGGCAATCCTCAAAATGGACAATGCACATAACAGATATATTAAAAACTGAAAAAATTGCCAATGTCCCTGTATAGGATCATAACCTGACAGTAGTCAAAAAGTGGCAAAGGCATCAGTAAATACCTGTGTGTATATATATATTTATAACATGTTTTAACAGGACCAGACAATAAAATCCAGAAACAATTATGTACGATAGGGCAGATGGATAAAAGGAAAAATCTCACCAAATTCGTTGGTCTCAGAGTTCCTCCAAAAGATCCTCATCCATAAAGGCCCATATCATCAAGTCCAAGGGGTTGACTGTCCCTGTTAGTCCCTATTAACTTGACTGACCCTTCAGACCCCAAGACTCCTGCCCTTACAAGGGCAGCCCACAGCTGACCCTTTAAATCTGGACAGCCCTGAACTGACCCTATGCGCCTCCGGACGCGTTTCTTCAAAAATTTTGAGTCATCAGGGGACTGGCACAAAGAACTGTAGAACACAGGGCTGGGCACCCTCTATCTGGGTTGTACTTTAGGCAATGGCAAGTACATTTCCAAGAGAGTGCATCACTATGAGCGCCCACCCATGTCGCTTCTGGTGTGCTGGACCGCAAGATGCATTTCAAGATGCATCATTATAGAACACCCTCGCTCCTAAACACACTGTGCACTCCACAATGGCCCGATAATAAGAGCCCACAACAACAGCCCCAGGCACCTGTAATGCAAGTACATGGCACAATATGTCAGGATGGTGTTCCATAAGTTAGAAAAGAAAACTCAGGTGGAGGTGTTCCCAGGATCAATGTCCAATAGTATTGGTTCACTTGCAAAAAGTAGAATAAAGGACAAACAAAAATGAGGTATATAGGTTGAGTTAAAAACTGTAGGCAAAAAGCATAATTTATATGAAGCAACTGTATGTCAGCTGCTCATTCAAACCCCATGGAGACACGGTTTTCAACACAAAGATCCACCTTGTCTCCTTTTGCAGTAATAGGCGGTCCCAATCTCCCCCTCACCGGGGTTTAGCCACTTTCTCGATGCCCATGAATTTGATAATGTTTTTATCGTCACCATGGAATCCGTGAACATGTCTGGAAATAGGGGTATCTCTATTGTGTTCAATGTCACCTAGGTGCTCACCAATCCTACGCCTCAATTCACGCATGGTCTTGCCTATGTATTCCAGGCCGCATTGGCATACACCTCTATAAATAACTCCCTGCGTTCGGCAGTTAATGAAATCCCTGATGATAAATTCTCTGTCAACATTGGTACCTCTAAAGACTATAATTTTCAACGGAAGGGCAATTTATGCAGTTGCCGCACCTAAAACAGCCCTTAAGGTCTGATTTCAACCAAGACTCACTCCCTGGTGCTAGATAGTGGCTCCGCACCAATCTATCACGCAACGAGCGTCCCTTCCTATAGGTGATATGCGGATACCCACCCAAAAAAGGAACAATATCCCCATCCATCTCCAGGATAGGCCAGTACTTTAGAAGAGTTAGTTTCACTTCTGCTGCCCCATTACTAAATGTGGTGATGAGATAGATAATAACCTATTTTGCCTTAGGGTCAATATGATAGTCCAATGCCGCCTGAGGCACATTCATATGGTAACTATTCTCCTGCGTTGTTTACACGTGTATTAAATATATTATAATGGTTACATGTGGCTGTTATTTGATTTTGCACCTCGATCTGCTCATTTGTTTGCACTGGCTTAGTTCTCCCTTTGTGAGACTCCCATACTGTCACACCATTATTTGCACGGACCCTGTTTACTTTCTTTTGTCTTTCTACATACATGGTATATCTATTTACTCTATGCATCACACTGCCGTCCATTATTTAAATGTTAATTATATTCTATGTGTGTAGACCTTTCCATCTTATATTTAGGCTATGTGCACACAATGCGTTTTTGGTGCGCTTTCCCAGCGTCTTTCTACCCGTGGAAATGGGCCAAAAACGCTAGGTAACCTGTGTGCCAGCTAATGCAATGACAATCCTGAAGTGCTGTGCACATGATCAGGAATTGTCCTGTCAGGATTATCATTGCGGTTAAATCTACAGTATGTCAATTCTTCGTAGCGTTTATGCAGCGTTTTTCACCCATTGACTTCAATTTAGTCAGTCAAATCCACAGCAAAAACACAGGTATAAATATATTTGCTGCGGATGTTTGCTGTGTATTTAACTGACTCAATTCAAGTCAATGAGTCAAAATCGCACTAAGAATTACCCGTGGGAGACTACTCCCCCCATCATCCTACGGCCGCTCCCGCTGATAATAGCTAAGTAGTCTCCTCAGTCGGCGTCTGTGCGCAGTGTGAAAAAAAAAGAAGTAAAAATAAATTGATATTAAAATAAAAACACCTTTTATTCACCTGTCCGCCGCACTCCGAGTGTCCCAGTGATAGTTGACTCTTTCTGTACTTTTTTCGACAACCTGGCTTGTGGTCAGGCTAGTCCCTCACATGAGAGGCACCTATTTTAATATGTATATTATCTGTCATTAATAACATTTATATTTGACTTTTGTTGTGACATGGTTCTTTCCATTTTCCTCCTTTGGGACACTTGGATGGCCTGTTTTGATTTTCTATTGCTTATGTATGGCGACAATTTACCTTGATTGGACCAAAAACTGTTGATTTACTCTACTTCTTCAGGTATATGTAGATTGTATTTTGTTGTAAATTTTAGTTATAATTGACAACAATGTTTTTATATTGTGCCCTGGTATATTGTGGGTTTCTTTTTGCATCCTACACATTCCCCTATTTTCTCTTTTTAAATGGTTTTAATATGTATATCCATTTGAATTGATGTATCAATAAAGAATTTTTACATTGGAGAAGAGAGCCTCTTTTTTTTCTGTTGGATCTATAGAGCTAAATAATAGACAGATAATAGATAGAGGCTGAAACCGAATGATGTCGGGGAGAATAAAGTTACATTTCTCCCTGCAGCGTTTGGCTAAGTGCAAGCACCGGACTAACCTGCAGATTAACCCCATATCTGCAGGTTCATAGCATTTTCGCTGGTGACAGGTTCCCTTTACCATTTAATATAGTCCCCTGAGTGTTTCTAAAAAGTAATAATCTGACTGATACCTCTACAATCCCCCACATAATATGATGACCCCCAGGGCTGCCACCAGGAATTTCAGTGCCACATACTGGCAACATTTTCGTGCACCCTTGAAAATGTTGCAGGGTCCACCACAGCTCCGCCTCCACCCCTGCTCCACCTCCATCCCTTGAACCTTCCACAATCCCACCACCCACTCTTGGAAAAACTCCACTTTTGCACCACCTCCTCACCAATCACACATTAACAGTTCCCATAGAACTTCATATCACATACATAGCCATCAGCTTTCAATTTGGCCAAAAGATTTTTTCAGCCTGCTACCACAACAAGGTAGACTCTTTCTTTTGGCTGGGTCCTACTCTACTATAACCTATTAATCATTAAAATATCCAATACTCTTTTTAGGTATGTTTTTATTTATTTTTCTTTAAAGGAATGTGACATATAAATTTTTTAAAATGATCAATAATACCACATACAAGAGACAAATACTGTCACACCATGGCCGGACCACATATTACCACCACATAGTAACCAAATAATACCACATACAAGGGACAAATACCACCACACCATGAGCAGGCTACATATTACCACCACATACATGGGATAAATATCTCTACACCATCACCAGACCACATATCACCACCACATAATGACTGAATAATACCACATACAGGAGACAAATACCGCCACACCAAGACCAGACCACACATCACCACATAGTGACCGAATACTGCAATACTGATCATTAATAAAAAAAAAACACAATTCTAATGCCATTAGTGCACAGGAGCTCTGTACATAGTATACAGTGTATAGTTTAAGTGTACAAGTAATATAGGGACTCACCAGTGACATTATACACAGGAGCTCTGTATATAGTGTCAGTGTACAGATAATACAGTGATCACCAGTGACATAATACACAGGAGCTCTTTATATTGTGTCAGTGTACAGGTAATATAGTGATCACCAGTGACATTTTACACAGGAGCTCTGTATATAGTGTCAGTGTATAGATAATACAGTGATCACTGGTTCCATAATACACAGGAGCTCTATATAGTGTCAGTGTATAGGTAATACAGTGATCACCAGTTACATCATACACAAGAGTCCTGTATACTCTATATAGTGTATAGTGTCAGTGTACAGGTAACACACTACCTCACCAGTGACATCTCTAGTTGAAGTCCTTCATGTTCGCTTTTCTTAATCCTGCGCAGACTGCCATCAGTTCTTGCAGCCAGGACTCGTCTCTGCATAAAATATCACAGTTATCTAGAGCACTGCTTTCAGAGCATTTTCCCCATTTTTTCCTCAACTTCTACACTACTCCAGATGAAGGAAAAAGCGACATAGTGCTGCCCTGCACAGTAACAGGACCCCCCCTCAATTCATCATGATTTGCTCTCCCCCTCCCTCAAGTCACCACCATTTGCTGTTCCCCACCCCCCAGTCTCAATTCATCACCATTTGCTGTTCACCATCCCCCAATCTCAATTCATCATTATTTACTTTCCCCCACCTCCAGTCTCTATTCATAATCACTTGCTTCTGGCGAGTGGCGCGCGTACGCTATTATGTCATCGTGTATGCGCCATCACCATCACGTCACAGAAGAGGAGGAGGAAGCCCTGGAGCTGCGTGACTGTTCTGTATTGACGTCTGTGCAGCACCAAGCAGGAAAGCTCCCTGCGTTGAAATGTTCACTGTATATTATACCCTGGGGTCCGGTGAGGAGAAGCACAAATCTCCCTCTTTCCTTCTGCTCACCGGGCCCCATACCACAGTAAGGGCAGTAATGCCCTGATGGTGGCCATGATTGCAAGTATAAAGTTCCTCAGTACACCCCTTTTAATTAGTAGAAATGGATCCAGGGTGCATGGAACATCAGGGATCATTTGGCTCCTACCATAATAGACATATAGGAGATCAGCTCCACCAGACATATAAAATTGAACCTGAGGCTGAAGCCCACCGTCAACACAAGTGCGAGAATCATAGGAACATTTTATGTAATTTTGCAGGGGTCTTGTACCATTGTGAGAGCATCTTAAAGAGGTTGTCCACTACTTTTACATTGATGACCTATCCTTGGGATAGGTCATCAATGTCTGATGTCACCACCCACCCATCAGCAGCTATCAGCGGCGGCGACCAATGGCCGGAAGTACTCACTTACCGAGCTGCCCTGTCTAGTTGTATTGGCCGCTACAGGGTACTACACATCCACCTCCTATTGTTTTGAATAGGAGGTGGATGTACAGTACCAAGCCACGGCCACTAATAGTAGACGGTCAGCTCGGTAAGTGAGTGCTTCCAATTACAGCTAATCAGCGAGGTGTCGGGTGTCAGACCCCGGCCTATCAGACATTGATGACATATCCTAAGAATAGGTCACCAATGTAAAAGTAGTGGACAACCTCTCTAAAGTTGAGTTCCTGTAGCCTACAGGAAACTGATCATTTGTGTGTCCCACATTTCTTGGGGCCTTTCTTCATGGGGTCTGAGGAGGATAGCAGTCCACTTTTGAAATCTGTTGCCTGTTATCAATATAATATTTTTGTTTGTATCCACGGCCAATACTTATCCATCTTCCACCATCCTTGGCACCCAGCTACCTCATTTTGTCACTTTTCTCTTATTTTACCGAGGTTCAGCTAGGAAAGGATCTAATAAGTTTCATTAGAGCTGTGCCAAAACCCTAGCACAACTCATACAGGTGAGCACTATGTTTTCGTATCACCTTATTATTGTGAGAGATACTAACTTAGAGGAGCACTATTGCTCTTTTTTTTATAGCAATAGATGGGTCTGTCGGCTTTGGGGGCAGAGCTCTATGACTTCTTTTTCGATTGGGTGAGATTTTCTCAGCACTCGCCAAAAATACTTCTGTGCCCATTCCTCCATTTGCACTGCTCCAATTTCTTCTGATAGCCTCCTGTGTGTATTTTCGTTATCATTGAGGTGTAGGACAATGTCTGCAATTTGTGAGGAACGCTCCTGAATGACTGTCTTGTGTAACTCCAGAATCTCTGACATGTGGTCTTGTGCCTCTTCTATATCACTGACTGTCTGACCCACATTTTTATTTCTCTTTAGGTTTTCCATGTCTTTTTTCTGAGATGCTTCAATCCTCCTTCTATGTCCTGTTTAGTAGGCGTATCTTTCCAGTCCCAGTCTTCCATTGTGTTGGAGAGGTTCTCTGCCATTTTTTTATAGGAATTGGATGTTGGATTTGGTTGGGCATATCAGGGGTTGATCAATGGCAGTGTTCCTCTATGTGACGACCAATGCCCGAGGAAGCCAGCTAGCTGTATTGTGTTCTGTGAGATGTGAGAGCTTAGTGAGGCAAAACTTGATCTGTCATTGTCAATCCCCCTCTCCTTAGAGACCATTAAAAAGGCACATATAGAAGTCCTTGTATTTAAGTAGTGTAAATCCAACGCAATAAGTGGATTCTTTCAGATGAGGTAGCAGAAGTTGGGCACAGGACCCTCCAGGACCTGGTAATGGGTGGTACTTCGTCTGTAGAGTCAAATAGGCAAAAATATTGTGTGAACAGATCATTCAGATAACAGGAGTAAGGTCTGGTAAGACACTAATGCCAAGAGCCCCCCAGAATGGTTAGCATGAGGGACACAGAGTGGGCATGGGGGACACTATATTCTAGATTTAAGAATTTTAGCTATATTTTGGCTGTATTTGTGATCCCCTTTCCTTTATGTTTCCCCTCCTACTCTTTCCCGCAATGGTACTTATTAATTGAGAGTCAATGTTCTTTCAGCTGTGGTTCTCCACGAGCAGGTTTTGGAAAATTCTGTTGTTTGCGCAGGAAGATGCATCTTTATACTAATTGGTGAACAAGTGCCAGCGGCGGGAATATTTCTGCATGAAAGGTCTCAATTCACCAAAGTCTGGGGTAGTCCGTGCACAGCAAGTCACCAGCATCCTGCTAACCCACTCTCTTTTTGTTGCGATGCCTATTAGTCGGGCTAAGGCTGCGAGGACTTGGTCCATTTTTGATAGTCAAAGCTGATTATTTATTTGGTTACTGACTGATTAATTTATTCCATAGTTTTTAATATTTATTGACTTAATAATATGTTTTAAGTAACCTTTAATAAACCTTGTGAGCCTATTCTTTCTCCAAACTAAACTTGTCTAGTCTTTTTTTATTAATAGGTTAAAGGGAATCTGTCACCTAATCTGAGAGCAGCGTAATGTAGAGACAGAGACACTGATTCCAGTGATGTATCACTTACTGTGCTGCTTGCTGTACTTTTGATAAAATCACTGTTTTATTAACAGGAAATCACTAGAGGACTAGTAAACTAGTACTAGTAAACCTACTATCAGGAAGTCCTCCAAATTCATGAGCCCTGTATAAATCCACCCCCACCACTGATTGGCAGCTTTCTGCCTCTGCACAGTGTACACAGAGATCTGCCAATTAGTGATGTGGGCGGATTATACACTGCTAGTAATATAATGTGCACGCACCACCACGTTTCATCAGGAGATGACAGAAGAGAACTGCTTATAGTAAAATGCTGCTATATGGCAGCAGGATGCTGATTTTGCTTGTATTATTTGGGCAGTAAGGTTGGGTGGGTGCAACCTAAATGAAGACCAGTGTGCCAGCCAAAAATGTACAGTTACAGTATTGTCAGCAAGAATTAAACAAAGGATCAGACATCCAAGGAAATAGCATTCACAATAAAGATATCCTATCAAGAAAAAAGCAGAACAAATCCACGGATTACAAAAATCAAAAATACACATCAACGTGTGCAAAATGACCAAAACATGTCCCAAGTCATGGACAGAACGGACAATCCACTCCATGCTCAAAATAACTTAAATCCAAAAACTTAAATGCATTTTATTGGGCTTTTATGTGATATCAACAATAAGTAGCAAGTATTTGTGAAGTGTAAAGGAAATTATACATGGTTTCCTAAATATTTTAAAAACATAATCTCTAGTAACTGTGATATATGAGAAATAGTATTATAACATAAAAGATAAAAGTAATAATTTTTGAAATATATGGAGACCCAAGGATTACAATGGTAATGGGGAGAGCTGGTATTTTATGTTAGGTTATTTAATGTATTATTAAGTTTCTGTATATGTGGATAAAAAGAATATGAAAATAAAAAAACAGCATTAGAAGCCGCCATGAAGTTCTTTGCCGTTCCTCTGGACTCTAAACTGTCACCCATGATGCCCACATCAGTGTATAGGGCAGAGCAGGCCATGAGCCGCTGCCTGGCTGGTGCCACCTGAGAGTTCTGTCACCTCTGACCTCACGTCACCTGCACACGACCAACTGCCATTTACTTTCAACTGTCGGCTGAAGTGATCGGACGGAAGTCTACACACAGGAAGATATATGTGATAATGGCGTCTACTGGACACAGAGAAGGGAGCGAGGCGAAGAGAGAAGCTAAGAGGAAGAGAGAAGAGCACAGTGATACCACTGGATTAAAAAATATCACAAAGAAGAGGAGAGAGGCCGAAGACCATGGATTGGAGGATGAAGCGCCAACACCTGGATGCAGCAGGGACCCCGGAACATCCAACCCCTACCCCACGCTTATTATGAGCAATTTTACCATCCATAAGATCTTGGGTAGGGGCAGCTTTGGAACAGTAAGTTTTCTGGCATTACAAGGCACAAACCATACCTTAAACTTATCTATGATTAAACAAAATTACACCGACACACTTGACTTGCTTGGAAGATTAATTGGCCACGGCCTTTATTAAAAACATATAATACAGGTAACTTCAATTAATAACGTAATAATTATAAACAACCGCAGCTTAGCCAAAGCTCAAGCCCATTTACATTACCTATAACTTATTGTCCATTCGGTTCCCCGAATGACTAACCCCTCAGGCCGTGACTAGTAAAATGAAAGCCTTAAAGCAAAATAAAGGGGGGAGGGAGGGGCAGCAATTTCTTATGGCAGCGCCGAGAACTGACAAGCTCATGGGCGCTGCCAGTCACTTTATACCCCCACCACTTATTTTATTTACAAAGTAACTCCCCTATCAGCAGGTGCCGCCAGGGGAGGAAACGCAATCTTCACCTGCGACACCTCACTACTGGCTGGGATCCGCAGCCAATCCAGACCCTGCTGCTGTGGTGGCAAAACCCAGCTGGAGAACATTATTCCCGCCAAAAACCCTATTTACTTTTAACCCTTTAGAAGAAGAGCAAGTGCATGATAATGCCAAATGCTCCCCTCCTAAAGGTCCGAGTCTGTCAATATATATTTTTTTATTAACCTATATTTGCCATTTTATCTCCATTCGTCATCTTCTGTAGGTAGACATTCATTGAAGTGCACTTCTGTGGGATGATTGAAAAAATATCCATGTGCTCCCCTGCCCCTATGATTATTTCACATATTGGTTCATCTAATCACCATGGTTAGGTGTAGTGCTGCTATAAATGGGTATTCTGATTAATCGAAGAGCTGATCTCAGGGATTAACCCCTTAGTGACCGGACCAATTTTTTAATATCTGACCAGGGTCACTTTATGTAGTAATAACTCTGGAATGCTTCGACATGTCCAATTGGTTTTGAGAATGTTTTTTCGTGACACAATAAAATTGGTAAATTTATGTTGACTTGTTTTGCGTTTATTTATAAAAATAGGAGAAATTTGACAAAGATGTAACAACATTAGCAATTTTCCAACTTTGAATGATTATCCCTTTAATCCAGATAGTCATACCACACAAAAACATGAGTAAATAACATTTCCCTCCTGTCTGCTTTACATCAGCACCATTTGAAAAATGTTATTTGTTAGCGTTTTAGAAGGTTTAATAATGTAGCAGTAATTTTTAATTTTTCAAGTTAATTTACAAAACTTATTTTTATAGGGACCTGTTCAGTTTTGAAGTGACTTTGGGGGTTCTATATATAGGAACCCACCCAAAAAATGATACTAGTTTAAAAACCGCACCGCATAACGTATTCAGAACTGCTTTCAGGTAGTTCATTAACCCTTCAGCTGATTTTCAGTTGTTAATACAAAGTGGAATAAAAGGAATGAAAAAATGTATTTTTATCACCTAAATTTTGATAACTTCTCAACAGGTCACTATAGCCGGCAGACTCTAAGGCCGTTATGAACTACCATGGCAAACATCAGGACCACACAATCAAGATCTCAGGGTGCCAATGGGGTTAAAGAGGAAGCCCCCGCACTCTGCTAACTATTTATATTCTGTAGTCACTATTGACAGCAGCATCTAAGGGGTTAAACGGCCATGGTGTGTGCCAACACTGATCGTGGCTGATGCAGCAAGTTGTCAGCTATAATGTACAGGTGACAGTTACAGGATAGTCACCTGACGGGGAACGCTAGTCTATAATATAACGCTACAAGCGTCCCTCTGTCTGAAGCGTTTATAGACAGCGACACGCCTGCGCAGTCTGGCTCCAGACTGAAGAACGCATGGAGCTGTTACAGGTAAGAGGAGTGTGTATGGCGCCGGTTATCGCTGTATGCGTTGACCCTGAACGCATACCGCAAACTCCGGCTCCATATTTACATAGTTACCTGACCGGGAGGAGCGTTGCTGCGGCGCCTCTCTTCTCACCAGAGACTGGGGCAGGAGTGAAGGAGTCGGAATCGGCTCATGCGCATAGTGCTCTCCGGCGCCATTTTACTGAAGACGCATTTGTACTCCGGCGCCGCACTCCTCCCCCGGCCTCCGGCAGAACAGGACACAGCAGCGCTGGAGCACAGGTGAGTATAAGTGTTTTTTTTTTTGTATGTGTGCAGCGTGAAAGCGATGAGGGGTGCCATACATACCAGGATTGGGTGGTGAGGGGGCCACACATACCAGGATTGGTGTATGAGGGGTACCATACATACCAGGATTGAGGGGTGAGGGGTACCATGCATACCAGGATTGGAGGGTGAGGGGACCTTTCATACCAGGATTGGGGGTAAGGGGACCATACATAACAGGATTGGGGGTGAGGGGACCATGCACACCAGGATTGGAGGTGAGGGGACCATGCATACCAGGATTGGGGATGAGGGGTGCCATACATACCAGGATTGAGGGGTGAGGGGTACCATGCATACCAGGATTGGGGATGAGGGGTGCCATACATACCAGGATTGGGGGTGAGGGGTGCCATGCAAACCAGCATTGGGGATGAGGTGTGACATGCATACCAGAATAAGAACGAGGGGTACCATGCATACCAGAATAGGGATGAGGGGTACCATGCATACCAGGATTGGAGGATGAGGGGTACCATGCATACCGGAATAGGGATGAGGGGTACCATGCATACCAGGATTGGGGGATGAGGGGTACCATGCATACCGGAATAGGGATGAGGGGTACCATGCATACCAGGATTGGAGGATGAGGGGTACCATGCATACCGGAATAGGGATGAGGGGTACCATGCATACCGGATTGGGGGTGAGGGGTGCCATACATACCAGGATTGGGGGGTGAGGAGTACCATGCATACCACGATTGGGGATGAGGGGTGCCATACATACCAGGATTGGGGGGTGAGGGGTGCCATGCATACCAGCATTGGGGATGAGGTGTGCCATGCATACCAGAATTGGGGATGAGGAGTACCATGCATACCAGAATAGGGATGAGGGGTACCATGCATACCAGGACAGGAATGCAGGGTACCATGCATACCAGGATGAGGGATGGAATGCCATGCAGACCAGGATGAGGGGTACCATGCATACCAGAATAGGAATGAGGGGTACCATGCATACCAGAATAGGGATGAGGGGTACCATGCATACCAGGATTGGGGGGTGAGGGGACCATGCATACCAGGATTGGGGGTGAGGGATGTCATGCATACCAGGATTGGGGGTGAGGGGACCATGCATACCAGGATTGGGGATGAGGGGTGCCATACATACCAGGATTGGGGGGTGAGGGGTGCCATGCATACCAGCATTGGGGTTGATGGGTGCCATGCATACCAACATTGGGGATGAGGGGTACCATGCAGACCAGAATAGGGATGAGGGGTACCATACATACCAGGATAAAGGATGGTGTGCCATGCATACCAGGACAAGGGATGGGGTGCCATGCATACCAGGATTGGGGGATGAGGAGTGCCATGCATACCAGGATAGGGATGAGGGAGCCATGTATACCAGGATGAGGAATTGGGTGCCATGCATACAAGGATTGGGGGATGAAGAGGCCATACATTCCAGAATTGGAATGAGGGGTGCCATGTATACCAGGATGAGGGGTACCATACGTACCAGAATAGGGATGCGGGGTACCATGCATACCAGGATGAGGGATGGGGTGCCATGCATGCCAGGATGAGGGGTACCATACATACCAGGATAGGGATGAGGGTTACCATACATACCAGAACAGAGATGAGGGGTGCCATGCATACAAGGATGAGGGGTGGGGTACCATGCATATCAGGATTGGGGGATGAGGAGGCCATACATACCAGGATTGGGATGAGGGGTGCTATGTATACCAGGATGAGGGGCACCATACATACCAGAATAGGGATGAGGGGTGCCATGCATACCAAAATTGGGGATGAGGGTGCCATGCATACCAGGATTGAGGATGAGGAGTGCCATGCATACCAGGATTGTGGATGAGGGGTGCCATGCATACCAGGATTGGGGATGAGGGGTGCCATGCATACCAGGATAAGGCTGAGGGGGCCATGCATACCAGGATTGGGTATCAGGGAGACATGCATATTAGGTTGAGGGATGAGGGGCGCGATGAATGCCAGGATTGGGATGAAGGGTGCCTCGCATACCAGGATTGTGGATGAGGGGTGCCATGCATACCTTGATTGGGGGTTGAGGTGTGCCATGCATACCAGAATTGGAGATGAGGAGTACCATGCATACCAGAATAGGGATGAGGGGTGCCATGCATACCAGGATTGGGGATGAGGGGTGCCATGCATACCAGGATTGGGGGATGAGGAGGTCATACATACCAGGATTGGGATGAGGGGTGCTATGTATACCAGGATGAGGGGTACCATACATACCAGAATAGGGATGAGGGTTGCCATGCATACCAAAATTGGGGATGAGGGTGCCATGCATACCCGGATTGGGGATGAGGGGTGCCATGCATACCAGGATTGGGGATGAGGGGTGCCATGCATACCAAAATTGGGGATGAGGGTGCCATGCATACCAGGATTGGGGATGAGGGGTGCCATGCATACCAGGATTGGGGATGAGGGGTGCCATGCATACCAGGATTGGGGATGAGGGGTGCCATGCATTCCAGGATTTGGGATAAGGGGTGCCATGCATACCAGGATTGAGGATGAGGGGTGCTATGCATACCAGGATTGTGGATGAGGGGTGCCATGCATACCAGGATGGGGAAGAGGGGTGCCATGGATACCAGGATGGGGATGAGGGGTGTCATGCATACCAGGATAGGGATGAGGGGTGCCATGCATACCAGCATAGGATGGGTGGACAGGATGGGGGCAGCACAAATACCAGGATGGGGACAGCACAAATACCAGGATGGAGGGCAGCACATACCAGCATGGTAGACCATATACCAATAAAAATGCTCGCCACCCGGGTGTAGAATGGGTTCAAAAGCTAGTCTCTTATATCGCAGGTCAGTAAAAATACGTATTGGTGGTTACTAAGGTATTAAATCTGTGGGGAATTGGGGGACATGGTTTATTTCCATGTCCTGGTCCATATATGCTGCTATTAGAATACAATATATACTTTGACCTCTATGTTTCATAAACTTTAAATCAGCTGCACATTGATATACAACCAATACTGACCCCAACCAGCTCACAGATGGTGATAATGGAAAACCCCTTTTAGATCTACCCATAGACAGTCATAGAGCAGACAGTGCAGTATGGTGATAGCTTAGCTTTGCTCTGCTATAAGGTCCAGATTACTAGCAGACTCACAAACCACTCAGTCCATCCATTTCTTGTGCAGTAGATAAACCAGATGTTTTCCCGCTCCCATACCCATTTTGGAGGTTTCGTGACAGTTTTGCCCAGCTCTGACAAATTGGGCGAATCTGGAGCGAGACAGAGGGCTTTGCAACCCCGGTTGATCAAATTCAAATACGTTGAATTCTTAGCATTGTCTATTTCTTTCCTCAGGTGGTCCTGACATCAATCCCCAGCCGAAACATCTATATGGCTGTAAAAATGATCGAGAAAAGGGAGGTCAATGAAAACATGATTATGAGAGAGCGGCGGATACTCCTGGCAGCCAGAGACTGCCCGTTCTTATGTCATCTCTATGCCGCACAGCAGTCTCGTAAGCGCGCTTATTTCATCACGGAGTATCTGTCCGGCGGCAGCCTGGGGGCTTTGATTAAGATGTGCGGCTACTTGAACATCGACACCTTAAGGTGAGAAAGAGGAAGATCTACAAAAAAGTGAGAAGAGGGGTGGAAATAAAAGTGGAGGTTGGGATGTAACAGAAAGAGGGAATGTATTCCAGGTGGGAAGGAGGTGTCAGCGATGGCATAGATACTACACTCTGTTCTCTCCATCAGATTCTACACAGCAGAGATTGTGTGTGGCCTCCAGTTCCTCCATGGACACAACATCGTCCATCGGTAAGCAGAACTTTCCTCTTTCTCTCTGTCCCCTTTACATGCTAAAAATATTGCCCCCAACTCTCCTGTGCTCCTTTCTGCCTATTCTTCCTATTCTAGCAGTGACCAATTCTCCATCTCCTGTATCACTGGGCAGATTTCTTATCCTATTGTCTTATTTCATTGCAGAGATCTTAAGCCGGAAAACATCATGTTGGATGCAGATGGCCACATTCGTATTATCGACCTGGGGCTCGCCCAAGATGGCGTCACCTCCTCCGATAACATCTCTGGAGTGACGGGCACTTTCCATTTCATGACCCCTGAGGTGCATCGCAAAAAAGGATATGGCACAGCAGTGGATTGGTGGAGCCTGGGGATTGTGGTGTCCAAGATGGCCACAGGACGCTCCCCATTTTACAGCGGCTCCGTCAGCAATATGGCGTACAGAGCTATAACCAAAGGAAAGCCTGAAATTCCATCTTGGCTTGATGCTGACTTGAAAGATCTTATCAAGAAGCTGCTGTGCAAAAATCCTCAGAAGCGATTGGATGTGTGCGGGAACATCAGACTGCATCCATTCTTTACCAACATCGGCTGGGAGGATCTGGAGAAAAGGAGAGCACAGCCACCATTCAAACCATTCAGGCCAGTTCTGGAGAACCATCTTATGCAGTGGCCGGAGGAAAAGAAAGCCCGTAACCCCGTGCCCGGATTTAATTACGTGTCACCAAGCTGGGCACGGTAAGATCATCGTTCTCTGATGATAAATCCCATCAAATGTTCTTCTCACCTTGTGGCCATTATCACCGTCCTTGTCTTCTCCCACTCTTTCTGACAATGACTATGTCTCTCTTATTCTTAGGTGGATGAGAATATCTGGGCTGTGAAAGAATCCACGAACATCTGGTGAGTGACCGTTGTACACACAGGACACCGATCATTATATATGTACATTATGCCTGATGTCACTGAGATAAGATCCAGGAGATAGAAGTTGTTGAAATGTCTTCCTCTTATGTTTTGCAGGATGACCCCGTGCCAACTGCCCAGAACTCTTTGCCTCCTGACCCGTACCTCATATCTCTGCTGCTGTTTCTCACCTCGGCTGCCCTAAAACATCATCTCTCTCCATAACATCTTCATGCCAGACCACTGCTGTCATGTCGCTGCACCAGGACCTTGACTTGGCATCATCCAATCCTGGGCTGGCGATTGACATCAAACCAGCCCGAAGATCTTCAGGGCCCCAGGGAGCGGCCTGTGCTTAGTGTCCATCTGGTGAGTTCAGGAACAATAGTGTAATATAGGTCATTATTCCTGAACTCACTCAGCACAGGCCGGGTAAGTGTTACACCCATCACATCCCCATCACCCACACTACATGATAGGTATAGGCCGCACACTACACTATAGGTATAGACCCCCACTACATGATAGGTATAGGCCGCACACTACACTATAGGTATAGGCACATGCACACATAGACATATAGCACATAGATAGAGATTTCGGCTTTGATTCTGGGATTTAATCTGATCGCCATATTTGGGGTCAGGAAGGAATTTTTCCCCCGTCACGAGAACAATTGGCACATTTCTCACGTGGGGTTTTCGCCTTCCTCTGGATCAACACGGCCTATAAATAGGTTTAGTAAAATAAAATAAGTAGATTCTCATATTTATAATGAAAAAAAATCTATAAAAAAATATAATTTATTTTTTGGTTTAAAAAAATATTTAACATAAATATAAAAATAAATTATTCTAAAAATATAAATAATTAAATACTGAAATAAAATAATTTCACTTATGTATAACACATTAGCTATGAGCCCTTGATCCTGGGATTCATCCAGATCACCATATTTGGGATCAGGAAGGAATTTTACACCTTCCTCTGGATCAACACTTCCTTAAATAGACTTAATCTTATAGTTGCATAAGTAGTTTATATATTAATGGCTTATTATAAATACATAAAAATAAATGAATAAATACATTTTTAAATATAGGCAGGTTTCAGATAATTTATAGCTGACACACACATAATATACATAGTAGCTCAGTACAAAAATAAGAAAAAGATGAATAGTTTATTACATTTTTAGCAGTGAATTTAATTCCACAGGTTCGGTACCAGCCCTTGATCCAGGGATTTATTCTGACCGCCATGTTTTATTTGGGGTCAGGAAGGAATTTTTCCCCCTGATATGAGGAGAATTGGCCTGTTCCTCACAGGGGGTTTTCGCCTTCCTCTGGATCAACACGGCCCATAAATAGGATTATTCTGATAGATAAATAATTTACACTTATACATAATAGTAAAATATATAATAACCCCAATTTTGTAAATAAAATCTCTCTTTTAGCCCCTACATCGTTGTTCTTGCCTTTATTTCATCGGTCGTCCATGTAGTGAATGTGGGTTTAGCCCCTGAGTCTTATTCTCCAGCACTATGGACCTTGATGGGGTCGTCCAGTCTCATGTGAGGTTTCCCAATATGGGTCAGAGGTAAAGCCCCAATGTGCTGTGAATAAAGACCAAATTGGTCCCTTCTGCACAAACCTCCTGCAGTAAGCGAGTACCCGGCAGCAAGTGCTGAATTTCCCTATAGCGCCTCCAAAGAAGAAATGAAGTATTGCACATGGTCGTCTGTAATCACTGGGCTATCCATGAAAATCATGGAAGTGTTGGGTCCTCCAGAGCAGATGACGCTGTTTGTTGGTCGTCTCCATTCTGAATAATTGTTGAAAATACAGAACGGGGTCCCTTCTTTTATCTCAGATTCCCATAAAATGACATTTGGATATTGGGCTTTCTAAACTGGTCAAGAACATTACATGTTCCAGCGCAACTTCAGACACCGCTCAGCTTACAATGAGCGGCAGCTGTAACCGCACCCCGACACTGACTGACAGCCGGCTCAGCAGTGCATCCGTACAGATCCGGCTGTCAGTCAGTGCCGGGGCGCTGTTCCAGGGGCCGCTCACCAGGGGCGTCGAGAAGCTCGTAGATCCGGGGCCAGGATCATGAGTGCACCGCCCCAAATCTCTAGATAGCTTTTGTTTAAAAATTTGAATAAACTTTATAATGTGTACAGGCACGCACACACATAGGGTTTGCCTAACACAGCCCCGCGTGGTGCAGCTGTGCGATCACCTTGTAGCTCCTACTCCAGCACCCTGGTCCTCCTCTTCGGTGCCAACTACAGAAGAGGATTTATTCGTCCATGTGCAGGGCGACTGCACAGCATCGTGAGGAGGTAGAGGAAGGAGGTGGGTGGGCTAAGGTTGAGGGGGACAACAAGGAAGCCGACCCTGAGGAGAGGGGAGACAAGTGCAGCCCTCTCCCATCTGTGGCTGCTGTTCACACACATGAGCTTCTTCCCTCTACTGTAATGCCACCACCAGCTCAACATTAGGGCCGGATGTCAGTCAGTGCCAGGGCGCGGTTACAGCTGCCGCTCTCTATACACCGAGCAGTGATTGAAACTGCGCTGGCGCCGTCCCCGTGACTGAAAGAGCGAGGCTGCCAGGGGGAATAAAGTTAATTTCCTCCCAGCAGCGGGGCTCTCAGTGCGGACACCGCTAGGTGTCAGAACGCTATTAACCTGCAGATTAACCTGCAGCACCCCAAGCTCGCTCTGATCTCTGAGGTTTATCCATGTAAATGCCTCTGTCAATCACTGAATGGTGATTACAGGGAGCTAATGAGTTACCACGGCAGCCAGTAAATGTAGCGTAAGCAATCGAACAATTGCAGGTTCAGATCCCCTAGGGGTACAAAAAAGAGTAGAAAGAAAAAAATGGGAACCTGTGAGGTGAGAAAACAGGGTTAATCTGCAGATTAATAGCGTTCTGGACCTGCCCGGTGCCGGCACTTAGAGCCCCGCTGCTAGGAGAAAATGAACTTGAAATGAACCAATAGCAACTCGCTAATTAACTTTCTCTATATCAGTGGAAGTAACCATGGATACTGTAAGGCAGCGCTAGTCATCATACTGGGGGATACTCGCTGCACCGGGTCAATTAAAGCACACCAGCCACGTTTTTCAGTTTTCACACTTCAGCAGTTTATTGCACTTCATAACTGCTTATCACACAGTCCATCTTAGTGGATCACCGGCATATTACACACATAACATTCAGGAGCCTTTCCAGCGACAGACACTTGGCTCGTTACAGCCCTCAGCTAGGCAACAACATAAATGTCCATATAACGCAGTGTTTTTACCTTTGGCAGGTTTTTAGCTGCTTCAGGTTTATTCTGCCACCACTGTGGCTTTATGGCTTCCCAGATGGGGGTCTCCAGCCCTTGTACCATCCAAGGCTACTGGTATGCTTACACAGCCAACATCCAGCCTCTGCCTTTCAGGCTCTTGCCTTCCAAGTCTCTGGCCCTCCAAGGCTACTGGGATCGCTTACACCTAAGGATCCAGCCTCCGCCTTTCAGGCTTCACCGGGCTTCAATAGGCCTCACTAGGCCTCACACTCTAGCGGCATCCCACACAGGAACAGGCCTTACACACACCCGCTGTTTCAAGACTACCAGGGTTTATATATCCTGTAGTACACAACCACGGGACCTGTGCTGATGTCACAGTCATGTGATCAGACATTCTGCGTGCACAGGACCTGCACTATGTCACAGTCATGTGACCAGTCACCTGAGGGGGAGGTACATGGTCAGCCCAAAACACATCCTGGACCCTTACAGTAATGCCAAGCAAACCGCTGCATTACAATACCTAAGGTCCTGCAATGCCTGCACATGAGGAAAGAGACATAGCAAATCAGAAAAATTATACTACATTTCTAATTGGAGGTATTTGCTAATATTATTATTATTACACCTACCATATTTTTCGGACTATAAGACGCACCGGACCATAAGACGCACATAGGTATTAGAGGAGGAAACTAGAAAAAAATATAAGCAAAAAATGTGGTTAAGGTTAAATGTGTGCTGCGACCTGCGGTCAGTGTGCCCACTATTAAAGACCATGAATATTCACCACTTCCATGTGAGTGGATTGTAGTGAATATTCATGGTCTTTAATAGCGGGCACACTGACTGCAGACCACAGCAGGAGCCGTACTGTGGCTACAGTGTGCGCGCTATTAGGGAGAATGAATGGTCACTGCTCCCCACGCACAAAGTCCCTGCATGGGGAGCAGTGACTATTCTGGCACAACATCTCACTGTGTGAGGGCGCATGGCAGTTACGCCATGCGCGGCTCACACATTGAGAACCCTGTCGGCTGCAGAGCGGGACGCAGCACTGGAGGAGAGAGGAGGAGAGTATAATTGTTTATTTTTTTTCTGTGCAGCGTGACGGGTATCAGGGGGTGCCAAGCATACCAGGATGAAAGGGGCCATACATACAGGGATGAAGGGTGCCATACATACAAGGAAGAGGGATAAGGGGGGCCATACATATAGGGATGAAGGATGCCATACATACCAGTGTGCCGGCTATTAAGGAAAATGAATATTCACTGGTAGAATATTGGTAGAAACTGGTAGAAACGCTTGGTAGAAGGTCTGCCATGTTCCCCAATGATGGCATGTGCTATTGTGGCGCCCCTGAGGGTTCAGTCGCCACAGAGGTACTGCACCTCACCCAGAGGTGTGGTGTCTCCTTCTCTCAGGTAAGGAGGGAGTGCTGCCCGGAACCCCAAAACCACATTCAATATTACACTACTCCTGGCCGGCTGGAAGGGCAAGATGCATGTGCACAGTGCTGAGCCCTGTCCCTGGCTGGAGTGGGGGGAACCATAGGTAGGGGGAACCAGTAGTGGGTGTGGGTGGCAGAAGCTGTTTAGGGGAGCACCATTGTAGGAGATATAAAAAGGGAAGCCATCTTAGGGTGGCAGGTCAGTCAGTGAGAGGAGAGAGTGAAGACAGTCTGGGAGCAGAGTCTCTTTAGAAGCTCTGCTCCACAAGTGGGGCCTAGTGATAGAGGCCCAGGAGGGGAGCAAAGGAGGAAGGCTCCGTTCTATTGAAGGGCTCCCAGGGGGTACGGCGAGTGCAGAACGGCACCCGTACGCCCCAAATCTGTCAGAAGGCAGAGGGATCAGGCCGCAAGAAGGGGACCGTCCCCTGGACCAGCCGTGTTACTTCAGGTCTCGGCTGGAAAAACCGGAGGCTTCTGGCTTTCATAGTTCAGTTGCCAAAGCCTCATTCTAGTCACCATGAGGGTCAAGCAGGTCCGGGAACTCCAAGTTGCCCAGAGGAACATCAGAGAATCCGAGCGGGACTGTGAGTGGGGAAGCGCAGGGCAGGAGGGAGAAGACCCAGCGTGAAGTCGGTCTAGAGAGGAACATAAGAAAGCGGGGTTCCGTCAGGTGCTCCTAACCAACCTGAGAAAGAGCTGAACCCCCGGTCTGGTGAATGCAGTGCGACGTGGGAGGCTGGCAACCGCGCAGTGAATCAGTGGAACGTACACGAGAACTGTGAGTAAAGACTCGGACGACTGCACTGCACTGCCTCCGTCCATTATTTCAGCTGTGCCATCTTTCCCCCTGCACTACAACACCCAGCTCATCCTGCATCGTCCACACTGCCCTGGAGCTAGCTCTTCCTGTGGAGAGCCACACCATCCCTGCTGCAGTAATATCAGCTTCAGAGGACTGCTCCGCAGCGGCGGCTCCCTTTGGCCGCATTCCACAGGTGGCGTCACGAACTCTATAAATCCCATATAAATAATCTTCCCCCTTTTTATTGACCGTCCTGGGCCACGGACCGGGCCAGCCACCGTGATATTCCCCACCAGCATCCATAGGCCCGGCTGCCGACTGCCCCACGGCCCAGGGGGGCGCGTCACTATGCACATGCTGCGGAAATTTCCTCTGCGGGTTATCATTGCGGAAAAATCCGCAGCACTACCAATTATTTTGCGTAATCGCGTCGTTTTCGCCGCCATTGACTTGCATTGAATCGCATAATATCCGCATGTCTACATGTGCACATGCGGATATTAAGCGATTCAATGTGCGGATGGTACCCGGGTTTGGAGAAGAGGAGACTATCCTCCAGACCTGGGTACCATAGTACCTGTGAAAAAAAAATAATTAAAATAAAAAATAAATATTATACTTACCTTCTGATGGCCCCTGGTCTCCTTATCCGATGCGTCCGGTCTCCCCAGCAGGTCGCGATGGTCTAAAAGGACCAGTCATGACATCATTTAGTCATGTGACGGGTCACGCGACCGCTGACATGACTAAATGACATCATAGCAGGTCCTTTTACACAACCGCGAGACACCGGGGAGACCGGACGCATCGTATTGGATTTTTTACCATTCTTTTACGGTCATACTATATAAATCCATGCCGGTTGCATGGATTTATATAGTGTGACCAAGTTGTCAAGCACTTTCCAAGTGATGCTAAAATTGCTTGGAAAGCGCTTTACAACCCGCATGCGGAAATGCATGTGAAAAACGCTTCACATCCGCATGTCCCTGGCAGGAAAAACGCATGTACAATCCGCATGTACAATCCGCATGTACAATCCGCATGCGTTTTTCTGCCAGGGAAATGCAGAAACGCTCAGGAAAAATCCGGAGCATTTTTGCATCGTGGGCACTTAGCCTAAGACGCACCCCCACTTTACACCAAAATTTTGGAGGAAAAAAGTGTGTCTTATTATAGTCTGAAAAATACAGTACTACATATTGGGATAGGATCTTGAAGATGGGAATACCCCTTTAAGATCGGACAAGCCCTTTTACCCTTAAAACAAACCAGTAACTTATTCAAATCAGTACAAAGTTGTAATTTGCTCACTTTGATGCCAGTTTTTTTGATCAGTAACCAGTAGCCACTCCGTCAGCCTGGGAAAAACTGATTTTGATGTGGATCTTCCTGTTTTGTGCTGGTGCTGTAAGACCAGTGGCCCAAGGTCATTTAACCCTTTAAAAACACCAGTTACTTATTCAAATCTAGGAGAATTGGCTATTTGCCCATTTTGATACCAGTTCTGATACTCAGAAACCATTTGGGCAATGCTGAAATGATCGGAATTTGATTTGGGGCAACACTATCTGTGTAATGGTGGTGTGAGATCAGTGTCTCAAAGTCATTAAACCCCTTAAAAACACCAGTTACTTATTCAAATCTGGGAATAGTATGGGGCAGGGGCGTACATAGGAATCATGGGGCCCCATAGCAGAAGCTCTAATTGGGCCCCCTCAAAAATAATAGGTAAATAATTGTTGAGTTTACAGAAGAGCAAATCTCACAACTTTACAGCCTCTACATAGTAATTTTCCTCCTGCTGAAGTCCTAGATTCCTCTTTCATTGCCCATAAAATATAATGCCAACAAAAGTGCCCCCCAGACACAGTATGATACCCCCATGGTGAATTCCTCCACATTACCCTCCACATGCACAGTATGATGACCCTACTGTACCCCACCTCAACTCCCCCAGAAAATTATGGTGACCCCAACACAGTATGATCCCCCAACTGTGACCCCCACACAGCTCTCTATGCAGTATAATGGGCCTACATACAGTATAATGGCCCCCACACAAACCTTCACACTCCACAGAGTATAATGCACTCGCCATGGTCCCCCACACAGTATAATGCACTCGCCATGGTCCTCCATACAGTATAAGACACTCGCCATGGTCCTCCATACAGTTTAAAACACTCGCCATGGTCCTCCACACAGTATAAGACACTCCACTTGGTCCTCCACACAGTATAAGACACTCTCCATGGTCCTCCACACAGTATAAGACACTCCCCATGGTCCTCCACATAGTATAAGACACTCCCCATGGTCCTCCACACAGTATAAGACACTCCCCATGGTCCTCCACACAGTATAAGACACTCCCCATGGTCCTCCACACAGTATAAGACACTCCCCATGGTCCTCCACACAGTATAAGACACTCCCCATGGTCCTCCACACAGTATAAGACACTCCCCATGGTCCTCCACATAGTATAATGGACTCCTCATGGTCCACCACACAGTATAAGACACTCCCCATGGACCTCCATACAGTATAGCGCACTCCCCATGGTCCTCCACACAGTTTAAGACACTCCCCATGGTCCTCCACATAGTATAAGACACTCCCCATGGTCCTCCACACAGTATAAGACACTCCCCATGGTCCTCCACACAGTATAAGACACTCCCCATGGTCCTCCACACAGTATAAGACACTCCCCATGGTCTTCCACACAGTATAAGACACTCCCCATGGTCCTCCACACAGTATAAGACACTCCCCATGGTCCTCCACACAGTATAAGACACTCCCCATGGTCCTCCACATAGTATAATGGACTCCTCATGGTCCACCACACAGTATAAGACACTCCCCATGGACCTCCATACAGTATAGCGCACTCCCCATGGTCGTGCACACAGTATAATGCACTCACCAAGGTCCTCCACACTGTATATTGCACTCGCCATGGTCCTCCACACAGTATAATGCACTTCCCATGGTCCTCCACACAGTATAAGACACTCCCCATGGTTCTCCACACAGTATAGTGCACTCCCCATGGTCCTGCACGCAGTGTAATGCAACCCCCATGGTCCCCCACGCAGTATAATGCAGCCCCTCACAGGGAAAAATGCAGCCCCGACCAAAGAATAAAATACAGCCTCCCAACAAAGGGTAAAATGCAGCCCCCCATAGGTTAAAATGCAGCCCCCCAAAGGTTAAAATGCAGCCAGCCATAGGGTAATTGCTGCCTCACCATTGGGTAAAATGCAGCTTCCCCAATAGGGTAAAAATGCAGCCTCCACCATAGGGTAAAAATGTGGCCCCCATAAGGTAATTGCATCCCCACCATAAGTTAAATGTAGCCCCCCCAATAGAGTAAAATGTAGCCCTCCAATAAGGTAAAATGCAGCCCCCCCATAGGGTAAAATGCAGCCCCCCCATAGGGTCAAATGCAGCCCCCCTAATAGGGTAAAATGCAGCCCCCAGTCATCCAGTATTATCAGTACTAACTGATTTAAAAAAAAAAAATACATACTTACCGCTCCTCACTCCCCCGCCGCTCCAGTCTCTGCAGCGCGTCTCCTCTCATCACCTCAGCAGCTGCCAGCTCCACTGTCTGACACAGCGTGGTGCATCATCACACCGCTGCGTCAGATGCAGAGGAGGAATGATGGTGTGTCACCCAGGGGGAATATAGGGGATTCGGTACCCGGGCCTTTTACCTTGTTTAGGAGATCACGGCAGTCGGCTCCCGGGCCCGTACTCTGGGTCTCTCTTTAAAAAGGGGTTTTAGTGTACAGTTTGTCTCGTGACGCCACCTGGGGTTTCCGGTAATGGTTATTGGCGCTGCTGCAGACCTCCGGGGGTGATGGGATGGCAGCTGGGATGTTCCTGCTCCCCACAGATGGAGCGGGCCCCCGGGGCAGTGTAGGTGCAGATGGTGGTGAAGCTGGGACTTGTGGTACAGGAAAGATGGCGCAGCGGAAAAAACTGACAGAGACAGTGCAGTGCAGTCATCTGAGTTTTACTCACAGTTCTTGTTCAAGGTTCTCAGGTACACTGTATGGGTGTCAGCCTCCGCGTCGCACTGCGTTCACCAGACCAGGGGTTCAGCACTTTCTCAAATATATCAGTAGCGCTTGACCGAACCCCACTTTCTTTATGTTCCTACTAGACCGACTTCTCACGCTGCGTCTTCTCCCTCTTGCCCTGCGCTTCCCACACACAGTCCCGATCGGGTGCTCTGAAGTCCCTCTGGGCAACCTGGAGTTCCCGGACCTGCTTGATGCCCTTCACGGTGACTAGGGTGAAACTGTGGCGACTGCACCATGGAAGTGCAGAAGCCTCCGGTTTTTCCAGCCGAGACCTGGAGTAACACGTCTGGTCCAGGGACCGGTTCCCTTCCTGCGGCCTGATTCCTCTGACACCTGGCAGATTCGGGGCGTACGGGTGCCGTCCTGCACTCACCGTACCCCCTAGGATCCCTTCTGTATAACGGAGCCTTTCTCCTCTGCTCCCCTCCTGGGCCTCTGTTACTAGGCCCCACTTGTGGAGCAGTGCTCCTGAAGAGACTCTGCTCCCCTCCTACTCACTGACTGACTGTCCTCACTCACTGACTTGCCACCCTAAGATGGCTTCCCTTTAAATACCTCCTACAATGGTGCTCCCCTACCCTACGTCCTCCACCCACACCCACTACTGGTTCCCCCTCTCTTTGGTTCCCCCACTCCATCCAGGGACAGGGCTCAGCAGGAGACACAGTGCATCTTGCCCTTCAAGCCGGCCTGGAGCATTGTAGTGTTGAATGTGGGTGTTGGGGTTTCGGGCAGCACTCCCTCCTTACCTGAGAGAAGGAGACACCACACCTCTGGGTGAGGTGCAGTACGTCTGTGGCGACTGAACCCTCAGGGGCGCCACAATGGGAAAGGGAGTGTCACATGACGCTGCCTCCTCCATCATTGCTTTCAACTGTATCGGCATCTGACTTACCAGAGAAGGGGGGGGCCCGATGCAGAGTGGGGGTCAGTCGATGTGGAGGCCCAATGCAGGAACGGCGGGGGCCTGATGCGGGGGGTATACGGTGCAGGCGCTGACACCGGGCCCCCCCCGGCTCACGGGCCCCATAGCAGTCGCGTGGCCTGTCGCCACTGGCAGTGCGCCACTGGTATGGGGGCAGTATTAATAGTTCCTGATTAATGGCACCAGTATAAATACATCTTAGGCCATGTTCACACGTTGAGTATTTGGTCAGTATTTTACATCAGTATTTGTAAGCCAAAACAAGGAGTGGGTGAAAAATGCAGAAACGGTGACGTGTTTCTATTATACTTTTCCTCTAATTGTTCCAGTCCTGATTTTGGCTTACAAATGCTGATGTAAAATACTCAACGTGTGAACATAAAGAGTAACTAAACTTTTGGAAGTTTTTTTTAATATGTTTTAGTTCCTTTAGTTCTGAGCAGATTAGTGGGAAACCACTTCTTGAGACCCCCACTGATCACTCAAAATACCGCTTAGAAGTGTGCAGCTTAGGAGACAGGAGAGCACACAACAAAGTACAGATGTAGTAGAAAGTCATAGGCTCCTATCGCCACTTTTAAGAGGTCTTTTGTGTTATCTGTGGAGGTCACAGAACCCAGAGACCCAGAGACCACCGATCTGCTAAGAATTAAATGGCCTAAAGTATATAAAATATCTACCAAAAGTTAAGTTGCTCTTTAATTGTTTATAGGTGCTACTGCCTGTGTCTAATCAGTACTGTGGTTTCTGTGTGGTCAGCAGTTTGATTATGGCTGGTAACAACAACTCCCATCATCTCCTTCCCATTGTTAAAGGGGCACTCCCATTAAAATTTTTAGGGACTAATGCTATGTGAATGTTTATATATCAAAATGAGAAGAAAGAGTTTTATCGGCATAAAAACAGATTTTATTACATTATTATTCAATATATAAAAAGGGTATTCAAGCAATAATAGAAATAAAGTGCATGGAGATAGCAGCGATGACCACCGGTGTCACTAGTCCTATATATAGATAGAGCTCATGTATTCCACATGCAGTGGATAGAAGACAATATAGCCAAGCCACATTATTTAGTGAATTAATGTGTCAGTCCTGGGATAAATATATAAATTAGTGGTACTAAATAGAAGGAATAGTTTCAAAATAGGACTGTTAAGTTACCCATATATTACACAAACAATGGTGCATGGCAAAAGAGAGCTATCTATTAAAGATTAAGTAAATCATCATTAGTCTTACCAAGTGAGAAGGCAATAGGACACCAGCGGTTTAAGGGTGTGCAATGGCGTACCCCAGCGTACTCCGACGGGGGGTGGGGGCGCGAAACGCGCGTTGGGGTACACTGGGATACACCATTGCACACCCTTAAACCGCTGGTGTCCTATTGCCTGCTCACTTGGTAAGACTAATGATGATTTACTTAATCTTTGATAGCTCTCTTTTGCCATGCACCATTGTTTGTGTAATATATGGGTAACTTAACAGTCCTATTTTGAAACTATTCCTTCTATTTAGTACCACTAATTTATATATTTATCCCAGGACTGACACATTAATTCACTAAATAATGTGGCTTGGCTATATTGTCTTCTATCCACTGCATGTGGAATACATGAGCTCTATCTATATATAGGACTAGTGACATCGGTGGTCATCGCTGCTATCTCCATGCACTTTATTGCTATTATTGCTTTCATACTCTTTTTATATATTGAATAATAATGTAATAAAATCTTTTTTTATGCCGATAAAACTCTTTCTTCTCATTTTGATATGTGTATCATGAGTCGGCACTCTTTGGGGCTTGTGGGAAGCACCTTCTCCCATAAACACCAACATAGCTATAGACGGGTTGTACTATTAGTAGTATGTGAATGTTTATGTAGTGAATGATGTGTAGGTGTTTTAATATACTCACCGATCGCTGTCGTCTCCGGTGACCAGCACTATTCCCGTCCTCTTCTGAGTCACCCGACTGAAGTTCCGACTCTCCGGATCATACAGGGTTCTCTGCGTGAGCAGGAGGTCGTTATTACGATGTAAGTCTATGGAGCTTCGCTTTGATGCACCATAGGCTTACACTGTAAAAGCCTCGTTCTCTCACTCCATAGACTTGCATTGGAAAAGTCACTTCCAGTTCTTCACTTCCGTGACCTAGACTGTCAGAACTTCTTGTTGCATATTTCTGAAGAGGACCAGAGTTGCGCTGGACACCAGAGAAGACAGCAATCAGTAAGTATATTAATATACCTACACTACACTACATGTACATTCACACATGTTTAGGCCATAATATTTTTTAATGAGATTGCTTCTTTAAGGTCATACAGGGAGTTGCAGGTTCATGTCATGCAATAGCATTTATATATAGAATTGTATATCGCATGATATTTCTGCCGTATTGTATATTGTTGCTGTATTCAAGTACTGATGATGGTTCTGGTGCTGTATTCATATACTGATGACAGCTATGCTACCATATTAATGTAATGATGGTGGTTCTTGTGATGCATTCATATACTGATGGTGATTCTGGTAATGTATTCATATACTAATGGTTGTTCAGGTGGTGTATTTGTAGCACCCTGAGGATTCGGCTGCTACAGGAGTATTGCACCTCAACCCAGAGGTGTGATATTCCACTCCCGGGTAAGGAAGGAGTGTGGAACTGAGCTCAGATAGACTGCATGCACTACATACATCCCATTCCAGAGGAGCAGGCCGACGGCACTCCCACTTAGAAATGTGCAGGTGCGACCGAGCCTGTTCCTGGCTGGAGTGGGAGGGGGGAGGAACATCCCATGTAGTGTAGGGGCAGATAGGGGGAGCAGTCTGGGTAGTGGTAGGAGCTCATTGGGTGCTGGTCACCTGAGCTCACACATAGAGGGCTATATAAGGTGGGCACCATCAAAGATCAGGGTCAGACGCAGAGAGTAAGTCTGCTGCAGAGGAAGTCAGCCTGCAGCAAGGGAGCAGAACAGACCTGAGCCTGAAGAGTGAGAGAGTGGAGTACAGAAAGACCCAGAGGGGGACAAAGAAGGGACCCAAGAACCCAAATAAGAACACCGGGTGAAGAGTCAGCAAGAGGGTACCGGAACCCAAGCTGGTGGGGGTAAAGACATTCCCCAGCCAGAGACCGGAGACCGTGGGCAGAGTCTGTCACGGTCACCCACTACATTCACCCTGAAGGCACACCACATGGAGGGTCAGGGAACCTGAGGCCAAAGGTTGCCCAATAGAAGGCCCGAGGGAGCTGGATTTAGGTGAATCACTGGTGGGGACGGCTGAAGGAAGGACAGAGGGAGAGCTCAGGGCCACGCTCCGGACTTGTTTGGGGGTTGGCCGGATCCAGGACCTGGTGGACGCAGCACGGCTCGGGAGGTCACTTGGAGCTAGAGTGACCAGGAACATCTGCAGTAAGTAAAGACCCTTAACTGCACTACCCGAGTCTGTCATCATTACCGGCTGCACCGCACCACCACAACCCCCATCCTCTGCGCCTGTCCCCTCTGAGGCTATACCCCTCCCGTTGGGGGTTATCCCACCAAGCTGCGCATCCACCATCAGCCTCAGCGGACCCTGCTGCAGCGGCGGCCACAGTGACCGCATCACAACGGGTGGCGTAGTCGACACAACGAACTTTAATAACATCAGTAAGGACTGCCACATAACACTGAGCTTGACGCCCTGGGCACGGGACCGGGTCACAGCCGCTCGGAGACTACAACCCCCCCCCCATCTGATCCGGTGCCGGGTATTCCCCTCAAAAAGGAATATGTCCCAGGGGGCGCGTCAATTTTGGCGTAGTCGGCAGGATTACGTGCCCGCAACACCCGGGTACTGCGTGCCTGAAGAAAAGTGCAAGTTTACCTCAGAAAGAAGACTCCTGCCGGTTCCGGAGGGTCCACGCCATCGGACTCCATCACCAGTCGTTTCCCGCCGATTGTCCGCCATTTCCAGCTTGTTCCCGCCATCTGCAGAGTTTCCCGCCACTGGGCGACGATTCCCGCCAAAACCGCAGATTTCCCGCCTTGGAAGAGCAGCGGACGCCATTATGGGCGTGCCAAATGAGGGCAAGAGGCCACCTCCCATCGTGGGCCAGGACAGAAAATGGCGCCAAAAGTGGAAACCGCCCCCACCAACAGAGACTGTGATGCTGGAGGTGTCTGTCAGCGTGAAAGAACTCCCCCTGGAGCTGACAGTCACCGAGTTGCCCCGGGACCGCCCTCGAAGTGGGAGGAGACGAAAGAAAAGAGCAAAGATGGGTGTCGCTTGGAGCGGTGTAGAACGAGCGCACCCGGAGGCAAGAGGTCTAATGAGGAGTAGCGGAGAAGCTCACCCGGAGTCGAGGAGAGAAAGAGTGGACCCGGGAATGGAGCGGCAGCAGAGCAGCACCGGCCCGCTGGCCAGGAGCCTGCTGGAGGAAGAAGGAGGAGAGCAGAGCAGCACCGGCCCGCTGGCCAGGAGCCTGCCGGAAGCAGAGCAGAGCAGCACCGACCCGATGGTCAGGAGCCTGCTGGAGTCAACAGCCCCGCTAGGCTTAGCGGAGATCCTGGCGCAGCTTCCCCGAGATCGGGAGTGCGCGCGGAGTGCCCTGGAGGGCCTCGCGGGAAGGATGGCCCGAGTGCAGAGGGAGATCCTGGCGGAGTGGGGCCGGGAGATGGCCCAGCAAGCTGGAACCCGTCCACTTAACCCGCTCCCTTGGAAGAAGACATCGACTGCCTCTGCGGATGACGCGGGAGGACCCAAGGCCGGAGACGGCGCAGAAGAGGGAGCGAGACGTATGGCAGCAGGTAAGGGGGATGCCTATACCCCATACCGGAAGACCGCTTACCTGCCCCAGCTCCCCGTCGCAGAGCCCGAAGGTCCCCCGGCCGTACCCGAGACCGCCATGACATCGCCACCGACTAGGCCCCGACCGGAAGCCGCCGTCGCGACCCCGATGACGTCACGCATCGTGACCCGGAGCGTGGCGCCGGAAGAGGAGCCTCCGGCCTGGTCACAGGGCCTAGCATTTCCGGGCGCCGCATCCAAAGCAGAGCCATCTACCTCCGCGGAGCCTCCGGCCTGGTCGCAAGGCCAGGTAACCCAGGGCGCCGCCGTCCTAACGGTGCCCTTCACCTTCCAGGTGCCCCAGGCCTGGCCGCAAGGCCTGGGCAACCCGGGCGCCACCACCACCGCGCCCGCGCCCGTAATACCTAGGGTGCCACATCTGGGAGAGGACCCCTTCAGCCAGCTAACGTGGCCGGACGGTCGGCCTTTCATCTGGCCCGAAGGATTCTTGGAGCTGGAGCGGCAGAAGCAACTAGGTCCCCTGTGTGAGCCCCTGATCCCGGCTCCAAAGCCCGTGACTCGGGTCTCGCCTCCCCTAGAAGAGGCTCAATTTACGTGGGACCCCAAGGGAGAAGATCTGATGGGGTTCACCGGAGAGACTCGGGCAGCTGCAGCAGCGCGCACAGAGTGTTGCCGTCAACAGCTGGCAGAGTTCAAGAGAGAGCGGGAGGAGAGGCAGGCCAAAGAGCAATGGGCCCAGACCCGCAGCGCGGAGCAAAAGAGTCGGACCAGAAGGGACCCCCGTGCAGCAGATCGTCCCCGTACCATCGGGACGGTAATAAAGTTTAATGCGCAGCATGGGTGGGGCTTCATAAGGGACCGGAACACCATGGGTGACGTCTTCGTTACACGACGGGACGTCGAGTCCCACCTGCCAGAGGGTCACAAAGGCCGTGACCTCTACGTCGGTGATGAGGTAACGTTCACCCGGCACAAGTGTGCCAAGGGACCTTACGCCCTCCACGTGCATCGCTTGACGGAGGAGGAGTTGCGGTGCGAGGAGGAGGAGCAAGAGGACCCGGACGGGTCTGAAGAAACCACCAGCCGTAAGATAAGAGCAGGAGGCAGACGCCGTTGAGTGCGGCAGAGCAGGAGACTGTATATAGTTGCCTGTCGGGGCACAGTGAATCGGAACTGAAACTGAAACTGTTGTTGCTGCTAAAATAGTCCCCGTTGGGACCAGCGAACTGTTACCTGTAACCCTTTCCATACCAGGCTGAGGACTGTGAGCAGCCATCCCTTTCCCTTTACCTGGCCGGGGACTGAGAACGGCCAAAATTTCCCTGTACATAGTTGCGCTTGCTAAAGCGCCCCCTACCGGTTTTATAGGAAAAACCATTTTTCTAAAAGACTGTCGCACTCTACCTGGTCACGAGTTGCACGGTGACCAGAGGAACAGAAGAAAGAAAAAGACGACGAGAATGTTGTTTACCTGAAAAAGTTTATATATATATTTATATAGTATTTCGTATAATATTTAATATGTTTTACATGTTTATAAAAATGTTGTATGTTTTGGTGTTTTTTTTGTCTTTGCAGCCCGAGGACGTGCTGTGATTTACCAGGGGGGAATGTAGCACCCTGAGGATTCGGCTGCTACAGGAGTATTGCACCTCAACCCAGAGGTGTGATATTCCACTCCCGGGTAAGGAAGGAGTGTGGAACTGAGCTCAGATAGACTGCATGCACTACATACATCCCATTCCAGAGGAGCAGGCCGACGGCACTCCCACTTAGAAATGTGCAGGTGCGACCGAGCCTGTTCCTGGCTGGAGTGGGAGGGGGGAGGAACATCCCATGTAGTGTAGGGGCAGATAGGGGGAGCAGTCTGGGTAGTGGTAGGAGCTCATTGGGTGCTGGTCACCTGAGCTCACACATAGAGGGCTATATAAGGTGGGCACCATCAAAGATCAGGGTCAGACGCAGAGAGTAAGTCTGCTGCAGAGGAAGTCAGCCTGCAGCAAGGGAGCAGAACAGACCTGAGCCTGAAGAGTGAGAGAGTGGAGTACAGAAAGACCCAGAGGGGGACAAAGAAGGGACCCAAGAACCCAAATAAGAACACCGGGTGAAGAGTCAGCAAGAGGGTACCGGAACCCAAGCTGGTGGGGGTAAAGACATTCCCCAGCCAGAGACCGGAGACCGTGGGCAGAGTCTGTCACGGTCACCCACTACATTCACCCTGAAGGCACACCACATGGAGGGTCAGGGAACCTGAGGCCAAAGGTTGCCCAATAGAAGGCCCGAGGGAGCTGGATTTAGGTGAATCACTGGTGGGGACGGCTGAAGGAAGGACAGAGGGAGAGCTCAGGGCCACGCTCCGGACTTGTTTGGGGGTTGGCCGGATCCAGGACCTGGTGGACGCAGCACGGCTCGGGAGGTCACTTGGAGCTAGAGTGACCAGGAACATCTGCAGTAAGTAAAGACCCTTAACTGCACTACCCGAGTCTGTCATCATTACCGGCTGCACCGCACCACCACAACCCCCATCCTCTGCGCCTGTCCCCTCTGAGGCTATACCCCTCCCGTTGGGGGTTATCCCACCAAGCTGCGCATCCACCATCAGCCTCAGCGGACCCTGCTGCAGCGGCGGCCACAGTGACCGCATCACAACGGGTGGCGTAGTCGACACAACGAACTTTAATAACATCAGTAAGGACTGCCACATAACACTGAGCTTGACGCCCTGGGCACGGGACCGGGTCACAGCCGCTCGGAGACTACAACCCCCCCCCCATCTGATCCGGTGCCGGGTATTCCCCTCAAAAAGGAATATGTCCCAGGGGGCGCGTCATATTCATATACTGATGATGGTTTTGGTAGTGTATTCATATACTGATGATGTTTCTGGTACTGTATTCTTGTACTGATGATGGTTCTTGTGCTGTATTTTTGACCTGATGGTGGTTCTGGTGGTGTATTCATATACTGATGATGGTTCTGGTAGTGTATTCATGTACTGATGGTGGTTCTGGTAATATATGTAGCATCGGCGTCTCTGCCCCGTACTAGGCAGAGACGCCATCCCTCTCACCTCCCCGCTCCCGGCGCGGCGTCCTCCAGCGCTTCTCTCCCCGCTGCTTCCGGCACGCGCTCCTTCCCCGGCAGTGTGCTTAGGGCGCACGCGCTCCCCCTCTCTTAAAGGGACCGCGCGCGCCGTCCTAAGGAGTCCCCGGCCAATTGCCGGAGGACCTCCCATATATAAGGCACCTCCTCCAAAATGGAGGTGCCCGAGCAATGTTGTTGCAAAGCCTTCACTCTGCTTCAGCCCTCAGGTCCCGTTACCAGTTACCTGCCAGTCACCTGCCAGATTCCTGCTTGTTACCTGCCAGTCACCTGCCTGATTCCTGCCTGTTACCTGCCAGTCATCTGCCAGATTCCTGCTTGATACCTGCCTGATATCCGCTTACCAGCTTGCAAGCCTGCGGTCCGACGGTCTGCTCTCCGACACCTGTCAGTCTGTCTATGGACCAGCCTGCCCGCTCACCTGGGAGCGCTCACCTGTTACCTGCCTGCTAGCCTACCTGGAGGCTCTGCCGTCACTTGCCATGACCACCTGCCTGTCCAGAGACTCTTGCCCGCTCACCTGGGAGCGCTCACCTGCTACCTGCCTGCTAGCCTACCTGGAGGCTCTGCCGTCACTTGCCGTGACCACCTGCCTGTCCAGAGACTCTCGCCCGCTCACCTGGGAGTGCTCACCAGCCACCAGCCCGCTGCCCTTCTACCCAGAGACTGTCCCTGTCACTTGCCGTGACTACCTGCCCTTCTACCCAGAGACTGTCCCTGTCACTTGCCGTGACTACCTGCCCCTCTACCCAGAGACTGTCCCTGTCACTTGCCGTGACTACCTGCCCGTCTTCCCTGGGAGCCACCCGCTTCCTTACAAGGACTGCCCCCTTGTATAGTTGCTCAGAGGTTCCACCTCCCAGACCCGTTACAGTTTGCTCGGGCCATGGAACCCGGTGGCCCCCAGATCTCCGATCTGCACCAGGAAGTCTTACGTCAGAAAACTCAGCAGGAGGTGGTACTGTCCTATCTACGGTCCGTTAACTCTCGTCTAGGCGCATTGTGTGACTCGTCTATGTCTACCTCTGGTCCAGCCATGCCCATTCCTGCGGTACCACAATCCAGTCCCTTCATGGTACCCGACTATGGACCTCGGCTTCTGGCACCCCCACGCTTTGCCGGCGAACCTACTTTAGCTCGGGGTTTCATAAACCAGTGCACCCTGCACTTTGAGCTATTGGCATACCAGTTCATCTCCGACCGGGCCAAGGTGGCCTTCATCATGTCCCATCTCACTGGGGAGGCACTGGCATGGCTAAATCCCCTGTGGGAGAGAGGGGATCCCTTGGTGTCCGACCTGCCGTCTTTCCTCGCTGCTTTCCGGAAAGTCTTCGATGAACCTGGACGGAAAACCTCTTCTGCCTCCTCTCTGCTACGTCTCCGCCAAGGGAGTCTCACCGTGGGCCAATATGCCATACGGTTCCGCACCCTCGCTTCTGAGCTTGCCTGGGAAAATGAGGCTCTGGTGTCCGTCTTCTGGGAGGGTCTTTCCGGTCGGATTAAGGACGAGTTAGCTGGTCGGGACATTCCTACCACTCTGGATGACCTGGTGTCACTAGCTACCCGGATTGGCATCCGGTTCCAAGAACGTGCCAAAGAGACTACCTGGGAGAAAGACTTTTCTTGCTCTGCTCCTACTTCCCTGAGACCTGCCTCTCAACCAGTCACTCCGCGGGCGCTCTCGCCTGAACCTATGCAGATCGACCAGACCAAGATGGTCAGATCTCGCCAAGAATCTCACCGAGCCGAGGGAAGCTGTTTCTATTGTGGCAGTATGGAGCACTTCATCCGTTCCTGCCCGGAAAAGCCGGGAAACGCCAGTGTCTAGGACCGCTCGGAGAGGTCGTCCTAGACAAAAGTAAGCCCTCTCCGTCTCTGACTTTACCGGTCTCTATTGCTTGGGGAGAAAACCATCACTTTGAACTCGCCCACCTGGATTCTGGAGCTGCTGGAAACCTCATCTCCCAGTCTCTGGTAGAGAGATACCGTATTCCCACCAAGTCCCTGGCTGAACCATTATCAGTCGCCTCCGTGGATGGAAGACTTCTCTCGGAGACCATCCTGCTCGTCACTGAACCCATAACCCTGCAGGTGGGAATGCTGCACTCTGAGGAAATCTCATTCCATGTGCTGTCCGGACTGTCTCACTCCCTGTTGCTAGGTCTACCTTGGCTCCAGACGCACGAACCCGTATTGAACTGGCGATCCGGTGAAGTACTCCGATGGGGTCCAGACTGCCATAGGACCTGCCTGGTTCCGGTCCGCCCAGCTCGCCCTCCGCCTACTCCAGCTAATTTACCAGGTCTCCCGGCTCCTTACTGGCCCTATGCGGACGTCTTCGGTAAGAAGGAAGCAGAGACGTTGCCACCCCATAGGCCATATGACTGCCCGATCGACCTGGTACCTGGCACCACTCCTCCCCGTGGGTGTATCTACCCGTTGTCTGCAGCCGAGACCCGCTCCATGTCTGAGTACATTGAAGAGAATCTGGCTAGGGGATTTATCCGAAAATCTACCACCCCGGCTGGAGTCGGATTCTTCTTTGTCAAAAAGAAAGACGGCTCGCTATGTCCCTGTATTGACTACAGAGGACTCATCTCATCACAGTAAAAAACAAATACCCCATGCCGCTCATCTCCGAATTGTTTGACCGTCTCAAGGGCGCCAGGATCTTCTCCAAGCTGGATCTACGAGGAGCATATAACCTGGTCCGTATCCGTCAAGGAGACGAGTGGAAGACGGCATTCAATACCCGGGACGGTCACTATGAGTACCTTGTGATGCCCTTCGGTCTCTGTAATGCTCCCGCTGTCTTTCAAGAACTAGTCAATGACAACTTCCGCGACCTCCTGTACTCCTGCGTAGTGGTATACCTGGACGATATCTTGGTCTTCTCTCCGGATCTCCCCACACACCGAAGGGATGTTCGTCAGGTCCTGCTTAGGCTTCGGCAGAACCACCTCTTTGCCAAATACGAGAAGTGCCTCTTCGACCAGACCTTCCTACCATTCTTGGGCTATGTCATCTCCCAGACAGGTCTGCAGATGGATCCCGAGAAGCTCTCTTCCGTTCTAAAATGGCCTCGTCCTTAAGGTTTGAAGGCGATACAGCGATTCCTGGGCTTCGCTAATTACTATCGTCTTTTCATCCCACACTTCTCGTCTCGGACTGCTCCCATATCTGCACTTACCCGTAAGGGGGCTAATCCCAGGACATGGTCGCCTGAAGCCGAGGAGGCCTTCCTTTCCTTAAAGAAAGCCTTCGCCTCTGCTCCCGTCCTGCACCATCCAGACTGTAATAAACAATTCTACCTGGAGGTTGATGCCTCCTCCTCCGGAGCCGGAGCGGTACTCACCCAAAAATCTTCTACCGGGAGAATGGTAACCTGCGGCTTCTTCTCCAAAATCTTCTCCTCGTCTGAGCGCAACTACTCCATAGGAGACCGTGAATTGTTAGCCATCAAATTGGCACTGGGGGAGTGGCGCTATCTGCTTGAAGGGGCTCTCTACCCGGTAATTATCTACACGGATCACAAAAACCTGGCATATCTCCAAAATGCCCAGAGACTCAATCCTCGCCAGGCCTGGTGGTCGTTGTTTTTTGCCCGCTTTGACTTCATTCTTCATTTCCGTCCGGCGGACAAGAACGTCAAAGCTGATGCCTTGTCCCGGTCCTTCCTGTCCTCCGATCAAGAGGAGGAGCCTACGCACATCATCGACTCCTCCAAGGTGATGAATGTGGCCCCCTTGGATCTGACTCGTCTCCCACCCGGTAAGACGTTTGTAGCTGTACCAGATCGGGAGAGGGTTCTTCGCTGGGGACATTCTTCTAAGCTAGCTGGCCATGCTGGGCAAAAGAAGACCTTCCAACTCATTACCCGGCATTACTGGTGGCCTACCCTGCGTAAGGACGTGGTAGACTTCGTCGCGACCTGCTCATCCTGTGCCCGTAACAAAGTTCCCAGACATCTACCAGCCGGCCATCTCCTGCCCCTTCCCGTACCTGCTGCTCCTTGGCAGCACATTGCTATGGACTTTATCACCGATCTTCCTATTTCTGCCGGTTGTACAGTCATTTCGGTTGTCGCTGACCGCTTTTCTAATATGGCCCACTTCATTCCCCTGCCTGGTCTCCCATCTGCACCCGAGCTGGCTAAAGACTTTATCCGCCACATCTTCCGTCTCCATGGCCTGCCCCTCCACATCGTGTCGGATCGTGGGGTTCAGTTCACCTCACGCTTCTGAAGAGCCACATGTAAGCTGCTAGACATCACCCTGGACTTCTCCTCCGCTTACCACCCACAGTCCAATGGTCAAGTGGAGTGGATCAATCAGATCCTGACCAGTTACCTCCGGCACTTCGTTAATGCACACCATTCGGACTGGGTGGATCTCCTACCATGGGCCGAGTTCTCTTACAATAACCATGAGAGCGAATCCTCTTCCAAATCCCCGTTCTTTATAGTCGGTGGCCAACATCCCCGGATTCCACTTCCTGTCTCCGTTTCTGTGGACAACCCTGCTGTGGAGTGTCTTGTCAGCGAATTTTCTACTATTTGGGAGAGTACCAGGTCCGCTCTTCTTCTGTCCTCTGAGCGGATGAAGAGATATGCTGATAAGAGACGTCTGGATCCGCCTCAATTCCGTCCGGGAGACAAGGTTTGGCTCTCGTCCAAACATGTGCGGCTCAAAGTACCCTCCTTCAAGTTGGGCCCTCGATTCATCGGTCCCTTCGAAGTCCTCAGGCAAATTAACCCTGTGGCCTACAAATTAAAACTCCCGGCCACCCTACGGATTCCCAACTCCTTCCACGTATCTCTCCTCAAACCCGTTGTCTTTAACTCTTTTTCCAATAATCCAGGTGCCCCTCCTGCTCCGGTTTCCGCTGTTGACGTCTTTGAGGTAGAGAGTATTCTGGCCTCCAAGAGGGTAAGAGGAAAGACCTTTTTTCTGGTAGATTGGAAGGGGTTTGGTCCTGAGGAGAGAACTTGGGAACCCGGGGAGAACATCAACGCCCCGCTTCTCCTTGAAAAATTTCTTTCTGGCCAAAAAAAGAGGGGGCCTAAAGGGGGGGGGTACTGTAGCATCGGCGTCTCTGCCCGTACTAGGCAGAGACGCCGTCCCTCTCACCTCCCTGCTCCCGGCGCGGCGTCCTCCAGCGCTTCTCTCCCCGCTGCTTCCGGCACGCGCTCCTTCCCCGGCAGTGTGCTTAGGGCGCGCGCGCGCGCGCGCTCCCCCTCTCTTAAAGGGACCGCGCGCGCCGTCCTAAGCAGTCCCCGGCCAATTGCCGGAGAACCTCCCATATATAAGGCACCTCCTCCAAAATGGAGGTGCCCGAGCAATGTTGTTGCAAAGCCTTCACTCTGCTTCAGCCCTCAGGTCCCGTTACCAGTTACCTGCCAGATTCCTGCTTGTTACCTGCCAGTCACCTGCCTGATTCCTGCCTGTTACCTGCCAGTCATCTGCCAGATTCCTGCTTGATACCTGCCTGATATCCGCTTACCAGCTTGCAAGCCTGCGGTCCGACGGTCTGCTCTCCGACACCTGTCAGTCTGTCTATGGACCAGCCTGCCCGCTCACCTGGGAGCGCTCACCTGTTACCTGCCTGCTAGCCTACCTGGAGGCTCTGCCGTCACTTGCCGTGACCACCTGCCTGTCCAGAGACTCTTGCCCGCTCACCTGGGAGCGCTCACCTGCTACCTGCCTGCTAGCCTACCTGGAGGCTCTGCCGTCACTTGCCGTGACCACCTGCCTGTCCAGAGACTCTCGTCCGCTCACCTGGGAGCGCTCACCAGCCACCAGCCCGCTGCCCTTCTACCCAGAGACTGTCCCTGTCACTTGCCGTGACTACCTGCCCTTCTACCCAGAGACTGTCCCTGTCACTTGCCGTGACTACCTGCCCGTCTTCCCTGGGAGCCACCCGCTTCCTTACAAGGACTGACCCCTTGTATAGTTGCTCAGAGGTTCCACCTCCCAGACCCGTTACAATATATTTATGTACTAATGGCTGTTCTGGTGGTGTATTCATATACTGATGATGGTTCTGGTAGTGCATTCATGTACTGATGATGGTTCTTGTGCTGTATTAATGTACTAATCCACTAGTTCCACAAATGACCTAAGACTAACATCCCCCATAATCCGAACCTCGCACCTCCATCTCCATCTCCAAGACTTCTCTCGTGCTGCACCAGTTCTCTGGAACGCTCTACCCCAGACGATCCGATTGGTGCCTAGCCCCGATGTCTTCAAGCTCACTTTAAAAACCCATCTCTTTAAACAAGCCTACCACCTCAAATACCTAGTGAACTAACTTTCCCCTGTTCCCTCCTAAATACTGTTCAGAATCTGCTCCCTACTGTTCATCTGTCTCTACACCCTCCATGCACACGATAACTGCACTCGGTAATTGAGTATTGCACTTGAACACACAGGCTGATGACCGGATCATACAGCTTTATATGATAATCCTGACTTATTATAATTGCCAGACCTGAAATAACAAGCACTTTCCACCTATTGTGTCCCCCCTTTTCCTTGTAGATTGTAAGCTTGCGAGCAGGGACCTCACTCCTGATGTAACTGTTTAAACTGTCTCACCTTGTATTGAATTTATTGTCTGTACATGTCCCTGCTTAATTGTAAAGTGCTGCGGAATATGTTGGCGCTATATAAATAAAAATTATTATTATTATTACTAATGCACAGATGATGATTCTGGTGCTGTATTCGTGTTCTGATGATGGGTCTGGTGATATAGCAATGTAGATGTAGTAATCCTTAATTTGTTAAACATGAAAATATATCATTACAGGGTCAAGTGTTAGTGTTGCACACATGTACAACACAAAAATTGGAACTAGAAATATCTGAAAGAGGCCATATGAGTTAGCAAAACAAGTGTTTGACTAAAGATCCCAATACATTTTTGACAGCTGACTCTCCCAGGAGCCACTGTGTTCTGTATAAGACATCTCTTAAAGGAACAAAAGTATCTGCAGTCCGAAATTGGACATGTTGGACCCTTATCTTTCCAGACAATATTTATCAGGTGTCCCATATGTAGCACCCCGAGGGCTCGGCTGCTACAGGGGTATTGCACCTCAGACCAGAGGTGTGATATTCCACTCCCGGGTAAGGATGGAGTGTGGACCAGGACTCGTTAGGCTGCATGCACCACACACACCCCATTTCCGAGGGACAGGTCAACGGTGCTCCCACTAGACAGAAGTGCAGGCACGACAGCATCTGTCCCTGGCTGGAGTGGGGCGGGGGGTGGAATACCCAGTGGTGTAGGAGCAGATAGGGGTGGGTCTCTGGGCATAGGTAGGAGCCCATTGGTTGCTAGTCACCTGGGCTCACACATAGAGGGAGGTATATAAGGTGGGCACCATCTTAGGACAGAGTTCAGTTCAGCCAGTTCAGAGAGAAGTTCAGCCAGAGACGCCTGACAGGGAGCTGTGGCTCAGTCTGGACCCAGCTCCAGAGGCAGGCCTGGAGTGGAGGCCAGAAACAGCAGAAAGAGAGAGGAGAAGGAACGGAAAGGAAAGTAAGAAAGGAACTGGAACAGAGGAGAAAGGAAGCAAGGAACACAGAGAAAGGCCCAGAGACACGAGGACAGAAGGAACCCCATATGCCCAGGAAATACAGGGTGAAGGGTTGGCAGAACAGGGTACCGGAACCCAAATTGGTGGAGGCAACAGATTCCTCAGCCAAAGACCGGAGGTTGTTATCACATCTTGGTGCGACCACTCACTACATCCACCAGGAAAGCATACCACATAGGGTCAGGGAAACCAGAGATAGGTTTCGCCAAGAGAAGGCCCGAGGAAGCTGGACAAAGGTGGGTCACTGGTGGGGACGGCCAGAGAAAGGAAAGGAAGGGAGCCCTGTGCCACGCTCTGGAATTGCCTGGGAGTTGGTCGAGTCCCTTGCCTGGTGAACGCAGCACGGCTCAGGCGGTCCCTCATGTGCACAAGTGACCAGAATAACAACTGTGAGTAAAGCATTGGAAACTGCAATTACAAGTCTCTGTGTTTCATCGCCGCACCAGCACCATTACTACTGGGACGCTCACACCATCACTCCCAGCATCCACACTAGCTGCCCTGAGGCAATACTTCTCCCGTGGGGAGTTATTCCATACTCGGCTGCGCAAACTACATCAGCCTCAGCAGTCTGCAGCGCAGCGGCGGTCCCCACTGACCGCAATCCACGGGTGGTGTAGTCGGACATTGTTACTACCTAAGACTGCCGCTGGTTTGACCGCCCTGGGCACGGACCGGGTCACCGCCACGGAGGACTACAACCCCCAGCGATCCGGCTCCGGGTATCCCCTGCACAGCACAGGCCCAGGGGGCGAGTCACATACACATTAGACTATCACCGAATCCATCAATATCGGCAGATTCAATCGACGATAGTCAAATGTATATAGGGGCCTTAACAACCAACTAAGCGGTATGGGCACTTTTATTCTGACTTACAAGAAGGGGGCATGACCACTTAAAGTGCCTAGGGCAGCATGAATGGCAAATATGGCCCTGCGTTCTATGGGCAATTTGTAATGTGAAAGCCTAAGCTTAAGAAATAAATTCAGGGTCTCTTCTCATTTTTGGATAGACCCCATCCCTATGTTTTTTTTCGCATGATCCTGTCCCATCTGTCCCCATATTGCGGCTTGCCACTTTCAGTTTAAAAAAAAAAGTAAAAAAAAAAAAGTTTCTCCTTACCTGGTGGCGGTACAGCGGCGCCCGGCTCCCCCTCATACATTTGAGGAGTGGATGTGTCGGTGCATGACTATGATGTCAGCTGCCGGCCCATTATTGGCTAGCAGCTTTTAACTATTGCCGTGCGGCTTCCCACATGCCAGCAGATATTAACTGAACGTTAGTGTTGAGCATTCCGATACTGAAATATCGGGTATCGGCCGATATTCGCGGTATCGGAATTCCGATACTTAATTCCGATACTATTGCAATATCGTATACCGGAATCGGAAGTTCCCATAATGCAATGAGACATTTTCATTTTATTCAGCCAATGAGGATCCTAAGAAGTGTGGGCACATCCTGTTAGGCATGTAGGCATCTTAACTAATGGCATGGCTGTGATTGGCTGCTGAAATGATGTCATGATGCACTATAAAAGCCACCGCCGCCATTTTGAGCTCACTCTGCTGTGAATTCAGTTAGGGATAGGACGCTGTTGTTCTGAGGGACAGTTTTAGCTACCTATTTGCTCTATACTGCTTTACCCAAGCTACTTTCTAAATCACTGTGCCTTGCAGTGCTAGTGCACAGTTCCCTGTGCTGTTCACCGCTATCTGCAAGGTCTGTGTGTGTGAGTGCAGCTCACCCTGTAGTGTGTGCTTCAGCCAAGTCTGGTTGTAGTGCACTCAGTGTGTGTCACTGCCTCATACATTGTCCTTTTTTGCCAATTCATAATTTTTCCTGATATCTCCTATTAGTGTGGTGGTTCCATCTGTATTCAGCTAAATTGGTTCCAAACACACTATATAGGAGTAGATAGAGAAATTTTTTTCCGTCTTGCAGCACTAGTGCACAGTGCTCTGCATCTGTACTGTTCACCGCTGTCTGCAAGGTCTGGTGTGTGAGTGCAGCTCACCCTGTAGTGTGTGCTTCAACCCCGTCTGGTTGTAGTGCACTCAGTGTGTGTCACTGCCTCATACATTGTCCTTTATTGCCAATTCATAATTTTTCCTGATATCTCCTATTAGTGTGGTGGTTCCATCTGTATTCAGCTAAATTGGTTCCAAACACACTATATAGGAGTAGATAGAGAAATTTTTTTCCGTCTTGCAGCACTAGTGCACAGTGCTCTGCATCTGTACTGTTCACCGCTGTCTGCAAGGTCTGGTGTGTGAGTGCAGCTCACCCTGTAGTGTGTGCTTCAACCCCGTCTGGTTGTAGTGCACTCAGTGTGTGTCACTGCCTCATACATTGTCCTTTATTGCCAATTCATAATTTTTCCTGATATCTCCTATTAGTGTGGTGGTTCCATCTGTATTCAGCTAAATTGGTTCCAAACACACTATATAGGAGTAGATAGAGAATTTTTTTTCCGTCTTGCAGCACTAGTGCACAGTGCTCTGCATCTGTACTGTTCACCGCTGTCTGCAAGGTCTGGTGTGTGAGTGCAGCTCACCCTGTAGTGTGTGCTTCAACCCCGTCTGGTTGTAGTGCACTCAGTGTGTGTCACTGCCTCATACATTGTCCTTTATTGCCAATTCATAATTTTTCCTGATATCTCCTATTAGTGTGGTGGTTCCATCCATATTCAGCTAAATTGATTCCAAACACACTATATAGGAGTAGATAGAGGAGCCTTTCTGCAGCATTGGGCCCTGCAGCCCCAGCCAGATTAGTATTAGCCTATTTTTTGCAGCCTCATCTATTGCAATGTAGGTTACCTTCCTACATTGTAATAGCTACAAAAAGTTTGTGATACTATCGTTATTACATCTTTAGGCACATCCAGTGTCTTTTTGTGACAAAAAAAACCTAAATAAAGTTCACCAAACACTCCACTTTACAGTTGTGTAGGCCACATTAGCTCATATTAAAGTCTAGTCCACACTTTATAAAATTAGTGTTTCTTATACCTGTTAGCAGCTGTTCAGGAATAAGCACACTAAGCCCTTAGTACTTTTCTGCCTATCTTTATCAGTCTACCAAGATGAAGAAGGCAGGGAGTAAGGCATGTGGTCGTGGTCGTGGGCGTGGGCGTGGAGTTTCTGCAGGGAGAGGACGTGAGGATTCTGTGCCTGCAGGGAGAGGACGTGGGGATTCTGTGCCTGCTGCGGGCACCAGTGACTCAGCATCCCCCAGTTTTACCAGGGAACAGTCCTTTATGCGCAGCTTTGTAGGAGCTAGCCGTACCCCACTGCTGCGCGAGGACCAAATTGAAGCCGTTGTCGGATGGATGGCAGCTAACGCATCGACTTCAATTAGTTCCAGATCCTCTCAGGTCCTGAGCACTGAAGAGCACCCATCTGTCTCTTCACCACCTGCCAAATTGCCCAGGCAGTCAGAGAGCCCTGGACAGGAGCCATCTCTACTTCTGTTCTCTGAATCTCTTGGCTTGGAAAGAGGGGGCCAGCCAAGCAGAATTCGAGAATTTGAAGAAGAGGTAGTATGCAGTGATGCGCAACCGTTTTGTCTCTCTGAATCTGAAGAGGCGGGTGGGCCAGTGCCTATGGTCAGCAGCACACCTCAGTACGCATCTGATGATGAGACTCAGGTGCCACTTTCTGGTGCGTACTGTGCTGTCGAGACTACCCAGGAGAAGCAGTTGTTTGAAGAGGGTGGTGTAGATGATGAGGTCCTTGACCCATCATGGCGTGAGGGACAGGAAGGTGGTGGGAGCAGCTCTGAGGAAGAGATTCCCCGAACGGCCCAAAAAGGAGGGAGAGGGAGGGGGGCAGACTTGGTTGCCTGTAGCCTCCACTTCGGCACCCATTAGGAGCATGGCTCTTCCAAAATCCAAAGCGGGCGCTCCCAAGACTTGCAGTGCCTGGTCCTTTTTTGACACAGTTGCAGATGACATTTGCTTTGTCAAATGCAAGCTGTGTAATCAGAAGGTGAAAAGAGGGAAAAGTGTCAGCAACCTCAATACCACAAATATGTGGAAACATGTGCGGACCAAGCACGTGGTGGAGTTACACAAACACACTGAAGACCTAGGCCAACCTACAGCGCCACCTACCACCTCTTCAGCTCGTGTTGTAGCCTCTTCCTCCAGCTCACACACAGCTGGTTCGGCTTCCTCACAGGATCGCCATGGAAGAATCTCTGGCACTGTTGTACAGAGACACAGTGTAATTCCACCCACAGCACCACTTTCCCAGTCATCCTCACACTCCCAGGCCAGTCTACAGCCATCGTTAGCACAGGCATGGGAGAAAAGGCGCCCATACTCGGCAAACCACCCCCGAGCACAGGCTCTGAATGCTGGCATTGCTAAACTACTGGCCCTTGAAATGCTATCATTCAGGCTGGTGGAGACTGACACATTCCGTAACTTTATGGCATTGGCAGTCCCACAATACAACGTGCCCAGCCGCTTTTATTTCAGCAGGCAAGCCGTCCCTGCCCTGCAACATCATGTGGAGGGAAAAATTAAACATGCGCTACAAAACGCCGTCAGTAGCAAGGTCCACCTGACCACTGATGCGTGGACCAGTAAGCATGGACAGGGACGATACCTTTCCCTCACTGCCCATTGGGTAAATGTTGTGGAGCCGGGTACAGATCTTGAGAGTGGCGCTGTACGTGTTCTGCCAACTCCAAGGATTGCAGGAATCCAGTCTGTACACATTGACTCCTCCTCATACTCCAGTTCCTCTGAATCAGCGCTGCAGGAGCCGTCACGGTCTACCTCCACATCGACCCGTGAACGGTTACCTGTTATGATGACCGATATGAGCACAGCCGTGGCCAAACGTCAACAGGCCGTATTAAAATTAATTTCTTTGGGGAATCGAAGCCACACAGCGCAGGAGCTCTGGAATGCCATCAAGCAGCAGAGTGACGTGTGGTTTGTGCCAGCGAATCTCCAGCCAGGCATGGTAGTGTGTGACAATGGCCGAAATCTGGTGGCAGCTCTGGGCCTAGGCAACCTCACTCACATCCCATGTCTGGCACATGTGCTCAACTTGGTCGTGCAGAGTTTTTTGAGGGACTATCCGGATCTTGATGCACTGCTTCACAAGGTCCGCATAGAGTGCGCTCACTTGCGGCGTTCCAGCAATGCAAGATCACGCATTGCAGCTCTGCAGCGCCGATTATGTCTTCCGGAACATCGCATCATATGTGACCTACCCACCAGGTGGAATTCAACGTTACATATGTTGGAGAGGTTGTGTGAGCAGCAGGCAGCAGTAATGGAGTACCAGCTGCAGCAGGCGCAAACAAGTCGCAGTGCGCGCCGTTCACACTTCACCACCACTGAGTGGGCCTCTATGAAGGACATTTGCCACGTTTTGCGTGCCTTCGATTATTCCACGCGGATGGCGAGTGCAGATGATGCACTAGTCAGCATGACTATCCCCCTTATCTGCCTGCTTGAAAAAACACTGCAAGCACTAAGGGACGAGGTTTTGGAAGAGGTGGAGGATGAGGAGTCACAAATGCCATCTGCTTCTCTACAGTCTGCGCAACGTGGTTCCTCACAAAGGCCTAGGCAGGGGACACTTTGTGAGGAGGATGAGGAGGAGTCAATGGATGAGGAAGACATCTGTCCAGAGGAGGGAGGTACACAATGCTCTAGTAGTCAGTATCTAGAGCGAGGGTGGGGTGATGCAGAGCAGGCAGAGATCACGCCTCAAGCAGGGGACAGCGTTTCTTGGCCAGTTGGCAGTCTGCAGCACATGGTTGATTTCATGCTGCAGTGCCTCAGAAACGACCGCCGCATCGCCCACATTCTCAACACGGCTGATTATTGGGTGTCCACCCTCCTAGATCCTCGCTACCGGGACAACTTACAAAGCCTCATAACACCATTGAACCGGGAGCGTAAAATGCGGGAGTACCAAGACGCACTGGTGCATTCCATCATGTTCTCCATTCCAACCGAGAGCAGTGCTGCTAGTGCTTTACAAAGCAGCTCAGTGCGTCGAGGCAGTGGAGGAAGCTCTGCACAAAGAGGGAGCAGAAGCAGCGCCTCAGCACAAGGCAAGACCAGTATGGCCGAAATGTGGCAAAGTTTTGTGTCCCCGCCGCCACAAATGTCTACACCATCACAGACAGCTCCAGTCAGCAGGAGGCAACGTTTCCGTCAGATGGTGACAGACTACATGTCTTGCCCTCTTAGTGTACTCCCAGACGGCTCTTCTCCCTTCAAGTTTTGGGTCTGTAAGCTGGATACATGGCCAGAGCTTAGTCAGTATGCACTGGAGGTGCTAGCTTGCCCTGCTGCTAGTGTATTATCGGAACGCGTCTTTAGTGCCGCAGGTGGTGTACTAACAGACCGTCGCATGCGACTATCCTCCGATAACGTTGACCGGCTTACTTTTCTCAAAATGAACAAGGCCTGGATCTCTCATGAATTTGCCAGTCCTCTTCCAGAATAAATAATTGGTTGGCAACAGTATCCAGGTCTCCTGTTCTGTTCATGTTTCTACCACCTGAACTGTAATCCCTGAGCTCCAACACTGCCAGTTGGCGCTCGGAAGTGCCGTCTGCACAGTCAACACTTGCTGCCGTGTTATTGGGGTTCAGTAACGTCAGCTGTTCTCCTGCTGTGCGGACGGCAATTTCTCCTGATTTGTCCACATCCACTGTACTACACATTTTAAAGTTGCTCCAATTACTCCTCTGGCTCCTCTGTTTTCATTCTTATCCCTGGGCTCCAGCACCGCCAGTTGGCGCTCGGAAGTGCTGTCTGCACAGTCAACACTTGCTACCATGTTATTGGGGTTCAGTAACGTCAGCTGTTCCCCTGCTGTGCGGACGGCAATTTCTCCTGCTCTGTCCACATTCTCACTACTACAGATTTTAAAGTTGCTCCAATTACACCTCTGGCTCCTCTGTTTTCATTCTTATCCCTGGGCTCCAGCACCGCCAGTTGGCGCTCGGAAGTGCCGTCTGCACAGTCAACACTTGCTGCGGTGTTATTGGGGTTCGGTAACGTCAGCTGTTCCCCTGCTGTGTTCACGGCAATTTCTCCTGCTCTGTCCATATTCACTGTGCTACTTATTTAAAACTTGCTCCAATTACACCTCTGGCTCCTCCGTTTTTAGTATTTACCCTGGGCTCCAACACCGCCAGTTGGCGCTCGGAAGTGCTGTCTGCACAGTCAACACTTGCTGCCGTGTTATTGGGGTTCAGTAACGTCAGCTGTTCTCCTGCTGTGCGGACGGCAATTTCTCCTGCTTTGTCCACATCCACTGTACTACACATTTTAAAGTTGCTCGAATTACACCTCTGGCTCCTCTGTTTTCATTCTTATCCCTGGGCTCCAGCACCGCCAGTTGGCGCTCGGAAGTGCCGTCTGCACAGTCAACACTTGCTGCCGTGTTATTGGGGTTCAGTAACGTCAGCTGTTCTCCTGCTGTGCGGACGGCAATTTCTCCTGCTTTGTCCACATCCACTGTACTACACATTTTAAAGTTGCTCGAATTACACCTCTGGCTCCTCTGTTTTCATTCTTATCCCTGGGCTCCAGCACCGCCAGTTGGCGCTCGGAAGTGCCGTCTGCACAGTCAACACTTGCTACCATGTTATTGGGGTTCAGTAACGTCAGCTGTTCCCCTGCTGTGTTCACGGCAATTTCTCCTGCTCTGTCCATATTCACTGTGCTACTTATTTAAAACTTGCTCCAATTACACCTCTGGCTCCTCCGTTTTTAGTATTTACCCTGGGCTCCAACACCGCCAGTTGGCGCTCGGAAGTGCTGTCTGCACAGTCAACACTTGCTGCCGTGTTATTGGGGTTCAGTAACGTCAGCTGTTCCCCTGCTGTGCGGACGGCAATTTCTCCTGCTCTGTCCACATTCTCACTACTACAGATTTTAAAGTTGCTCCAATTACACCTCTGGCTCCTCTGTTTTCATTCTTATCCCTGGGCTCCAGCACCGCCAGTTGGCGCTCGGAAGTGCTGTCTGCACAGTCAACACTTGCTACCATGTTATTGGGGTTCAGTAACGTCAGCTGTTCCCCTGCTGTGCGGACGGCAATTTCTCCTGCTCTGTCCACATTCTCACTACTACAGATTTTAAAGTTGCTCCAATTACACCTCTGGCTCCTCTGTTTTCATTCTTATCCCTGGGCTCCAGCACCGCCAGTTGGCGCTCGGAAGTGCCGTCTGCACAGTCAACACTTGCTGCCGTGTTATTGGGGTTCAGTAACGTCAGCTGTTCTCCTGCTGTGCGGACGGCAATTTCTCCTGATTTGTCCACATCCACTGTACTACACATTTTAAAGTTGCTCCAATTACTCCTCTGGCTCCTCTGTTTTCATTCTTATCCCTGGGCTCCAGCACCGCCAGTTGGCGCTCGGAAGTGCTGTCTGCACAGTCAACACTTGCTACCATGTTATTGGGGTTCAGTAACGTCAGCTGTTCCCCTGCTGTGCGGACGGCAATTTCTCCTGCTCTGTCCACATTCTCACTACTACAGATTTTAAAGTTGCTCCAATTACACCTCTGGCTCCTCTGTTTTCATTCTTATCCCTGGGCTCCAGCACCGCCAGTTGGCGCTCGGAAGTGCCGTCTGCACAGTCAACACTTGCTGCGGTGTTATTGGGGTTCGGTAACGTCAGCTGTTCCCCTGCTGTGTTCACGGCAATTTCTCCTGCTCTGTCCATATTCACTGTGCTACTTATTTAAAACTTGCTCCAATTACACCTCTGGCTCCTCCGTTTTTAGTATTTACCCTGGGCTCCAATACCGCTAGTTGCTGCTCAGAAGTGCCGTCTGCACAGTCAACGCTTGCTCCAGTGTTATTGGGATTCAGTAACGTCAGCTGATCCCCAGCTGTGTGTCCGGCAAATTCTCCTGCTTTGTCCACATCCACTGTAGTACGGATTTAAAACCTCCTCCAAATACACCTCTGGCTCTTCTGTTTTTAGTATTTACCCTGGGCTCCAGCACCGCCAGCTGGTTCTCGGCAGTTCCATTGGCTCTTGTACCTTCTGCTACCCATCCGGGTTCCAGTACCGTCAGCTGGTTCTCGGCAGTGTCTTTGGCACGGGTACTCCCTCCTGCCCAGCCTGGTTCCAGCACGCCAGCTGTTTCCGGGTAGTGTCAACGTCACTTTGCCTCCAATGCGTTGTCCTGTCGTGTTGCGGTCGGGTTAGCCGACTCTATGGTGCCTGCAGTTTAGGTGACTCCTATGTGGGCTGCGGGATCTGGCAATGAAGGCTGGTTCCATAGTGCCAATAGGACAAGCACCCTCTGTAGGACTGTGGGTTTTGGTAACTGCGGCCGGCTCGCGGCCTTGAACTTTTTTTTTACATGGGTACCTTCTGCTACCCATCCGGGTTCCAGTACCGTCAGCTGGTTCTCGGCAGTGCCTTTGGATTAGGTGCCTCCTTCTCGGTATCCAAGTTCCACCAACGTCTGCTGGTCCTTGGTAGTGCTTTCTGGCACAGGTACCTCCTGCTTAGTAACCGAGTTCCAGTAACATCAGCTGGTCCTCGGTAGTTCCATTGGCTCTTGTACCTTCTGCTACCCATCCGGGTTCCAGTACCGTCAGCTGGTCCTCGGTAGTTCCATTTGCTCTTGTATCTTCTGCTACCCATCCGGGTTCCAGTACCGTCAGCTGGTCCTCGGTAGTTCCATTTGCTCTTGTATCTTCTGCTACCCATCCGGGTTCCAGTACCGTCAGCTGGTTCTCGGCAGTGCCTTTGGATTAGGTGCCTCCTTCTCGGTATCCAAGTTCCACCAACGTCTGCTGGTCCTTGGTAGTGCTTTCTGGCACAGGTACCTCCTGCTTAGTAACCGAGTTCCAGTAACATCAGCTGGTCCTCGGTAGTTCCATTGGCTCTTGTACCTTCTGCTACCCATCCGGGTTCCAGTACCGTCAGCTGGTCCTCGGTAGTTCCATTTGCTCTTGTATCTTCTGCTACCCATCCGGGTTCCAGTACCGTCAGCTGGTTCTCGGCAGTGTCTTTGGCACGGGTACTCCCTCCTGCCCAGCCTGGTTCCAGCACGCCAGCTGTTTCCGGGTAGTGTCAACGTCACTTTGCCTCCAATGCGTTGTCCTGTCGTGTTGCGGTCGGGTTAGCCGACTCTATGGTGCCTGCAGTTTAGGTGACTCCTATGTGGGCTGCGGGATCTGGCAATGAAGGCTGGTTCCATAGTGCCAATAGGACAAGCACCCTCTGTAGGACTGTGGGTTTTGGTAACTGCGGCCGGCTCGCGGCCTTGAACTTTTTTTTTACATGGGTACCTTCTGCTACCCATCCGGGTTCCAGTACCGTCAGCTGGTTCTCGGCAGTGCCTTTGGATTAGGTGCCTCCTTCTCGGTATCCAAGTTCCACCAACGTCTGCTGGTCCTTGGTAGTGCTTTCTGGCACAGGTACCTCCTGCTTAGTAACCGAGTTCCAGTAACATCAGCTGGTCCTCGGTAGTTCCATTGGCTCTTGTACCTTCTGCTACCCATCCGGGTTCCAGTACCGTCAGCTGGTCCTCGGTAGTTCCATTTGCTCTTGTATCTTCTGCTACCCATCCGGGTTCCAGTACCGTCAGCTGGTTCTCGGCAGTGTCTTTGGCACGGGTACTCCCTCCTGCCCAGCCTGGTTCCAGCACGCCAGCTGTTTCCGGGTAGTGTCAACGTCACTTTGCCTCCAATGCGTTGTCCTGTCGTGTTGCGGTCGGGTTAGCCGACTCTATGGTGCCTGCAGTTTAGGTGACTCCTATGTGGGCTGCGGGATCTGGCAATGAAGGCTGGTTCCATAGTGCCAATAGGACAAGCACCCTCTGTAGGACTGTGGGTTTTGGTAACTGCGGCCGGCTCGCGGCCTTGAACTTTTTTTTTACATGGGTACCTTCTGCTACCCATCCGGGTTCCAGTACCGTCAGCTGGTTCTCGGCAGTGCCTTTGGATTAGGTGCCTCCTTCTCGGTATCCAAGTTCCACCAACGTCTGCTGGTCCTTGGTAGTGCTTTCTGGCACAGGTACCTCCTGCTTAGTAACCGAGTTCCAGTAACATCAGCTGGTCCTCGGTAGTTCCATTGGCTCTTGTACCTTCTGCTACCCATCCGGGTTCCAGTACCGTCAGCTGGTCCTCGGTAGTTCCATTTGCTCTTGTATCTTCTGCTACCCATCCGGGTTCCAGTACCGTCAGCTGGTTCTCGGCAGTGTCTTTGGCACGGGTACTCCCTCCTGCCCAGCCTGGTTCCAGCACGCCAGCTGTTTCCGGGTAGTGTCAACGTCACTTTGCCTCCAATGCGTTGTCCTGTCGTGTTGCGGTCGGGTTAGCCGACTCTATGGTGCCTGCAGTTTAGGTGACTCCTATGTGGGCTGCGGGATCTGGCAATGAAGGCTGGTTCCATAGTGCCAATAGGACAAGCACCCTCTGTAGGACTGTGGGTTTTGGTAACTGCGGCCGGCTCGCGGCCTTGAACTTTTTTTTTACATGGGTACCTTCTGCTACCCATCCGGGTTCCAGTACCGTCAGCTGGTTCTCGGCAGTGCCTTTGGATTAGGTGCCTCCTTCTCGGTATCCAAGTTCCACCAACGTCTGCTGGTCCTTGGTAGTGCTTTCTGGCACAGGTACCTCCTGCTTAGTAACCGAGTTCCAGTAACATCAGCTGGTCCTCGGTAGTTCCATTGGCTCTTGTACCTTCTGCTACCCATCCGGGTTCCAGTACCGTCAGCTGGTCCTCGGTAGTTCCATTTGCTCTTGTATCTTCTGCTACCCATCCGGGTTCCAGTACCGTCAGCTGGTTCTCGGCAGTGTCTTTGGCACGGGTACTCCCTCCTGCCCAGCCTGGTTCCAGCACGCCAGCTGTTTCCGGGTAGTGTCAACGTCACTTTGCCTCCAATGCGTTGTCCTGTCGTGTTGCGGTCGGGTTAGCCGACTCTATGGTGCCTGCAGTTTAGGTGACTCCTATGTGGGCTGCGGGATCTGGCAATGAAGGCTGGTTCCATAGTGCCAATAGGACAAGCACCCTCTGTAGGACTGTGGGTTTTGGTAACTGCGGCCGGCTCGCGGCCTTGAACTTTTTTTTTACATGGGTACCTTCTGCTACCCATCCGGGTTCCAGTACCGTCAGCTGGTTCTCGGCAGTGCCTTTGGATTAGGTGCCTCCTTCTCGGTATCCAAGTTCCACCAACGTCTGCTGGTCCTTGGTAGTGCTTTCTGGCACAGGTACCTCCTGCTTAGTAACCGAGTTCCAGTAACATCAGCTGGTCCTCGGTAGTTCCATTGGCTCTTGTACCTTCTGCTACCCATCCGGGTTCCAGTACCGTCAGCTGGTCCTCGGTAGTTCCATTTGCTCTTGTATCTTCTGCTACCCATCCGGGTTCCAGTACCGTCAGCTGGTTCTCGGCAGTGTCTTTGGCACGGGTACTCCCTCCTGCCCAGCCTGGTTCCAGCACGCCAGCTGTTTCCGGGTAGTGTCAACGTCACTTTGCCTCCAATGCGTTGTCCTGTCGTGTTGCGGTCGGGTTAGCCGACTCTATGGTGCCTGCAGTTTAGGTGACTCCTATGTGGGCTGCGGGATCTGGCAATGAAGGCTGGTTCCATAGTGCCAATAGGACAAGCACCCTCTGTAGGACTGTGGGTTTTGGTAACTGCGGCCGGCTCGCGGCCTTGAACTTTTTTTTTACATGGGTACCTTCTGCTACCCATCCGGGTTCCAGTACCGTCAGCTGGTTCTCGGCAGTGCCTTTGGATTAGGTGCCTCCTTCTCGGTATCCAAGTTCCACCAACGTCTGCTGGTCCTTGGTAGTGCTTTCTGGCACAGGTACCTCCTGCTTAGTAACCGAGTTCCAGTAACATCAGCTGGTCCTCGGTAGTTCCATTGGCTCTTGTACCTTCTGCTACCCATCCGGGTTCCAGTACCGTCAGCTGGTCCTCGGTAGTTCCATTTGCTCTTGTATCTTCTGCTACCCATCCGGGTTCCAGTACCGTCAGCTGGTTCTCGGCAGTGTCTTTGGCACGGGTACTCCCTCCTGCCCAGCCTGGTTCCAGCACGCCAGCTGTTTCCGGGTAGTGTCAACGTCACTTTGCCTCCAATGCGTTGTCCTGTCGTGTTGCGGTCGGGTTAGCCGACTCTATGGTGCCTGCAGTTTAGGTGACTCCTATGTGGGCTGCGGGATCTGGCAATGAAGGCTGGTTCCATAGTGCCAATAGGACAAGCACCCTCTGTAGGACTGTGGGTTTTGGTAACTGCGGCCGGCTCGCGGCCTTGAACTTTTTTTTTACATGGGTACCTTCTGCTACCCATCCGGGTTCCAGTACCGTCAGCTGGTTCTCGGCAGTGCCTTTGGATTAGGTGCCTCCTTCTCGGTATCCAAGTTCCACCAACGTCTGCTGGTCCTTGGTAGTGCTTTCTGGCACAGGTACCTCCTGCTTAGTAACCGAGTTCCAGTAACATCAGCTGGTCCTCGGTAGTTCCATTGGCTCTTGTACCTTCTGCTACCCATCCGGGTTCCAGTAACATCAGCTGGTCCTCGGTAGTTCCATTGGCTCTTGTACCTTCTGCTACCCATCCGGGTTCCAGTACCGTCAGCTGGTTCTCGGCAGTGCCTTTGGATTAGGTGCCTCCTTCTCGGTATCCAAGTTCCACCAACGTCTGCTGGTCCTTGGTAGTGCTTTCTGGCACAGGTACCTCCTGCTTAGTAACCGAGTTCCAGTAACATCAGCTGGTCCTCGGTAGTTCCATTGGCTCTTGTACCTTCTGCTACCCATCCGGGTTCCAGTAACATCAGCTGGTCCTCGGTAGTTCCATTGGCTCTTGTACCTTCTGCTACCCATCCGGGTTCCAGTACCGTCAGCTGGTTCTCGGCAGTGCCTTTGGATTAGGTGCCTCCTTCTCGGTATCCAAGTTCCACCAACGTCTGCTGGTCCTTGGTAGTGCTTTCTGGCACAGGTACCTCCTGCTTAGTAACCGAGTTCCAGTAACATCAGCTGGTCCTCGGTAGTTCCATTGGCTCTTGTACCTTCTGCTATCCATCCGGGTTCCAGTACCGTCAGCTGGTCCTCGGTAGTTCCTCAGCTTTCTTGTACCTTCTGCTACATTTCCAAGTTCAAGCTTTTTGAAATGGTTCTTGGTAATCACTCTGGATCTCCCTGACGAGGACCCTGAAGACGAGGACCCTGAAGACCAACCCTAAGAAGACGAGGACCCCGAAGACAATGACCCTGAAGACGAGGACCCTGAAGACCACCCCGAAGAAGACGAGGACCCTGAAGACCACCCCGAAGAAGACGAGGACCCTGAAGACCACCCCGAAGAAGACGAGGACCCCGAAGACGAGGACCCAGAAGACCAACCCGAAGAAGACGAGGACCCCGAAGACGAGGACCCCCGAAGACGACGACCCTGAAGACCACCCCGAAGAAGACCAAGAAGATGACCCTGAAGAAGTTGACCAAGAAGACAAAGAAGAGAAGACAAGCACCAAGATACAGAAAAACAAGAGACAGAAAACCAAGAAGCAGAAATACAAGAAGCTGCAGAACAAAAAGCGGAAGAACATTAAGCATAAGACTAAAAATCAGAGCAAAAGATAATATCTAAATTATAAGCAGAAGATGACTAAGCAGTGTATGGGGGTGAGTCCGTTCCTCCTCGTGGTGCCCCTGGAAAAGACCTGCTGCTGCAGGCCAAACTGAACGCGGACAAATCCTGTTGTAAATCTTTTGTGACGGGCAGAACGAAAGGTGTAATGTCCAACCTTTTATAGATAACAACTACAGGAATGCCTGTCACAAATAAGAATATGATGAAGAAGAAGAATATGAAGAAGATGAAGAAGTAGAATATGAAGAATGTAAAAAAAAGAATAATACGAAGAAGGTGAAGAAGAAGAAGGTGAAGAAGAAGTGGATGAAAAAGATGCTGAGGATGATGAAGGAGAAAGTGTGGGAGAAGTAAAAAAGAAGGTGAAGAGCATGGAAGTAGTGAAACATAAATATCTGACAAAATATAAAAATACTTAACATAGTTAATATTTCCGTAACTCAGAACATAATAAAAAAATATTAATTCCTGCTATTCCATTTGACTGGGCTAAACCTCTATGCCTTTATTGTCTCCCCCACCTCCCCCAATACATTCTACATTATTCTTAGTTGTTTTCCTTCATGTAGAAATAACCTACAAGGAAAGAAAGGGTTTATTTTAATTCCGATATTTATGTCCCATTGACTTGCATTGGTTTCCGGTATCGGAATCGGCGATATCCGATACTTTTTCGGTATCGGTCCGATCCAATCCGATCCGATATTTCCCGATATCGGAAGGTATCGCTCAACACTACTGAACGTGCGTCCAGTTACTGAGGCGGCAGGATTGTGCCACTGAGGCCCGGTGAACAGAGGGGGCCTGGAACTGACCACCCACTGCTCACTGCGCCCCATACCCCAGTAAGGGCAGTAATGTCCTGATGGTGGCCCTGATGGCCCCCACACAGTATGATGTCCTCACACACGGAATGATACCTACATAGTCCCCTACCCATAATATGATGTCCCCATAGCCTCCCACACAGTAGGATGACCCCGCCAGTATTATGGCCCCCTACAAGTATTGAGTCATAAATTAAACGCTATATAATCACTTAACATGTCTCGGCGCAATGGTGTGACGTGGTGATGTGATCATGCCAGGACTCTGACGTCTCTGTGCATGCACCTGCTGTTCTGTAGACTGCAAGCCTAGAGCGACCCGTGGACTACAGGATAGAGAGCGGTAGAGTCGGGAGACCATGGCTGTGCAGGTTGATACAGTTCAGTGTGGCGATTGCTTCAGGTGGGCCCCCGGCTCCCTCTGCCCCCCTGTAGCTATGCCACTGTGCCCAGGGAAACACAAAGACTGCAAAAGTCAAAATGTACATTTTTAATGAAACTCAACTGCAAAAATTATTTTTAGCCTCAAATACATGCATTTAAATGAAAAGAAATTGTCCCCAGTGGAGAACATCCCCTTTAAAGGAACAACTTGCATCTCACATGATGAAACTGTCTAAGGGTCTGTTCACACAGGTTTGCGTTTACCGCTCCAAAATTCATGAAAAATGCAGCCAATCGTTATTTTATGACATCATTTCTATAGCATTAGTTTAACCCCTTGTTTACTACACGTCACTTATGGAATAGATTTCTGGGCGGCTTGTACCCTGAAATCGCGGAGGATAGACCCATTTTTTGTTTTGAGTCAGTTCCAGTGTTGGAAAGTTAGGTTTAATAAAAGGCAGATATATAAAAAAAAACTAGATGGTCCACAGCCATTTTTGCAGTGCAGTCACGGGTGGGAATTAACGCCTTCCTGACTTGTAAGACCTGTCACTGTTGCTCCCTGTGATACAAGGACGAGTCACAATGTCCACCGTGCAGTTCCAGCGACGTCCAGCAGGTGGCAGTGGAGCACAGGCCGCCTGCTGTCCCGGCCTCTCGCTCGTCTTCCTCTTCCTCTGCTGTCAGTGAGAGGCGCCACTTTGAATTTGCGCCGATCTCTCCCAGTCGCAGGGCGGGCGGCTCTGGTATGGCTGCGGCAGTGTCGCCCGAGCTGCAGTGGGACACGATGGAGCAGAGGAGGCACAAGGGACAGAACCTGTATCACCAGCTGCACGTGTGGAAGATGCAGCAGCTGCCTGCAGACGTGCACAGGTTCTGTGACCCGGAGACGTCCCCGCACCGCAGGAAGGAGCTGCTGCACCTGCTCCGGAGCCTGGAGGACGGCTGCAGCTGCCAGCGCCTGCAGATCCTCTTCTCCTTCTCTGTGCCCAGCCCGCAGGTGCTGGAGCTGCTGTGTGCCCTGAACTTACCACTGGTGTCAGCCGGAGCTGTGAGTGCCCCGTGCCCGCATCACCCCCTGCCCTGCGCCCACATCACCCTGCACCAACATCACCCCCTGCCCTCGTCACCGCCTGCCCTCCACCCACATCACCCCCTGCCCAGCGCCCACATCACCACGTGCCCACATCACCCTCTGCCCTGTGCCCACATCACCCAGTGCCCACATCACCCTCTGCCCTGTGCCCACATCACCCAGTGCCCACATCACCCCCTACCCGCTTTGCTCACCTGGCCCAGCGCCCGCATCATCCCCTGCCCAGCACCCTTGTTGCCCCTCCTGCCCTGCGCCCTAGTTGCCCTGCGCCCTCGTTGCCCCCCCACTGCCCTGCGCCCTCGTTGCCCCCCCACTGCCCTGCGCCCTCGTTGCCCCCCCACTGCCCTGCGCCCTCGTTGCCCCCCCACTGCCCTGCGCCCTCGTTGCCCCCCCACTGCCCTGCGCCCTCGTTGCCCCCCCACTGCCCTGCGCCCTCGTTGCCCCGCCTGCCCTGCGCCTGTGTCACCCCCCCGCCCAGCGCCCGTGACACCCCCCCGCCTTGCATCGACATCACCTGCGTCGCCCTGCGCCCGCGTCTCCCCCTTCCTGCCCCGCGCCTGCGTGTCCCCCCACGTCTCACCGTGCCCCCCTGCCCCGTGGCCGCTTCTGCCCTGCGCCCGCGTCTTCCCCGCCCCATACTCCGCGCCCGCTTCTCCTCCCGCTTCTGCCCTGTGCTCACATCACCCTGTGCCCGTGTCACCTCCTCCCTTGCCCTTGTGACGCCCCCCGCCTTGCACCGACATCACCTCCTGTGTTTCTTCGCCCACATTGCCCCCCTCTGCCCCGTGCTCGCATTGCCCCCACCTCTGCCCCACATCACATCCCCCCTGCCCCACGCCCTCCCCCTGCATCACCGCCTGCCCAGTGCCCATGTGACGCCCCCCGCCTTGCACCGACATCACCTCCTGCGTCCGCATTGCCCCCCCCCCCCCCTCTGCCCCGCATCACATCCCCACGCGCCCTGCTCCCGCATCTCCCCTTTCCTGGCCTGCGTATCCCCCCCCCCCCCCCCCCCGATCTGCGCCCCCCTGCCCCGCGCCTGCGTCTCCCCCACCCCCCTGCCCTGCACTCACTTTTGCCCTGCACCCGCGTCTCCCCCTCCCCCACGTCGCCCCCTCTGCCCTTGCGCCTTCTTACACTTGTCTGCCATTATTTTAGAGCTGTGATTTTGCTGGAAGTAAAAATAGCTAAGTTGTAGACAGATCGCAACATTACACCATAGGAAATCATTACAGCCTGTGCTGCAATGTGTCAGTTTGATGTCTCCATGGCCATAGGCCCTGATCCATCATTTTAGCTCGTTTTCAGCTTTGTCTCTTACCGACAAAATAGTTGATTAAGTGCGATGTTGCAATGTGACCCAGCGATCTCAATGTCTGTGACATGTCGCTGTGTTATCCTGGCCTTTCTCTCCACAGCAATATCAGGATTGCACTTGTTGCACTAAATTGTATCTGATTTCCTATGGTATCTCACTACGACTGACAATTATACGCGGTTGCAAATGTGACTTACAATAGAGTTGATTGCACATAACATGCAACTTTTTTTTTTTACAGTAAAATCACAGCTTTAAAATAGTTGTGCTTCAGCAAAATATAATTACCGTATTTTTTTCGGACTATAAGACGCACCGGACCATAAGACGCACCTAGGTTTTAGTGGAGAAAAATAAAAATGTAAGCAAAAAATGTTGTCATGATGCACTTTTAAGGGGTAGGGGGTCTTCTGACACTGGTATAGGGGTAATGTCACCCAATTCTGACAATATCCCTGGTATATATGCCGCCCCCCTTCCTTTTATATGTAGTCCCCATCCTTGTATGCCTGGCAGCCCTCCATTCTGGTATGCATGGAACCCCTCCATTCTGGTATGCATGGAACCCCTCCATTCTGGTATGCATGGAACCCCTCCATTCTGGTATGCATGGAACCCCTCCATTCTGGTATGCATGGCACCCCTAATCCCTGTCCTGGTATGCATGGCACCCCTAATCCCTGTCCTGGTATGCATGGCACCCCTAATCCCTGTCCTGGTATGCATGGCACCCCTAATCCCTGTCCTGGTATGCATGGCACCCCTAATCCCTGTCCTGGTATGCATGGCACCCCTAATCCCCATCATGCTGCACATTAAAAATAAACACTGCTACTCACCTTTCTTCTTTCCTCCAGCGCTGCGTCCGGTCTACCTGCACTGATCTCTCCATGTGAGCCGCGCATGACGTCACTGCCATGCACGGCTCACAAGGAGAGATCAGCTGCCGGAAGTCACTGCTCCCCACGCCAGCACTGTGTGCGCGGGAAGCAGTGACTTCATGCTAACTCCATAGCTGGCACACAGTGTAGCCGCGCTGCGGCTGCTGCTGCCGGCTGTCTCCTGTGCCCGCTCATTAAAGGGCATGAATATTCACCCCCTCCTAACACCCATGAGCGTGGAGAGAGGTTAAATATTCATGCCTTTTAACAGCGTGCACAGTAGATAGCTGGCAGCAGCCGCAGTGCGGCTACTCTGTATACCGCTATTAAGGAGCATGAATATTCAGTGCTCCCCACGCCCATAGGGCGTGGGGAGCAGTAAATATTCATTTTTCCCTTCCCCCATGACAGCACACCTGAGAGGATCTACCCTTCAAGGACAGGAAACCATCTGAAATAAAAGGGCGGCACCTCTCCCTCGCTTCAGTTGGTTTCCTGTCCTTGATAGGAAGCCTCATGGAATATCAGGCGGCTGCCATAGGAAGAACACTTACCCAGGCCTGTCCCGGCGCTGGAAGAGCGGGCTGTAGTCCGTGGCGCCGGCCTTCAGATGCTGGAAGAGCCGTCCGAAGGTTCCCCGGGGACCTGTCGCACGTGCTAGCGCTGGTGGTGCAGAGGTCCTGGACTTCCGGACGCCGCCACGCCGCCCTCCCCCGGCCGCCCATGTGACCCGGTCACATGCCTCTGACGTCGCGGTGCGGGGCATGCTGGATAGGGGCGTGCCCTGATGACGTTGGGGGCGGCGCCGTAAAACAGATGGCGGCGCCCTGCGTAATGCCGGCCAGCGTCACGAAAATGCTGGCGACGGTTGCAGGAGGTGGATGGCGGTTAGGGGGAGGGGTTTGGATACCGGATGGAGACCGCAGGGACCAGCAGGTGGTGACCTCATCCAGTCTCCCATAAAAGGATGCACCTGAGGTCAGGAGGTTGCTCATCAACATGTCGGACATGGAGCAACAGTAGCTGTCGCCACCGCCTGCATCGCCATCTTCATCTTCTCGCCGGTCCAGAGGGTCCAGTAGGAGGAGCAGTGGTGGTCCAAGTCAGAGGGGTAAAGCATCTCAGGACTCCTCGGTCTCCAGGAATGATACGTCGCGTATCCTGAAAAAACCTCCAGTTCCGGTATCTGCAATGGCGGGGTGAGTGATCTTCGTGAATGTCACTATATATATTGCTAACGGGCCCTACTGTGTGTTTAAATCACCAGGAGGAACCCAGGAAGATAACCGCCAAGAAGCGGAACAGAGAATGCGCTATTTGCAAGTGCCCTCTAGCGATAGACGGGCAGAAGGAGCTCTGCACGGACTGCGTTCAAAAAACCATATGTGAGGGAACCCCGGATTTTGCAGCTAGCCTCAGATCGGTCATCAGATCGGAGATAGAGGGCTCCCTTAAAGCACTCCTGAAGAAAAGGAAAAAAATAATTTCTGATCTTTCCCCTGACTCTGGTTCCTCCGTGTTGTCGAAGGGACAGGGCCATAGTGGGTCCTCATCCTCATCCTCTTCAGACAGCGATAGGGAGGGGAGACCGTGTTTTCCAGTAGAAGACACAGACAAATTGGTGAAGGCCGTCAGGACCACTATGGGGTTGAAAGAAGATAAGTCCATTAAGTCCCTAGAGGATATCATGTTTGCGGGGTTGGAGGAAAAGAAAAAACGTACCTTCCCAGTGAATGCTAGAGTCCAGGCTCTCATTAATAGAGAATGGAAGAAGCCTGAGAAAGTCTCTAAAAGACTCGGAGGTCTGGGACAAGATGCCGAGAATCGACGCGGCAGTCTCTAGGTCTTCAAAAAGATCGGCATTTCCTCTTGAGGATTCGGGGGTGCTTAGAGACCCATTAAACAAGAAGGCGGATTCCTTTTTAAAACATGCCTGGGAATCCGCAGCGGGGGGTCTTAAGCCGGCCATTGCTGGAACATGTACAGCTCGTTCCCTTATGCTATGGTTACAGCAGCTGGAAGATCAGCTAAAAAATAAAAAGACCTCAAGGGAGAAAATATTAAACAGTCTCCCCCTGCTACATGGTGCAGCTGCCTTCCTAGCAGATACCTCCGCTGACTCAGTGAAACTGGCAGCTAGGTCGGCTGGGTTATCGAACGCGGCTAGACGAGCTCTGTGACTTAAAGGATGCCCTGGGGACTTGCAATCAAAAGCTAGACTGTGCTCTATCCCCTGTGACGGCCAATTTCATTTCTTTTTGGAAAAAAATTGGACGAGGTCCTTGAAAGAGCAAGTGACAGAAAGGGTAGATTCCCTGGGGTTTTGGCGGATGCCAGGAAAACCTATTTTCGGAGGGGAAAATTTAGTAGAGGTCGCCCCCCGGGAGAAAAAAAGGAAATGGGACATTAAGAACAGAAAAGAGTCTGGTTACATGTTCAGCGGTTCCTCCGCTGCCCCCAAGAAACCTCCACAATAACGCCAGGCCACAGGTGGGAGGAAGACTGTCCCTTTTTCTTCGTGCCTGGGAAAAAATTTCCTCCAGTCCCTGAGTCCTCGACATAGTGAGGGAAGGACTAAGGATTCAATTCCTTCAACGGCCAGGCGGTTCGTTTTTGATAACTCCGGTGAGAAAATCCCCAGAAGAACAGCGGGCCCTGGAATCGGAGATTTTGAGCCTAGTGGACAAGCAGGTACTATGCGAGGTGCCGGACAGTCAAAAAGGAAGGGGATTTTATTCCCCTCTCTTTTTGATAAGAAAACCGGACGGGTTGTTCAGGACTATTATAAATTTAAAGGGCCTCAACCGGTTTGTCAGCAACAGTACGTTCAAAATGGAGTCAATAAGCTCTACAATAAAGCTTCTTTCCCACAATTGTTAAATGGCAGTGATAGATCTCAAAGACACATACTATCACGTCCTGATTTTCCCAGTTCATCAACAGTATCTGAGAGTTGCTCTTTACATTCAGGGGAGCCTCAGACACTTCCAGTTCCAAGCTCTTCCCTTCGGGTTGTCAATTGCTCCAAGGGTATTTACCAAGCTGATAGCAGAGGTAACAGCCTTTCTCCGCATCCAGAATACAATCATAATACCCTATCTGGACGGCTTCCTTATAGTGGGGGATTCCGAGGAACACTGCGTTTTACATCTGAATCAGGACATAGCGGTCTTGCAGAGCTTGGGCTGGATGATCAGTGGCAAGAAATCAAGACTAGAACCCTCAAGGATTCAGGCCTTTTTGGGGTTTACACTAAATTGAGTGTCAGACTTGTCTTCTACCCGACAGCAAGATAGACAGTCAGGAATGTGGTGTTGGCAGCCATACACACTCCAGTTATGTCCCTAAGGGAGGCTATGTCCCTGTTGGGAACCCTAACGTCTTGCATTCCGGCGGTCAATTGGGCCCAATTTCACACAAGAAACCTTCAGTGGGAAATCTTGTCAGCACAAAAGTTGTTAAGAGGGCATTTAAACGGAAAGGTTCATCTCTCCTTGCAAACCAGGAACGCCCTCTTGTGGTGGACAAGCAGGTCAAATTTGTCTCGGGGGGGGTGGGGGGTCCAGTGGGACACGCCGGTACAAGATATCATCACGACCGATGCAAGCAACTCGGGGTGGGGCGCTCACCTGAAAGATCATATGATTCAAGGCCCTTGCTCGTTCTGGGAAAAAAAGGGGTCGTCAAATTTAAGAGAGCTATGGGCGGTGAGGAATGCTTTAGAAGGCTTCCTCCCTTTACTCCAGGGTCGCCATGTCTGGGTTATGTCGTACAACAGAACCACTGTGGCCTACATAAACCACCAGGGGGTAACAAGATCTTATTCTCTTCTGGAGGCAGTAAGCAGGCTTTTTCAAGTAGCAGAAAAAAATCTCCTCTCTCTCATGGCGCTACACATACGGGGCATAGACAACACGAAAGCAGACTTTCTAAGCCTCAACAAGTTGAGGCAAGGGGAATGGGCCCTGAACCCCACTGTGTTCCATCAAATAGTACAGCTGTGGGGTCTACCAGAGATAGATCTGTTCGTCGACAAAGACAACAGGAAGGTGGAGAAATTCTGCTCTCTAGACACAAGGGGGAACCCTTGGGCAATAGATGCTCTCCAAATTTCCTGGAGCTTCAAGCTGGCCTATGCATTTCCACCAATAGCCATGATACCTTTAGTGGTGAGAAAGATCAGGAAGGATCAAGCGAGAGTGATACTCATAGCCCCCTTCTGGCCAAAAAGACCATGGTTCTCCCTGTTGAGGATGATGTCAGTCAGACCCATGGATCCTACCGGAAACCCCGGACCTTCTAGTTCAGGGACCAGTATTCCATTCTCAAGTGAAGGGTTTCCACTTAGCAGCATGGAATTTGAGAGGGCAATATTGAGGAGCAAAGGGTTTTCATCAGGGTTAGTGTCTACCCTGTTAAAAAGTAGTAAACCTATAACCACCAAGATCTATGGTAGAACGTGGAGGAAGTTTTTGCAGTTCCTGGGGAAACCCTTAAGCCAAAAACCACCAATTAATTCAATACTGGAGTTTTTACAGAAAGGGTTTGAGTTTGGCCTAGCTACCAGTACACTTAAGGTCCAGGTTTCTGCCTTAGGTGCGTTATATAACCATAACCTCGCAGCAAATAAATGGGTTACAAGATTCATTAAATCTTGCGGTAGATCTAGGCCAGTCTCAATTCCCAAAGTTCCTCCATGGGACCTAAATTTAGTACTTGACGCACTAACCATGGAGCCCTTTGAACCAGTTCAGGGCTTGTCAGCAAAATATATAACGCTCAAAACTAGTATTTTGGTAGCTCTATCATCAGCCCGTAGGGTAAGTGATCTACAGGCCCTGTCCATAAATCCTCCATATACGCAAATATTTGAGGATAGAATAGTTCTGAGACCTGATCCAGCCTACCATCCTAAGGTTGCACTAAAATTTCATAGATCTCAGGAGATTGTTCTGCCCTCCTTTTGTAACAGCCCAAAGAACTCAAGGGAACAAAAGTTTCATAATCTTGATGTCAGAAGGGCTATGTTGCAATACATGGAAGTCACTAGCCAGTGGAGGTGTAGTCAGGCCTTGTTCGTAGCCTTCCAGGGGAGTAGGAAGGGGTATGGGGTAACAAAAGCAGCAATAGCCAGATGGATTAAGGAGGCCATTTGTTTAACTTACTCTTCAAGTAACACCCCGATTCCTGACGGCATCAAGGCTAACTCCACCAGGGCTGTGGCTACCTCCTGGGCAGAGAAAGCAGAGGTATCGATAGATCAAATCTGTAAGGCCGCTACATGGTCGTCACCATCTTCCTTTTTCAAACACTACCGTTTGGATCTATCCTGCCTGTCTGACTTGACCTTTGGTAGAAGGGTGCTACAGGCGGTGGTCCCTCCCTAAGGTGTTTTTCTCCAAAATTCTCTCAGGTGTGCTGTCATGGGGGAAGGGAAAACACCAAGGTTACTTACCGGTAGCCGGTTTTTCCAGAACCCATGACAGCACCCGTATATTCCCCTCCCTTTTCTCTCACCCTCGGGTGTGCACGTGTGTTGGGTTCTATTTGATATGGTGTTGGATTTTGTTTATAACTCCTGTTTTACGGAGGTCCTCTCAATGCTCTGTAACCAACTGAAGTGAGGGAGAGGTGCCGCCCTTTTATTTCAGATGGTTTCCTGTCCTTGAAGGGCGGATCCTCTCAGGTGTGCTGTCATGGGCTCTGGAAAAACCGGCTACCGGTAAGTAACCTTGGTGTTTCTTTAGCAGCGTAGACAGTGGGCGGCTGCTGCCTTCTGTGCCCCGCTCCTCCACCGATACCGCTCCCCCCAAACCACACATAAATATACACCCCCCCAACATTCGGACTATAAGACGCACCCCCCATTTTCCTCCAAAATTTGAGGAAAAAAGTGCGTCTTATAGTCCGAAAAATACGGTAAATATTTTTGGTTCCCTGACACAACTTTCCTTGCGGCCCCAGCCTTATGTTTGCAGTGCCCAGCCACCTGACCTAAGTTCACAATTGGCCAAATCATTTTTCGGCTGACTGCCATCTATTGTGTATGAGGCTTCTTACAGATACAAGTTCTGGCCAAACCGCAGCTCCAAGGTCCCAAACTGGCAGCTTCATAGATCCCGTGGTCGGGCTCGGACTTGCATCTGTAATGCGGGCTTAGATATAGAACACTTGTCTGAATCTGCCTTCATAAGGTAAGTGTCTGCTAGTGGTGGAATAATGATTTACACCTAATATTCCACTACAGTGAGAGAATAAAGATCCCTCCCGACCTGCTGGTGAACACATTTACATGTGTGATGAGCGTTGACCGCACACCTTGCAGCGCTTTGCTTATTCCTCCTTTGTCGGCTGTTTGTCCAGGGCACTGGATACTGGGAATTCTTACTGCAGTGTCGTGGGCTGGATGTCGTGGCTTTTGATCAGAACACCATTTTTCCCCTACAGATGCGTTACACAGAGGTCATGGTAAGAGCAGTGCGGCGTAAATGAAGCATAATAACATGTATATTAGAGATGAGCTAATTGAATTTGTTTCAAATGTTGGTAAAGGGAACCTGTCACGTCATTTCAAGCATCTAAACTGTCCCCAGTGCATTGTTAGTGATGTAATGTACATCACTAACACGTTATTTTCATTAAAAACAGCTGTCTAATCATGTGCAAAAAGCACTTTAGTTATATCGTACCTGCTCGTTTGATCATAGGGGTGTGCTTCATTTTGTGCTCAGTGTGGCGCTTGGCGCCGCACTTGCGCAGTGTCAAGCGGGCAGTTGCACGATCGACACTGCAAGCGCGGCCGGCTACACACTGCGCAAGCGCGGGATTCTACTGCCGTTGGCGCAACAAGGGAAATCAATCAAATTGAGTGCCGGTGACTCCCGTGACTGAACACAAAATGAAGCACACCCCTGTGACTAAATGAGCAGGTACGATATAAGAATGCAAAGTGCTTTTTGAACATAATTACAGCCCCGTTTTTAATGCAAATAATGTGTTAGTGATGCCCATTCCATCACTAACACCGCACTGGGGACAGTGTAGATACTTGAAATGACGTGACAGGTTCCCTTTCAATTTGCTGGACCCAGCGAATTTGAACAATTTGCGATTTGGTGAGCTGTAATTACAGCATCCCAATAATGCCATGTAACCATCACATAGAATAGCACAGCCTATTATAGCCTGTGTAAAAGCTGAGGCAGGGAATGTAGCATAACCATTTTGGGGTGAATCTGTTTAGTGAGATAACGTTACAGCTTAATATTAGAAATGGGGTGAAAAAGACAAAACACTGAATAAACATTATAGATGAGTGTGTTAAGAACGGCAGTGAAGAACAGTTACCATCAAATACCCATAGTCTTATATGTTCAGGTGACTTTGATATTATTAAGACCTCATTCATACTTCTGTGTAACACTCACGTGTTCATTCCATTTTTTGCTCACATAGAACACGTACCCATTATAATTTATGGGGCTGCTCACGTGTCCATGTTTTTTCACGGACCATGTGTCCGTGAAAACCTCACAGAGCCACATCTGTTTTTTTTTACCAGTATCACAGATTAAAAGTGCCAATACAAGTCTATGGGTCAGTGAAAAACACGTACAGCACTCGGATGGCATCCAAGTGCCATTGGTGTGTTGTCCATATTTAGTATTGCTAGGGATAGAAGAACCTTTGTAACTTATCTATCCATGAAAACAACTAATGAGACACTAATGGTAAAAACAGACACGGAGTGTACACCGATGACACACTGTACCAAACCACTGATGACACCAGTACCATTATTTCATGTACATGTTTAAACACAGACATGTGAATGAGGTCTTAGACTGTGTTTGCGTTAAAGAGCTTGATAGGAACTGGATACAGTCCTTGGGGACCTCAGAGTGTTACACATGTCTTTTCAAAGCAATGTGTGCTCTGTAAATTTGTACTAAATTAAATGTTTATAATCTATTTTTTTGCCAGCTTTTCTCATTGATTTAACTTTTATTTTTGTAACACTGTTTTTGGCCTGATTTAGATGTCTGTGATTATTCACCTACCTCCTAAAAAAATGATTTGTGTGTCATCAGTGTTTGATCAGTATGTCAGATTTTACCATCAGTTTTTTTCATGTATGGAAAAATAAATGACAAAGCTTCTCCTATGCATAACAATGTTAATCATGGACGGCACACAAAGTGCATAGACTGGTAAAAACACACGGTCTGTAAAATAACACGGCATGTGTACAGTCCCATAGTCTATAATGGGCACATGTTCTATATGTTTACATGTTTTATCCATGAAAAACACAGACAGAACACACATGTGAAAACCGGATGTCTGAAATTTTCTTGTACTGCCACTTTAAGAAAAAACAAAGTGCCAACTATAACAAAAGCAAAGTATTGCCAAAGCAAAAATTGAATGAACCTTCTACATTTATAGCATTTATTACACTGGTATCAGGTGGAGATTCTGAATATACGTCTGTTATTTGTAGACTGGAGGCCCTGAACTCTTGGAGAACTATCCAGACAGAGCCTTGTTTCTTGCCTGGCCTGATGCAGATGGTAAGAATTTATATACCGTATTTGCCGGCGTATAAGACGACTTTTTAACCCCTGAAAATCTCAAAAGTCAGGAGTCGTCTTATACGCCAGGTGTCATCTTATAGGGCATATATCCTTATACTTCGAATGTTGGGGGAGGAGGGGGTATATATATATTATGTGTTGGGTGTGGGGGGAGCGGTAGCGGTGGAGGAGTGGGACACAGGAGGCAGCAGCCGCCCGCTGAAGCCTACACTGTCCCCGCTGCTAAAGAAAATGAATATTCACTGCTCCCCCACGCCCCATAAAATGAATATTCACTGCTCCCCACGCCCATGGGGCATGGGGAGCAGTGAATATTCATGCTCCTTAATAGCGGTACACAGTGTAGCCACGCTGTGGCTCCTACTGCTGCCGGAATCGCCTATGCCCACTGTTAAAGGGCATGAATATTCAACCTTTCTCCACCCACATGGGCGTGGGGAGGGGGTGAATATTCATGCCCTTTAATGAGCGAGCGCAGGAGATAGCCAGCAGCAGCCGCAGCGCGGCTCCGCTGTGTGCCTGCTATGAAGGTGAGTGAAGTCACTGCTCCCCGCGCACACAGACTGGGGAGCAGTGACTTCCGGCAGCTGAGCTCTCCTTGTGAGCCGCGCATGGCAGTCACGTCATGCGCGAGTCACGTCATGCGCGGCTCACATGCAGAGGTCAGTGCAGGCAAACAGGACGCAGCGCTGGAGGAGAGAAGAAAGGTGAGTAGCAGTGTTTATTTTAATTTTTTTTATGTGCAGCATGATGGGGATGAGGGGTGCCTTGCATACCAGGACAGGGATGAGGGGTGCCTTGCATACCAGGACAGGGATGAGGGGTACCATGCATACCAGGACAGGGATGAGGGGTGCCATGCATACCAGGACAGGGATGAAGGGTGCCATGCATACCAGGACAGGGATGAAGGGTGCCATGCATATCAGGACAGGGATGAAGGGTGCCATGCATACCAGGACAGGGATGAGGGGTGCCATGCAAACCAGGACAGGGATGAGGGGTGCCATGCATATCAGGATGGAGGGATGCCACGTATAAAAGGAAGGGGTGGCATATATACCAGGATGGGGGATATTGTCAGAATTGGGGGACATTACCCCTATACTAGTGTCAGCAGAAGACCCCCTCCCCCTTAAAAGTGCATCGTGAACACATTTTTTGCTTACATTTTTTTTCTATTTTCCTCCTCTAAAACCTAGGTGAGTCTTATGGTCCGGTTCGTCTTATAGTCCAAAAAACACGGTATTTATGGTAATTTATAAGCCCTCCCTGTCTCCAAGACTATCAGGGCGGTAGCACATCCCTCTGGCCCTTGTATCCTATTACTGGTACCTCCTTCTCTGATCTCGCTCCTGAGGACTGCAGTGACGAGGTGAGGAGGCGCCTCACCAGGAAAGTGTAAGTGAAGCAAGCTGCAGGCGTCCCCCTCACCTCGTCACTGTAGTCCTGAGGAGCGAGATCAGAGAGGCAGAGAAGGAGGTACCAGTGATGATACAAGGGCCAGAGGGATGCGCTACCGCTCTGATAGTCTTGGAGACAGGGAGAGCTGGGCAGGCAGGGAGAGCAGACCAATCCAAGCAGGATTTGTATACTACAACCAGTTAAATCGCCGGTAAGGTTCATCACTTTAAAATTACCATATTGAAATCAAATCTGATTTTTTTTTTTTTTTTTTTTACCGTATTTGCGTGGGAAGAGGGGTAGTCTTATACGGCGAGTATATCCCAAACTCTATATTTTAACTGGAAAAGTTGGGGGTCGTCTTATACACCCAGTCGTCTTATACTCCGGCAAATACGGTATATATTTTAGCCAAGATTTTAGCTAAAAGATTGAGATCTATATTAATCAGGGATATCGGTCTATAGTTCGACCACAATGAGTGGTCCGAGTTTGGTTTGGGTATCATAAATATAGCTGCTGTAAGAGGGGCTGCCCTTGGCTTTTGTCTGGACCTCAGGGAGATAAAATAGTGAAATAGGGAATAAGAGGAGACTTCTTATAGTAAAGAGCTGAGAAGACATCTGGGCCTGGCTTTTATTAAGTTTTAGTTAGTGGATAGCGGTTTATATTTCAGAAGAGATGATGGCCTGATTTAGGAGATCAGTCATATTGGAATTGAGGACTGGGAGCAAAATAAAGTTAAAGGGATATTCCCATCTCCAAGATCCTATCCCAATATGTAGTAGGTGTAATAATATTAGCAAATATTGCAATTAGAAATGTAGTATAGCTTTTCTGATTCGCTATGTCGCTTTCCTCATTGAAGGGCATTGCAGGACCTTAGGTGTCCGTGGTTATGACCACTAATATAGTGACAACTAGTTTTCTAGTGGTCATAACCATGGATACCTAAGGTCCTGCAATGCCTGCTACATTTCTAATTGAGGGTATTTGCTAATATTATTATTTTTTCACCTACTACATATTGGGATAGGATCTTGGCGATGGGATTACCCCTTTAAGGAAAGCTTCTATTTTTGTGTGGTGTCTGGGGAAGGGTCGTTGTATTGCTGCTCAAGCTGCTGCTGGAACAGCGAGTTATCTGTTGTGGGTTGGACGTAAGGCCTGTGTCGTACGTAGTCGTATTGGGGTACGTCTTACAGGGAGGCATTGAGGCATCGGGGAAGGTTAGAGCTGCTTTTATTATTAAGGGAGTAGAAGCGCTGTTGGGACCAACGCAGGGCCTGACCTGTGTTTTTGGAGAGACAAAGATTGAGGTCAGAGCACGCATGTGTAAGGTCTTGATATATAGAGGGGGAGGGTGAGCTCTTCACCTGGCAATCTTAATATTGACACCTTATTCTCAAGATCAGATGTTCTAGTAAGTCTTTTTCTTTTGAGCAGCGTCTTGAGTGCAGAAGCCTCTCTTCTCTGCTTTATGAACTTCCCAAAGGCAAATTGAACCAGCAGCCTCTTCACCAAAGAGAAGTAATCATCAAGGTGGTCACTCAATCTGGGAAATTTCAGGATAAGAGGGGAAGGAACCATTCAGAGTCCAGTTGAATGAGCAAGGATGTAGAGCGGAGCACGTTGGCTGGATTGGGGAATGATCCGACCAAGGAGTGGAAAGAATAGAAATGTTTGTTATGTTGGGTATGAACATGGGGTGAACGAATATATGATCTATTCTGGTGTAGACTAAGTGACGTGTAGAGAAATAAGTGCAGTCTTGACCGAAGGGTTCATCTCTCTCCATAGGTCTGCCCACTGGTGGTGGGACAGGTGTTTAAGAGAGACCAAATCTGCTGAAAGTGAGGTTGGTGAGAGAGCTGGGGGTTGAGGGTCCGTAGACTTATCGAATTTCAGGGATGAGAAGTTCCGTGCTGCTGTAAATAGTTGTTCTAACTTCTTTTGTTTTGTAGAAGTGAAGTTTGAGAATAATGTCACGGAGTGGGCTGTCAGGTTTGCGTTTACTCAGAGCTCTATGAATGCGGCCCATCTCTAGACGATCATTGGGGATTCCAAATAGAAGTTCTTGAAATAGGGCTGTGGCAATAGATTGAATTGTCTCGGACAGGCCTCTGATGCGGATATTACTTCTGTGAGTGCAATTTTCAAAATCTTCCAGTTTATTGTTGAGGGAGTAGATTTCTTTGTGGAGCATCTCCATCTCTTTTTCGTGGGTGATGAGTGGTAGAGTCCTCGATCGGAGGTTCTGGATCCTAGTTCTCTAATTTCTTTGGAAAGTTCCTTAGTTTATCCGACAATTTGGACAGCTCCGAGTGTAGTATAGACTGGAACTGTGATAGTAGGGTAGCATGGTTCGAGGTAGGAGTACACAGAATCCTGGTTGTGGACACTGGAATAGTCTCTATGTCAACCCTATCTGATAAAGAGGAGCCGGATGACTAAACTTTCGAGTGTGGCCAGGAAAACATATTGTCGCCGAGATCTGCTGGAGGCTGATTCCTGAGGTTAGGATTTCGGTATAAGGGCGGTTATGAATTGTTGGATTGAATGGTTGAATGAATCAAAGGGAAAGCATATTGCGCGTTGAGCTTTTTATAGGATGGAGAGGAGAGAGGGTTAAGTCATCATGGAAGTCCTGGGCCTCGACCTGTTAGGGTTATTGGGCAGGCTTGGTTTCAGATTGAAGGATATAGCCAGTTAATGAGGTGTGTTGTAAGTAGTAACTTTTGTGACTGAAGGTGTGATTATAGTGAATGGCCACTAGATGTCAGCAGTGGCTTGCAATATATTTCCACAAGTATAGGATTAACCTTAAGGATTCCAAGCTGTGCTTAGCCAGGGTAAAGTATATGAGGGGTAACCTTAGGTACATTGAAGAATTGATAAACCCCTGTATCTTTAAGACTGAGGAAATCCAATTGAAGGCTGCTGGGAGTCACCTATATGCAGTCTCTGATTACATGGTAACTGAGGGCAGGAGACTGTTGAGGGAGTGCAGCTAGGAGCCCAGCTGGGCTGTTAATGTAACCGGAGGGGAGCTATTTTGGGTAGCGGGTTTCCCTCCCATGTAGCTGCATTACCCAGGAGAGGGGGACCCATCAGGAGCAGTTTGCCCACGGGCCGCTTAAGCCTTGGTGTGCGTCAGTACCGGCACCCGTCTAGCTGGATAGCGAAGCTGAGTGAATCCCCCCAACCCCCACAGAGGAGCGTGGGTGTCTTTCACCTCCGGGGCCTCAGGCCGCCAGCTAGAGGAGAAGGGGCAGAAAAATGCTGGGTCCGTGCAGGGCGGGCAAGCGTAGGAGAGGCCGCGATCCATGTGCTGCATTTTGATTCACAAAATGACTATTCTATGGGAGCACCGCTCTATATCTTTTTTTTCTTTTAAGCTTTCTACCATGTTACATGTTGTGACCTGTATACTGATGCCATCTTACAGCATGTGCTCTTTCACAGAGTCTTCCCACTTTTCTCTGGATTGCCTGGCTTTCTTCAGGGGTCACACACTTTTTCACGTGGGAGAGCTCCTTGGAGAAACCTTGTCATCCAGCCCCTGGGGTCAGTCCACCTCACGTGCCTTCCAGCTTTCCCTGGCTGAGGGTTTCTGCTGTGTGAAGAGGATCCGGTTGCCCAGTTGGCCAGGACAAGTCGACTCCTTTAGTGTATGGAAGCGGAAGAATCCCCAGTTTGTGCTCTGTGATGGGATCCATTTCCAGTATGCGGAGACTGATCTGGAAGTATAACCTCTCGAGTGCATTATATTTTCAGCAGACCGATATAACATATACTACACAGCTTCCATGGTAATGGCCGACTGTGACAATCACTTGTATTGTGGTGATCTCACACTGATCCAATGGGTCCATACATCTTCCACCAAGAATGAAATTGTATAATAGATTGAGACCTGACTACAGAGAAGAAAGGTTCATAAGTGCTCTAATAATGATGAATAATTATCTTTATTATATATAGAGCCAGCATATTCTGCAGCACTTTATCATAAGGACAAAGTCACAGAATAGCAAACTAATTACCTGCCAAGCAGAAGTGATGGCCTTGTTTGCAATATGAGGAAATGGAGGAACCCGAAGTAAAAAGTGCTTGTTTTGTATGATCCATCCATCTTTTATAATGAATAGGACCACATATGAAAAGCTGCGTGAGCCGATCACCAGCCAGTACTTGTGTATGAACAGATAAGAAGTGCCATTGAGAGAAAACTGTTCAAAAGACCAGGATTAGAACAATAATGTAAAAAGGGAGAATAGTTGGGTTGGTCAACATGTTCAGCCAGCCTAAAAATGTGTTTTCAGGGCACAGTTAAAACTGTGGTCACTGGGAATTAACCTGATTCTCTGGGGTAGTGCATTCCAGAGAGATGGTGCAGCTTCAGAAAAGTCTTGGAGACAGAAGTGGGAGGTTATGATTATTGAGGATATTGGTCTTAGAAAATTTGCAGAACTGAGAGAACAGGAAGGGTCGTAAACAGAAATGAGGGAAGAGATGTAGGATGATGCAGCACCGTGGAGATATAAATAGATATATATTTTACGTGAAAGCCTATCAGTAGCTGATGGTATCTGTTGATAAATGAATCAGACGTATAGATATTTTTATATTATGGTGGTTTAACTTAAGCTGCACGTTTTAAGCTAGAAAACACAAAATTTGAGCTTGGTTTAAGTTGGTATACATGCAGCACATAAATGCATGTTTTACAATGGCCATGAATCAGAAAAACCTACAAGAAGCAAAATGAACATAAACCCTGCTGTAAATAAATAAAAAGCAAGTGCAATTAAATAAAATAGGGTTTTATTTATTATATTCATTTTAATTGCACTTGCTTTTTATTTATTTACAGCAGGGTTTATGCTCATTTTGCTTCTTGTAGGTTTTTCACATTTTAAGAGACGTCCGGTTCATAAAAACATTAAAGAGCTTGTCTTCTCTTATTAAATGGGTAAAATTCTAAAGTGCTTCTATAAAGAAGCAACTTTGCAATTTATCTTTTTATTATAAATACTCTGCACTCCTGAAAACAGAGGGATTTTGTAATTTTATGTCTTAGTGCTCGATGCCTAGGTTACCAACTACCTCTGCAGTCTCAGATGTGGCCGGTTTCCAAGGCTAGGAGTGTGCTCTTGTATGCTCTATGCTTAATGTCTTGCAAGCACTGCTCTGGAGCTGCCCAGATTGCTGGATCTGGCCAGATTTAGTACCTCTGTGCTTCTCCTATGCTGCAGAGATAAAGCTGCCTCTGCTTGCAACATCAGAAAACTCACAATTTGAGCCAGTGGCGCCACTATGACGCCTGTCCGAACCATCAATCATTAGAAGCTCCATGCCACCTCCACCACCCTCCGGATATAGTAAGCTGGGAGGCTGAGGAGCTGTGTGCTAGTGAAAAAGATGATGTCTAAGAACTTACAGCCAGGTAGTTGCTAACTACCTGTCAGTTCTGCACAGCGCAGATCCCTGCCAGCGATTCTGCTGCTTCACGTCAACAGAGCAGCTCTTCCTCTTCCGTGCTGCTCTGTTGCTGGGGTGTGACTGCTGGCACCATGCAGATTGACAGCTGACTCTCCACAGTTGCGCAACGGGGAGCCATCTGTCAGTCAGCATGACATTAGCAGTCCCGCCCTGTCAACAGCGCAGAGCAGAAGAGAAGCTGCTGCTCTGATGTGAAGCTGCAGAATTGCCAGCAGGAGCGTTCTGTGCCGGCAGAGATCTGCACTGGGCAGCACAGGCAGATAGTTAGCAAATTACCTGCCTGTTAGTTCTTAGGCTCATAGTAAAAAAAAAAAAAATCAAATAGCCAAAAAAAATCTGTAGCCATACAGATTATTTCTTACAGAAAGGTTTACATGATTTTACATATATTTTAGCTTAATTCAAATATTTTTTCCCAATTTTCCTGCAGCCTTTCAAAATAAAATAATGAAAGAAATTGTGTAAATCCTCCATATCCTTTTCAACTGTATATGACAGAGAACTGTGTGGTGTATTGTGGGGCTTTATGTTCAGCACATATGCCTTGTAAATATATGAAGGAATGTGCCAGACGTAGGCTTTTTTTTTTCGAATCAGATAATTTATTAAACATTTTCAAAAGTACAGTACAATTAAACCCCAAACATTACCTACCCTACCTCCCCGTCCCACCTCAGTGTCCATATACTGCTGATGAGAAAAGAATACAGTGGGTATGGAAAGTATTTAGACCCCTTTAAATTTTTCACTCTGTTTCATTGCAGCCATTTGGTAAATTCTAAAAAGTTAATTTTTTTTCTCTTTAAAGTACACTCTGCACCCCATCTTGTCTGGAAAAAAAAAACAGAAATGTAGAAATTTTTGCAAATGTATTAAAAAGAAAAACTGAAATATCACATGGTCGTAAGTATTCAGACACTTTGCTCAGACACTCATATTTAAGTCACATGCTGTCCATTTCCTTGTGATCCTCCTTGAGATGGTACTACTCCTTCATTGGAGTTCAGCTGTGTTTAATTAAACTGATAGGACTTGATTTGGAAAGGCATACACCTGTCTGTATAAGACCTCACAGCTCACAGTGCATGTCAGACCTAATGAGAATCATGAGCTCAAAGGAACTGCCCAAGGAGCTCAGAGACAGAATTGTGGCGAGGCACAGATCTGGCCAAGGTTACAAAAGAATTTCTGCATTACTCAAGGTTCTGAAGAGCACAGTGGCCTCCATAATCTTTAAATGGAAGAAGTTTGGGACCACCAGAACCAATCATGGGAGAAGAGCCTTAGTGAGAGAGGTAAAGAAGAACCCCAAGATCACTGTGGCTGAGCTCCAGAGATGCAGTAGGGAGATGGGAGAAAGTTTCACAAAGTCAACTATCACTGTAGCCCTCCACCAGTCGGGCCTTTATGGCAGGGTGGCCTCTCCTCAGTGCAAGACATATGAAAGCCCGCATAGAGTTTGCTCAAAAACACATGAAGAACTCCCAGACTATGAGAAATAAGATTCTCTGGTCTGATGAGACGAAGATAGAACTTTTGGGTGATAATTCTAAGCGGTATGTGTGGAGAAATCCAGGCACTGCTCATTACCTGCCCAATACAATCCCAACAGTGAAACATGGTGATGGCAGCATCCTGCTATGGGGGTGTTTTTCAGTTGCAGGGACAGGACAACTGGTAGCAATTGAAGGAAACATGAATGTGGCCAAGTACAGAGATATCCTGGAAGAAAACCTCTTCCAGAGTGCTCTGGACCTCAGACTTGGCCAAAGGTTCACCTTCCAACAAGACAGTGACCCCAAGCACCCAACTAAAATAACAAAGGAGTGGCTTCAGAACAACTCTGTGACCATTCTTGTCTGGCCCAGACAGAGCCCTGACCTAAACCCAATTGAGCATCTCTGGAAAGACCTAAAAATGGCTGTCCACCAACGTTCACCATCAAACCTGACGGAACTGGAGAGGATCTGCAAGGAAGAATGGCAGAGGATCCCCAAATCCAGGTGTGAAAAACTTGTTGCATCATTCCCAAGAAGACTCATGTCTGTACTAGCTCAAAATGGGGTTTCTACTCAATACTGAGCAAAGGCTCTGAATACTTATGACCATGTGATATTTCAGTTTTTCTTTTTTAATAAATTTGCAAAAATTTCTACATTTCTTTTTTTTCCAGTCATCATAGGGTGCAGAGTGTACTTTAATGAGAAAAAAAATGAACTTTATAGAATTTACCAAATGGCTGCAATGAAACAGAATGAAAAATTTAAAGAGGTCTGAATACTTTCCATACTCACTGTACATAGATACCCATATAAACATTCGCGCCTACTTAAAACCAACATACAATTGTATCAATAAAGGCACTTCTAAAAATATACACCTGTGAAGAGAGTCACAGATTCTGCTCATTGTTTCAAAACATCGTAAGAGTATTCTAGACCACATTAAAGTAAGGGGGGCCAGATTTGGTCTATCCAGCCGGGCACCCATATATCTTCAAATTTCTCATATGCCCCCCTTTTTTGGCATACATGTTTCTCAAGGCATATAGTGTTATTGAACCCTGTTATTACCTCCCAAAATAAACTTTACAAATGACCAAGAATATGAAGATAAAGTTCATTTTATTGATAAATTTTTGACCCCTGGACGAAGCATTTCAATGCGAAACGCGCGTCTGTTGTGGTGGGACCACGGACACAACGAGTGAGGTAATGCAGGATACATATGTACAGTGCTGGCCAAAAGTATTGGCACCCCTGCAATTCTGTCAGATAATACTCAGTTTCTTCCTGAAAATGATTGCAATCACAAATTCTTTGGTATTATTCTCTTCATTTAATTTGTCTTCAATGAAAAAAACACAAAAAGAATTGTGCTAAAGACAATTTGGATATAATTCCACACCAAACCTAAAAAAAGGGGGTGGACAAAAGTATTGGCACCCTTTGAAAAATCATGTGATGCTTCTCTAATTCGTGTAATTAACAGCACCTTTAACTTACCTGTGGCACCTAACAGGTGTTGGCAATAACTAAATCACACTTGCAGCCAGTTAACATGGATTAAAGTTGACTCAACCTCTGTCCTGTGTCCTTGTGTGTACCACATTGAGCATGGAGAAAAGAAAGAAGACCAAAGAACTGTCTGAGGACTTGAGAAACCAAATTGTGAGGAAGCATGAGCAATCTCAAGGCTACAAGTCCATCTCCAAAGACCTGAATGTTCCTGTGTCTTCTGTGCTCAGTGTCATCAAGAAGTTTAAAGCCCATGGCACTGTGGCTAACCTCCCTAGATGTGGACGGAAAAGAAAAATTGACAAGAGATTTCAACGCAAGATTGTGCGGATGGTGGATAAAGATCCTCGACTAACATCCAAACAAGTTCAAGCTGCCCTGCAGTCCGAGGGTACAACAGTGTCAAACCGTACTATCCGTTGGCGTCTGAATGAAAAGGGACTGTATGGTAGGATACCCAGGAAGACCCCACTTCTTACCCCGAGACATAAAAAAGCCAGGCTGGAGTTTGCCAAAACTTACCTGAGAAAGCCTAAAACGTTTTGGAAGAATGTTCTCTGGTCAGATGAGACAAAAGTAGAGCTTTTTGGGAAAAAGCATCAACATAGAGTGTACAGGAAAAAAAAAGAGTCATTCAAAGAAAAGAACACGGTCCCTACAGTCCAACATGGCGGAGGTTCCCTGATGTTTTGGGGTTGCTTTGCTGCCTCTGCCACTGGACTGCTTGACCGTGTGCATGGCATTATGAAGTCTGAAGACTACTAACAAATTTTGCAGCATAATGTAGGGCCCAGTGTGAGAAAGCTGGGTCTCCCTCAGAGGTCATGGGTCTTCCAGCAGGACAATGACCCAAAACACACTTCCAAAAGCACTATAAAATGGTTTTAGAGAAAGCACTGGAGACTTCTAAGGTGGCCAGCAATGAGTCCAGACCTGAATCCCATAGAATACCTGTGGAGAGATCTCAAGATGGCAGTTTGGAGAAGGCACCCTTCAAATATCAGGGACCTGGAGCAGTTTGCCAAAGAAGAATGGTCTGCAATTCCAGCAGAGCATTGTAAGAAACTCATTGATGGTTACCGGAAGCGGTTGTTCGCAGTTATTTTGGCTAAAGGTTGTGCAACCAAGCAGGGGTGGATTAAGAGTAGCAAGGGCCCCGGGCAGTTTAGAAGGCATGCCCCCCCCCCCCACACCTGATTTATCACGTGACATGTCACATGATCCCCTGTGATAGATCATGTGATAGTTCACGGGAAATTAATTTGACACAATATTAATTGTGCTGCCTCATCTGAGAGCAGCACAATATTGGGGCAGATACCCTGATTCCAGCGATGTGTCACTTTTTCAGCTGCTTGTTGTCATTTTGAGAAAATCACAGTTTTATCTGCTGCAGATCTAGCAGCTCTCTGAATGCTGCGCTCTGTATAGCCCCACCCACACCACTGATTGGCAGCTTTCTGCCCATGCTCAGTGTACACAGAAATCTACTGATCAGTGATGGGGGTGGGGTCCTACAGAACTTACTAGTCATCTAGTGATAATTACCTTCTGACAAATCAATGATTTTATCAAAACAACACTAAGCAGCCCAGTAAGTGACACATTACTGGAATCAGTGCCTCTAACCCTACATTATGCTGCTCTCAGATTAGGTGGCAAAAACCTGATGATAGATTCCCTTTAAAGGAGCTGTAAACACAAAAAAAAGTTTGTATTAAAAAAATACAAGCCATTTGTGAAATTAACTTTTTTTCATTGTTAATTCACATTAGACTGTATCTTCAACACTTTTGTCAGCAGGTCTTATTACAGACTCTGAATAGGGCAGCTCTCTCCCTCAGCAGAAAGTCACAGCATGGTTAAAAAACGGGATCTTTTATGATTTTCTCATAATAAATAAAAAAGGACATGCAAGTCCTCCAAACTATTTTCCGTTTCTCTATAGGGGAGGTCCTAAATCTTTCTTGTTCTTTAGTTGATCACATGTCAAAAAGGCAAAGCATTTACTATGAACTCGCCTAAAAAAATATACACTTGGAGAGTAATATCATCATCTGCATGTAAATATTCCTTGACTCTAAGGGCTCGCTCACACTGTCGTATAACACGGCCGAATGCTATGTGATGTTTTATCGGATAGGACTCGGCCCTATGTTATACTATGGGACAGTGCAGATCTGCGATTATTGGCATGAGAAAATAATCTCATTCGATATTTGGACCATGTGCACCCATACAAGTCTATGGGTGCACGTAAAACATTGGACTGCACTCGGATGTCATCCAAGTGCAGTCCGATGAACACTCACAGAGACTATGGAGAAGATGGAGAAATTAAGTTCTCCATCTTCTCCATATCTGAGCTACGAGAGAATCGGATCACACTCAGTTGAAGCTCTGACAGAGTTTGAGCCGAGTGTCATTAGCATAATTGGCCCTATTCTCTTGCATGAGAGAATATATGGCTTAGTGAGTGGACCCTAAAACTGAATAGTAGTGACGGATAGGCACCTCACAAGCGGAATCCATGTAGCTCTCAGATGTCATGTAGGTAGGGCTTCATTCCATGGGGTAGGGCTTAATTTGAAGGTATATTAAAAAAATGGACTTAAAATAAAAATTAAATGAACACAAAAAGCACTAATTGAATTATTTTTTTCGTATTTATGTTTGCAGCCCCTTTAAAAACCCTTTGAGGACCAAGGCACATATATGTCCCATAGTTTTAAACTGGAAAAAAATTTGATTGAATAAAATTTAAGGTCCTCGAAGGTTTAAGTAGGTCATAAATTCATATGAATACTTGCTCATACAATTGCACATGCCAAAAGATGAAGAAGAACAGAATCAAAAATATGACATTAAGTGGAGCACTTACAGGTATTCAAGGTGAAAGAGACCAGCAAAGTCATCGTCTCGAATGACAGTAAATGAGTTAGAATTCAGCAAGCTGAAAATGAAGACAGCAGGTTAGAAGCGAACCAGACTTTATGGTGCTCAGAATTAGTCAAGCAGAATTTATTGACTGCTCTTGCAAAGCACTGAGACTCCCGCTGTGTATTGATGGCACTGTGCGGCCTCCCGCTGTGTATAGATGGCACCGTATAGATGGCTACATGCGGCCTCCTGCTGAGTATACGTGTATAGATGGCTACGTGCGGCCTCCTGCTGAGTATACGTGTATAGATGGCTACGTGCGGCCTCCTGCTGAGTATAGATGCCGCACCCCCAGAGACAGCAGGAGGCCGCACAGCGCCATCTATACTCAGTGGGGGGCCGCACGTAGCCATCTATACACAGCAGGAGGCCGCACGGCGACATCTATACTCAGCGGGGGGGCGCACGTAGCCATCTATACACAGCGGGGGCCGCACGTAGCCATCTATACACAGTGGGGGGCGCACGTAGCCATCTATACACAGCGGGGGGGCGCACGGCACCGTCTATACACAGCGGGGGGCGCACGTAGCCATCTATACACAGCGGGAGGCCGCACGTAGCCATCTATACTCAGCGGGAGGCCGCACGGCAACATCTATACTCAGCAGGGGGCCGCACGTAGCCATCTATACACAGCGAGGGGCGCACGTAGCCATCTATACACAGCGGGGGCCGCACGGCACCGTCTATACACAGCGGGGGGGCGCACGTAGCCATCTATACACAGCGGGGGGGCCACACGGCACCCCCCCAGAGACATCAGGAGGCCGCATGGCGCCAACTATACTCAGCAGGAGGCCGCATGCAGTCATGCACACACAAACATATACAGACACGCATAAACACATTTGAAACACAAAAATACATATAAACAGACATCACACAATGACATCTGCCCACACACACACACACACCTGTCCACACCCACACATGCGCACACACACACACACACCTGCCCCCACACATACACACCTGCCCACACACACATGCCCACGCACACATCTGTGTGTGTGTATGTATAGTGTGTGTGTATAATTTGTGTGTGTGTATTTTTTTTTTTAAGTTAAAAACAAGTAAAATGCATGTGGCATCAATATCAAGACTCCAGATATAAGGGCCTATTCACACTGAATTTTGCAATGCATTCATCTCCTCTTTCCAGGCTTCTATCTAAATCCCTGAAAAATGGTATTCAGATGGGCCTTGACATAGCCATTGATTTGAACAAAGGCAAACCGAGGCTAAAGTCTGAATCTTCAGGCTCCATTTGCTCTGCTTTCAGATGTCTCATTTCAGACAGCATAATCCTGAATTTCAGGGATTCAGTTGTAGGCCTTGTGTAAAGACCTGAATGCAGCGCTGAATGTAGTGTGAATAGGTCCTTACATCCTACACCACCTCAGGGGATTCTTGTTATGGAGTATTGCCCCTGGGTGGCCGCAGTTATGGCCACCACCAGGGCTCGCGGTGACCCACCCTAGCTTTGGTATTCTGGGGAGCTGGTATAATGAATATCTGAGAAGAGCCCTAGAGAAGCCAGAACATTGGACAACCAAGAGGTGGTGGCCTCAAGTCAGGTGTAGTGTCCAACAGGGCAAGACTTTCTAACCTGCCCACACACACACCTGTCCACACACACACCTGCCCACACAGACACACACCTGCCCACACACAGCTGCCCACACACCTGCCCACAGACACACACACACATCTGCCCACACACACATCTGCCCACACAGACACACACCTGCCCACACACACACACACATCTGCCCACACACACACATCTGCCCACACACACACACACACACATCTGCCCACACACACACACACATCTGCCCCCACACACACACACATCTGCCCCCACACACACACATCTGCCCACACACACACACACATCTGCCGACACACACACACACATCTGCCCACACACACACACACCTGCCCACACACACACATCTGCCCACACACACACACTCACCATCCCCCGGCTCCATTCCTCCTGCCTGCTCTCTCTCCTCTCCGGTGGTAAGTAGCAGTACAGGCCGGGCGCGCACTGCATGACGTCAGAGCTAGGAGACACGGCCGCGCACAGGGCCGTGTCTCCTAGCAGTGACGCGGCCGGGCCAGCACAGGGAAGTTAACTGCTGCAGTGCTGGCCCGGCCGATGAAGAAGTAGCGGCGGCCGCTGCTGGAGGAGCGGTCCGGGGCCCCCCCTCCCGCAACTGCTACCGGTATGTGCCGCGGCGGCCCGCACATATAATGAGGGCAATCCGGCATTAGACGCCCCGCCCGGAGCCGCGGGTCCCCTGCAGGCTCGGGATCCCGGGCGGTCGCCCGGATTGCCCTCATTATAATCCGCCTATGCAACCAAGTATTAGGCTGAGGGTGCCAATACTTTTGTCTGGCCCATTTTTGGAGTTTTGTGTGAAATGATCAATGATTTTATTTTTGCTTCATTCTCTTTTGTGTTTTTTCCTTGCAAGCAAATTAAATGAAGATAATAATACCAAAGAATTTGTGATTGCAATCATTTTCAGGAAGAAACTGAGTATTATCTGACAGAATTGCAGGGGTGCCAATACTTTTGGCCAGCACTGTATGTATACCATGTCTTAGACTCTATATGTGATTAGCACTGTGCTATATTCTATTTCTACTGACAGCAGTTTGATTGATGTCTCTGTATATGAATGTCACCTATACTGGTTGATTAATAATGATGTAGATACTTACTGTTCTCTCATCCGGGAACACCCACTTTGTGCCTTTGTGTATTTTATCTCACAAATTTTATGTATATTTTTTATTATTTTTTTTTTAATATATCTATAAAATTAACTTTTTTATCTTCGTATTCTTAGTCATTTGTAAAGTTCTTTTTGGGAGATTATTATATTAAATACTTTATGGCCTTACTTTTTGGATATTATTGGTGTACTTACCTGTTCTGACCTCTCCAACAACTAGACCGTTAGGTTTCTTCCAGTATGGAGCTATACTTCTCCGGGCCTGATATAGTATATGCGCGAGAGCCAGTCGGTGACTCTCACTTACAGGGATTTCAGCTGTATGCACAAGTCAAAGGTTCACGAGCAATCTGACAATTGTACACCGAGTTTATAAGCTCTATCACGTCCCTCCAGTACCTCCGAAGACGTGGCAGTTCCACATTAGACTCGCTAGCAGACACTCTAGGGACATCCTGCTCTATATCTTCTCATATCTTGTCATTTAAGGGGCCACCATCCTCTGCCATCTTTCTTTTAGGGGACAAGCTCTCCTTCTCAGTCTAGATTCAAATAGACATTTATTATATAAAAAAATTGCCCCTTTTGTGTCCCCCACCGGTCACCACCATATCCAGAAAAGGGGCAGATATCGTTGGGGTCAATGCAATAGATTTGGCTTGAACCGCACAGGCGTATCTGAGTTGTAAATATTGGAAAAAAGACGTAGCCCTTTAGTGGTATGTGAACAGTGCCGAATACTTCTGATAAACTGCCCTTTCCAAGTAGGTCGGGGCTCATCTTTCACCATGCATACAATGTATAATGTCTGTACCAAAACACATAAAAGGACCATTCCCTACGGATCAGCGAGACACGGGGGCTGCAGTGCAGCATCTGTCTATGTAACGTGTCCCGGCAGAATGTCGTTCTGTATAAAGATTCTAATGTTATAAATGGAGTGAAGAAAGCTCTCTATGGATTGTTTATCTGGCATTTACAGAGTCAATGCTCGGAGATCCTATGGAAAGTTAGTGTAATGTAAAGTGATGCAATGGGAAAGTATGTGACTTATAAATGTGACTCAAACACATAGCTGCGCGGCAAAGTTACTCACTGATTTCCTAGTTAGCCATTGAGCATTTAATAATACAGATGCGATAACTGAAGCACACACTTAGTCATGGACAGTTTCCATTGAAGTTTATTTAATTCCTCTTTGTCATGTTCTGATGGCAGAATGTGCCATCTATACTGAACTGGTGACTAGTACTGTCCTGCTATTGAGCCTACAGTGATGTTTGTCACTTTTTACTAAATTTACAACCTTCCTAGAAGTGTCTTTGCCACCTCCTCACCAATTCTTGCCTCAGACCATTCAAAGTGCTGTTAACCCCTTCACAACATGCGCTGGTATGGCGCAAGTCGGAAGCAGGTGTATGGAGCGGGCTCATCCCATACTCGGCAGATGATGGCTGTGTGTTACAGCCAGAACCTGCTTCTAACAATCGCAGGTGGAGCGGAGCTGCTATCAAACTTACAGCGGCGCTTAACGTGCGCAGGGAGGGAGCGAGGCACGTCATTCCGTGCGCCCATCGGCGTGCCCTTGATGTGATCGGGTGTGCTATGACAGCGGGGGGTCTGTTGGAGACCTCCATGCTTATCATTACGGAGCTTCTTTGAAATCCAGCTTGTGGCCGGGCTTCAAACGAGACTATGATTTTTGCTATATACAGCAATGCTCTGGCATCGCTGTATGTGGCACAAGCGATCAGACGATCTGCGCTTCAAGTCCCGTAAGAAGACTTTTAAGAACAGTGAAAAGTTTTAAAAAAAGTGTTTTAAAAAATATTAAGATCCAAAAAACATAAGTTCAAATCACCTCCATTTCCCCCATTAAAAATAAAGATAGCAGAAAAATACGCACGTGGTATCGCCGCATTCAAAAAAAGTCCTATCTTATCAAAATATAAAAATAATTAACCCAATCGTTATACACTGTAAACAAAAAAAAAAATATTTCTGGTGGCTGCAATACCACAAAAAATACTGCAAAAAGCAATCAGAACATCATATCTACCACAAAATGGTATCAATAAAAACGTCTCTCCCCGTAAAAAAATAAACTGTCGTACAGCTCCATCGACTGAAAAATAAAAATGTTACGAGTCTCGAAAAGGGGCAACACAACCGGAATTTTTTTTTTTTTTGCAAACATCTGATTTTTTTTCACCACTAAAGTAAAAAAAAAATGGACATTTTGGTATAACCTTAATCGTACTGATGAGCAGGATCATATTGCGAAGTCATTTTTACCACAAAATGTACACCATAAAAACTGTTCCTAAAACACAATGTCAGAATTGCATTTTTTTCCCAATTTCTCCCCACTTGGAATTTTTTTTTCTTTTTCCAGTACACTATGTGGTAAAATGAATGGTGTCATTCAAGAGTACAACTTGTCTCTGAAAGAGCAAGCTCTCATAGGTCTATGTGGACAGAAAAGTAAAAAAGTTATGGCTCTGGGAATAAGACCGCATCGGTAAAGGGGTTTTCTGTCAAATGACAGGATGGTTGATAAATATCTGATTGATGAGAATCCCTGTGCTCCCAACCTTTTTCTCTGCCAGCCATAGCAATTAAATGGAGCTGCGTTGCTGCTGATACTGCTTGCTACTCCATCCATTGTTTATGTGACAGAAAGAGATTGCTGAGCAATGTATTTATCACATATGGCATTACAATGCACAAACCATACCTTAAACTTATCTATGATTAAACAAAATTACACCGACACACTTGACTTGCTTGGAAAATTAATTGGCCACGGCCTTTATTAAAATCATATAATACAGGTAACTTCAATTAATAACATAATAATTATAAACAACCGCAGCTTAGCCAAAGATCAAGCCTGTTTACATTACCTATAACTTATTGTCCATTCTGTACCCTGAATGACTTTCCCACCTGGCTATCTTGCCTGGATCAAGCAGGCGAACATGGCCCGGCCCCACCCAGGGCCAGCTCTACCATCGCCTGTAGATCTAAATTAAAAATGTCGTTACCCACTTCAGACAAATGGGTCCAATCACTTCTGAATAGGCCTGGCAAACCTCCCTCCAAGTCAGTGTGCCGAAAAGAAAAACCTCCAATAGATGGCATAAATTTATTCATGCACCTATTTACCCTTCTGCGAATTTTCTCACAAAATTTGAGATCCATAGATTTCACCCACACTAAACGGGAAACGATCTCGGAAAAGATAATTTTGACACCAAAAAACAATTTTTTTAACTCTATTAAACTTTTTTTCATTTGAAATAGTAAATCCACTGTACCTAATTTACCAATATCATTCCCTCCTAAGTGCACAATGATTATATCTGGGGACGGAGATCTCTCACTCATCATGGCAGCTTGCTCCAACAGTCCTTCCCATCTTTGCCCCCTGATTCCAAACCAGAAGATTCTTACATTATCGGCAGACAAAGACAGATTCGGACCATAGCACCGCTGCTGCGCTCTCCACTCCGCCCAGTGCACGAAAGAACGACCTAAGATCCATACTGTTATACCTACAAAAACTTCAAACAAAAGAAACATTAGTATACATCACTTCTGAATATACACCCGATAACATCCTGAACTCCATCTTCCCAATTTTTTGATTAAGCTCTCACTCAAACCCAGTCTGGCAGCCTCCATCGCAGCTCCAATCCTAAAAGAGTGAGTAGAGAAATATTTATTACCCATATTCAATTTAGACAAACATTTACTCAAAATGCATCTGAATTGGAACTGAGTCAAAGGTCTGCCCGACTGATGAAGTAAAAACTTCTCACCTCCCAGGGGACGTAACATTAAATAACGTTGCACCAAGCAAACCGGACAAATATCTTTACCTGCTAAACATTGTAATTTTAAAGACGTACCCTTACCAGCTTGATCAGTTTTGGATTTAGCAATAAAAATTATTAATATCCCCCTCTTCAATGTAATATGTTGAAAAGCCAAACCTTCAATACCGTCTCTGCCCCTCGGCAATAGCTCGCCTATACGCAAAGCTCCAAAAACCAATAGTGCAGCTGCTGTGGAGAATAAAAGGGCTTCATAGTTATCGTAACAGCAAGAGAATGACACTGTACATAAATTTACCAACATTTCTGGAGAAATGGGGCGTCTGCCATCCCGAACTACTTTCTCTTTTTTGTAACCCTTTAGTACCTGCTTTATTAAAAAAATAACCGTTGCATTCCTTCTGGCCCATAACCTTCATAAAAAATGACACACCAGATAATGTTTTCATTACCGTGGAATAAGCGAGCCCTCTGTCAAAAAGCGATAATACAAAATGCAACACGGACTGCTCTGAACACCTATTAGCAACCATTTTCATTCTCCTACAAAATTTAACTCCTAAAACCCAAGCCGACGAATAACCTTTCCATGTAGAAATGGCCATAGACCGCTGTAACAGCTCCATTAACCTGACCAAATCAATCCCCAGAGATACTCCGGACACTCCACTCCCCTCTCCTGGGTGCCTGGGGCGATACTGGAGAAACTCTTGAACTGAAAATGAGAAAGCAAAACAGCCACTGAAGGATCACTATTATCAACCTGTACCGCCTTCAGCCAAATATTCCTTTTCAAACACAGCAGTACTAGACGTCTAAGAACTCTAATAACTGAACCACATTTGCAAGACAAATGGTTCACTGCAAGGACCACCCCTTTTTTACTGGATTTAATTATGATATTTCTATTAGCTAGCTGACTGCCCCAAACCACTATAACCACTAAAATAGAAAATAGTTCTAACAAAACTTCATTCTTCAACACCCCATTCTTACACCATGCCCAATGCCATTGGCCCGCACACCAATTACCATCCCAAAAAACATCAAAACCTGATTCAGGAGCCGCATCCCTGTACAAACTTAAGTCCTCTTCTGCAATAAAAGGCTGACGCCACAAAGCCTGGCCATTAAATGACTCTAAAAACTCCAACCAAACTCATAAGTCCTCCTTAACTTCCTTTGTGACTCTAACATGAAATACAGGATTCCTGATTCCTGCAATATGTGCTGACAGGCGTCTACAAAATACTCTGCCCATAGGCATTATTCTAGACGCAAAGGCTAAAAGTCCCAGCAACGACTCGACCTCCTTCACTGTCACTTTCTTCCTCTTTATCACTGCTAACAACGCTTCTCTACATTTAACAATCTTAGCTATTGGCAACCTAAATTCCCCTTTACCTGTATCAATCACTATACCTAGATACTCTAAACAATTGGTTGGGTGAACTGTTTTTCCTTCCGCTAGCAGAATACCAAACTGCTTGCAAATTAATTGAAACGTAGACAAAAGCTCATTACACACCAATGAGTCGCCAGGACCTATAAACAAAAAATCATCTAAGTAGTGCGCTATACCGCCTTTCATGCACTGCCGTGCTGTCACCCATTCTACAAAAGATGAAAAGGCCTCAAAATAAAAACAAGATACCGAGCACCCCATGGGCAAACATTTATCAACATAAAAGAAACCGTTGAAATGAAAACCTAATGAATTGAAACCGTAAAGGCAGTAACCTAAAGGCTGATTCTTGATCGGCCTTGGCCATTAATGCCCCGGGACCGAAACTTTTAACTATTTCAGCAGCCTTATCAAAAGACGTATATATAACAGTACTTATACTGCTATCAATGCTATCGATAAAGAGGTACCATATGGATAAGACAAGTGATGAATCAATCTGAAAGCATTCATCTCTTTCTTTGGAATACACCCAGAGGAGATAGCCAAAAATGTTTAAATGGCTGCTCCTTAAAGGGGCCCGCCACTCTTCCTTCAGCTAGTTCCTTTAACAATTTTGCTTCTACCACCTCTGGGTGCAGCTCCGCGGATTTCAAATTTTTTACCCATATGCACCTTTTGCCTGAAAAATGTGGAATCATAAACCCATGTGCAAACCCATCAATTATTAACTTGGCCATCTTGCGGTTTGGGTACTGCTCTAACCATGGCCGCATTCTCTCCAGATTTACTGGTGTCACTGCTTTTACCCAAGTACTCCTTTGTGGAATGTTGCCCACTTGCTTTTTTAAAGCATCCGGACATAGCGTGCGACCCTCCACAAAAGGAGCACTCGTGCTTGTATTTACACGTATTCGGCCACTTACATAATGCCTCATTAAACGCAAAGCATGTACCTTTCCTAATGGTACTAGTCTGAGCTGGTACATTACGCTGAACATTATTAGGTTTACTTGACATTAGTGTTGAGCGAGCATGCTCGACACTGCTCGGTACTCGCCCGAGCATCACGCTACTCGGGATGTTCGGCGAGCACCGAGCATGTCCGGGTTACTCGGGCGGGAGCTCGGGCCTCCGCCCTTCATGTTTGGCGCTCTTTACAGAGCCAATGAACATGCAGGGATTGCCAGCCAGTCACTGTAATGCCGCAGCCATGTTGTTTTTGGGCATTACAGTGATTGGCTGGCCGCACAGAGTCACCTCGAGTATTTAAAACCGGGCGCCGCCATCTTGGACACAGTCGCTTCGGATTAGACAGTGTAGGGACAGCGCTGCTGAGCTAGGGAGAGCTTTATCCTGCGAAATAGTTAGTGTAGGGTCTGTAAAGGCTGCCAGATCAAACAAACAGTCCTTCTCAGAACTAATATCCATCCCAGATATCAGGCAGGCAGGCTGTATAGGAGACGCAGTGGTTATACCAGCAAACGCTGCATTACAGTCCTGTGTGCTCCTGTTTCTGAAATTGCTGGACTTAGCTCCAGGTCTCGGGGGCCAGTAAAAATCCTTTTTTTGTCATCTAAATCCTCTTTTTTTCTCCTCCTACACACTGTACAAATACCTGTCTTATTAACCTATTGGTGTGTCCAACCCCTGCCCCCCCCCCAAAAAAAAGTGTCTGATTTTTCAGACACAAATATATCTGTTGAAAAGAGTCTGGTATAGGCCACAGAAACAGAAGTGTGGTTTTGCAGTTCCACGGGTCAAATCTCTGTATTATCCAGTTTTGGGCCTTTTGTATATAAAAAAAAAAAACAGTTTGAGTGTGTCGCTCACTGTTCAGCCGCAAATATATATATTTAAAAAAGTCTGGTATACACCAGTAAATTATAACTGTGGTTTTGCTGTTCCAAGGTAAAAAATCTCTATTATCCTGTTTTTCGCTTTCTTTGCCTTAAAAAAAAAACAGTAGTGTCTCCTGACTGTTCTGACACGAAAAATATATCTGTTGGAAATAGTCTGTTGTAGGCCCAACAAATCCCAGTGTGGTTTTGCAGTTTCACGGGTCAAATCTCTGTAGTATACAGTTTTGGGCCTTTTGTATCCAAAAAAAAACAGTTTGAGTGTGTCGCTCACTGTTCAGCCGCAAATATATATATTTAAAAAAGTCTGGTATACACCAGTAAATTAAAACTGTGGTTTTTCCATTCCACGGTAAAAAATCTCTATTATTCAGGTTTTGGTATTTTTTCCATAAAGAAAAACATTAATAGTTTCTCCCTGATTGTTCTGATTGTTTAAAAGAGTCGGATGTAGGCCAGAGAAATAGAGCTGTGGTTTTCCTCTTCCATGGTTCTAATCTACTTTTTATTACCCTTTTTCCATTGATAGTGCGAGTGTAAGCTATTTTACTTCCTTTACAATGGGCAAGGCGCGTGGCAAAGGACGTGGAAGTGGACGTTCTGGTGATGTTGCGTGCAGAGGACGGGGCCGTGGCCAAGGTGAAAATGTGCCACAACCAACAGCCACATCTTCTCGCTCACACTTCTTGACCGAATTACTAGGGAAGCACAGAACAACACCAGTATTGCGAACTGATCAGTGTGAACAGGTTATTAATTGGATAGCAGCTAATACTTACAGTTACCTGGGCACCACCACCTCCGGTCTGTCTTCCACACGGTCGACTCTTAGTAGCCGTGAGTCTCGACCGCATACTCCTCACCCTGATGCTCCTTCCTCCCACCATGCCGAGTGTCGTCAGACAGCAACTGATCCCACACTTGGACACTCTGAAGAGCTGTTCACTGGTCCATTTTCAGATTTGTGCCCCTCGCCTGCTCCGCGATGCTCAAATATTTGAACAGCCACGGCCACAGGAAGTCGACGCTGGCAATTTGTCACAAGAGGTGGACAATGACGAGACACAATTGCCAGGAAGTGAGGAGGAGCATCGTGGTGCGCAAGTGGAAGAGGAGGAGGTGGTGGATGATCTAGTAACTGACCCAACGTGGAAGGAGGACATGCAGAGTGAGGCCAGCAACACACTGTGGGAGGGAGGCAGAGTACCCCAACAGGCAGGAAGAAACAGTGTGGTGGCCCCAGACAGAAGGCGGGCAACCGTTCCCCGTAACACCAACATGATGGACGTTGCCAGTACAAACGGTAGGTCTTCCAGAGTCTGGAATTTTTTTAAAGACTCTGCTGAGAACCCCAAAAAGGCCATTTGTACCACCTGCCATGCCAGCATCAGCAGGGGTGACAAAACTACCAGCCTGACCACCACCAGCATGATCAGGCACATGGCATTAAAGCACCCGACTTTGTGGGGCGAAACCCAGGGTCCACGACCAGTGTCAGCGGGTGTCACCACTGCTTCTTCCGCTGTTGTGTGTGCAATAGAACCCCCTGTTGTGTGTGCAAGGCAATCCCCTGTCCATACTGCATGTAAAGATGCCCCCTCCTCTCAGTCTTCACTTGTTATGGCAGTTTCTCAAGAAACAGCATGAACGTCCACGTCCCACCGCAGCGTTCAATTGCCATATCCCAGACCTTTGAACGAAAGCGGAAATTCGCAGCTAACGCCCCACAGGCCACAGTCCTAAATTTGCACATTTCATGACTGCTTGCGTTGGAAATGCTGCCTTTTAGGCTGGTGGAGACTAAATCCTTCCGCAAGCTTATGGCGGTGGCCGTCCCTCGGTACTCGGTCCCCAGCCGACACTATTTTTCCCGGTGTGCCATCCCCGCACTACACAAGCACGTGTCCCAAAACATCTGCCGTGCCCTCAACAACGCAGTTACTGGGAGAGTCCACCTGACAGCAGACACGTGGACAAGTGCTTGTGGCCAGGGACGGTACATCTCCCTGACGGCACACTGGGTAAGCATAGTGGAAGCCGGGACCCAGTCGGACCTTGAGACGGAACACATCCTCCCCACAGGATTGCGGGCCCTATGTCAGTCAGAGTTCCCCCCACAGGGTGCAGCTCCTGTGCATCATCCTCCTCCTCCTCATGGTCAGCCTCCATCTCAGATATCACCACATCAGTTACAAGCTGGAAGCACTGCAGTACTGCCTCCGCCAAGCGGAGTTGGAGAATTTTCCCACGCTGTCAGTGACGTGCATGAGGTGAGCTCATGTCCAATGAACTCAGCTCACCTCATGCACGTCACTGACAGCGTGGGAAAATTCTCCTGTGCTCAGCGCTTCAGCAGGAGAATTTTCCCACGCTGTCAGTGACGTGCATGAGGTGAGCTGAGTTCATTGGACGTGAACTCGGCTCATCTGGATGCCGTCACAGCCAGACACTGAGGAGCTCAAGCATGCCTGCTATTCTCAGTGTGTGCGGCATGGCAAGCTGGATGGCAGGGTTCTGTTGCGATCCAGCCTGTCATGTCAACGTAGCAGAGCTGAAGCTGTCGTGGGAACCATGGAAAGGTAAGGATGATGTTGCTTTATTATTTTACTTTTATTGCAGAAGACATTGGCTTCAGCTGGAATGGGTGTGATGGTAAGTATGGTTTAATTTAGAACATTAAAAAATTGTGTGTTTATTTCAATTAAAGGACTTTATTCTGGGTGTTTGTGTTTTTTTTTTTAACTTTCACTATGGGGTTAGTAATGGGGGTGTCTTATAGACGCCTCTCCATTACTAACCTGGGCTTGATGTCAGCTGGCATTATAAGCTGACATCAACCCCAGCCCTATTACCCCACTGCCACCACTACAGGGCAGTGGGAAGAGCGAGGCTAAGTGCCAGAATTGGCGCATCCTATGGATGCGCCATTTCTGGGGCGGCTGACGGCTGGTGCTTCTAGCCTGGGAGGGGGCCAATATTCATGGTACCCTTCCTGGGCTATTAATATCAGCTCCCAGCTGTCTGCCTAGCCTTTGCTAGCTATTAAAATAAGGGGGACCCCACGTCATTTTTTGGGGAAGGTCCCCCATTTTAATAGCTACTAAAGGCTAGGTATTCAGCTGGGGGCTGATATTAGTAGCCTGGGAAGCTCCGTGGGTATTACCCCCCTCCCAGGCTTCAAACATCTGCCCCAGCCGTCTGCTTAACCTCCGCTAGAGACTAAATTTTCAGGGAACCCCACGCCAATTTTTTTTTTAATCCTTTATTTTAACACTAAATGACAAGTACAATAATCAACACTATCGCTGTACTTCTTATATATGTGACTGACATGTTTCTATGTATCTAATCTATGTGTGATGCTCTATTCTTTCTATTCTAAATTGTCAGGTACCGCTGCTGAATTGCCGGCCGGCTTTTTTAAAGAGACGGTGCATGAAAACACTATTATTTTTTTTAATACATCCTTTAACACTAAATGACAAGTACAGTAAGCAACACTGTCACTGTACTTCTTATATATGTGACTAACATGTTTCTATCGATCTAATCTATGTGTGATGCTCTATTCTTTCTGTTGTAAATTGTCGGGTACCGGTGTATGCCGCTGATGAATTGCCGGCCGGCTTTTTTAAAGAGACGGTGCATGAAAACACTATTATTTTTTTAAATAAATCCTTTAACACTAAATGACAAGTACAGTAAGCTGAGCTCTGCCATCCAGCTTGTCATCCTTCAGAGACACTGCAGAGTGCAGGCATTATGGGAACTTCCGATTCCGGTATTCGATATTCTAAAAGTATCGGAACTCAGTATCGGAACTCCGATACCGCGAATATCGGTCGATACCCGATATTTCAGTATTGGAATGCTCAACACTAGTTATTATCAATGTTTATAAATGTTATACCAATTTGACAATGACAAATTTATATAATAGTTACTAAGCTTTCACCACTGTCTTAGAATTGGTCAGATTGACCAATTAAGATGAATGTCGTGGACGACATCCAAAAAGGAGGGAATAATGTGACATGCAGAAGTAGTGCTGTTGCTTCCAAAGCATCCAGCAACTGTTACAAATAACACAAGCACAGGAGACAGGAAGTGTTGTGCTTCAGAAGCATCCAGCAACTAGAGGGGTTAACACAGTCACAGGAGACAGGGAGTGTTTTAGCAGAGCCCCAGGGAGATTGTGGGAAACTTGTTATTGTAGTCTGGCTGAAGCAACTGAAGAGGATTCAGATCAGGAGAGAAAATAAACACAGGTCAGATAAACTCCCTGAACTAACCGTGCAGAGTATTATCGGACAGGAAGATAAGGACTGGAAGGAATTGAACTGAATTGCACTGGCCGTGCTTCAGATTAAATTCCACTGTTAAACTGTTAAAAAAGACTCTTGTCAGATGTGTCTGGTCAGCATTTTGACCCCTTGGAACGCAAGATGGAGGGACTACTCAGGAAGTCCTGGGAGACCTCGACAGCGCTATTAAGCACCAATGCAGTCTCTACGGGCGTAGCGCGATCATTGGCTCATTGGCTAGATCAACTGGAGGAACACCTAGTCTCAGGCACCGCCAGAGAAGACATCTTAGCATCCCTTCTGCTTCTCCAGAAAGCTACGGGGTTTTTAGCAGATGCTTCTGCAGAATCGGTGAGAGTGGCGGCAAGAGCATCTGGGTTATCAAACTCTGTGAGAAGGGCCTTATGGTTAAAATCCTGGAGCGGTGATGTGGCATCAAAGATGAAATTGTGTTCCATCCCCTTTAAAGGGAAATGCATGTTCGGGCCAGCCCTAGATCTTCTCGAGAAAGCCTCAGACAAGAAGAAAGCCCTCCCGAAACCTAGAAATGTAAGGAAAAGGCCCTGTCGTCCTTCCCAGGAGCAGACCCCTCAATATAGGGGTAAAGGATAAAACAGGTTGGTGGAGCTACCCAAAATCGGGGGCCGCATCTCGAACTTTCTCGCTCAGTGTAGATAAATCTGCTCAGACCCATGGGTCCTGAGGGCAGTAGAGTTTGGAGTAAAAATAGAATTCTCCTCCTATCCTCCACAGACTAAAGATAACGCAGCTCTCTTCTCAAAGTCTGCAGGCCACCCTGATATCCAGTGTAACAGACCTATTATCCTCTGGGGTGATATCCCTGATAAGCAGAGGACATTATTCCAATCTCTTCTAATAAAAAAACAAATGGCTCGCATCGGATTATAATCAATCTAAAACCACTGAATCAGTATATCCACTACCAGAGATTCAAGATGTAATCTATCAGATCATCGGTCCCTCTGATAGGACAGGACCATACCATGGCCAGAATCGATCTCTAGGATGCATACTACCACATCTCCATACATCCACTTTACAGAAAGTTCTTAAGATTTACAGTGGCTCAGAGGGAACAGATAGTCCACTGCCAGTTCAATGTTCTCCCATTCGGGATATTATCAGCCCCACGAATATTTACAAAGGTCATGGCTTATATCAGGGGTCAGAATGTTTTCAATAGTACCATACCTCGACGACCTGTTATTAATCGGGCCCTCAGTACCATTGCTCCAAGAGCATATACAGTTGACCACTCAGATCCTATCTTCTCTGGGCTGGTTAGTGAATCACAAAAAATCAGATATGGTTCCCTCCATGACAATAAACGTTTCTAGAAGAACTATTGGATTCCCACAGCCAGATGTCGTTTCTGCCCAAACAAAAACAGGTCATACTAAAAGCAAAGATCAATGTCCTAAGAAGCAGGAGATTGGTATCATTGAGAAATGCCATGTCAGTCCTCGGATCTATGACATCCTGTATCGAGACGGTGGCCTGAGCTCAAGCACATACCCGAACATTACAGACTCACATCCTCATGAATTGGGACGGATCTCCACGGTCTCTGAACAGGAAAATTCCTATACCATCACGGGTAAAAACCTCTCTTTTCTGGTGGCTGAGCATGAAGAATCTAAATAGGAATACTATGTATCCAGAATCCACTAGTAACCATAAGAGTGGATGCCAGCGGGAAGGGATGTGGAGCCATAGTCTCCCAGGAGCTATTCCAGGGTATATGGTCCAAAGAGGTGAGCCAGAACTCATCAAATTTTAGAGAATTAAAGGCCGTAGAGGAAGTCCCCAGAGTAGCAGAGCCTCTGGTCCAGAAAACCCACATACAGATATTTTCAGACAATATCACCACAGTAGCCCACCTTCGTCATCAGGGGGGCACAAGACACAAAAGCTTTAAAGCAGTCTCTGCGAGAATATTTTCCTGGGAAGAAGAACATATTCTATCCCTGTCAGCTCTTCATGTCCTGAGCCATACTCCTTCCTTACCTGAGAGTGAGATACCACACCTCTGGGTAAGATGCAATACCTCTGTGGCGACCGAACCCTCAGGGGCGCCACAGAAACATTAGTTTGTTTGTTTTTTGTTCAGATTTGCCAAATACCTATAAACTGGCATCTTTCTTTTCTAGAATACCAAGAAAAGGGCCATCAAGATCTAAACTGGGTCTTGGCTGTGATGGCTGGAAGTGCTCTTGGCATTGTCGTTTTGGCTATCTGGCTGAAAAAACAAAGCGTTAACACCATTAAAGAAGTTGAGATATAAGTTCTTGTGACTCTTCCTTTGCCATAAACGTAACTGAGTTCTAGCATCTATTTTGAACTCCTACCTGTAATACTCGCCTTGCTAGTTGATTTTATGAGACTTTACAGTAATTTGCAAATAAGGTTTATGCCCCAATAAAGATTTAGACAAAAAAAGTTGTACATTGATTGCATTCATAGACCTTTTTTGAGTAACGGTCACAACAGTTCACAAAAAATCCATTTGATACATGTAAAATATAAGGAGCACATTGGCTTCATTGGAAAGGGTGAGTCTTGCAATTTCTCTGGAAGGATCAATATTTTGTGGATTTTAAAACACTCACTGCAGGTCACTTTACCTACATGTAGGATCTAGATCTGTCTATCCAACTTGGCTGGTACTGTTGCACTGCAGGTGCTCTGATTATGTAGATGACATTTTATATTGCCTTTAACTATGTTCTGGGTGACCCTAGCGCACACTATTAAAATGCCTCCTTGTTTTCCCATAATCTGTAAGTGGTGGTGTGGCACCCCAGGAGTCTGGTTTCCACAGTAATGCAATGTTATGTCTGAGAGCAGGTGGGAGGTCTCTTGGTCAGGAATCCTATGCATGCCACACCTCCTGCCCAGTCCTGGGAGGGGAAGGACTTCCCCTATATAAACCTGGGGCTGAGGCAGGGTTAGAGAGTTCAAAGGGAGAGTTCAGCCAGGAGGGCTGACAGGGAGCTGTGGCTCCGGCTGGGCCCAGCTCCTGGGCCATGCCAGAAGTAGAGACAGAGAAGAGAAGCAGCTATGGGAAAAGAACAACAGGAGCTCTGTGGGAGCAGTGTTACAAGGAGTCAGGGGCTGGCAGCTGCAGAGCTCGCCCTGACTGAGAAGTATCACCGGACCCGGAGTCCGAGGCTGTGGGGACTAATCTCTACCCAGCAGCAGAAACCGACCGGCAGGGGATTGCAGGTCCTCTGGCCCAGAAACCCGAAGGCATGGTCACACGCGTGAGACCAGCACCGCCATCGTGGAGCGGAAGCCATTAGAAGGCCCCGAGTCACCGGCCATACGGGTGAGCACCACACGGTACACTCAGGGACGTGGGCTACTTTTACCCGCCTCTAGCAAGGTAGCCAGAAGAGTACAGTTAGTTGGGAAGGCCTACAACTCCGCCTGGCCATGGGAGATCCCATCTGCTCAAGGACTGACCAGGCCCTGATTGCTAGCAAGTACTCCGGGAGGGTCTATCTTTGTCACCAGTAAAGACCCTGAACTACACCGCATCGTCTCTGAGTGGTTCCTGCTACCCCCATCATCCACGTCGGCTGCCCTGAGGCCATACCCCTCCCGTTGGGGGTTATACCATCCACGCTGCACCATCCTTCCACCGGCCTCAGCGGTCTGCCCTGCAGCGGCAGCTCCATAGCTGCATTCAACGGGTGGCGTAGTCATCCACCATCCACTGCTAATAGACTGCCACTTAGTCTGACTCCCTGGGCACGGACCGGGTCACCGCCACGAGACTACTACCCCCCATCTAATCCGGCTCCGGGTAGGCTCCCGCATGCGCAACGCTGCGCGACTCAGGCCCAGGGGCGCGTCAACTTTTGGCGTAGTCGGCAGGATTTCGTGCCCGCAACCACCGGTACTGCGTGCCTGAAAAAGAGACTTTTAAAACTTACCATCCGTGAAGTTTTCCCGCCATCCGGCGCCATCTTCAGCCTTCTTCCCGCCATCCGTGAAGATTCCCGCCATCCGGCGCCATCTTCCGCCTTCTTCCCGCCATCCGTGAGGTTTTCCCGCCATCCGGCGCCATCTTCAGCCTTCTTCCCGCCATACGTGGAGTTTTCCCGCCATTGGACGCCATCTTGAGGATGCCGCGCGGGAAGAAGAGGGGCGTGGACTCCGAAAGCGCGCGAGAACTGAAGCCCCGCCTCACGTCCGGACGTTGCGTAAGGTCCTGGAAGGAGCCCAGCAGACGCCGACGTCACAGGAGCGCGACGGAAGGTCCTCAACCCTGACGATCCACTGTGGAGCCGCGGCCTACGGAAGAGGATCATCGCAAGGTAGGCCACGGTCCACTAGGGGGGAGAAGGATGTCGGATACGGAGGAGAGCTTCACCGCTTCAACCCCCGCCAGCGCCACCGCTGTGGCGGTCATGCCTTTCACCATGCCCTATATCCCGGGGGCAGCCTGGCTACCCCAGTACTCGGGGGAGTCACATACCCTGCATGACTTTAGAGAAAAGCTGGATAGCCTCTTCCAGGTGTACCCCCTCACAGAGGAGCAAAAAGTGAGCATCCTGGTGGCCCAACTAACTGGGGCAGCCCAAAGGGAGGTAAAGTCCTGGCCACCTGGGAGGAGGACTGTCGCAGAGATACTAACCCGGCTAACCAAGGAGGAGCTGCAGTACTACCAATACGAGGAAAGCCAAGAGGACCCGGACGGGTCTGAGGACTACCCTCAGGAGGGAGCACAAAGAGGACATAGCTACTGAAGGGAAGTAGCGTGAATAAAGAGCTGTACATAGTTACCCGTTAGGGTACAAGGACTGCTGCTAATTAAAATATGGTCCCCGTTGGGATTAGTGAATTGTTCCCCGTGTGTCCCTATCCCTTACCAGGCTGAGGACTGTGAGCAGCCATCCCCTATCCCTTACCAGGCTGAGGACTGTGAGCAGCCAATCCTTATCCCCACTGGCCGAGGACTGAGAGCGGCCATATCCTGTAAATAATTATGTGTTTCTAGTAATTTATAGGAGTCCTTGGGGGATTTACCGGGAATCCTTTGTACAGTTAGTGGAGCGTAACCCAGGATGGACTAAAAGACTGTTAAGGACTCGGGGCAGGACAGACCCCTACCTGGTTACGTCTCCCTGTTTTGGTGAAATGGACACCTTTGTTTCCTTCAAAGACTGCACCCGGTTGCGGACATGCCGTGACCACCTTTATGTGTTTTTCTTATTGTATTATTATTGTTATACCCTGTTATGTCTTTCTAAAAAAATATGTTTAGTCCCGGAGTACTAAATTTCACTAGGGGGGAATGTGGCACCCCAGGGGTCTGGTTTCCACAGTAATGAAATGTTATGTCTGAGAGCAGGTGGGAGGTCTCTTGGTCAGGAATCCTATGCATGCCACACCTCCTGCCCAGTCCTGGGAGGGGAAGGACTTCCCCTATATAAACCTGGGGCTGAGGCAGGGTTAGAGAGTTCAAAGGGAGAGTTCAGCCAGGAGGGCTGACAGGGAGCTGTGGCTCCGGCTGGGCCCAGCTCCTGGGCCATGCCAGAAGTAGAGACAGAGAAGAGAAGCAGCTATGGGAAAAGAACAACAGGAGCTCTGTGGGAGCAGTGTTACAAGGAGTCAGGGGCTGGCAGCTGCAGAGCTCGCCCTGACTGAGAAGTATCACCGGACCCGGAGTCCGAGGCTGTGGGGACTAATCTCTACCCAGCAGCAGAAACCGACCGGCAGGGGATTGCAGGTCCTCTGGCCCAGAAACCCGAAGGCACGGTCACACGCGTGGGACCAGCACCGCCATCGTGGAGCGGAAGCCATTAGAAGGCCCCGAGTCACCGGCCATACGGGTGAGCACCACACGGTACACTCAGGGACGTGGGCTACTTTTACCCGCCTCTAGCAAGGTAGCCAGAAGAGTACAGTTAGTTGGGAAGGCCTACAACTCCGCCTGGCCAGGGGAGATCCCATCTGCTCAAGGACTGACCAGGCCCCGATTGCTAGCAAGTACTCCGGGAGGGTCTATCTTTGTCACCAGTAAAGACCCTGAACTACACCGCATCGTCTCTGAGTGGTTCCTGCTACCCCCATCATCCACGTCGGCTGCCCTGAGGCCATACCCCTCCCGTTGGGGGTTATACCATCCACGCTGCACCATCCTTCCACCGGCCTCAGCGGTCTGCCCTGCAGCGGCAGCTCAATAGCTGCATTCAACGGGTGGCGTAGTCATCCACCATCCACTGCTAATAGACTGCCACTTAGTCTGACTCCCTGGGCACGGACCAGGTCACCGCCACGAGACTACTACCCCCCATCTGATCCGGCTCCGGGTAGGCTCCCGCGTGCGCAACGCTGCGCGACTCAGGCCCAGGGGCGCGTCAGTGGCAGTGAGTAGCAACATATCGCTGTCTTACATGGTGGGAATGACCGATCTATGGCAGTTTAGTCTATATACTCTACTGTTAAAGCAATAGTACTGGAAACCTCTTCAACACATAGATGGTCTCAATGCCAGACTGGCACAGTATTAAAGTTTCTAACCAGATAATTGCATGAAGAGCAAAGGAAGACCTACCATTGGTGCAGCCACAGAGGGATCCAGTAATTGACGGGGCCCACTTATACCTTCAAAGCAGATAAAATTGTACTTTATGATGAACTACAGTGCTTCCACGAGGACTCTCTTCTGTCTACCAGTGCTAGAAAGAGCAACAATAAATGGCCCAGAGAATAAAAGTTTCTTCTACAATGATGACTTGATGTAGGTTATTCTACACTGTCACATTAAGATATCATAACATCTAATGGTTGTTATCAAACATGTTACATTTTTGGCCACATGTTGAACCACAATGCAGTCATGTAATTGACCTATGACTTGCCTAAAATCATTGGTTAATTGCCAAACTGCAGATGTAAAATGGCTGCACAACAGTTAGCATCAAAAGTTTCTTAGCTTTCATGAGGGGTTTTCAAGTTGAATTGGCCATTCCCTCATGTGTTAAGAGGTTGGCAGTGTTATCTTGGTACACCTTTCCTCAAAATGACTAGCATGCTAATGGAGATGAAACCAAATCAATCCATCGAGTAAAACACTTCATGGAAAGTTTTCCACAAAAAAAAAAAAGTTTGGTCCTGTAAAGATCTGAGGTTGTAAGTAATCACCTAGGCAGGTTAACGATGCAACAATATTTTATTGATCACAGCCATGGTAATAAAGCAATTCCAGGTAAATGGCCAAAATACAGTTCTCTCAGTCCTCAAGTTCCCAATCTGGGTTCAGTAGTTCCACTGGCTTTGTATAAGGCCATACTCACTGTCTCCCAACTTTTGGTTGGCCCATAGATTTTGCATCTCCAGCTAGTATAGTCTGTAGCCACAGTCCATGATTCTCTAGACGGCAGATAAAACGATGAAAGCACGGGTATCCAGTAGCAGCAGTCCTTTTAAGAAAGTGTAAATCCAAATGACATAATCCATAATGGTAACATGTTTATCCATTCATCCTTCCAAGTCCACGGTCTCCATTCTCTTCCTTCAATCCTTCCACACATCTCCCTAAAACATGTCTCCACTTTCTTCCACTCGGATCAGTCCCCTCCCAGGTCAGAAGTGATCACACTCTCCCCCTTAAACATTCACTGTTTGCTAAAACAATGAAGAATATTCTAGAAGCCTTCATCTGAGACTGCCTGTAAGACCCACTGTGGTTATGGCTCCACTGTGTCTCAATCTACACTCTCCTAATGAGATTATTGGCTGTTGAAACAATGAACTCCTGAGATAAAGATGAGATTAGTGGAATGCTGGACATTTTACAAGTGAATCTTACATAATGACAAGTAATCAGAACTATGTAAAACATAACAAGTAAATCACTAATAAAACACAATAATAATATTGACAAAAATGGTGGTTCGTTGCTGGAAAAGTATCATAGTCTTTAGTAAGTGGGCAGCTCCTCACAGGTCCCATGCTCAAAGCCAGTTTTTAGACAAAGTGGGGCTCCAAATGTTAACACACATGTAGGTTGCATTTACATGGGCTGATTTCAGGCCATTAAACAAGCACAATTGACAACATTGAAGTCGTTCAGTACTTATTTTCTGGCCTCTTTACACTGGATGACTAGGAATGATGGCACAAAACTATCACTAGTAGATCAATCTGTCACCATACACATGTTCTCTGCAGTTTACACCAGGCGATGTGCTACTGAGAAGGATTTTCGTTCTACCATACACAATCCAATCACCCGATGAATGAGCAACATTTTTGCTTATTGATGGGCGATTGCCAATGTTTACACCTAATGAACGCTCGTCTGCTCTTCCAGTATATATAAATGTGGATGTGATATACTGTTACACACATCTGTATACAGAACACACATATGCAACATACAAACAGTGATCAACATATCTTAAAGAAACAATGGCGGAGACCCCGGTAAATCCAGGTCAGCCAGAATAGCCTACTCGTATAGCATTTAGAACAGAAAAAAACACGAGTTCAAAATGGCATACAAAGTTAGTTTTATTTAGTCAATCTGCAAATAACTTAAATTAATATATCCATAATATAAATGCATGACAAAAAAGTGCAATGTGCTCGAAGAAAAGCGCAGTCCCACCTGCGAGGGCATATCGTACCCAAGCTAAAAGGATAGCCCATATACATAGTGTGGTATCTTTCCAGAGATATACTGGATAGAATAACGCTATATATTCCAAGTGGAGCACATACAAATGTTTAAATCAAACCCAGGTTCACCAGATGCTTACCACAATTGTATATGAGGTCCAGGTGTGTTGAGACACCTTTGCCACCTGTCTTCTACGTCCCCCTGGACCTCATATACAATTGTGGTAAGCATCTGGTGAACCTGGGTTTGATTTAAACATTTGTATGTGCTCCACTTGGAATATATAGCGTTATTCTATCCAGTATATCTCTGGAAAGATACCACGCTATGTATATGGACTATCCTTTTAGCTTGGGTATGATATGCCCTTGCAGGTGGGACTGCGCTTTTCTTCCAGCACATTGCAATTTTTTTGTCATGCATTATATTTATATTATGGATATATTAATGTAAGTTATTTACAGCTTGACTAAATAAAACTTTAACTTTTTATGCCATTTTGTACTCCATGTTTTTTTTCTGTTCTAAACACATATGCAACGTGTATAAAAAGTACAAAAATAAATGACTGGAATATGCAGAGCATCTGCACACATGAGAATGCACAGAGCACATACGCTCACACTATAGAATACTTACCAGTCTCTCCCTTCAGTTCTAAACTCCTGCACAGGACCCATGGTGACATCATGGTCACATGACTGATGTCACCAAAGGTCGTTAAGCAGTCTGCACATTGGAAATTAAATTGATAATATCACTGCAATTTTCAATGTAACTTCTGCTGTAGATGCTGCTGACGCGCCCCCTGGGCCATGTTGTTAGGGATACCCGGAGCCGGATCAGATGGGGGTTGTAGTCTCCGAGTGGCTGTGACCCGGTCCGTGCCCAGGGTGTCAAACTCAGTGTGCGGCAGTCCTTATAGATGTTATTAGTGTCGACTACGCCACCCGTTGATTTGCGGTCAAAAGGCCGCCGCTGCAAGATGGTCCGCTGAGGCTGGTGGTGTGTGTGCAGCTGCGGTAGTATAACCCCCAACGGGAGGGGTATAGCCTCAGGGGGTCAGCCGTGGAGGATGGTGGTTGTGAAGGTGCAGCAAGGAGACTCAGAGGCATAAAATGCAGTTCCAGGGTTTTACTTACTGGTGTTGCTCGGGTCACTGTGTACAGCAGTGGCCACCCAAGCCGTGCTGCGTCCACCAGGTCCTGGACTCGGTCAACTCCCAGGCAACTCCGGAGTGTGGTCCTGAGCTCCCTTTCTGACTTGTCCTCCTCTCCGGCCTTCCCCACCAGGGATCCACCTAAGTCCGGCTCCCTCGGGCCTCTTGTTGGTAAACCCTTGTCTCTGGGTTCCCTGACCCTATTCTTGGTTTGCCTTCCAGGTGGATTTAGTGGGTGGTCGTGGCAGATCCTGCCCACGACCTCCGGTCTCTGGCTAAGGATTAGGGCCCTCCACCAGCTTGGGATCCGGTACCCTTGTGCCAACTCTTCACCCTCTGATCTAATTTTGGGTTCTTGGAGTTCCCTCTTCTCCCCCTCTGGGTCCTTCTTTCTCCTCTCTCGCTCTCTTGGCCTTGGAGCTGGCTGAGCTGCTCTGCTTCTCTGACTCAACTCTGACAGACTGACCCTGATCTAAGATGGTTCCCACCTTATATACTCCCTCTATGTGTGAGCTCAGGTGACCAGCACCCAATGAGCTCCTAGCTTTACCCAGGCTGCTCCCCCTATCTGCCCCTACACTACTGGGATGTTCCACCCCCCTCCCACTCCAGCCAGGAACAGACACTGTCGTACCTGCACATAAACTGGTGGGAGTACCGTCGGTCTGTTCCTCGGAAATGGGATGTGTGTAGTGCATGCAGCTAACTGAGCTCAGTTCCACACTCCATCCTTACCCGGGAGTGGAATATCACACCTCTGGGTTGAGGTGCAATACCCCTGTAGCAGCCGAATCCTCAGGGTGCTGCATTCCCCCCTGGTAAATCACAGCACGTCCTCGGGCTGTAAAATAACAAAACATCCAAAAACATACAATTTTTTTTTTTTCATAAACATCATAAACATATAAAACAATATATATATATCATAAAACTTTTCATATAAAACTCCTCATTAGAAACATTCTTGTTCCTCCGGCCACGGTGCAACTTGTGACCGGGTAAAGTGCGACAGTCTCTCTTGGAAGAAAACAGTTTCCTATAAAACCGGTAGGTGGCGCTTTAGGAAGCGCAACTATATACAAGGGAAATATGGCCGCTCTCAGTCCTCGACCAGGTATTAGGGAGGATTGACCGCTCTCAGTCCTCGGTCAGTGGGAATAGGGACACACGGGTTTCAGTTCAATCTGCTGGTCCCAACGGGGACTATATTTTAACTAGAACAGTTCTTATACCCTGACGGGTAACTATGTACAGTCTCTCTCTACCGTACTTCAATGACGGCGCCCTCCTGCTCCTTCTTTAGATTCTTCAGACCCGTCCGGGTCCTCTTGCTCCTCCTCACACCGCAGCTCCTCCTCCGTCAGGCGATGCACATGGAGGGCGTAGGGTCCTTTGGCACACTTGTGCCGGGTGAAGGTGACCTCGTCCCCTACATACAGGTCACGACCTCTGTGTCCCTCCGGCAGATGGCTTTCTACGTCTCTGCGGGTGACAAAGACGTCGCCGGGGGTGTGATGATCCCTGATGAAACCCCAACCGTGCTGCAGTTGGAATTTAATTACAGTCCCGGTGGCACGGGGACCGTGGGCTGCACGGGGGTTCCTCCGGGTCCGGCTCTTCTGCTCTGCGCTCTGGATTTGCAGCCGCTGCTCTCGGACCCGCCTCTCTCTCCTCTCCCGGTTGAAGACCTCTAACTGCTGCCGGCAGCACTCCGCACGTTCAGCTGCGGCCGCCCGCGTTTCTTGGGTGAATCCCATGAGGTCTCCTCCGGTGGGGTCCCACGCAAACTGCGCTTCCTCCAACGAGAGTGGGGTGATCTTAACGGGCTTTGGAACCGGAATCAGGGGCTCATCTAGGGGTCTTTCTTTTTGGAGCTCAAGTTGGTAATACTCCGGTGGCCATATAAAGGGCTGCCCATCCGGGCACGTATGCTGAGCGAACAGGTCTTCACCCAGGTGCGGCACTCTAGATGTTGAGGGCGCGGAGGTGGTAGCGGCGCCCAGGTTTACCAGGCCTTGCGACCAGGCTTGGGGCACCCTGAAGGTGAAGGGCACCGTAAAGACAGCGGCGCCCGGGTGTTCCTGGCCTTGCGACCAGGCCGGTGGTTCGGCAGAGGTAGGGGGCGCTGTTGGTACTGCGGCGCCCGGGGGCACTCGGCCGTCCGACCAGGCCGGTGGCGTCTCCTGCTTGGCCGCGCTCTGGATTGAGGCGCGTGACGTAGCAGGGGGCGTGGCCGCGGCTCCGGCCGCTTGAGGCCTAGCTTGGAGCGATGACACAGCGGCTACGGGAACGGTGAGTGGGGCTTCAGGCTCTGCGACGGGGAGCTGGGGCAGGTTTACGGCTTCTGGGCACGGGATGCTGTCGTCCCCATTACCTGCCTTTATCTCTTCGGCTCCCTCCGCGGCGTCGTCTCCGGCCGTCGTCCCTCCTTCGCCGTCCTCAGAGGTGGACTTGCTCCTCGCTGCGGGTGGCATGCTTCGCTGGCGGGCTCCAGCCTGCTGGGCCATCTCTCGAGTCCACTCCGCCAGTGTTTCCTGCTGCACCCGGGCTATCCTCCGTGCGAGGCCCTCCAACGCGGTCTGTGCACGCTCCCGATCTCCGGGGAGCTGCGCCAGGATCTCCAGCAGGCCTTCTGGAGTGGCGACCTGCAACAGGCTCCTGACCACTGGGTCGGTGCTGCCTGACTCTCCCTCCATCTCCGGGTGTGTTCTCTCTGGACTCTCCTCCAGACTCCTCCAAGCTGCTCCCATCTTCTTTCTTTTGTTCTGTCTACGCCCATCCCGAGGGCGGTCCTGGGGCAACTTTGTGATTGCCAGTTCCAGGGGCAGTTCTCTCACGCTGATGGACATATCAATCATCACAGTCTCTGCTGGTGGGGGCGGTTTCCACTTTTGGCGCCATTTTCGGTCCTGGCCCACGATGGGAGGTGGCCTCTTGCCATCCTTTGGCACGCCCATGATGGCGTCCGCTCTGCCAAGGCGGGAAACCTTCTCAGATGGCGGGAACCGCTTCCCAGTGGCGGGAAACTCTGTGGATGGCGGGAAAAGACTGCAGATGACGGGCAAATGGCGGGAACTGATCCGAGATGGCGTCCGATGGCGGGGACCCTCTGGAATTGGCGGGAGACTTCTTTTTGAGGTAAATGCGATCTTTTCTTCAGGCACGCAGTACCCGGTTGCGGGCACGTGATCCTGCCGACTACGCCAAAGTTGACGCGCCCCCTGGGCCATGTTGTTAGGGATACCCGGAGCCGGATCAGATGGGGGTTGTAGTCTCCGAGTGGCTGTGACCCGGTCCGTGCCCAGGGTGTCAAACTCAGTGTGCAGCAGTCCTTATAGATGTTATTAGTGTCGACTACGCCACCCGTTGATTTGCGGTCAAAAGGCCGCCTCTGCAAGATGGTCCGCTGAGGCTGGTGGTGTGTGTGCAGCTGCGGTAGTATAACCCCCAACGGGAGGGGTATAGCCTCAGGGGGTCAGCCGTGGAGGATGGTGGTTGTGAAGGTGCAGCAAGGAGACTCAGAGGCATAAAATGCAGTTCCAGGGTTTTACTTACTGGTGTTGCTCGGGTCACTGTGTACAGCAGTGGCCACCCAAGCCGTGCTGCGTCCACCAGGTCCTGGACTCGGTCAACTCCCAGGCAACTCCGGAGTGTGGTCCTGAGCTCCCTTTCTGACTTGTCCTCCTCTCCGGCCTTCCCCACCAGGGATCCACCTAAGTCCGGCTCCCTCGGGCCTCTTGTTGGTAAACCCTTGTCTCTGGGTTCCCTGACCCTATTCTTGGTTTGCCTTCCGGGTGGATTTAGTGGGTGGTCGTGGCAGATCCTGCCCATGACCTCCGGTCTCTGGCTAAGGATTAGGGCCCTCCACCAGCTTGGGATCCGGTACCCTTGTGCCAACTCTTCACCCTCTGATCTAATTTTGGGTTCTTGGAGTTCCCTCTTCTCCCCCTCTGGGTCCTTCTTTCTCCTCTCTCGCTCTCTTGGCCTTGGAGCTGGCTGAGCTGCTCTGCTTCTCTGACTCAACTCTGACAGACTGACCCTGATCTAAGATGGTTCCCACCTTATATACTCCCTCTATGTGTGAGCTCAGGTGACCAGCACCCAATGAGCTCCTAGCTTTACCCAGGCTGCTCCCCCTATCTGCCCCTACACTACTGGGATGTTCCACCCCCCTCCCACTCCAGCCAGGAACAGACACTGTCGTACCTGCACATAAACTGGTGGGAGTACCGTCGGTCTGTTCCTCGGAAATGGGATGTGTGTAGTGCATGCAGCTAACTGAGCTCAGTTCCACACTCCATCCTTACCCGGGAGTGGAATATCACACCTCTGGGTTGAGGTGCAATACCCCTGTAGCAGCCGAATCCTCAGGGTGCTGCATTCCCCCCTGGTAAATCACAGCACGTCCTCGGGCTGTAAAATAACAAAACATCCAAAAACATACAATTTTTTTTTTTTCATAAACATCATAAACATATAAAACAATATATATATATCATAAAACTTTTCATATAAAACTCCTCATTAGAAACATTCTTGTTCCTCCGGCCACGGTGCAACTTGTGACCGGGTAAAGTGCGACAGTCTCTCTTGGAAGAAAACAGTTTCCTATAAAACCGGTAGGTGGCGCTTTAGGAAGCGCAACTATATACAAGGGAAATATGGCCGCTCTCAGTCCTCGACCAGGTATTAGGGAGGATTGACCGCTCTCAGTCCTCGGTCAGTGGGAATAGGGACACACGGGTTTCAGTTCAATCTGCTGGTCCCAACGGGGACTATATTTTAACTAGAACAGTTCTTATACCCTGACGGGTAACTATGTACAGTCTCTCTCTACCGTACTTCAACGACGGCGCCCTCCTGCTCCTTCTTTAGATTCTTCAGACCCGTCCGGGTCCTCTTGCTCCTCCTCACACCGCAGCTCCTCCTCCGTCAGGCGATGCACATGGAGGGCGTAGGGTCCTTTGGCACACTTGTGCCGGGTGAAGGTGACCTCGTCCCCTACATACAGGTCACGACCTCTGTGTCCCTCCGGCAGATGGCTTTCTACGTCTCTGCGGGTGACAAAGACGTCGCCGGGGGTGTGATGATCCCTGATGAAACCCCAACCGTGCTGCAGTTGGAATTTAATTACAGTCCCGGTGGCACGGGGACCGTGGGCTGCACGGGGGTTCCTCCGGGTCCGGCTCTTCTGCTCTGCGCTCTGGATTTGCAGCCGCTGCTCTCGGACCCGCCTCTCTCTCCTCTCCCGGTTGAAGACCTCTAACTGCTGCCGGCAGCACTCCGCACGTTCAGCTGCGGCCGCCCGCGTTTCTTGGGTGAATCCCATGAGGTCTCCTCCGGTGGGGTCCCACGCAAACTGCGCTTCCTCCAACGAGAGTGGGGTGATCTTAACGGGCTTTGGAACCGGAATCAGGGGCTCATCTAGGGGTCTTTCTTTTTGGAGCTCAAGTTGGTAATACTCCGGTGGCCATATAAAGGGCTGCCCATCCGGGCACGTATGCTGGGCGAACAGGTCTTCACCCAGGTGCGGCACTCTAGATGTTGAGGGCGCGGAGGTGGTAGCGGCGCCCAGGTTTACCAGGCCTTGCGACCAGGCTTGGGGCACCCTGAAGGTGAAGGGCACCGTAAAGACAGCGGCGCCCGGGTGTTCCTGGCCTTGCGACCAGGCCGGTGGTTCGGCAGAGGTAGGGGGCGCTGTTGGTACTGCGGCGCCCGGGGGCACTCGGCCGTCCGACCAGGCCGGTGGCGTCTCCTGCTTGGCCGCGCTCTGGATTGAGGCGCGTGACGTAGCAGGGGGCGTGGCCGCGGCTCCGGCCGCTTGAGGCCTAGCTTGGAGCGATGACACAGCGGCTACGGGAACGGTGAGTGGGGCTTCAGGCTCTGCGACGGGGAGCTGGGGCAGGTTTACGGCTTCTGGGCACGGGATGCTGTCGTCCCCATTACCTGCCTTTATCTCTTCGGCTCCCTCCGCGGCGTCGTCTCCGGCCGTCGTCCCTCCTTCGCCGTCCTCAGAGGTGGACTTGCTCCTCGCTGCGGGTGGCATGCTTCGCTGGCGGGCTCCAGCCTGCTGGGCCATCTCTCGAGTCCACTCCGCCAGTGTTTCCTGCTGCACCCGGGCTATCCTCCGTGCGAGGCCCTCCAACGCGGTCTGTGCACGCTCCCGATCTCCGGGGAGCTGCGCCAGGATCTCCAGCAGGCCTTCTGGAGTGGCGACCTGCAACAGGCTCCTGACCACTGGGTCGGTGCTGCCTGACTCTCCCTCCATCTCCGGGTGTGTTCTCTCTGGACTCTCCTCCAGACTCCTCCAAGCTGCTCCCATCTTCTTTCTTTTGTTCTGTCTACGCCCATCCCGAGGGCGGTCCTGGGGCAACTTTGTGATTGCCAGTTCCAGGGGCAGTTCTCTCACGCTGATGGACATATCAATCATCACAGTCTCTGCTGGTGGGGGCGGTTTCCACTTTTGGCGCCATTTTCGGTCCTGGCCCACGATGGGAGGTGGCCTCTTGCCATCCTTTGGCACGCCCATGATGGCGTCCGCTCTGCCAAGGCGGGAAACCTTCTCAGATGGCGGGAACCGCTTCCCAGTGGCGGGAAACTCTGTGGATGGCGGGAAAAGACTGCAGATGACGGGCAAATGGCGGGAACTGATCCGAGATGGCGTCCGATGGCGGGGACCCTCTGGAATTGGCGGGAGACTTCTTTTTGAGGTAAATGCGATCTTTTCTTCAGGCACGCAGTACCCGGTTGCGGGCACGTGATCCTGCCGACTACGCCAAAGTTGACGCGCCCCCTGGGCCATGTTGTTAGGGATACCCGGAGCCGGATCAGATGGGGGTTGTAGTCTCCGAGTGGCTGTGACCCGGTCCGTGCCCAGGGTGTCAAACTCAGTGTGCGGCAGTCCTTATAGATGTTATTAGTGTCGACTACGCCACCCGTTGATTTGCGGTCAAAAGGCCGCCTCTGCAAGATGGTCCGCTGAGGCTGGTGGTGTGTGTGCAGCTGCGGTAGTATAACCCCCAACGGGAGGGGTATAGCCTCAGGGGGTCAGCCGTGGAGGATGGTGGTTGTGAAGGTGCAGCAAGGAGACTCAGAGGCATAAAATGCAGTTCCAGGGTTTTACTTACTGGTGTTGCTCGGGTCACTGTGTACAGCAGTGGCCACCCAAGCCGTGCTGCGTCCACCAGGTCCTGGACTCGGTCAACTCCCAGGCAACTCCGGAGTGTGGTCCTGAGCTCCCTTTCTGACTTGTCCTCCTCTCCGGCCTTCCCCACCAGGGATCCACCTAAGTCCGGCTCCCTCGGGCCTCTTGTTGGTAAACCCTTGTCTCTGGGTTCCCTGACCCTATTCTTGGTTTGCCTTCCGGGTGGATTTAGTGGGTGGTCGTGGCAGATCCTGCCCATGACCTCCGGTCTCTGGCTAAGGATTAGGGCCCTCCACCAGCTTGGGATCCGGTACCCTTGTGCCAACTCTTCACCCTCTGATCTAATTTTGGGTTCTTGGAGTTCCCTCTTCTCCCCCTCTGGGTCCTTCTTTCTCCTCTCTCGCTCTCTTGGCCTTGGAGCTGGCTGAGCTGCTCTGCTTCTCTGACTCAACTCTGACAGACTGACCCTGATCTAAGATGGTTCCCACCTTATATACTCCCTCTATGTGTGAGCTCAGGTGACCAGCACCCAATGAGCTCCTAGCTTTACCCAGGCTGCTCCCCCTATCTGCCCCTACACTACTGGGATGTTCCACCCCCCTCCCACTCCAGCCAGGAACAGACACTGTCGTACCTGCACATAAACTGGTGGGAGTACCGTCGGTCTGTTCCTCGGAAATGGGATGTGTGTAGTGCATGCAGCTAACTGAGCTCAGTTCCACACTCCATCCTTACCCGGGAGTGGAATATCACACCTCTGGGTTGAGGTGCAATACCCCTGTAGCAGCCGAATCCTCAGGGTGCTACACTGCGGGCAGGAGTGTACATAGAAATCATAGGGCTCCATAGCAAAAGTCCTAATTGGCCCCTGCAAAAAAAAAATTACTCAATAGGAGCACAGGAGAGCATATACTATTTTTGCAGCCCTTGCAAAGTAATTTTGCCCCTTACTGTTCGACATGCTACAATGTGCCCCCACTAGGACTCCAAACAGTACAATAACACCCCTCACAACCCTCTACCCAGTATACTGGCCCCCCACAGGCCTCCAAATAGAATATTGCCTGCAACATAGTATGATGGCCTCAAAAATTAACCATTTATTAAAAAAATAAATGCTCCCCCACTGCTTCAGTCTCTGCAGCATGTGGTCTGCACTACATCGCAACTCCTGTGCTGAGCAGTGCAGAGGGTTAGAAGACTCGCTGTAGAGATTGGAGCAGTGGGCAATGGGGTGTAGTGAATATTTTTTTTTATTTATGGAGGACTATGTGGTGCCCGTAATACTGTATGGAGGGCTATGAGGGGCCCATTTTACTGTATGGAGGGCTATGTGGGGCCAACTATATTGGGCTGTGGGGCCAATTATGCTATATGGACGGCTATATAAGGGCCATTAATTACTTTTGAAAGACTACAAGGGGGCCATTATACTGATGGCATACCTATGTAGGGGAGGGCATCATACTATTTGAAGGTATATGTAGGGGGCCATTATGCGGTTGTCAGGACTATATGGAGGCAATTATACTGTTTGCAGGTCTATGCTGGGGGCGATTATACTGTTTGGAGGGCTATGTCAGGGCTCTTATATTGTTTGGAGGGCTATGTGTGGGCCAATACACTGCATGCAAGCAATTACACAGTGTAAAAGTTTTTTTGAGGGGTTCAATAATACACTGTAGTAATACACTGTAGAGGGTTATGTGGGGGTCACTATGCTGTTTGGAGGGTAGTGGGGGGCCATTATACAGTGTGGATGGTTGTATTGGGGCCATCATACTGAGTGGAGGTGTGTGGGGGCCATTATTCTGTATAGAGGGCTGTGTTGCGATCACAGTTGGGGGCATCATACTGTGTTGGGGGTCGCCATACTTTGCCAGTGAAGGGGAGTACAGTCATCATACCGTGTGTGTGGAGGGTACTCTGGAAGAATTCACTGTGGGGATATCATACTTGTGTTTCGGGGGGACACTATAGTTGGCATAATACTTTATGGGGGCAATGAAAGGGTAGTTTAGGGGCTTCAGTAGGAGGAAATTACTTTGTAAGGGCTGCGAAGATGTGAGATATGCTCTTCAGTGACCCTGCTTAATATTAAGTTTTTTACTTGGGGGGCCCAATTAGAACTTTTGCTATGGGGCCCCATGATTTCTATGTTCACCCCTGCTAATAATATTAGGAATGACATAAAGATGGATGAAGCTGCTTCATCTTTAATGGTTACAGGTATCTGGCCCATTGTGACATCACTCGTGTTCCACTCCCCGTGATGTCACAATGAGGTCACCATTGTGATGTCACTGGCTGTGGGGCTATAGTGAGTGACGCTACAGGAAAAGGCTTTGTCTGGAGAGGCTGACTGTGGATTACACAAGACGCGATATTCCTCCAGGCTAAAATGCTGTTTAGATTTCTTCTATTTGTGAGTGTGCTAATAGCATCTGCGGAGGGCGCTCCTATCAACACGCGCCACCATGATTTCAGGGCCTGGATCCCTGCAGGTAAGTGCTGTACCAGATATTCAGCCAATATGGGGTTATTGTTAATTAGTCAGATGATACATTTCATGGAGGATTCTTCATGTGCTACTTGTAATGTTTGGAGTCTTCTCCCATCGTGTATTCCCTATTCCAGGCTCTCAAACACATTGTAAGCTTGAATGGGAATCCACTCTGAGCGAAAAACAAGTCACGTGTCTCTCATCTTCATGTGTGTGACTTCATCAATAGTTTTGGGGGAAATAATTACAAATTTATGGTAATTGTGGAATTTCTCCAGCTAGGAATGGTCCTAGGTCTGAATACAAAAATGAGATGCAAAATATAATGTATATATTAGTAGCTTTAAATATCTTACATGTTCTTGATCTTTTCTTCCACTAGATTACTTTAGTAGGTTTCCCATGCCTGCTGCCATCATCTTCTTCTCTGGATTTTTCTTTGGTGCCATCTGTTCCATCATATATGGGTAAGTCTTATAATGATTTATGGGCTACCCGGGAGTCTGTATAAGAAATATCACATTTTCAGGTCATCACACGATTCAGTAAATGATATAATCTTGTGTGGATGTTTAGTGGCTCATAAACTTGGTCTGACCTGCTGGGAGCACAATGGACTTTTCTGTACAATATTAAAAAAATTGCTCAACAAATTACTGCAGATAAGGATAGATAAAATAGATGAAGAAAAATATATGATTTTATAACAGTGACTTCTGTTTTATCATTTTAAAGATATGTGAAAAAGAATAATTTCTGGAGAGATGTTACAAGACCAGATTCCATGGATGAAGATATAAAGAGTAGGGCTAATCCTAATGGTAAGTACGGCCGTCACCAATCTGACATTAATATCTGTGTACATACAAATACTTCTTAGTGGCTTTTATATTACGTGGACGCAGTCTACATTGTAAAGCTGAATAATTACTCTAATGATATTCTGATTCGTCTCTTTCAATATATGAAATCTATTTAAAAGTAAAAAATGAACTTTTAAAGTATAAATAATCTCTTAACCCGTTCACAACATATGATGTACGCCGAGCTTGAATATTTTCCCGCACGTGACGGCTGATTTAATGTGCGGAGCTCTGCCCGCAGCTGTTAAACTGTTAAATCCCACTGTTAATCTCTCACAGCAGCTTTTAACAATGCAAGGGAGACCGGACATTATATGTGACTCGCCCCCTGGGCCGTGGGGCACTCGGATCCGGGCAATAGGGAGACGATGGGGGTAGTAGTGGCGACCCGGTTCCGTGGCTCAGGGTGGTCAGGCCAATGGTAGTCTGCTACGTTCTGCTGATAATGTCCGACTACGCCACCCGTGGATTTGCGGTCATTAGGTACCGCCGCTGCAAGGCAGACCGCTGGGGCTGATGATGTGTGCAGCTGGGATGGTGTGACTCCCCACGGGAAGAGTGCGGCCCCAGGGCAGTGTAGTGGATGTTGGGAGTGATGGTAGTGAGAGTCCCAGTGCTGATAGTGCTGGAGGAGCAAGGAGCACACAGACAACAGGTTGCAGTCCAGGGTCTTTACTAGAACAGGTAAATTGACCCAGAAACAGTCCCGGCTAGGAGGGGACCTGGATGTCTGAGAGCAACGGGGAAATTGGCCCTGGTCAGGGTGAGGGTGTAGGCCTACCGTGCTTTCTGTCCTCCTTCTGGCTATCTCCTCGTTATAGGGTAACAGCCCACGTTTCCGAGCTTTCCGTGTATTCTCGCCTGTATGGCCTGCGACGTGGGTTCCTTTCTGCTCCCAGCCTTGTACGGCTTTACTGGTCCCTTCTGTTGTGGCAGGGCCTCCAGGCTTCTTAGGCCAAGGAATATACAGTCCCTTGCGGACTGGTTATCTGCTGGAGGATGTGGAATCCTCCCAGCCTCAGACACCAAAGTCTGGTAAAGTAAGTCTTTTATCTGCCAAGACAGGCTCTCTTTGCCTCTTGTCTCTGGCTTGTGGTTCTCCTCCTGCCACACTTCCTCTTAGGTGCAATACGACTGTCTGTCCCTGCTCTGCTCTGGGACAAGTCTCAGTGCTGAGACAGGCCATCAAGTTCTCTCTAACCCTGCCCCCAGTACCAGCTTTCATAGGGGCAGCCAGCTCCCCCTACTGGCCTGAGACAGGAGGCATTGCATGCTAATGTTCCCCTGACTAGAGAACCTCCCCCTTGCTCTCAGACACAGCTTTAATTACACTTGTGGCATCCAGGCCAGGGTGACACATTCCCCCCTAGTAAAATTTAGTACTCCGGGACTAAACAGTAAATAAAGAATAACATGCATAACCATAAAACATTATCAGGAAAGTGACGCACAAATTGAGTTCTTAAGGTCACAGTGTGGTCTGTGACCGGGTGTCCATATCACCAATACAACGGGGAGCCTTAACCAGGTGGGGGTCTGTCCTACCCCAAGTCCTTCACAGTCTTAGTTCATTCCTGGGTTAGGCTCCGAACGCAGTCCATACAAGGTCCTGGTTATAAAAAGTCCATAACCTGTGAGTCCTTAGGGTAACTGCAAGAAACTGAAACACAGAATTACCAAACAAGCATGTAACTTGGCAAACAATTCAACATTTGGCAACAGGGTTATTTACAATCTTAACGCGCTCTATATTTTCCAGCGAGCGGGTATCTGCCCCTTTGTGCTCCTGGTTGATCTACGTAGCCCACTGTCTGGTGGTGGACTGACTTGGCTTTCCCCACTAGCGTTAGGGGTACAGCTACCAGCTGGGTGTACAGGTAGGGCAGGCAGCTGTCTGCGGGTCCTTTGGCTTACCGCAGGCATGGCAGGCTCACTGTCAGCAGAGGGTTGACTCTCCTGGGCTGCTGGTACAGGCTCTTCTGCCTCTGGAACTGCTTGCTCCTCTTCACCTTCCGGCTCTGGTGTTGGTTGTTGCTGTGCCGGTTGCAGGAAATGCAGGACGGGTACCACTATGGCATCATTTATGCGAGTCCAGGACTGAGGGAACTCTCCAAGAACGGTGCTGATCATTTCTTCCTTGTCCTCTGCGGGTTCAAGGTCACTGTGATCCTCTTCTGCACTACGGAGTTGCTCGGGGCATCTTTTGAGGTGGTCTCTGGAGACGGTGTTAGTGGTTTCTCCTCCGTCCTTGGTGATCACGCACACCTTCGGGTTGTCGTGATCAGACTGCAGTACGGTGTAGGGTTCCCTTTCCCACTGGTCGTCCAACTTATGTAGCCTTCTCTTCCGCTTCAGGACTTGCTCACCAGGTTCTAGGGGACCAGCAGGGGCGTGTTGATTGAAGAGTTTTTCTTGCCTCTCTCTCACCTGGGCCAGGCTCTTCTCCACACTCTCCTGTACCTTCTTGTACTGCAGTTGCCTTTCCGTATCCCAGTCCTCATCCAGAGAGGTGTCTTCAGGTATTAGGACTCCCATCTCCAGGTCTACGGGCAGCTTACCTGGTCTAGCTCGCATCAGGTAAGCCGGGGTGCAGTTTGTAGCATTCACCGGGATATTGTTGTATAGGTCTTTCAGGTCCGGCAGTTTTTCTGGCCACAGGCTGCGTTCCTCCAGGGGCAACGTCTTCAGGAGATCAATGACTATATTGTTCATCTTCTCACACATCCCGTTGGTTTGTGGATGGTAAGGCGTTGTCCGAATCTTCTTATAGCCATAGAGGTTGCAGAACTCCTGGAAGATTTCAGCCTCGAACGCTGGACCCTGGTCTGTCAGGACCTGTTCCGGATACCCGTGTGGACGGCAGAAATATTGCTGGAAGGCTCTGGCCGCTGTTTGGGGTGTCAAGTCCTTTACCGGGACCACCACTAGAAAACGGGAATAGTGGTCCACGATTGTCAGGGCATAGATGTATCCAGACAGGCTTGGAGCCAATTTGACGTGGTCCAGAGCTACCAGCTCAAGAGGCTGCGTGGTGACGATGGGCCTCAAGGGTGTCTTCTGGCTGGTGCGGTCCTTCCTCCTTAGGTGACAAGGGCCACAGTCTCTGCACCATTTTTCTACAGCTCCTCTCATGCCGACCCAAAAGAATCTTCCTCTTAGCAGGAACTCCAGTTTCTTCCAACCGAAGTGCCCCGCTCTGTCATGGTAAGCCCCCAGGACCATAGCTGCATCCCGCCTTGGAACCACGACTTGCCAGGTCAGCTCGTGCGTCCGGTGGTTGACAATCCTTCTGCACAACTTGCCTTCATAGAGGAACAGCTTGCTCTTCTCCTTCCATAGCTGCTTGGCTTCCTCTGGGGCATCCGGATCCATGCGGGCGTCTTCCTGGGTCAACAGATCTTTCACCAGGCGGATGGCAGGGTCACTATCTTGGGTCTCGGCCCAGCTGTGGTGAGGTAGGGGATTGATCATCACGGTTGTTAGATCCTCCTCCTTCACGCGGTGGGAGTATTGAGCGGCTCCATACCGGTGAAACGCAGGGAGTTCTACCTCCTCCAGCTCTTCTGGGTCTTCGTCACCTTCAGGTAAGTGAGGCATTCTTGATAGGGCGTCCGCGTTGGCATTGGTTTTGCCTGCCCGGTACTTGATCACGAAGTCATAGTTGGAGAGACGGGCCATCCACCGCTGTTCCAGGGCACCAAGTCTTGCATTGTCTAGGTGTGTTAACGGGTTGTTGTCCGTGTACACCGTGAACTTTGCGGAGGCCAGGTAATGCTTGAAGCGTTCCGTCACGGCCCACACCACCGCCAAGAATTCTAGCTTGAAGGAGCTGTAATTCTCCGGGTTCCTCTCGGTGGGCCTCAGCTTCCGGCTGGCGTATGCGATCACCCGTTCTCTGCCCTGTTGGTTTTGGGACAGTACGGCTCCCAGTCCCACATTACTGACGTCTGTGTGAAGGATAAAAGGCTGGCCATAATCAAGGTAGGCCAGGATCTCATCCCCCGTGAGGGCCATCTTTAGCTGGCGGAAGGACTCCTCTTCCGGTTTATCCCACTTAAAGGGTGGCTTTTGACTTCGGGACTTAGACTGTCCAATCAGGAGGTCCTGCATAGGAGCTGCCATCTTAGTGAACCTGGGGATGAACCTTCAGTAGTAGCCTACCAACCCGAGAAACTGTCTCACCTCTTTGATGTTCGAGGGGCTTGGCCAGCTCTTGATTGCCGTGACCTTGTCAGGGTCGGGGGCCACTCCTTCCGTGCTTACCACGTGCCCTAGGTACTGGACCTTTGGTTTCAACAGGTGACACTTCGATGGTTTCACCTTCAGGCCATAGCCTGCCAGGGTTTCGAACACCTCGGCCAGGTGCTTTAGGTGGTCCTCGTAGGTCTTCGAATAGACGATCACGTCGTCCAGGTAAAGGAGGACCGTCTCGAAGTTTCGGTGCCCTAGACAGCATTCCATCAGCTGCTGGAAGGTCCCTGGTGCGTTGCAGAGCCCGAAAGGCATACAGTTGAATTCGCTCAGTCCCATCGGGGTGGTGAAGGCGGTCTTCTCCTTGTCAGCCTCTGCCACAGGAACCTGCCAGTACCCGCTAGTAAGGTCCAAAGTAGAAAAGAAGTTAGCTGATTTTAGTGCGGCTAAAGACTCTTCTATTCTAGGCAGCGGATATGCGTCTTTGTGGGTGATACGGTTGATTTGTCTATAGTCGACGCACATTCTCATGGTGCCGTCTTTCTTTTTCACCAGAACCAAGGGGGCTGCCCAGGGGCTACAGCTGTCTCTAATGACCCCAGCTTCTTTCATTTCTCTTAGCATGCACTTGGCGTTCTGATAATGTGCAGGGGGTACAGGCCTGTGTCTCTCTTTTATTGGTGGGTGGCTCCCTGTGGGGATGTGGTGTTCTATCCCCTTTACTCTGCCGAAGTCTAGCGGGTGCTTACTAAAGACTCTCTCGTACTCCTGTACCACCCGGTAGACTCCTTGTTTTTGGTGCAGGGGAGTGGAGTCAGCACCCACATGGAGTTTCTGGCACCAGTCCTCCTTTTGTTTCTGGGAGCCATTACCCTTCGCCTGAGGAGATGGAGGCAAGGGTTCCACGGCCCTGATAGCTTTGTGTTCGACAACAAACAGTTTGGCGAGTGTAGCGTACCTGGGTAAGTGTACCTCCCTCTCCCCAATGTTGAGGATACGGACGGGCACCCTCCCATGACGGACATCAACCACCCCCCGGGCTGTCAAAATGGTGGGCCTGCTGTCTGAGTACACGGGTTCTACCATGGCTTGGTAGTCTCTACCTCTCAACCCGATTGCAGTCCGACACCAGATCATCATTTCACATGGGGGGAAGGAAATGGGGAATGGGTCACTCAGTCTTACGCTACCGATCTCACCACCAGACAGTTCTACCTGCTGCCGTCTCATCAGGGCTTTTATCTCCTTGTTGAGGACTCTCTGTTGGCTGGAACTAGCATTCACCGCCACCTGTTGTAAGATTACAATTACCTCTGAAAGACAATTTTCAATCACGTTAGTACCCACAGCTATTTTAGGGTGACTTTCACGACGGTCAATGTCCACAATAATTACTCCCTGTGCCGGCAATTCAACTTTACCAATTTTAATGGTCATCTCCTTGAACCCCATCTGTGGCACGGGTAAGCCATTACTGGCGATGATGCTCAAGTTACTGTCTGGATACCGTGTGATATCAGCATCAGTCCAATACTGCTTAAAAAGTAAATAAGGGATAGTGGTTACTTGCGACCCAGTATCCAGCAAGGCGCTCATGAGGATACCGTCCAGCACCATGGGTAAAACCGGGCGCCCCCCAACGTACTTATCACGCCAATTATAAGGGCCTGGTGATCTTATGCCTGGGGGTTGGCCCTCTGTCCCAGGTTGGACCCGTTTAAATTACAGTACCTGGAAATGTGTCCGGGCTGGTTGCATCGACGGCAAATGGGCTGTCCATCCTCTGCGTAGCGGTCTGTGGGCCTCCCTCTGAACGACGGGATCCTCCTCTGTCGACGCCATGGGACATGCTCCGGACTTGAAGCCAGCTCGATGGGTCTTGACGGGTCCACTTGCAATGCCTGGACGGTCCTGGTCAACGCCGTGACGCTCCTGGTCAGCTCCTGGACTTGGTGGTGCAGGTCTTTCGGCGGGCTTGGTTCAGGGCCTGTGCATCAGCCCCCACGGGGTCCATAGAGGAGGGCGCCGCCTCCTGGTGGTAGGTGATAGCAGGGCGCCGGGGGTTTATAGCGCCACTGGTTGCAGATTCACGGAGCACCCTTATTGCCCTGTCCTTAAATTGGGAAAAGGTCAGGTCGGGGTTCTGAAAGAACATGAGGCGCAGCTGGGCCCTGTGGGCGCTAGACAGCAGACCTTCTATGAATTGTTCTGTTAGCAGTTTATCCGTTTCCTGCACACTGCCAGGGTCAGTTTGTTGGATAGCCCTCAAGGCTTCCTGCAGATTTAGAGCATAGTCTCTGATGCTGTCCTGTGCCCGCTGCTTACATCCATAGAACCTCATTTTAATCTCAGCGGAGGTACGTGTGTCAAAGGTACCCCGCAGCCGGGCCAGAATACCCTTCACAGTCCTTCTCTCCTCAGTGGGCCATGATTTTACCTCCCTTTGGGCTGCGCCAGTTAACTGCCCTGTTAGTATGCTGACCTTCTGTTCCTCTGTCAGGGGGTAGACTTGGAACAAACTGTACAGCCTTTCCTTAAAGTCAGTTAGGGCATGGGGCTCCCCTGAGTACTTGGGCAGCCAGGCCGCTCCAGGGATGTAGGGCAGGGAAAAGGGCATCACCGCTGCTGCAGCTGCGTTGGTGGTAGTGGGCGCCTCTGTATCCGACATCTTCCTCCCCCCTAGTTAAGCGTGGCCTACCTTCCGACGATCCTCTTCTGTAGGCCGCGGCTCCGCTGCTGCTGCTATGGACGAGGACCTGGCGTCGCATCCTGATGACGTCAGCGTCGCTCTCTCTCCCTTCCAGGACCTTGCGCAGCGTCGGTGCGTGGGGCGGAGCTTCGGATCTCGCGCGGTTTTGACGTCCACGCCCCTCTTCTTCCCGCGCGGCGTCCTGAAGATGGCGTCCGATGGCGGGAAGCAGCTGCGGATGGCGGGAAGACGGCAGAAGACGGCGGGAAACGGTCCAAAATGGCGTCTGATGGCGGGAAACTTCGCCACAGGTAAGTTACAAAAGTCTTTTTCAGGCACGCAGTACCCGGTGGTTGCGGGCACGAAATCCTGCCGACTACGCCAAAGCTGACTCGCTCCCTGGGCCGTGGGGCACTCGGATCCGGGCAATAGGGAGACGATGGGGGTAGTAGTGGCGACCCGGTTCCGTGGCTCAGGGTGGTCAGGCCAATGGTAGTCTGCTACGTTCTGCTGATAATGTCCGACTACGCCACCCGTGGATTTGCGGTCATTAGGTACCGCCGCTGCAAGGCAGACCGCTGGGGCTGATGATGTGTGCAGCTGGGATGGTGTGACTCCCCACGGGAAGAGTGCGGCCCCAGGGCAGTGTAGTGGATGTTGGGAGTGATGGTAGTGAGAGTCCCAGTGCTGATAGTGCTGGAGGAGCAAGGAGCACACAGACAACAGGTTGCAGTCCAGGGTCTTTACTAGAACAGGTAAATTGACCCAGAAACAGTCCCGGCTAGGAGGGGACCTGGATGTCTGAGAGCAACGGGGAAATTGGCCCTGGTCAGGGTGAGGGTGTAGGCCTACCGTGCTTTCTGTGCTCCTTCTGGCTATCTCCTCGTTATAGGGTAACAGCCCACGTTTCCGAGCTTTCCGTGTATTCTCGCCTGTATGGCCTGCAACGTGGGTTCCTTTCTGCTCCCAGCCTTGTACGGCTTTGCTGGTCCCTTCTGTTGTGGCAGGGCCTCCAGGCTTCTTAGGCCAAGGAATATACAGTCCCTTGCGGACTGGTTATCTGCTGGAGGATGTGGAATCCTCCCAGCCTCAGACACCAAAGTCTGGTAAAGTAAGTCTTTTATCTGCCAAGACAGGCTCTTTTCGCCTCTTGTCTCTGGCTTGTGGCTCTCCTCCTGCCACACTTCCTCTTAGGTGCAATACGACTGTCTGTCCCTGCTCTGCTCTGGGACAAGTCTCAGTGCTGAGACAGGCCATCAAGTTCTCTCTAACCCTGCCCCCAGTACCAGCTTTTATAGGGGCAGCCAGCTCCCCCTACTGGCCTGAGACAGGAGGCATTGCATGCTAATGTTCCCCTGACTAGAGAACCTCCCCCTTGCTCTCAGACACAGCTTTAATTACACTTGTGGCATCCAGGCCAGGGTGACACATATGCGCCCATCGTCACGCTCATGATGTGATCGTGGAGCGCCAATTGCTTGTCATGACAGCCGGCTGTGTCTGTCATTACGATCCTCCCGTGAAAGCCAGCCGTGGCTGGCATTGATAGTGGACAGTGATTTTTACTATACATAGCATTGCTGATGATCGGATGATCGCAGCTTCAACAAATACAGTAAAAAAAAAAAGCACGAAAGTTCAAATCACCCCCTATTGCCCTATTAAAAATAAAGCAATATACACATATTTGATATTGCTGCAATTGTAAAAGTCCAATCTATCACAATACAAAGTAAATTAATCCGATCAGTATATGGCGTAATGAGAAAAAAATCAAAATGACAAAATTACATTTTTTTGGCCACCACAACATTGCAATAAAATGCAATAAAAGGCGATCAAAACATCATATCTATCCCAAAACTGTATCAGTAAAACCATCAGCTCAGATCGCTAAAAGTCCTCACCTGGCCCCATATCCTGAAAAATGAAAATGTCATGGGTCTCGGGAAAATGGTGACAAAAGTATTTTTTATTTTAGTTTCCATTTTTTTTTACCACTTAAAGGGGTTGTGCCTGGAACAAAGTTAATTTTAATCAACATTTTAATCAATAGATCTTTGAATAATAATAATTTCCACAATTGGATGGGATGAAAAAAAATGTTTCTGTGCTGAGATAATCTTATAAATGTTCCCCTGCTGTGTACTGTGTAATGACTGTGTCTGACTGTGCAGGAACATGGTCTGATCATACCACATCTCCTGGGCAGGGGAGGAAACATGAGCATACAGACAGAACAGCCGGGGATCACAGCTGATTCTTTCTTTGAGGTAAAACATTGCTTAAAAAGAAGTAATTAAATATTTTTCCTAATAAAAAAAATCAGCTGCGATCCCCTGCTGTAATGTCTGTATACTCTTTTGCTTTCTCCCCTGCCCAGGAGCTGTGGTATGATCAGACTGTGTTCCTGTATGGTCAGACACAGCCAGTACACAGTACACAGCAGGGGCACATTTATAAGATTATCTCAGCACAGGGACATTTTTTTTAACACATCCAATTGTGGAAATGATTATTATTCCAAGATCTATTGATTGAAATGTACTTTGATCGTGGGAAAACCCCTTTAAGTAAAAAAAAAACAAACAAACTATACATGTTTGGTATCTGCGTAATTGTACTGAACTAGAGAATCATATTGCCAGATCTCTTTTACCATAAACTAAATATGGTAAATAAAAAAAAAAAAAAAAAAAAACAATTGTGGAATTGCACTATTTTTGCAATTTCAACACACTTGGAATGTTTTTCTTGTTTTCCAGTATAGTATCTGGTAGAATGAATGCTGCCATTCAAAAGTACAATTCATTCTGCAGAAAACAAGCCCTCATGCGGCTATACTGATGGAAAAATAAAAAAGTTATAACTAAGGAGAGGGAAAACAAACAAACAGAAAATCACCATGTCTTGAAGGGGTTAATAGATATAGCAAGTGAATGTACCGTAGACATAGAGGAAACAATCTAGAAGAAACAAATAGAAGTTTTTCCTTTTGAAATGCTGATTTCACTGTTCTGTGTTACAGGAGAACATGAGGATGAAACAACCATTATAAATGATGAAGCTCCTCATGGACCCATGGCTGAAGAGAGCGATGTCCACACAGACACCAACATCTCTAGTGGCCCCCACTATGTCATAATCAATATGGACCCATATGAGGATGTGATCGTCTCCTCTGACGGTAAGTTCTTGGGCTTTCATAACAAACGTTTAATAGAAAAACTTCTTTATAAAAAAAAGCTCTAAAAGAAGAAAGTTGATCTTTCTATTTTCATTACTTTATTATAGAATGTAAAGGTTATAAACCTGTATAATATTAATATTCTTTAACAAATATATAGAAACTTTAATTTTATTAATGCTAATTTCAATGTTCAACATTACAGGAGAAGAGAGTGAAATAAATACTGTAAATGACGATGTTCCTCATGGACCCATGGCCGAAAACAGAGATGTCCTGGAAAACACCAACATCTCTACGCCTGGACCCGGTTACATAGTCATCAGTATGGACCCATATGAGGATGTGATCGTCTCCTCTGACAGTAAGCTCATTTTTTCTTTGTGGATTAGTACCATGAATATCATCTCTTCTTCTAATTTACATAACATGCATAAATTAAAATCTACTATTAAAAGCAATTTATTATTGAATTTCAGTTAAAGCAATTTCCCAGTATTTTCCGGCTCTCCGACCCCAGATTGACAGTAGAATCAATGTCCATTAATGAACACCTAATCTTATAACCACTGTATTTTTCAGAACAAGAGGACAGAGAACAGATTCCACCTCCTCCTCTGAATCCTTCTCCGTCTACTACTCTGCCTCCTCAAAATTTTGATAAAGATCTTGACCTGGACAAAGACATTGAGAAAACTAACCTCCTCATGAAGATTGTCTTTCAGGAACTTCTGGCTTATGCCAGCAAAAACCAAATGTAAGTTCTTAGGGCTTATGTGCATGTTTTGTGATATATGTTATATTTTAGTATTAACAGGCAGTAGGCTTAATAATTAGAAATTGGGCATTACCGACCTAAACGTCGAAAGCATTATATTTCTTTATACAAGTTAAATCATCAGTCTGTGAGCCAAGACTTGCTGGACTACATGAGAATGGGTGTTATTCTTGAATCACAAATATGATACAATATAAATTATCCTTAATAAATCACAATATACAGTATAAAAAATGGCTGATCACATGACTAACAAATTAAACACACGAAGTAGAGTGGGTGGTAATGGCAAAAACAATAAAATGAATATTTAATCATGATCACATTATGCATATACAGCAATACTGGCTTAAAATGCAAATGTAATCACAGGAGCTGATAGCACGATAAAAAGTGCTCAATATCAATGTCAGTGCCAAGTACGTTTAGACATGCTGTAGTACCAACCCTGACAGTCGTTTCACCATCACAGCTTTTTCATGGAGTTAAAGGAAACGGGGTGGAGTGCTGTAAATGGCTGTATATGTATCTATCATATGTACCATGAAGGAGGGATTGCTAGTAAGAGATAATCTAATCCTACAAGATCAAAAAAAATAATAGGCAGGGTACTATTCCTATCACAGCAATGATAATGTGTAGAACATACCTGAACATAGACATTAAATAATGGCCACTATATATTACATAGTAGTGTATTATAATCTAGAAATAATGGATGATATGTAAACTTCTTCTGTTGCCAAACTCATTATAATCTGTTGCCATGTACATATATTAATCATTACTCTTTTGCTGATTTTGTAACATATATTTTCCAGGTGAGTCAGAGCGGGGTCTCGCTGTGTTCCCACAATGAATATGGGATCCAGCTGGAGATGACAACTGTACATCAACACAAAGATGCAGATTCCAGGCTTGGTTTCTGTTCTCTTCATTGGATATGACATTTACTGGACTTTCTGCAGCTAGACGAACTCACAGAGTATGTGAGATACCTACTGCATCATGAGGCAGATTCCGGGCTCGGTCTCTGTTCTCTTTAATGAATACGACATTTACTGGACTTTCCGCAGCTAGATGCACTCACAGAACAAGTGAGTTTCCTTCTGCATCATAAGACAGATTCCGGGATCGGTCTCTGAACTCAACCACTGGATACGACATTTACTGGACTTTCTGCAGCTAGATGCACTCACAGATAAAGTGAGATACCTACTGCACACGAGACAGATTCCGAACTCGGTCTCTGATCTCCACCACTGGATACGACAGTTACTGGACTTTCCGCAGCTAGATTCACTCACAGATAAAGTGAGATACCTACTGCACATGAGACAGATTCCGGACTTGGTCTCTGTTCTCATCAGTGGATAAAACATTTGATAGACTTTCTGCAGCTAGATATAATCACAAATCGAGTGACTTACCTGCTGCACCATGAGACAGATTCCGGGCTCGGTCTCGGCTCTCATCAATGAACATCTGCAGCCTAAGGGAAGGGCAGTCCTTCAGCCAAGGTTCCCTAGAGGTTTCATCCACTAGGGGTTTTTCCTCTCCTGAGTGCTGAAGGTTGACTCTTCGTGAGTCAAAGTCCCTTTGTCATCATTATCATCGGGGCACATTTTAGGGCTATTGCCCTGACTTCTAACGGGAGCTTCTACATAACCCACCTTGAATGAAGTTAATAAAGAAGTCAATCAATAATATGTGACAGTGTAATGGCGCTTTAATTGAACTTTACAATACCGCAGAATATACATATCACTGTGAGGAGGGAATATTTTATACTTTATGAATTCAATAAACACATGGTGACTTATATACATGTTTTCTATCAAACTAATTTGCCACAAATGTAATGTTCCTCATTAATCATGCACATCTTCTTTGACCTGGTTTAGAGGTCTGGGTCCTCTGGTTCGACCAGGACTTTAACGCCACTGCACACTATACCGTCATGGCACACATAATGACATCAGAACGTTGCGACGTGCGTCACCCAAGCTTTAGTTATTGCCTCTGGGGATGCACATCAGTGGCAACGTGCTCAACGATGGCATGGTTCACAAAAATGTCAGAGGCCTGGTTGAGCTGGAAGTTTCAATGCAGGGTGAAGAAGACAGAAGATGCTTTAAACCAGCAAGGCCAGTTTTAGACAAAGTGGGGCTCTGGGCACAAGTTTAAAGTGTGTCCTAAATGCTAACATATTATCAAGCATTTAGGTTGCATTTGTGGCGCCCCTGAGGGTTCGGTCGCCACAGAAGTACTGCATCTTACCCAGAGGTGTGGTATCTCACTCTCAGGTAAGGAAGGAGTACAGCTCAGGACCCTAACACCTGCATTCATTACACCACATTTCCGGGGGACAGGGCGAGATTGCTCCTACGGGAGAGCACAGTCCCTGGTCCCTGGCTGGAGTCGGGGGGACCACCTAGAGAGGGGGAACCATGTAGTGGATGGGGTGGAGGAAGTAGATCCTGGGAGCACTTGAAAGGAAGCTGTATAAAATAGAGACACCATCTTAGTTCAGTCAGTTAGTTCAGTCAGAGGAGGAAGGTGACGGGAGCAGAGGCTCTGTATGAGCTCTGCTCCAAAGGTAGGCCTAGCCTGTGAGGCCCAGGACTGAAGGAGAGAAGAGAGGAGTGGGAGCAGGAAGGCTCCAGGAACCGAAGGAACCCTAGCGGTACGGGCCGTGCAGAAGGCCACCCGTACGCCCGCTCCTACCAGGAGGTAGAGGGGTCAGGCCAGATAAGGGGAACAGGTCCCTCAACTAGTGGAGAACTGCAAGGCTCAACTAGAAACCGGAGGCTGCAGCACTTTATGTACCGTTAGCCAAAAGTCCACACCAGTCTCACTAAGAAGGTAGCCACATAGGACCCAGGGGACAGAACAGACGTCGCCAAAGGGGACCAGATTAGAGTATCTGGGTGTGAAGTGCATGGAGAGGGCCAGAGGAAGGACATACAGAAGGGGGTCCTGCTAAGTACTCCGGAGCTACGTGGGGGTGGACTGAGCCCCTCACTGAGTGAACACAGGACGACGTGGGAAGTCGTGATCTGCAGTGATGACTTGGAATGAAACAACTGTGAGTAAAGGACCTGAGACTGCATCCCACTGACTCCGTGTTTATTACTGACTCCCTGCACAACAACCACCATCATCCACCCACACTGCCCTGAAGCTACACTCTTCCTGTGGGGAGTTATACCACCCTTGCTGCCAAACCATCAGCTTCAGAGGACTGTTCCGCAGCTGCGGCCCCTATTAGACGCACTCCACAGGTGGCGTAGTCGGACATTATACAAACCCATATACAATTCCCCTTGGATTGACCGCCCTGGGTCACGGACCGGGTCACCGCCACAGTGACTACAACCCCCAGCATATACCGGCCCGGCTCCGGGTACCCCACGGCCCAGGGGGCGCGTCAAGTTTGGCGTAGTCGGCAGGATATGAGCCCACCCATTAATACCGTGTATCGCGTGCCTAAAGACTGTGTTTTCTACTAAATGTGGCGCCCGCCCCAGAAGAACGGGCGCCATTATGTGCGTGCTAAAAGATGACCATAAACCACCTCGCATCGTGGGCCAGGTCCCAGAAAGGCACCAGAAGCGGAGCCCGCCCCAAACAGTAGTGGTCATGTATGCAAGTGTGTCCATCAAGGTGGGGTGGCTGACCCTGAAAGTGACCGACAGCAGATTGCCTTGGGACCGCAACAAACTGCCGTGGGAGTGCCCCCAAAAGGGGAGAGGAGAAAAGAAAACTGGGATACAGGGCGTGGTCTGGATCAGTCTAGACAGAGCGCACCCAGTAGGGAAGATGGAGGACGGCAGCACCAGAGCCCCAGTCAGCAGCCTGCTGCAGTCCGCAGCACCCTACACCCTGGAGGAGCTAGTGGCTAAGCTGCCCCAGGAGGACTCGGAGTTCCTCCGCTCTGGAATGGAAGACCTGGGCCGGAGGATGGAGAGGGCCCAGTGAGACGCCATCACCGGGTGGAGGCGGGAGATGGAACAGCGGATGGCGAACCGGCAGCCGACGACGCTACCAAGCACCGGCGGTGCACCAGCCTTGACTGATCCCGACCAGCGTCAGGAGGTGACACGTGATGCAGGAGCGGCCGCAGGAGCAGGTAGGAGGAGTCTCCCTGTCCTGGGCGCTGCCAGGGTCGACCTGCTCCTGGGCCCTCTGGTGGAGCCGCTGACCCCGGGCGCTACCAACACCAGCCCGCTCCTGACCCCGCAGCAAGGCCCACAACCAAGTCCTCCGACCTTGGGCGCTACCAGTGGCGACCCGCTTCTAGCCCCACAGCCAAGCCCTCCGACCCCGGGCGCCACCAGGGGCGGCCCGCTCCTGATCCCGCCGCAAGCCCCACAAGTCCCGGGCGCGCCCGCCCTGCACACCCCGCGGACCCCGACACCACTACCTCCGGGCACTAGCGATGCCGGTCAGCTTCTGGGTCCCCTGCAGGAGCCGTCTCCCCCGACCGCCGAATGGGTGTATCGACGCGGGTGGGACTGGTCCGCGGAGGTAGAGGACCAGAGGCCCCCGCTCCTGCCCACTCCGCAGCCCGCTACCGTCTTCCAGTTGCCGAAAGACGAGGCCCAGTTTGAGTGGGACCACTCTGGGGAAGACCTGATGAGGTTTACCCAGGAGTCAAGGGCAGCGGCGGCTCGTAGGAAGGAGTTCTGCCACCAACAGCTGGTCCAGTTAGAAAAGTAGCGCAACTTACGGCGTGTGTGGTGGGAGAAATTAGAGGACCAGAACATGGAGGTAAAGACCCGGGCCCGCAGGGCCAACAAAGCCACCCACGGTCCTAGGGAAGAAGGGACCATAGTAAAATTCAACTTAGAGGCTGGATGGGGGTTCATTCGGGACCCGCACACAGACGATGACTTGTTTGTTAACAGGAGGGACGTGGAATTTCACCTAAAAGTGGGTCACCCTGATTGGGACCTCTACCCCGGAGACACAGTGACTTACACCCGTCACCGAGGAGTAAGGGGCTGGTATGCCCTCGATGTCCACAAGATGGAGGAAGAGAGCGACTTCTACCTCTGCGAAGCTGAAGACCCGGCTGGGTCAGCTTATTGTGAACAAGAGCCTCCCCAGAGGGAGCACTCCTATTAAAGACTGCAAGTAGTCACCCGTACCCATGCAGAATGGACACTGCAAGTTAAAGTTTGATTGAACATTTAACCCGTCTACTTAGTTACCGAGAACGGGTCCAAAAACTGACCGGCTGAGGACTGGGAGCAGACACTTCCTGTAAATAGTTGCACCTTTTGAGGTGCCCCCTATTGGTTTTATATTTTCAGAATCGAGACCACTGAACAAAAACTCTTTGGAGGTGGCTGAAGACGTGGTCCAAAACTTGGATCATCTATGCCCTGCAGCCACCCCAGAGCCTCCGTGGAGGGTTTTGAACGGGTCCCTCAAATTGCACCTTGTCAAGGAAAAATGGACACCTGGTTGCAGATTATGCTGTGACCTGATAGAATGTGTATAAGAGAAAATGTTTTATATGCAAAAGAAGTGTTTGTATATGTGAAAAAGTTTTATAATGTTTTTATAAGTGTAAAGAGAAATGTTCTTTAAAAGGTCTCATAATGTTTTGATAAAGAAACGAAACCAGTAACGTTAAAAGAAGTGTACCTCCCATAAAGGGAAGAAATGTGGTTTATGCTCTTATATGCGGTGCATCCTAAAAGTTTTTGCATGTCTTTAAAATTCTTTTTACACTGTTCCAGCCCGCAGACGTGCTGTGTTTTACCAGGGGGTGGTGTGGCGCCCCTGAGGGTTCGGTCGCCACAGGGGTACTGCATCTCACCCAGAGGTGTGGTATCTCACTCTCAGGTAAGGAAGGAGTACAGCTCAGGACCCTAACACCTGCATTCATTACACCACATTTCCGGGGGACAGGGCGAGATTGCTCCTATGGGAGAGCACAGTCTCTGGTCCCTGGCTGGAGTGGGGGGAACCACCTAGAGAGGGGGAACCATGTAGTGGGTGTGGGTGGAGGAAGTAGATCCTGGGAGCACTTGAAAGGAAGCTGTATAAAATAGAGACACCATCTTAGTTCAGTCAGTTAGTTCAGTCAGAGGAAGAAGGTGACGGGAGAAGAGGCTCTGTATGAGCTCAGCTCCAGAGGCGGGCCTAGCCTGTGAGGCCCAGGACTGAAGGATAGAAGAGAGGAGTGGGAGCAGGAAGGCTCCAGGAACCGAAGGAGGTAGAGGGGTCAGGCCAGATAAGGGGAACCGGTCCCCTTAACTAGTGGAGAACTACAAGGCTCAACTAGAAACCGGAGGCTGCAGCACTTTATGTACCATTAGCCAAAAGTCCACACCAGTCTCACTAGGAAGGTAGCCACATAGGACCCAGGGGACAGAACAGACGTCGCCCGCCAAGGCCCGAGGGCAACGGATTGGAGTCACTAGGTGTGAAGTGCAGGGAGAGGGCCAGAGGAAGGACATACAGAAGGGGGTCCTGCTAAGTACTCCGGAGCTACCTGGGGGTGGACTGAGCCCCTCACTGAGTAAACACAGGACGATGTGGGAAGTCGTGATCTGCAGTGATGACTTGGAATGAAACAACTGTGAGTAAAGGACCTGAGACTGCATCCCACTGACTCCGTGTTTATTACTGACTCCCTGCAGAACAACCACCATCATCCACCCACACTGCCCTGAAGCTACACTCTTCCTGTGGGAGTTATACCACCCTTGCTGCCAAACCTTTCGCTTCAGAGGACTGCTCCGCAGCGGCGGCCCCTATTATCCGCACTCCACAGGTGGTGTAGTCGGACATTATACAAACCCATATACAATTCCCCATGGATTGACCGCCCTGGGTCACGGACCGGGTCACCGCCACAGTGACTACAACCCCCAGCATCTACCGGCCCGGCTCCCGGTACCCCACGGCTCAGGGGGCGTGTCACATTTACATGTGCTGAGTTTAGGCCATTAAATGAGCGTGATCGAGAATATTGAAGTCGTTCAGTGCTTGTTTCCTGGCCTTTTTACACTGGTTGAGGGAGAATGATGGGCACAGAACGATCGCTAGAAGATCAATCTGTCCCTATAAAGTATCGTATTATCAGCAGCACATCTGCAGGTCACATTGGGCGATGTGCTGCAGAAAACAATGATTTTTGTTCCATCATAAACAATCCAATCACCCTATAAATGAGTAGCTTGAGTTTGCTTGTTCGTTGGGCGATACCCCATCTTGACTGAAAAAAACAGAAATGTAGAAATTTTTGCGAATTTATTTAAAAAGAAAAACTGAAATATCACATGGTCATAAGTATTCAGACCCTTTGCTCAGTATTGAGTAGAAGCACCCTTTTGAGCTAGTACAGCCATGAGTCTTCTTGGGAATGATGCAACAAGTTTTCCACACCTGGATTTGGGCATCCTCTGCCATTCTTCCTTGCAGATCCTCTCTAGTTCTGTCAGGTTGGATGTGAACGTTGGCGGACAGCCATTTTCATGTCTCTCCAGAGATCCTCAGTTGGGTTTAGGTCAGGGCTCTGCCTGGGCCAGTCAAGAATGGTCACAGAATTGTTCTGAAGCCACTCCTTAGTTATTTTAGCTGTGTGCATAAGGTCATTGTCTTGTTGGAAGGTGAACCTTCGGCCAAGTCTGAGGTCCAGAGAACTCTGGAAGAGGTTTTCATCCAGGATATCTCTGTAGTTGGCTGTTTCCTTCAATTGCAACCAGTCGCCCTGTCCCTGCAGCTGAAAAACACCCCCATAGCATGATGCTGCCATCACCATGTTTCACTGTTAGGATTGTATTGGGCAGGTGATGAGCAGTGCCTGGTTTTCTGCACACATATTGCTTAGAATTATCGCCAAAAAGGTCTATCTTCATCTCATCAGAATAGAGAATCTTATTTCTCTTAGTCTGGGAGTCCTTCATGTATTTTTAAACAAGCTCTATGCGGGCTTTCATATATCTTGCACTGAGGAGAGGCCACCCTGCCATAAAGGCCCGACTGGTGGAGGGCTGCACTGATAGTTTACTTTGTGGACCTTTCTCCCATCTCCGTACTGCATCACTGGAGCTCAGCCACAGTGATCTTGGGGTTCTTCTTTACCTCTCTCACCAAGGCTCTTCACCCACAATTGCTCAGTTTGGCTGGATGGCCAGGTCAAGGAAGACTTCTGGTGGTCCCAAACTTCTTCCATTTAAGGATTATGGAGGCCACTGTGCTCTTAGGAACCTTGATAAATGCAGTAATTCTTTTGTAACTGACGCGCCCCCTGTGCCGTGGGGTACCCGGTGCTGGGCCGGAAGATGCTGGGGGAATGTCACAGTGGCGGTGACCCGGTCCGTGACCCAGGGCGGTCAATAAAAGGGGTTATGTATAGGGGATTTATAGAGTTTTTACAGAGTTTGTGATGCCACCTGTGGAATGCGGCCAAAGGGAGCCGCCGCTGCGGAGCAGTCTTCTGAAGCTGATATTATTGCAGCAGGGATGGTGTGGCTCTCCACAGGAAGAGCTAGCTCCAGGGCAGTGTAGATATTGCAGGTTGTGCTGAACGTTGTAGTGGAGGGGTTGATGGCGCAGCAAGAAACTCAGAGATAAGTAAGTGCAGTCCCATGGTCTTTACTCACAGTTGTTGCAGTCCAGATTACAGGGATTCATGTAACTGCCCTCTTCGTCCTTTGTTTACTGAGGGAGGGGCTCGGTCTACCCCCAGGTAGCTCCGGAGTACTTAGCAGGACCCCCTTCTGTGTCCTCTCTCTGGCCTTTTCCCTGCACCTCACACCCGATATCTCCAATCCGGTACCCTCGTACCTTGGCGGGCGACGTCTGTTCCGTCCCCTGGGTCCTATGTGGCTACCTTTTCGGTGAGACTGGCGTGGACTTGTGGCTACAGGAATTAAAGTACTGCAGCCTCCGGTTTCTAGATGAGACGTGCAGTCTTCTGCTAGTTGAGGGACCGGTTCCCTTTTGGTGGCCTGTCCCCTCCACCGCCTGGCAGATACGGGCGTACGGGTGGCCTTCTGCACGGCCCGTACCCCTGGGGTCCTTTCTGGTCCTGGAGCCTTTCTTCTGCTCCCTCTCCTCTCTTCTCTCCTTCTCTTCAGACTTGGGCCTCACTGGCTAGGCCCACCTCTGGAGCAGAGCGCCTGCAGAGCCTCTGCTCCCCTCACTTTCCTCCTCTTACTGGCCTGTCTTTCTAAGATGGCTTCCCAATTTATACCTCCTTCTCCTGTGCTCACCTGAGCTACTTCCTCCACCCACACCCACTACATGGTTTCCCCTCTCTAGGTTCCCCTCCACTCCAGCCAGGGACCAGGGACTGTGCTCTCCCTTAGGAGCAATCTCGCCCTGACCTGTTGAAGTGGACGTGTTGGATGCAGGTGTTAGGGTCCTGAGCTGTACTCCTTCCTTACTTGAGAGTGAGATGCCACATCTCTGGCTGAGATGCAACACCTCTGTGGCGACCGAACCCTCAGGGGCGCCACATAACCTTGGCCAGATCTGTGCCTTGCCACAATTCTGTCTCTGAGCTCATTGGGCAGTTCCTTTGAGCTCATGATTCTCATTTGGTCTGATATGCATTGTGAGCTGTGAGGTCTTATATAGACAGGTGTGTGCCTTTCCAAATCAAGTTCTAACAGTTTAATTAAACACAGCTGGACTCCAATGAAGGAGTAGAACCATCTCAAGGAGAATCACAAGGAAATGGACAGCATGTGATTTAAATATGAGTGTCTGAGCAAAGGGTCTGAATACTTATGACCATGTGATGTTTCAGTTTTTCTTTTTTAATAAATTTGCAAAAAATTCTACTTTTCTATTTTTTTCAGTCAAGATGGGGTGCAGAGTGTTCTTTAATGAGAAAAAAAATTAACTTTTTAGAATTTTCCAAATGGCTGCAATGAAACAAAGAGTGAAAAATTTAAAGGGGTCTGAATACTTTCCGTGTATTGTGTGGAAGATGGAAAAAGAGAATGTACAACCTTTTATCCCCTGTTTACCAGTTTGTCCGTATATAAAATGGACATTGATAATAAGGACTGATCTGGCTTATTGAATGAAATGGTAGCGGAACTGCACTAAGTGCAATGGAACACAAAATTTCCTGTAGCTGGCAGAAAATGGCAGACAGCTCATACGACCGCTCAGCAACTGTCACAAATAACACAAGCAAAGGAGACAGGAAGTGTTGTGCTTCAGAAGCATCCAGCAACTTGAGGGGTTAACACAGTCACAGGAGACAGGGAGTGTTTTAACAGAGCCCCAGGGGGATTGTGGTGAACTTGTTAATGTAGTCTGGCTGAAGCCGAAGAGAAAGGTGGTGGTGTGTTAGACCGAGACCCTCCCTTCTGGATCTGACAGAAGGCAACTGAACAAGATTCAGATCAGGAGAGAAACTAAACACTGGTCAGATAAACTCCCTCAACTAACCCTGCAGAGTATTATTGGGCAGGAAGATAAGGATGGAAGGAATTGTGTCACAGGGATCATCTCCCCCCTCAAACCCTCCCCCCTCCATCTCCATGCAGGATAAACAATGCTGTATACTATTGTGTCCTTGTGAAGGAAAAGCCTGTGGTTGTGTATGCATAGAAGTGTGCTTCTAAGAGATCTAATCTATGCTGAATTATGCTACTGAAGAGACTGTAATACTGTGCCTTGTGAATAAACTACTGTATAGTTACTGGAGCCAGATGCTCAAGAAACTCAGACTGTACTATAATGAAGATTGTTGCTGTAATATCCATGAATGGCACTGGCCGTGCTTCAGATTGAATTCCACTGTTAAACTGTTGAAAATGACTCTTGTCAGATGTGTCTGGTCAGCAATTGAATCTATTGTGTGCCTGAGAGAAGCTGCAGCCTATGGTCGCTCTGAGTAACGGTTCCCCCAGGATTCCAAAGAATTCATAAAACATATCTCGCCCTATCTAAACCTAGCGGCGTGCGTGTAACATTGGTGGCCTGTACCGGGAATCCTGAGCGGGAATTAGCATGTAGAGGGAGAAGAGGAAAAGTGTCTGGAAAAACACAGCAGCACAGCACCTCAATTAAACCCTGCTACACCAGTTAAAGGGGACCAGCCCTAAAGAAAACTCACTAGCAGCAATGAATGTGGAAACACAAATGGACTGAATTAGTGAGCTGCTTCTTCAGTTAACCTGTGAAGAATTGAGAACAGTAGCAGAACATATAAACATGTCAGAATAACAGATTGCTAAAGCACACAACCGCAGGCAACAGTTAGCTGCCATTAATGCAAAAATGGATGAACTGGAGGAGAAAGAAGCCGAAGACATCATGGGGAGGTTCCTCCAGGAGCTAACACAGATTCTAACCAGGTTGAAATTGGAGGATAGAGGGGTGGCACCAACTACCAAAAGCGGGAATCTCTGTCCGCAGACAGAACTACAGGAATTGAAAGAAAAATTCAAAGCCCTAACAACACCTACAGGAATCGACCAAAACCTCTGAAAGGGTGACAGACTCAGACAGAACCTTTACTCTGCTCGGGTTAGATAAATCAGGAAGACAGTCCTCTCTAACACCGCAAATCACTATTAGGGAAGAATTCAAGATCCTGGGACAGATTGGAGAGTGTGAACAGAAAGAGAAACTGTCTTATAAGAACTTGTTGCACCAGATCGATGCAGGCTTACATAAAGGCTACCAGCCATATGAGATCGTTGAGGGGGTGATGAAAGCTATCAGCCCAGGACTGAACCTCCGTAGTATGCTAGAAATGAAGAGTCAATTGACCTTGCAACAGCTGAAGATGATTTTAAAAGGGCACTATAAAGAAGAGAGTACTTCAGAATTATTCCACCGACTCATTAACCTCTCACAGAAAAATAATGAATCACCCCAAAGTTTCTTGTTCAGAGCAATTGAACTGAAAGATAGACTGTTGTTTGCATCCAGAGATGTAGAAGTGGAGGAGAAGTTTGATGCTGGACTAGTCCAGAAGAAGTTCTTGAGATCATTAGGAACGGGGTTAATCAGCAAAGACATCAAGTTGCAGCTGAAACAGTACTAGAAGATCCTGTCATTCTCGACGAAGTGCCAGTTGAAAAAATGAATAAGGTAGCTAGTTTGGAGTCAGAGAGCGAACAGAAGTTAAAGGCTCTGCTCCTAAAATCACCAAAATAAGTCAGCTGAAGTTGGAGACCCCCTATGGCCAGTCCGAAGATCATCATGGAGACCTTTCAGTGCCACCTCCGAGAGGAAACCTTAAATCACCAACAAAAGAAAGGACTGCCAGCGCTGACTGGGAGGAAGTAATAGGAGAACTGCGAGCCGAGTTGATTGAGGTGAAAAAATTGATTCATTCCAGGCCACAACCTTTATCCCTCAGACTCAGGAGTGGGTTCCAAAACAGAAGATACCCGGCTTGTGAAGCATGCCGTTCATCAAATCAGAGTACGGTTTGTGTCCACTGTCTAAAATGTGGTGAGGAAGGACATTATGCCAAGGAATGCCAATGGTCACGGTCGTTTGGGTTAAAAGGCAGGAGTTTGCCAGTGCGGGGCGACTAGTAACCGCGATACGGAGGAGGCCCCAGAAGCAAATCCAAATCTCACCAAACCCCAGAACGGCGCATGAGGTAAAACGGCTGCTTCAGTACTATACCCAAGTGTGTTCACGTCTACAACAGCTGCAAGAGAGACAGAGGCATTAGTGCCCAGTGTGTAGCTCAAACGATGTACTCCCGGGAGGAGGATTCCTCGGTCAGTAGAGATTGCCTCATCAGTCTAGTCAGTGAAAGGTGCTTTACACAGTGCCAGCTAGATGGACTCTTGGTAAAAGCACTGTGGGACACAGGAGCCCAAGAGGGCCTTTTAAATGAAGAATGGAGAAGGCGCTACCTGCCACATACCTGCCTTCAGTCACTAAAAGAGCTCTTAGGACCAGTGGAACTCCACAGGAAAGCTGTCAACCAGACCGAAATTCCTTTCATAGCCTCGGTGGAAGTGACTTTCCAACTGAGGGCCATGAAGAACAGCAACACCATTGAGCTTTTGGTACCTTTTCTCGTGACTAGTGATCAGAACGTGGCAGAGGATTCTATCCTTGGATATAATGTAATCAGTGAGGTCATCACGAAATAGAAGTCAGGGACGCTGGTGGTGGATGCAATTGCCACATCTCTTGCCATAACTAACGCCGTGGCGGAAAATGTGATTCATAGAGTAAAGAAAGCACAGAATACAATGGACCTTAAAGAAGTCAAGGTAGGCTGGCGCCCAACCATCATCCCTGCAAACCAAATGGTGGGGGTGAGGTGTGGAGTCCAAGTAGAACCAGGCAGAAAAATCAAAAAAAAGACTGTTCGTCCCAAAAGACTCCTCAAAACTTTCGGAAGGCCTAGTACAAGGTGAGACTGTGCTTACGATTCCTACTGGTGGATTTGCTCGAGTGACAGCACCGGTGACGAATATTACGAAACACGAAATTAGACTGCATCCAAAGACGTTAAAATGGTATATCCAGCCAGTGTGAGACCCCTCCAGGGGTCTACCATGAATTCAGTCACTCCACCAAGGAACAGGAGTCGCCCATGGAAGGAAATTGCACGACCAACCTCAGGGTCCTGGGATCCCCCAGTATCCCTGGAACACTTGTGTGCTGAAGATATAGCAATAGCTATGTCACGGTGGCAGTGACCCGGTCCGTGACCCAGGGCGGTCAATTAAAGGAAAAGTAAAGGGGGAATAAAGTTTTTAGAGATAATGTTCGTGACACCACCTGTGGTATGTGGCTATATGGGGCCGCCGCTGCGGTGCAGATCCACTGGAGCTGATGGTGACGCAGCAGAGTTGGTTCAGCTATCCACAGGCAAATGTAAGCTCCAGGGCAGTATATGAAGAATTGTGGAGGTAGATGTTGTTGGTGCGGTGTAATTCAGGGCTGAGGGCGCAGGTAATGACCAGACAACAAATTAATGGCGGTTTCCTTTATCTTTGCTTGCGGTTTGTCAGAGCAGACCGGGACATGGGTACTAGCTGGTAGAGGAGGTCCGGGCGGCGTGGAAGCAAGTTGGGGATCCACCTCACCAGGTGGAGTTGTAGGCCTTCCCTCTGCGCTATTCTCTTTGGCCATGCTGCTTGAAGCTATGCTGTAAAACGTCTATTCCTCACCCGTATGGCAAGCAGCTCGGGCCTTCTTCAAGTGTTGCTCCCTCGTGGCGGCGCTGGGCCCTAGGATGCTGCTGAGCAACCGGACCCCTGGGGTGCCACACTCCCCCCCTAGTTAAATTCAGTACTCCCGGACTGAGGACACCTTTAGAATTAAACAATCAACAAAAATAACGATTCATATTACAAATAGTTTACAAAGTCTCAAAAAGGCAAAAATTGCAGAACAACGAAAACCAAACTAAAATTGGGAACAGTCATTGCGGCGCTTAGTCTTTACGCCACTATCCAGGAATTGTCTTTTTCCAGGCACTTGAAGGTTGGTTGGTGGGAACCGCCTCAACCCACTTCGTGTATCGTCCCTTGGCGTGGCTTCAGGGCACTTTGTCGGTGGGCCTGGTTTTTGGCCACGCCTGTGGTTTATTTTCAAGGCCAACAATTAACTTTATTCAACATTGTCCTGACCACACCTAGTCCTGTGGTCCATTTGTCCATAAATTTAATAACTATATACATTCATGATTGCTTAAAAGTTCTTACAGTAAGTCTCTGTAGGCTCTCATACTTAACGGTTGCAACTGTATACTATACGCTATTATTTTACTAGACTTTAGTCCCTATAACGGGTGGGGAGCTGACCTATGGTACTACGGGTGGATCTACGCAGTACAGTTGTTGACAATGACCTACCCGGGTCACTAGTGTCTACCGCTGGTGTGGTAGGCTCAGTGTGGACTACACTACAGTTAGTCTGAGGTAACACCAGTAGGCTGGGTAGTCTTCTACAACTTCTTTGACTCACCATGGGTATGACAGATTCACCGCTAACAGGGGGTAGATTCTCCTGATCCGCTGCTGATGAAGCATCTGTTTCTGGGGCCGTCTGGTCTCTCTGCTGTTCTAGAGTCTCTGCGGCTTCCGGTAAGGCTACTTGGGGAAAGGTCAGGATAGGTACCTCGATTGCTTGCTTCACCTGCATCCAAGACCGGGGAAATTCTCCAAGGATGGTTTGAACCGTCTCTTCCACCTTTTCTGTGTGCTGGGGGCTGGTTTGGTCTTCCTCTTGGTGTCTCAATTGATCAGGGCATATCTTCAGGTGGTCTCTTGAGACTGCCGCCACAGTCTCTCCTCCATCTTTACTGATGAGGCATACCTTGGTGTTGTCCAAATTTGAAGGTAAGATGGTGTATGGCTCGACCTCCCACTGATCATCAAATTTGTGAACTCGTCTCTTCCTTTTGAGTACCTGTTCTCCAGGTGATAAGGGAACTGCAGGTGCGTGCTGATTATAAGTTCTCTCCTACCTCTGTCTCGCCTGGGACAAACTTCTCTCTACACATTCTTGCACCTTGCGGTATTGTTGCTGCCACTCTGTATCCCAGTCTGCATCTGGTGATGTCATCTCAGGTGTTAAAACTCCCATGTCTAAGCCAATAGGTAACTTGCCAGGTCTTGCCCTCATCAAGTAGGCGCGTGTACAGTTGGAGGAGTTCATCGGGATGTGGTTATATAGGTTCACCAAATCTGGTAACCTTTCTGGCCACATGCTACGTTCTTGAAGAGGCAACGTCTTCAATAGGTTTATTACCACCTGGTTCATTTTCTTGCACAACCCGTTGGTCTGGTGATGATACGGCGTCGTCCTTATTTTCTTGCAGCCATACAAGTTACAGAAATCTTGAAACACTTCTGCTTCAAAGGCTGGGCCTTGGTCGGTAAGCACTCATTCAGAGTAACCGTGCGGGTGACAAAATTGTTGTTGAAACGCTTTGGCTGCTGTCTTAGCCGTCTGCTCCTTCACTGGCACTACTACCAGGAACCAGGAGTAGTGGTCTACTATGGTGAGAGCGTAGACATAGCCTGACCGGCTTGGGGCTGGCTTCACGTGGTCCAAGGCTACCAGTTGGCGCTTCCCGCTTTGGGACTACCACTTGCCAGACCAGTTCGTGTGTCCGGGAGTTGATGCTTCTCCGACACAGCTTTCCCTCGTAGATGAACTGCTTGCCCTTCTCCTTCCACAACTGTTGGGTCTCCTGTGGAGCATCTGGACCAGGGTGCGAGTCAGCTTGTGTCAGCAACTCCTTTACTAGGTGGACAGCCGGGTCGCTATCCCCATCCATGGTGGGGCAATGGGTTAAACGTGGCCTCTCTGTTGGAGGAGCGCTTCTTCCACACACAGTGGGAGCACTGGGTCACCCTGTGATGATGGAAAGCCGGTAGCTCTATCTCCTCCAGCTCTTCCGGGTCTTCTCCTCCATCTGGCAAGTTGTGCATCCTGGACAAGGCATCAGCATTAGCATTTTTATGCCCCGCCCGATAGTTGATGGTAAACTTGTAGTTAGACAGCCGGGCAATCCATCACTGCTCCAGCGCACCTAGCTTCGCCGTTTCAAGGTGGGTCAGCGGATTATTGTGTGTGAAAATGGTAAACTTCGCTGAAGCCAGGTAGTGTTTGAAGCGCTCTGTTACAGCCCAGACTATGGCCAGAAACTCCAACTTGAAGGAACTATACTTGTCGGGGTTCCTTTCCGTGGGACGGAGCTTCCTGCTGGCATAGGCAATCACTCTCTCTCTGCCCTGCAGTACCTGGGACAGCTCCACTTCCAATCCCACGTTGCTGGCATCCATATAAAGTATAAAGGGCTAGCCATAGTTTGGGTAGGCCAGGACTTCGTCTCCCGTAAGAGCCACCTTCAGTCGAATGATGGATTCTTCTTTTTTACTCCAGTTGAACGGAGGACTCGGGTTCTTGGCCTTCTTGGACTGGCCTACTAAGAGGTCCTGCATGGGTGCCACTATCTTGGTGAATCCCTTGATGAATCTCCTGTAGTAGCCTACCAGCCTGAGGAACTGTCGCACTTCTTTGATAGTGGAGGGTTTTGGCCAATCCTTAATCTCGGTGACTTTTTCAGGGTCTGGTGCTACACGTCCGGCGTTTACCACATGACCTAGGTACTGCACCTTGGGTTTCAACAGGTGGCACTTGGACGGCTTTACTTTCCGGCCAAAACCAGATAGGGCTTTGAACACCTCGGCCAGGTTCTCCAGGTGGTCTTCGTATGTCTTTGAGTAGACGATTACATCGTCTAGGTACAGCAGAACGGTTTCGAAGTCTTCGTGTCTTAGGCAACACTCCATTAACTGCTGGAATTTTCCTGGGGCGTTCCACCTCTGCCATGGGAACCTTCCAATACTCACTGGTGAGATTCAAAGTGAAGAAATAGTTAGAGCATCTAATGATTCCTCAATTCTGGGTAATGGATAGGCGTCTTTATGTGTAATGCGGTTAATCTGCCTATAATAAACACACATCCTCATTGTACCATCTTTCTTTCTAACGAGGACTAACGGAGCTACCCAGGGGCTACAACTATCTCTGATCACCCCAGCCTCCTTCATCTCCCGCAACATTCCCTTGGCACATTGAAAGTGAGCTGTGGGTACAGGCCGGTACCTCTCTTTAATGGGTGGATGATCTCCTGTGGGGATATGATGTTGGACCCCTTTTACCTGCCCAAAGTCTAGTGGGTGCTTGCTAAAGACTCGCTCATATTCTTGGACCACCCGGTACACCCCATGCTTTTGGTGCAAAGGGGTGGGGTGGGTGCCTATTTGTAGCTTCTGACACCAATCCTCCACCTGCCCCTTGGAGCCATTGTCCTCCGCCTGTTTGGACGGAGGCAAGGGTTCCACTGCCTTTATTGCATTGTTACTGACAGTGAACAGCTTAGCAAGGGTGGCATACCGGGGTAAGTGGACCTCTTTCTCGCTACAATTCAGGATGCGTATCGGTACTCTTCCTTTGCGGACGTCGACTACCCCCTTGGCAGTCAAGATGGTGGGCCTATTATAAAAGTACACGGGTTCTACCAGGGCCTGCTAATCTTGACGCCTGAGACCGATTGCTGTCCGACACCATATTAACATTTCACTTCTAGGGGTCATTGCAATGGGGAATGGATCACTCATTAGGACACTACCGACTTCTCCACCAGACAGCTCTACCTGTTGTCTCTGCATCAGGGCTTTGATTTCTTTCTTCAGAACTCGCAGCTGACCCGAACTGGCAGTCTCCACAACCTGTTGCAACAAAACAATAATTTCCCCAAGACAATTCTCTATCACATCGGTACCTAAGGTTATCATAGGATGGCTTTCTCGGTGATCAATATCTACAATAATCAAACCTTGTGATGGCAATTCTACTCGGCCAACCTTTATGGTCACCTCTTTATACCCCACCTGAGGCAAGGGCTGACCATTGTTGGCAAAGATGTTAATATGTTCATCTGGACTGCGGGTAATGTCTGAATCAGTCCAGTATCATTTGAAAAGGATATATGGCATCGTTGTCACCTGGGAACCAGTGTCCAGTAACGCGTTCATCAGGATGCCATCAAGCACGATAGGTAGGACCGGTCGTCCTCCCATGTACTTGTCTTGCCAGCTTTGTTGGTCTGGTCGTCTTACTCCTGGGGTTGGCCCTCTGCCCCAGGGGTTGCTCGTTTAAATCGCAGAATCTTTTAAGGTGCCCCGCCTTTTGACAGCGGCGGCAGATGGGTTGTCCGTTCTGGTCGTAGCGATCGCTGTTTCTCCCTCTGGTCGGTGGAATTCTTCTCTGTCATCGCCATGGGACATCATCTTGACTGGAAGCCAGCTGAATTCTTTCCTTTCGAGACACTTGCATGGCCTGCACGGTTTTGGTTAGTGTAGCTACACTTTTGGTCAGCTCTTGGACCTGAAGGCGTAGGTCTGCAGAGGGGTCATTATCTAGGACTTGTGTGTCAGCCTCCACAGCTGCCGGGGAAAAGGACGCCACCTCCTGGTGGTTTGTGATAGCTGGGCGCCAGAGGGGTGCAGTGCCACTTGGGGTTGATTCTCGCAGCACCTGGATGGCTCGGTCTTTAAAAGTCCAGATCAGGGTTTTGCAGAGCCATTATGTGCAATTGTGTCCGGTGAGCGTTAGACATGAGCTCGTCGATAAACTGCTCAGTTAGCAATCTGTCCTCATTTCGCACACTGTCGGGTCTACCTGTTTAATGGCCCGCAGCGCCTCCTGCAGTTTTATATCATAGTCCTGTACACTGTCCTGCACCCTTTGTTTGTACACGTAGAACTTCATTTTAATCTCTGCTGCTGTGCGGGTGTCAAAGGTATCCTTCAACCTAGCCAGAATTTGCTTAACAGTGCTTTTGTCCCTGCCTGGCCAGGACTTCACCTCCCTCTGAGCTGCACCGATTAGCTGGCATATAAGGATGCTGACTTTTTGCTCCTCAGACAGGGGGTACACTTGGAACAAACTGCGCAGTCTCTCCTCAAATTCGCTCAGGGTGTTCGACTCCCCTGAGTACTGGGGCAACCACGCCGCCCTTGGAATATACGGCATGGATAAAAGCATTACTGTTGCAGCGGCCGCGCCCGCAGCTGGATGCTCTCCCAGGTTGGGCATCTTCCTCCCCACCTAGTGAACCTCAGCCAGGTCCTGGGTTTCTGCTGGCATACCAGTATGCTGCTCTGCAGGTGAGAGGGATCGCTTCCCGAGCGGTTCCGGATCGAGGCCTCCTGCTTCCCCTCCGCTGCCATCAAATCACGAGATTATACAGCTCAGCAAAGTTTATGGCACACAATACCCGGTTATACCGGGCTTCGCGATCCTGTTCGTGACGCCAAGTTGACGCACCCCCCGGGGCCGTGGGGTATACCAGGCCGGTCGGTGCTGGGGATGTCACGGTGGCAGTGACCCTGTCTGTGACCCAGGGCGGTCAATTAAAGGAAAAGTAAAAGGGGAATAAAGTTTTTAGAGATAATGTTCATGACGCCACCTGAGGTATGCGGCTAAACGGGGCTACTGCTGCGGTGCAGATCCACTGGAGCTGATGGGGACGCAACAGAGTTGGTTCAGCGCTCCACAGGCAGAGCTAAGTTCCAGGGCTGTATATGAAGAATTGTCGAGCTAGATGTTGTTGGTGCGGTGTAATGTAGGGCTGAGGGCGCAGGTAATGACCAGACAACAAATTAATAGTGGTTTCCCCTATCTTTACTTGCGGTTTGTCAGAGCAGACCGGGACACGGGTACTAGCTGGTAGTGGAGGTCCGGGCGGCATGGAAGCAAGTTGGGAATCCACCAAACCAGGTGGAGTTGTAGGCCTTCCCTCTGCGCTATTCTCTTTGGCCCTGCTGCTTGAAGCTATGCTGCGGCCCTCGTCCCTGCGTAAAACGTCTATTCCTCACACGTATGGCAGGCAGCTCGGGACTTCTTCAAGTGTCGCTCCTTTGTGGCGGCGCTGGGCCCTAGGATGCTGCTTAACCGCCGGGCGTCTGGTGGGGCCAGCAGACCTGCAGTCTCCTGCCCTCTGGATTTAGCTGCTGGGCCTTCTGAGCCCGCACAACCACGGACTCCCTTCCCCAGGTCCTTCCTCGTCTTTCTTCTGTTCAACTCTCTTCAACTAACTCTTACTAACCCCGCCTCCAGGTTCCAATTTAAAGGGGAGGAGCTCCCCTTTCTGGTCTGGAGCCAGGAAAATGTTGTATGCTGGTATAACTGATTAGGGGAACCCTCCTTGCATCCAAGGCATGGCATCACCCCCTGTGAGGGAGGCAATGCCACTATGGCAACCGGAACCATGGGGTGCCACACTTGGAAGAATTGAGGGATGTTATCTGCCAGCCGTACTTGGATGTCAATGTGGTAAACAGCAAAACCTTCTAGGAGCATGTTTAACACGTGAGGATCGTACAACACGGAGTTAAGTTAACCCCAAAGAAGTGTGAACTGTTCAAAAGGCAAGTCTGAATTCTAGGGAAAATTGTGTCTGGAGAAAGATATACCATGGACCCACCAGAAATCGCTCCGGTACTGGCCTTAAAAGACAAGCGGCCCTCTACTGTCGGAGAATTGAGGCAGATCTTGGGATTCCTCTCCTTCTATCGTACTTACGTTCATAGCTTCTCCAGGATTGCCACCCTGCTATACCTCCTCTTGGGGGGGACGACAGAGTCAACAACACCCACCGAGAAAAAAAAAATGCTGCTAGGACCGGGCTTAAAAGAAACAACACCATTTCGTCCCAACAACCCATTCTCTGGACAGCAGACCACCATGAGGTATTGGAAGAACTAGTACACTACCTGGTAAAATCACCCATCTTGGGATATCCTGATTTCAACTTACCATTTGTTCTTCATTGTGACGCTTCTCAAGTTGGACTGGGAGCTGCCCTGTATCAGCATCAAGATAGAAAATTGAGAGTCATCGGGTAGGGTTCTAGAACTTTGACACACGTCGAGAAGAATTACCATGTACATTCCAGAAAATTGGCGTTCCTGGCATTGAAATGGGCTATCTGTGAACGATTTAGAGATCATCTCTACTGCAGCAAAGAGTTTTTTGGTATACACTGACAACAACCATGTCAGATGGGTCACTGAACTAGCTGTCTTCAATTTCAGCATCAAATACAGGCCAGAAAAATGCAAAGCGGATGCTGACAGATTGTCTAGAATGCCACTGGAGCCTGAGGATTTCATGCAAGAATGTTCAGATGAAGTCAGTCTGGAAGCAATTGAGAGCATTCCACAAGCAGTGCAAGCTTATCAAGCGGAAAACACACCATTGTGGTGTCCGTTGACAGTGGAAACCACCATAAAAGCGAGAGAACAAGATCACCTCCTGTCGATTCAACAGCTACCAAAAGTAAAAATTCATAGAGCACAACGGGAAGATCAGATAATTGGTAGAATACTACTTTACGTGGACCAAAATCGGTGTCCAAGTAAACGGGAGAAAGATAATGAGTCACCAGCAATATCTGTTTAGGTAAAGAATGGACGAAGCTCTACCTCAGTGAAGACGGTATCCTGTATCGTAAAGGAGGACAAAACCGGCAGTTGGTACTACCCAGAGTATTCCATAGATTGGTCTTCAAAGAACCCCATAAAAACATGGGACACCTGGGAGTGGAAAGGACAACCAGCTTGATCCGTGAATGTTTCTTCTGGCAATACATGCAGAGAGATATTGAGAGGTACTTCACCAGGGAGTGTGGGTGTCTGAAAGATAAACATCCCGACACATCAACCCGGGCACCTATGGGAAACATCCAAACTACGTATCCTTTTAAGATGGTCTCAATAGACTTTCTACATCTCGAGACATGCAAGGGTGGTTACGAATACATATTGGTGATGATAGACCATTTTACTCGATTTTCCCAAGCATATGCCACCACCAATAAAGCTGGTTGAACAGTGGCAAAGAAGATCTTCAATGATTTTGTTTTAAGGTATAGGTTCCCTACGAGGTTACACCATGACCAAGGAAGAAAATTTGAGAACTAGCTCTTTGCCAAGCTAGGAAAGTACTGTAGAATTCAGAGATCCCACACAATGCCCTATCATCCAGAGGGTAATGGACAAGTGGAACGTTTTAACCGGACATTATTGTCGATGTTGCGCACTTTAACAGCTGACGAGAAGAAAGACTGGAAGAGCTCTCTGTCAAAAGTGGTACATGCCTATAACTGTACAAAGAGCGATTCAACAGGTTATTCACCCTTCTTCCTATTGTATGGACGATCACCAAGACTTCCAATTGACATCATGTTCAATACTCCGGTGTCAGAGACTTACAGAAGGTATCTGGACTGCGTTCGGAAATGGAAGGAATGAATGGCAGAGGCATACAACATAGAGTCCAAAGTGGCTATGCAAGGAGAGAACAAGAGTAAGGAGTACTATGATCGAAAATGTTATGGAGCAGAATTGGCACCGGGAAGCCGGGTGTTGGTCAAGAACGTACATGAGAAAGGTGGTCCAGGAAAACTTTGTTTGTACTGGGAAGACAAGGTGTATGCGGTCGTAAAGAGGAAAGCCGAAGACAGTCTAGTGTATGAACTCCGATTGGAAAGAGGAGACAAGAAAACCAGAATAGTCCATCGGAATTTATTACTACCCTGTGATTACCTCCCACCACAACAAGACTTCCCAGAAGCAGACCAACATCGACCAAGATCGACTAAGGGACCACCACAGACTGAAGCTCTGGAGGTGGATAGTGACCTTGAAATTTCCAATGAGGAAGAGCACAACGTTGTATTTCTTGGACCGGCAAGGAGAGATGTACTATCCTCAAGAGAGTGAACTAAGTCCCGAGGCTCCAGAGTTTGTTCCAAGGAGTACATATGAAGTCCAATTCAGATCTGATGATCGAACACCGGTCACTGAAGAGACTGATCGACACTTAGGAGTAGCAGAATTACCAGACCAGGTGGAAACGGATGATTCAAGAGAAGTACAGGAACTTACAGAGTCAGTTCCAAGATCATCTGAGGAAGAAATGAGTGCGGCAGAAGAAACTCCTGTAACCGAAGAACCTGTGGTATCTGAGGAACAGCCCACCAGGAGGATGTCGACTCGAGAAGTGAGGAGGCCCATGATGACGACGTGCGAGACACTTGGAGAACCGAGTCAAGTGCCAAGGACTGTCTACTGGAAACAGGTATCTCTGCCTGTGGACCAGGTAAGTCCACTTGAGTGGTATTCACCACCGAGAGACAGTATGGACAATGTTACCTGGTAGAAAGACTTATTTTGACCTAGTGAGAGAGAGAGCTTGTTGAAGACGTACGAAAAGCTCCAGCGGAAGAGATGCTATGGTTTTAATTGTGTTAATTGTTTATTTCTTACAGGAGTCCTACAAGAAAAATGTCGTAAGAATAGGTTATTATCAATGTTTATGAATGTTATACCAATTTGATAATGACAAATTTATATATATATAGTTACTAAGCTTTCACCACTGTCTCAGAATTGGTCAGATTGACCAATTAAGATGAATGCCGAGGACGACATCCAAAAAGGAGGCAATAATGTTACATGCAGAAGTAGTGCTGTTGCTTCCAAAGCATCCAGCAACTGTTACAAATAACACAAGCACAGGAGACAGGAAGTGTTGTGCTTCAGAAGCATCCAGCAACTAGAGGGGTTAACACAGTCACAGGAGACAGGGAGTGTTTTAGCAGAGCCCCAGGGAGATTGTGGGAAACTTGTTATTGTAGTCTGACTGAAGCCGAAGAGAAAGGTGGTAGTGTGTTATCTGGATCTGACAGAAGGCAACTGAACAGGATTCAGATCAGGAGAGAAACTAAACACAGGTCAGATAAACTCCCTGAACTAACCGTGCAGAGTATTATCGGACAGGAACATAAGGACTGGAAGGAATTGAACTGAATTGCACTGGCCGTGCTTCAGATTAAATTCCACTGTTAAACTGTTAAAAAAGACTCTTGTCAGATGTGTCTGGTCAGCAATTGGACCCCTTGGAACACAAGATGGAGGGACTACTCAGGAAGTCCTGGGAGACCTCGGCAGCGCTATTAAGCATCAATGCAGTCTCTACGGGCGTAGCGTGATCATTGGCTCATTGGCTAGATCAACTCGAGGAACACCAAGTTTCAGGCACCGCCAGAGAAGACATCTTAGCATCCCTTCTGCTTCTCCAGAAAGCTACGGGGGTTTTAGCAGATGCTTCTGCAGAATCGGTGAGAGTGGCAGCAAGAGCATCTGGGTTATCAAACTCCGTGAGAAGGGCCCTATGGTTAAAATCCTGGAGCGGTGATGTGGCATCAAAGATGAAATTGTGTTCCATCCCCTTTAAAGGGAAATGCATGTTCGGGCCAGCCCTAGATCTTCTCGAGAAAGCCTCAAACAAGAAGAAAGCCCTCCCGGAACCTAGAAATGTAAGGAAAAGGCCCTGTCGTCATTCCTAGGAGCAGACCCCTCAATATAGGTGTAAAGGGTAAAACAGGTTGGTGGAACTACCCAAAATCCACGTCAGAATAAACCATGACGTCAAGACAGTCGGGGACCGCATCTCGAACTTTCTCCCTCAGTGTAGATAAATCTGCTCAGACCCATGGGTCCTGAGGACAGTAAAGTTTGGAGTAAAAATAGAATTCTACTCCTATGCTCCACAAACTAAAGATAATGCAGCTCTCTTCTCAAAGTCTGCAGGCCACCCTGATATCCAGTGTAACAGACCTATTATCCTCTGGGGTGATATCCCTGTTTCCTACAAGGAAGATAAGCAGAGGACATTATTCCAATCTCTTCTAATAAAAAAAAACAAATGGTTCGCATCGGATTATAATCAATCTAAAACCACTGAATCAGTATATGCACTACCAGAGATTCAAGATGGAATCTATCAGATCAACGGTCCCTCTGATAGGACAGGACCATACCATGGCCACAATCTATCTCCTTATGCTTACTACCACATCCCCATACATCCACTTTAGAGAAAGTTCTTAAGATTTGCAGTGGCTCAGGGGGAACAGATAGTCCACTACCAGTTCAATGTTCTCCCATTCGGGATATTATCAGCCCCACGAATAGTTACAAAGGTCATGGCTTATATCAGGGGTCAGAATGTTTTCAATAGTACCATACCTCCACGACCTGTTATTAATCGGGCCCTCAGTACCATTGCTCCAAGAGCATATAAAGTTGACCACTCAGATCCTATCTTCTCTGCACTGGTTAGTAAATCACAAAAAATCAGATATGGTTCCCTCCATGACAATAAACGTTTCTAGAAGAACTATTGGATTCCCACAGCCAGATGTCGTTTCTGCCCAAACAAAAACAGGTCATACTAAAAGCAAAGATCAATGTCCTAAGAAGCAGGAGATTGGTATCATTGAGAAATGCCATGTCGGTCCTCGGATCTATGACATCCTGTATCCAGATGGTCGCCTGAGCTCAAGCACATACCCGCACATTACAGACCCACATCCTCATGAATTGGGACGGATCTCCACGGTCTCTGAACAGAAAAATTCCTATACCATCACGGGTAAAAACCTCTCTATTCTGGTGGCTGAGCATGAAGAATCTAAACAGGAGTACCATGTATCCAGAATCCACTAGTTACCATAAGAGTGGATGCCAGCGGGAAGGGATGTGGAGCAATAGTCTCCCAGGAGCTATTCCAGGGTATATGGTCCAAAGAGGTGAGCCAGAAGTCATCAAATTTAAGAGAATTGAAGGACATAGAGGAAGTCCTCAGAGCAGCAGAGCCTCTGGTCCAGAAAACCCACATACAGATATTTTCAGACAATATCACCACAGTAGCCCAACTTCGTCATCAGGGTGACACAAGACACAAAAGCTTAAAGGCAGTCTCTGCGAGAATATTTTCCTGGGAAGAAGAACATATTCTATCCCTGTCGGCTCTTCATATCAAAGGTTTAGTCAAAGTCCAGGCCGATTTCTTAAGCAGAACAAAGATTCATCCAGGAGAGTGGAGTCTAAACCCAGACATCTTCCAGATGTTAATCGAAAGATGGGGCAATCCAGAGTTAGATCTCTTCGCCGAGCACCAGAAAGCGAAGGTATCACAATATTTCTCCCTGGATCCAAAAGACCCTTGCATGGGCATAGACGCATTCGCTCACCAATGGGAATTCAAACTAGCGTATGCCTCCCCCCCTCCCCGCTGCCTATCCTTTCAAAAACCTTGCAAAAAATAAGGACCGAAGGGACCAGAGTAATCCTAGTGGTTCCTTTCTGGCCAAACAGAAGTTGGCTCGATACGTTAACCAGTCTGAGTGTGGAGGGCCCTCTAATTCTTCCTCCCATCAGAGATCTTCTTCTCCAGGGACCGATTCACCATCCAGACCCCGAGAGACTACACATGGCTACATCCTAGAGTAACAGACTTGATTTCCCCCTTGGACCTTAATATTGTCCTGAAGGGGTTAACCCTTCCACCCTTTGAGCCCTTATCAGCCATAAGACTTGACAGGCTGGCCTGGAAAACTGCTTTCCTGGCAATAACTACAGCCAGGAGAGTATGTGAACTACAGGCCCTTTTGGTCAACGAACCCTACCTGAGAATCCTGGAAGATCGTCTAATTTTCCGACTTGACCCTTCATTTCTACCTAAAGTGGTCTCGAATTTCCACAGATCACAGGAAATAATTCTTCCATCGTTTTGTGACAACCCAAAAAACGAGAAAGAAATGGAGTTCCACACTCTGGATGTTCGGAGAATAGTACTGCACTCTCTTCAGGAAACAGAAGGAAGGAAAGACAAGAACCTATTTGTCCATACACAAGGTCCAAACAGAGGAAAGAGAGCCACAAAATCCACAGTAGCCAACTGGATTAAGAGGGCAATTATGGAGGCTTACCAAATCCAAGATCTGCCTCTTCTGGAAAAGCTCAAGGCCCATTCTACAAGGGCGATATCTGTCTCCTGGGCTGATAAAGCCAGCTCATCCATCAAACAGATTTGCCGAGCTGCTACGTGATCCTCGAGTCATACTTTCCCCAAACACTACAGACTAGATCAAATGTCCATTGGAGATTTTAGCCTTCGGAAGGAAGGTCCTTCAGGCTGTTGTCCCTCCCTTGTATATCTGTGGTATACATCCAGTGTGCTGTCTTGGGGGGATATTAGAGAAAATAGAAATAGATTTACTGGTAATTCGGTTTCTAATAACCCACCACGACAGAATGGATAATTCCCTCCCATTTGCTTATTGTTTCTACGACAGTCGGATCAGTAGAAATAAAAATTAATATGAAGCATCTATACTCTTGTGGTCCTTTGTAATAACACTGGAGGGAGGATGTGGGAGGGGCTATTTAAATCACTTCATATTTCCTGTCCCTATTAGGGTGGGGTTACATCCTCCGGTGTGCTGTCGTGGTGGGTTATTGGAAGCTGAATTACCGGCAAGTCTAATTCTATTTTTTTTTCAGCTTTTATGCAAATTAAAGGCTCCTTTTCACAGTAACGGCTTTTTTTTATTGCCCATAGAAGGCAATGGGTGCAAAATCGAGTAATGCAACAATAATTTTATTGGAAAGGCTGATCTACAGCAAAACCAGCTTTTCCAGGACATCACTCCTGACAGCACCCTCAGGACGTCGTCCTTCATATCCTTGGTAGGGACAGGAAACACAAGAGGTTAAAAGGCCCCTCCCTCCACCCCTACTCCAGTGTTTTCCTGTCCCTATCAGGGACGGACAAAGAAGAGGACTCGCGTCTGCCAGGAGCTGGAGTTCCTGAAGCCGGACGCAGGAGGATCGGGATGGGATCCTTGCATTCCTCCACTCCCTTGTGCCGAGGTCCAGAGGCCGACACCCCGCTGAACAAGGGGTCCCTCAGCCTTTCCCAGTTGGTGCGGAGACTCCTGGTGAAGAACCGTCTCTTGGTTCCAGCTGCTACAGCCCGAACACAGCGCCAGCGGGCGCTGCATGTGAGATAGAAGCAGCACTTCTGGTTACACAGGGAGCGATGTGTGAGCCTCCAGTAACCAATGTGTAACGCACTTCTGGTTTACTTGAAAAAAAAAATGGCGCCAATCCAAAATTAAAGGAGAAACACCATTTTGTGACGCTTCAGATGAAAGACGGGTGAGAAATGCTATTTAAAGAGGTGAAGGGACTGAAGTTATCAGATAGCCAGATCACCAGTAATGGAAGGTCAAACCACTGGTCGCTCTGATACTCCTGCTGAACCTTCAGTCCATGAAAGTCTACTTAGTTAGTTCCCCTCTTGTCTCCTATTCCCATCTGTCTATGGTAGTAAATTCTGGTGTTCCTTTTCTTTTTAGGAAAGGAGACATCTAAAAGACATGATGACATCAGCTCCTAAGAAAAGGAGATGCGCCATCTGTAATAAGAAACTGCCGGACACATATGGGAAACAGTTGTCATCCATCTGTATCGCCAAAGTAGTAAAAGATGAACATTCTTCTTTTATGTCTAACTTGAGAGCCATATTGAGAGAGGAAGTCCACAGTACAGTCACAGACCTAGTCTTCCAGCAAGCTCCTCAGGGTGCGCCCCGTCAGAAAAGACCCTGACAGGAGTTAGAATCCAGTTCAGAGGAGGAAGAGGTATCGGATTTCTCCAGTCCTGATCAGGACAGAGAAGAATACATCTCAGTTCCCCCAGAGGAGAAGAAAAAATACCTTTTCTCCTGGGAAGATACCGATACACTTTATCTGCAGTGAGGAACACTATGCAAGCAGACACTAGCCAACCCTCGTCAGTACAAGATCAGATCTTTGGGGGATTGAGAACCCACATAAACAAGGTACCCCCCCTTCTACCCCAATGGGATCTATTCGCTACAAGGAAAAATGCAAAGGTGGAAAAATTCTTTTCCCTCAACCCAGGAGGCAGCCCTATGGGGATAGATGCCTTATCTCAGAAGTGGAACATGGACCTAGCTTATGCTTTCCCTCCTTGGCCCTTAATACTGTTAGTACTAAGGAAAATTCAGGGTGATAATAATCCTACCCTTCTGGCCCAGGAGAAGCTGGTTCCCCTTGCTGAGGAAGATGTCCTTGGAAGATCCAATAATCCTTCCAGAGAGGTGAGACTTGCTATTTCAGGGTCCAATATACCATCCCGATGTGAAATTTCTCCAACTTTCGGCCTGGATCCTGAAAGGCAAACTCTAAGATCCAGAGGGCTGTCAGATTGTCATCTCAACAATGCAAAATGGTAGGAAGCTAGTGACATCGGTGATCTACACAAATTTAGAAGAAATTCTGTTCACAATATCAACCAAAATCAGAAAGTTCGGATCCAAACTTTCCTAAAATATTAGAGTTCCTACAGATGGGGTTTGTGAAAAGTGTAAGGCCTAGCTCTTTAAAGGTGCAGGTTGTGGCATTAAGTGCTTTTATGGATTACCCACTAGCCCGCCATCCATGGGTCGAAAGATTAATTAAGACCATAATACTAAATCCAACTATTAAATCCTATATCCCACCATGGGACTTAAACATAATCCTGAGGAGTTTGTGACCAACCTTACAAGCCCCTTCAGGAGTCAAGCTTAAAATTTCTCTCCCTTAAAACTGTGTACTTAGTGGCAATTACTACAGCAAGATAGATAGGGGAGATTGAAGCCTTTTCAATTAAAGACCCATACCTGAGGGGCCTGGACAACTGTTATCCTCAGATTAGTTCCAGCTTTTTTGCCAAAAGTAGTAACCCCTTTCCATATGAATCAGGAGGTGGTCTTGCAATCTTTCAGCCAGGACTTCAAAAATGATCAAGAATTAACCTTTAACTCGCTAGATGTTAGAAGGGTGGTTCTACAGTACTTAGAAGTCACAAAAGACTGGCATATAGACTGCAAACTGTTTGTACAATTTGGGGAGAAGAACAAGGGAATGAAGGCTACCAAATCAACATTGGCAAGATGGGTCACATCTGTAATAAGCCTGGCCTATTCATCTGAAGGAATATCCCCGCCAGAGAACATAAGAGCTATATCTACATCATGGGCAGAAAGAGCTGGGGCCTCGGCAGACCAAATCTGCAAAGCGGCAACATGGACAAATCTGAGCACCTTCTGCAGACATTATAAATTAGGACATTCTATCGGGTCAAGATGACCTTCGGAAGGAAGGTCCTCCAGGCAGGAGTCCCACCCTAAAATGAATTCTCCTGAGGGTGCTGTCAGGAGGGACGTCCTGGAAAGTAGGCATCAGACCTACCGGAAATCGGGTTTCCAGGTGTCCCACGTGACCCTATTACCGGTAGGTCTAATGCCTACTTTTGTAACCACTGTGACAGTCACTGATAGTATATGTGAGGGGAGGTATGTGTCACTCAGGATGCTCTCCTGTGTGAACTGAGACCTATTGAATTTCTGTCAGCATGTTATATGCTGGGGGTTACCTCTTTTAAAGGGTGTAGGTTTATGGGAATAACTTAGATGGAAGGGAAGTCATTCCTCATACCCACACCTCAGGGTGTGTGTGAGCAAGGTTTAAATGTTCAGTCCTGTGTTTTGTTTGTTTTTTTTCTTTTTGTGTTTGGAGAGGCAAGGTCTCTACACTGGACAGCCATAGCTCAGGACATAGCTGGAGGCTGGACATAACATGTGTGGGTGAACCACATATATAATATTATATTATAGTTCATCTGTTTTGCCAGTAAGGCTGTGATTATTTTTTCTGGAGTTGCAGGGCTTTATACCATATAAAAAAGCCTGCAGAGAAAAGCTGGTTCCTGAGTCTACTTCCGGAAGCGGCCGAGCGAGTTGTCCTACCACGCTACTGTGGCACCCCTGCGGGTCCAGTTGCCACAGAGGTACTGCACCTCACCCAGAGGTGTGGTACCCTACTCCCAGGTAAGGAAGGAACACTACCCGGGACCCACACACCTGCATCCAGCACTACACCACTCCAGACCAGCAGACGGAGCAAGATGCACTTGGTCACGGCTGAGCCCTGTCCCTGGCTGGAGCGGGGAGGGGGGGACCAAAGGAGAGGGAACCATGTAGTGGGTGTGGGTGAAGGAAGTAGCAAAGAGGAGCACCTTAGCAGAGGTTATAAGAATAAGGGGAACCTTCTAGAAGGAGTTCAGTCAGGGCTATAAGCCCAGGAGGGAGGACCTGCTTGTGACAGGTCCAGATAAGAGGGGGCCCAGAGTATGGGGCCCAGAAGAAGGAAGAAGAGACAGAGGGGGTCTCAGGGGCACGGGAGCGTGGGACCCGCATCCACCCGACCGCCGTCAAGTGGAGGGACCAGGCCGCAGAAGGGGACCGGCCCCAGACTAGTGGAGAACAACCAGGCTCAGCTAGCCAAACGGAGGCCGCAGCATTTTCAAGGTGTTGCAGCCGAAATCCACAATTACATCGCCGAAAAGGTGGCCACATAGGGTCCAGGGGACTGAGAGTAAGTCGCCCGACAAGGCCTGAGGCCACTGGCTTGGTACACTAATTGTGAGGCGCAGGGCAGGAGGGCGAGAGTCAGCGCAACGAGACGGCCAGAGAGGCACATAAGAAGGGGGTCCCGACGATTTGTACCTGAACTGACTGGGAGTTGGCTGGATCCCTTCCTTGGAAAACACAGGACGACGTGGGCGGTTATAATCGGCTGCCGCGGTAACCTGGAACTGCATAAGAACTGTGAGTAAAGCCTGAAGACGGCACCCCACTGTGTCCTTTATTTATGGCAGCGTCACCGGCCCTGCACTACACTGTCCCTACCAACAACATCTACCTCATCAAGTCCGATATACTGCCCTGGGGCTTAGCTCTGCCCATGGATAGATGCACTATCTCAGCTGCATCACCATCAGCCCCAGTGGATCTGCACCGCAGCGGAGGCCATATATAGCCGCTTACCTCGGGTGGTGTCACAACACTTTTCCACAAATCTTTATTTCCCCAATTGACTGTTCTTTATTTGACCGCCTTGGGCCACGGACCGGGTCACTGCCACTGTGACAACCCCAATACTACCCCATGACCCAGGGGGCGCGTCACTACTTTACTACCAAAACCAGGTTTTCATGAAGAAAAAAACTGCAAAAAATTCAACGTGTGGACGTGGTCTACGCCTGTGCTTATGTGTCTGGTGTACATACCATGATATGAAAACTGCCTTATGTGTACATGAAGTTGAGTTTGAAACTTGTGCTCCTGTGATTTGCTGGTATTACATTAAAGTAACTCTTGGACTTAATAATTACAGGACAATAACTATATAATGACTATCTTCCTGGAGGTCAACACTACTGGAGAACGGGAGGTCTACCAGACAGAAGACCTGATGTGTCCAATTTCTCAACTCTCTACTTTTGGAGGTTTGTCATGAGTGGAATTGATGTCTTAAAGGGTCACCATTAAAGCTAAAAGGTATGGTCCACTTCTAACAACTAAGAGATTTGCTAGAAATGTCTCGTATTCAGGCCTCAAATGAGGGAGTCTTGAATCTGTCTCCAGAATTGAGTCATGCTATGTGAAGTGGTTCCAGAAATGCAGGAGTATGTTTGGAGAGGTAATGCCATGCTCTAACCTGATGCAGTGAATAGAGATTAGGGGTCTCCATTTTAGATGTGAGTTCCAGAGGTGGGACCCACATGTTAGATACATTTAGAAAATCCTATGAGAAACACGAGTGTTTTGTGAAAATGCCTCGCAACTATCACATGGCTTGCCCATAGGCTGTGCACCTTGACACTAAACCCAGTCTCCCTTAACTTCCTAGTAGGGGATTCTCCATCCCCAAGTGAGTGTTCAGATGTTCCAAGAGTAAACAGGCTTACATGTGTTAGCCCTCCAGTCTCCCAGGATGCTTTTCTCCAGAATGGCTGCTGTTATGACCAAGCAGACACCGGGACACCATGCTATTTTGGGAACAGAGGTATACACTTATTGCATTTTTACTCTTTGGTTTTATTTAATAAATGCTTAAACTTTGTTTTTTTCCCCTCATCTAGTTACTGCCCACTTTATCAAAGATGGCATTTTATCTGTTGTTATTTCCAAATATGTCACTCTACCATCACTAATCTTAACATCAGAGCCAGGGGAGCAGAAGGTGACCCTATTGCACAAAACAATGCTTTTCTGCTGTACAGCTTCCCATTGTCAGCCTGTGGGACCACACAAACTGTAAGTGCCCTATTTGTGGAAGTCTTGGTAAGATGGTCCACTCTTGGTGTCACTATAAATTCTTCACAGGTAGTAAAGTGAAGTCAGCAAATGGTGTAAAGTAACTGGCAGAACACATCTAGCTAGAGTTCAAGTGACTCTCACTATGGCACCTTCCCCTGCATTCCCTGTGCTGATCTCTTGTTATCCAAATCACTAGGTTCTCTCCATGTAAAATTTAATTCTCCGTTAGGTTGATGTGGTTTATGAGAATGACTTGGCAGCTGACATTGACGTGAGAACTTGGAAAGGCTCGTCCATAACCAGAGATAGTACTTTTGGATAAGAGTCTCAAATACAAAAAGTTTGAAAGGTTCCATTTTTAAATACCCAAAAATTGCTCTTTACTATCTAAATATTTCTCATTCCTTTTTAGTCTGTTTGACCTTATGTCTCAAGTTCTAAGATCATGACTGAAGTTCAGATGGTGTTAGGATTACCTGAGACTTCTGAAGTCAGTAGCTACCACACTAGTTGTGATTAAGTGTCAGGTCCAAATGTGACACTGCCACATCTAGGCAGTGAACAGAGTTATCAGATAATTCTAATGAGAAATTTTTATTTTAGGCTGCACATTAGCTGTGGTTTCACTGCAAGTGACTCATTGCCAGTGAGAGTTGAAGTCTTTACCCTCCCTCCACCATCACCTGTAGCCAGTCTGGGACCATTGAACTTGGAAATGAGGATTGCCCTAAGTATGGATTTAACGTTATATACATTGTCTTTTGCATTGCCAAACAATAACCACTTTCTATCTTCTGGCTTTACTCTACAGATGATCAGTACAGACAGTATTATGATGATGGGGATTATCCTATTTCTAAAGTGCTCAGGGACTCCATTTATGTTGTAGTTCGCATTCTAAACAGGAGAGACCCTGGAGTGGCGCTAATGCTGAATCAGTGTTGGGCAACTGGCACCATAAACCCTCAAGAATTGCCACAATGGCCAATCTTGGTAGATGGATAAGATCTGTACAAACCAACACTATATACTCAAATATTAAAGTATCCATGCTTTTTTTTGTTTGTTTTTTACCTCCCATGGGCCTAAACTTACAAACACTTAGTCTGCTGACAGCTGATGTAACGTAGGCACCCTGCAGTAATACAGCATGATGTCGAGAGCAGGCTACAAGTAACAGCTGCTCTGACATGAAGTAGGAGTGGTCTGTGATGGCTTTGTGCTGGGCAGGTAGTTGGCACTCCAAAGGCATACTGATAGGGAGTGTTGATTGTGAGCTCCAATGGGGACAGCGATGTCTGTAAAGCTGTAAAATTAATAATGCTATATAAGCGAGTAAGATAAAATTAAGTCTTCCTAAAACCACTTGCCTGACTCTAATAATCCACAAATATAACTTTTCCTTCATTAGGTGTCCTTTTGATGGTGGCAACTACATGACCCAGCCATTAACTATACAAGATGCTTCACTGGAGTTTCCACTCTATTATCAGCGTTTTATTGTAAAGACATTTGCCTTTTACCGTCCAGGTCAGGCATCAATAGGAGGGCTGGTAAGTTCCCACTTATCATTCTTTTCCAGGTATACTTCCACTGTAGTGCTTCTGCCATCTTCACAAAACCCATGTATGGCTAAATGTCCTTCAAGACGTAAGCACTTTCTGTAGCAAAAACGCAAGATTAAACCTTAGGGTTGTGTGGCGCCCCTGGGGGTTCAGTCACCACAGAGGTACTGCACCTCACCCAGAGGTGTGGTGTCTCCCTTCTCTCAGGTAAGGTGGGAGTGCTTCACGGAACCCCAAACACCCGCATCCAACACTACACAGCTCCAGGCCGGCTGGAGGGGCAACATGCAGAGCGCAGCTGCTGAGCCCTGACCCTGGCTGGAGTGGGGGGAACCCAAAGGTAGGGGGAACCAGTAGTGGGTGTGGGTGGAGGAAGTAGTTAGGGGGAGCACTTCGTTAGGAGTATAAAAAAGGGAGGCCATCTTAGGGTGGTGGTTCAGTGGAGTTAGGGAGCAGTTCAGAAGAACAGCTCGGGACAGTTCAGAAGAACAGTCCGGGAGCAGAGTCTCATTAGGAGATCTGCTCCACAAGTAGGGCCAAGTCAGGAAGTCTAGGAGGGGAGCAGGGAGTAGGCTCCGTTCTAAGAAAGGATCCTAGGGGGTATGGCGCGTGCAGGACGGCACCCGTACGCCCCGCATCTGTCAGAAGACAGAGGGATCGCAGCCGCATTCTAGTCCCCTGAGGGTCAAGCAAGTCTGTGTAACTCCGACGGACAGGAGGGACTTCAGAGTACACGAGCAGGACTAAGAGTGGGCAGCGCAGAGCAGAAGGGAGAAAGACCAGTGTGAAGACGGTCAAAAGAGGAACACGAGAAGTTGGGGTTCTGCCAGGTATTCCCAAGCTGTCTGAGGAAGGATTGAACCCCTGCCCGGTGAACGCAGCGCGACGCGGCAGGCCTGCACCTGTACCGTGCACCTGTGGACTGTCTGAAGAATTGTGAGTAAAATTTCAGATGACTGCACTGTACTGCCTCCGTCCATTCTTTCATCGGCGCCATTGTTCCCCCTGCACTACAACGCCCAGCACAACCCACGCTCTCTCGCTGCGCTGCCCTGAGGCCTGCTCCACCTGTGGGGAGCCGTCCCATCACAAGCTGCCCTAACATCTGCCTCAGAGGACTGTTGCAGCGCTGCTGATCCTCACCAGACACCACAGGTGGCGTCACAAACTTTCTAAAAATAACCCCCTTTTTGCACTGACCGCCCTGGATCATGGACCGGGCCAGCCACCGTGATATTCCCCGCCAACCGGCATCCAGAGGCCCGGCTGCCGAGTACCCCACGGCCCAGGGAGCGCGTCAGTTGCATTACTCCAGGAAAACAATATTTTATTTTTTTTCCCCAGGAAGAAGGGCAGCAGCAGATTGGGAGTCGGTGACTGTATCTATAGATGGGCCATTAGGCTCTACATGGATGGGAGTTACCAGGGTACCAACGAACAGTTCATTGAAGGTAATGTCACTAACTTGGCAGATGTCCCACACCAAGTGTAACATCAGAGCCTGAACTACAATAAAGTTGTCTTGAGCAATACATTTTGAGAATATTAAATTTGGTTTCTATACTTCATAATCTAATTTAGTCAGTTTAAACAGAGGCAAAACAAGAACTGCAATATGACTTAAACATCTGGTGGTGCATAGACTAAGCCTGGAAAAGCAGGGCTAAGATGGTGTAATGCAGAGTGGAAACAATACTTTTTTTTTTTTGTTCAGATTTGCTAAATACCTATAAACTGGCATCTTTCTCTTCTAGAAAACCAAGAAAAGGGCCATCAAGATCTAAACTGGGTCTTGGCTGTGATGGCTGGAAGTGTTCTTGGCATTGTCGTTTTGGCTATCTGGCTGAAAAAACAAAGCGTTAACACCATTAAAGAAGCTGAGATATAAGTTCTTGTGACTCTTCCTTTACCATAAACGTAACTGAGTTCTAGCATCTATTTTGCACTCCTACCTGTAATACTCGCCTTGCTAGTTAATTTTATGAGACTTTACAGTAATGTGCAAATAAGGTTTATGCCCCAATAAAGATTTAGACAAAAAAAGTTGTACATTGATTGCATTCATAGACCTTTTTTGGGTAACGGTCACAACAGTTCACAAAAAATCCATTTGTTACATGTAAAATATAAGGAGCACATTGGCTTCATTGGAAAGGGTGAGTCTTGCAATTTCTCTGGAAGGATCAATATTTTGTGGATTTTAAAACACTCACTGCAGGTCACTTTACCTACATGTAGGATCTAGATCTGTCTATCCAATTGGCTGGTTCTGTTGCACTGCAGGTGCTCTGATTATGTAGATGCAATGTGATATTGCCTTTAACTATGTTCTGGGTGACCCTAGCGCACACTATTAAAATGCCTCGTCTTCCCATAATCTGTAAGTGGTGGTAGTGAGTAGCAACATATCGCTGGCTTACATGGTGGGAATGACCGCTCTATGGCAGTTTAGTCTATATACTCTACTGTTAAAGCAATAGTACTAGAAACCTCTTCTACACATAGATGGTCTCAATGCCAGACTGGCACAGTATTAAAGTTTCTAACCAGATAATTGCATGAGGAGCAAAGGAAGACCTACCATTGGTGCAGCCGCAGAGGGATCCAGTAATTTATACCTCCAAAGCAGATAAAATTGTACTTTATGATGAACTACGGTGCTTCCACGAGGACTCTCTTCTGTCCGCCAGCGCTAGAAAGAGCAACAATAAATGGCCCAGAGAATAAAAGTTTCTTCTACAATGATGACTTGATGTAGGTTATTCTACACTGTCACATTAAGATATCATAACATCTAATGGTTGTTATCAAACATGTTACATTTTTCGCCACATGTTGAACCACAATGCAGTCATGTAATTGACCTATGACTTGCCTAAAATCATTGGTTAATTGCCAAACTGCAGATCTTAAATGGCTGCACAACAGTTAGCATCAAAAGTTTCTTAGGTTTCATGAGGGGGTTTTCAAGTTGAATTGGCCATTCCCTCATGTGTTAAGAGGTTGGCAGTGTTATCTTGGTACACCTTTCCTCAAAATGACTAGCATGCTAATGAAGATGTAACAAAATCAATCCATCGAGTAAAACACTTCATGGAAAGTTTTCCACAAAAAAAAAAAAGTTTGGTCCTGTAAAGATCTGAGGTTGTAAGTAATCACCTAGGCAGGTTAACGATGCAACAATATTTTATTGATCACAGCCATGGTAATAAAGCAATTCCAGGTAAATGGCTAAAATACAGTTCTCTCAGTCCTCAAGTTCCCAATCTGGGTTCAGTAGTTCCACTGGCTTTGTATAAAGCCATACTCACTGTCTCCCAACTTTTGGTTGGCCCATAGATTTTGTATCTCCAGTCAGTATAGTCTGTAGCCACAGTCCATGATCCTCTAGACGGCAGATAAAACAATGAAAGCACGGGTAGCCAGTAGCAGCAGTCCTTTTAAGAAAGTGTAAATCCAAATTACATAATCCATAATGGTAATATGTTTATCCATTCATCCTTCCAAGTCCACGGTCTCCATCCTCTTCCTTCAATCCTTCCACACATCTCCCTAAAACATGTCTCCACTTTCTTCCACTCGGATCAGTCCCCTCCCAGGTCAGAAGTGATCACACTCTCCCCCTTAAACATTCACTGTTCGCTAAAACAATGAAGAATATCTAGAAGCCTTCATCTGAGACTGCCTGTAAGACCCACTGTGGTTATGGCTCCACTGTGTCTCAATCTACACTCTCCTAATGAGATTATTGGCTGTTGAAACAATGGACTCCTGAGATAAAGATGAGATTAGTGGAATGCTGGACATTTTACAAGTGAATCTTACATAATGACAAGTAATCAGAACTATGTAAAACATAACAAGTAAATCACTAATAAAACACAATAATAATATTGACAAAAATGGTGGTTCGTTGCTGGAAAAGTATCATAGTCTTTAATAAGTGGGCAGCTCCTCACAGGTCCCATGCTCAAAGCCAGTTTTTAGACAAAGTGGGGCTCCAAATGTTAACACACATGTAGGTTGCATTTACATGGGCTGATTTCAGGCCATTAAACAAGCACAATTGACAACATTGAAGTCGTTCATTAGTTATTTTCTGGCCTCTTTACACTGGATGACTAGGAATGATGGCACAAAACTATCACTAGTAGATCAATCTGTCACCATACACATGTTCTCTGCAGTTTACACCAGGCGATGTGCTACTGAGAAGGATTTTCGCTCTACCATACACAATCCAACCACCGGATGAATGAGCAATATTTTTGCTTATTGATGGGCGATTGCCAATGTTTTCACCTAATGAACACTCGTCTGCTCTTCCAGTATATATAAATGTGGATGTGATATACTGTTACACACATCTGTATACAGAACACACATATGCAACATACAAACAGTGACCAACATATCTTAAAGAAACAATGGCGGAGACCCCGGTAAATCCAGGGGCAGCCAGAATAGCCTACTCGTATAGCATTTAGAACAGAAAAAAATACGAGTACAAAATGGCATAAAAAGTTAGTTTTATTTAGTCAATCAGCAAATAACTTAAATTAATATATCCATAATATAAATGCATGACAAAAAAGTGCAATGTGCTCGAAGAAAAGCGCAGTCCCACCTGCGAGGGCATATCGTACCCAAGCTAAAAGGATAGTCCATATACATAGTGTGGTATCTTTCTAGAGATATACTGGATAGAATAAGGCTATATATTCCAAGTGGAGCACATACAAATGTTTAAATCAAACGCAGGTTCACCAGATGCTTACCACAATTGTATATGAGGTCCAGGTGTGTGAGACACCTTTGCCACCTGTCTTCTACGTCCCCCTGGACCTCATATACAATTGTGGTAAGCATCTGGTGAACCTGGGTTTGATTTAAACATTTGTATGTGCTCCACTTGGAATATATAGCCTTATTCTATCCAGTATATCTCTGGAAAGATACCACACTATGTATATGGACTATCCTTTTAGCTTGGGTATGATATGCCCTTGCAGGTGGGACTGCGCTTTTCTTCCAGCACATTGCATTTTTTTGTCATGCATTATATTTATATTATGGATATATTAATGTAAGTTATTTACCGATTGACTAAATAAAACTTTAACTTTTTATGCCATTTTGTACTCCATGTTTTTTTTCTGTTCTAAACACATATGCAACGTGTATAAAAAGTACACAAATATACATGACTGGAATATGCAGAGCATCTGCACACATGAGAATGCACAGAGCACATACGCTCACACTATAGAATACTTACCAGTTCTAAACTCCTGCACAGGACCCATGGTGACATCACGGTCACATGACTGATGTCACCAAAGGTCGTTAAGCAGTCTGCACATTGGAAATTAAATTGATAATATCACTGCAATTTTCAATGTAACTTCTGCTGTAGATGCTGCGGGCAGGAGTGTACATAGAAATCACAGGGCCCCATGGCAAAAGTCCTAATTGGCCCCAGCAAAAAAAAAAAATACTCAATGGGAGCACAGGAGAGCATATACTATTTTTTCAGCCCTTACAAAGTAATTTTGCCCCTTACTGTTCGACATGCTATAATGTGCCCCTACTAGCACTCCAAACAGTACAATAACACCCCTCACAACCCTCTACCCAGTATACTGGCCCCCCACAGGCCTCCAAATAGAATATTGTCTGCAACATAGTATGATGGCCTCAAAAATTAACCATTTCTTAAAAAAATAAATGCTCCCCCAGTGCTCCAGTCTCTGCAGCATGTGGTCTGCACTACATCGCAACTCCTGTGCTGAGCAGTGCAGAGGGATAGAAGACTCACTGTAGAGATTGGAGCAGTGGGCAATGGGGTGTAGTGAATATTTTTTTTTATTTATGGAGGACTATGTGGTGCCCGTAATACTGTATGGAGGGCTATGAGGGGCCCATTTTACTGTATGGAGGGCTATGTGGGGCCAACTATATTGTATGGAGGGCTGTGGGGCCCATTATACTATATGGACAGCTGTATAAGGGCCTTTAATTACTTTTGAAAGACTACAAGGGGGCCATTATACTGATGGCATACCTATGTAGGGGAGGGCATCATACTATTTGAAGGTATACGTAGGGGGCCATTATACGGTTGTCAGGACTATATGGGGGCAATTATACTGTTTGCAGGTCTATGCTGGGGGCGATTATACTGTTTGCAGGACTATGCTGGGGGCGATTATACTGTTTGGAGGGCTATGTAAGGGGTTTTATATTGTTTGGAGGGCTATGTGTGGGCCAATATACTGTATGCAAGCAATTACACAGTGTAAAAGTTTTTTTGAGGGGTTCAATAATACACTGTAGAGGGCTGTGTGGGGGTCAGTATGCTGTTTGGAGGGTTAGTGGGGGGCCATTATACAGTGTGGATGGTTGTATTGGGGCCATCTTACTGAGTGGAGGTGTGTGGGGGCCATTATTCTGTATAGAGGGCTTTGTTGCGATCACAGTTGGGGGCATCATACTGTGTTGGGGGTCGCCTTACTTTGCCAGGGAAGGGGAGTACAGTCATCCTACCGTGTATGTTGAGGGTACTATGGAAGAATTCACTGTGGGGATATCATTCTTGTGTTTCGGGGAGACACTATAGTTGGCATAATACTTTATGGGGGCAATGAAAGGGTAGTTTAGGGGCTTCAGTAGGAGGAAATTACTTTGTAAGGGCTGCGAAGATGTGAGATATGCTCTTCAGTGACCCTGCTGAATATTACGTTTTTTACGTATTTTTAGTGTGGGGCCCCATTAGAACTTTTGCTATGGGGCCCCATGATTTCTATGTTCGCCCCTACTAGTAATATTAGGAATCACATAAAGATGTATGAAACTGCTTCATCTTTAATGGTTACAGGTATCTGGCCCATTGTGACATCATTCGTGTTCCGCTCCTCGTGATGTCACAATGAGGTCACCATTGTGATGTCACTGGCTGTGGGGTTATAGTGAGTGACCCTACAGGAAAAGGCTTTGTCTGGAGAGGCTGACTGTGGATTACACAAGACGCGATATTCCTCCAGGCTAAAATGCTGTTTAGATTCCTTCTATTTGTGAGTGTGCTAATAGCATCTGCGGAGGGCGCTCCTATCAACACGCGCCACCATGATTTCAGGGCCTTGATCCCTGCAGGTAAGTGCTGTACCAGATATTAAGCCAATATGGGGTTATTGTTAATAAGTCAGATGATACATTTCATGGAGGATTCTTCATGTGCTACTTGTAATGTTTGCAGTCTTCTCCCATCGTGTATTTCCTATTCCAGGCTCTCAAACACATTGTAAACTTGAATGGGAATCCACTCTGAGCGAAAAACAAGTCACGTGTCTCTGATCTTCATGTGTGTGACTTCATCAATACTTTTCGGGGAAATAATTACAAATTTATGGTAATTGTGGAATTTCTCCAACTAGGAATGGTCCTAGGTCTGAATATAAAAATGAGATGCAAAATATAATGTATATATTAGTAGCTTTAAATATCTTACATGTTCTTGATCTTTTCTTCCACTAGATTACTTTAGTAGGTTTCCTATGCCTGCTGCCATCATCTTCTTCTCTGGATTTTTCTTTGGTGTCATCTGTTTCATCATATATGGGTAAGTCTTATAATGATTTATGGGCTACCCGGGAGTCTGTATAAGAAATATCACATCTTCAGATCATCACACGATTCAGTAAATGATATAATCTAGTGTAGATGTTTAGTGGCTCATAAACTGGGTCTGACCTGCTGGGAGCACAGTGGACTTTTCTGTACAATATTAAAAAAATTGCTTAACAAATTACTGCAGATAGGGATAGATAAAATAGATGAAGAAAAATATATGTTTTTATAACAGTGACTTCTGTTTTATCATTTTAAAGATATGTGAAAAAGAATAATTTCTGGAGAGATGTTACAAGACCAGATTCCATGGATGAAGATATAAAGAGTAGGGCTAATCCTAATGGTAAGTACGGCCGTCACCAATCTGACATTAATATCTGTGTACATACAAATACTTCTTAGTGGCTTTTATATTACGTGGACGCAGTCTACATTGTAAAGCTGAATAATTACTCTAATGATATTCTGATTCGTCTCTTTCAATATATGAAATCTATTTAAAAGAAAAAAATGAACTTTTAAAGTATAAATAATCTCTTACCCCTTCACAACATATGATGTACGCCGAGTTTGAATATTTTCCCGCACATGATGGCTGATTTAATGTGCGGAGCTCTGCCCGCAGCTGTTAAACTGTTAAATCCCACTGTCAATCTCTCACAGCAGCATTTAACAATGCAAGGGAGGCCGGACATTATATGCGCCCATCGTCACGCTCATGATGTGATCGTGGCGTGCCAATTGCTTGTCATGACAGCCGGCTGTGTCTGTCATTACGATCCTCCTGTGAAAGCCAGCCGTGGCTGGCATTGATAGTGGACAGTGATTTTTACTATACATAGCATTGCTGATGATCGGATGATCGCAGCTTCAACAAATACAGTAAAAAAAAAAAGCACAAAAGTTCAAATCACCCCCTATTGCCTAATAAAAATAAAACAATATACACATATTTGTTATTGCTGCAATTGTAAAAGTCCAATCTATCACAATACAAAGTAAATTAATCCGATCAGTATACGGCGTAATGAGAAAAAAATCAAAATGACAAAATTACATTTTTTTGGCCGTAAATGGCAATAAAATGCAATAAGAGGCAATCAAAACATCATATCTACCCTACAACTGTGTCAGTAAAAACGTCAGCTCAGATCGCTAAAAGTCCTCACCTGGCCTGATATCCCAAAAAATGAAAATGTTATGGGTCTCGGGAAAATGGTGACAAAAGTATTTTTTTTTTAGTTTCCGATTTTTTTTTACCACTTAAAGGGGTTGTGCCTGCAACAAAGTTAATTTTAATCAACATTTTAATCAATAGATCTTTGAATAATAATAATTTCCACAATTGGATGAGATGAAAAAAAATGTTCCTGTGCTGAGATAATCTTATAAATGTGCCCCTGCTGTGTACTGTGTAATGGCTGTGTCTGACTGTGCAGGAACATGGTCTGATCATACCACATCTCCTGGGCAGGGGAGGACGCAAGAGAGTATACAGACAGGACAGCCGGGGATCACAGCTGATTCTTTCTTTGAGGTAAAACATTGCTTAAAAACAAGTAATTAAATATTTTGCCTCATAAAAAAAATCAGCTGCGATCCCCTGCTGTAATGTCTGTATACTCTTTTGCTTCCTCCCCTGCCCAGGAGATGTGGTATGATCAGACCATGTTCCTATACGGTCAGACACAGCCATTACACAGTACACAGCAGGGGCACATTTATAAGTTTATCTCAGCACAGGAGCATTTTATTTAACACATCCAATTGTGGAAATGATTATTATTCCAAGATCTATTGATTGAAATGTACTTTGTTCGTGGGAAAACCCCTTTAAGTAAAAAAAAAAAAAACAAACTATACATGTTTGGTATCTGCGTAATTGTACTGAACTAGAGAATCATATTGCCAGATCTCTTTTACCATAAACTAAATATGGTAAATAAAAAAATAAAAAAAAAACAATTGTGGAATTGCACTATTTTTGCAATTTCAACACACTTGGAATGTTTTTCTTGTTTTCTAGTACAGTATGTGGTAGAATGAATGCTGCCATTCAAAAGTACAATTCATTCTGCAGAAAACAAGCCCTCATGCGGCTATACTGATGGAAAAATAAAAAAGTTATAACTAAGGAGAGGGAAAACAAACAAACAGAAAATCACCATGTCTTGAAGGGGTTAATAGATATAGCAAGTGAATGTACCGTAGACATAGAGGAAACAATCTAGAAGAAACAAATAGAAGTTTTTCCTTTTGAAATGCTGATTTCACTGTTCTGTGTTACAGGAGAACATGGGGATGAAACAACCATTATAAATGATGAAGCTCCTCATGGACCCATGGCTGAAGAGAGCGATGTCCACACAGACACCAACATCTCTAGTGGCCCCCACTATGTCATAATCAATATGGACCCATATGAAGATGTGATCATCTCCTTCAACAGTAAGTTCTCAGGCTTTCATAACAAGTGCTTAATAGAAAAACTTCTTTATAAAAAAAAGCTCTAAAAGTAGAAAGTTGATCCTTCTATTTTCATTACTTTATTATAAAATGTAAAGGTTATAAAACCTGTATAATATTAATATTCTTTAACAAATATATAGAAACTTTAATTTTATTAATGCTAATTTCAATGTTCAACATTGTAGGAGAAGAAGAGGGTGAAATAAATACTGTAAATGACGATGTTCCTCGTGGACCCATGGCCGAAAACAGAGATGTCCTGGAAAACACCAACATCTCTACGCCTGGACACGTTTACATAGTCATCAATATGGACCCAGATGACGATGTGGTCATCTCTTTTGACAGTAAGTTTATTTTTTTTTCATGTGGATAAGTAGAATACTTACTACCATAAATATCATCTCTTCTTCTAATTTACATAACAGGCATAAAATAAAATCAACCGTTAAAAGCAATTTCTTTTTGAATTGCAGTTAAAGCAAACAATCTAGAAGAAACATAGAAGTTTTTTCTTTTGAAATGCTGATTTCACTGTTCTGTGTTACAGGAGAACATGGGGATGAAACAACCATTATAAATGATGAAGCTCCTCATGGACCCATGGCTGAAGAGAGCGATGTCCACACAGACACCAACATCTCTAGTGGTCCCCACTATGTCAGAATCAATATGGACCCATATGAGGATGTGATCGTCTCCTCTGACAGTAAGCTCATTTTTTCTTTGTGGATTAGTACCATGAATATCATCTCTTCTTCTAATTTACATAACATGCATAAATTAAAATCTACTATTAAAAGCAATTTATTATTGAATTTCAATTAAAGCAATTTCCCAGTATTTTCCGGCTCTCCGACCCCAGACTGACAGTAGAATCAATGTCCATTAATGAACAACTAATCTTATAACCACTGTCTTTTTCAGAACAAGAGGACAGAGAACAGATTCCACCTCCTCCTCTGAATCCTTCTCCATCTACTACTCTGCCTCCTCAAAATTTTGATAAAGATCTTGACCTGGACAAAGACATTGAGAAAACTAACCTCCTCATGAAGATTGTCTTTCAGGAACTTCTGGCTCATGCCAGCCAAAACCAAATGTAAGTTCTTAGTGCTTATGCGTATGTTTTATGATGTATGTTATATTTTAGTATTAACAGGCAATAGGCTAAATAATTAGAAATTGAGCATTAACGACCTAAACGTTGAAAGCATTATATTTCTTTATACAAGTTAAATCATCAGTCTGTGAACCAAGACTTGCTGGACTACATGAGAATGGGTGTTATTCTTAAATCACAAATATGATAATTTATATTGTATCTTTAATAAATCACAATATACAGTATAAAAAATGGCTGATCACATGACTAACAAATTAAACACACGAAGTAGAGTGGGTGGTAATGGCAAAAACAATAAAATGAATATTTAATCATGATCACATTATGCATATACAGCAATACTGGCTTAAAATGCAAATGTGATCACAGGAGCTGATGGCACGATAAAAAGTGCTCAATATCAATGTCAATGCCAAGTACGTTTAGACATGCTGTAGTACCAACCCTGACAGTCGTTTCACCATCACAGCTTTTTCAAGGAGTTAAAGGAAACGGGGTGTAGTGCTGTATATGCCTGTATATATATCTATCATATGTACCATGAAGGAGGGATTGCTAGTTAAAGGTAATCTAATCCTACAAGATCCAAAAAAATAATAGGCAGGGTACTATTCCTATCACATCAATGATAAGGTGTAGAACATACCTGAACATAGACATTAAATAATGCCCACTATATATTACATAGTAGTGTATTATAATCTAGAAATAATGGATGACATGTAAACTTCTTCTGTTGCCAAACTCATTATAATCTGTTGCCATGTACATATATTAATCATTACTCTTTTGCTGATTTTGTAACATATATTTTCCAGGTGAGGCAGAGCGGGGTCTCGCTGTGTTCCCACAATGAATATGGGATCCAGCTGGAGATGACAACTGTACATCAACACAAAGATGCAGATTCCAGGCTTGGTTTCTGTTCTCTTCATTGGATATGACATTTACTGGACTTTCTGCAGCTAGACGAACTCACAGAGTATGTGAGATACCTACTGCATCATGAGGCAGATTCCGGGCTCGGTCTCTGTTCTCTTTAATGAATACGACATTTACTGGACTTTCCGCAGCTAGATGCACTCACAGAACAAGTGAGTTTCCTTCTGCATCATAAGACAGATTCCTGGATCGGGCTCTGAACTCAACCACTGGATACGACATTTACTGGACTTTCTGCAGCTAGATGCACTCACAGATAAATTGAGATACCTACTGCACACGAGACAGATTCCGAACTCGGTCTCTGAGCTCCACCACTGGATACGACAGTTACTGGACTTTCCGCAGCTAGATGCACTCACAGATAAAGTGAGATATCTACTGCACATGAGACAGATTCCGGATTTGGTCTCTGTTCTCATCAGTGGATAAAACATTTGATAGACTTTCTGCAGCTAGATATAATCACAAATCTAGTGACTTACCTGCTGCACCATGAGACAGATTCCGGGCTCGGTCTCTGCTCTCATCAATGAACATCTGCAGCCTAAGGGAATGGCAGTCCTTCAGCCAAGGTTCCCTAGAGGTTTCCTCCACTGGGGGCTTTTCCTCTCCTGAGTGCTGAAGGTTGACTCTTCGTGAGTCAAAGTCCCTTTGTCATCATTATCATCGGGGCACATTTTAGGGCTATTGCTCTGACTTCTAATGGGAGCTTCTACATAACCCACCTTGAATGAAGTTAATAAAGAAGTCAACCAATAATATGTAACAGTGTAATGGTGCTTCAATTGAACTTTACAATACAGCAGAATATACATATCACTGTGAGGAGCGAATATTTTATGAAGTCATTAAACACATGGTGACTTATATACATGTTTTCTATCAAACTAATTTGCCACAAATGTAATGTTCCTCATTAAACATGCACATCTTCTTTGACCTGGTTTAGAGGTCTGGGTCCTCTGGTTCAACCAGGACTTTAACGCCACTGCACACTATACCATCATGGCACACATAATGACATCAGAACGTTGCGACGTGCGTCACCCAAACTTTAGTTATTGCCTCTGGGGATGCACATCAGTGGCAACGTGCTCAGCGATGGCATGGTTCACAAAAATGTCAGAGGTATGGTTGAACTGGAAGTTCCAATGCAGGATGAAAAAGACAGAAGATGCTTTAAACCAGCAAGGCCAATTTTAGACAAAGTGGGGCCCTGGGCAAAAGTTTAAAGTGGGTCCTAAATGCTAACATATTGCACCATCACACTCAAACATTTAGGTTGCATTTGTGGCGCCCCTGAGGGTTCGGTCGCCACAGAGGTACTGCATCTCACCCAGAGGTGTGGTATCTCACTCTCAGGTAAGGAAGGAGTACAGCTCAGGACCCTAACAACTGCATTCATTACACCACATTTCTGGGGGACAGGGCGAGATTGCTCCTATGGGAGAGCACAGTCCCTGGTCCCTGGCTGGAGTGGGGGGAACCACCTAGAGAGGTGGAACCATGTAGTGGATGGGGTGGAGGAAGTAGATCCTGGGAGCACTTGAAAGGAAGCTGTATAAAATAGAGACACCATCTTAGTTCAGTCAGTTAGTTCAGTCAGAGGAGGAAGGTGACGGGAGCAGAGGCTCTGTATGAGTTCTGCTCCAAAGGCGGGCCTAGCCTGTGAGGTCCAGGACTGAAGGAGAGAAGAGAGGAGTGGGAGCAGGAAAGCTCCAGGAACCGAAGGGAACCTACGTGTACGGGCCGTGCAGAAGGCCACCCGTACGCCGCTGCTACCAGGAGGTAGAGGGGTCAGGCCAGATAAGGGGAATTGGTCCCTCAACTAGTGGAGAACTGCAAGGCTCAACTAGACACTGGAGGCTGCAGCACTTTATGTACCGTTAGCCAAAAGTCAACACCAGTCTCACTAAGAAGGCAGCCACATAGGACCCAGGGGACAGAACAGACGTCGCCCGCCAAGGCCCGAGGGTACCGGATTGGAGTCACTAGGTGTGAAGTGCAGGGAGAGGGCCAGAGGAAGGACATACAGAAGGGGTTCCTGCTAAGTACTCCGGAGCTACCTGGGGGTGGACTGAGCCCCTCAATGAGTAAACACAGGACGACATGGGAAGTCGCGATCTGCAGTGATGACTTGGAATGAAACAACTGTGAGTAAAGGTCCTGAGACTGCATCCCACTGACTCCGTGTTTATTACTGACTCCCTGCACAACAACCACCATCATCCACCCACACTGCCCTGAAGCTACACTCTTCCTGTGGGGAGTTATACTACCCTTGCTGCCAAACCATCAGCTTCAGAGGACTGTTCCGCAGCGGCGGCCCCTATTAGCCGCACTCCACAGGTGGCGTAGTCGGACATTATACAAACCCATTTACAATTCCCCTTGGATTAATCACCCTGGGTCACGGACCAGGTCACCGTCACAGTGACTACAACCCACAGCATCTACCGGCCCGGCTCCGGGTACCCCACGGCCCAGGGGGTGCGTCAACTTTGGCGTAGTCGGCAGGATATGAGCCCACCCAATATCACTGTGTATCGCGTGCCTAAAGACTGTGTTTTCTACTAAATGTGGCGCCCGCCCCAGAAGAACGGGCGCCTTTATGTGCGTGCTAAAAGATGACCAGAAACCACCTCCCATCATGGGCCTGGTCCCAGAATGGCGCCAGAAGCGGAGCTCGCCCCAAACAGTAGTGGTCATGTATGCAAGTGTGTCTGTCAAGGTGGGGGGGCTGACCCTGAAAGTGACCGACAGCAGACTGCCATGGGACCGCAACAAACTGCCCCGTGACCACCCCCAAAAGGGGAGAGGAGAGAAGAAAACTGGGAGACAGGGCATGGTCTTGATCAGTCTAGACAGACTGCACCCGGTAGGGAAGATGGAGGACGGCAGCACCAGAGCCCCAGTCAGCGGCCTGCTGTAGGCCGTAGCACCCTACACCCTGGAGGAACTAGTGGCTAAGCTGCTCCAGGAGGACTCGGAGTTCCTCCGCTCTGGGATGGAAGACCTGGGCCGGAGGATGGAGAGGGCCCAGCGAGATGCCATCACCGGGTAGAGACGGGAGATGGAACAGCAGCCGGCGACGCTACCAAGCACCGGCAGTGCCCCATCCTTGGCTGATCCCGACAAGCGCCAGGAGGCGACCGGACGCTGAAGCAGGCAAAAGGAGTCTCCCTGTCCCGGGCGCTGCCAGCGTCGATCTGCTCCTGAGCCCTCTGGTGGAGCCGCTGACCCCGGGCGCTACCAACACCAGCCCGCTCCTGACGCCGCAGCAAGGCCCACAACCAAGTCCTCCGACCCCGGGCGCCACCAGTGGCGACCCACTCCTAGGCCCACAGCCAAGCCCTCCTACCCCGGGCGCCAAGAGCGGCGGCCCGCTCCTGATCCCGCCGCAAGCCCCACAAGTCCCGGGCGCGCCCCCCCTGCACGCCTCACGGACCCCGACACTGCTACCTCCGGGTACCAGTGATGCCGGTCAGCTTCTGGGTTCCCTGCAAGAGCCGTCTCCCCCGACCGCCGAGTGGGTGTATCGACGTAGCCGGTGGGACTGGTCCGTGGAGGTAGAGGACCAGCGGCCCCCGCTACTGCCCGCTCCGCAGCCCGCCGCCGTCTCCCAGTTGCCGAAAGATGAGGCCCAGTTTGAGTGGGACCACTCTGGGGAAGACCTGATGGGGTTTACCCAGGAGTCAAGGGCAGCGGCGGCTCGTAGGAAGGAGTTCTGCCACCAACAACTGGTCCAGTTAGAAAAGGAGCGCAACTTACGGCGCGTGTGGTGGGAGAAATTAGAGGCTCAGAACATGGAGGAAAAGATACGGGCCCGCAGGGCCAACAAGGTGGAGGAAGAGAGCGACTTCTACCTCTGCGAAGCTGAAGACCCGGCTGGGTCAGCATACTGTGAACAAGAGCCTCCCCAGAGGGAGCACTCCTATTAAAGACTGCAAGTAGTCACCCGTACCCGTGCAGAATGGACACTGCAAATTAAAGTTTGTGTGAACATTTAACCCATCTACTTAGTTACCCAGAACGGGTCCAAAAACTGACCGGCTGAGGACTGGGAGCAGCCACTTCCTGTAAATAGTTGCACCTTTTGAGGTGCCCCCTATTGGTTTTATATTTTCAGAACCGAGACCACTGAACAAAAACTCTTTGGAGGTGGCTGAAGACGTGGTCCAAAACTTGGATCATCACCACCCTTGCTGCCAAACCATCAGCTTCAGAGGACTGTTCCGCAGCGGCGGCCCCTATTAGCCACACTCCACAGGTGGCGTAGTCGGACATTATACAAACCCATATACAATTCCCCTTGGATCGATGCAGGCTTACATAAAGGCTACCAGCCAGATGAGATAGTTGAGGGGGCGATGAAAGCTATCAGCCCAGGATTGAACCTCCGTAGTATGCTAGAAATGAAGAGTCAATTGACCTTGCAACAGCTGAAGATGATTTTAAAAGGGCACTATAAAGAAGAGAGTACTTCAGAATTGTTCCACCGACTCATTAACCTCTCACAGAAAAATAATGAATCACCCCAAAGTTTCTTGTTCAGAGCAATTGAACTGAATGATAGACTGTTGTTTGCGTCCAGAGATGTTGAAGTGGAGGAGAAGTTTCATGCTGGACTAGTCCAGAAGAAGTTCTTGAGATCATTAGGAACGGGGTTAATCAGCAAAGACATCAAGTTGCAGCTGAAACGGTACTAAAAGATCCTGTCATTCTCGACGAAGTCCTAATTGAAAAAATGAATAAGATAGCTAGTTTGGAGTCAGAGAGAGAACAGAAGTTAAAGGCTCTGCTCCTAAAATCACCAAAATAAGTCAGCTGAAGATGGAGACCCCCTGTGGCCAGTCCAAAGATCATCATGGAGACCCTTCAGTGCCACCTCCGAGAGGAAACCTTAAATCACCAACAAAAGAAAGGACCGCCAGAGCTGACTGGGAGGAAGTAATAGGAGAACTGCGAGCCGAGTTGATTGAGGTGAAAAAATTGATTCATTCCAGGCCACAACCTTTATCCCTCAGACTCAGGAGTGGGTTCCAAAACAGAAGATACCCGGCTTGTGAAGCATGCCATTCATTAAATCAGAGTACGGTTTGTGTCCACTGTCTAAAATGTGGTGAGGAAGGACATTATGCCAAGGAATGCCAATGGTCACGGTCGTTTGGGTTAAAAGACAGGAGGTTGCCAGTGCGGGGCGACTAGTAACCGCGATACGGAGGAGGCCCTAGAAGCAAATCCAAATCTCACCAAACCCCAGAACGGCGCATGAGGTAAAACGGCTGCTTCAGTACTATACCCAAGTGTGTTCACGTCTACAACAGCTGCAAGAGAGACAGAGGGATTAGTACCCAGTGTGTAGGTCAAACGATTTACTCCTGGGAGGAGGATTCCTCGGTCAGTAGAGATTGCCTCATCAGTCTAGTCAGTGAAAGGTGCTTTACACAGTGCCAGCTAGATGGACTCTTGGTAAAAGCACTGTGGGACACAGGAGCCCAAGCGGGCCTTTTAAATGAAGAATGGAGAAGGCGATACCTGCCACATACCTGCCTTCGGTTACTAAAAGAACTCTTAGGACCAGTGGAACTCCACAGGAAAACTGTCAACCAGACCGAAATCCCTTTCATAGCCTGGGTGGAAGTGACTTTCCAACTTAGGGCCACGAAGAACAGCAACACCATTGAGCTTTTGGTACCTTTTCTCGTGACTAGTGATCAGAACGTGGCAGAGGATCCTATCCTTGGATATAATGTAATCAGTGATGTCATGACGAAATACAAGTCAGGTGTTAGAACCTTGCTCTTAGGTTTTTTCTATTGCTGGTCACATGACCTTTTTGGCCTATTTAGTCTTGCTCCGCCCTTCTGGCTTTGCTGGACTTCATTGTATTACTACTCTTTAGCTAGCCAGTGCTCAGTATCTAACTCTGTTAGTTTGCTTGGTCTTCGGACCTCTGTGTTCTATATTGTTTGTTTGTTCGTCTGTCTGCTACTATTTCTGTTAGGAGGTGTCCATTTTGCTCCCAGTCCCTAGTACTTGTAGGGATTCCTTCCCCACATCTATAGGTCTCCGTACAGACTAGCTGAGGACTTTAGCAGGTCTGATCGCAGGATCAGGTTCCCTTTTACATCGTAGGGATCAAGCTGAGTTCTATCGTAGGGACAGATCTCCTCTCTTTCCTTAGCTCTGGTAGCAGAACATAACAGTAAGTCCAGCCTGCAAATTCTCTAAGGAAAGATTTTTCTGTTCCATTATGGTGTCGGTTCAGGATTTGGCTCAACGCCTGCAGGGACTCTCTCTGGAGGTGGCCGAGCTCCGTCAGCACGTGAGTAACTGTCCTGGAGCACATTTCTTGGAGCCTAAGGTACGTTTGCCTGATTTATTTTTTGGTGAACACCAAGAATTTTTTTCATTTAAAAATGCTTGCTTATTGTATTTTCGTTTGAGACCCAGGTCCTCTGGGGATGAATCCCAGCGCGTAGGGTTCATAATGTCACTTTTGCGCAAAGAGCCTCAGGAGTGGGCCTTTTCTTTGCAACCTAGTGATACATGCTTTAGATCAGTTGATAGTTTTTTTTCTGCTTTGGGGCTATTATATGATGATCCTGACCGTGTCTCATTTGCTGAGACTGAGTTGAGACGTTTGAGACAGGGATCAGGTAATGTGGAAAAATATTGTACTCATTTCCGTCGGTGGTCTACTCAAATAGGGTGGAACGATTCTGCTCTGAAGAGTCTGTTTCTTGCTGGGCTTAGTGAAAGGGTTAAAGACCTGCTAATTGCTTATCCCACACCTGAAGATTTGCAACAGGCTATGCAATTAGCTATACGGGTGGATAGGAGACTGCGTGCAAGGGTTAATGAGAGCAAATCCTCTGCTATGTCAGTTTCTGGTCATGAGAATGTGTGTACTGACAGTGGAGAGCCGATGGAGATTGGAGCGATGGCACCTCGCTCTCAAGAAAAGGACCGCAGATTTTCTGAAGGTTTGTGTTTCTATTGCGGAAATTCTGGTCATTTCATTAAAAGCTGTGTGCTTCGTATGAAGAAAGAAAAAAAAATGGTCAGTCATGCCCGTATTGCCTGTTTAAATTCCAAGGGTGTATTTTTATCTGCTTCCACTATTGCTCAGAAAAAATTAATGGAATTTTGGGTGTTTGTCGATTGTGGGTCTACACTGAATGTAATTGATGGGGGATTCTTGGAAAAACTCAATTTAAAACCCAAACCTTTGTCATCCCCCATTGCTGTGGTTTCTGTGGATGGCTCCCCTTTGAAGAATGTTACTCTCAGGGTCTGTGAGTTTCCCCTCACTATTAATGGTGTTCACCATGAGAAATTGGATTTGGTAGTTTTGAATAACTTGCCTTCTCCGGTGGTGTTGGGATTGCCCTGGTTAAAATTGCACAATCCTGTACTGGATTGGTCTACCAATGAAATTAAATCCTGGAGCCATAAATGTTATGACAAGTGTTGTAACGGGCGTATTGCAGCTGTGGATAGGGGGGAATTGCCTGTGCCTATTCAGGATTTTTGGAGAGTTTTTTCTGAGAAGGAATCGCAGGTTTTGCCTCCCCATAGAGACTATGATTGTACTATTGAATTTGTCCCTGGAGGGACTCTTCCTAAAAGTCGTTTATTTAACCTTACTATTCCTGAGAGAAAGGCTTTGGAGGAATACATACAGACAAGTTTGGCCGCCGGTCACATTAGGCCCTCTAAGTCTCCTGTGGCGGTTGGATTTTTTTTTGTAAAAAAAAAGGACGGCGGTTTACGTCCTTGTCTGGATTTTCGTGAGATTAACAAAATTACCGTACGCAATCCTTACCCACTGCCATTGATTCCTGATCTGTTTAACCAGTTAGTGGGGGCCAAGTGGTTCTCTAAAATTGACCTTCGGGGGGCATACAATCTGTTGCGCATGAAGGAGGGTGATGAATGGAAGACTGCTTTTAACACTCCTGTGGGTCATTTTGAGAATTTGGTTATGCCTTTTGGTTTTACTAATGCTCCTGCATTTTTTCAGAATCTTATTAATGACATCCTTAGACATTTGATCGGCAAAAATGTGGTTGTGTATTTGGATGACATTTTGATTTATTCGCCGGATCTGGAGTCTCATTGGCGGAGCGTACGTGAAGTATTACCGTTATTAATTGACAATTCTCTTTTTGCTAAGCTGGAGAAATGTGAGTTCGCTGTACAGAGAATTAGTTTTTTGGGCTACATTATCTCCAGCGAAGGTTTTGAGATGGACCCGGTTAAAGTTCAAGCTGTGCAGGAATGGCCTAGGCCTATTGGTTTGAAATTGATACAGAGGTTTTTGGGTTTCGCCAATTATTATAGAAAATTCATTAAAAATTTTTCTATTATTGTCAAACCCCTGACCGATCTCACCAGGAAAGGTGCTGATGCGGTTCAGTGGACTTCTGAGGCCATTGAAGCTTTTGTGTATCTCAAGGAGAGGTTCACCTCTGCTCCCATCCTTATGCAGCCTGATGTGACTAAACCGTTTTTGGTTGAGGTTGATGCTTCCTCTGTGGGGGTTGGCGCAGTATTGTCTCAGGATAACGGGGATGGAGTACATCCCTGTGCTTTTTTTTTCAAAAAAAATTTCGGAGACTGAACTGAATTACGATATTGGTAATCGGGAATTATTGGCTATTAAACTCGCATTTGAACATTGGCGCCACCTCTTGGAAGGTGCTGAATTTCCCGTTCAGGTTTTTACGGATCATAAAAATCTGATATATCTTGATGCTGCCAAGCGCCTGAATGCCCGTCAGGCTAGGTGGGCACTGTTTTTCTCGCGGTTTAATTTTTCCGTTACTTACATCCCAGGTACTAAGAATGTTAAGGCGGATGCCTTGTCTCGCAGTTTTTCTCCCATAGTCAGTGCTGAGAAAGAGGAGAACATTTTACAGGAAGGTGTTGTGATAGCTGCTTTGGACTCCGTTTTGGAAGATGAGATTCTTAAAGCACAGGAGAATGCCCCATCTAACACTCCCCATGGGAGGTTGTTTGTGCCTGGGACCTTTAGGAGAGATTTGTTTGTTGAGTGTCACGAATCTCGGTTGGCAGGTCATCCCGGAATCTCTGAGACCAAGAGACTGGTGGGTCGCAGTTTTTGGTGGCCTGGATGGCAGAAGGAAGTCATTAAGTGGGTGCGTCAATGTACTATATGTGCTAGATCTAAGTCCTCACATACTCCTGCTGCGTGGTTACTTTGCCCTCTGGAGGTTCCCAGTGCTCCTTGGACACATTTGGCTATGGACTTTATAACTGACCTTCCCCCCTCTGAGGGTTTTACTGTCAGCTGGGTGGTCGTGGACCGTTTTAGCAAGATGTGTCACTTGGTTCCCTTCGTCAAACTGCCCTGCGCTAAGACTCTCGCTAAGGCCTTTGTCAAGGAAATTGTCAGACTTCATGGCGTTCCTACTGACATTGTTTCTGATAGGGGACCTCAGTTCGTGGCTCGTTTTTGGCGCGCCTTTTGTGACAGGTTGGGAGTTCATTTGTCGTTCTCATCCGGATATCATCCTGAATCTAATGGCCAGACAAAAGGGAAAAACCAGGATGTTGAGCAGTTCTTGCGTTGTTTTGTGGCAGACAATCAAGAGGGGTGGTCTGAGTTTCTGCCACTTGCTGAATTTGCTCTGAACAATCATACATCTTCTTCTGCTGGTTGTTCGCGTTTTTTTTGTTGTTCTGGGAGACATCCGTCGTTTGGGTCGTTCTCCAAGTTGGTATCTGCCGTGCCTGAGGAGGAGAATTTTTCCGGCGATTTGGAGAGAGTTTGGACGGATGTACGTGGTAATCTTCAGGAGGCTAACAGAAAATCTAAAGACTACTTTGATAGGAAACGACAGGAGGTTTTGTTCGCTGTTGGTGACATGGTTTGGTTGTCCTCTAGGAATCTGCGGTTGAGGATTCCTTCTAAGAAATTGGGTCCCAAGTTTGTAGGGCCCTTTAAGGTGCTTCAGGTTGTCAACCAATCTGCTGTTAAGTTGGAGGTTCCTACCTCCTGGAGAATTAATCCGGTGTTTCATGTCTCTCTGTTGAAAAAAGCTGTTGTGTCGGATTGTGACGCCTCTGCCTCTGTTCCTCCGGTGGTGGAGGACGGGGAATATGACATTTCTCGCATCCTTAATTCTAGACGGTATAGAGGTAGTTTGCAGTATCTCATGGCCTGGAAAGGTTTCGGACCCGAGGATAACTCATGGGTGAGGTCGGATGATGTTTCCGCGTCCAGACTTATCAGAGCGTTTCACAGGAGATTTCCTGATAAGCCTGGTCCTAGGGGATCCAGAAGATCCTCTTAGAAGGGGGGGTACTGTTAGAACCTTGCTCTTAGGTTTTTTCTATTGCTGGTCACATGACCTTGTTGGCCTATTTAGTCTTGCTCCGCCCTTCTGGCTTTGCTGGACTTCATTGTATTACTACTAGTAAAAGGAGGGGGAGACACAGATATAGGCATGTCATGCCCTTCTAAAATCCAAAAAGTGAGAAGCCGAGACGGCCAGTCCGCTCCTGCCCGTGCCACCTCCGTGTCGCCGGGTTTGTGCCAGAGCCGCGGTGAACCCTGACGGCCAGCCCCCCTCTCCCAATACTGGTGCCTGTCCGCTGGTGGGTCGAGAGAGCCCCCCTGTGGTGGAGGCAGCTCTAAGCTTTTTAATTTAAATTGTCCCTCTAATTTGAATGAATACACTTTAAATCCATTTACAAGGATCTATTGGAGGGCAAGTCTCATGCCAGCAGCCGCGTAATTCTAGCTCCAGTAGCGTCCACTAAAGCTGCTGCAGTTAAAAAGCTTTTATAAGGATCGAGCTCGGCTGTCCACCGCAAGGCATCCTAGTGCCAGTCCCAGCCCCTATGCCTTGGGGTGCCTCCTGATGCTCTTCACTAAGTATCCCGTGGTCCCGAAGCATTTCCTTTGAAAAAATTAAGTGTCCAAACTACAGGTGGTGTAGCTTGCTTAACAGCCGGGATAATCCGCTGACTAGCAGACACTGCTACTAGGCACAAAGTATTTCCTGGGCTAGATGCAGTTAAAAATTTGTAAGTAGATACTCTCGTTGGATGCTGAGAAAGCATTCCATAGAGTCTCCTGGCACGCCATATATGATTCTCTTAAAAAGCTTGGGGTAGGGGTCTAGGGGACCCTTTTATAGCCAAAATCACGGCCCTGTATCACAATACGTCACCTAGGCTGAAGATAAATGGAACTGTAGCACCGAGGGCTCGGTTGCTACAGACGTATTGCACCTCACCCAGAGGTGTGATATCTCACTCTCAGATAAGGATGGAGTGTGGATCAGGACCCGACACCTGCATGCATTACACCACATTGCCGTGGGGCAGGGCGACCAATATGCCCCTGAGATGGGCACGACAGTCCCTGTCCCTGGCTGGAGTGGGGGGAGGGAACACTGAGGAAGGGGAACCCTGCAGTGCAGGAGCAGGGAGGAAGCAGTTCCTGGGTGCATTGAGAAGGGAGTATAAAAGGTGGGCACCATCTTAGTTCAGTGCAGAGAAGTCTGAGCAGAAGTGGCAGGGAGCAGGGGCTCTGCATGAGCTCTGCTCCGGAGGCGGGCCTAGTAACAGAGGCCCAGGCCTGCAAGAGGGAGAAGGAAGGAAGAGGAGCGGAGAAGGCTCCAGGAACGAGGAATGAAGGGATCCCAGGGGTGCGGACGGGCGAGTCGCCACCGCACGCCCGAATCCACCTGCGTGGAGGGGTCAGGCCAAAGGGGGAGACCAGTCCCCGAACTAGTGGAGGCAGGAAACGACCCTCAGCTAGAAACCGGAGGCTCTGACATTTTATGTGGCGCAGCCCCTTGCTCCACCCGCTAGGAAGGCACCACATAGGGTCAGGGAAACTGGCGCCAAGTTTACCAAGAGGAGGCCCGAGGCAGCCGGACAGAAGTGTTGGTAAGAAAGGCCAGACAAAGGACACACAAAGGGGGTCCTGTGAAGCGCTCCAAAGTTATCTGGGAGTTGTCTGAGCCCCTCACCTGGTGAGCACAGTACGACGTGGGCAGCTGTTACCTGCAGACGTGGTCTGGATAATAAGAACTGTGAGTAAAGGCCCTGAACTGCATCACTGACTCCGTGTCGTTACTGCTGCTGCCCTGCACCATCACCCCCATCCTCCGCATACACTGCCCTGAGGCTATACTCCTCCCGTGGGGAGTTATGCTACGCTCTGCTGCACCCACAACACCAGCCTTAGCGGTCTGCCCTGTAGCGGCGGTTCACTCTGACCGCAATCCACGGGTGGCGTAGTCGGACATTTAAACATCAAAACCACATAAATAGTTCCGCCACTGGTTTGACCGCCCTGAGCCACGGAACCGGATCGCCGCCACGAAGACTACAACCACCAGCATCCACCAAAAAGGGTCCGGCTCCGGGTGTCCCAAGGCCCAGGGGGTGCGTCAGAACATTTTCATCACCTTTCACAATCACCAATGGGACAAGGCAGGGATGTCCTCTGTCCCCTCTCTTATACATCCTAGTGACGGAGCACCTGCTCTCATCAATTCGCCATAACCCCAATATTAGGTGGATTGAGGTGGGAGGCACCGAGTACAAGTGCTCTCTATTTGCTGATGATGTCCTAGTATATATCACTCAATCACATATATCCATCCCTGCTGTTATGGCTGAAATAGATCACTTTGTTACATGGTAAAATTTTAAAATCAATGCAGCGAAGTCTGAGGCCCTCGATGTCTCCCTCCCTAAATCCATATAGGATTCCATCCAGTCCAACTTTCCCTTTGCCTGGCCCTCACAGGGTATCAAATACTTAGGAATTCCTATTCATAGAGACCTCTCCCATCTATGTTATCTTAATTTTGGGCCCTTTATTGAACAATTCCATACAGACCACGGTTGGCAAGTTAGAACTGTAAGATTCACTACGTGAACCACTGGTGTTTTGTGGAAAAGCACATGTACACCGCGTTCCAAATTATTATGCAAAAAGTGTTTAGGAGTGATAAGGGAAGAATTTGTTTGTTTGTCAGTTAAACTCATTGATGGTGATGTGTGTCAGGGCTCTTTATATCACTGTAAGCAATTGCAGACACCTGTGCTAATTAGTTTGGCAGGTGTGTCCAATAAAGGCAAGACTACTTAAGAAGGCTCTCTCACATTATTAAGCAGCCTACATTTTCTGCCAAAATGGGAAAGAAAAAGGATGTGTCGGCTGCTGAGAAGCAACAAATTGTGGAGTGTTTAGGTCAAGGCATGACTACAATCAACATTGTGCGATGATCAGGATGAAGTGTCTTGGCAATCAAGAAGTATGTAGCTGATTCACAGTACACACGTGTGCGTGCTGATAAGGGCAAATTGAGGACTCTTTCCTACAGGCAATTACGTCAGGTTGAAAGAGCAGCGGCAAAAAAGCCTTGTCATAGCAGCAGACAAGTTTTTGAAGCTGCTTGTGCCTCCAACGTCCCCCGAACAACAAGATGCAGGGTCCTTCAGAGGTTTGCAGCTGTGCATACGCCATCCTGTCGACCTCCTCTATCCACTTCACACAAGCAGAAACGGCTCCAGTGGGCCAAACATTACATGAAGACTGATTTCAAAACTGTTTTGTTCACGGATGAGTGCCGTGCAGCGCTCGATGGTCCAGATGAATGGAGTGGAGGATGGCTGGTTGATGGACACCCCACGCAAACACGGCTACAGCGCCAACAAGGAGGAGGTGGAGTAATGTTTTGGGCTGGAATCATGGGGAGAGAGATTGTCGGCCCCTTTAGGATCCCTGAAGGCGCTAAAGATGAACTCCATAATGTATGTGGATTTTCTCAAACAGCACTTCCTGCCATGGTTCAAGAAGAAGAACCGTGTATTTCACAGCAAGATCATTTTTCTGCATGATAATGCACCATCTCATGCTGCACATAAAACATCTGCATCTCTGGCTGATATGGGCATAAAAGGGGACAAACTTATGGTGTGACCCCCATGCTCCCCTGACCTCTACCCCATTCAGAACCTTTGGAGCATCATTAAAAGGAGTGTCTATGATGGCGGGAGGCAGTTCACATCTAAGCAACAGCTCTGGGAGGGTATTCTGTCCTCATGCAAAACAATTGAAGCAGAAACCATCCAAAACCTGACAAATTCAATGGACGAGAGAGTTCAGAAGCTCCTTTCGAACAAGGGGTCCTATGTGAAAATGTAACATCACCTAGAATAAAGTTTTGAGTTGAAAACTGTTTGATTTCAGTTTCTAACAACCTGCTAATGCTTATAATTTCAAAAATGACCATTTTTTTGGTCTTTATTAAAATGAAAAGGTTGATCGAAAAGTTTGGGGGATCTAAGAGTGTGGCAACCCAGTAGTCATGATTACTTCGAATTCTGACAATATGAGGGTCATGCTGCAGGTAGTGCAGCAAGAAGGCACTTATGTGTCTTGCGCATCTCGGAGCCCCAAAATTATTTTCCGGGCTAGATGCAGCTAAAAATTATTTTTAATTTTAAATCTGGTGAAGCTTATTATAGATGGCCTAATAGGATCAGTGCTGCACACTGCTACAAAGCCCAAATTATTTTCCAGTCAAGATACAGATAAACATGATTAGTAATTTGAAAGCTTAAAACGGTTGGTAGGGTGATTTTAACCAATCATCAAGCTTTTACTCTCCCCAGGATGACACAGGGGTAGAAAAGTCGTTTCGGATCCATGATTTGTTCATCTTTATGAACGTGAGTCTGTCTACATTATCAGTGGAGAGCCGCGTGCGCTTATCTGTCAGCACACCACCAGCAGCGCTGAACACACGTTCAGACAGAACGCTGGCTGCGGGGCATGACAAGATCTCCAAGGCGTAAGTGGCTAGCTCCGGCCATTTATCCAGATTGGAAGCCCAAAAAGAGCAAGGGTCCAGTGACACAGTCGTGGCTTCAATGTTTACTTGGAGATACTCCTGTACCATCGTCTCTAGGCGTTGACTATGTGTCAGACTTCTTGTCTCCTGTGGCCTTGCAAAGGATGGGCTAAAAAAGTGGTGAAATGATTCCGCAAAATTGATGTTACCAGCAGATACTGTGGTTCTGTTACGGTTTGAGTGCTGAACACTTGACGGTCCCACGGTTGGCAAGTTGGAACTGTGAGATTCACTACGTGCACCACTGGTATTTTGTGGAAAAGCACATGTAAGATTCTGCAACAGTCTCTGCTGATACTCCTGCATGCGTGCATCCCTTTCTATGGCAGGAATAATTTCTGCAAATTTACTTTTGTACCGGGGATCTAACAGTGTGGCAACCCAGTAGTCAGGATTATTTCTAATTCTCACAATTCGAGGGTCATGTTGCAGGTAGTGCAGCAAGAAGGCACTCATGTGTGTTGCGCATCCAGGAGCACCAAGTCCCTGTTGTGTTGGTGGCGAGGTAACAATCATGCTTCCTTCCTCTGTCCTCTCCCCCCAACCTCGCACAACAGAAATGTGATCAAGGTCTCCCTCATCTGATGAGTCTTCCATCAGTTCGTCCTCCACTTCTTCCTGGGCTCCTGCACCTTCCTCACTAGTTTGGCTGCTACCATGCGCCCTGGTTAAACCATCTCCCCCACCCTCACATGCCTGCCGCCTTGGTGCTGCCGACCGTCTGGACCTTGCAGATGTTAGCCCTTCCGCATACAACTCCTCCTCCTCTACTTCCTCCACCTCCTCTTGTGCCACCACCTGACTCCGAATTCTGTTTAACATGTGCTCCAGCATGTAAATCACCGGAATAGTCATGCTGATAATGGCATCGTCAGCACTAAACATCTTCGTCGCCATTTCAAAACTGTGCAGAAGGGTGCATAGGTCCCTGATCTGAGACCACTCCTCCAGCGTGATTTGCCCCACCTCTGAATCTCGTTGGCCCAGGCTATACGTCAGAACGTATTGCACCAGGGCTTGTCGGTGCTGCCACAGTCGCTGCAACATGTGCAGAGTTGAATTCCACCGGGTAGGCACATCGCATTTTAGCCGGTGAAGTGGCAGGCCCAACGACTTCTGTAGAGATGTAAGTCGCTGAGCTGCGGGATGCGAACGGCGGAAGTGAGCACACAGCGACCGTGCCCTCTGCAGAAGGCCATCTAGTCTGGGATAGTGGGCTAAAAATTGCTGGACAACCAGGTTCAACACGTGAGCCATACAAGGCACGTGTGTGACATTGCCCCGGCGAAGGGCCGCACCCAGGTTTGCAGCATTGTCGCACACGGCCTTCCCTGGTTTCAGGTCCAGTGGAGACAACCATTCATGAAATTGGTTCTCCAGAGCTGACCACAACTCCTCAGCTGTGTGACTCACATTTCCCAGACATTTCAATGTAAAAACCGCCTGATGACGTTGAGCCCTACTGCCAGCATAGTAAGGAGGTGTGCAGGATCCCTTCTGCGCAGTTAGAAAGCTTGTGGCATGACCAGACAGGCTTTGGGTGCAGGTGGAAGACCGAGAGGAGGTTGAGGAGGCAGAAGCAGTGGAGGAAAAATGACATAAAGAGGATTGACGCACAACTCGTGGGGACGGCAAGACTTGGACAGCAGCCCCTTGTCCTGCTGTCACCATAGTTACCCAGTGCCCAGTCAGCGACATGTAACGCCCCTGTCCATGCCTACTCGTCCAAGTGTCTGTGGTGAAATGCACCCTGTCACACACAGAGTTTCTCAAAGAAGCGGTGATGTTGTGTGCGACATGCTGGTGGAGCGCAGGCACACCTTTCTTTGAGAAGTAGTGCCGACTGGGCATCTGGTACTGGGGCACTGCGACGGACATAAGGTCTCGAAAATCCTCTGTGTCCACCAGGCAGAAAGGCAGCATTTCTGTAGCCAAGAGCTTGCAGATGGTGAAATTCAACCTCTTAGCTTTCTCATGGCTAGGAGGAAATGGTCTTTTACTTGTCCACATCTGAGGGACCGAGGGCTGGCTATTGTGCTTAGACGGGGTTGATAAGGGTGTCCCCGGCAAACTGCCGGTCTGTGAGGAAGATGCAGGCGGACATGTTAGGTTGCCTTGATCCAAAGGTGGTGCTATCGATGTCGGACAGCGCTCAAGACCAGCTGGTGTTACCACCTCCAAAGAAAATGATGACCTGCCAATCACGCTGGCTGTTGCGGGTAAAGAGGTGGCAGGTCTGCGCCCCAAAACAGGTGTGACTGCTGTCCCCCCAGTCACAGAGGTTGAAGAGGCCGCGGATGCACAAGATATGGCAGACGGTGGTTGGCCCGGCCGGCTAGACCGCATTGTAGCACACTGAGCTTCCCACTGCAACTTATGCTTCATGTCCATGTGCCGGTTCATGCATGAAGTACTCAAACTATGTATTTTTTGGCCTCTACTTAGCTTTTGCTGACAACTGTTACAGATAACACGAGTTGGGTCATCTTTATCGATCTGAAAAAATGCCCAGGCTATGCAAGGCTTAGCACCCATGCGACCTGAAGAGCCACCACGACTTGTGGTGAGAGGCAGAGTTGTGTTTGAGGATGCAGTTGTTGACGTGCTTCCAGTACTACGTCTCTGTCCAGGAAGGCGCAACCTGACCTCGTCGTCACTAGCATCTTCCTCCACCTCCTCTGCTGACCTCATCTCTTGGCTGACTGTGGGTTGACAGTAAGTGGGATCTCCGACCTCATCATCATCACCCTGTGCGTTATCACACCCGTCGTCCTCAGAGCCAACCTGTTCCTGCCCTGACAAAAAACTAAAGTTGTCGCTCCAATCAGGTATTTGAGTCTTATCATCGTCTTCCTCATTGTCTCCACCAACAGGAGTTACAGTTTGGGAATGAGGGTCTACATTATGGTCAGAACCTTCTGCGTCTGGTCCTGGATCCGACTCATAAAGATTCTGGGCATCAGTGCAGATCATTTCCTCGTCTGGATTCACAGAAGCGCTGGAGTCGACCTCTGATTCCCAGGCTATAGTATGAGTAAACAGCTCTGCAGACTCAACCATCTGTTCTACCTCATACTCAGACGGGCAGCTGGAGATTTGGGAGCTGTGAGGAAGCAAGTGCGATTTGGGTGACACCTTTGAGGACTGGAGTATTTGTGATGTTGAAGTTGATGTGGAGGAGAGCCCACTTAAAGGAGCACTTGATATCCGTTGAAGCACCTGCTGTTTTTGTGCCTCATCTGGAATTTGTAGCGATTGGCGTGGCCGTAAGAAAGGGATCTTATCACATTGTCCGCTAAAAGAAGTAGACATTTTAGTTTGGCTGGAAGATGGTCTTTCTTCTGCACCTACCCCACGGACACAACCTTTTTTCCCCTTCCCAACACGCCTATTCCCCTTTCCACCAGCAGCAGGCCTTTTTCCACTCATTTTGGTGGTTAACTAATTCACAACTCTGGAGTTGTTTGCACAAAAAAACAATGGATGGTAACCGAGCAGAGCTGAGTGGCCAAACTGTGGTATTAGGCCAAAACTATTGGCTGGGTTAGATGCAGAAAAAAATTATTTTTAATTTGCAACCTGATGGAGGTCAGTATAGATGGACTAATAGACCAAGTCCCACACACCGCTAGAAGCCCAAATATTTTTTCAGAGCTAGATGCAGAAAATTTTTTTATTCAATTTGCAACCTGATGGAGGTCAGTATAGATGGACTAATAGACCAAGTCCCACACACCGCTAGAAGCCCAAATATTTTTTCAGAGCTAGATGCAGAAAATTTTTTTATTCAATTTGCAACCTGATGGAGGTCAGTATAGATGGACTAATAGACCAAGTCCCACACACTGCTAGAAGCCCAAATATTTTTTCAGAGCTAGATGCAGAAAAAAATTATTTTTAATTTGCAACCTGATGGAGGTCAGTATAGATGGACTAATAGACCAAGTCCCACACACCGCTAGAAGCCCAAATATTTTTTCAGAGCTAGATGCAGAAATTTTTTTTATTCAATTTGCAACCTGATGGAGGTCAGTATAGATGGACTAATAGACCAAGTCCCACACACTGCTAGAAGCCCAAATATTTTTTCAGAGCTAGATGCAGAAAAAAATTATTTTTAATTTGCAACCTGATGGAGGTCAGTATAGATGGACTAATAGACCAAGTCCCACACACTGCTAGAAGCCCAAATATTTTTTCAGAGCTAGATGCAGAAAAAAATTATATTCAATTTGCAACCTGCTGGACGTCAGTATAGAAGGACTAATAGAACAAGTCCCACACACTGCTAGAAGCCCAAATATTTTTTCAGAGCTAAATGAAGAAAAAAATTATTTTTAATTTGCAACCTGATGGAGGTCAGTATAGATGGACTAATAGACCAAGTCCCACACACTGCCAGAAGCCCAAATATTTTTTCAGAGCTAGATGCAGAAAAAAATTATTTTTAATTTGCAACCTGATGGAGGTCAGTATAGATGGACTAATAGACCAAGTCCCACACACCGCTAGAAGCCCAAATATTTTTTCAGAGCTAGATGCAGAAATTTTTTTTATTCAATTTGCAACCTGATGGAGGTCAGTATAGATGGACTAATAGACCAAGTCCCACACACTGCTAGAAGCCCAAATATTTTTTCAGAGCTAGATGCAGAAAAAAATTATTTTTAATTTGCAACCTGATGGAGGTCAGTATAGATGGACTAATAGACCAAGTCCCACACACCGCTAGAAGCCCAAATATTTTTTCAGAGCTAGATGCAGAAAAAAATTATATTCAATTTGCAACCTGCTGGACGTCAGTATAGAAGGACTAATAGAACAAGTCCCACACACTGCTAGAAGCCCAAATATTTTTTCAGAGCTAAATGAAGAAAAAAATTATTTTTAATTTGCAACCTGATGGAGGTCAGTATAGATGGACTAATAGACCAAGTCCCACACACTGCTAGAAGCCCAAATATTTTTTCAGAGCTAGATGCAGAAAAAAATTATTTTTAATTTGCAACCTGATGGAGGTCAGTATAGATGGACTAATAGATCAAGTCCCACACGCTGCTAGAAGCCCAAATATTTTTTTCAGAGATAAATGAAGAAAAAAATTATTTTTAATTTGCAACCTGATGGAGGTCAGTATAGATGGACTAATAGACCAAGTCCCACACACTGCTAGAAGCCCAAATATTTTTTCAGAGCTAGATGCAGAAAAAAATTATTTTTAATTTGCAACCTGATGGAGGTCAGTATAGATGGACTAATAGACCAAGTCCCACACACTGCTAGAAGCCCAAATATTTTTTCAGAGCTAGATGCAGAAAAAAAATATTTTTAATTTGCAACCTGATGGAGGTCAGTATAGATGGACTAATAGACCAAGTCCCACACACCGCTAGAAGCCCAAATATTTTTTCAGAGCTAGATGCAGAAAAAAATTATATTCAGTTTGCAACCTGATGGAGGTCAGTATAGATGGACTAATAGAATGATGCTATGCTCAAAAGATTTTACTTCACTAGGTGCAGTAAAAAAATTGGTATTCTATACACAGGTGGTATATCTTGCAACACAGATAGGCTACTCCACTGACTAACACACTCTGCAATAGGCCAAAAAGGATTAGCTTTGCTAGATTCAGCCAAATGCTGTGAAAAAAACTTGCACAGCACTGGCACAGACCTGCCTGGCAAAAACTGATAGGAACTGATGTAACCTAGTCCTGAAAAGGACTCCAATTACAATTAGTCTTTACTCCCACAATCTATCTATTTAAGAGCACAGACCTGCCTGATAAAAGTCGTAGGAAATGCTGTAACCTAGTCCTTAAAAGGACTGCAATCACAACTATTCCCTACTCCCAAGCTATCTGTATATTTGTGCGAAAATTGGCTTGAAATTAACAAGGTATAGCGCACACAGCAACAGCGGTGCCGTCTAACACGCAGCTGCAGCAGTGAGAAAATGGTGGCGACGGGGAAAATGGCTTGGTCTTATAGGGCAAGGACATGTGACATACACTGCCAATCACACATGCCCTTGCTTGTGTGAAAAAAAGCACTTCGCTCCGTGTGTGCGCTGCTGATAGGCTGACAGATTGCACCTCCCCACTGCAAATGCGGGAAAGAGAAAAAAAAATGGAGATCTTCATTGTTCCTGCAGAGATCCATCCCCTGCCCCTCCCCCCGCCCCGCTGTACACTCAAACTGCGTATTAACATTAATTTTCATCATTACTGAGAAAAAATCCAGTTATGATTTTGGTGCACGAACAGTTATCGAACATAACCTCGAACAGCCGAATTTTTCTCAAATTGTTCGTGTTCGCCGACCGGCTTGAACACCGCCCAAAACAGCTCGAATTTGAGATTGGCGAACAGTTCGAGTAGAACAACGCTCATCTCTAATTACTACTCTTTAGCTAGCCAGTGCTCAGTATCTAACTCTGTTAGTTTGCTTGGTCTTCGGACCTCTGTGTTCTATATTGTTTGTTTGTTCGTCTGTCTGCTACTATTTCTGTTAGGAGGTGTCCATTTTGCTCCCAGTCCCTTGTACTTGTAGGGATTCCTTCCCCACATCTATAGGTCTCCGTACAGACTAGCTGAGGACTTTAGCAGGTCTGATCGCAGGATCAGGTTCCCTGTTACATCGTAGGGATCAAGCTGAGTTCTATCGTAGGGACAGATCTCCTCTCTTTCCTTAGCTCTGGTAGCAGAACAAAACATCAGGGACGCTGGTGGTGGATGCAATTGCCACATCACTTGCCATAACTAACGCAGAGGTGGAAAATGTGATTCATAGAGTAAAGAAAGCACAGAATACAATGGACCGAAAAGAAGTCAAGGTAGGCTGGCACTGAACCATCATCCCTGCAAACCAAATGGTGGGGGTGAGGTGTGGAGTCCGAGTAGAACCAGAAGTGTAGACTACTGGCTCTTTTAGAAGAAAAGGTGCGGGGACTGGAAGAAAGAATTGCGACATTAAAACTCATCAAGGAAAATGAAGACTTCCTGGACAGAACAGAAGCGTCACTACTGGTCACGGAAAGTCAAGGAAGCATCAGAGAACCTCCAGAGGCAGACAAGTGGAGGCAAGTGACCAAAAGAAGCAAGAAGACCATGGAGACACCACCAACCACACAACTGAGAAACAGATTCCAAGGACTAGTGGAGGACGAAGATGGCACACCTAAGGATGAGGAACTACCAGCAAGCAAAAAAGGAAAGAGCACCCAGAAACACCCAGAAGCGACAAGAAAAAGGACAGCCAAGAAGGGAAGAAGAGTGGTGGTGGTGGGAGACTCACTACTGAGAGGAACAGAAGCAGCTATCTGCAGACCGGACATAACCGCAAGAGAAGTATGCTGCCTCCCAGGGGCGAAGATCAAGGATGTTACCGATAGGATACCGAAGCTCATCAGTTCCAAGGATGTCCACCCATTTCTTCTGATACATGTTGGCACCAATGACACGGCAAAGAAGGACGTACCGACAATCTGCAAGGACTTTGAAGCATTGGGGAAGAAAGTAAAAGAACTGGATGCGCAGGTAGTTTTTTCTTCTATCCTTCCAGTAGACGGGCATGGCGTCAGGAGATGGAACAGGATCCTTGAGGTGAACAACTGGCTGAGACGATGGTGCAGACAACAAGGATTTGGATTCCTGAACCACGGTGTGAATTACCTCTATGACGGACTCCTTGCCAGAGACGGACTACACCTCAACAAACCCGGGAAACACACATTCGCCAGGAGACTCGCAACACTCATCAGGAGGGCGTTAAACTAGAAGAAGAGGGGATGGGAAGAAAAACGCCGGACACGATCATGCAACCAGAGAACATACTAATGAAAGATATGAAGTGCGACAAAGAAGGTCCAAGACAAGATACTTGGAAGGGAGGTAAGAAAATTTCTAATACAATCCACAGGGAGAAGATTGGAACAAAACAAAATTGTGTAAACTGCGTGCTAGCAAATGCCAGGAGCCTGACAAACAAGATGGATGAACTGGAAGCAGAAATATCTACAGGTAACTATGACATAGTGGGAATAACCGAGACATGGTTAGATGAAAGCTATGACTGGGCAGTTAACTTACAGGGTTACAGTCTGTTTAGAAGGGATCGAAGAAGTCGGAAAGGGGGTGGAGTCTGTCTATATGTAAAGACGTGTCTAAAGCCTACAATACGGGAGGATGTATGGGAGGGAAATGAGGAGGTCGAGTCCTTATGGGTGGAGATACATGGGGCAAAAAACAATAATAAAATTATCATAGGAGTCTGTTATAAACCACCAAATATAGCAGAAGCCACGGAAAGTCTATTAATGAGACAAATAGACGAAGTAGCAAAAAATAATGAGGTGCTTATTATGGGGGACTTCAACTACCCCGATATAGACTGGGAAACCGAAAGCTGTAGATCTCAGAAAGGAAACAGGTTTCTGTCAATTATCAAAGACAATTATTTGTCACAACTTGTGCAGGAACCAACTAGAGGGACGGCCCTTTTAGACTTAATATTAACTAACAGGCCAGACAGAATAACTGAGGTGCAGGTCGGGGGGCACCTGGGAAATAGTGACTAGAGATGAGCGTTGTTCTACTCGAACTGTTCGCCAATCTCAAATTCGAGCTGTTTTGGGCGGTGTTCGAGCCGGTCGGCGAACACGAACAATTTGAGAAAAATTCGGCTGTTCGAGGTTATGTTCGATAACTGTTCGTGCACCAAAATCATAACTGGATTTTTTCTCAGTAATGAAAATTAATGTTAATACGCAGTTTGAGTGTACAGCGGGCGGGGGGAGGGGCAGGGGATGGATCTCTGCAGGAACAATGAAGATCTCCATTTTTTTTTCTCTTTCCCGCATTTGCAGTGGGGAGGTGCAATCTGTCAGCCTATCAGCAGCGCACACACGGAGCGAAGTGCTTTTTTTCACACAAGCAAGGGCATGTGTGATTGGCAGTGTATGTCACATGTCCTTGCCCTATAAGACCAAGCCATTTTCCCCGTCGCCACCATTTTCTCACTGCTGCAGCTGCGTGTTAGACGGCACCGCTGTTGCTGTGTGCGCTATACCTTGTTAATTTCAAGCCAATTTTCGCACAAATATACAGATAGCTTGGGAGTAGGGAATAGTTGTGATTGCAGTCCTTTTAAGGACTAGGTTACAGCATTTCCTACGACTTTTATCAGGCAGGTCTGTGCTCTTAAATAGATAGATTGTGGGAGTAAAGACTAATTGTAATTGGAGTCCTTTTCAGGACTAGGTTACATCAGTTCCTATCAGTTTTTGCCAGGCAGGTCTGTGCCAGTGCTGTGCAAGTTTTTTTCACAGCATTTGGCTGAATCTAGCAAAGCTAATCCTTTTTGGCCTATTGCAGAGTGTGTTAGTCAGTGGAGTAGCCTATCTGTGTTGCAAGATATACCACCTGTGTATAGAATACCAATTTTTTTACTGCACCTAGTGAAGAAAAATCTTTTGGGCATAGCATCATTCTATTAGTCCATCTATACTGACCTCCATCAGGTTGCAAACTGAATATAATTTTTTTCTGCATCTAGCTCTGAAAAAATATTTGGGCTTCTAGCGGTGTGTGGGACTTGGTCTATTAGTCCATCTATACTGACCTCCATCAGGTTGCAAATTAAAAATAATTTTTTTCTGCATCTAGCTCTGAAAAAATATTTGGGCTTCTAGCAGCGTGTGGGACTTGTTCTATTAGTCCATCTATACTGACCTCCATCAGGTTGCAAATTAAAAATAATTTTTTTCTGCATCTAGCTCTGAAAAAATATTTGGGCTTCTAGCAGTGTGTGGGACTTGGTCTATTAGTCCATCTATACTGACCTCCATCAGGTTGCAAATTAAAAATAATTTTTTTCTGCATCTAGCTCTGAAAAAATATTTGGGCTTCTAGCAGTGTGTGGGACTTGGTCTATTAGTCCATCTATACTGACCTCCATCAGGTTGCAAATTAAAAATAATTTTTTTCTTCATTTATCTCTGAAAAAATATTTGGGCTTCTAGCAGCGTGTGGGACTTGTTCTATTAGTCCATCTATACTGACCTCCATCAGGTTGCAAATTAAAAATAATTTTTTTCTGCATGTAGCTCTGAAAAAATATTTGGGCTTCTAGCAGTGTGTGGGACTTGGTCTATTAGTCCATCTATACTGACCTCCATCAGGTTGCAAATTAAAAATAATTTTTTTCTGCATCTAGCTCTGAAAAAATATTTGGGCTTCTAGCAGTGTGTGGGACTTGGTCTATTAGTCCATCTATACTGACCTCCATCAGGTTGCAAATTGAATAAAAAAATTTTCTGCATCTAGCTCTGAAAAAATATTTGGGCTTCTAGCGGTGTGTGGGACTTGGTCTATTAGTCCATCTATACTGACCTCCATCAGGTTGCAAATTAAAAATAATTTTTTTCTGCATCTAGCTCTGAAAAAATATTTGGGCTTCTAGCAGTGTGTGGGACTTGGTCTATTAGTCCATCTATACTGACCTCCATCAGGTTGCAAATTAAAAATAATTTTTTTCTTCATTTATCTCTGAAAAAATATTTGGGCTTCTAGCAGCGTGTGGGACTTGTTCTATTAGTCCATCTATACTGACCTCCATCAGGTTGCAAATTAAAAATAATTTTTTTCTGTGTCTAGCTCTGAAAAAATATTTGGGCTTCTAGCAGTGTGTGGGACTTGTTCTATTAGTCCATCTATACTGACCTCCATCAGGTTGCAAATTAAAAATATTTTTTTTCTGCATCTAGCTCTGAAAAAATATTTGGGCTTCTAGCGGTGTGTGGGACTTGGTCTATTAGTCCATCTATACTGACCTCCATCAGGTTGCAAATTAAAAATAATTTTTTTCTGCATCTAGCTCTGAAAAAATATTTGGGCTTCTAGCAGTGTGTGGGACTTGGTCTATTAGTCCATCTATACTGACCTCCATCAGGTTGCAAATTAAAAATAATTTTTTTCTGCATCTAGCTCTGAAAAAATATTTGGGCTTCTAGCAGTGTGTGGGACTTGGTCTATTAGTCCATCTATACTGACCTCCATCAGGTTGCAAATTAAAAATAATTTTTTTCTTCATTTATCTCTGAAAAAATATTTGGGCTTCTAGCAGCGTGTGGGACTTGTTCTATTAGTCCATCTATACTGACCTCCATCAGGTTGCAAATTAAAAATAATTTTTTTCTGCATCTAGCCCAGCCAATAGTTTTGGCCTAATACCACAGTTTGGCAACTCAGCTCTGCTCGGTTACCATCCATTGTTTTTTTGTGCAAACAACTCCAGAGTTGTGAATTAGTTAACCACCAAAATGAGTGGAAAAAGGCCTGCTGCTGGTGGAAAGGGGAATAGGCGTGTTGGGAAGGGGAAAAAAGGTTGTGTCCGTGGGGTAGGTGCAGAAGAAAGACCATCTTCCAGCCAAACTAAAATGTCTACTTCTTTTAGCGGACAATGTGATAAGATCCCTTTCTTACAACCACGCCAATCGCTACAAATTCCAGATGAGGCACAAAAACAGCAGGTGCTTCAACGGATATCAAGTGCTCCTTTAAGTGGGCTCTCCTCCACATCAACTTCAACATCACAAATACTCCAGTCCTCAAAGGTGTCACCCAAATCGCACTTGCTTCCTCACAGCTCCCAAATCTCCAGCTGCCCGTCTGAGTATGAGGTAGAACAGATGGTTGAGTCTGCAGAGCTGTTTACTCATACTATAGCCTGGGAATCAGAGGTCGACTCCAGCGCTTCTGTGAATCCAGACGAGGAAATGATCTGCACTGATGCCCAGAATCTTTATGAGTCGGATCCAGGACCAGACGCAGAAGGTTCTGACCATAATGTAGACCCTCATTCCCAAACTGTAACTCCTGTTGGTGGAGACAATGAGGAAGACGATGATAAGACTCAAATACCTGATTGGAGCGACAACTTTAGTTTTTTGTCAGGGCAGGAACAGGTTGGCTCTGAGGACGACGGGTGTGATAACGCACAGGGTGATGATGATGAGGTCGGAGATCCCACTTACTGTCAACCCACAGTCAGCCAAGAGATGAGGTCAGCAGAGGAGGTGGAGGAAGATGCTAGTGACGACGAGGTCAGGTTGCGCCTTCCTGGACAGAGATGTAGTACTGGAAGCACGTCAACAACTGCATCCTCAAACACAACTCTGCCTCTCACCACACGTGGTGGCTCTTCAGGTCGCATGGGTGCTAAGCCTTGCATAGCCTGGGCATTTTTTCAGATCGATAAAGATGACCCAACTCGTGTTATCTGTAACATTTGTCAGCAAAAGCTAAGTAGAGGCCAAAAAATACATAGTTTGAGTACTTCATGCATGAACCGGCACATGGACATGAAGCATAAGTTGCAGTGGGAAGCTCAGTGTGCTACAATGCGGCCTAGCCGGCCGGGCCAATCACCGTCTGCCATATCTTGTGCATCCGCGGCCTCTTCATCCTCTGTGACTGGGGGGACAGCAGTCACACCTGTTTTGGGGCGCAGACCTGCCACCTCTTTACCCGCAACAGCCAGCGTGATTGGCAGGTCATCATTTTCTTTGGAGGTGGTAACACCAGCTGGTGTTGAGCGCTGTCCGACATCGATAGCACCACCTTTGGATCAAGGCAACCTAACATGTCCGCCTGCATCTTCCTCACAGACCGGCAGTTTGCCGGGGACACCCTTATCAACCCCGTCTAAGCACAATAGCCAGCCCTCGGTCCCTCAGATGTGGACAAGTAAAAGACCATTTCCTCCTAGCCATGAGAAAGCTAAGAGGTTGAATTTCACCATCTGCAAGCTCTTGGCTACAGAAATGCTGCCTTTCCGCCTGGTGGACACAGAGGATTTTCGAGACCTTATGTCCGTCGCAGTGCCCCAGTACCAGATGCCCAGTCGGCACTACTTCTCAAAGAAAGGTGTGCCTGCGCTCCACCAGCATGTCGCACACAACATCACCGCTTCTTTGAGAAACTCTGTGTGTGACAGGGTGCATTTCACCACAGACACTTGGACGAGTAGGCATGGACAGGGGCATTACATGTCGCTGACTGGGCACTGGGTAACTATGGTGACAGCAGGACAAGGGGCTGCTGTCCAAGTCTTGCCGTCCCCACGAGTTGTGCGTCAATCCTCTTTATGTCAAAGTTCCTCCACTGCTTCTGCCTCCTCAACCTCCTCTCGGTCTTCCACCTGCACCCAAAGCCTGTCTGGTCATGCCACAAGCTTTCTAACTGCGCAGAAGGGATCCTGCACACCTCCTTACTATGCTGGCAGCAGGGCTCAACGTCATCAGGCGGTTTTTACATTGAAATGTCTGGGAAATGTGAGTCACACAGCTGAGGAGTTGTGGTCAGCTCTGGAGAACCAATTTCATGAATGGTTGTCTCCACTGGACCTGAAACCAGGGAAGGCCGTGTGCGACAATGCTGCAAACCTGGGTGCGGCCCTTCGCCGGGGCAATGTCACACACGTGCCTTGTATGGCTCACGTGTTGAACCTGGTTGTCCAGCAATTTTTAGCCCACTATCCCAGACTAGATGGCCTTCTGCAGAGGGCACGGTCGCTGTGTGCTCACTTCCGCCGTTCGCATCCCGCAGCTCAGCGACTTACATCTCTACAGAAGTCGTTGGGCCTGCCACTTCACCGGCTAAAATGCGATGTGCCTACCCGGTGGAATTCAACTCTGCACATGTTGCAGCGACTGTGGCAGCACCGACAAGCCCTGGTGCAATACGTTCTGACGTATAGCCTGGGCCAACGAGATTCAGAGGTGGGGCAAATCACGCTGGAGGAGTGGTCTCAGATCAGGAACCTATGCACCCTTCTGCACAGTTTTGAAATGGCGACGAAGATGTTTAGTGCTGACGATGCCATTATCAGCATGACTATTCCGGTGATTTACATGCTGGAGCACATGTTAAACAGAATTCGGAGTCAGGTGGTGGCACAAGAGGAGGTGGAGGAAGTAGAGGAGGAGGAGTTGTATGCGGAAGGGCTAACATCTGCAAGGTCCAGACGGTCGGCAGCACCAAGGCGGCAGGCATGTGAGGGTGGGGGAGATGGTTTTACCAGGGCGCATGGTAGCAGCCAAACTAGTGAGGAAGGTGCAGGAGCCCAGGAAGAAGTGGAGGACGAACTGATGGAAGACTCATCAGATGAGGGAGACCTTGATCACATTTCTGTTGTGCGAGGTTGGGGGGAGAGGACAGGGGAAGGAAGCATGATTGTTACCTCGCCACCAACACAACAGGGACTTGGTGCTCCTGGATGCGCAACACACATGAGTGCCTTCTTGCTGCACTACCTGCAACATGACCCTCGAATTGTGAGAATTAGAAATAATCCTGACTACTGGGTTGCCACACTGTTAGATCCCCGGTACAAAAGTAAATTTGCAGAAATTATTCCTGCCATAGAAAGGGATGCACGCATGCAGGAGTATCAGCAGAGACTGTTGCAGAATCTTACATGTGCTTTTCCACAAAATACCAGTGGTGCACGTAGTGAATCTCACAGTTCCAACTTGCCAACCGTGGGACCGTCAAGTGTTCAGCACTCAAACCGTAACAGAACCACAGTATCTGCTGGTAACATCAATTTTGCGGAATCATTTCACCACTTTTTTAGCCCATCCTTTGCAAGGCCACAGGAGACAAGAAGTCTGACACATAGTCAACGCCTAGAGACGATGGTACAGGAGTATCTCCAAGTAAACATTGAAGCCACGACTGTGTCACTGGACCCTTGCTCTTTTTGGGCTTCCAATCTGGATAAATGGCCGGAGCTAGCCACTTACGCCTTGGAGATCTTGTCATGCCCCGCAGCCAGCGTTCTGTCTGAACGTGTGTTCAGCGCTGCTGGTGGTGTGCTGACAGATAAGCGCACGCGGCTCTCCACTGATAATGTAGACAGACTCACGTTCATAAAGATGAACAAATCATGGATCCGAAACGACTTTTCTACCCCTGTGTCATCCTGGGGAGAGTAAAAGCTTGATGATTGGTTAAAATCACCCTACCAACCGTTTTAAGCTTTCAAATTACTAATCATGTTTATCTGTATCTTGACTGGAAAATAATTTGGGCTTTGTAGCAGTGTGCAGCACTGATCCTATTAGGCCATCTATAATAAGCTTCACCAGATTTAAAATTAAAAATAATTTTTAGCTGCATCTAGCCCGGAAAATAATTTTGGGGCTCCGAGATGCGCAAGACACATAAGTGCCTTCTTGCTGCACTACCTGCAGCATGACCCTCATATTGTCAGAATTCGAAGTAATCATGACTACTGGGTTGCCACACTCTTAGATCCCCCAAACTTTTCGATCAACCTTTTCATTTTAATAAAGACCAAAAAAATGGTCATTTTTGAAATTATAAGCATTAGCAGGTTGTTAGAAACTGAAATCAAACAGTTTTCAACTCAAAACTTTATTCTAGGTGATGTTACATTTTCACATAGGACCCCTTGTTCGAAAGGAGCTTCTGAACTCTCTCGTCCATTGAATTTGTCAGGTTTTGGATGGTTTCTGCTTCAATTGTTTTGCATGAGGACAGAATACCCTCCCAGAGCTGTTGCTTAGATGTGAACTGCCTCCCGCCATCATAGACACTCCTTTTAATGATGCTCCAAAGGTTCTGAATGGGGTAGAGGTCAGGGGAGCATGGGGGTCACACCATAAGTTTGTCCCCTTTTATGCCCATATCAGCCAGAGATGCAGATGTTTTATGTGCAGCATGAGATGGTGCATTATCATGCAGAAAAATGATCTTGCTGTGAAATACACGGTTCTTCTTCTTGAACCATGGCAGGAAGTGCTGTTTGAGAAAATCCACATACATTATGGAGTTCATCTTTAGCGCCTTCAGGGATCCTAAAGGGGCCGACAATCTCTCTCCCCATGATTCCAGCCCAAAACATTACTCCACCTCCTCCTTGTTGGCGCTGTAGCCGTGTTTGCGTGGGGTGTCCATCAACCAGCCATCCTCCACTCCATTCATCTGGACCATCGAGCGCTGCACGGCACTCATCCGTGAACAAAACAGTTTTGAAATCAGTCTTCATGTAATGTTTGGCCCACTGGAGCCGTTTCTGCTTGTGTGAAGTGGATAGAGGAGGTCGACAGGATGGCATATGCACAGCTGCAAACCTCTGAAGGACCCTGCATCTTGTTGTTCGGGGGACGTTGGAGGCACAAGCAGCTTCAAAAACTTGTCTGCTGCTATGACAAGGCTTTTTTGCCGCTGCTGTTTCAACCTGACGTAATTGCCTGTAGGAAAGAGTCCTCAATTTGCCCTTATCAGCACGCACACGTGTGTACTGTGAATCAGCTACATACTTCTTGATTGCCAAGACACTTCATCCTGATCATCGCACAATGTTGATTGTAGTCATGCCTTGACCTAAACACTCTACAATTTGTTGCTTCTCAGCAGCCGACACATCCTTTTTCTTTCCCATTTTGGCAGAAAATGTAGGCTGCTTAATAATGTGAGAGAGCCTTCTTAAGTAGTCTTGCCTTTCATTGGACACACCTGCCAAACTAATTAGCACAGGTGTCTGCAATTGCTTACAGTGATATAAAGAGCCCTGACACACATCACCATCAATGAGTTTAACTGACAAACAAACAAATTCTTCCCTTATCACTCCTAAACACTTTTTGCATAATAATTTGGAACGCGGTGTACATGTGCTTTTCCACAAAACACCAGTGGTTCACGTAGTGAATCTTACAGTTCTAACTTGCCAACCGTGGTCTGTATGGAATTGTTCAATAAAGGGCCCAAAATTAAGATAACATAGATGGGAGAGGTCTCTATGAATAGGAATTCCTAAGTATTTGATACCCTGTGAGGGCCAGGCAAAGGGAAAGTTGGACTGGATGGAATCCTATATGGATTTAGGGAGGGAGACATCGAGGGCCTCAGACTTCGCTGCATTGATTTTAAAATTTTACCATGTAACAAAGTGATCTATTTCAGCCATAACAGCATGGATGGATATATGTGATTGAGTGATATATACTAGGACATCATCAGCAAATAGAGAGCACTTGTACTCGTTGCCTCCCACCTCAATCCACCTAATATTGGGGTTATGGCGAATTGATGAGAGCAGGTGCTCCGTCACTAGGATGTATAAGAGAGGGGACAGAGGACATCCCTGCCTTGTCCCATTGGTGATTGTGAAAGGTGATGAAAATGTTCTGACGCACCCCCTGGGCCTTGGGACACCCGGAGCCGGACCCTTTTTGGTGGATGCTGGTGGTTGTAGTCTTCGTGGCGGCGATCCGGTTCCGTGGCTCAGGGCGGTCAAACCAGTGGCGGAACTATTTATGTGGTTTTGATGTTTAAATGTCCGACTACGCCACCCGTGGATTGCGGTCAGAGTGAACCGCCGCTACAGGGCAGACCGCTAAGGCTGGTGTTGTGGGTGCAGCAGAGCGTAGCATAACTCCCCACGGGAGGAGTATAGCCTCAGGGCAGTGTATGCGGAGGATGGGGGTGATGGTGCAGGGCAGCAGCAGTAACGACACGGAGTCAGTGATGCAGTTCAGGGCCTTTACTCACAGTTCTTATTATCCAGACCACGGCTGCAGGTAACGGCTGCCCACGTCGTACTGTGCTCACCAGGTGAGGGGCTCAGACAACTCCCAGATAACTTTGGAGCGCTTCACAGGACCCCCTTTGTGTGTCCTTTGTCTGGCCTTTCTTACCAACACTTCTGTCCGGCTGCCTCGGGCCTCCTCTTGGTAAACTTGGCGCCAGTTTCCCTGACCCTATGTGGTGCCTTCCTAGCGGGTGGAGCAAGGGGCTGCGCCACATAAAATGTCAGAGCCTCCGGTTTCTAGCTGAGGGTCGTTTCCTGCCTCCACTAGTTCGGGGACCGGTCTCCCCCTTTGGCCTGACCCCTCCACGCAGGTGGATTCGGGCGTGCGGTGGCGACTCGCCCGTCCGCACCCCTGGGATCCCTTCATTCCTCGTTCCTGGAGCCTTCTCCGCTCCTCTTCCTTCCTTCTCCCTCTTGCAGGCCTGGGCCTCTGTTACTAGGCCCGCCTCCGGAGCAGAGCTCATGCAGAGCCCCTGCTCCCTGCCACTTCTGCTCAGACTTCTCTGCACTGAACTAAGATGGTGCCCACCTTTTATACTCCCTTCTCAATGCACCCAGGAACTGCTTCCTCCCTGCTCCTGCACTGCAGGGTTCCCCTTCCTCAGTGTTCCCTCCCCCCACTCCAGCCAGGGACAGGGACTGTCGTGCCCATCTCAGGGGCATATTGGTCGCCCTGCCCCACGGCAATGTGGTGTAATGCATGCAGGTGTCGGGTCCTGATCCACACTCCATCCTTATCTGAGAGTGAGATATCACACCTCTGGGTGAGGTGCAATACGTCTGTAGCAACCGAGCCCTCGGTGCTACAGTTCCATTTATCTTCAGCCTAGGTGACGTATTGTGATACAGGGCCGTGATTTTGGCTATAAAAGGGTCCCCTAGACCCCTACCCCAAGCTTTTTAAGAGAATCATATATGGCGTGCCAGGAGACTCTATGGAATGCTTTCTCAGCATCCAACGAGAGTATCTACTTACAAATTTTTAACTGCATCTAGCCCAGGAAATACTTTGTGCCTAGTAGCAGTGTCTGCTAGTCAGCGGATTATCCCGGCTGTTAAGCAAGCTACACCACCTGTAGTTTGGACACTTAATTTTTTCAAAGGAAATGCTTCGGGACCACGGGATACTTAGTGAAGAGCATCAGGAGGCACCCCAAGGCATAGGGGCTGGGACTGGCACTAGGATGCCTTGCGGTGGACAGCCGAGCTCGATCCTTATAAAAGCTTTTTAACTGCAGCAGCTTTAGTGGACGCTACTGGAGCTAGAATTACGCGGCTGCTGGCATGAGACTTGCCCTCCAATAGATCCTTGTAAATGGATTTAAAGTGTATTCATTCAAATTAGAGGGACAATTTAAATTAAAAAGCTTAGAGCTGCCTCCACCACAGGGGGGCTCTCTCGACCCACCAGCGGACAGGCACCAGTATTGGGAGAGGGGGGCTGGCCGTCAGGGTTCACCGCGGCTCTGGCACAAACCCGGCGACACGGAGGTGGCACGGGCAGGAGCGGACTGGCCGTCTCGGCTTCTCACTTTTTGGATTTTAGAAGGGCATGACATGCCTATATCTGTGTCTCCCCCTCCTTTTACTCCTCCACCTCTTTTCTTTTCGCATGACTATATGTACTTGTCACTTTTCCATGTGTTAGTTGTGTCTTCTGAGCAGTTTGTCAGCTTTTGGACACCTTTGAAGGTGTTTTCTATGTGTTTCTATGTGTTTTTGTTTGCCTGCCATTGGTTTTAACGGTGTTCGAAGGTGTTCGACGAACAGTTCGACGAACAGTTCGGCGAACAGACGGGTGTTCGACGAACCGAACCGAACTCGAACACTACGGGGGTGGCTCAACACTAATAGTGACCACAACATTATACAATTCCACATGTGCTTCAGTAGGGTGCCCAGCAAGGGAGTCACAAAAACACTGAACTTTAGGAGGGCAAAGTTTGATCAGCTAAGAGATGCCCTTCACCTTATAGACTGGGATAGTATCTTTAGTAATAGGAGCACGGATAGAAAATGGGACATTTTCAAAACAGTCCTACATAGTCACTGTAGAAGGTACATACCTTATGGGAATAAAAGGGCTAGGAATAGGAGGAAGCCAATGTGGCTAAATAAGGAAGTCAAGAGGGCAATGAAAAACAAAAAAAGGGCTTTCGGTAAACTTAAACAAGAAGGCAGCGAGGAAGCGCTAATATCTTATAGGGAAAAAAACTAAATCTGTAAGAAACAAATAAGAATAGCAAAAGAGGAGACAGAGAGACTAATTGCCAAGGAAAGTAAAACGAATCCCAAGCTGTTCTTTAACTATATAAACAGTAAAAGGATTAAAACTGATGGCGTTGGCCCATTGAAAAATAACCTGGGTAAAATCATAGAGGGCGATGAGGGTAAAGCAAACCTACTCAATAGCTTCTTCTCCACTGTTTTCACAAAAGAAAACAATTTATCGGAGGAAATGCAGAGTGATAAAGTAAATCCTCCGCTAAATATCACCCACCTAACCCAGGGGGAAGTTCAGAAACGCCTAAATAATATCAAAATAGACAAGTCACCAGGCCCAGATGACATACACCCCCGGGTACTAAAAGAATTAAGTAATGTGATAGACAGGCCGCTGTATCTTATATTCAAGCTCTCTTTATGGACAGGGACTGTCCCACTAGACTGGAGCCAAGCAAATGTGGTACCAATATTCAAAAAGGGGTCTAAAAGTGACCCTGGGAACTATAGACCAGTCAGCTTAACGTCTGTTGTGGGTAAATTGTTTGAAGGATTTCTTAGAGATGCTATTGTAGAATATCTTAATGATAATAACTGTCTAACTCCATATCAACATGGATTCATGAGGGATCGCTCCTGCCAAACAAACCTGATCGCCTTCTACGAGGAGGTGAGCTCACAGCTGGACCGGGGAGAGTCAGTGGATGTTGTATACCTTGACTTCTCCAAAGCGTTTGATACCGTGCCACAAAAGGTTGGTATATAAAATGAGAATGCTTGGTCTGGGGGATAATGTGTGCAAGTGGGTAAATAGCTGGCTGAGTGATATAAAGCAGAGGGTGGTTATCAATGGAGTAAGCTCAGGGTGTGTCAGGGTTACTAGCGGGGTGCCTCAAGGGTCTGTCTTGGGCCCTATATTATTTAATATATTTATTAATGATCTAGTGGAAGGGTTGCATAGTAAAATAGCAATATTTGCAGATGATACTAAACTTTGTAAAGTAGTTAATACAGATGAGGACTGGGCACAGCTACAGGAGGATTTAGATAAATTGGGGAGTTGGGCCAAAAAATGGCAAATGGGGTTCAATGCCGATAAATGTAAGGTCATGCACATGGGAAAGAAAAACAGCAGTCACCCATACATATTAAATGGGAAACCGTTGGGGAAATCTGACATGGAGAAGGACCTGGGCGTCTTGGTTAACAGCAAATTAAATTGGAGTGCCCAGTGTCAGGCAGCAGCTGCGAAGGCAAATAGAGTCATGGCATGCATCAGAAGAGGAATAGGGGCATATGATGAGAACATTGTTCTTCCTCTGTATAAATCGCTGGTAAGGCCGCACTTAGAATATTGTGCACAGTTCTGGGCTCCGGTGCTCAGGAAAGACATATTGGAGCTAGAGAGGGTACAAAGGAGGGCGACTAAGGTAATAAAGGGAATGGAGGGACTAGAATACCCAGAGAGGTTGTCAAAATTAGGCCTATTTACATTGGAAAAGAGAAGGCTTAGGGGAGACCTCATAAACATGTATAAATACATCAGGGGGCAGTACAGAGATCTCTCCCATGACCTGTTTATACCAAGGATGGTGACAAAGACGAGGGGGCACACTATGCGTCTGGAGGAAAGGAGGTTCCTGCACCAGCATAGAAGGGGATTCTTTACGGTCAGAGCCGTAAGACTCTGGAACTCTCTGGGAGAGGAAGTGGTGATGTCCAACTCACTTAAAGAGTTCAAGAGAGGCCTGGACGCCTTTCTTGAGAACAATAAAATTACATCTTAAGCTTAGTTAATTAATCCAGGGATTTAATCTTACTGCCAGATTGGTGTCGGGAAGTGAATTTTTCCTCAGTGATGTAAATTGGCCTATACATCATGGTTTTTTGTTGCCTTCCCCTGGATCAACGCTGCGGAATAGCTGCAGTGCACAAGAAATAGGCTGAACTGGATGGACGCTTGTCTTTTTTCGGCCTTATAAACTATGTAACTATATGTAACTATGTAACCAGGAAGAAAAATCAAGAAAAGACTGTTCGTCCCAAAAGACTCCTCAGAACTTTTGGAAGGCCTGGTACAAGGTGAGACTGTGCTTACGATTCCTACTGGTGGATTTGCTCGAGTGACAGCACCGATGACGAATACTACGAAACACGAAATTAGACTGGATCCAAAGACTGTGTTAGGTCACATTGAAACCGTTAAAATGGTATATCCAGCCAGTGTGAGACCCGTCCAGGGGTCTACCATGAATTCAGTCACCCCACCAAGGAACAGGAGTCGCCCATGGGAGGAAATTGCACGACCAACCTCAGGGTCCTGGGATCCCCCAGTATCCCTGGAACACTTGCGTGCTGAAGATATAGCAATAGCAAAACAGATGTTGAGAGAAGAGTGTCATGCATTCTCTAAAGATGACTCTGATATAGGCTGTATCCTGTCGTTGCAATTGAAAATCAATTTGAAAGACACGACCCCAATAACCAGAAGTTACATGTCTGTACCGAAACCATTACAACGTGATGTGAAAGAGTATTTACAAGTTCTAATCAACAGAGGTTGGGTCCAAAAGTCGAAGTCGTCTTATTCCTCTCTTATTGTTTGTGTTAGGGAGAAGAACGGTACGTTGAGACTCTGCTGTGATTACCAAGAACTAAACCGAAAGTCAGTACCTGATCGGCACCCGATATCAAAGATTCAAGATATGCTGGATAGCCTATCAGGAAGAACCTGGTTCTCTGTCCTCGATCAGGGTAGAGCATACCATCAAGGGTTTGTTGAAGAGTCCAGTAGACCCTTGACAGCAATCTTCACACCGTGGGGGTTATATGAGTGGATCTGCTCAGTTCAGCTCCAGCAGAATTTCAGAGGAGACCTATTTGTGATGCACCCCCTGGGGCCGTGAGGTACTCAATGCCGTGCCGGTCGGTGCTGGGGATGTCACGGTGGCAGTGACCCGGGCTGTGACCCAGGGCGGTCAATTAAAGGAAAAGTAAAAGGGGAATAAATTTTTAGAGATAATGTTCGTGACACCACCTGTGGTATGTGGCTATATGGGGCCGCCGCTGCGGTGCAGATCCACTGGAGCTGATGGTGACGCAGCAGAGTTGGTTCAGCTATCCACAGGCAAAGGTAAGCTCCAGGGCAGTATATGAAGAATTGTGGAGGTAGATGTTGTTGGTGCGGTGTAATTCAGGGCTGAGGGCGCAGGTAATGACCAGACAACAAATTAATGGCGGTTTCCTTTATCTTTACTTGCGGTTTATCAAAGCAGACCGGGACATGGGTACTAGCTAGTAGAGGAGGTCCGGGCGGCGTGGAAGCAAGTTGGGGATCCACCTCACCAGGCGGAGTTGTAGGCCTTCCCTCTGCGCTATTCTCTTTGGCCCTGCTGCTTGAAGCTATGCTGTAAAACGTCTATTCCTCACCCATATGGCAAGCAGCTCGAGCCTACTTCAAGTGTCGCTCCCTCGTGGCGGCGCTGGGCCCTAGGATACTGCTGAGCCACCAGGCATCTGGTGGCGCCAGGAGACCTGCAGTCTCCTGCCCTCTGGATTTAGCTGCTGGGCCTTCAGAGCCCGCACAACCACGGACTCCGGTGTCCGGTTCCTTTGCGCTTCTCTCTGGGGCGAGCTTATTCACAGCTCCCTTCCCCAGGTCCTTCCTTGTCGTTCTCCTGTCTCTAACTCTCTTCAACTAACTCTAACTAACCCCACCTCCAGGTCCCAATTTAAAGGGGAGGAGCTCCCCTTTCTGGTCTGGAGCCAGGAAAGTGTTGTATGCTGGTATACCTGATTAGGGGACCCATCCTTGCTTCCAGGCATGGCATCACCCCCTGTGAGGGAGGCAATGCCACTGTGGCAACCGGACAACAGGGGTGCCACACTCCCCCCTAGTTAAATTCAGTACTCCCGGACTGAGGACACCTTTAGAATTAAACAATCAACAAAAATAACGATTCATATTACAAATAGTTTACAAAGTTTAAAAAAGGAAAAAATTGCAGAAAACACAAACCAAACTAAAATTGGGAACAGTCATTGCGGCGCTTAGTCTTTACGCCACTATCCAGGAATTGTCTTTTTCCAGGCACTTGAAGGTTGGTTGGTGGGAACCGCCTCAACCCACTTCGTGTATCATCCCTGGGCGAGGCTTCAGGGAACTCTGTCGGTGGGCCTGGTTTTTGGCCACGCCTGTGGTTTATTTTCAAGGCCAACAATTAACTTTATTCAACATTGTCCTGTCCACACCTAGTCCTGTGGTCCATTTGGCCATAAATTTAATAACTATATACATTCATGATTGCTTAAAAGTTCTTACAGTAAGTCTTTGTAGGCTCTCTTACTTAACGGTTGCAACTATATACTATACACTATTATTTTACTACACTTTAGTCCCTATAACGGGTGGGGAGCTGACCTATGGTACTACGGGTGGATCTACGCAGTACAGTTGTTGCCAATGACCTACCCGGGTCGCTAGTGTCTACCGCTGGTGTGGTGGGCTCAGTGTGGACTACACTACAGTTAGTCTGAGGTAACACCAGTAGGCTGGGTAGTCTTCTACAACTTCTTTGACTCACCATGGGTATGACAGATTCACGGCTAGCAGGGGGCATGCTGCTGATGAAGCATCTGTTTCTGGGGCCGTCTGGTCTCTCTGCTGTTCTGGAGTCTCTGCGGCTTCCGGTAAGGCTACTTGGGGAAAGGTCAGGATAGGTACCTCGATTGCTTGGTTCACCTGCGTCCAAGACCGGGGAAAATCTCCAAGGATGGTTTGAACCATCTCTTCCACCTTTACTGTGTGCTGGGGGCTGTTTTGGTCTTCCGCTTGGTGTCTCAATTGATCAGGGCATATCTTCAGGTGGTCTCTTGAGACTGCCGCCAAAGTCTCTCCTCCATCTTTACTGATGAGGCATACCTTGGTGTTGTCCAAATTTGAAGGTAAGATGGTGTATGGCTCGACCTCCCACTGATCATCAAATTTGTGAACTCGTCTCTTCCTTTTGAGTACCTGTTCTCCAGGTGATAAGGGAACTGCAGGTGCGTGCTGATTATAAGTTCTCTCCTACGTCTGTCTCGCCTGGGACAAACTTCTCTCTACACATTCTTGCACCTTGCGGTATTGTTGCTGCCACTCTGTATCCCAGTCTGCATCTGGTGATGTCATCTCAGGTGTTAAAACTCCCACGTCTAAGTCAATGGGTAACTTGCCAAGTCTTGCCCTCATCAGGTAGGCGTGTGTACAGTTGGAGGAGTTCATCGGGATGTGGTTATATAGGTTCACCAAATCTGGTAACCTTTCTGGCCACAGGCTACGTTCTTCAAGGGGCAACGTCTTCAATAGGTTTATTACCACCTGGTTCATTTTCTTGCACAACCCGTTGGTCTGGGGATGATACGGCGTCATCCTTATTTTCTTGCAGTCATACAAGTTACAGAAATCTTGAAACACTTCTGCTTCAAAGGCTGGGCCTTGGTGGGTAAGCACTCGTTCAGGGTAACCGTGCGCGTGACAAAAGTGTTGTTGAAACGCTTTGGCTGCCGTCTTAGCCGTCTGGTCCTTCACTGGCACTACTACCAGGAACCAGGAGTAGTGGTCTACTATGGTGAAAGCGTAGACATAGCCTGACTGGCTTGGGGATGGCTTCACGTGGTCTAAGGCTACCAGTTGGCGCATCCCGCTTCGGGACTAACACTTGCCAGACCAGTTTGTGTGTCCGGGAGTTGATGCTTCTCCGACACAGCTTTCCCTCGTAGATGAACTGCTTGCCCTTCTCCTTCCACAACTGTTGGGTCTCCTGTGGAGCATCTGGACCAGGGTGCGAGTCAGCTTGTGTCAGCAACTCCTTTACTAGGTGGACAGCCGGGTCGCTATCCTGCATCTCTGCCCATCCATGGTGGGGCAATGGGTTAAACGTGGCCTCTCTGTTGGAGGAGCGCTTCTTCCACACACAGTGGGAGCCCTGGGTCACCCTGTGATGATGGAAAGCCGGTAGCTCTATCTCCTCCAGCTCTTCCGGGTCTTCTCCTCCATCTGGCAAGTTGTGCATCCTGGACAGGGCATCAGCATTAGCATTTTTATGCCCCGCCCGATAGTTGATGGTAAACTTGTAGTTGGACAGCCGGGCCATCCATCACTGCTCCAGCGCACCTAGCTTTGCCGTTTCAAGGTGGGTCAGCGGATTATTGTCTGTGAAAATTGTAAACTTCGCTGAAGCCAGGTAGTGTTTGAAGCGCTCTGTTACAGCCCAGAGTATGGCCAGAAACTCCAACTTGAAGGAACTATACTTGTTGAGGTTCCTTTCCGTGGGATGGAGATTCCTGCTAGCATAGGCAATCACTCTCTCTCTGTCCTGCTGTACCTGGGACAGCTCCACTTCCAATCCCACGTTGCTGGCATCCGTATAAAGTATAAAGGGCTAGCCATAGTTGAGGTAGGCCAGGACTTCGTCTCCCGTAAGAGCCACCTTCAGTCGAGTGACGGATTCTTCTCTTTTACTCCAGTCGAACGGAGGACTCGAGTTCTTGGCCTTCTTGGACTGGCCTACTAAGAGGTCCTGCATGGGTGCCGCTATCTTGGTGAATCCCTCGATGAATCTCCTGTAGTAGCCTACCAGCCTGAGGAACTGCCGCACTTCTTTGATAGTGGAGGGTCTTGGCCAGTCCTTAATCACGGTGACTTTTTCAGGGTCTGGTGCTACACGTCCGGCGCTTACCACATGACCTAGGTACTGCACCTTGGGCTTCAACAGGTGGCACTTGGACGGCTTTACTTTCAGGCCAAAACCAGATAGGGCTTCGAACACCTCGGCCAGGTGCTCCAGTTGGTCTTCGTATGTCTTTGAGTAGACGATTACATCGTCTGGGTACAGCAGAACGGTTTCAAAGTCTTCGTGTCCTAGGCAACACTCCATTATCTGCTAGAATGTTCCTGGGGCGTGCCACCTCTGCCATGGGAACCTTCCTATACTCACTGGTGAGATCCAAAGTGAAGAAATAGTTAGAGCATCTTAGTGCAGCTAATGATTCCTCAATTCTGGGTAATGGATAGGCGTCCTTATGTGTAATGCGGGTAATCTGCCTATAAAAAACACATATCCTCATTGTACCATCTTTCTTTCTAACGAGGACTAATGGAGCTGCCCAGGGGCTACAACTATCTCTGATCACCCCAGCCTCCTTCATCTCCCGCAACATTTCCTTGGCACATTGATAGTGAGCTGGGGGTACAGGCTGGTACCTCTCTTTAATGGGTGGATGATCTCCTGTGGGGATATGATGTTGGACCCCTTTCACCTGCCCAAAGTCTAGTGGGTGTTTGTTAAAGACTCGCTCATATTCTTGGACCACCCGATACACCCCATGCTTTTGGTGCAAAGGGGTGGGGTCGGTGCCTATTTGTAGCTTCTGACACCAATGCTCCACCTGCCCCTTGGAGCCATTGTCCTCCACCTGTTTGGACGGAGGCAAGGGTTCCACTGCCTTTATTGCGTTGTTACTGACAGTGAACAGCTTAGCAAGGGTGGCATACCGGGGTAAATGGACCTCTTTCTCCCCACAATTCAAGATGCATATCGGTACTCTCCCCTTGCGGACGTCGACTACCCCCCTGGCAGTCAAGATGGTGGGCCTATTATCAAAGTACACGGGTTCTACCAGGGCCTGCTAATCTTGACCCCTGAGACTGATTGCTGCCCGACACCATATTAACATTTCACTTCTAAGGGTCATTGCAATGGGGAATGGATCACTCATTCTGACACTGCCGACTTCTCCACCAGACAGCTCTACCTGTTGTATTTGCATCAGGGCTTTGATTTCTTTCTTCAGAACTCACTGCTGACCAGAACTGGCAGTCTCCGTGACCTGTTGCAACAAAACAATAATTTCCCCAAGACAATTCTCTATCACATCGGTGCCTAAGGTTATCATAGGATGGCTTTCTCGGTGATCAATATCTACAATAATCAAACCTTGTGATGGCAATTCTACTCGGCCAACCTTTATGGTCACCTCTTTATACCCCACCTGAGGCAAGGGCTGACCATTGTTGGCAAAGATGTTAATATGTTCATCTGGACTGCGGGTAATGTCTGAATCAGTCCAGTATCGTTTGAAAAGGATATATGGCATCGTTGTCACCTGGGAACCAGTGTTCAGTAATGCGTTCATCAGTGTGCCATCAAACACGACAGGTAGGACCGGTCGTCCTCCCATGTACTTGTCTCGCCAGCTTTGTGGGCCTGGTCGTCTTACTCCTGGGGTTGGCCTTCTGCCCCAGGGGTTGCTCGTTTAAATTGCAGAATCTTTTAAGGTGCCCCGCCATTTGACAGCGGCGGCAGATGGGTTGTCCGTTCTGGTTGTAGCGATCGCTGTTTATCCCTCTGGTCGGTGGAATTCTTCTCTGTCGTCGCCATGGGACATCATCTGGACTGGAAGCCAGCTGAATTCTTTCCTTTCGAGACACTTGCATGGCCTGCATGGTTTTGGTTAGTGTAGCTACACTTTTGGTCAGCTCTTAGACCTGAAGGCGTAGGTCTGCAGAGGGGTCATTATCTAGGACTTGTGTGTCAGCCTCCACAGCTGCCGGGGAAAAGGACGCCACCTCCTGGTGGTATGTGATAGCCGGGTGCCGGAGGGGTGCAGTGCCACTTGGGGTTGATTCTCGCAGCACCTGGATGGCTCGGTCTTTAAAAGTCCAGACCAGGGTTTTTCAGAGCCATTATGCGCAGTTGTGTCCGGTGAGCGTTAGACAGGAGCTCCTCGATAAACTGCTCAGTTAGCAATCTGTCTTCATTTCGCACACTGTCGGGTCTACCTGTTTAATGGCCCGCAGCGCCTCCTGCAGTTTTATATCATAGTCCCGTACACTGTCCTGCACCCTTTGTTTGTACACGTAGAACTTCATTTTAATCTCTGCTGATGTGCGGGTGTCAAAGGTATCCTTCAACCTGGCTAGATTTGCTTAACAGTGCTTTTGTCCCTGCCCGGCCAGGACTTCACCTCCCTCTGAGCTGCATCGATTAGCTGGCATATAAGGATGCTGACTTTTTGCTCCTCAGACAGGGGGTACACTTGGAACAAACTGCGCAGTCTCTCCTCAAATTCGCTCAGCGTGTGCGACTCCCCTGAGTACTGGGGCAACCACGCCGCCCCTGGAATATACGGCATGGATAAAAGCATTACTGTGGCCGCGGCCGCGCCCACAGCTGGATCCTCTCCCAGGTTGGGCATCTTCCTCCCCACCTAGTGAACCTCAGCCAGGTCCTGGGTTTCTGCTGGCATACCAGTATGCTGCTCTGCAGGTGAGAGGGATCGCTTCCCGAGCGGTTCCGGATCGGGGCCTCCTGCTTCCCCTCCGCAGCCGTCAAATCACGAGATTATACAGCTCAGCAAAGTCTATGGCACACAGTACCCGGTTATACCGGGCTTCGAGATCCTGTTCGTGACGCCAAGTTGACGCGCCCCCTGGGGCCATGGGGTACTCGGTGCCAGGCCGGTCAGTGCTGGGGATGTCACGGTGGCAGTGACCCGGTCCGTGACCCAGGGCGGTCAATTAAAGGAAAAGTAAAAGGGGAATAAAGTTTTTAGAGATAATGTTCGTGACGCCACCTGTGGTATGAGGCTATATGGGGTTACTGCTGCGGTGCAGATCCACTGGAGCTGACGGTGACGCAACAGAGTTGGTTCAGCTCTCCACAGGCAGAGCTAAGCTCCAGGGCAGTATATGAAGAATTGTGGAGGTAGATGTTGGTGCGGTGTAATGCAGGACTGAGGGCGCAGGTAATGACCAGACAACAAATTAATGGTGGTTTCCCCTATCTTTACTTGCTGTTTGTTAGAGCAGACCGGGACACGGGTATTAGCTGGTATTAGAGGTCCGGGCGGCCTGGAAGCAAGTTGGGGATCCACCTAACCAGGTGGAGTTGTAGACCTTCCCTCTGCGCTATTCTCTTTGGCCCTGCTGCTTGAAGCTATGCTGCGGCCCTCGTCCCTGCGTAAAACGTCTATTCCTAACCCGTATGGCAGGCAGCTCGGGACTTCTTCAAGTGTCGCTCCTTTGTGGCGGCGCTGGGCCCTAGGATGCTGCTGAACCGCCGGGCATCTGGAGGGGCCAGCAGACCTGCAGTCTCCTGCCCTCCGGATTTAGCTGCTGGGCATTCAGAGCCCGCACAAACACGGACTCCCTTCCCCAGGTCGTTCCTCGTCTTTCTCCTGTCTCCAACTCTCTTCAACTCACTCTTACTAACCCCGCCTCCAGGTTCCAATTTAAAGGGGAGGAGCTCCCCTTTCTGGTCTGGAGCCAGCAAAATGTTGTATGCTGGTATAACTGATTAGGGGACCCCTCCTTGCTTCCAGGCATGGCATCACCCCCTGTGAGGGAGGCAATGCCTCTGTGGCAACCGGACCCCTGGGGTGCCACACTTGGAAGAATTGAGGGATGTTATCTGCCAGCTGTACTTGGATGACAATGTGGTAAACAGCAAAACCTTCTAGGAGCATGTTTAACACGTGAGGATCGTACAACACGGAGTTAAGTTGACCGCAAAGAAGTGTGAACTGTTCAAAAGGCAAGTCCGATTTCTAGGGAAAATTGTGTCTGGAGAAAGATATACCATGGACCCACCAGAAATCGCTCCGGTACTGGCCTTAAAAGACAAGCGGCCCTCTACTGTCGGAGAGTTGAGGCAGATCTTGGGATTCCTCTCCTTCTATCATACTTAAGTTCGTAGCTTCTCCAGGATTGCCGCCCTGCTATACCTCCTCTTGGGGGGGACGACAGAGTCAACAACATCCACGGAGAAAAAAAAATGCTGGTAGGACCGGGCTTAAAAGAAAAAACACCATTTCGTCCCAACAGCCCATTCTCTGGACAGCAGACCACCAGGAGGTATTGGAAGAACTAGTACACTACCTGGTAAAACCACCCATCTTGGGATATCCTGATTTCAACTTACCATTTGTTCTTCATTGTGACGCTTCTCAAGTTGGACTAGGAGCTGCCCTGTATCAGCATCAAGATAGAAAATTAAGAGTCATCGGGTAGGGTTCTAGACAGATGTCGAGAAGAATTACTATCTACATTCCAGAAAATTGGCATTCCTGGCATTGAAATGGGCTATCTGTGAACGATTTAGAGATTATCTCTACTACAGCAAAGAGTTTGAGGTATACACTGACAACAAACATGTCAGATGGGTCGCTGAACTAGCTGTCTTCAACTTCAGCATCAAGTACAGGCCAGAAAAATGCAAAGCGGATGCTGACAGATTGTCAGAAATGCCACTAGAGCCTGAGGAGTTCATGCAAGAGTGTTCAGAGGAAGCAATTGAGAGCGCTCCACAAGCAGTGCAAGCTTATCAAGAGGAAAACACACCATTGTGGTTTCCGTTGTCGGTGGAAACCACCATAAAAGCGAGAGAACAAGATTACCTCCTGTCGATTCAACAACTGCCAAAAGTAAAAATCCATAGAGCACAAAATCCATAGATCAGATAATTGGTAGAATACTACTTTACGTGGACCAAAATTGGTTTCCAAGTAAACGGGAGAAAGATAATGAGTCACCAGCAGTATCTGTTTAGGTAAAGAATGGACGAAGCTCTACCTCAGTGAAGACGGTATCCTGTATCGTAAAGGAGGACAAAACCGGCAGTTGGTACTACCCAGAGTATTCCGTAGGTTGGTCTTCAAAGAACACCATAAAAACATGGGACACCTGGGAGTGGAAAGGACAACCAGCTTGATCCGTGAATGTTTCTTCTGGCAGTACATGCAGAGAGATATTGAGAGGTACTTCACCAGGGAGTGTGGGTATCTGAAAGATAAACATCCCAACACATCAACCCGGGCACCTTAGGGCAACATCCAAACTACGTATCCGTTTAAGATGGTCTCAATAGACTTTCTACATCTCGAGACGTGCAAGGGTGGTTACGAATACATATTTGTGATGATAGACCATTTTACTCGATTTTCCCAAGCATATGCCACCACCAATAAAGCTGGTTGAACAGTGGCAAAGAAGATCTTCAATGATTTTGTTTTGAGGTTTAGGTTCCCTATGAGGTTACACCTTGACCAAGGAAGAGAATTTGAGAACTAGCTCTTTGCCAAGCAGGGAAAGTACTGTAGAATTCAGAGATCCCACACAACGCCCTATCATCCAGAGGGTAATGGACAAGTGGAACATTTTAACCGGACTTATTGTCGATGTTGCGCACTCTAACAGCTGACGAGAAGAAAGACCGGAAGAGCTCTCTGTCAAAAGTGATACATGCCTATAACTGTACAAAGAGCGATGCAACAGGTTACTCAACCTTCTTCCTATTGTATGGACGATCACCAAGACTTCCAATTGACATCATGTTCGATACTCCAGTGTCAGAGACTTACAGAAGGTATCCGGAGTGCGTTCGGAAATGGAAGGAATGAATGGCAGAGGCATACAACATAGAGTCCAAAGTGGCTATGCAAGGACAGAGCAAGAGTGAGGAGCACTATGATCGAAAATGTTATGGAGCAGAATTGGCACTGGGAAGCCGGGTGTTGGTCAAGAACGTACGTGAGAAAGGTGGTCCAGGAAAACTTTGTTCGTACTGGGAAGACAAGGTGTATGCGGTCGTAAAGAGGAAAGCCGATGACAGTCCAGTGTATGAACTCCGATTAGAAAGAGGGGACAAGAAAACCAGAATAGTCCATCGGAATTTATTACTACCCTGTGATTATCTCCCATCACAAAAAGACTTACCAGAAGCAGACGGACATCGACCAAGATCGACTAAGGGACCACCACAGACTGAAGCTCCGGAGGTGGATAGTGACCTTGAAATTTCCAATGAGGAAGAGCACAATGTTGTATTTCTTGGACCGGCAAGGAGAGATGTACTATCCTCAAGAGAGTGAACTAAGTCCCGAGGCTCCAGAGTTTGTTCCAAGGAGTACATATGAAGTCCAATTCAGATCTGATGATCGAACACCGGTCACTGAAGAGACTGATCGACACTTAGGAGTAGCAGAATTACCAGACCAGGTGGAAACAGACGATTCAAGAGAAGTACAGGAACTTACAGAGGCAGTTCCAAGATCACCTGAGGAAGAAATGAGTGCGGCAGAAAAAACTCCTGTAACCGAAGAACCCGTGGTATCTGAGGAACAACCCACCAGAAGGATGTCGACTCGAGAAGTGAGGAGGCCCATGATGCCGACATATGAGACACTTGGAGAACTGAGTCAAGTGCCAAGGACTGACTACTGGAAACAGGTATCTCTGCCTGTGGACCAGGTAAGTCCACTTGAGTGGTATTCACCACTGAGAGACAGTATGGACAATGTTACCTGGTAGAAAGACTTGTTTTGACCTAGTGAGAGAGAGAGCTGGTTGAAGACGTACGAAAAGCTCCAGCGGAAGAGATGCTGATGGTTTTAATTGTGTTAATTGTTTATTTCTTACAGGAGTCCTACAAGAAAAATGTTGTAAGAATAGGTTATTATCAATGTTTATAAATGTTATACCAATTTGACAATGACAAATTTATATATATATAGTTACTAAGCTTTCACCACTGTCTCAGAATTGGTCAGATTGACCAATTAAGATGAATGCCGAGGACGACATCCAAAAAGGAGGGAATAATGTGACATACAGAAGTAGTGCTGTTGCTTCCAAAGCATCCAGCAACTGTTACAAATAACACAAGCACAGGAGACAGGAAGTGTTGTGCTTCAAAAGCATCCAGCAACTAGAGGGGTTAACATAGTCACAGGAGACAGGGAGTGTTTTAGCAGAGCCCCAGGGAGATTGTGGGAAACTTGTTATTGTAGTCTGGCTGAAGCCGAAGAGAAAGGTGGTGGTGTGTTATCTGGATCTGACAGAAGGCAACTGAACAGGATTCAGATCAGGAGAGAAACTAAACACAGGTCAGATAAACTCCCTGAACTAACCGTGCAGAGTATTATCGGACAGGAAGATAAGGACTGGAAGGAATTGAACTGAATTGCACTGGCTGTGCTTCAGATTAAATTCCACTGTTAAACTGTTGAAAAAGACTCTTGTCAGATGTGTCTGGTCAGCAATTGGACCCCTTGGAACGCAAGATGGAGGGACTACTCAGGAAGTCCTGGGAGACCTCGGCAGCGCTATTAAGCACCAATGCAGTCCCTACGGGGGTAGCGTGATCATTGGCTCATTGGCTAGATCAACTGGAGGAACACCTAGTCTCAGGCACCGCCAGAGAAGACATCTTAGCATCCCATCTGCTTCTCCAGAAAGCTACGGGTTTTTTAGCAGATGCTTCTGCAGAATCGGTGAGAGTGGCGGCAAGAGCATCTGGGTTATCAAACTCCGTGAGAAGGGCCCTATGGTTAAAATCCTGGAGCGGTGATGTGGCATCAAAGATGAAATTGTGTTCCATCCCCTTTAAAGGGAAATGCATGTTCGGGCCAGCCCTAGATCTTATCGAGAAAGCCTCAGACAAGAAGAAAGCCCTCCCGGAACCTAGAAATGTAAGGAAAAGGCCCTGTCGTCATTCCCAGGAGCAGACCCCTCAATATAGGGGTAAAGGGTAAAACAGGTTGGTGGAGCTACCCAAAATCCATGTCAGAATAAACCATGACGTCAGGACAGTCGGGGGCCGCATCTCAAACTTTCTCCCTCAGTGTAGATAAATCTGCTCAGACCCATGGGTCCTGAGGGCAGTAAAGTTTGGAGTAAAAATAGAATTCTCCTCCTATGCTCCACAGACTAAAGATAACGCAGCTCTCTTCTCAAAGTCTGCAGGCCACCCTGATATCAAGTGTAACAGACCTATTATCCTCTGGGGTGATATCCCTGTTTCCTACAAGGGAGATAAGCAGAGGACATTATTCCAATCTCTTCTAATAAAAAAACAAATGGTTCGCATCGGATTATAATCAATCTAAAACCACTGAATCAGTATATCCACTACCAGAGATTCAAGATGGAATCTATCAGATCAACGGTCCCTCTGATAGGACAGGACCATACCATGGCCACAATCTATCTCCAGGATGCATACTACCACATCCCCATACATCCACTTTAGAGAAAGTTCTTAAGATTTGCAGTGGCTCAGGGGGAACAGATAGTCCACTACCAGTTCAATGATCTCCCATTCGGGATATTATCAGCCCCACGAATATTTACAAAGGTCATGGCTTATATCAGGGGTCAGAATGTTTTCAAAAGTACCATACCTCGACGACCTGTTATTAATCGGGCCCTCAGTACCATTGCTCCAAGAGCATATAAAGTTGACCACTCAGATCCTATCTTCTCTGGGCTGGTTAGTGAACCATAAAAAATCAGATATGGTTCCCTCCATGACAATAAACGTTTCTAGAAGAACTATTGGATTCCCACAGCCAGATGTCGTTTCTGCCCAAACAAAAACAGGTCATACTAAAAGCAAATATCAATGTCCTAAAAAGCAGGAGATTGGTATCATTGAGAAATGCCATGTCAGTCCTCGGATCTATGACATCCTGTATCCAGATGGTCGCCTGAGCTCAAGCACATACCCGAACATTACAGACCCACATCCTCATGAATTAGGACGGATCTCCACGGTTTCTAAACAGGAAAATTCCTATACCATCACGGCTAAAAACCTCTCTATTCTGGTGGCTGAGCATGAAGAATCTAAACAGGAGTACCATGTATCCAGAATCCACTAGTCACCATAAGAGTGGATGCCAGCAGGAAGGGATGTGGAGCCATAGTCTCCCAGGAGCTATTCCAGGATATATGGTCCAAAGAGGTGAGCCAGAACTCATCAAATTTCAGAGAATTAAAGGACGTAGAGGAAGTCCTCAGAGCAGTAAAGCCTCTGGTCCAGAAAACGCCCATACAGATATTTTCAGACACTATCACCACAGTAGCCCACCTTCGTCATCAGGGGGGCACAAGACACAAAAGCTTAAAAGCAGTCTCTGCGAGAATATTTTCATGGGAAGAGGAACATATTCTATCCCTGTCAGCTCTTCATATCAAAGGTTCAGTCAAAGTCCAGGCCGATTTCTTAAGCAGAACAAAGATTCATCCAGGAGAGTGGAGTCTAAACCCAGACGTCTTCCAGATGTTAATCGAAAGATGGGGCAATCCAAAGTTAGATCTCTTTGCCGAGCAACAGAATGCGAAGGTACCACAATATTTCTCCCTGGATCCAAATGACCCTTGCATGAGCATAGACGCATTCGCTCACCAATGGGAATTCAAACTAGCGTATGCCTCCCCCCCTCCCCGCTGCCTATCCTTTCAAAAACCTTGCAAAAAATAAGGACCGAAGGGACCAGAGTAATCCTAGTGGCTCCTTTCTGGCCAAAAAGAAGTTGGTTCGGTATGTTAACCAGTCTGAGTGTGGAGGGCCCTCTAATCCTTCCTCCCATCAGAGATCTTCTTCTCCAGGGACCGATTCACCATCCTGATCCCGAGAGACTACACATGGCTACATCCTAGAGTAACAGACTTGATTTCCCCCTTGGACCTTAATATTGTCCTGAAGAGGTTAACCCTTCCACCCTTTGAGCCCTTATCAGCCATAAAACTTGACAGGCTGGCCTGGAAAGCTGCTTTCCTGGCAATAACTACAGCCAGGTGAGTATGTGAACTACAGGCCCTTTTGGTCAATGAACCCTACCTGAGAATCCTGGAAGATCGTCTAATTTTCCGACTTGACCCTTCATTTCGATCTAAAGTGGTCTCGAATTTCCATGTAATTCATCCATTGTTTTGTGACAACCCAAAAAACGAGAAAGAAATGGAGTTCCACACTCTGGCTGTTCGGAGAATAGTACTGCACTCTCTTCAGGAAACAGAAGAAAGGAAAGAAAAGAACCTATTTGTCCATACACAAGGTCCAAACAGAGGAAAGAGAGCCACAAAATCCACAGTAGCCAACTGGATTAAGAGGGCAATTATGGAGGCTTACCAAATCCAAGATCTGCCTCCTCTGGAAAAGCTCAAGGCACATTCTTACAAGGGTGATATCTGTCTCCTGGGCTGAGAAAGCCAGCTCATCCATCAAACAGATTTGCTGAGCTGCTACGTGGTCCTCGAGTCATACTTTCTCCAAACACTACATACAGACTAGATCTAATGTCCATTGGAGATTTTAGCCTTCGGAAGGAAGGTCCTTCAGGCTGTTGTCCCTCCCTAGTATATCTTTGGTATACGTCCAGTGTGCTGTCGTGGGGGGTTATTAGAGAAAATAGAATTAGACTTACTGGTAATTCAGTTTCTAATAACCCACCACGACAGAATGGGTAATTCCCTCCCATTTGATTATTGTTTCTACGACAGTCGGATCAGTAGAAATAAAAATTAATATGAAGCATCTATACTCTTGTGGTCCTTTGTAATAACACTGGAGGGAGGAAGTGGGAGGGGCTATTTAAATCACTTCATATTTCCTGTCCCTATTAGGGTGGGGTTACATCCTCTGGTGTGCTGTCGTGGTGGGTTATTGGAAGCTGAATTACCGGCAAGTCTAATTCTATTTTTTTTTTCAGCTTTTATGCAAATTAAAGGCTCCTTTTTACAGTAACGGCTTTTTTTATTGCCCATAGAAGGCAATGGGTGCAAAAAAAAGTAATGCAACAATACTTTTATAGGAAAGGCTGATCTACAACAAAACCAGCTTTTCCAGGACATCACTCCTGACAGCACCCTCAGGACGTCGTCCTTCATATCCTTGGTAGGGACAGGAAACACAAGAGGTTAAAAGGCCCCTCCCTCCACCCCTACTCCAGTGTTTTCCTGTCCCTATCAGGGACGGACAAAGAAGAGGACTCGCGTCTGCCAGGAGCTGGAGTTCCTGAAGCTGGACGCAGGAGGATCGGGATGGGATCCTTACTTTCCTCCCCTCCCTTCTGCCGAGGTCAAGAGGCCGACACCTCGCTGAACAAGGGGTCCCTCAGCCTTTCCCAGTTGGTGCGGAGACTCCTGGTGAAGAACCGTCTCTCGGTTCCAGCTGCTACAGCCCGAACACAGAACCAGCGGGTGCTGCATGTGAGATAGAAGCAGCACTTCTGGTTACACAGGGAGCGATGTGCGAGCCTCTAGTAACCGATGTGTAACGCACTTCTGGTTTGCTTGAAAAAAAAAATGGCGCCAATCCAGAATTAAAGGAGAAACACCGTTTTGTGACGCTTCAGATGAAAGACAGGTGAGAAATGCTATTTAAAGAGGGGAAGGGACTGAAGTTATCAGATAGCCAGATCACCAGTAATGGAAGGTCAAACCACTGGTCGCTCTGATACTCCTGCTGAACCTCCAGTCCATGTAAGTCTACTGGTTAGTTCCCCTCTTGTCTCCTATTCCCATCTGTCTATGGTAGTAAATTCTGGTGCTCCTTGTCTTTTTAGGAAAGGAGACACCTAAAAGACATGATGACATCAGCTCCTAAGAAAAGGAGAAAAGCCATCTGTAATAAGAAACTGCCGGACACATATGGGAAACAGATGTCATCCATCTGTATCGCCAAAGTAGTAAAAGATGAACATTCTTCTTTCATGTCTGACTTGAGAGCCATATTGAGAGAGGAAGTCCACAGTACAGTCACAGACCTAGTCTTCCAGCAAGCTCCTCAGGGTGCGCCCCGTCAGAAAAGACCCTGACAGGAGTTAGAGTCCAGTTCAGAGGAGGAAGAGGTATCGTATTTCTCCAATCCTGATCAGGACAGAGAAGAATCCATCTCAGTTCCCCCAGAGGAGAAGAAAAAATACCTCTTCTCTTGGGAAGATACCAATACACTTTATCTGCAGTGAGGAACACTATGCAAGTAGACACTTGCCAACCCTCGTCAGTACAAGATCAGATCTTTGAGGGATTGAGAACCCACATGAACAAGGTACCCCCCCTTCTACCCAAATGGGATCTATTCGCTACAAGGAAAAATGCAAAGGTGGAAAAATTCTTCTCCCTCAACCCAGGAGACAGCCCTATGGGGATAGATGCCTTATCTCAGAAGTGGAACATGGACCTAGCTTATGCTTTCCCTCCTTGGCCCTTAATACTGTTAGTACTAAGGAAAATTCAGGGTGATAATAATCCTACCCTTCTGGCCCAGGAGAAGCTGGTTCCCCTTGCTGAGGAAGATGTCCTTGGAAGATCCAATAATCCTTCCAGAGAGGCGAGACTTGCTATTTCAGGGTCCAATATACCATCCCGATGTGAAATTTCTCCAACTTTCGGCCTGGATCCTGAAAGGCAAACTCTAAGATCCAGAGGGCTGTCAGATTGTCATCTCAACAATGCAAAATGGTAGGAAGCTAGTGACATCGGTGATCTACACAAATTTAGAAGAAATTCTGTTCACAATATCAACCAAAATCAGAAAGTTCGGATCCAAACTTTCCTAAAATATTAGAGTTTCATACAAATGGGGTTTGAGAAAAGTGTAAGGCCTAGCACTTTAAAGGTGCAGGTTGTGGCATTAAGTGCTTTTATGGATTACCCACTAGCCCGCTATCCATGGGTCGAAAGATTAATTAAGGCCATGATACTAAAACCAACTATTGAATCCTATATCCCACCATGGGACTTAAACATAGTCCTGAGGAGTTTGTGACCAACCTTACAAGCCCCTTCAGGAGTCAAGCTTAAAATTTCTCTCCCTTAAAACTGTGTACTTAGTGGCAATTACTACAGCAAGATGGATAGGGGAGATTGAAGCCTTTTCAATTAAAGACCCATACATGAGGTGCCTGGACAACTCTTATCTTCAGATTAGATCCAGCTTTTTTGCCAAAAGTAGTAACCCCTTTCCATATGAATCAGGAGGTGGTCTTGCCATCTTTCAGCCAGGACTACAAAAATGATCAAGAATTAACCTTTAACGTGCTAGATGTTAGAAGGGTGGTTCTACAGTACTTAGAAGTCACAAAAGACTGGCATACAGACTGCAAACTGTTTGTACAATTTGGGGAGAAGAACAAGGGAATGAAGGCTACCAAATCAACATTGGCAAGATGGGACACATCTGTAATAAGCCTTGCCTATTCATCTGAAGGAATATTCCCGCCAGAGAACATAAGAGCTATATCTATATCATGGGCAGAAAGAGCTGGGGCCTCGGCAGACCAAATCTGCAAAGCGGCAACATGGACAAATCTGAGCACCTTCTGCAGACATTATAAATTGGGACATTCTATCGGGTCAAGATGACCTTCGGAAGGAAGGTCCTCCAGGCAGGAGTCCCACCCTAAAATGTATTCTCCTGAGGGTGCTGTCAGGAGGGACGTCCTGGAAAGTAGGCATCAGACCTACCGGAAATCGGGTTTCCAGATGTCCCACGTGACCCTATTACCGGTAGGTCTAATGCCTACTTTTGTAACCACTGTGACAGTCACTGATAGTATATGTGAGGGGAGGTATGTGTCACTCAGGATGCTCTCCTGTGTGAAATGAGACCTATTGAATTTCTGTCAGCATGTTATATGCTGGGGGTTACCTCTTTTAAAGGTTGTAGGTTTATGGGAATAACTTAGATGGAAGGGAAGTCATTCCTCATACCCGCACCTCAGGGTGTGTGGGAGCAAGGTTTAAATGTTCAGTCCTGTGTTTTGTTTGCTTTTTTTCTTTTTGTGTTTGGAGAGGCAAGGTCTCTACACTGGACAGCCATAGCTCAGGACATAGCTGGAGGCTGGACATAACATGTGTGGGAAAACCACATATATAATATTATATTATAGTTCATCTGTTTTGCCAGTAAGGCTGTGATTATTTTTTCTGGAGTTGCAGGGCTTTATGCCATATAAAAAAGCCTGCAGAGAAAAGCTGGTTCCTGAGTCTACTTCCGGAAGCAGCCGAGCGAGTTGTCCTACCACGCTACTGTGGCACCACTGCGGGTCCAGTTGCCACAGAGGTGCTGCACCTCACCCAGAGGTGTGGTACCCTACTCCCAGGTAAGGAAGGAACACTACCCGGGACCCACACACCTGCATCCAGCACTACACCACTCCACACCAGCAGACGGAGCAAGATGCACTTGGTCACGGCTGAGCCCTGTCCCTAGCTGGAGTGGGGGGGGGGGACCAAAGGAGAGGGAACCATGTAGTGGGTGTGGGTGAAGGAAGTAGCAAAGAGGAACACCTTAGCAGAGGGTATAAGAAGAAGGGGAACCTTCTAGAAGGAGTTCAGTCGGGGCTATAAGCCCAGGAGGGAGGACCTGCTTGTGACAGGTCAAGATAAGAAGGGGCCCAGAGTATGGGGCCCAGAAGAAGAAAGAAGAGACAGAGGGGGTCTCAGGGGCACGGGAGCGTGGGACCCGCATCCACACGACCGCCGTCGAGTGGAGGGACCAGGCCGCAGAAGGGGACCGGCCCTAGACTAGTGGAGAACAACCAGGCTCAGCTAGCCAACCGGAGGCCGCAGCATTTTCAAGGTGTTGCAGCCGAAATCCACAATTACATCGCTGAAAAGGTGGCCACATAAGGTCCAGAGTAAGTCGCCCGACAAGGCCTGAGGCCACTGGCTTGGGACACTAATTGTGAGGCGCAGGGCAAGAGGGCGAGAGCCAGCGCAACGAGACGTCCAGAGAGGCACATAAGAAGGGGGTCCCGAATATTTGTACCTGAACTGACTGGGAGTTGGCTGGATCCCTTCCTTGGAGAACACAGGACGACGTGGGCGGTTATAATTGGCTGCAGCGGTAACCTGGAACTGCATAAGAACTGTGAGTAAAGCCTGAAGACTGCACCCCACTGTGTCCTTGATTTATTGCTGCGTCACCGGCCCTGCACTACACTGTCCCTACCAACAACATCTACCTCATCAAGTCCGATATACTGCCCTGGGGCTTAGCTCTGCCCATGGATAGCTGCACTATCTCAGGTGCATCACCATCAGCCCCAATGGATCTGCACCGCAGCGGAGGCCCTATATAGCCGCATACCTCGGGTGGTGTCACAACACTTTTCCCCAAATCTTTATTTCCCCAATTGACTGTTCTTTATTTGACCGCCTTGAGCCACGGACCGGGTCACTGCCACTGTGACAACCCAAATACTACCCCATGACCCAGGGGGCGCGTCACTACTTTACTACCAAAACCAGGTTTTCATGAAGAAAAAACCTGCAAAAAATTCAACGTGTGGATGTGGTCTAGGCCTGTGCTTACGTGTCTGGTGTACATACCATGATATGAAAGCTGCCTTATGTGTACATGAAGTTGAGTTTGGAACTTGTGCTCCTGTGATTTTCTGGTATTACATTAAAGTAACTCTTGGACTTAATAATTACAGGACAATAACTATATAATGACTATCTTCCTGGAGGTCAACACTACTGGAGAATGGGAGGTGTACCAGAAAGAAGACCTGATGTGTCCAATTTCTCAACTCTCTACTTTTGGAGGTTTTTCATGAGTGGAATTGATGTCTTAACGGGTCACTATTAAAACTAAAAGGTATGGTCCACTTCTAACAACTAAGAGATTTGCTATAATTGTCTCGTATTCAGGCCTCAAATAAGGGAGTCTTGAATCTGTCTCCAGAATTGAGTCATGCTATGTGAAGTGGTTCCAGAAATGCAGGAGTATGTTTGGAGAGGTAATGTCATGCTTAACCTGATGCAGTGAATAGAGATTAGGGGTCTCCATTTTAGATGTGAGTTCCAGAGGTGGGACCCACATGTTAGATACATTTAGAAAATCCTATGAGAAACACAAGTGTTTTGTGAAAATGCCTCGCAACTATCACATGGCTTGCCCATAGGCTGTGCACCTTGACACTAAACCCAGTCTCCCTTAACTTCCTAGTAGGGGATTCTCCATCCCCAAGTGAGTGTTCAGATGTTCCAAGAGTAAATAGGCTTACATGTGTTAGCCCTCCAGTCTCCCAGGATGCTTGTCTCCAGAATGGCTGCTGTTATGACCAAGCAGACACCGGGACACCATGCTATTTTGGGAACAGAGGTATACACTTATTGCATTTTTACTCTTTGGTTTTATTTAATAAACGCTTAAACTTTGTTTTTTTTCCCCTCATCTAGTTACTGCCCACTTTATCAAAGATGGCATTTTATCTGTTGTTATTTCCAAATATGTCACTCTACCATCACTAATCTTAACATCAGAGCCAGGGGAGCAGAAGGTGACCCTATTGCACAAAACAATGCTTTTCTGCTGTACAGCTTCCCATTGTCAGCCTGTGGGACCACACAAACTGTAAGTGCCCTATTTGTGGAAGTCTTGGTAAGATGGTCCACTCTTGGTGTCACTATAAATTCTTCACAGGTAGTAAAGTGAAGTCAACAAATGGTGTAAAGTAACTGGCAGAACACATCTAGCTAGAGTTCAAGTGACTCTCACTATGGCACCTTCTCCTGCATTCTCTGTGCTGGTCTCTTGTTATCCAAATCTCTAGGTTCTCTCCATGTAAAATTTAATTCTCCGTTAGGTTGATGTGGTTTATGAGAATGACTTGGCAGCTGACATTGACGTGAGAACTTGGAAAGGCTCGTCCATAATCAGAGACAGTACTTTTGGGTAAGAGTCTCAAATAGAAAAAGTTTAAAAGGTTCCATTTTTAAATACCCAAAAATTGCTCTTTAATATCTAAATATTTCTCATTACTTTTTAGTCTGTTTGACCTTATGTCTCAAGTTCTAAGATCATGACTGAAGTTCAGATGGTGTTAGGATTACCTGAGACTTCTGAAGTCAGTAGCTACCACACTAGTTGTGATTAAGTGTCAGGTCCAAATGTGACACTGCCACATCTAGGCAGTGAACAGAGTTATCAGATAATTCTAATGAGAAATTTTTATTTTAGGCTGCACATTAGCTGTGGTTTCACTGCAAGTGACTCATTGCCAGTGAGAGTTGAAGTCTTTACCCTCCCTCCACCATCACCTGTAGCCAGTCTGGGACCATTGAACTTGGAAATGAGGATTGCCCTAAGTATGGATTTAACGTTATATCCATTGTCTTTTGCATTGCCACACAATAACCACTTTCTATCTTCTGGCTTTACTCTACAGATGATCAGTACAGACAGTATTATGGTGATGGGGATTATCCTATTTCTAAAGTGCTCAGGGACTAAATTTATGTTGTAGTTCGCATTCTAAACAGGAGAGACCCTGGAGTGGCGCTAATGCTGAATCAGTGCTGGGCAACTGGCACCATAAACCCTCAAGAATTGCCACAATGGCCAATCTTGGTAGATGGATAAGATCTGTACAAACCAACACTATATACTCAAATATTAAAGTATCCATGCTTTTTTTTGTTTGTTTTTTACCTCCCATGGGCCTAAACTTACAAACACTTAGTCTGCTGACAGCTGATGTAACGTAGGCACCCTGCAGTAATACAGCATGATGTCGAGAGCAGGCTACAAGTAACAGCTGCTCTGACATGAAGCAGGAGTGGTCTGTGATGGCTTTGTGCTGGGCAGGTAGTTGGCACTCCAAAGGCATACTGATAGGTAGTGTTGATTGTGAGCTCCAATGGGGACAGCGATGTCTGTAAAGCTGTAGAATTAATAATGCTATATAAGCGAGTAAGATAAAATTAAGTCTTCCTAAAACCACTTGCCTAACTCTAACAATCCCCAAATATAACTTTTCCTTCATTAGGTGTCCTTTTGATGGTGGCAACTACATGACCCAGCCATTAACTATACAAGATGCTTCACTGGAGTTTCCACTCTATTATCAGCGTTTTATTGTAAAGACATTTGCCTTTTACCGTCCAGGTCAGGCATCAATAGGAGGGCTGGTAAGTTCCCACTTATCATTCTTTTCCAGGTATACTTCCACTGTAGTGCTTCTGTATGCGTGCCATCTTCACAAAACTCATGTATGGCTAAATGTCCTTCAAGACGTAAGCACTTTCTGTAGCAAAAACGCAAGATTAAACATTAGGGTTATGTGGCGCCCCTGAGGGTTCAGTCACCACAGAGGTACTGCACTTCACCCAGAGGTGTGGTGTCTCCCTTCTCTCAGGTAAGGTGGGAGTGCTGCACGGAACCCCAAACAACCGCATCCAACACTACACAGCTCCAGGCCGGATGGAGGGGCAACATGCAGAGGGCAGCTGCTGAGCCCTGACCCTGGCTGAAGTGGGGGGAACCCAAAGGTAGGGGGAACCAGTAGTGGGGGTGGGTGGAGGAAGTAGTTAGGGGGAGCACTTCGTTAGGAGTATAAAAAAGGGAGGCCATCTTAGGGTCGTGGTTCAGTGGAGTTAGGGAGCAGTTCAGAAGAACAGCTCGGGACAGTTCAGAAGAACAGTCCGGGAGCAGAGTCTCATTAGGAGATCTGCTCCACAAGTAGGGCCAAGTCAGGAAGTCTAGGAGGGGAGCAGGGAGTTGGCTCCGTTCTAAGAAAGGATCCTAGGGGTACGGCGCGTGCAGGACTGCATCCGTACGCCCCGCATCTGTCAGAAGACAGAGGGATCGCAGCCGCATTCTAGTCCCCTGAAGGTCAAGCAAGTCTGTGTAACTCCGACGGACAGGAGGGACTTCAGAGTACACGAGCAGGACTGAGAGTGGGCAGCGCAGAGCAGAAGGGAGAAAGACCAGTGTGAAGACGGTCAAAAGAGAAACACGAGAAGGTGGGGTTCTTCCAGGTATTCCCAAGCTGTCTGAGGAAGGATTGAACCCCTGCCCGGTGAACGCAGCGCGACGCGGGAGGCCTGCACCTGTACCGTGCACCTGTGGACTGTCTGAAGAATTGTGAGTAAAAGCTCGGATGAGTGTGACGCGCCCCCTGGGCCAGTGTTGTTTGGGGATACCCGGAGCCGGATCAGATGGGGGTTGTAGTCTCCGAGTGGCTGTGACCCGGTCCGTGCCCAGGGTGTCAAGCTCAGTGTGTGGCAGTCCTTATGATGTTACTAGATGTTCTTTTGTGTCGACTACGCCACCCGTTGAATTGCGGTCAATACGGCCGCCGCTGCAGCAGGGTCCACTGAGGCTGATGATGTGAGTGCAGCTTAGGTAGTATAACCCCCAACGGGAGGGGTATAGCCTCAGGGGGTCAGGTGCAGAGGATGGTGGTTGTGGAGGTGCAGTGAGGATGGTAATGAGAGTCAGAGTCGGGCTGTGCAGTTCAGGGTTTGTTTACTTACTGCTGTTCTTGTACCGGTCACTCCGGCCTTGAGTGACCACCCGAGCCGCGCTGCGTCCACCAGGTCCTGGACTCGGCCAACCCCCAAGTAGTTCTGGAGCGTGGTTCTGAGCTCCCTTTCTGTCCTGTCCTCTTCTCTGGCCTTCCCCACCAGGGATCCACCTATGTCCGGCTCCCTCGGGCCTCTTGGTGGTAAACCCTTGTCTCTGGGTTCCCTGACCCTATTCGTGGTCTGCCTTCTGGGTGGATTTAGTGGGTGATCGTGGCAGATCAATCCTGCCCACGACCTCCGGTTCCTGGCTAAGGTGTGCTGTAGCCTCTGCCAGCTTGGGATCCGGTACCCTGTTGCCAACTCTTCACCCTCTGGTCTAATTTGGGCTCTTGGAGTTCCTTCTTTCTCCCCCTCTGGGTCTTTCAAACTCCTCTCTCACTCTTGGCCTTGGGGCTGCTCTGCTCCTCTGCTTTCCTCCACTGCTCTGCAAAAGACTGACAGACTGACCAGCCTTCTACAAAAGACTCCTCTGCAAAGACCCTGTCCTAAGATGGTGCCCACCTTATATACTCCCTCTATGTGTGAGCTCAGGTGACCAGCACCCAATGAGCTCCTAGCTTTACCCAGGCTGCTCCCCCTATCTGCCCCTACACTACTGGGATGTTCCACCCCCCTCCCACTCCAGCCAGGAACAGACACTGTTGTACCTGCACATTTCTCTAGTGGGAGTACCATCGGTCTGTTCCTCGGAAATGGGATGTGTGTAGTGCATGCAGCTAACTGAGCTCAGTTCCACACTCCATCCTTACCCGGGAGTGGAATACCACACCTCTGGGTTGAGGTGCAATACCCCTGTAGCAGCTGAATCCTCAGGGTGCTACATTCCCCCCTGGTAAATCACAGCACGTCCTCGGGCTGCAAGATATAAACAAAAACATCCAAAACATACAATTTTTTTCATAAACATAAACATATAAAACATATAAAACATCATATATTATCAGCATAAACTTTTCATATAAACATTCTTGTCTTCTGGTTCCTCCGGTCACGGTGCAACTTGTGACCGGGTAAAGTGCGACAGTCTCTCTTGGAATAAAGCAGTTTCCTATAAAACCGGTAGGGGGCGCTTTAGGAAGCGCAACTATATACAAAGGGGTAGTGGCCGCTCTCAGTCCTCGGCCAGGTATTAGGGAGGATTGACCGTTCTCAGTCCTCGGTCAGTGGGAATAGGGACACACGGGGTTAACAGTTCACTCTTGGCTGGTCCCAACGGGGACTATATTTTAACTAGAACAGTTCTTGGTACCCCGACGGGTAACTATGTACAGTCTCTCTCTACCGTACTTCAACGACGGCGTCCTCCTGCTCTTTCTTGTTGGACAGTTTCAGTTTCAGACCCGTCCGGGTCCTCTTGCTCCTCCTCACACCGCAGCTCCTCCTCCGTCAGGCGATGCACATGGAGGGCGTAGGGTCCTTTGGCACACTTGTGCCGGGTGAAGGTGACCTCGTCCCCTAAATACAGGTCACGACCTCTGTGTCCCTCCGGCAGATGGGACTCAACGTCTCTCCTGGTCACGAAGACGTCGCCTGGGGTGCGGTGATCCCTGATGAAACCCCACCCATGCTGCAGATTGAACTTTATCACAGTCCCGATGGTACGGGGACCATGCGCTGCACGGGGGTCTCTCCTGGTCCGGCTCTTCTGCTCCGCGCTCCTTATTTGGGCTTGTTGTTCCCGGACCCGCCTCTCTCTCCGCTCCCTCTCAAAGACCTCGAGCTGCTGGCGGCAGCACTCTGCACGCTCCGCTGCGGCTGCCCGAGTCTCCTGAGTGAACCCCATGAGGTCTTCTCCGGTGGGATCCCACTCAAACTGGGTCTCTTCTAGCGGGGGCGAGATCCTCTTCATGGGCTTTGGAGCCGGGATCAGGGGTTCGCACATGGCCCTTGCTTTTTGCAGCTCCAGCTGGATGTATTCCTGGGGCCATACGAAGGGCTGCCCATCCGGGCACGTATGCTGGGCGAACAGGTCCTCACCCAGGTGCGGTACTTTAGGTGTTATGGGCGCCGTGGTGGTAGCGGCACCCGGGTTAACCAGGCCTTGCGACCAGGCCTGGGGCACCTTGAAAGTAAAGGGCACCGTAAGAACGGCGGCGCCCTGTGTTATTCGGCCCTGCGACCAGGCCGGTGGCTCCGCGGAGGTAGGGGGCGCTGTTGGTATTGCGGCGCCCGGAGGTACTAGGCCTTGCGACCAGGCCGGTGGTATTTCCTGCTTGGCCACGCTCGAGGTCGAGGCGTGTGACGTCACAGGGGTCGCGGCCGCGGTTTCCGGTTGAGGCCTAGTCTGCGGCGGTGACGATGCAGCGACGGGCACGGCAGGGGGAATTTCGGGCTCTGCGACGGGGAGCTGGGTCAGGCACGCGGTTTCCCGGCTCGGGGTAGAGACGTCCCCTTTACCTGCCTCCGTCCGTTCAGCTCCCTTCTCGGCGCCGTCTCCTGCCTTCATTCCTCCTGCGCCATCCTCAGAGGCGGTCTGTCTCCTCGTCTCGGGTGGCGTGCTCCGCTGACGGGTTTCGGTCTGCTGGGCCATCTCTCGGCTCCACTCCGCCAACGTCTCTCGTTGCACCCGGGCCAACCTCTGTGCGAGGCCCTCCAGCGCAGTCTGTGCACACTCCCGATCTCAGGGGAGCTGTGTTAGGATCTCCAGCAGGCCTTCTGGAGTGGCGACCTGCAACAGGCTCCTGACCACTGGGTCGGTGCTGCCTGGAGTGGCGGCCCGCATCAGGCTCCTGACCACTGGGTCGGTGCTGCCTGGCTCTCCCTCCATCTCCGGGTGTGCTTTCTCTGGACTCTCTTCCAGACGTCTTGTCTCCGGGTGCGCTCTCTCCAGACTGCTCCAGGCGACACCCATCTTTGTTCTCTTCTTCTGTCTCCGCCCACATCGAGGGTGGTCCCGGGGCAACTTCAGTTCCAGGGGCAGTTCTCTCACGCTGATGGACACTTCCAGCATCACAGTCTCTGTTGGTGGGCGCGGTTTCCGCTTTTGGCGCCATTCTTCGACCTGGCCCACGATGGGAGGTGGTCTCTTGCCACCCTCTGGCACGCCCATAATGGCGTCCGCTCCCCCAAGGCGGGAAATCTTCAGAAATGGCGGGAATCGTCTCCCAGTGGCGGGAAACTCCATGGATGGCGGGAAAAAGCTGCAAATGGCGGACAACCGGCGGGAAACGACCTGCGATGGGGCCCGTTGGCGGGGACCCTCCGGAACCGGCGGGAGACTTCTTTTTGAGGTAACGGTGAACTTTTCTTCAGGCACGCAGTACCCGGTTGTTGCGGGCACGTTATCCTGCCGACTACGCCAAAGTTGACGCGCCCCCTGGGCCAGTGTTGTTTGGGGATACCCGGAGCCGGATCAGATGGGGGTTGTAGTCTCCGAGTGGCTGTGACCCGGTCCGTGCCCAGGGTGTCAAGCTCAGTGTGTGGCAGTCCTTATGATGTTACTAGATGTTCTTTTGTGTCGACTACGCCACCCGTTGAATTGCGGTCAATACGGCCGCCGCTGCAGCAGGGTCCACTGAGGCTGATGATGTGAGTGCAGCTTAGGTAGTATAACCCCCAACGGGAGGGGTATAGCCTCAAGGGGTCAGGTGCAGAGGATGGTGGTTGTGGAGGTGCAGTGAGGATGGTAATGAGAGTCAGAGTCGGGCTGTGCAGTTCAGGGTTTGTTTACTTACTGCTGTTCTTGTACCGGTCACTCCGGCCTTGAGTGACCACCCGAGCCGCGCTGCGTCCACCAGGTCCTGGACTCGGCCAACCCCCAAGTAGTTCTGGAGCGTGGTTCTGAGCTCCCTTTCTGTCCTGTCCTCTTCTCTGGCCTTCCCCACCAGGGATCCACCTATGTCCGGCTCCCTCGGGCCTCTTGGTGGTAAACCCTTGTCTCTGGGTTCCCTGACCCTATTCGTGGTCTGCCTTCTGGGTGGATTTAGTGGGTGATCGTGGCAGATCAATCCTGCCCACGACCTCCGGTTCCTGGCTAAGGTGTGCTGTAGCCTCTGCCAGCTTGGGATCCGGTACCCTGTTGCCAACTCTTCACCCTCTGGTCTAATTTGGGCTCTTGGAGTTCCTTCTTTCTCCCCCTCTGGGTCTTTCAAACTCCTCTCTCACTCTTGGCCTTGGGGCTGCTCTGCTCCTCTGCTTTCCTCCACTGCTCTGCAAAAGACTGACAGACTGACCAGCCTTCTACAAAAGACTCCTCTGCAAAGACCCTGTCCTAAGATGGTGCCCACCTTATATACTCCCTCTATGTGTGAGCTCAGGTGACCAGCACCCAATGAGCTCCTAGCTTTACCCAGGCTGCTCCCCCTATCTGCCCCTACACTACTGGGATGTTCCACCGCCCTCCCACTCCAGCCAGGAACAGACACTGTTGTACCTGCACATTTCTCTAGTGGGAGTACCATCGGTCTGTTCCTCGGAAATGGGATGTGTGTAGTGCATGCAGCTAACTGAGCTCAGTTCCACACTCCATCCTTACCCGGGAGTGGAATACCACACCTCTGGGTTGAGGTGCAATACCCCTGTAGCAGCCGAATCCTCAGGGTGCTACAACTGCACTGTACTGCCTCCGTCCATTCTTTCATCGGCGCCATTGTTCCCCCTGCACTACAACGCCCAGCGCAACCCACGCTCTCTCGCTACGCTGCCCTGAGGCCTGCTCCACCTGTGGGGAGCCGTCCCATCACAAGCTGCCCTAACATCTGCCTCAGAGGACAGTTGCAGCGCTGGTGATCCTCACCAGACACCACAGGTGGCGTCACAAACTTTCTAAAAATAACCCCCTTTTTGCACTGACCACCCCCGGTCACGGACCGGTCCAGACACCGTGATATTCCCCGCCAACCGGCATCCAGAGGCCCGGCTGCCGAGTACCCCACGGCCCAGGCAGCGCGTTAGTTGCATTGCTCAAGGAAAACAATATTTTATTTTTTTTCCCCAGGAAGAAGGGCTGCAGCAGATTGGGAGTCGGTGACTGTATCTGCAGATGGGCCCATTAAGCTCTACATGGATGGGAGTTACCAGGGTACCAACGAACAGTTCATTGAAGGTAATGTCACTAACTTGCTAGTTGATTTAAGAGACTTTACAGTAATGTGCAAATAAGGTTTATGCCCCAATAAAGATTTAGACAAAAAAAGTTGTACATTGACTGCATTCATAGACCTTTTTTGGGTAACGGTAACAACAGTTCACAAAAAATCCATTTGTTACATGTAAAATATAAGGAGCACATTGGCTTCATTGGAAAGGGTGAGTCTTGCAATTTCTCTGGAAGGATCAATATTTTGTGGATTTTAAAACACTCACTGCAGGTCACTTTACCTACATGTAGGATCTAGATCTGTCTATCGAACTTGGCTGGTACTGTTGCACTGCAGGTGCTCTGATTATGTAGATGCAATGGATATTGCCTTTAACTATGTTCTGGGTGACCCTAGCGCACACTATTAAAATGCCTCCTTGTCTTCCCATAATCTGTAAGTGGTGGTAGTGAGTAGCAACATATCACTGTCTTACATGGTGGGAATGACCGATCTATGGCAGTTTAGTCTATATACTCTACTGTTAAAGCAATAGTACTAGAAACCTCTTCTACACATAGATGGTCTCAATGCCAGACTGGCACAGTATTAAAGTTTCTAACCAGATAATTGCATGAGGAGCAAAGGAAGACCTACTATTGGTGCAGCCACAGAGGGATCCAGTAATTGACGGGGCCCACTTATACCTTCAAAGCAGATAAAATTGTACTTTATGATGAACTACGGTGCTTCCACGAGGACTCTCTTCTGTCCGCCAGCGCTAGAAAGAGCAACAATAAATGGCCCAGAGAATAAAAGTTTCTTCTACAATGATGACTTGATGTAGGTTATTCTACACTGTCACATTAAGATATCATAACATCTAATGGTTGTTATCAAACATGTTACATTTTTGGCCACATGTTGAACCACAATGCAGTCATGTAATTGACCTATGACTTGTCTAAAATCATTGGTTAATTGCCAAACTGCAGATCTAAAATGGCTGCACAACAGTTAGCATCAAAAGTTTCTTAGGTTTCATGAGGGGTTTTCAAGTTGAATTGGCCATTCCCTCATGTGTTAAGAGGTTGGCAGTGTTATCTTGGTACATCTTTCCTCAAAATGACTAGCATGCTAATGGAGATGTAACCAAATCAATCCATCGAGTAAAACACTTGATGGAAAGTTTTCCACAAAAAAAAAAAAGTTTGGTCCTGTAAAGATCTGAGGTTGTAAGTAATCACCTAGGAAGGTTAACGATGCAACAATATTTTATTGATCACAGCCATGGTAATAAAGCAATTCCAGGTAAATGGCTAAAATACAGTTCTCTCAGTCCTCAAGTTCCCAATCTGGGTTCAGTAGTTCCACTGGCTTTGTATAAGGCCATACTCACTCTCTCCCAACTTTTGGTTGGCCCATAGATTTTGTATCTCCAGCCAGTATAGTCTGTAGCCACAGTCCATGATCCTCTAGACGGCAGATAAAACGATGAAAGCACGGGTAGCCAGTAGCAGCAGTCCTGTTAAGAAAGTGTAAATCCAAATTACATAATCCATAATAGTAACATGTTTATCCATTCATCCTTCCAAGTCCACGGTCTCCATCCTCTTCCTTCAATCCTTCCACACATCTCCCTAAAACATGTCTCCACTTTCTTCCACTCGGATCAGTCCCCTCCCTGGTCAGAAGTGATCACACTCTCCCCCTTAAACATTCACTGTTCGCTAAAACAATGAAGAATATCTAGAAGCCTTCATCTGAGATCGTCTGTAAGACCCACTGTGGTTATGGCTCCACTGTGTCTCAATCTACACTCACCTAATGAGATTATTGGCTGTTGAAACAATGGACTCCTGAGATAAAGATGAGATTAGTGGAATGCTGGACATTTTACAAGTGAATCTTACATACTGACAAGTAAGCAGAACTATGTAAAACATAACAAGTAAATCACTAATAAAACACAATAATAATATTGACAAAAATGGTGGTCCGTTGCTGGAAAAGTATCATAGTCTTTAGTAAGTGGGCAGCTCCTCACAGGTCCCATGCTCAAAGCCAGTTTTTAGACAAAGTGGGGCTCCAAATGTTAACACACATGTAGGTCGCATTTACATGGGCTGATTTCAGGCCATTAAACAAGCACAATTGACAACGTTGAAGTCGTTCATTAGTTATTTTCTGGCCTCTTTACACTGGATGACTAGGAATGATGGCACAAAACTATCACTAGTAGATCAATCTGTCACCATACACATGTTCTCTGCAGTTTACACCAGGTGATGTGCTACTGAGAAGGATTTTCGTTCTACCATACACAATCCAACCACCCGATGAATGAGCAACATTTTTGCTTATTGATGGGCGATTGCCAATGTTTACACCTAATGAACGCTCGTCTGCTCTTCCAGTATATATAAATGTGGATGTGATATACTGTTACACACATCTGTATACAGAGCACACATATGCAACATACAAAAAGTGATCAACATATCTTAAAGAAACAATGGCGGAGACCCCGGTAAATCCAGGGGCAGCCAGAATAGCCTACTCGTATAGCATTTAGAACAGAAAAAAACAAGAGTACAAAATGGCATAAAAAGTTAGTTTTATTTAGTCAATCTGCAAATAACTTAAATTAATATATCCATAATATAAATGCATGACAAAAAAGTGCAATGTGCTCGAAGAAAAGCGCAGTCCCACCTGCGAGGGCATATCATACCCAAGCTAAAAGGATAGTCCATATACATAGTGTGGAGCACATACAAATGTTTAAATCAAACCCAGGTTCACCAGATGCTTACCACAATTGTATATGAGGTCCAGGTGTGTGAGACACCTTTGCCACCTGTCTTCTACGTCCCCCTGGACCTCATATACAATTGTGGTAAGCATCTGGTGAACCTGGGTTTGATTTAAATATTTGTACGTGCTCCACTTGGAATATATAGCCTTATTCTATCCAGTATATCTCTGGAAAGATACCACACTATGTATATGGACTATCCTTTTAGCTTGGGTATGATATGCCCTTGCAGGTGGGACTGCGCTTTTCTTCCAGCACATTGCATTTTTTTGTCATGCATTATATTTATATTATGGATATATTAATGTAAGTTATTTACAGATTGACTAAATAAAACTTTAACTTTTTATGCCATTTTGTACTCCATGTTTTTTTTCTGTTCTAAACACATATGCAACGTGTATAAAAAGTACAAAAATAAATGACTGGAATATGCAGAGCATCTGCACACATGAGAATGCACAGAGCACATACGCTCACACTATAGAATACTTACCAGTTCTGAACTCCTGCACAGGACCCATGGTGACATCACGGTCACATGACTGATGTCACCAAAGGTCGTTAAGCAGTCTGCACATTGGAAATTAAATTGATAATATCATTGCAATTTTCAATGTAACTTCTGCTGTAGATTCTGCGGGCAGGAGTGTACATAGAAATCATAGGGCCCCATGGCAAAAGTCCTAATTGGCCCCTGCAAAAAAAAATGACTCAATGGGAGCACAGGAGAGCATATACTATTTTTGCAGCCCTTACAAAGTAATTTTGTCCCTTACTGTTCGACATGCTATAATGTGCACCCACTAGCACTCCAAACAGTACAATAACACCCCTCACAACCCTCTACCCAGTATACTGGCCCCCCACAGGCCTCCAAATAAAATATTGCCTGCCACAAAGTATGATGGCCTCAAAAATTAACCATTTATAAAAAAAATAAATGCTCCCCCACTGCTCCAACTCCTGTGCTGAGCAGTGCAGAGGGTTAGAAGACTCGCTGTAGAGATTGGAGCTGTGGGCAATGGTGTGTAGTGAATATTTTTTTTATTTATGGAGGACTATGTGGTGCCCGTAATACTGTATGGAGGGCTATGAGGGGCCCATTTTACTGTATGGAGGGCTATGTGGGGCCAACTATATTGTATGGAGGGCTGTGGGGCCCATTATACTATATGGAGAGCTATATAAGGGCCATTAATTACTTTTGAAAGACTACAAGGGGGGCATTATACTCATGGCATACCTATGTAGGGGAGGGCATCATACTATTTGAAGGTATATGTGGGGGGTCATTATACGGTTGTCAAGACTATATAGGGGCAATTATACTGTTTGCAGGACTATGCTGGGGGCGATTATACTGTTTGGAGGGCTATGTAAGGGCTTTTATATTGTTTGGAGGGCTATGTGTGGGCCAATATACTGTATGCAAGCAATTACACAGTGTAAAAGTTTTTTTGAGGGGCTCAATAATACACTGTAGAGGGCTGTGTGGGGGTCACTATGCTGTTTGGAGGGTTAGTGGGGGGCCATTATACAGTATGGATGGTTGTATTGGGGCCATCATACTGAGTGAAGGTGTGTGGGGGCCATTATTCTGTATAGAGGGCTGTTTTGCGATCACAGTTGGGGGCATCATACTGTGTTGGGGGTCGCCATACTTTACCAGGGAAGGGGAGTACAGTCATCATACCATGTGTGTGGAGGGTACTATGGAAGAATTCACTGTGGGGATATCATACTTATGTTTCGGGGGGACACTATATTTGGCATAATACTTTATAGGGGCAATGAAAGGGTAGTTTAGGGGCTTCAGTAGGAGGAAATTACTTTGTAAGGGCTGCGAAGATGTGAGACATGCTCTTCAGTGACTCTGCTGAATATTAAGTTTTTTACGTTTTTTTAGTGGGGGGCCCAATTAGAACTTTTGCTATGGGGCCCCATGATTTCTATGTTCGTCCCTGCTAGTAATATTAGGAATCACATAAAGATGGATGAAGCTGCTTCATCTTTAGTGGTTACAGGTATCTGGCCCATTGTGACATCACTCGTGTTCCGCTCCCCGTGATGTCACAATGAGGTCACCATTGTGATGTCACTGGCTGTGGGGTTATAGTGAGTGACGCTACAGGAAAAGGCTTTGTCTGGAGAGGCTGACTGTGGATTACACAAGACGCGATATTCCTCCAGGCTAAAATGCTGTTTAGATTTCTTCTATTTGTGAGTGTGCTAATAGCATCTGCGGAGGGCGCTCCTATCAACACTCGCCACCATGATTTCAGGGCCTTGATCCCTGCAGGTAAGTGCTGTACCGGATATTAAGCCAATATGGGGTTATTGTTAATAAGTCAGATGATACATTTCATGGAGGATTCTTCATGTGCTACTTGTAATGTTTGGAGTCTTCTCCCATCGTGTATTCCCTATTCCAGGCTCTAAAACACATTGTAAGCTTGAATGGGAATCCACTCTGAGCGAAAAACAAGTCACGTGTCTCTGATCTTCATGTGTGTGACTTCATCAATAGTTTTGGGGGAAATAATTACAAACTTATGGTAATTGTGGAGTTTCTCCAACTAGGAATGGTTCTAGGTCTGGTTACAAAAATAAGATGCAAAATATAATGTATATATTAGTAGCTTTAAATATCTTACATGTTCTTGATCTTTTCTTCCACTAGATTACTTTAGTAGGTTTCCTATGCCTGCTGCCATCATCTTCTTCTCTGGCTTTTTCTTTAGTGTCATCTGTTCCATCATATATGGGTAAGTCTTATAATGATTTATGGGCTACCCGGGAGTCTGTATAAGAAATATCACATCTTCAGATTATCATTCGATTCAGTAAATGATATAATCTAGTGTAGATGTTTAGTGGCTCATAAACTGGGTCTGACCTGCTGGGAGCACAATGGACTTTTCTGTAAAATATTTAAAAAATTGCTCCACAAATTACTGCAGATAGGGATAGATAAAATAGAGGAAGAAAAATATATGATTTTATAACAGTGACTTCTGTTTTATCATTTTAAAGATATGTGAAAAAGAATAATTTCTGGAGAGATGTTACAAGACCAGATTCCATGGATGAAGATATAAAGAGTATGGCTAATCCTAATGGTAAGTACGGCCGTCACCAATCTGACATTAATATCTGTGTACATACAAATACTTCTTAGTGGCTTTTATATTACGTGGACGCAGTCTACATTGTAAAGCTGAATAATTACTCTAATGATATTCTGATTCGTCTCTTTCAATATATGAAATCTATTTAAAAGTAAAAAATGAACTTTTAAAGTAAAAATAATCTCTTACCCGTTCACAACATATGATGTACGCCGAGCTTGAATATTTTCCCGCACATGATGGCTGATTTAATGTGCGGAGCTCTGCCTGCAGCTGTTAAACTGTTAAATCCCACTGTCAATCTCTCACAGCAGCATTTAACAATGCAAGGGAGGCCGGACATTATATGCGCCCATCGTCACGCTCATGATGTGATCGTGGAGCGCCAATTGCTTGTCATGACAGCCGGCTGTGTCTGTCATTACGATCCTCCTGTGAAAGCCAGCCGTGGCTGGCAATGATAGTGGACAGTGATTTTTACTATACATAGCATTGCTGATGATCGGATGATCGCAGCTTCAACAAATACAGTAAAATAAAAAAGCACAAAAGTTCAAATCACCCCCTATTGCCCTATTAAAAATAAAACAATATACACATATTTGATATTGCTGCAATTGTAAAAGTCCAATCTATCACAATACAAAGTAAATTAATCCGATCAATATATGGCGTAATGAGAAAAAAATGAAAATTACATTTTTTTGGCCACCACAACATTGCAATAAAATGCAATAAGAGGCGATCAAAACATCATATCTACCCCAAAACTGTGTCAGTAAAAACGTCAGCTCAGATCGCTAAAAGTCCTCACCTGGCCCCGTATCCCGAAAAATGAAAATGTCATGGGTCTCGGGAAAATGGTGACAAAAGTATTTTTTTTTTTAGTTTCCGATTTTTTTTACCACTTAAAGGGGTTGTGCCTGGAACAAAGTTAATTTTAATCAACATTTTAATCATTAGATCTTTGAATAATAATAATTTCCACAATTGGATGAGATCAAAAAAAATGTTCCTGTGCTGAGATAATCTTATAAATGTGCCCCTGCTGTGTACTGTGTAATGGCTGTGTCTGACTGTGCAGGAACATGGTCTGATCATACCACATCCCCTGGGCAGGGGAGGACGCAAGAGAGTATACAGACAGGACAGCCGGGGATCACAGCTGATTCTTTCTTTGAGGTAAAGCATTGCTTAAAAACAAGTAATTAAATATTTTGCCTCACAAAAAAATCAGCTGCGATCCCCTGCTGTAATGTCTGTATACTCTTTTGCTTCCTCCCCTGCCCAGAAGCAGTGGTATGATCAGACTGTGTTCCTATACGGTCAGACACAGCCATTACACAGTACACAGCAGGGGCACATTTATAAGTTTATCTCAGCACAGGGACATTTTTTTTAACACATCCAATTGTGGAAATGATTATTATTCCAAGATCTATTGATTAAAATGTACTTTGTTCATGGGAAAACCCCTTTAAGTAAAAAAAACAAAACAAACTATACATGTTTGGTATCTGCGTAATTGTACTGAACTAGAGAATCATATTGCCAGATCTCTTTTACCATAAACTAAATATGGTAAATAAAAAATTTAAAAAAAAACAATTGTGGAATTGCACTATTTTTGCAATTTCAACACACTTGGAATGTTTTTCTTGTTTTCCAGTACAGTATCTGGTAGAATGAATGCTGCCATTCAAAAGTACAATTCATTCTGCAGAAAACAAGCCCTCATGCGGCTATACTGATGGAAAAATAAAAAAGTTATAACTAAGGAGAGGGAAAACAAACAAACAGAAAATCACCATGTCTTGAAGGGGTTAATAGATATAGCAAGTGAATGTACCGTAGACATAGAGGAAACAATCTAGAAGAAACATAGAAGTTTTTCCTTTTGAAATGCTGATTTCACTGTTCTGTGTTACAGGAGAACATGAGGATGAAACAACCATTATAAATGATGAAGCTCCTCATGGACCCATGGCTGAAGAGAGCGATGTCCACACAGACACCAACATCTCTAGTGGCCCCCACTATGTCATAATCAATATGGACCCATATGAGGATGTGATCGTCTCCTCTGACAGTAAGCTCATTTTTTCTTTGTGGATTAGTACCATGAATATCATCTCTTCTTCTAATTTACATAACATGCATAAATTAAAATCTACTATTAAAAGCAATTTATTATTGAATTTCAGTTAAAGCAATTTCCAGTATTTTCCGGCTCTCCGACCCCAGACTGACAGTAGAATCAATGTCCATTAATGAACAACTAATCTTATAACCACTGTCTTTTTCAGAACAAGAGGACAGAGAACAGATTCCACCTCCTCCTCTGAATCCTTCTCCATCTACTACTCTGCCTCCTCAAAATTTTGATAAAGATCTTGACCTGGACAAAGACATTGAGAAAACTAACCTCCTCATGAAGATTGTCTTTCAGGAACTTCTGGCTTATGCCAGCCAAAACCAAATGTAAGTTCTTAGAGCTTATGCGTATGTTTTATGATATATGTTATATTTTAGTATTAACAGCCAATAGGCTAAATAATTAGAAATTGGGCACTAACGACCTAAACGTTGAAAGCATTATATTTCTTTATACAAGTTAAATCATCAGTCTGTGAACCAAGACTTGCTTGGACTACATGAGAATGGGTGTTATTCTTGAATCACAAATGTGATACAATATAAATTATCTTTAATAAATCACAATATACAGTATAAAAAATGGCTGATCACATGACTCACAAATTAAACACACGAAGTAGAGTGGGTGGTAATGGCAAAAACAATAAAATGAATATTTAATCATGATCACATTATGCATATACAGCAATACTGGCTTAAAATCCAAATGTAATCACAAGAGCTGATGGCACGATAAAAAGTGCTCAATATCAATGTCAGTGCCAAGTACGTTTAGACATGCTGTAGTACCAACCCTGACAGTCATTTCACCATCACAGCTATTTCAAGGAGTTAAAGGAAACGGGGTGGAGTGCTGTAAATGGCTGTATATGTATCTATCATATGTACCATGAGGGAGGGATTGGTAGTAAGAGGTAATCTAATCCTACAAGATCAAAAAAAATAATAAGCAGGGTACTATTCCTATCACAGCAATGATAATGTGTAGAACATACCTGAACATAGACATTAAATAATGCCCACTATATATTACATAGTACTGCATTATAATGTAGAGATAATGGATAACATGTAAACTTCTTCTGTTGCCAAACTCATTATAGTCTGTTGCCATGTACATACATTAATCTTTACTCTTTTGCTGACTTTGTAACATATATTTTCCAGGTGAGGCAGAGCGGGGTCTCGCTGTGTTCCCACAATGAATATGGGATCCAGCTGGAGATGACAACTGTACATCAACACAAAGAGGCAGATTCCAGGCTTGGTTTCTGTTCTCTTCATTGGATATGACATTTACTGGACTTTCTGCAGCTAGACGAACTCACAGAGTATGTGAGATACCTACTGCATCATGAGGCAAATTCCGGGCTCGGTCTATGTTCTCTTTAATGAATACGACATTTACTAGACTTTCTGCAGCTAGATGCACTCACAGAACAAGTGAGTTTCCTTCTGCATCATAAGACAGATTCCGGGATCGGTCTCTGAACTCAACCACTGGATACGACATTTACTGGACTTTCTGCAGCTAGATGCACTCACAGATAAAGTGAGATCCCTACTGCACACGAGACAGATTCCAAACTCGGTCTCTGATCTCCACCACTGGATACAACAGTTACTGGACTTTCCGCAGCTAGATGCACTCACAGATAAAGTGAGATACCTACTGCACATGAGACAGATTCCGGACTCGGCCTCTGTTCTCATCAGTGGATAAAACATTTGATAGACTTTCTGCAGCTAGATATAATCACAAATCTAGTGACTTACCTGCTGCACCATGAGACAGATTCCGGGCTCGGTCTCTGCTCTCATCAATGAACATCTGCAGCCTAAGGGAAGGACAGTCCTTCAGCCAAGGTTCCCTAGCGGTTTCCTCCACTGGGGGGTTTTCCTCTCCTGAGTGCTGAAGGTTGACTCTTCGTGAGTCAAAGTCCCTTTGTCATCATTATCATCGGGGCACATTTTAGGGCTATTGCCCTGACTTCTAATGGGAGCTTCTACATAACCCACCTTGAATGAAGTTAATAAAGAAGTCAATCAATAATATGTAACAGTGTAATGGCGCTTCAATTGAACTTTACAATACAGCAGAATATACATATCACTGTGAGGAGGGAATATTTTATGAAGTCATTAAACACATGGTGACTTATATACATGTTTTCTATCAAACTAATTTGCCACAAATGTAATGTTCCTCATTAATCATGAACATCTTCTTTGACCTGGTTTAGAGGTCTGGATCCTCTGGTTCGACCAGGACTTTAATGCCACTGCACACTATACTGTCATGGCACACATAATGACATCAGAACGTTGCGACGTGCGTCACCCAAGCTTTAGTTATTGCCTCTGGGGATGCACATCAGTGGCAGCTCAGCGATGGCATGGTTCACAAAAATGTCAGAGGCTTGGTTGAGCTGGAAGTTCCAATGCAGGGTGAAGAAGACAGAAGATGCTTTAAACCAGCAAGGCCAGTTTTAGACAAAGTGGGGCCCTGGGCATAAGTTTAAAGTGGGTCCTAAATGCTAACATATTGCACCATCACACTTAAACATTTAGGTAGCATTTACATGTGCTGAGTTTAGGCCATTAAATGAGCGTGATCGAGAATATTGAAGTCGTTCAGTGCTTGTTTCCTGGCCTTTTTACACTGGTTGAGGGAGAATGATGGGCACAGAACGATCGTTAGTAGATCAATCTGTCCCTATAAAGTATCGTATTATCAGCAGCACATCAGCAAGTCTCATTGGGCGATGTGCTGCAGAAAACAATGATTTTTGTTCCATCATAAACAATCCAATCACCCGATAAATGAGTAGCTTGAGTTTGCTTGTTCGTTGGGTGATAACAGACGTTTTTACACCTATGAACTCTCATCTGCTCTGCTGAGATTTATAAATGTGGGTGTTATATACTCAAACACTGCATGTTACACACACATACAGTGGGTACGAAAAGTATTTAGACCCCTTTAAATTTTTCACTCTTTGTTTCATTGCAGCCATTTGGTAAATTCTAAAAAGTTCATTTTTTTTCTCATTAAAGTACACTCTGTACACTATCTTGACTGGAAAAAAACAGAAATGTAGAAATTTTTGCAAATTTATTTAAATAGAAAAACTGAAATATCACATGGTCATAAGTATTATTATTATTATTATTATTTTTTTATTATTATAGCGCCACTTATTCCATGGCGCTTTACATGTGAAAAAGGGGTATAATACAAGAACAATTACAATAATCTTGAACACAATGTGACATCGACTGGTACAGGAGGAGCGAGGACCCTGCCCGCGAGGGCTCACAATCTACGAGGGATGGGTGAGGATACAGTAGGTGAGGGTAGAGCTGGTCGTGCAGCGGTATGGTGGAGCGGTGGTTACTGCAGGTTGTAGGCTTGTCGGAAGAGGTGGGTCTTCAGGTTCCTTTTGAAGGTTTCCACGGTAGGCGAGAGTTTGATACGTTGGGGTAGAGAGTTCCAGAGTAGGGCGGAAGCACGGGAGAAATCTTGTATACGGTTGTGGGAGGAGGAGATAAGAGGGGAGTAGAGCAGGAGATCTTGTGAGGATCGGAGTTTGCGTGCAGGTATGTAACGGAAGACTAGGTCGGAGATATATGGAGGAGACAGGTTGTGAATGGCTTTGTATGTCATGGTTAGGGTTTTGAACTGGAGTCTCTGAGCAATGGGGAGCCAGTGAAGAGATTGACAGAGAGGAGAGGCCAGGGAATAGCGGGGGGACAGGTTGATTAGTCGAGCAGCAGAGTTTATGATAGATTGGAGGGGTGCGAGAGTGTTAGAGGGGAGGCCACAGAGCAGGAGGTTGCAGTAGTCAAGGCGGGAGATGATGAGGGCGTGCACTAGTGTTTTTGCAGATTCATGGTTTAGGAATGTGCGGATCCGGGAGATATTTTTGAGTTGGAGTCGGCAGGAAGTGGAAAGGGCTTGGATATGTGGTTTGAAGGAGAGTTCGAGTCCAGGGTTACCCCAAGGCAGCGAGCTTGAGGGACTGGGGAGAGTGAGCAGCCATTGACGTTGATAGATAGGTCAGTTGGGAGGTTTGAATGAGATGGCGGAAAGATGATGAATTCTGTTTTGTCCATGTTAAGTTTTAGAAATCTGGCAGAGAAGAAGGATGAAATAGCAGACAGACATTGTGGGATTTTGGTTAATAAGGAGGTGATATCGGGTCCAGAGAGGTAGATCTGTGTGTCGTCAGCATAGAGGTGATAATGAAACCCATGAGACGCTATGAGCTGTCCCAGGCCTAAGGTGTAGATGGAGAAGAGCAGGGGTCCTAGAACTGAACCTTGGGGGACACCGACAGATAGGGGGCGAGATGAAGAGGTGGTGTGTGAGTGGGAGACACTGAGTGTCCGGTCTGTTAGGTATGAGGAGATCCGGGATAGGGCCAAGTCTGTGATGCCGAGAGATGAGAGAGTCTGGAGTAAGAGGGAATGGTCCACTGTGTCAAAGGCAGATGACAGGTCTAGGAGGAGGAGGACAGAGTAGTGTCGCTTAGATTTGGCGGTTAGTAGGTCGTTTGTGACTTTAGTCAGTGCAGTTTCAGTAGAATGGTGTGGTCGGAAACCAGATTGTAGGCGGTCAAAGAGGGAGCAGGAGGAGAGGTGGGAGGACAGTTCAAAATGGACATGTTGTTCCAGTAGTTTTGAGGCATAGGGGAGAAGTGATATGGGGCGATAGCTAGTCAGAGAGGATGGGTCAAGGGAGGTCTTTTTGAGGATGGGTGTGATTGAGGCATGTTTAAAGCATGAGGGGAAGACACCAGTTGTTAGTGACAGGTTGAAGAGGTGGGCTAGGGCTGGGATGAAGATAGTGGTAAGGTTTGGGATGAGGTGGGACGGGATTGGGTCAAGTTTACAGGTGGTGAGGTGTGATTTGGAGAGTAAGGAGGAAAGTTGATCTTCAGAAATGGTGGAGAATGTAGTTTTGGAGGAGGAGGGTTGAGTAGGTGTGGGGAGGGGCGGTGGGGGCTTTAGGCAAAAACTTTGTCTGATGGTGTCAATCTTCTTCTTGAAGAATGAGGCAAAGTCTTCGGCTGAAATAAGAGGAGAGGGATGAGGCACTGGGGGACGGAGGAGAGAATTGAAGGTGTTGAATAGTTGTTTAGGGTTGTGAGACAGGGAGGATATGAGAGAATCAAAGTATGTTTGTTTTGCTGCAGTGAGTGTGGACTTGAAGGTAGTGAGGGACTGTTTGAATGCGATGAAGTGCTCATGGGAGTGGGACCTTTTCCATCTACGTTCAGCAACCCTGGAGGCCCGTCACAGCTCTTTAGTTAGGCTGGTGTGCCAGGGTTGTCTGTTGATTGTGCGAGCCTTGGTATGCATGAGGGGGGCGACCGAATCGAGAGCTGCAGCTGTTGTGGTGTTGTATAAAGTGGAAGCAGCATCTGCATCATGTAAGGAACTAATGTCTGTAAGAGGGAGGAGGGATTCAGAGAGAGAGTGTAGGTCAAGGTGTTTGAGATTTCTACGAGGGTATGCAAGTTTGTGGAGTGGGGATTGTTGCCCTGGGGAGGAGAGAGAAGAGAATGTGAGTAGGTTGTGGTCAGAAACAGGGAGAGGTGAGTTAGAGAGGTTAGATAGGGAACAGAGGTGGGTGAAGATGAGGTCCAGTGTGTGGTCGTCTTTGTGGGTGGGTGTGGAAGACCACTGAGTAAGACCAAAGGAGGAACTGAGGGATAGAAGCTTAGAGGCAGCTGAGAGGGAAGTGTCAATGGGGATGTTAAAGTCGCCCATGAGGATAGTGGGAATGTCAACGGAGAGGAAATGAAGTAGCCAGGTGGTGAAGTGGTCAAAAAAAGTGGTGGCTGATCCTGGGGGGCGGTAGATGACAGCCAGTTGGAGGTTGGATGGGGAGTAGATGCGCACGCAGTGCACTTCAAAAGATGGGAGAGTAATTGCGGGCGGCATTGGGATATGGGTGAAGGAGCAGTTTTCTGAGAGGAGGAAACCTATTCCTCCACCGTGCTTGCCGTTGGGGCGGGGGGTATGGGAGAGGTGGAATCCACCATACGAAAGTGCAGCAGGAGAGGCTGTGTCGGAGGGGGTGAGCCAGGTTTCAGTGATGCCGAGGAAGGAAAGCTTGTTAGTGATAAAGAGATCGTGAATGTAGGAAAGTTTATTGCAGACAGAGCGAGCGTTCCATAGAGTATTCAGACCCTTTGCTCAGTATTGAGTAGAAGCATCCTTTTGAGCTAGTACAGCCATGAGTCTTCTTGGGAATGATGCAACAAGTTTTCCACACCTGGATTTGGGGATCCTCTGCCATTCTTCCTTGCAGATCCTCTCTAGTTCTGTCAAGTTGGATGGTGAACGTTGGTGGACAGCCATTTTCATGTCTCTCCAGAGATCCTCAGTTGGGTTTAGGTCAGGGCTCTGGCTGGGCCAGTCAAGAATGGTCACAGAATTGTTCTGAAGCCACTCCTTAGTTATTTTCGCTGTGTGCATAAGGTCATTGTCTTGTTGGAAGGTGAACCTTCGGCCAAGTCTGAGGTCCAGAGAACTCTGGAAGAGGTTTTCATCCAGGATATCTCTGTAGTTGGCCGCATTCATGTTTCCTTCAATTGCAACCAGTCGTCCTGTCCCTGCAGCTAAAAAACACCCCCATAGTATGATGCTGCCATCACCATGTTTCACTGTTAGGATTGCATTGGGCAGGTGATGAGCAGTGCCTGGTTTGCTCCACACATATCGCTTAGAATTATGACCAAAAAGTTCTATCTTCATCTCATCAGACTAGAGAATCTTATTTCTCATAGTCTGGCAGTCCTTCATGTGTTTTTAAACAAGCTCTATGCGGGCTTTCATATATCTTGCACTGAGGAGAGGCCACCCTGCCATAAAGGCCCGACTGGTGGAGGGCTGCACTGATAGTTGACTTTGTGGACCTTTCTCCCATCTCCCTACTGCATCTCTGGAACTCAGCCATAGTGATCTTGGTTTTCTTCTTTACCTCTCTCACCAAGGCTCTTCTCCCACAATTGCTCAGTTTGGCTGGACGGCCGGGTCAAGGAAGACTTCTGGTGGTCCCAAACTTCTTCCATTTAAGGATTATGGAGGCCACTGTGCTTTTAGGAACCTTGATAAACGCAGAAATTAGTTTGCAACCTTGGCCAGATCTGTGCCTTGCCACAATTCTGTCTCTGAGCTCATTGAGCAGTTCCTTTGAGCTCATGATTCTCATTTGGTCTGATATGCATTGTGAGCTGTGAGGTCTTATATAGACAGGTGTGTGCCTTTCCAAATCAAGTCCTATCAGTTTAATTAAACACAGCTGGACTCCAATGAAGGAGTAGAACCATCTCAAGGAGGATCACAAGGAAATGGACAGCATGTGATTTAAATATGAGTGTCTGAGCAAAGTGTCTGAATACTTATGACCATGTGATGTTACAGTTTTTCTTTTTTAATAAATTTGCAAAAATTTCTACATTTCTGTTTTTTTCAGTCAATATGGGGTGCAGAGAGTTCTTTAATGAGAAAAAAATGAACTTTTTAGAATTTTTCAAATGGCTGCAATGAAACAAAGAGTGAAAAATTTAAAGGGGTCTGAATACTTTCCATACCCACTGTATGTATACACACAGCAAACACACATAGCACATATGCATGTATACACCGAGCCCATACACACACACACGTATATGTATACACAGAGCACATACATACATATAGACATGTGTACATACATAGACAGACGTATATACAGAGCACATACATACGGACAGACATGCATACACAGATCACATACATACAGACACATGTATATACAGATCACATACCTACACATGTATACACAGAGCACATACATACATACACATGTGAGAGGCTGGACAGGAGCTTTCTCTCCCTCAAAAAGACGTTGAGGCAAGTTCTTTAAAGTTATTTGTGTAATTAGCAGCACAGTGGCTCAGTGGTTAGCACTGTTGCTTTACAGTGCTGGGGTCCTGGGTTCAAATCCCAACAAGGACAACATCTGCAAGGAGTTTGTATTTTCTCCCCGTGTTTGCATGGGTTTCCTCCAGGTTCTCCGGTTACCTCCCACACTCCAAAGACATACTGATAGGGAATGTAGATTGTAAGCCCCAATGGGAACAGTGCCCATAACGTCTGTTAAGCGATGTGGAATTAATGGCGCTATATAAGTGAGTAAAATAAATAAATAAAAATAAATGAACCCAAAATGTACCTGCACTATTAAACACTGGCCACCAGAAGTCACTGGTTTCCCCTTGATAGGTTCAGATGTCCCTTGGTCTGCAGGATCCGGTTTTCTGGGATGACAGGGTTAACACCTAGCCAGGGAGGGAGAGAGAAGTGACTGGGCACAAACAGGAGACTAGATCCAGGAAGTGCTTAGTGTTGATTGGACAGAGTGTGGAGCAGGCTGTGTGCAGAGAAGGTGGAGACAGCAGGATACTGGTTCATTGTGTGTGGAACTAAAGGCTCAGTATGTAAGGAGCTAGTTACAGAGGCGGCAGGACAGCACAGGCATTTGGGGACCTTTACATTGAGGAAAAGCTTAGAAGTCTGGGAAAAGTATGGTCCAGCGGAAAAGGGGGACCTTGGGAAGAAGGTAGCGCCCTGCTGTGAATACTAAAAACAGGGAGCTTAGTCTCAACGAGCCACTCAGGGGACTGTGTTAGCTAAAAGCTCCGGGTATCGGAACCAGTACTTAACGAATGCACCCGAATAACCCTACCCCTAAGAAAATGCAGGCAATTAGAACATCTCCCCATGTCCCTTGCAAAACCTGGAAAAACGCAGACTGTAACTTTATAATGGAGCCGGTGTATTGTGTGGAAGATGGAAAAGGAGATGTAAAACCTTTTATCCCCTGTTTATCAGTTTGTCCGTATATAAAATGGACATTGTTTATAAGGACTGATCTGGCTTATTGAATGAAACGGGAGTGGAACTGCATTAAGTGCAATGGAACCGATGAGGGAAGCAGCAGATCAAGAGACAATGACGCAGACGCCTCCCCAACAACACAAAATTTCCTGTAGCTGGCCCCAACGTGAAAATGGCAGACCACTCATACGACCACTCAGCAACTGTCACAAATAACACAAGCAAAGGAGACAGGAAGTGTTGTGCTTCAGAAGCATCCAGAAACTTGAGGGGTTAACACAGTCACAGGAGACAGAGAGTGTTTTAGCAGAGCCCCAGGGGGATTGTGGTGAACTTGTTAATGTAGTCTGGCTGAAGTCGAAGAGAAAGGTGGTGGTGTGTTATCTGGATCTGACAGAAGGCAACTGAACAGGATTCAGATCAGGAGAGAAACTAAACAAAGGTCAGATAAACTCCCTGAACTAACCGTGCAGAGTATTATTGGGCAGGAAGATAAGGACTGGAAGGAATTGTGTCACAGGGATCATCTCCCTCCTCAAACCCTCCCCCCTCCATCTCCATGCAGGATAAACAATGCTGTGTACTATTGTGTCCTTGTGAAGGAAAAGCCTGTGGTTGTGTATGCATAGAAATGTGCTTCTAAGAGAGCTAATCTATGCTGAATTATGCTACTGAAGAGACTGTAATACTGTGCCTTGTGAAGAAACTACTGTATTGTTACTGGAGCCAGTTGCTCAAGAAACTCAGACTGTACTATAATGAAGATTGTTGCTGTAATATCCCAGAATGGCACTGGCCGTGCTTCAGATTGAATTCCACTGTTAAACTGTTGAAAATGACTCTTGTCAGATGTGTCTGGTTAGCAATTGAATCTATTGTGTGCCTGAGAGAAGCTGCAGCCTATGGTCACTCTGAGTAACGGTTCCCCCAGGATTCCAAAGAATTCATGAAACCCGTCTCACCCTATGTAAACCTAGCAGCGTGCGTGTAACATTGGTGGCCTGTACGGGGAATCCTGAGTGGGAATTAGCGTGTAGAGGGAGAAGAGGAAAAGTGTCTGGAAAAACACAGCAGCACAGCACCTCAATTAAACCCTGCTACACCAGTTAAAGGGGACCAGCCCTAAAGAAAACTCACTAGCAGCAATGGATGTGGAAACATAAATGGACAGAATTAGTGAGCTGCTTCTTCAGTTAACCTGTGAAGAATTGAGAACAGTAGCAGAACATATAAAGATATCAGAATAACAGATTTCTGAAGCACACAACCGCAGGCAACTGTTAGCTGCCATTAATGCAAAAATGGATGAGCTGGGGTAGAAAGAAGCCAAAGACGTCATGGGGAGGTTCCTCCAGGAGCTAACACAGATTCTAACCAGGTTGTAATTGGAGGATAGAGGGGTGGCACCAACTACCAAAAGAGGGAATCTCTGTCCGCAGACAGAACTGTTAGAACCTTGCTCTTAGGTTTTTTTTTCCTTTTCTGGTCAGATGACCTTGTTGGCCTATTTAAGCCTGCTCCGCCCTTCTGGCTTTGCTGGACTTCATTGTATAACTACTTTCTAGCTAGCCTGTGCTCTGTATCTTACTCTGTTAGTTTGCTTGGTCTACGGACCTCTATGTTCTATATATTTTGTTTGTTCGTCTGTCTGCTACTATTTCTGTTAGGAGGTGTCCCATATTCCTCCCAGTCCTTAGTACTTGTAGGGATTCCTTCCCCACATCTATAGGTCTCCGTACAGACTAGCTTAGGACTTTAGCAGGTCTGATCGCAGGATCAGGTTCCCTGTTACATCGTAGGGATTCAGCTGAGTTCTATCGTAGGGACAGATCTCCTCTCTTTCCTTAGCTCTGGTAGCAGAACATAACACTAAGTCCAGCCTGCAAATTCTCTAAGGAAAGATTTTTCTGTTCCATCATGGTGTCGGTTCAGGATTTGGCTCATCGCCTGCAGGGACTCTCTCTGGAGGTGGCCGAGCTCCGTCAGCACGTGAGTAACTGTCCTGGAGCACATTTCTTGGAGCCTAAGGTATGTTTGCCGGATTTATTTTTTGGTGAACATCGAGAATTTTTTTCATTTAAAAATGCTTGCTTATTGTATTTTCGTTTGAGACCCAAGTCCTCTGGGGATGAATCCCAGCGCATAGGGTTCATAATGTCACTTTTGCGCAAAGAGCCTCAGGAGTGGGCCTTTTCTTTGCAACCTAGTGATACATGCTTCAGATCAGTGGATAGTTTTTTTTCTGCTTTGGGACTATTATATGATGATCCTGACCGTGTCGCATCAGCTGAGACTGAGTTGAGACGTTTGAGACAGGGATCAGGTAATGTGGAAAAATATTGTACTCATTTCCGTCGTTGGTCTACTCAAATAGGGTGGAACGATTCTGCTCTGAAAAGTCTATTTCTTGCTGGGCTCAGTGAAAGGGTTAAAGACCTGCTAATTGCTTATCCTACACCTGAAGATTTGCAACAGGCTATGCAATTAGCTATACGGGTGGATAGGAGACTGCGTGCAAGGGTTAATGAGAGCAAATCCTCTGCTATGTCAGTTTCTGGTTATGAGAATTTGTGTACTAACAGTGGTGAACCGATGGAGATTGGATCGGTGGCACCTCGCTCTCAAGAAAAAGACCGTCGATTTTCTGAAGGCTTGTGTTTCTATTGCGGAAAATCTGGTCATTTGATTAAAGGCTGTGAGCTTCGCATGAAGAAAGAAAAAAAAATGGTCAGTCATGCCCGTATTGCCTGTTTAAATTCCAAGGGTGTATTTTTAGCTGCTTCCACGATTGCTCAGGAAAAATTTATGGAATATCGGGTGTTTGTTGATTGTGGGTCTACTCTGAATGTAATTGATGGGGGATTCTTGGAAAGACTCAATTTAAAACCCGAACCTTTATCATCCCCCATTGCTGTGGTTTCTGTGGATGGTTTCCCTTTGAAGAATATTACTCTCAAGGTCTGTGAATTTCCTCTCACTATTAATGGTGTTCACCATGAGAAATTGGATTTGGTAGTTTTGAATAACTTGCCTTCTCCAGTAATATTGGGATTGCCCTGGTTAAAATTTCACAATCCTGTACTGGATTGGTCTACCAATGAAATTAAATCCTGGAGCCATAAATGTTATGACAAGTGTTGTAACGGGCGTATTGCAGCTTTGGATAGGGGAGAATTGCCTGTTCCTATTCAGGATTTTTGGAGAGTTTTTTCTGAGAAGGAATCGCAGGTTTTGCCTCCCCATAGAGACTATGATTGTTCTATTGAATTTGTCCCTGGAGCGACTCTTCCTAAAAGTCGTTTATTTAACCTTACTATTCCTGAGAGGAAGGCTTTGGAGGAATACATACAGACAAGTTTGGCCACCGGTCACATTAGGCCCTCTAAGTCTCCTGTGGCGGTTGGATTTTTTTTTGTAAAAAAAAAGGACGGCGGTTTACGTCCTTGTCTGGATTTTCGTGAGATTAACAAAATTACTGTACGCAATCCTTACCCACTGCCATTGATTTCTGATCTGTTTAACCAGTTAATGGGGGCCAAGTGGTTCTCTAAAATTGACCTTAAGGGGGCATACAATCTGATGCGCATGAAGGAGGGTGATGAATGGAAGACTGCTTTTAACACTCCTGTGGGTCATTTTGAGAATCTGGTTATGCCTTTTGGTCTTACTAATGCTCCTGCATTTTTTCAGAATCTGATTAATGACATCCTGAGACCTTTGATCGGCAAAAATGTGGTTGTGTATTTGGATGACATTTTGATTTATTCGCCGGATCTGGAGTCTCATTGGCGGAGCGTACGTGAGGTATTACAGTTGTTAATGGACAATTCGCTTTTTGCTAAGCTGGAGAAATGTGAGTTCGCTGTACAGAGAATTAGTTTTTTGGGTTACATTATCTCCAGCGAAGGTTTTGAGATGGACCCGGTTAAAGTTCAAGCTGTACAGGAATGGCCTAGGCCTATTGGTTTGAAATCGATACAGAGGTTTTTAGGTTTCGCCAATTATTACAGAAAATTCATAAAATTTTTTTCTAGTATTGTCAAACCTCTGACCGATCTCACCAGGAAAGGTGCTGATGCGGTTCAGTGGTCTTCTGAGGCCATTGAAGCTTTTGTGTATCTCAAGGAGAGGTTCACCTCTGCTCCCATCCTTATGCAGCCTGATGTGACTAAGCCGTTTTTGGTTGAGGTTGATGCTTCCTCTGTGGGGGTTGGCGCAGTATTGTCTCAGGATAACGGGGATGGATTACATCCCTGTGCCCTTTTTTCAAAAAAAATTTCGGAGACTGAACTGAATTACGATATTGGTAATCGGGAATTATTGGCTATTAAACTCGCATTTGAACACTGGCGTCACTTCTTGGAAGGTGCGGAATTTCCCGTTCAGGTTCTTACGGATCATAAAAATCTGATATATCTTGATGCTGCCAAGCGCCTGAATGCCCGTCAGGCTAGGTGGGCACTGTTTTTCTCGCGGTTTAATTTCTCCGCTACTTACATCCCTGGTACTAAGAATGTTAAGGTGGATGCCTTGTCTCGCAGTTTTTCTCCCATAGTCGGTGCTGAGAAAGAGGAGAACATTTTACAAGAAGGTGTTGTGATAGCTGCTTTGGACTCCGTTTTGGAAGATGAGATTCTTAAAGCACAGGAGAATGCCCCATCTAACACTCCCCATGGGAGGTTGTTTGTGCCTGCGACCTTTAGGAGAGATTTATTTGTTGAGTGTCACGAATCTCGGTTGGCAGGTCATCCCGGAATCTCTGAGACCAAGAGACTGGTGGGTCACAGTTTTTGGTGGCCTGGATGGCAGAAGGAAGTCATTAAGTGGGTGCGTCAATGTACTATATGTGCTAGATCTAAGTCCTCACATACTCCTGCTGCGGGGTTGCTTTGTCCTTTGGAGGTTCCCAGTGCTCCTTGGACACATTTGGCTATGGACTTTATAACTGACCTTCCCCCCTCTGAGGGTTTTACTGTCATCTGGGTGGTCGTGGACCGTTTTAGCAAGATGTGTCACTTGGTTCCCTTTGTCAAACTGCCCTGCGCTAAAACTCTCGCTAAGGCCTTTGTCAAGGAAATTGTCAGACTTCATGGCGTTCCTACTGACATTGTTTCTGATAGGGGTCCTCAGTTCGTGGCTCGTTTTTGGCGTGCCTTTTGTGACAGGTTGGGAGTTCATTTATCGTTCTCGTCCGGATATCATCCTGAATCTAATGGCCAGACAGAAAGGAAAAACCAGGATGTTGAGCAGTTCTTGCGTTGTTTTGTGGCAGACAATCAAGAGGGGTGGTCTGAGTTTCTGCCACTTGCTGAATTTGCTCTGAACAATCATACATCTTCTTCTGCTGGTTGTTCGCCTTTTTTTTGTTGTTCTGGGACACATCCGTCGTTTGGGTCGTTCTCCAAGTTGGGATCTGCCATGCCTGAGGAGGAGAATTTTTCCGGTGATTTGGAGAGAGTTTGGACGGATGTGCGTGGTAATCTTCAGGAGGCCAACAGAAAATCTAAGGACTACTTTGATAGGAAACGACAGGAGGTTTTGTTCGCTGTTGGTGACATGGTTTGGTTGTCCTCTAGGAATCTGCGGTTGAGGATTCCTTCTAAGAAATTGGGTCCCAAGTTTGTAGGGCCCTTTAAGGTGCTTCAGGTTGTCAACCAATCTGCTGTTAGGTTGGAGGTTCCTACCTCCTGGAGAATTAATCCGGTATTTCATGTCTCTCTGTTGAAAAAAGCTGTTGTATCGGATTGTGACGCCTCTGCCTCTGTTCCTCCGGTGGTGGAGGACGGGGAATTTGAAATTTCTCGCATCCTTAACTCTAGACTGTATAGAGGTAGTTTGCAGTATCTTGTGGCCTGGAAAGGTTTCGGACCCGAGGATAACTCTTGGGTGAGGTCGGATGATGTTTCCGCGTCCAGACTTATCAGAGCGTTTCACAGGAGATTTCCTGAGAAGCCTGGTCCTAGGGGATCCGGAGGATCCTCTTAGAAGGGGGGGTACTGTTAGAACCTTGCTCTTAGGTTTTTTTTTCCTTTGCTGGTCACATGACCTTGTTGGCCTATTTAAGCCTGCTCCGCCCTTCTGGCTTTGCTGGACTTCATTGTATAACTACTTTCTAGCTAGCCTGTGCTCTGTATCTTACTCTGTTAGTTTGCTTGGTCTACGGACCTCTATGTTCTATATATTTTGTTTGTTCGTCTGTCTGCTACTATTTCTGTTAGGAGGTGTCCCATATTCCTCCCAGTCCTTAGTACTTGTAGGGATTCCTTCCCCACATCTATAGGTCTCCGTACAGACTAGCTTAGGACTTTAGCAGGTCTGATCGCAGGATCAGGTTCCCTGTTACATCGTAGGGATTCAGCTGAGTTCTATCGTAGGGACAGATCTCCTCTCTTTCCTTAGCTCTGGTAGCAGAACATAACAAGAACTACAGGAATTGAAAGAAAAATTCAAAGCCCTAACAACAGCCCTGCAGGAATCAACCAAAACCTCTAAACGGGTGACAGACTCAGACAGAGCCTTTACTCTGATCGGGTTAGATAAATCAGGTAGACAGTCCTCTTTAGCACCACAAATCACTATAAGGAAAGAATTCAAGATCCTGGGACAGATTGGAGACTGTGAACAGAAAGAGAAACTGCCTTATATGAACTTGTTGCACCAGATCGATGCAGGCTTACATAAAGGCTACCAGCCAGATGAGATCGTTGAGGGGGTTATGAAAGCTATCAGCCCAGGACTGAAGCTCCGTAGTATGCTAGAAATGAAGAGTCAATTGACTTTGCAACAGCTGAAGATGATTTTAAAAGGGCACTATAAAGAAGAGAGTACTTCAGAATTGTTTCACCGACTCATTAACCTCTCACAGAAAAATAATGAATCACCCCAAAGTTTGTTGTTCAGAGCAATTGAACTGAAGGATAGACTGTTGTTTGCATCCAGAGATGTAGAAGTGGAGAAGTTTGATGCTGGACTAGTCCAGAAGAAGTTCTTGAGATCATTAGGAACGGGGTTAATCAGCAAAGACATCAAGTTGCAGCTGAAACCTGTCATTCTGGACGAAGTCCTAATTGAAAAAATGAATGAGATAGCTAGTTTGGAGTCAGAGAGCGAACAGAAGTTAAAGGTTCTGCTCCTAAAATCACCAAAATAAGTCAGCTGAAGTTAGAGACCCCCTGTGCCCAGTCCAAAAATCAATGCCAATGGTCACGGTCGTTTGGGTTAAAAGACAGGAGGTTGCCAGTGCGGGGTGACTAGTAACCGCGATACGGAGGAGGCCCCAGAAGCAAATCCAAATCTCACCAAACCCCAGAATGGCACATGAGGTAAAACGGCTGCTTCAGTACTATCCCCAAGTGTGTTCACATCTACAACAGCTGCAAGAGAGACAGAGGCATTAGTGCCCAGTGTGTAGGTCAAACGATGTACTCCTGGGAGGAGGATTCCTCGGTCAGTAGAGATTGCCTCATCAGTCTAGTCGGTGAAAGGTGCTTTACACAGTGCCAGCTAGATGGACTCTTGGTAAAACCACTGTGGGACACAGGAGCCCAAGTGGGCCTTTTAAATGAAGAATGGAGAAGGCGCTACCTGCCACATACCTGCCTTTGGTCACTAAAAGAACTGTTATGACCAGTGGAACTCCACGGGAAAGCTGTCAACCAGACCGAAATCCCTTTCATAGCCTGGGTGGAAGTGACTTTCCAACTGAGGGCCACGAAGAACAGCAACACCATTGAGCTTTTGGTACCTTTTCTCTTGACTAGTGATCAGAACGTGGCAGAGGATCCTATCCTTGAATATAATGTAATCAGTGAGGTCATCACGAAACACAAGTCAGGGACGCTGGTGGTGTATGCAATTGCCACATCACTTGCCATAACTAACACCGTGGTGGAAAATGTGATTCATAGAGTAAAGAAAGCACAGAATACAATGGACCTAAAAGAAGTCAAGGTAGGCTGGCGCCCAACCATCATCACTGCAAACCAAATGGTGGGGGTGAGGTGTGGAGTCCAAGTAGAACCAGGAAGAAAAATCAAGAAAAGACTGTTCGTCCCAAAAGACTCCTCAGAACTTTCGAAAGGCCTAGTACAAGGTGACACTGTGCTTACGATTTCTACTGGTGAATTTGCTCGAGTGACAGTACCGGTGATGAATACTACGAAACAGGAAATTACACTGGATCCAAAACCTGTGTTAGGTCACATTGAAACTGTTAAAATGGTATATCCAGCCAGTGTGAGACCCATCCAGGGGTCTACCATGAATTCAGTCACCCCACCAAGGAACAGGAGTCGCCCATGGGAGGAAATTGCACGACCAACCTCAGGGTCCTGGGATCCCCCAGTATCCCTGGAACACTTGTGTGCTGAAGATATAGCGATAGCAAAACAGATGTTGAGAGAAGAGTGTCATGCATTCTCTAAAGATGACTCTGATATAGGCTAATAAAGACACGACCCCAATAACCAGAAGTTACATGTCTGTGCTGAAACCATTACAACGTGATGTGAAAGAGTATTTACAAGATCTAATCAACAGAGGTTGGGTCCAAAAGTCGAAGTCATCTTATTCCTCTCTTATTGTTTGTGTTAAGGAGAAGAACGGTACGTTGAGACTCTGCTGTGATTAACGAGAACTAAACCGAAAGTCAGTACCTGATCGGCACCTGATACCAAAGATTCAAGATATGCTGGATAGCCTATCAGGAAGAACCTGGTTCTCTGTCCTCGATCAGGGTAAAACATACCATCAAGGGTTTGTTGAAGAGTCCAGTAGACCCTTAACAGCATTCTTCACACCGTGGGGGTTATATGAGTGGATCCGCTCAGTTCAGCTCCAGCAGAATTTCAGAGGAGCATGTAGACCTATTTGAGACGCGTCCCCTGGGGCCGTGGGGTTCTCGGTGCCAGGCCGGTCGGTGCTGGGGATGTCACGGTGGCAGTGACCCGGTCCGTGACCCAGGGCGGTCAATTAAAGGAAAAGTAAAAGGGGAATAAAGTTTTTAGAGATAATGTTCGTGACACTACCTGTGGTATGTGGCTATATGGGGCCGCCGCTGCGGTGCAGATCCACTGGAGCTGATGGTGACGCAGCAGAGTTTGTTCAGCTCTCCACGGGCAAAGGTAAGCTCCAGGGCAGTATATGAAGAATTGTGGAGGTAGATGTTGTTGGTGCGGTGTAATGCAGGGCTGAGGGTGCAGGTAATGACCAGACAACAAATTAATGGCGGTTTCCTTTTTCTTTTCTTGCGGTTTGTCAGAGCAGACGGGGACACGGGTACTAGCTGGTAGTGGAGGTCCGGGCGGCGTGGAAGCAAGTTGGGGATCCACCTCGCCAGGTGGAGTTGTAGGCCTTCCCTCTGCGCTATTCTCTTTGGCCCTGCTGCTTGAAGCTATGCTGTAAAACGTCTATTCCTCACCCATATGGCAGGCAGCTCGGGCCTTCTTCAAGTGTCGCTCCCTCGTGGCGGCGCTGGGCCCTAGGATGCCGCTGAGCCACCGGGTATTTGGTGACGCCAGGAGACCTGCAGTCTCCTGCCCTCCGTATTTAGCTGCTGGGCCTTCAGAGCCCGCACAAGCACGGACTCCGGTGTCCCGTTCCTTTGTGCTTCTCTCTGGGGCGAGCTTATTCACAGCTCCCTTCCCCAGGTCCTTCCTCGTCATTCTCCTGTCTCTAACTCTCTTCAACTAACTCAAACTAACCCAGCCTCCAGGTCCCAATTTAAAGGGGAGGAGCTCCCCTTTCTGGTCTGGAGCCAGGAAAGTGTTGTATGCTGGTATACCTAATTAGGGCACCCATCCTTGTACCAGGCATGGCAATGCCCCCTGTGAAGGAGGCAATGCCACTGTGGCAACCGAACCCCTGGGGTGCCACACTCCCCCCTAGTTAAATTCAGTACTCCCGGACTGAGGACACCTTTAGAATTAAACAATCAACAAAAATAACGATTCATATTACAAATAGTTCACAAAGTCTCAAAAAGGCAAAAATTGCAGAACAACAAACACCAAAGTAAAATTTGGAACAGACATTGCGGCGCTTAGTCTTTACGCCACTATCCAGGAATTGCCTTTTTCCAGGCACTTGAAGGTTGGTTGGTGGGAACCGCCTCAACCCACTTTGTGTATCGTCCCTGGACGTGGCTTCAGGGCACTCTGTCGGTGGGCCTGGTTTTCGGCCATGCCTGCGGTTTATTTTCAAGGCCAACAATTAACTTTATTCAACATTGTCCTGACCACACCTAGTCCTGTGGTCCATTTGTCCATAAATTTAATAACTATATACATTCATGATTGCTTAAAAGTTCTTACAGTAAGTCTCTGTAGGTTCTCATACTTAACGGTTGCAACTATTTACTATACACTATTATTTTACTACACTTTAGTCCCTATAACGGACGGGTAGCTGACCTATGGTACTACGGGTGGATCTACGCAGTACAGTTGTTGCCAATGACCTACCCGGGTCACTAGTGTCTATCGCTGGTGTGGTGGGCTCAGTGTGGACTACACTACAGTTAGTCTGAGGTAACACTGGTAGACTGGGTAGTCTTCTACAACTTCTTTGCCTCACCATGGGTATGACAGATTCACCGCTAGCAGGGGTAGATTCTCCTTATCCACTGCTGATGAAGCATCTGTTTCTGGGGCCGTCTGCTGTTCTAGAGTCTCTGCGGCTTCCGGTAAGGCTACTTGGGGAAAGGTCAGGATAGGTACCTCGATTGCTTGGTTCACCTGCATCCAAGACCGGGGAAATTCTCCAAGGATGGTTTGAACCGTCTCTTCCACCTTTTCTGTGTGCTGGGGGCTGGTTTGGTCTTCCTCTTGGTGTCTCAATTGATCAGGGCATATCTTCAGGTGGTCTCTTGAGACTGCCGCCAAAGTCTCTCCTCCATCTTTACTGATGAGGCATACCTTGGTGTTGTCCAAATTTGAAGGTAAGATGGTGTATGGCTCGACCTCCCACTGATCATCTAATTTGTGAACTCGTCTCTTCCTTTTTAATACCTGTTCTCCAGGTGATAAGGGAACTGCAGGTGAGTGCTGATTATAAGTTCTCTCCTACCTCTGTCTCGCCTGGGACAAACTTCTCTCTACACATTCTTGCACCTTGCGGTATTGTTGCTGCCACTCTGTATCCCAGTCTGCATCTGGTGATGTCATCTCAGGTGTTAAAACTCCCATGTCTAAGTCAATAATTAACTTGCCAGCTCTTGCCCTCATCAGGTAGGCGTGTGTACAGTTGGAGGAGTTCACCGGGATATGGTTATATAGGTCCACCAAATCTGGTAACTTTTCTGGCCATAGGCCACATTCTTCAAGGGGCAACGTCTTCAATAGGTTTATTACCACCTTTTTCATTTTCTCGCACAACCCGTTGGTCTGCGGATGATACGGCGTCATCCTTATTTTCTTGCAGCCATACAAGTTATAGAATTCTTGAAACACTTCTGCTTCAAAGGCTGGGCCTTGGTCGGTAAGCACTCATTCAGGGTAACCGTGCGGGTGACAAAAGTGTCGTTGAAACGCTTTGGCTGCCGTCTTAGCCATCTGATCCTTCACTGGCACTACTACCAGGATCCGGGAGTAATGGTCTACTATGGTGAGAGCGTAGACATAGCCTGACCGGCTTGGGGCTGGCTTCAAGTGGTCCAAGGCTACCAGTTGGCGCATCCCGCTTCGGGACTACCACTTGCCAGACCAGTTCGTGTGACCGGGAGTTGTGCTTCTCCGACACAGCTTTCCCTCGTAGATGATCAGCTTGCCCTTCTCCTTCCACAACTGTTGGGTCTCCTGTGGAGCATCTGGACCAGGGTGTGAGTCAGCTTGGGTCAGCAACTCCTTTACTAAGTGGACAGCCGGGTCGCTATCCTGCATCTCTGCCCATCCATGGTGGGGCAATGGGTTAAACGTGGCCTCTCTGGTGGAGAAGCACTTCTTCCACACACAGTGGGAGCACTGGGTCACCCCGTGGTGATGAAAAGCCGGTAGCTCTATCTCCTCCAGCTCTTCCGGGTCTTCTCCCCCATCTGGCAAGTTGTGAATCCTGGACAGGGCCTCAGCATTAGCGTTTTTATGCCCCGCCCGATAGTTGATGGTAAACTTGTAGTTGGACAGCTGGGCCATCCATCGCTGCTCCAGCGCACCTAGCTTCGCTGTTTCAAGGTGGGTCAGTGGATTAATGCCTGTGAAAATTGTAAACTTCGCTGAAGCCAGGTAGTGTTTGAAGCGCTCTGTTACAGCCCAGACTATGGCTAGAAACTCCAACTTGAAGGAACTATACTTGTCGGGGTTCCTTTCCGTGGGACGGAGCTTCCTGATGGCGTAGGCAATCACTTTCTCTCTGCCCTGCTGTACCTGTGACAGCTCCATTTCCAATCCCACATTGCTGGCATCCGTATAAAGTATAAAGGGTTAGCCATAGTTGGGGTAGGCCAGGACATTGTCTCCCGTAAGAGCCACCTTCAGTCGAGTGACGGATTCTTCTTTTCTACTCCACTCAAATGGAGGACTCAGGTTCTTGGCCTTCTTGGACTGGCCTACTAAGAGGTCCTGCATGTGTGCCGCTATCTTGGTGAAACCGTTGATGAATCTCCTGTAGTAGCCTACCAGCCCGAGGAACTGCCGCACTTCTTTGATAGTGGAGGGTCTTGGCCAGTCTTTGATCACGGTGACTTTTTCAGGGTCTGGTGCTACACCTCCGGCGCTTACCACATGACCTAGGTACTGCACCTTGGGCTTCAACAGGTGGCACTTGGACGGCTTTACTTTCAGGCCAAAACCAGATAGGGATTAAAAAACCTCGGCCCGGTGCTCCAGGTGGTCTTCGTATGTCTTTGAGTAGACGATTACGTCATCTAGGTACAGCAGAACGGTTTCGAAGTCTTAGTGTCCTAGGCAACACTCCATTAACCGCTGTAATGTTCCCGGGGCGTTGCAGAGCCCGAATGGCATGCAGTTGAACTCGCAGAGGTCCATTGGTGTCGTAAACGCGGTCTTCTCTCTGTCCGCCTCTGCCATGGGAACCTTCTAATACTCACTGGTGAGATCGAAAGTGGAGAAATAGTTAGAGCATCTTAGTGCAGCTAATGATTCCTCAATTCTGGTAATGGATAGGCGTCCTTATGTGTAATGCGGTTAATCTGCCTATAATCAACACACATCCTCATTGTACCATCTTTCTTTCTAATGAGGACTAATGGAGCTGCCCAGGGGCTACAACTATCTCTGATCACCCCAGCCTCCTTCATCTCCCGCAACATTCCCTTCGCAAATTGATAGTGAGCTGGGGGTACAGGCCGGTACCTCTCTTTAATGGGCGGATGATCTCCTGTGGGGATATGATGTTGGACCCCTTTTACCTGCCCAAAGTCTAGTGGGTGTTTGCTTAAGACTCGCTCATATTCTTGGACCACCCGGTACACCCCATGCTTTTGGTGCAAAGGGGTGGGGTCGGTGCCTATTTGTAGCTTCTGACACCAATCCTCCACCTGCCCCTAGGAGCCATTGTCCTCCACCTGTTTGGATGGAAGCAAGGGTTCCGCTGTCTTTATTGCGTTGTTACTGACAGTGAACAGCTTAGCAAGGGTGGCATACCGGGGTAAATGGACCTCTTTCTCCCCACAATTCAGGATGCGTATCAGTACTCTCCCCTTGCAGACATTGACCACCCCCCTGGCAGTCAAGATGGTGGGCCTATTATCAAAGTACATGGGTTCTACCAGGGCCTGCTAATCTTGACCCCTGAGACCGATTGCTGCCCTACACCATATTAACATTTCACTCCTAGGAGTCATTGCAATGGGGAATGGATCACTCATTCTGACACTGCCGACTTCTCCACCAGACAGCTCTACCTGTTGTCTCAGCATCAGGGCTTTGATTTCTTTCTGCAGAACTCGCTGCTGACCAGAACTGGCAGTCTCCGTGACCTGTTGCAACAAAACAATAATTTCCCCAAGACAATTCTCTATCACATTGGTGCCTAAGGTTATCATAGGATGGCTTTCTCGGCGATCAATATCTACAATAATCAACCCTTGTGATGGCAATTCTACTCGGCCAACCTTTATGGTCACCTCTTTATACCCCACCTGAGGCAAGGGCAGACCATTGTTGGCAAAGATGTTAATATGTTCATCTGGACTGCGGGTAATGTCTGAATCAGTCCAGTATCGTTTGAAAAGGATATATGACATCGTTGTCACCTGGGAAACAGTGTCCAGTAAAGCGTTCATCAGGATGCCATCAAGCACGACAGGTAGGACCGGTCGTCCTCTCATGTACTTGTCTCGCCAGCTTTGTGAGCCTGGTCGTCTTACTCCTGGGGTTGGCCCTCTGCCCCAGGGGTTGCTCGTTTAAATCGCAGAATCTTGTAAGGTGCCCCACCTTTTGGCAGCAGCGGCAGATGGGTTGTCCGTTCTGGTCGTAGCGATCTCTGTTTCTCCCTCTGGTCGGTGGAATTCTTCTCTGTCGTCGCCATGGAACGTCATCTGGACTGGAAGCCAGCTGAATTCTTTCCTTTGGAGACACTTGCATGGCCTGCACGGTTTTGGTTAGTGTAGCCACTAGTGTTGAGCCACCCCCGTAGTGTTCGAGTTCGGTTCGTCGAACACCCGTATGTTCGCCGAACTGTTCGTCGAACTGTTTGTCGAACACCGTTAAAACCAATGGCAGGCAAACAAAAACACATAGAAACACATAGAAAACACATAGAAAACACTTCAAATGTGTCCAAAAGCTGACAAACCGCTCAGAAGACACAATTAACACATGGAAAAGTGACAAGTACATATAGTCATGCGAAAAGAAAAGAGGTGGAGGAGTAAAAGGAGGGGAAGACACAGATATAGGCATGTAATGCCCTTCTAAAATCAAGAAAGGCTGGAGTAAAAATCTAAAATCAGCCTACCAACACCAAGACGTCGTGACAAGAAAATTAAAAAAAGAAATATCTTTAGGTAGAATGGCGGTTCCATTCAGAACACTTTCCTTACAAGACGTAGTGGTATCCCCGTTGTGAGTTGTGCCAAAAACGGAACCCAATACATTCGGACTAATCCACCATTTGTCATATCCAAGGGGCAGGTCCGTAAACGACAACATCGACACGGAATCAAGTACAGTAGTATATACTGTACATCCTTTGACAAGGCAATCAGGCGGATCAAGAAGTTGGGAAGGGTCACCCTAATGGCCAAAACAGACATTGATGCGGCATTCCAGTTACTTACTACCTGTGCCTCCGAATAGTGTCCACTTATTGGGCTGCTTCTGGGATGGAGCATACTATATAGATCGCTGTTTGCCCATGGGGTGGTCCAGATCCTGCTCACTATTTGAGGCGTTTAGTTGCTTCTTCGAATGGGTTGTAATGAACGTTTCTAAGGGGGCACATATTATCCATTACCTCGACAACTTCTTATGCCTGGGCCCAAAAGATTCGCCACAGTGTGAATACACGCGGTAGTCCACCTGTGAGAAGGAGAGAGCTGGAGGGAGAGTGGACACCACAGAGCCGAGGGGTTAGATGGAGAACGGAAGAAGGAAAGAGGGCGAGGGAGGTAAGAGAGTACAGTGGAAGGCCGACCTGAGCTCCCCCACGTTCCTGCTGGGCGGGGAACAGCCCTGGGAAGAAAAGTCGCTTGCGCATCCCTTTGAGGTTATGGGCGCGAGCAGGCAGAGGGACTACGCTGGAGTGCGAAGCCGACAAGGCCAGTCCGTTCCTGCCCGTGCAACCTCCATGTCGCCGGGTTTGTGCCAGAGCCGCGGTGGACCCTGACGGCCAGCCCCCCTCTCCCAATACTGGTGCCTGTCCGCTGGTGGGGGAAGAGTAACATCTGCAGAAGAAAGACCATCTTCCAGCCAAACTAAGATGTCTACTTCTTTTCGTGGACAATGTGATACGATCCCTTTCTTACGGACACGCCCAACGCTACAAATTCCAGATGAGGCACAAAAACAGCAGGTGCTTCAACGGATATCAAGTGCTCCTTCAAGTGGGCTCTCCTCCACCTCAACTTCAACATCACAAATACTCCAGTCCTCAGAGGTGTCACCCCAATCGCACTTGCTTCCTCACAGCTCCCAAGTCTCCAGCTGCCTGTCTGAGTATGGGGTTACACAGATGGTTGAGTCTGCACAGCTGTTTACTCATACTATTGCCTGGGAAACGGAGGTCTGCTCCAGAGCTTCTGTTAATCCAGATGAGGAAATGATCTGATGCCCAGAATCTTTATGAGTCGGATCCAGGACCAGATGAAGAAGGTTCTGAGCATAATGTAGACCCTCGTTCCCAAACTGTAACTCCTGTTGGTGGAGACAATGATGAAGACGATGATGAGACTCAAATACCTGATTGGAGCGACAACTTGACTTTTTGGCCAGGGCAGGAAGAAGTTGGAGGATGACGGGTGTGAGAACACACATTGTGATGATGACGAGGTTGGAGATCCCACTTACTGTCAACCCACAGTCAGCCAGTTGATGAGGTCAGCAGAGGAGGTGGAGGAGGATGTGACCATCCCAGGGGATGGGGATGACTCGGTACCCGGGCCTTTGCCTGGCCTTGGGGATGTCGCGGTGGTCGGCTCCCAGGCCCGTACCCTGGGGTCACTCTTTAAAAGAGTGGATAATTGTTAATTTTATAAGAGTTTGTGACGCCACCTGTGGTATCTGGTGAGAAGCACCAGCTCTGCAGCAGTCCACTGAGGCCGGTGATAAGGCAGCTCGATGGTATAGCTCCCCACAGGTGGAGCTAGGTCTCTGGGCAGCGTATGCAGGGGGAATCCAGGACAGGCGAGACCCAGCTGGGTCAGAGCAAGAACGGGAACAGACACGGTAGTCACTTCAGTACCTTTTACTGGTGGAAATTCAGGCACATCCTGGAGCACTGTAGGGTGAAAGGTGCATATCAGGATCCTCCCCAATGAGCGGGTGTAGGGCCTCCTGTTTCTTGCCTCTGCATAGTAAGTTTCTGACCTGCCTGGAGCTAGGCCTAACTTTGTCTCTGTTAGGTGTCAGTCTGGTGCTGGATTCGACATGGGTCCAGGACCTTCTGTGGTTTCTCATTTCTGTTCAGCCAGGGCTGATGCTGCTCAGCATCGCCATCAGCCTCAACGCCTAGCTGGTCCGTGAGCACTGTTTATCTCCCAGGTAGTTGTGCCTAGCAATGATAAGCCTGGGTTGCAGAGGGAGACAGGGCTTGTGGAATCTAAGTCCAGGATTTGCCGCACTGAGCATGTCCGTGACCTGGCGGATCATGATTGGTGGGTTGGCACCCACCTGACCCGGTGACCTGAACCGCCTGATTGGTCCACGGATAACGTCACCAATGGCGCGTCGGTGGGCCAGGCTTAGTCTTTAAAAGGCCCGCCCACAAACATGGCGGCGCGCTCTGATCATTTGAGCAAGTGATGCCGTTGTGAGGACAACTCTGTTCCACGTGCTCCCTAGCTGTCCACTCCGTGACCTGCCGATGCCAGAGTTCGCTCGGCTAATTAGCACAGGTCGCTTAGGCAGGTTAGCTCCATAGAGGCAGGTTAGCTCTATAGAGGCAGGTAGCTTCGTCTAGCAGCCTGGCTCAGCCAAAGGGGTCGCCTATCACCCCGAGCAGCCTGCAGACGTCCTTTGCACAGCTAACGCCTGTTCGCCACGTGGAGTTGAACCCTTCAGTCCGGTAGCACGCCGGCTGGGGGCACGTGAACCCTTTGGCGTAGTCAGACACGCATCCTAGCGCCGCCACTGTAGTCCCTGTGCTGTAACAGGACTACAGATAGTTTTTCTCTGCCTATCTCTCGGGCAGCTAACGGAGATAGTGCGAATTGCTATACCCGTTCCAGTGTGCAGAAACACGGAAGGGTTTTACATTTAAGTTGTCGCTTTCCTTTCCACCCGGAAAGTGTTTGGCAGCAGTCCTCCAGGCTGCATTGCGGACCCCGGGATCGGTTGCGTTCCATTAAATTAAAGTTGTTTGCAACCGCCCTCCTAACAGTCTCTGTCCTGCGCTGGCTGACCTGGTGGTAGAGCCTTGTCTTGGAGTTCACGCTCCCAGTATGCGGGGCCTAAGGGTCTCCTGGCTCTGTTACGTATCAGCACCTTAGCGATCCTGGGACTTGTAGCTCTCCAGGGATTCCGGCTATGCCTTACTGGGTCATAGAGATCCCGGTAAGCTCGGATCCGGTGTCTGATAAACGCTTCAGGGTGAGCTAGTTAAGCTCCTCTGCCCCCTATGTAGTAACTCTCCACTCGCCTTCGGCCTACTTGGGCCCTCACTAGGCTATACACACTAACGGCAGCTTGCCGCGCTTCACCGATCTTATGGCGCCGGCACACCTTAAGCTCTAACTGGGCTCCCTGAATCTAGCTAGCAGGAGCCTCGTGCTCCACTGCTGAACTATTAACTGAGTTCTCTAGACTAGACTGAGCTCCACTGCAGACTGACCTCTCTTAGGCTTCTCTACTGCAGGAACTCTTCAGAGGAACTGAACTGCCTAGCTCCACCTTCCCTATTTATATCCCTAACGGGCTCCCTCTGCTGGTCTGAGGTGGAAGGTGGAGATGTGTGAATGTTTATGGGGGCCTCTTGTGGGGGATTCCATCAATGCACTCTTTTAGGATCTGTGATACCAAGCGCAGCTGGGCGTCACAGATGCTATTGACGACGAGGTTAGGTTACACCTTACTGGACAGAGACGTAGTACTGGAAGCACGTCAACAACTGCATCCTCAACCACAACTCTGCCTCTGACCACAAGTCGTAGTGGCTTTTCAGGTCGCATGGGCTCTAAGCCTTGCATAGCCTGGGCATTTTTTCAGATCGATAAGGATGACCCAACTCGTGTTATCAGTAATATTTGTCACCCAAAGCTAAGTAGAGGCCAAAAAATCCATAGTTTGAGTACTTCATGCATGAACCGTCGTATGGATATGAAGCATAAGTTGCAGTGGGAAGCTCACTGTGCTACAATGCGGCCTAGCGGGCCGGGCCAACCAACGTCTGCCCCATCTTGTGCATCCGCGGCCTCTTCATCCTCTGTGACTGGGGGGACAGCAGTCACACATGTTTTTGGACGCAGACCTGCCACCTCTTTACCCGCAACAGCCAGTGTGATTGGCAGGTCATCATTTCATTTGGAAGTGGAAACACCAGCTGGTGTTGAGCGCTCTACAACATCGAGAGCACCACCTTTGGATCAATGCAACCTAACTTTTCCGCCTGCATCTTCCTCACAGACCAGCAGTTTGCCGGGGACACCCTACTCAACCCCGTCTAAGCACAACAGCCAGCCCTCGGTCCCTCAGATGTGGACAAGTAAAAGACCATTTCCTCCTAGCCATGAGAAAGCTAAGAGGTTGAATTTCACCATCTGCAAGCTCTTGGCTACAAAAATGCTGCCTTTCTGCCTGGTGGACACAGAGGATTTTCGAGACCTTATGTCCGTCGCAGTGCCCCAGTACCAGATGCCCAGTCGGCACTACTTCTCAAAGAAAGGTGTGCCTGCGCTACACCAGCATGTCGCACACAACATCACCGCTTCTTTGAGAAACTCTGTGTGTGACAGGGTGCATTTCACCACAGACACTTGGATGAGTAGGCATGGACAGGGGCGTTACATGTCGCTGACAGGGCACTGGGTAACTATGGGGACAGCAGGACAAGGGGCTGCTGTCCAAGTCTTGCCGTCCCCACGAGTTGTACGTCAATCCTCTTTAACTAGAAGTTCCTCCACTGCTTCTGCCTCCTCAACCTCCTCTCGGTCCTCCACCTGCACCCAAAGCCTGTCTGGTCATGCCACCCGCTTTCTAACTGCGCAGAAGGAATCCTGCACACCTCCTTACTATGCTGGAAGCAGGGCTCAACGGCATCAGGCGGTGTTTACTTTGAAATGTCTGGGAAATGTGAGTCACACAGCTGAGGAGTTGTGGTCAGCTCTGGAGACCCAGTTTCATGAATGGTTGTCTCCACTGGACCTGCAACCAGGGAAGGCCGTGTGCGACAATGCTGCAAACCTGGGTGCGGCCCTTCGCCGGGGCAATGTCACACACGTGCCTTGTATGTCTCACGTGTTGAACCTGGTTGTCCAGCAATTTTTAGCCCACTATCCCGGACTAGATGGCCTTCTGCAGAGGGCATGGTCACTGTGTGCTCACTTCCGCCGTTCGCATCCCGCAGCTCAACGACTTACATCTCTACAGAAGTCGTTGGGCCTGCCAGTTCACCAGCTAAAATGCGATGTACCGACACGGTGGAATTCAACTCTGCACATGTTGCAGCGACTGTGGCAGCACCGACAAGCCCTGGTGCAATACGTTCTGACGTATAGCCTGGGCCAACGAGATCCAGAGGTGGGGCAAATCACGCTGCAGGAGTGGTCTCAGATCAGGGACCTATGAAGTTGACGCGCCCCCTGGGCCGTGGGGTACCCGGACCCGGGCCGGTAGACGCTGGGGGTTGTAGTCACTGTGGCGGTGACCCGGTCCGTGACCCAGGGCGGTCAATCCAAGGATAATTTGTATATATGGGTTTTATAATGTCTGACTACGCCACCTGTGGAGTGCGGCCAAAGGGGCCGCCGCTGCGGAACAGTCCTCTGAAGCTGGTGGTTTTGCAGCAATGGTATTATTACTCCCCACAGGAAGAGTGCAGCTTCAGGGCAGTGTGAGTGGATGATGGTGGTTGTAGTGCAGGGAGTCAGTAATGAACACAGAGTCCGTGTGATGCAGTCCCAAGATCTTTACTCACAGTTGTTGCAGTCCAGATTACAGGTACCAGAGCAATCTCCCCCGTCGCGCTGTGCGTACTCAGTGAGGGGCTCAGTCCACCCCCAGATAGCTCCGGAGTACTTAGCAGGACCCCCTTCTGTGTGTCCTTTCTCTGGCCTTCTCCCTGCACCTCACACCCAGTGACACTTCTATCCGGTATCCTCGGGTCTTGGCGGGCGACGTGTGTTCCGTCCCCTGGGTCCTATGTGGCTACCTTCTTAGTGAGACTGGTGTGGACTTTTGCCTGCAGTACATGAAATGCTGCAGCCTCCGGTTTCTAGTTGAGCCTTGCTGTTTCTCCGCTAGTTGAGGGACCGGTTCCCCTTATCTGGCCTGACCCCTTTACCTCCTGGTAGCAGCAGGCGTACGGGTGGCCTTCTGCACGACCCGTACTCCTAGGGTCCCTTCGGTTCCTGGAGCCTTCCTGCTCCCACTCCTCTCTTCTCTCCTTCAGTCCTGGGCCTCCCAGGCTAGGCCCGCCTCCGGAGCAGAGCTCATGCAGAGCCTCTGCTCCTGTCACTTCTCCTCCTCTTACTGGCTTGCTCTTTCTAAGATGGCTTCCTATTTATACTCTCCCTGTCATGTGCTCCCCTAAGCTGCTTTCTCCACCCACACCCACTACATAGGACCCTCCCGCCAGCTAGGGACCTGGGACTGTGCTCTCCCTTAGGAGCAATCTCGCCCTACCCCCACTGCGGGTATGTGTTGGATGCAGGTGTTAGGGTCCCGAGCCATACTCCTTCCTTACCTGAGGGTGAGATACCACACCTCTGGGTGAGATCAAGTACCTCTGTGGCGACTGAACCCTCAGGGGCGCCACACACCCTTCTGCACAGTTTTGAAATGGCGACGAAGATGTTTAGTGCTGACTATGCCATTATCAGCATGACTATTCCGGTGATCTACATGCTGGAGCACACGTTAAACTTCAGAGTCAGGTGGTGGGACAAGAGGAGGTGGAGGAAGTAGAGGAGGAGTCGTATGCGGAAGGGATAACATCTCCAAGGTCCAGACGGTCGGCAGCACCAAGGCGGCAGGTATGGGAGGGTGGGGGAGAGGGATTAACCAGGGTGCATGGTAGCAGCCAAACTGTTGAGGAAGGTGCAGTAGCCGAGGAAGAAGTGGAGGACGAACTGGCGATGGGCATGTAAGACTCATCAGATGAGGGAGACCTTGATCACATTTCTGTTGTGTGAGGTTGGGGGGAGAGGGCAGAGGAAGGAAGCATGATTCTTACCTCGCTACCAACACAACAAGGACTTGGTCCTCCTGGATGCGCAAGACACATGAGTGCCTTCTTGCTGCACTACCTGCAACATGACCCTTGGATTGTCAGAATTCGAAGTAATCCCGACTCTTAGATCCCCGGTACAAAAGTAAATTTGCTAAAATAATTCCTGACATAGAAAGGGATTCACGCATGCAGGAGTATCAGCAGAGGCAGTTACAGAATCTTACATGTGCTTTTCCACAAAACACCAGTGGTGCACGTAGTGAATCTCATAGTTCTAACTTGCAAACCTTGGGACTGTCGAGTCTTCATCACTCAAACAGTAACAGTAACACAGTATCTGCTGGTAACAGCAATTTTGTGGAATAGTTTCACCACTTTTTTAGACCATCCTTTGCAAGGCCACAGGAGACAAGAAGTCTGACACATTGTAAACGCCTAGAGAGGATGGTACAGGAGTATCTCCAAGTGAACATCGAAGCCATGACTGTGTCACTGGACCCTTGCTCATTTTGGGATTCTAATATGGAAAAATGTCCGGAGCTCGCCACTCACGCCTTGGAGATCTTGTCATGCCCTGCAGCCAGCGTTCTCTCTGAATGTGTGTTCAGCGCTGCTGGTGGTGTGCTGACAGATAAGCGCACGCGTCTGTCCACTGAGAATGTAGACAGACTCACGTTCATAAAGATTAACAAATCATGGATCCGCAAGGACTTTTCTACCCCTGTGTCATCCTGGGGAGACTAAAAGCTTGAGGATTTGGTAAAATCACCTCACCAACCGTTTTAAGCAACTCTGGGGCAATTGATGCCAATTAAGTGGTGTCTGTGCCACAATTTTTGGAAAAAATGGAGACTCTTTTTGGAGTCCCCTTGCTGTGTTTTATGTGACGTTGGCATCATCAATTCCAGGTGGGTTGGGTCGCCCCCCCCCTTTAACTGTAAGAAACTACATACACTATGGCTTGGGGTAACACAGATGGTTGAGTCTGAAGAGCTGTTTACTCAGAGGTCTGCTCCAAAGCTTCAGTGTCTGCTAGTCAGCGTAGAATTTTTAACTGCATCTAACCTAGGCAATACTTTGGGCGTAGTAGCCCAGCTGCGAAGCAAGCTTCACCGCCTGTGTATCTAATAAGAATTTTTAAATGCATCTAGCCTAGGCAGACTGTGGGGACCCCCAACCAAACCAAGACGCTCAGCCCCCCTACCGCCCCCTACCGCCCCCCTTTCCTTGACAATACAATAATGTAACTCTTACAACTGGATGGGTGAGGATCGGTCACAGCTTTATTAACTCTTTATACTCATTCCATTAGAAAGGCATTTTATTTCTAAAATAATTCAGCTTGTTGCAGCATGCCCTGGGTCTCCACACCGGCAAGTTGGCCAACAAGTGTAACTCTCCAACATGTCCTTTCTATTTCCAGGCCACGGAGGATCCTGCGTACTCGTATGCAGGACTCTGACCCCCATCCATCACTCTTAACGCTTGTTCCACTTTGTCCTGGAGTCCTGACAGGAATATGTCCAGTCCAATATCCATTAAGTGAACACCGTCGGGCCGTATGAGGCCTGCTTTATCTCCTTCCAGTTGTCGGTGTTCTATCACTACACCGCCTCTGTCTCTTCTAAATTTTGCCATCCGAATATTTATTACCCGCCTTGTCCGTTCGATGGCCCTGATGTCTCGCGCACCTTGCCATACCGCTATCGGCACAATCTCTGGCCATACTATAGTTAGTTTTGTGAAAAATTCTCTGAAGCGCTCAGTGTCTAGTTTCATTATTGCCATTAGTTATGCGCTCTTGTGATGACCTAGGTCGTTTCCCCCGGCCTGTATAACTAAGATGACCGGACCTCTTGCCTCTCTCCCTACCTTGATTACCTCCATTAGTACCTGTGGCCATTGCAGGCCTCTAATACCTCTCCAGTTGAAATATGTGTTATGAAACTCTAATTTCCTCCCGCCTGGGCGGACTTTCGCCCTTTTTTCTGCCCAATATATATATACGAGTGGCCTATCACCCACACTGTTGGCTTAGCGTCACCTGTAAAAGAAACAAACCACGTTAGGATAACAAGTCCGGTCTTATGTATCTCGCCAAACACGTGGATCGCCATCTCCCTATCCTCTGAACTTCCGTTTCTGACAGTCCTGCTCTTGCTGCTTCCGTGGCCACGCCTATGCGTAATGAGTGTGTCCCATAATCTTTGGGGTGGTTCCCTGCCGATGTTAAGCATTTATTAAATATAGCTTGGAACTGGTATCTTGATAATGGCATTCCATCAATGTGTGATAGGAAGAAATTACTTTGTGATCTGATGGTTATATATGTTTTTACTATTGTTACCTGACTCAGTGTACCATTTGTGGGTTGTAGAAGTACCCAAGTGCCCCTGCCCGCTAGGAACCGTTTTCGATTGGCGTATGCGTAGACGTATTGCATTATTGGCTATGACTACGTCCTGGTGTAATAAGCCTCCACTGGTGGTAATTTTGGATTGAGGGACTAATTCGCTTATGCATAGCGCCCCGAAGAAGGCGATCGCAAATGCAGTAGACAGTAGTGTTGCTTCAAATTGTGAGTGTCATGTTAATGGTGTTAGGGATATGATGTGAGAAATCAGTTTTAGTGACACGGGACAGGACGTCTACACTCCTGACTTAGCTGACCCCTTTTCCACCCTTTTATGGATTGTCTGATGATGAATCTCTTTGTCACATCTCCCCAATTCAGTAGTTGGAAGTGAAATGCTACTCTGGTCAGACACCGCTGCGCTGATGCCCCTGATATGGGTGACTTGTAATCTGGCTTGTTCACATTGGTCAACCTGTCTGCCTGCTACTAGTCGTGTCCACTCTTCCCATGCCTTACCGTATGCTTGCCACGTCGACGGGGCAAATGACGCTCTGATTAATGGCATCAACTATTCGCCACTAGATCCCATAGGGAGGGTGGGCAACTGTTGCCCGGTGGGTGGGCGTTGGGGAGGAGCTCTGTGAAAATCTGCCAACTGAATTGTGATAAAGCGTTAGCAGCAGCTTTAGACCCCTCAGCATCGTGGCTAGCACGGACCCATACATTGTGTTTTAGGCACAGGAATGCTAGCCAGCGTAGTAGGCCTAGCACTGGGAGAGACGATGATGCCATCTTATTAATGCAGTGCGCTAGGCTGGTGTTTTTTGTTATGAAGCGTATATTTTTGTTAGCCAGGCGCGCGCCCCATATTTCTATTGCTACCACTATTGGGAAGAAAAATTATTTTCCGGGCTAGATGCAGCTAAAAATTATTATTAATTTCAAAGCTGGTGGAGCTTGGTATAGATGGCCTAATACAATGAGTACCACACACGGCTACTATGCCCAAAATTATTTTCCAGGCAAGATGCAGCTAAAAATTATTTCTAATTTGAAAGCAGGTGGAGCTTAGTATAGATGGCCTAATAGAATGAGTACCACACACTGCTAATATGCCCAAAATTATTTTCCAGACAAGATGCAGCTAAAAATTATTTGTAATTTGCAAGCTGGTGGAGCTTAGTGTAGTTGGCCTAATAGAATGAGTACCACACACTGCTACTATGCCCAAAATTATTTTCCAGACAAGATGCAGCTAAAAATTATTTGTAATTTGCAAGCTGGTGGAGCTTAGTATAGATGGCCTAATAGAATGAGTACCACAAACTGCTACTATGCTCAAAATTATTTTCCAGACAAGATGCAGCTAAAAATTATTTGTAATTTGCAAGCTGGTGGAGCTTAGTATAGATGGCCTAATAGATTGAGTACCACACACTGCTAATATGCCCAAAATTATTTTCCAGACAAGATGCAGCTAAAAATTATTTGTAATTTGCAAGCTGGTGGAGCTTAGTATAGATCACCTAACAGAATGAGTACCACACACTGCTACTATGCCCAAAATTATTTTCCAGACAAGATGCAGCTAAAAATTATTTGTAATTTGCAAGCTGGTGGAGCATAGTATAGATGGCCTAATAGAATGAGTACCACACACTGCTACTATGCCCAAAATTATTTTCCAGACAAGATGCAGCTAAAAATTATTTGTAATTTGCAAGCTGGTGGAGCTTAGTATAGATGACCTAATAGAATGAGTACCACACACTGCTACTATGCCCAAAATTATTTTCCAGACAAGATGCAGCTAAAAATTATTTGTAATTTGAAAGCTGGTGGAGCTTAGTATAGATGGCCTAACAGAATGAGTACCACACACTGCTACTATGCCCAAAATTATTTTCCAGATAAGATGCAGCTAAAAATTATTTGTAATTTGCAAGCTGGTTTAGCTTAGTATAGATAGCCTAATAGAATGAGTACCACACACTGCTACTATGCCCAAAATTATTTTCCAGGCAAGATGCAGCTAAAAATTATTTGTAATTTGCAAGCTGGTGGAGCTTAGTATAGATGACCTAATAGAATGAGTACCACACACTGCTACTATGCCCAAAATTATTTTCCAGACAAGATGCAGCTAAAAATTATTTGTAATTTGCAAGCTGGTGGAGCTTAGTATAGATGGCCTAATAGAATGAGTACCACACACTGCTAATATGCCCAAAATTATTTTCCAGACAAGATGCAGCTAAAAATTATTTGTAATTTGCAAGCTGGTGGAGATTAGTATAGATGGACTAAGAATAAGTCCCACACACTGCTACAAGCCCAAAATTATTTTCAGAGCTAGATGCAGATACAAATTATTTGTAATTTGCAAGCTGGTGGAGCTTAGTATTGATGGACTAAGAGTAAGTCCCACACACTGCTACAAGCCCAAAATTATTTTCCGAGCTAGATGCAGCTAAAAATTATTTGAAATTTGCAAGCTGGTGGAGCTTAGTATAGATCACCTAACAGAATGAGTACCACACACTGCTACTATGCCCAAAATTATTTTCCAGACAAGATGCAGCTAAAAATTGTTTGTAATTTGCAAGCTGGTGAAGCTTAGTATAGATGACCTAATAGAATGAGTACCACACACTGCTACTATGCCCAAAATTATTTTCCAGGCAAGATGCAGATAAAAATTATTTGTAATTTGAAAGCTGGTGGAGCTTAGTATAGATGGCCTAACAGAATGAGTACCACACACTGCTACTATGCCCAAAATTATTTTCCAGACAAGATGCAGCTAAAAATTATTTGTAATTTGCAAGCTGGTGGAGCTTAGTATAGATGGCCTAATAGAATGAGTACCACACACTGCTAATATGCCCAAAATTATTTTCCAGACAAGATGCAGCTAAAAATTATTTGTAATTTGCAAGCTGGTGGAGATTAGTATAGATGGACTAAGAATAAGTCCCACACACTGCTACAAGCCCAAAATTATTTTCAGAGCTAGATGCAGATACAAATTATTTGTAATTTGCAAGCTGGTGGAGCTTAGTATTGATGGACTAAGAATAAGTCCAACACACTGCTACAAGCCCAAAATTATTTTCTGAGCTAGATGCAGCTAAAAATTATTTGTAATTTGCAAGCTGGTGGAGCTTAGTATAGATGGACTAAGAATAAGTCCCACACACTGCTAGAAGCCCAAAATTATTTTCCGAGCTAGATGCAGCTAAAAATTATTTGTAATTTGCAAGCTGGTGGAGCTTAGTATTGATGGACTAAGAATAAGTCCCCCACACTGCTACAAGCCCAAAATTATTTTCCGAGCTAGATGCAGCTAAAACTTATTTGTAATTTGCAAGCTGGTGGAGCTTAGTATAGATGGACTAAGAATAAGTCCCACACACAGCTACAAGCCCAAAATTATTTTCCGAGCTAGATGCAGCTAAAAATTATTTGTAATTTGCAAGCTGGTGGAGCTTAGTATAGATGGCCTAATAGAATGATGCTATGCCCAAAAGGTTTTATTTGGCTAGGTGCAGTGAAAAAATTGTATTCTATACACAGGTGGTGTAGTTTGCAACACAGATACACTACTCCACTGACTAACACACACTGCAAGAGGCCAAAAAGGATTTGCTTAGCTAGATTTAGCCAAATGCTGTGAAAAACACTTACACAGCACTGCCACAGACCTGCCTGGCAAAAAGTCCTAGGAAATGCTGTAACTTAGTCCTCAAAAAGACTGCAATCACAACTATTCCCTACTCCCAAGCTATCTGTATATTTCTGAGAAAATTGGCTTGAAATTAACACTGAAAGTATAGCGCACACAGCTACAGCGGTGCCGTCTAACACGCAGCTGCAGCAGTGAGAAAATGGTGGCGACGGGGAAAATGGCTGGGTCTTATAGGGCAAGGACATGGGACATACACAGCCAATGACACATGCCCTTGCTTGTGTGAAAAAAAGCAGTTTGCTCCGTGTGTTCGCTGCTGATAGGCTGACAGATTGCACCTCCCCACTGTAAATGCGGGAAAGAGAAAAAAAAATGGAGATCTTCATTATTTATGCAGAGATCCATCCCCTGCCCCCCCCCCCCCCACCCCGCTGTACACTCAAACTGCGTATTAACATTGATTATCAGCATTACTGTGAAAAAATCCAGTTATGATTTTGGTGCACGAACAGCTATCGAACATAACCTCGAACAGCCGGATTTTTTTCAAATCGTTCGTGTTCGCCGAACGTCTCGAACACCGCTCAAAACAGCTCGAATTTGAGATTGGCGAACAGTTTGAGTCGAACACTGCTCATCTCTAGTAGCCACACTTTTGGTCAGCTCTTGGACCTGAAGGTGTAGGTCTGCAGACGGGTCATTATCTAGGACTTGTGTGTCAGCCTCCATAGGTGCCGGGGAAAAGGACGCCACCTCCTGGTGGTATGTGATAGCTGGGCGCCGGAGGGGTGCAGTGCCACTTGGGGTTGATTCTTGCAGCACCTGGATGGCTCGGACTTTAACAGTCCAGATCAGGGTTTTGCAGAGCCATTATGCGCAGCTGTGTACGGTGAGCGTTAGACAGGAGCTCCTCGATAAACTGCTCAGTTAGCAATCTGTCCTCATTTCGCACACTGTCGGGTCTACCTGTTTAATGGCCCGCAGCGCCTCCTGCAGTTTTATATCATAGTCCCGTACACTGTCCTGCACCCTTTGTTTGTACCCGTAGAACTTCATTTTAATCTCTGCTGCTGTGCGAGTGTCAAAGGTATCCTTCAACCTGGCCAGAATTTGCTTAACAGTGCTTTTGTCCCTGCCCGGCCAGGACTTCACCTCCCTCTGAGCTGCACCGATTAGCTGGCATATAAGGATGCTGACTTTTTGCTCCTCAGACAGAGGGTACACTGGGAACAAACTGCGCAGTCTCTCCTCAAATTCGCTCAGGGTGCGCGACTCCCCTGAGTACTGGGGCAACCACGCCGCCCCTGGAATATACGGCATGGATAAAAGCATTACTGTGGCAGCGGCCGCGCCCGCAGCTGGATCCTCTCCCAGGTTGGGCATCTTCCTCCCCACTTAGTGAACCTCAGCCAGGTCCTGGGTTTCTGCTGGCATACCAGTATGCTGCTCTGCAAGCATACCACGATGGAGCAGGACATTTTGGATGGAAGAAGCTGGAAGTCCTGCTACGTGAACGGTTCTATTGGGTTGGCATGAGGAAAGCAATCGAGAGGTGGTGTCGAGAATGCGGATCATGTAATCTGAGAAGAAAAGACCGTGACAGCCAGAGGACTCCCCTGCAGCCCATCATCACCAAGCAGCCGCTCGAACTGGTAGCCCTGGACCATGTGAAGCAAACCCCGAGCAGGTCAGGCTATGTCTACGCTCTCACCATCGTAGACCACTACTCTCGGTTCCTGGTAGTAGTGCCAGTCAAGGACCAAACGGCTCAGACAGCAGCCAGAGCTTTCCAACAGCACTTCTGCCACCCGCATGGTTACTCAGAACGTGTGTTAACTGACCAAGGTCCGGCTTCGAAGCGGAGGTATTCCAGGAGTTCTGCAACCTGTACGGCTGCAAGAAGATCAGGACAACGCCTTATCACCCCCAGACCAACGGGATGTGTGAAAAGATGAACCAGGTGGTGATAGACCTACTGAAGACATTGCCCCTGGAGGAATGCAGTCTGTGGCCAGAAAAGTTGCCAGACCTGGTGGACCTCTACAATCATACCCCAGTGAATTCCACCAACTGCACACCTGCTTACCTGATGAGAGCAAGACCTGGTAAGCTGCCCATCGATCTGGATATGGGAGTTCTGACACCAGAGGATGCCTCACCAGATGCAGATTGGGATACTGAGCGGCAACAGCAGTACCGTAAGGTACAGGAAAGCGTTGAAAGAAGTCTGTCCCAAGCAAGAGAAAGGCAAGAGAAGACTTACAATCAACATGCACCTGCTGTTCCCTTGTCACCTGGAGAGCAAGTCCTAAAGAGAAAAAGGCGGCTCCATAAATTGGATGACCAGTGGGAAAAAGAGCCGTACACTATTCTACCATCAAGTCATGATAACACCAAGGTGTACCTCATAAGTAAGGATGGAGGAGAAACGACGGCAACAGTTTCCAGACACCACCTAAAGAAGTGTCCCGAGCAGAGACAGCATGCTGAAGAAGGCTAAGATATCCCTCAACCTGCAGAGAAAGTGGAAGAAATGGTCAGCACAGTACTCGGAGAATTCCCCCGGTCATGGATGCAAGTGAATAATGCCATTGCTGTGCCAGTCCTTACATTTCTCCAACCAGCCCCTCAGGAAGCTGTAGAAGTCCCAGTAGAGTTGGAAGAACCATTGGCCCCGGAGAGAGAAGATTACTGAGCAGCAGACCAGGAGAATCTACCCTCTGCTAGTAGCGAACCTGTCGTGCCCACGGTAAGCCAAAGGATCCGTAGGAAGCTGCCCAACCTACCAGAGACACCTCCAAACACCTGTAGTGAGGTGAACATTGAGCCCACCACACCAGAGGTAAATACAGGGGACCAAGGTAGAACACAGACAGACAGTGTGTTACGTAGGTCTACCAGAATCACCAGAGGTCAGATCCCTGCTCGTTGGAGAATTTAAAGTGTAATGTATAACTTTATTATTGCAAATGTTGTATATGTGTGTATTATGTTCTTCCAGTTACCCGACAGGGTCCAAAAAGACTTTCAGGTTATGGACAATGGATAACCAAAAACTTTACCTTGTAAATAGTTTCACCTGAAAAGTGCCCCTTTTGTGCCAGACCACAGAACAAATACCCATGGAGGTGGCTGAAGTCGTGGTCCAACTTCCGGATTATCAATGCCCTGTAGCCACCCCAGGGCCTCCGTGGAGGGTTTGGGATGGGTCCCTCAAACTACATCTTCAGTGGAATGGACACCTGGTTACGGATGATAACGTGACCTATAAAGACTGTAATGTTTGTAATATTCTAATGTACCTTGTTTATTGTTACCTGTTATTTTTGCTAAATATATTCAGTCCCGGAGTACTGAAATTCACTAGGGGGGAATGTGGCACCCCAGAGGGTCTCGTTGCCACAGTGGTAGTAATACCATGTCAGGGAGCAAAACAGGAGTTTCCTGGTCAGGAACACACAACACGCAACACCTCCTGCCCCAGACCAGAAAGGGGAGGATCCCCATGCCTGCGCTCTGCAGTGTCTATGAAGGATGGCATGCTGGATGGCAGCGCTCAGATGCCATCCAGCCTGTCATCAGAATGCCATCCCAGCGTGGGAGAATTCTCCTGCGCTCACCGAATGCGCAGGAGAATTCTCCCACGTTGTCAGTGACGTGCATGAGGTGAGCTGAGTTCATTGGACATGAACTCGGCTCATCTGGATTCCGTCATAGCGAGACACTGAGGAGCTTCACTGAGAAGCTTCTCAGTGTCTGCGGCATGGCAAGCTGGATGGCAGCGTTCTGCTGCGGTCCAGCCTGTCATCTCGATGTAGCAGAGCTGAAGCTGTCCTGGGAGCCATGGAAAGGTAAGGATGAGGTTGGTTTATTATTTTATTTTTATTGCAGGAGATCGTTGGCTTCAGCTGGAATGGGCGTGATGGTAAGTATGGTTTAATTTAGAACATTAAAGAATTGTGTGTTTATTTCAATTAAAGGACTTTATTCTGGGTGTTTGTGGGTTTTTTTTAACTTTGACTATGGGGTTAGTAATAGGGGTGTCTTATAGACGCCTCTCCATTACTAACCTGGGCTTGATGTCAGCTGGCATCATAAGCTGACATCAACCAAAACCATATTACCCCACGGCCACCGCTACAGGGCAGTGGGAAAAGCGAGGCTAAGTGCCAGAATTGGCGCATCCTATGGATGCGCCATTTCTGGGGTGGCTGACGGCTGGTATTTCTAGCCTGGGAGGGGGCCAATATTCATGGCACCCTTCCTGGGCTATTAATATCAGCCCCCAGCTGTCTGCCTAGCCTTTTCTAGCTATTAAAATAGCGGGGAACCTCACGTAATTTTTTTTGGGGGTCCCCCATTTTACTAGCTAGTAAAGGCTAGGTATTCAGCTGGGGGCTGATATTAGTAGCTTGGGAATCTCCGTGGGTATTATCCCCTTCCCAGGCTTCAAACATCTGCCCCAGCCGTCTGCTTAACCTCCGCTAGAGACTAAAATTAAGGGGAACCCCACGCCAATTTTTTTTTTAATAAATCCTTTATTTTAACACTAAATGACAACAACAGTAACCAACACTATCACTGTACTTATTATATATGTGACTGACATGTTTCTATCTATTTAATCTATGTGTGATGCTCTATTCTTTCTGTTCTAAATTGTCGGGTACCAATGATGAATTGCAGGCCGGCTTTTTTAAAGAGACAGGTGCATGAAAACACTATTATTTTTTTTTAATAAATCTTTTAACACTAAATGACAAGTACAGTAACCAACACTGTCACTGTAGTTATTATATATGTGACTGACATGTTTCTATCTATCTAATCTATGTGTGATGCTCTATTCTTTCTGTTCTAAATTGTCGGGTACCGGTGAATGCCGCTGATGAATTGCCGCCGGCTATTTTAAAGAGACGGGTGCATGAAAATCGGAGGGCACTAGTGTGTTCCAAGTGCCCTGCTATGGTTTTCATGCACCCTCCTATATACCCGGCCTGCCTGTCTGCCTATATATCCTGCCTGCCTGACATTTAATTGAGCACTGTTCCCATAGATTTGGGCAATATTTGACCTTCTGCAGACCGCCAGGGGTGACCGCCAGAAAAATGCTCGATTTTCCCATAGACTTATATTGGGCTCATTGCTTGGGTCGAGCACCCGAGTATTCCAATGTGCTCGACCCGAGCTTCGAGCACCCGAGCATTTTAGTGCTCGCTCATCACTAATGAACTTTCTTCTTTTATGTCTGACCTGAGAGCCATATTAAGAGAGGAAGTCCACAGTACAGTCACAGACCTAGTCTTCCAGCAAGCTCCTCAGGGTGCGCCCCGTCAGAAAAGACCCTGACAGGAGTTAGAGTCCAGTTCAGAGGAGGAAGAGGTATCGGATTTCTCCAATCCTGATCAGGACAGAGAAGAATCCATCTCAGTTCCCCCAGAGGAGAAGAAAAAATACCTCTTCTCCTGGGAAGATACCGATACACTTTATCTGCAGTGAGGAACATAAGCAAATAGACACTTGCCAACCCTCGTCAGTACAAGATTAGATGTTTGGGGGATTGAGAACCCACATGAACAAGGTACCCCCCCTTCTACCCCCAATGGGATCTATTCGCTACAAGGAAAAATGCAAGGGTGGAAAAATTATTCTCCCTCAACCCAGGAGACAGCCCTATGGGGATAGATGCCTTATCTCAGAAGTGGAACATGGACCTAGCTTATGCTTTCCCTCCTTGGCCCTTAATACTGTTAGTACTAAGGAAAATTCAGGGTGATAATAATCCTACCCTTCTGGCCAAGGAGAAGCTGGTTCCCTTGCTGAGGAAGATGTCCTTGGAAGATCCAATAAACCTTCCAGAGAGGCGAGACTTGCTATTTCAGGGTCCAATATACTGTCAGGAGGGACGTCCTGGAAAGTAGGCATCAGACCTACCGGAAATAGAGTTTCCAGGTGTCCCTCGTGACCCTATTACCGGTAGGTCTAATGCCTACTTTTGTAACCACTGTGACAGTCACTGGTAGTATATGTGAGGGGAGGTATGTGTCACTCAGGATGCTCTCCTGTGTGAACTGAGACCTACTGAATTTCTGCCAGCATGTTTTATGCTGGGGGTTACCTCTTTTAAAGGGTGTAGTTTTATGGGAATGACTTAGATGGAAGGGAAGTCATTCCTCATACCCGCACCTCAGGGTGTGGGTGAGCAAGGTTTAAATGTTCATTCCTGTGTTTTGTTTGTTTTTTTCCTTTTTGTGTTTGGAGAGGCAAGGTCTCTAGACTGGACAGCCATAGCTCAGGACAGAGCTGGAGGCTGGACATAACATGTGTGGGTGAACCACATATATAATATTATATTATAGTTCATATGTTTTGCCAGTAAGGCTGTGATTATTTTTTCTGGAGTTGCAGGGCTTTATTCCATATAAAAAAGCCTGCAGAGAAAACCTGGTTCCTGAGTCTACTTCCGGAAGCGGCCGAGCGAGATGTCCTACCACGCTACTGTGCCGCCCCTGCGGGTCCAGTTGCCACAGAGGTACTAAGAAGAAGGGGAACCTTCTAGAAGGAGTTCAGTCAGGGCAGCTTGTGACAGGTCCAGATAGGAGGGGGCCCAGAGTATGGGGCCCGGTAGAAGGAAGAAGAGACAGAGGGGGTCTCAGGGGCACGGGAGCGCGGACGCTCTCCGTGGGACCCGCATCCACCCGACCGGCGTCGAGTGGAGGGACCAGGCCGCAGAAGGAGACCGGCCCCAGACTAGTGGAGAACAACCAGGCTCAGCTGGCCAACCGGAGGCCGCAGCATTTTCAAGGTGTTGCAGCCGAAATCCACAATTACATCGCCGAAAAGGTGGCCACATAGGGTCCAGGGGACTGAGAGTAAGTCGCCCGACAAGGCCCGAGGCCACTGGCTTGTAACACTAATTGTGAGGCGCAGGGCAGGAGGGCGAGAGCCAGCGCAACGAGACGGCCAGAGAGGCACATAAGAAGGGGCTCCCGACTTAGTGTATCTGAACTAACTGGGAGTTGGCTGGATCCCTTCCTTGGAGAACACAGGACGACGTGGGCGGTTATAATCGGCTGCAGCGGTAACCTGGAACTGCCTAAGAACTGTGAGTAAAGCCTGAAGACTGCACCCCACTGTATCCTTGATTTATTGCTGCGTCACCGGCCCTGCACTACACTGTCCCTGCCAACAACATCTACCTCATCAAGTCCGATATACTGCCCTGGGGCTTAGCTCTGCCCGTGGAGAGCTGCACTATCTCAGCTGCATCACCATCAGCCCCAGTGGATCTGCACCGCAGTGGAGGCCCCATATAGCCGCATACCTCGGGTGGCTTCACAACACTTTTCCCCAAATCTTTATTTCCCCAATTGACTGTTCTTTATTTGACCTCCTTGGGCCACGGACTGGGTCACTGCCACTGTGACTACCCCAATACTACCCCACGACCCAGGGGGCGCGTCCCTACTTTACTACCAAAACCAGGTTTTCATGAAGAAAAAAACTGCAAAAAATGCAACGTGTGGACGTGGTCTAGGCCTGTGCTTATGTGTCTGGTGTACATACCATGATATGAAAACTGCCTTATGTGTACATGAAGTTGAGTTTGGAACTTGTGCTCCTGTGATTTGCTGGTATTACATTAAAGTAACTCTTGGACTTAATAATTACAGTACTATAACTATATAATGACTATCTTCCTGGAGGTCAACACTACTGGAGAATGGGAGGTGTACCAGAAAGAAGATCTGATGTGTCCAATTTCTCAACTCTCTACTTTTGGAGGTTTGTCATGAGTGGAATTGATGTCTTAAAGGGTCACTATTAAAACTAAAAGGTGTGGTCCACTTCTAACAACTAAGAGATTTGCTAGAAATGTCTCGTATTCAGGCCTCAAATAAGGGAGTCTTGAATCTGTCTCCAGAATGGAGTCCTGCTATGTGAAGTGGTTCCAGAAATGCAGGAGTATGTTTGGAGAGGTAATGGCATGCTCTAATCTGATGCAGTGAATAGAGATTAGGGGTCTCCAGTCTAGATGTGAGTTCCAGAGGTGGGACCCACATGTTAGATACATTCAGAAAATCCTATGAGAAACACGAGTGTTTTGTGAAAATGCCTCGCAACTATCACATGGCTTGCCCATAGGCTGTGCACCTTGACACTAAACCCATTCTCCCTTAACTTCCTAGTAGGGGATTCTCCATCCCCAAGTGAGTGTTCAGATGTTCCAAGAGTAAACAGGCTTACATGCTTTTCTGCTGTACAGCTTCCCATTGTCAGCCTGTGGGACCACACAAACTGTAAGTGCCCTATTTGTGGAAGTCTTGGTAAGATGGTCCACTCTTGGTGTCACTATAAATTCTTCACAGGTAGTAAAGTGAAGTCAACAAATGGTGTAAAGTAACTGGCAGAACACATCTAGCTAGAGTTCAAGTGACTCTCACTATGGCACCTTCTCCTGCATTCTCTGTGCTGATCTCTTGTTATCCTAATCTCTAGGTTCTATCCATGTAAAATTAAATTCTCTGTTAGGTTGATGTGGTCTATGAGAATGACTTGGCAGCTGACATTGACGTGAGAACTTGGAAAGGCTCGTCCATAACCAGAGACAGTACTTTTGGTTAAGACTCTCAAATACAAAAAGTTTAAAAGGTTCCATTTTTAAATACCCAAAAACTGCTCTTTACTATCTAAATATATCTCATTACTTTTTAGTCTGTTTGACCTTATGTCTCAAGTTCTAAGATCATGACTGAAGTTCAGATGGTGTTAGGATTACCTGAGACTTCTGAAGTCAGGAGCTACCACACTAGTTGTGATTAAGTGTCAGGTCCAAATGTGACACTGCCACATCTAGGCAGTGAACAGAGTTATCAGATAATTCTAATGAGAAATTTTTATTTTAGGCTGCACATTCGCTGTGGTTTCACTGCAAGTGACTCATTGCTAGTGAGAGTTGAAGTCTTTACCCTCCCTCCACCATCACCTGTAGCCAGTCTGGGACAATTGAACTTGGAAATGAGGATTGCCCTAAGTATGGATTTAACGTTATATACATTGTCTTTTGCATTGCCACACAATAACCACTTTCTATCTTCTGGCTTTACTCTACAGATGATCAGTACAGACAGTATTATGGTAATGGGGATTATCCTATTACTAAAGAGCTCAGGGACTCCATTTATGTTGTAGTTCGCATTCTAAACTGGAGAGACCCTGGGGTGGCACTAATGCTTAATCAGTGTTGGGCAACTGGCACCAGAAAACCCTCAAAAATTGCCACAATGGCCAATCTTGGTAGATGGGTAAGATCTGTACAACCCTACACTATATACTCAAATATTAAAGTATCCATGCTTTTTTTTGTTTGTTTTTTACCTCCCATGGGCCTAAACTTACAAACACTTAGTCTGCTGACAGCTGATGTAACGTAGGCACCCTGCAGTAATACAGCATGATGTCGAGAGCAGGCTACAAGTAACAGCTGCTCTGACATGAAGCAGGAGTGGTCTGTGATGGCTTTGTGCTGGGCAGGTAGTTGGCACTCCAAAGGCATACTGATAGGGAGTGTTGATTGTGAGCTCCAATGGGGACGGCGATGTCTGTAAAGCTGTAGAATTAATAATGCTATATAAGCGAGTAGGATAAAATTAAGTCTTCCTAAAACCACTTGCCTTACTCTAACAATCCCCAAATATAACTTTTCCTTCATTAGGTGTCCTTTTGATGGTGACAACTACATGACCCAGCCATTAACTATACAAGATGCTTCACTGGAGTTTCCACTCTATTATCAGTGTTTTATTGTAAAGACATTTGCTTTTTACCGTCGAGGTCAGGCATCATTAGGAGAGCTGGTAAGTTCCCACTTATCATTCTTTTCCAGGTATACATCCACTGTAGTGCTTCTGTATGCGTGCCATCTTCACAAAACCCATGTATGGCTAAATGTCCTTCAGGACGTAAGCACTTTCTGTAGCAAAAACGAAAGATTAAACCTTAGGGTTTCATTATTCCAGAAGAACAATATTTTATTTTTTTTTCCCATGAAGAAGGGCTGCAGCAGATTGGGAGTCGGTGACTGTATCTGCAGATGGGCCCATTAGGCTCTACATGGATGGGAGTTACCAGGATGCCAACGAACAGTTCATTGAAGGTAATGTCACTAACTTGGCAGATGTCCCACACCAAGTGTAACATCAGAGCCTGAACTACAATAAAGTTGTCTTGACCAATACATTTTGAGAATATTAAATTTGGTTTCTACATTTCATAATTTAATTTAGTCAGTTTTAACAGCAGCAAAACAAGAACTGCAATATGACTTAAACACCTGGTGGTCCATAGACTAAGCCTGGAAAAGCAGGGCTAAGATGGTGTAATGCAGAGTGGAAACATTACTTTTTTTTTTTTTGTTCAGATTGGCCAAATACCTATAAGCTGGCATCTTTATCTTCTAGAATACCAAGAAAAGGGCCATCAAGATCTAAACTGGGTCTTGGCTGTGATGGCTGGAAATGTTCTTGGCATTGTCGTTTTGGCTATCTGGCTGAAAAAACAAAGCGTTAACAACATTAAAGAAGTTGAGATATAAGTTCTTGTAACTCTTCCTTTACCATAAACGTAACTGAGTTCTAGCATCTATTTTGCACTCCTACCTGTAATACTCGCCTTGCTAGTTGATTTTATGAGACTTTACAGTAATGTGCAAATAAGGTTCATGCCCCAATAAAGATTTAGACAAAAAAAGTTGTACATTGATTGCATTCATAGACCTTTTTTGAGTAACGGTCACAACAGTTCACAAAAAATCCATTTGTTACATGTAAAATATAAGGAGTACATTGGCTTCATTGGAAAGGGTGAGTCTTGCAATTTCTGTGGAAGGATCAATATTTTGTGGATTTTAAAACACTCACTGCAGGTCACTTTACCTACATGTAGGATCTAGATCTGTCTATCCAACTTGGCTGGTACTGTTGCATTGCAGATGCTCTGATTATGTAGATGCAATGTGATATTGCCTTTAACTATGTTCTGGATGACTTTAGCGCACACTATTAAAATGCCTCCTTGTCTTCCCATAATGTGTAAGTGGTGGTAGTGAGTAGCAACATATCGTTGTCTTACATGGTGGGAATGACCGATCTATGGCAGTTTAGTCTATATACTCTACTGTTAAAGCAATAGTACTAGAAACCTCTTCAACACATAGATGGTCTCAATGCCAGACTGGCACAGTATTAAAGTTTCTAACCAGATAATTGCATGAAGAGCAAAGGAAGACCTACCATTGGTGCAGCCACAGAGGGATCCAGTAATGGACGGGACCCACTTATACCTCCAAAGCAGATAAAATTGTACTTTATGATGAACTACGGTGCTTCCACGGGGACTCTCTTCTGTCTGCCAGTGCTAGAAAGAGCAACAATAAGTGGCACAGAGAATAAAAGTTTCTTCTACAATGATGACTTGATGTAGGTTATTCTACACTGTCAAATTAAGATATCATAACATCTAATGGTTGTTATCAAACATGTTACATTTTTGGCCACATGTTGAACCACAGTGCAGTCATGTAATTGACCTATGACTTGCCTAAAATCATTGGTTAATTGCCAAACTGCAGATGTAAAATGGCTGCACAACAGTTAGCATCAAAAGTTTCTTAGGTTTCATGAGGGGTTTTGAAGTAGAATTGGCCATTCCCTCATGTGTTAAGAGGTTGGCAGTGTTATCTTGGTACACCTTTCCTCAAAATGACTAGCATGCTAATGGAGATGTAACCAAATCAATCCATCGAGTAAAACACTTCATGGAAAGTTTTCCACAAAAAAAAAAAAGTTCTGTAAAGATCTGAGGTTGTGGGTTGTAAGTAATCACCTAGGCAGGTTAACAATGCAACAATATTTTATTGATCACAGGCATGGTAATAAAGCAATTCCAGGTAAATGGCCAAAATACAGTTCTCTCAGTCCTCAAGTTCCCAATCTATGTTCAGTAGTTCCACTGGCTTTGTATAAGGCCATACTCACTGTCTCCCAACTTTTGGTTGGCCCACAGATTTTGTATCTCCGGCCAGTATAGTCTGTAGCCACTTTCCATGATCCTCTAGACGGCAGATAAAACGATGAAAGCACGGGTAGCCAGTAGCAGCAGTCCTTTTAAGAAAGTGTAAATCCAAACTACATAATCCATAATGGTAACATGTTTATCCATTCATCCTTCCAAGTCCACGGTCTCCATCCTCTTCCTTCAATCCTTCCACACATCTCCCTAAAACATGTCTCCACTTTCTTCCACTCGGATCAGTCCCCTCCCAGGTCAGAAGTGATCACACTCTCCCCCTTAAACATTCACTGTTCGCTAAAACAATGAAGAATATTTTAGAAGCCTTCATCTGAGATCGCCTGTAAGACCCACTGTGGTTATGGCTCCACTGTGTCTCAATCTACACTCACCTAATGAGATTATTGGCTGTTGAAACAATGAACTCCTGAGATAAAGATGAGATTAGTGGAATGCTGGACATTTTACAAGTGAATCTTACATAATGACAAGTAAGCAGAACTATATAAAACATAACAAGTAAATCACTAATAAAACACAATAATAATACTGACAAAAATGGTGGTCCGTTGCTGGAAAAGTATCATAGTCTTTAGTAAGTGGGCAGCTCCTCACAGGTCCCATGCTCAAAGCCAGTTTTAAGACAAAGTGGGGCTCCAAATGTTAACCCACATGTAGGTTGCATTTACATGGGCTGATTTCAGGCCATTAAACAAGCACAATTGACAACATTGAAGTCGTTCATTAGTTATTTTCTGGCCTCTTTACACTGGATGACTAGGAATGATGGCACAAAACTATCACTAGTAGATCAATCTGTCACCATACACATGTTCTCTGCAGTTTACACCAGGTGATGTGCTACTGAGAAGGATTTTCGTTCTACCATACACAATCCAACCACCCGATGAATGAGCAACATTTTTGATTATTGATGGGCGATTGCCAATCTTTACACCTAATGAATGCTCATCTGCTCTTCCAGTATATATAAATGTGGATGTGATATACTGTTACACACATCTGTATACAGAACACACATATGCAACATACAAACAGTGACCAACATATCTTAAAGAAACAATGGCGGAGACCCCGGTAAATCCAGGGTCAGCCAGAATAGCCTACTCATATAGCATTTAGAACAGAAAAAAACATGAGTACAAAATGGCATAAAAAGTTAGTTTAATTTAGTCAATCTGCAAATAACTTAAATTAATATATCCATAATATAAATGCATGAAAAAAAAGTGCAATGTGCTCGAAGAAAAGCGCAGTCCCACCTGCGAGGGCATATCGTACCCAAGCTAAAAGGATAATCCATATACATAATGTAGTATCTTTCCAGAGATATACTGGATAGAATAAAACTATATATTCCAAGTGGAGCACATAAAACATTTAAAATGAAACCCAGGTTCACCAGATGCTTACCACAATTGTATATGAGGTCCAGGTGTGTTGAGATACCTTTGCCACCTGTCCTCAACGTCCCCCTGGACCTCATATACAATTGTGGTAAGCATCTGGTGAACCTGCGTTTGATTTAAACATTTGTATGTGCTCCACTTGGAATATATAGCCTTATTCTATCCAGTATATCTCTGGAAAGATACCACACTATGTATATGGACTATCCTTTTAGCTTGGGTATGATATGCCCTTGCAGGTGGGACTGCGCTTTTTTTCCAGCACATTGCATTTTTTTGTCATGCATTATATTTATATTATGGATATATTAATGCAAGTATATTAATGCATGCTTTTCAGTGACCCTGCTGAATATTAAGTTTTTTAAGCTTTTTTTTAGTGGGGGGCCCAATTAGAACTTTTGCTATGGGGCCCCATGATTTCTATGTTCGTCCCTGCTAGTAATATTAGGAATCACATAAAGATGGATGAAGCTGCTTCATCTTTAGTGGTTACAGGTATCTGGCCCATTGTGACATCACTCGTGTTCCACTCCCCGTGATGTCACAATGAGGTCACCATTGTGATGTCACTGGCTGTGGGGTTATATTGAGTGACGCTACAGGAAAAGGCTTTGTCTGGAGAGGCTGACTGTGGATTACACAAGACGCGATATTCCTCCAGGCTAAAATGCTGTTTAGATTTCTTCTATTTGTGAGTGTGCTAATAGCATCTGCGGAGGGCGCTCCTATCAACACGCGCCACCATGATTTCAGGGCCTTAATCCCTGCAGGTAAGTGCTGTACCGGATATTCAGCCAATATGGGGTTATTGTTAATAAGTCAGATGATACATTTCATGGAGGATTCATGTGCTACTTGTAATGTTTGGAGTCTTCTCCCATCGTGTATTCCCTATTCCAGGCTCTCAAACACATTGTAAACTTGAATGGGAATCCACTCTGAGCGAAAAACAAGTCACGTGTCTCTGATCTTCATGTGTGTGACTTCATCAATAGTTTTGGGGGAAATAATTACAAATTTAGGGTAATTGTGGAATTTCTCCAACTAGGAATGGTCCTAGGTCTGGTTTCAAAAATGAGATGCAAAATATAATGTATATATTAGTAGCTTTAAATATCTTACATGTTCTTGATCTTTTCTTCCACTAGATTACTTTAGTAGGTTTCCTATGCCTGCTGCCATCATCTTCTTCTCTGGATTTTTCTTTGGTGTCATCTGTTCCATCCTATATGGGTAAGTCTTATAATGATTTATGGGCTACCCGGGAGTCTGTATAAGAAATATCACATCTTCAGGTCATCATTCGATTCAGTAAATGATATAATCTAGTGTAGATGTTTAGTGGCTCATAAACTGGGTCTGACCTGCTGGGAGCACAATGGACTTTTCTGTAAAATATTAAAAAAATTGCTCAACAAATTACTGCAGATAGGGATAGATAAAATAAATGAAGAAAAATATATGTTTTTATAACAGTGACTTCTGTTTTATCATTTTAAAGATATGTGAAAAAGAATAATTTCTGGAGAGATGTTACAAGACCAGATTCCATGGATGAAGATATAAAGAGTAGGGCTAATCCTAATGGTAAGTACGGCCGTCACCAATCTGACATTAATATCTGTGTACATACAAATACTTCTTAGTGGCTTTTATATTACGTGGACGCAGTCTACATTGTAAAGCTGAATAATTATGACGCGCCCCCTGGTCCGTGGGGAACCCGGAACCGGGACTTTAAGGACGAGTGCTGGGGGTTGTAGTCCTTGCGTGGCGATGACCCGGTCCCGTGGCTCAGGGTGGTCAGACCAGTGGCGGATTTACTGGTATTGTCCGACTATGCCACCCGTGGATTGCGGTCAGGGCGAACCGCCGCTGCAGGGCAGACCGCTGAGGCTGGTGTGGGTGCAGCAGAGTGTAGTATAACTCCCCACGGGAGGAGTATAGCCTCAGGGCAGTGTGTAGGGAAGATGGGGGTGATGGTGCAAGAGTAGCAGTGACGACACAGAGTCAGTGATGCAGTCCAGGGCCTTTACTCACAGTTCTTATACTCCAGACCACTTCTACAGGTACCGGCTGCCCACCTCGCACTGTGCTCACCAGGTGAGGGGCTCGGCCGACTCCCAGGTATCTCTGAAGTGCTTCACAGGACCCCCTTTGTGTGTCCTTCCTCTTGCCTGTCATACCCCACCAGTGACCACGCTTCTGTCCAGCTGCCTCGGGCCTTGGCGGGCAAACGTGCGTTCCGTTTCCCTGGACCCTATGTGGTGCCTTCCTAGCGGGTGTAGCGAGGGGCTGCGCCACTTGAAATGTCTCAGCCTCCGGTTCCTAGCTGAGGGTAGCTTCGCGCCTCCACTAGTAAGGGATCCGGTACCCTCTCTTGGCCTGACCCCTCTACGCAGGTAGATACGGGCGTGCAGTGGCGATTGGCGGGTCAGCACCCCTGGGGTCCCTTCTTCCTCTGTTCCTGGAGCCTCCTCTGCTCCCCTCTCCTTCCTCTATTTCTCTTTCTCCAGGCTTAGGCCTCCTGACAGGGCCTGCCTGGGGAGCAGAGCCATGCAGCAGCTCTGCTCCCTGACTTCTCTCACAGAACTCACTCACTAAGATGGCCCCCATCTTTTATATCTCTCTCTTGTGCATCCAGGAACTGCTTCCTCTCTGCCCCTGCACTACTGGGTTCCCCCTTCCTGGGTGTTCCCTCACTCCCACTCCAGCCAGGGACAGGGACTGTCGTGCTCATCTCAGGAGCATATCGGTCGCCCTGTCCCCCGGAAATGTGGTGTAGTGCATGCAGCTGTCGGGGTCCTGATCCACACTCCATCCTTACCTGGAAGTGAGGTATCGCACCTCTGAGTGAGATGCAATACCTCTGTAGCAACCGAGCCCTCGGGGTGCTACAATTACTCTAATGATATTCTGATTCGTCTCTTTCAATATATGAAATCTATTTAAAAGTAAAAAATGAACTTTTAAAGTAAAAATAATCTCTTACCCGTTCACAACATATGATGTACGCCGAGCTTGAATATTTTCCAGCACATGATGGCTGATTTAATGTGCGGAGCTCTGCCCGCAGCTGTTAAATCCCACTGTTAATCTCTCACAGCAGCATTTAACAATGCAAGGGAGGCCGGACATTATATGCGCCCATCGTCACGCTCATGATGTGATCGTGGCGTGCCAATTGCTTGTCATGACAGCCGTCTGTGTCTGTCATTACGAACCTCCTGTGAAAGCCAGCCGTGGAACTGTGGTATGATCAGACCATGTTCCTATATGGTCAGACACAGCCATTACACAGTACACAGCAGGGGCACATTTATGAGATTATCTCAGCACAGGGACATTTCGTTTAAACACATCCAATTGTGGAAATGATTAATATTCCAAGATCTATTGATTAAAATGTACTTTGTTCGTGGGAAAACCCCTTTAACCAAAAAAAAAAAAAAACTATACATGTTTGGTATCTGCGTAATTGTACTGAACTAGAGAATCATATTGCCAGATCTCTTTTACCATAAAGTAAATATGGTAAATAAAAAAAACAAAAAACAATTGTGGAATTGCACTATTTTTGCAATTTCAACACACTTGGAATGTTTTTCTTGTCTTCCAGTACAGTATCTGGTAGAATGAATGCTGCCATTCAAAAGTACAATTCATTCTGCAGAAAACAAGCCCTCATGCGGCTATACTGATGGAAAAATAAAAAAGTTATAACTAAGGAGAGGGAAAACAAACAAACAGAAAATCACCATGTCTTGAAGGGGTTAATAGATATAGTAAGTAAATGTACCGTAGACATAGAGGAAACAATCTAGAAGAAACATAGAAGTTTTTCCTTTTGAAATGCTGATTTCACTGTTCTGTGTTACAGGAGAACATGAGGATGAAACAACCATTATAAATGATGAAGCTCCTCATGGACCCATGGCTGAAGAGAGCGATGTCCACACAGACACCAACATCTCTAGTGGTCCCCACTATGTCATAATGAATATGGACCCATATGAGGATGTGATCATCTCCTCTGACGGTAAGTTCTTGGGCTTTCATAACAAGTGCTTAATAGAAAAACTTCTTTATAAAAAAAAAGCTCTAAAAGAAGAAAGTTGATCCTTCTATTTTCATTACTTTATTATAAAATTTAAAGGTTATAAAACCTGTATAATATTAATATTCTTTAACAAATATATAGAAACTTTAATTTTATTAATGCTAATTTCAATGTTCAACATTACAGGAGAAGAAGAGGGTGAAATAAATACTGTAAATGACGATGTTCCTCGTGGACCCATGGCCGAAAACAGAGATGTCCTGGAAAACACCAACATCTCTACGCCTGGACCCGGTTACATAGTCATAAGTATGGACCCAGATGACGATATGGTCATCTCTTTTGACAGTAAGTTCATTTTTTCTTCATGTGGATAAGTAGAATACTTACTACCATAAATATCATCTCTTCTTCTAATTTACATAACAGGCATAAAATAAAATCTACCGTTAAAAGCAATTTATTATTGAATTGCAGTTAAAGCAATTTTTTGGCCACTACAACATTGCAGCAAAATGCAATAAGAGGCGATCAGAACATCGTATCTACCCCAAGATGGTTTTGGTAAAAATATCATCTCCATGTGCAAAAATATTCAGTCATACAGCCCCATATCCCGAATTTTTTTTTACAAACTTCCAAACTTTTTTTTTAACACTTAAATTAAAAAAAAAGAAATATACATTTGGCTATCTGCATAATTGTACTGATCTGGAGAAACATATTGCCAGGTCATTTTTACCATAAAATGAACATGGTAAATAAAAAAAAATAAACAAGTATGGAATTTCACTTTTTTTGCAATTTCAATGCACTTGGAATTTTTTTCTCATATTCCAGTACAATATGTGGTAGAATGAATGGTGACATTCAAAAGTACAACTCATCTCCGCAAAAAATAAGTCCTCATACGACTATATGGAAGGAAAAATAAAAAAGGAGGAGAGGAAACAACAAACACGAAAAAATGATAATTCGCCATGTCATGAAGGGGTTAATAGATTTTACAAGTGAATGTAGACATGGAGGAAACAATCTAGAAGAAACATAGAAGTTTTTTCTTTTGAAATGCTGATTTCACTGTTCTATTTTACAGGAGAACATGAGGATGAAACAACCATTATAAATGATGAAGCTCCTCATGGACCCATGACTGAAGAGAGCGATGTCCACACAGACACCAACATCTCTAGTGGCCCCCACTATGTCATAACCAATATGGACCCATATGAAGATGTGATCGTCTCCTCTGACAGTAAGTTCATTTTTTCTTTGTGGATTAGTACCATGAATATCATCTCTTCTTCTAATTTACATAACATGCATAAATTAAAATCTACTATTAAAAGCAATTTATTATTGAATTTCAGTTAAAGCAATTTCCAGTATTTTCCGGCTCTCCGACCCCAGACTGACAGTAGAATCAATGTCCATTAATGAACAACTAATCTTATAACCACTGTCTTTTTCAGAACAAGAGGACAGAGAACAGATTCCACCTCCTCCTCTGAATCCTTCTCCATCTACTACTCTGCCTCCTCAAAATTTTGATAAAGATCTTGACCTGGACAAAAACATTGAGAAAACTAACCTCCTCATGAAGATTGTCTTTCAGGAACTTCTAGCTTATGCCAGCCAAAACCAAATGTAAGTTCTTAGAGCTTATGTGTATGTTTTATGATGTATGTTATATTTTAGTATTAACAGGCAATAGGCTAAATAATTAGAATTGGGCACTAACGACCTAAACATGGAAAGCATTATATTTCTTTATACAAGCAAAATCATCAATCTGTGAGCCAAGACTTGCTGGACTACATGAGAATGGGTGTTATTCTTGAATCACAAATATGATACAATATAAATTATCTCTAATAGATCACAATATACAGTATAACAAAAATGGCTGATCACTTGACTAACAAATTAAAAACACGAAGTAGAGTGGATGGTAATGGCAAAAACAATAAAATGAATATTTAATCATGATCACATTATGCATATACAGCAATACTGGCTTAAAATGCAAATTTAATCACAGGAGCTGATGGCACGATAAAAAGTGCTCAATATCAACAAACAAATGTACGTCCCGGTGCAATAAGCAAGTGCTCGTACCAATATTAAGGCTTATTAATGCACAAAAGTAATAGCAAAAAGTCATGTCAGTGCCAAGTACATTTAGACATGCTGTAGTACCAGAAATGCCAGACCACTACTTCAACCCTGACAGTCGTTTCACCATCACAGCTTTTTCAAGGAGTTAAAGGAAAAGGGGTGGAGTGCTGTATATGGTTGTATATGTATCTATCATATGTACCATGAGGGAGTGATTGCTAGTAAGTGGTAGTCTAATCCGACAAGATAAAAAAAATAATAGGCAGGGTACAATTCCTATCACAGCAATGATAAGGTGTAGAACATACCTGAACATGGACATTAAATAATGGCCACTATATATTACATAGTACTGTATTATAATCTAGAGATAATGGATAACATGTAAACTTCTTCTGTTGCCAAACTCATTATAGTCTGTTGCCATGTACATACATTAATCTTTACTCTTTTGCTGACTTTGTAACATATATTTTCCAGGTGAGGCAGAGCGGGGTCTCGCTGTGTTCCCACAATGAATATGGGATCCAGCTGGAGATGACAACTGTACATCAACACAAAGAGGCAGATTCCAGGCTTGGTTTCTGTTCTCTTCAATGAATACAACATTTACTGGACTTTCCGCAGCTAGATGCACTCACAGAACAAGTGAGTTTCCTTCTGCATCACAAGATAGATTCCGGGATCGGTCTCTGAACTCAACCACTGGATATGACATTTACTGGACTTTCTGCAGCTAGATGAGATACCTACTGCACAAGAGACAGATTCCGAACTCGGTCTCTGATCTCAACCACTGGATACGACATTTCATGGACTTTCTGCAGCTAGATATAATCACGAATCAAGTGACTTACCTGCTGCATCATGAGACAGATTCCGGGCTCGGTCTCTGCTCTCATCAATGAACATCTACAGCCTAAGGGAAGGGCAGTCCTTCAGCAAAGGTTCCCTAGAGGTTTCCTCCACTGGGGGTTTTTCCTCTCCTGAGTCCTGAAGGTTGACTCTTCGTGAGTCAAAGTCCCTTTGTCATCATTATTATCGGGGCACATTTTAGGGCTATTGCCCTGACTTCTAATGGGAGCTTCTACATAACCCAACTTGAATGAAGTTAATAAAGAAGTCAATCAATAATATGTAACAGTGTAACAGAGCTTCAATCGAACTTTACAATACAGCAGAATATACATATCACTGCGAGGAGGGAATATTTTATGTAGTCATTAAACACATGGCGACTTATATACATGTTTTCTCACTAGAGATGAGCGTTGTTCTACTCGAACTGTTCGCCAATCTCAAATTCGAGCTGTTTTGGGCGGTGTTCGAGCCGGTCGGCGAACACGAACAATTTGAGAAAAATTCGGCTGTTCGAGGTTATGTTCGATAACTGTTCGTGCACCAAAATCATAACTGGATTTTTTCTCAGTAATGATGAAAATTAATGTTAATACGCAGTTTGAGTGTACAGCGGGGCGGGGGGAGGGGCAGGGGATGGATCTCTGCAGGAACAATGAAGATCTCCATTTTTTTTTCTCTTTCCCGCATTTGCAGTGGGGAGGTGCAATCTGTCAGCCTATCAGCAGCGCACACACGGAGCGAAGTGCTTTTTTTCACACAAGCAAGGGCATGTGTGATTGGCAGTGTATGTCACATGTCCTTGCCCTATAAGACCAAGCCATTTTCCCCGTCGCCACCATTTTCTCTCTGCTGCAGCTGCGTGTTAGACGGCACCGCTGTTGCTGTGTGCGCTATACCTTGTTAATTTCAAGCCAATTTTCGCACAAATATACAGATAGCTTGGGAGTAGGGAATAGTTGTGATTGCAGTCCTTTTAAGGACTAGGTTACAGCATTTCCTACGACTTTTATCAGGCAGGTCTGTGCTCTTAAATAGATAGATTGTGGGAGTAAAGACTAATTGTAATTGGAGTCCTTTTCAGGACTAGGTTACATCAGTTCCTATCAGTTTTTGCCAGGCAGGTCTGTGCCAGTGCTGTGCAAGTTTTTTTCACAGCATTTGGCTGAATCTAGCAAAGCTAATCCTTTTTGGCCTATTGCAGAGTGTGTTAGTCAGTGGAGTAGCCTATCTGTGTTGCAAGATATACCACCTGTGTATAGAATACCAATTTTTTTACTGCACCTAGTGAAGTAAAATCTTTTGGGCATAGCATCATTCTATTAGTCCATCTATACTGACCTCCATCAGGTTGCAAACTGAATATAATTTTTTTCTGCATCTAGCTCTGAAAAAATATTTGGGCTTCTAGCGGTGTGTGGGACTTGGTCTATTAGTCCATCTATACTGACCTCCATCAGGTTGCAAATTAAAAATAATTTTTTTCTGCATCTAGCTCTGAAAAAATATTTGGGCTTCTAGCAGTGAGTGGGACTTGGTCTATTAGTCCATCTATACTGACCTCCATCAGGTTGCAAATTAAAAATAATTTTTTTCTGCATCTAGCTCTGAAAAAATATTTGGGCTTCTAGCAGTGTGTGGGACTTGGTCTATTAGTCCATCTATACTGACCTCCATCAGGTTGCAAATTAAAAATAATTTTTTTCTTCATTTATCTCTGAAAAAATATTTGGGCTTCTAGCAGCGTGTGGGACTTGTTCTATTAGTCCATCTATACTGACCTCCATCAGGTTGCAAATTAAAAATAATTTTTTTCTGCATCTAGCTCTGAAAAAATATTTGGGCTTCTAGCAGTGTGTGGGACTTGGTCTATTAGTCCATCTATACTGACCTCCATCAGGTTGCAAATTAAAAATAATTTTTTTCTGCATCTAGCTCTGAAAAAATATTTGGGCTTCTAGCAGTGTGTGGGACTTGGTCTATTAGTCCATCTATACTGACCTCCATCAGGTTGCAAATTAAAAATAATTTTTTTCTTCATTTATCTCTGAAAAAATATTTGGGCTTCTAGCAGCGTGTGGGACTTGTTCTATTAGTCCATCTATACTGACCTCCATCAGGTTGCAAATTAAAAATAATTTTTTTCTGCATGTAGCTCTGAAAAAATATTTGGGCTTCTAGCAGTGTGTGGGACTTGGTCTATTAGTCCATCTATACTGACCTCCATCAGGTTGCAAATTAAAAATAATTTTTTTCTGCATCTAGCTCTGAAAAAATATTTGGGCTTCTAGCAGTGTGTGGGACTTGGTCTATTAGTCCATCTATACTGACCTCCATCAGGTTGCAAATTGAATAAAAAAAATTTCTGCATCTAGCTCTGAAAAAATATTTGGGCTTCTAGCAGTGTGTGGGACTTGGTCTATTAGTCCATCTATACTGACCTCCATCAGGTTGCAAATTGAATAAAAAAATTTTCTGCATCTAGCTCTGAAAAAATATTTGGGCTTCTAGCGGTGTGTGGGACTTGGTCTATTAGTCCATCTATACTGACCTCCATCAGGTTGCAAATTAAAAATAATTTTTTTCTGCATCTAGCTCTGAAAAAATATTTGGGCTTCTAGCAGTGTGTGGGACTTGGTCTATTAGTCCATCTATACTGACCTCCATCAGGTTGCAAATTAAAAATAATTTTTTTCTGCATCTAGCTCTGAAAAAATATTTGGGCTTCTAGCAGTGTGTGGGACTTGGTCTATTAGTCCATCTATACTGACCTCCATCAGGTTGCAAATTAAAAATAATTTTTTTCTTCATTTATCTCTGAAAAAATATTTGGGCTTCTAGCAGCGTGGGGGACTTGTTCTATTAGTCCATCTATACTGACCTCCATCAGGTTGCAAATTAAAAATAATTTTTTTCTGCATCTAGCTCTAAAAAAATATTTGGGCTTCTAGCAGTGTGTGGGACTTGGTCTATTAGTCCATCTATACTGACCTCCATCAGGTTGCAAATTAAAAATAATTTTTTTCTGCATCTAGCTCTGAAAAAATATTTGGGCTTCTAGCGGTGTGTGGGACTTGGTCTATTAGTCCATCTATACTGACCTCCATCAGGTTGCAAATTAAAAATAATTTTTTTCTGCATCTAGCTCTGAAAAAAAATTTGGGCTTCTAGCAGTGTGTGGGACTTGGTCTATTAGTCCATCTATACTGACCTCCATCAGGTTGCAAATTAAAAATAATTTTTTTCTGCATCTAGCTCTGAAAAAATATTTGGGCTTCTAGCAGTGTGTGGGACTTGGTCTATTAGTCCATCTATACTGACCTCCATCAGGTTGCAAATTAAAAATAATTTTTTTCTTCATTTATCTCTGAAAAAATATTTGGGCTTCTAGCAGCGTGTGGGACTTGTTCTATTAGTCCATCTATACTGACCTCCATCAGGTTGCAAATTAAAAATAATTTTTTTCTGCATCTAGCCCAGCCAATAGTTTTGGCCTAATACCACAGTTTGGCCACTCAGCTCTGCTCGGTTACCATCCATTGTTTTTTTGTGCAAACAACTCCAGAGTTGTGAATTAGTTAACCACCAAAATGAGTGGAAAAAGGCCTGCTGCTGGTGGAAAGGGGAATAGGCGTGTTGGGAAGGGGAAAAAAGGTTGTGTCCGTGGGGTAGGTGCAGAAGAAAGACCATCTTCCAGCCAAACTAAAATGTCTACTTCTTTTAGCGGACAATGTGATAAGATCCCTTTCTTACGGCCACGCCAATCGCTACAAATTCCAGATGAGGCACAAAAACAGCAGGTGCTTCAACGGATATCAAGTGCTCCTTTAAGTGGGCTCTCCTCCACATCAACTTCAACATCACAAATACTCCAGTCCTCAAAGGTGTCACCCAAATCGCACTTGCTTCCTCACAGCTCCCAAATCTCCAGCTGCCCGTCTGAGTATGAGGTAGAACAGATGGTTGAGTCTGCAGAGCTGTTTACTCATACTATAGCCTGGGAATCAGAGGTCGACTCCAGCGCTTCTGTGAATCCAGACGAGGAAATGATCTGCACTGATGCCCAGAATCTTTATGAGTCGGATCCAGGACCAGACGCAGAAGGTTCTGACCATAATGTAGACCCTCATTCCCAAACTGTAACTCCTGTTGGTGGAGACAATGAGGAAGACGATGATAAGACTCAAATACCTGATTGGAGCGACAACTTTAGTTTTTTGTCAGGGCAGGAACAGGTTGGCTCTGAGGACGACGGGTGTGATAACGCACAGGGTGATGATGATGAGGTCGGAGATCCCACTTACTGTCAACCCACAGTCAGCCAAGAGATGAGGTCAGCAGAGGAGGTGGAGGAAGATGCTAGTGACGACGAGGTCAGGTTGCGCCTTCCTGGACAGAGACGTAGTACTGGAAGCACGTCAACAACTGCATCCTCAAACACAACTCTGCCTCTCACCACAAGTCGTGGTGGCTCTTCAGGTCGCATGGGTGCTAAGCCTTGCATAGCCTGGGCATTTTTTCAGATCGATAAAGATGACCCAACTCGTGTTATCTGTAACATTTGTCAGCAAAAGCTAAGTAGAGGCCAAAAAATACATAGTTTGAGTACTTCATGCATGAACCGGCACATGGACATGAAGCATAAGTTGCAGTGGGAAGCTCAGTGTGCTACAATGCGGCCTAGCCGGCCGGGCCAATCACCATCTGCCATATCTTGTGCATCCGCGGCCTCTTCATCCTCTGTGACTGGGGGGACAGCAGTCACACCTGTTTTGGGGCGCAGACCTGCCACCTCTTTACCCGCAACAGCCAGCGTGATTGGCAGGTCATCATTTTCTTTGGAGGTGGTAACACCAGCTGGTGTTGAGCGCTGTCCGACATCGATAGCACCACCTTTGGATCAAGGCAACCTAACATGTCCGCCTGCATCTTCCTCACAGACCGGCAGTTTGCCGGGGACACCCTTATCAACCCCGTCTAAGCACAATAGCCAGCCCTCGGTCCCTCAGATGTGGACAAGTAAAAGACCATTTCCTCCTAGCCATGAGAAAGCTAAGAGGTTGAATTTCACCATCTGCAAGCTCTTGGCTACAGAAATGCTGCCTTTCCGCCTGGTGGACAGAGAGGATTTTCGAGACCTTATGTCCGTCGCAGTGCCCCAGTACCAGATGCCCAGTCGGCACTACTTCTCAAAGAAAGGTGTGCCTGCGCTCCACCAGCATGTCGCACACAACATCACCGCTTCTTTGAGAAACTCTGTGTGTGACAGGGTGCATTTCACCACAGACACTTGGACGAGTAGGCATGGACAGGGGCGTTACATGTCGCTGACTGGGCACTGGGTAACTATGGTGACAGCAGGACAAGGGGCTGCTGTCCAAGTATTGCCGTCCCCACGAGTTGTGCGTCAATCCTCTTTATGTCAAAGTTCCTCCACTGCTTCTGCCTCCTCAACCTCCTCTCGGTCTTCCACCTGCACCCAAAGCCTGTCTGGTCATGCCACAAGCTTTCTAACTGCGCAGAAGGGATCCTGCACACCTCCTTACTATGCTGGTAGTAGGGCTCAACGTCATCAGGCGGTTTTTACATTGAAATGTCTGGGAAATGTGAGTCACACAGCTGAGGAGTTGTGGTCAGCTCTGGAGAACCAATTTCATGAATGGTTGTCTCCACTGGACCTGAAACCAGGGAAGGCCGTGTGCGACAATGCTGCAAACCTGGGTGCGGCCCTTCGCCGGGGCAATGTCACACACGTGCCTTGTATGGCTCACGTGTTGAACCTGGTTGTCCAGCAATTTTTAGCCCACTATCCCAGACTAGATGGCCTTCTGCAGAGGGCACGGTCGCTGTGTGCTCACTTCCGCCGTTCGCATCCCGCAGCTCAGCGACTTACATCTCTACAGAAGTCGTTGGGCCTGCCACTTCACCGGCTAAAATGCGATGTGCCTACCCGGTGGAATTCAACTCTGCACATGTTGCAGCGACTGTGGCAGCACCGACAAGCCCTGGTGCAATACGTTCTGACGTATAGCCTGGGCCAACGAGATTCAGAGGTGGGGCAAATCACACTGGAGGAGTGGTCTCAGATCAGGAACCTATGCACCCTTCTGCACAGTTTTGAAATGGCGACGAAGATGTTTAGTGCTGACGATGCCATTATCAGCATGACTATTCCGGTGATTTACATGCTGGAGCACATGTTAAACAGAATTCGGAGTCAGGTGGTGGCACAAGAGGAGGTGGAGGAAGTAGAGGAGGAGGAGTTGTATGCGGAAGGGCTAACATCTGCAAGGTCCAGACGGTCGGCAGCACCAAGGCGGCAGGCATGTGAGGGTGGGGGAGATGGTTTTACCAGGGCGCATGGTAGCAGCCAAACTAGTGAGGAAGGTGCAGGAGCCCAGGAAGAAGTGGAGGACGAACTGATGGAAGACTCATCAGATGAGGGAGACCTTGATCACATTTCTGTTGTGCGAGGTTGGGGGGAGAGGACAGAGGAAGGAAGCATGATTGTTACCTCGCCACCAACACAACAGGGACTTGGTGCTCCTGGATGCGCAACACACATGAGTGCCTTCTTGCTGCACTACCTGCAACATGACCCTCGAATTGTGAGAATTAGAAATAATCCTGACTACTGGGTTGCCACACTGTTAGATCCCCGGTACAAAAGTAAATTTGCAGAAATTATTCCTGCCATAGAAAGGGATGCACGCATGCAGGAGTATCAGCAGAGACTGTTGCAGAATCTTACATGTGCTTTTCCACAAAATACCAGTGGTGCACGTAGTGAATCTCACAGTTCCAACTTGCCAACCGTGGGACCGTCAAGTGTTCAGCACTCAAACCGTAACAGAACCACAGTATCTGCTGGTAACATCAATTTTGCGGAATCATTTCACCACTTTTTTAGCCCATCCTTTGCAAGGCCACAGGAGACAAGTAGTCTGACACATAGTCAACACCTAGAGACGATGGTACAGGAGTATCTCCAAGTAAACATTGAAGCCACGACTGTGTCACTGGACCCTTGCTCTTTTTGGGCTTCCAATCTGGATAAATGGCCGGAGCTAGCCACTTACGCCTTGGAGATCTTGTCATGCCCCGCAGCCAGCGTTCTGTCTGAACGTGTGTTCAGCGCTGCTGGTGGTGTGCTGACAGATAAGCGCACGCGGCTCTCCACTGATAATGTAGACAGACTCACGTTCATAAAGATGAACAAATCATGGATCCGAAACGACTTTTCTACCCCTGTGTCATCCTGGGGAGAGTAAAAGCTTGATGATTGGTTAAAATCACCCTACCAACCGTTTTAAGCTTTCAAATTACTAATCATGTTTATCTGTATCTTGACTGGAAAATAATTTGGGCTTTGTAGCAGTGTGCAGCACTGATCCTATTAGGCCATCTATACTAAAGCTTCACCAGATTTAAAATTAATAATAATTTTTAGCTGCATCTAGCCCGGAAAATAATTTTGGGGCTCCGAGATGCGCAAGACACATAAGTGCCTTCTTGCTGCACTACCTGCAGCATGACCCTCATATTGTCAGAATTCGAAGTAATCATGACTACTGGGTTGCCACACTCTTAGATCCCCCAAACTTTTCGATCAACCTTTTCATTTTAATAAAGACCAAAAAAATGGTCATTTTTGAAATTATAAGCATTAGCAGGTTGTTAGAAACTGAAATCAAACAGTTTTCAACTCAAAACTTTATTCTAGGTGATGTTACATTTTCACATAGGACCCCTTGTTCGAAAGGAGCTTCTGAACTCTCTCGTCCATTAAATTTGTCAGGTTTTGGATGGTTTCTGCTTCAATTGTTTTGCATGAGGACAGAATACCCTCCCAGAGCTGTTGCTTAGATGTGAACTGCCTCCCGCCATCATAGACACTCCTTTTAATGATGCTCCAAAGGTTCTGAATGGGGTAGAGGTCAGGGGAGCATGGGGGTCACACCATAAGTTTGTCCCCTTTTATGCCCATATCAGCCAGAGATGCAGATGTTTTATGTGCAGCATGAGATGGTGCATTATCATGCAGAAAAATGATCTTGCTGTGAAATACACGGTTCTTCTTCTTGAACCATGGCAGGAAGTGCTGTTTGAGAAAATCCACATACATTATGGAGTTCATCTTTAGCGCCTTCAGGGATCCTAAAGGGGCCGACAATCTCTCTCCCCATGATTCCAGCCCAAAACATTACTCCACCTCCTCCTTGTTGGCGCTGTAGCCGTGTTTGCGTGGGGTGTCCATCAACCAGCCATCCTCCACTCCATTCATCTGGACCATCGAGCGCTGCACGGCACTCATCCGTGAACAAAACAGTTTTGAAATCAGTCTTCATGTAATGTTTGGCCCACTGGAGCCGTTTCTGCTTGTGTGAAGTGGATAGAGGAGGTCGACAGGATGGCATATGCACAGCTGCAAACCTCTGAAGGACCCTGCATCTTGTTGTTCGGGGGACGTTGGAGGCACAAGCAGCTTCAAAGACTTGTCTGCTGCTATGACAAGGCTTTTTTGCCGCTGCTGTTTCAACCTGACGTAATTGCCTGTAGGAAAGAGTCCTCAATTTGCCCTTATCAGCACGCACACGTGTGTACTGTGAATCAGCTACATACTTCTTGATTGCCAAGACACTTCATCCTGATCATCGCACAATGTTGATTGTAGTCATGCCTTGACCTAAACACTCCACAATTTGTTGCTTCTCAGCAGCCGACACATCCTTTTTCTTTCCCATTTTGGCAGAAAATGTAGGCTGCTTAATAATGTGAGAGAGCCTTCTTAAGTAGTCTTGCCTTTCATTGGACACACCTGCCAAACTAATTAGCACAGGTGTCTGCAATTGCTTACAGTGATATAAAGAGCCCTGACACACATCACCATCAATGAGTTTAACTGACAAACAAACAAATTCTTCCCTTATCACTCCTAAACACTTTTTGCATAATAATTTGGAACGCGGTGTACATGTGCTTTTCCACAAAACACCAGTGGTTCACGTAGTGAATCTTACAGTTCTAACTTGCCAACCGTGGTCTGTATGGAATTGTTCAATAAAGGGCCCAAAATTAAGATAACATAGATGGGAGAGGTCTCTATGAATAGGAATTCCTAAGTATTTGATACCCTGTGAGGGCCAGGCAAAGGGAAAGTTGGACTGGATGGAATCCTATATGGATTTAGGGAGGGAGACATCGAGGGCCTCAGACTTCGCTGCATTGATTTTAAAATTTTACCATGTAACAAAGTGATCTATTTCAGCCATAACAGCAGGGATGGATATATGTGATTGAGTGATATATACTAGGACATCATCAGCAAATAGAGAGCACTTGTACTCGGTGCCTCCCACCTCAATCCACCTAATATTGGGGTTATGGCGAATTGATGAGAGCAGGTGCTCCGTCACTAGGATGTATAAGAGAGGGGACAGAGGACATCCCTGCCTTGTCCCATTGGTGATTGTGAAAGGTGATGAAAATGTTCTGACGCACCCCCTGGGCCTTGGGACACCCGGAGCCGGACACTTTTTGGTGGATGCTGGTGGTTGTAGTCTTCGTGGCGGCGATCCGGTTCCGTGGCTCAGGGCGGTCAAACCAGTGGCGGAACTATTTATGTGGTTTTGATGTTTAAATGTCCGACTACGCCACCCGTGGATTGCGGTCAGAGTGAACCGCCGCTACAGGGCAGACCGCTAAGGCTGGTGTTGTGGGTGCAGCAGAGCGTAGCATAACTCCCCACGGGAGGAGTATAGCCTCAGGGCAGTGTATGCGGAGGATGGGGGTGATGGTGCAGGGCAGCAGCAGTAACGACACGGAGTCAGTGATGCAGTTCAGGGCCTTTACTCACAGTTCTTATTATCCAGACCACGTCTGCAGGTAACGGCTGCCCACGTCGTACTGTGCTCACCAGGTGAGGGGCTCAGACAACTCCCAGATAACTTTGGAGCGCTTCACAGGACCCCCTTTGTGTGTCCTTTGTCTGGCCTTTCTTACCAACACTTCTGTCCGGCTGCCTCGGGCCTCCTCTCGGTAAACTTGGCGCCAGTTTCCCTGACCCTATGTGGTGCCTTCCTAGCGGGTGGAGCAAGGGGCTGCGCCACATAAAATGTCAGAGCCTCCGGTTTCTAGCTGAGGGTCGTTTCCTGCCTCCACTAGTTCGGGGACCGGTCTCCCCCTTTGGCCTGACCCCTCCACGCAGGTGGATTCGGGCGTGCGGTGGCGACTCGCCCGTCCGCACCCCTGGGATCCCTTCATTCCTCGTTCCTGGAGCCTTCTCCGCTCCTCTTCCTTCCTTCTCCCTCTTGCAGGCCTGGGCCTCTGTTACTAGGCCCGCCTCCGGAGCAGAGCTCATGCAGAGCCCCTGCTCCCTGCCACTTCTGCTCAGACTTCTCTGCACTGAACTAAGATGGTGCCCACCTTTTATACTCCCTTCTCAATGCACCCAGGAACTGCTTCCTCCCTGCTCCTGCACTGCAGGGTTCCCCTTCCTCAGTGTTCCCTCCCCCCACTCCAGCCAGGGACAGGGACTGTCGTGCCCATCTCAGGGGCATATTGGTCGCCCTGCCCCACGGCAATGTGGTGTAATGCATAACAGGTGTCGGGTCCTGATCCACACTCCATCCTTATCTGAGAGTGAGATATCACACCTCTGGGTGAGGTGCAATACGTCTGTAGCAACCGAGCCCTCGGTGCTACAGTTCCATTTATCTTCAGCCTAGGTGACGTATTGTGATACAGGGCCGTGATTTTGGCTATAAAAGGGTCCCCTAGACCCCTACCCCAAGCTTTTTAAGAGAATCATATATGGCGTGCCAGGAGACTCTATGGAATGCTTTCTCAGCATCCAACGAGAGTATCTACTTACAAATTTTTAACTGCATCTAGCCCAGGAAATACTTTGTGCCTAGTAGCAGTGTCTGCTAGTCAGCGGATTATCCCGGCTGTTAAGCAAGCTACACCACCTGTAGTTTGGACACTTAATTTTTTCAAAGGAAATGCTTCGGGACCACGGGATACTTAGTGAAGAGCATCAGGAGGCACCCCAAGGCATAGGGACTGGGACTGGCACTAGGATGCCTTGCGGTGGACAGCCGAGCTCGATCCTTATAAAAGCTTTTTAACTGCAGCAGCTTTAGTGGACGCTACTGGAGCTGGAATTACGCGGCTGCTGGCATGAGACTTGCCCTCCAATAGATCCTTGTAAATGGATTTAAAGTGTATTCATTCAAATTAGAGGGACAATTTAAATTAAAAAGCTTAGAGCTGCCTCCACCACAGGGGGGCTCTCTCGACCCACCAGCGGACAGGCACCAGTATTGGGAGAGGGGGGCTGGCCGTCAGGGTTCACCGCGGCTCTGGCACAAACCCGGCGACACGGAGGTGGCACGGGCAGGAGCGGACTGGCCGTCTCGGCTTCTCACTTTTTGGATTTTAGAAGGGCATGACATGCCTATATCTGTGTCTCCCCCTCCTTTTACTCCTCCACCTCTTTTCTTTTCGCATGACTATATGTACTTGTCACTTTTCCATGTGTTAGTTGTGTCTTCTGAGCAGTTTGTCAGCTTTTGGACACCTTTGAAGGTGTTTTCTATGTGTTTCTATGTGTTTTTGTTTGCCTGCCATTGGTTTTAACGGTGTTCGAAGGTGTTCGACGAACAGTTCGACGAACAGTTCGGCGAACACACGGGTGTTCGACGAACCGAACCGAACTCGAACACTACGGGGGTGGCTCAACACTATTTCTCACAAACTAATTTGCCACAAATGTAATGTTCCTCATTAATCATGCACATCTTCTTTGGACTGATTTAGAGGTCTGGGTCCTCTGGATCGACCAGGACTTTAACGCCACTGCACACTATACCATCATGGCACACATAATGACATCAGAAGGTTGCGACATGCGTCACCCAAGGTTGCACACGTACAATCATGGCGCACATACTGACATCAGAACGTTGCGACGTGCGTCACCCAAGGTTTAGTTATTGCCTCTGGGGATGCACATCAGTGGCAACATGCTCAGCGATGGCATGGTTCACAAAAATGTCAGAGGCCTGTTTGAGCTGGAAGTTCCAACGCAGGGTGAAGAAGACAGAAAAAGATGCTTGCAACCAGCAAGGCCAGTTGTAGACAAAGTGGGGCCCTGGGCATAAGTTTAAAGTGGGTCCTAAATGCTAACATATTGCACCATCACACTCAAACATTTAGGTTGCATTTACATGTGCTGAGTTTAGGCCTTTAAATGAGAGTGATCGAGAATATTGAAGTCGTTCAGTGCTTGTTTCCTGGCCATTTTACCCTGTTGAGGGAGAATGATGGGCACAGAACGATCACTAGTAGATCAATCTGTCCCTATAAAGTATCGTATTATCAGCAGCACATCTGCAGTTCACATCGGGCGATGTGCTGCAGAAAACAATGGTTTTTGTTCCATCATAAATAATCCAATCACCCAATAAATGAGTAGCTTGAGTTTGCTTGTTTGTTGGGCGATAACTGACATTTTTACACCTATGAACTCTCGTCTGCTCTGCTGGGATTTATAAATGTGGATGCTACATACTCAAACACTGAATGTTACACACATATACAGTGGGTACGGAAAGTATTCAGACCCCTTTAAATTTTTCACTCTTTGTTTCATTGCAGCCGTTTAATAAATTCTAAAAGTTAATTTTTTTTCTCATTAAAGTACACTCTGCACCCCATCTTGACTGAAAAAAAACAGAAATGTAGAAATTTTTGCAAATTTATTAAAAAAGAAACACTGTATACATACATATAATATGCTTTTTGATATCTCTAGCACTTTGTCATTTATTGGCTGCTACCTTATTGCTATCACCATCTACTCTTATATGGAGATTTGACATTTTATCAAGTCATAGAAAACGTGAAACGCATCATCTGAGGGAATAACATCAGAATGATTTCTCTTATCAAGATCTTGATTTGATTATCTACATTTATTTCTGCATCTACTATAATGTAGTTTTGTCTGTAGTAGCTTTTTGTGCATTTATTATATTTATGATTATTATTCTTTCTCTACTGGCTTACTGCTAATAGTGCGGTATATCCATGAATATTATTTGGGGATAGAATTTGATTATGCTGTAGGAGATTACTAGTGTATGTTAAGATCTGGTGAGCAATGAGTTGATAACCTCTATTATTCTTATTAGACATTATGTCATGTCCATCATTATTATTTTCCTGTATTTTTATCCTGACCTGTCCTCGTTGATGGCGGGGAACTGGCCACCCGCCGTCCGCAATGATGCTTTTTAGGAAATGAGGCAATTTCTGCCCGCAGCCTTTCTTTTTCTTTTTCTACACAGGGCCGCGCTTTCGCTCGTGCATTGCGGCGCCCTGGTGGTGTCGCGGTCTGTGCGTCGTTGCCTGGGTGATGGGGGGGGATGACGTTGTTCCTCCTCCTCATCTTGTGGGCTGCGCGGCGGGCCGCGTCTGTTAGAACCTTGCTGTTAGGTTTTTTTTCCTTTGCTGGTCACATGACCTTGTTGGCCTATTTAATCCTGCTCTGCCCTTCTGGCTTTGCTGGACTTCATTGTATATCTACTTTCTAGCTAGCCTGTGCTCTGTGTCTTGCTCTGTTAGTTTGCTTGGTTTACTGACCTCTATGTTCTTTATATTTTGTTTGTTCGTCTGTCTGCTACTATTTCAGTTAGGAGGTGTCCCATATTCCTCCCAGTCCTTAGTACTTGTAGGGATTCCTCCCCCACATCTATAGGTCTTCGTACAGACTAGCTTAGGACTTTAGCAGGTCTGATCGCAGGATCAGGTTCCCTGTTACATCGTAGGGATTCAGCTGAGTTCTATCGTAGGGACAGATCTCCTCTCTTTCCTTAGCTCTGGTAGCAGAACATAACAGTAAGTCCAGCCAGCAAATTCTCTAAGGAAAGATTTTTCTGTTCCATCATGGTGTCGGTTCAGGATTTGGCTCATCGCCTGCAGGGACTCTCTCTGGAAGTGACCGAGCTCCGTCAGCACGTGAGTAACTGTTCTGGAGCACATTTCTTGGAGCCTAAGGTATGTTTGCCGGATTTATTTTTTGGTGAACATCGAGAATTTTTTTCATTTAAAAATGCTTGCTTATTGTATTTTCGTTTGAGACCCAAGTCCTCTGGGGATGAATCCCAGCGCGTAGGGTTCATAATGTCACTTTTGCGCAAAGAGCCTCAGGAGTGGGCCTTTTCTTTGCAACCTAGTGATACATGCTTCAGATCAGTGGATAGTTTTTTTTCTGCTTTAGGACTATTATATGATGATCCTGACCGTGTCGCATCAGCTGAGACTGAGTTGAGACGTTTAAAACAAGGATCAGGTAATGTCGAAAAATATTGTACACATTTTCGTCGTTGGTCCACTCAAACAGGGTGGAACGATTCTGCTCTGAAAAGTCTATTTCTTGCTGGGCTCAGTGAAAGGGTTAAAGACCTGCTAATTGCTTATCCTACACCTGAGGATTTGCAACAGGCTATGCAATTAGCTATACGGGTGGATAGAAGACTGCGTGCTAGGGTTAATGAGAGCAAATCCTCTGCTATGTCAGTTTCTGGTTATGATAATGTATGTACTAACAGTGGTGAACCGATGGAGATTGGATCGGTGGCACCTCGCTCTCAAGAAAAAGACCGTCGTTTTTCGAAAGGCTTGTGTTTCTATTGCGGAAAATCTGGTCATTTGATTAAAGGCTGTGAGCTTCGTATGAAGAAAAAAAAAAAAATGGTCAGTCACGCCCGTATTGCCTGTTTAAATTCCAAGGGTATATTTTTAGCTGCTTCCACGATTGCTCAGGAAAAATTAATGGAATTTCGGGTGTTTGTTGATTGCGGGTCTACACTGAATGTAATTGATGGGGGATTCGTGGAAAAACTCAATTTAAAACCTGAACCTTTATCATCCCCCATTGCTGTGGTTTCTGTGGATGGCTCCCCTTTGAAGAATATTACTCTCAAGGTCTGTGAATTTCCTCTCACTATTAATGGTGTTCACCATGAGAAATTGGATTTGGTAGTGTTGAATAACTTGCCTTCTCCAGTAATATTGGGATTGCCTTGGTTAAAATGTCACAATCCTGTACTGGATTGGTCTACCAGTGAAATTAAATCCTGGAGCCATAAATGTTATGACAAGTGTTGTAACGGGCGTATTGCAGCTTTGGATAGGGGAGAATTGCCTGTTCCTATTCAGGATTTTTGGAGAGTTTTTTCTGAGAAGGAATCGCAGGTTTTGCCTCCCCATAGAGACTATGATTGTTCTATTGAATTTGTCCCTGGAGCGACTCTTCCTAAAAGTCGTTTATTTAACCTTACTATTCCTGAGAGGAAGGCTTTGGAGGAATACATACAGACAAGTTTGGCCGCCGGTCACATTAGGCCCTCTAAGTCTCCTGTGGCGGTTGGATTTTTTTTTGTAAAAAAAAAGGACGGCGGTTTACGTCCTTGTCTGGATTTTCGTGAGATTAACAAAATTACGGTACGCAATCCTTACCCACTGCCATTGATTCCTGATCTGTTTAACCAGTTATTGGGGGCCAAGTGGTTCTCTAAAATTGACCTTAAGGGGGCATACAATCTGTTGCGCATGAAGGAGGGTGATGAATGGAAGACTGCTTTTAACACTCCTGTGGGTCATTTTGAGAATCTGGTTATGCCTTTTGGTCTTACTAATGCTCCTGCATTTTTTCAGAATCTGATTAATGACATCCTTAGACCTTTGATCGGTAAAAATGTGGTTGTGTATTTGGATGACATTTTGATTTATTCGCCAGATCTGGAGTCTCATTGGCGGAGCGTGCGTGAGGTATTACAGTTATTAATGGACAATTCGCTTTTTGCTAAGCTGGAGAAATGTGAGTTCGCTGTACAGAGAATTAGTTTTTTGGGCTACATTATCTCCAGCAAAGGTTTTGAGATGGATCCGGTTAAGGTTCAGGCTGTGCAGGAATGGCCTAGGCCTATTGGTTTGAAATCGATACAGAGGTTTTTGGGTTTCGCCAATTACTATAGAAAATTCATAAAAAATTTTTCTAGTATTGTCAAACCTCTGACTGATCTCACCAGGAAAGGTGCTGATGCGGTTCAGTGGTCTTCTGAGGCCATTGAAGCTTTTGTGTATCTCAAGGAGAGGTTCACCTCTGCTCCCATCCTTATGCAGCCTGATGTTACTAGGCCGTTTTTGGTTGAGGTTGATGCTTCCTCTGTGGGGGTTGGCGCAGTATTGTCTCAGGATAACGGGGATGGATTACATCCCTGTGCCTTTTTTTCAAAAAAATTTTCGGAGACTGAATTGAATTACGATATTGGTAATCGGGAATTATTGGCTATTAAACTCGCATTTGAACACTGGCGCCACTTCTTGGAAGGTGCGGAATTTCCCGTTCAGGTTCTTACGGATCATAAAAATCTGATATATCTTGACGCTGCCAAGCGCCTGAATGCCCGTCAGGCTAGGTGGGCACTGTTTTTCTCGCGGTTTAATTTCTCCGTTACTTACATCCCTGGTACTAAGAATGTTAAGGCGGATGCCTTGTCTCGCAGTTTTTCTCCCATAGTCGGTGCTGAGAAAGAGGAAAACATTTTACAAGAAGGTGTTGTGATAGCTGCTTTAGACTCCGTTTTGGAAGATGAGATTCTTAAAGCTCAGGAGAATGCCCCATCTAACACTCCTCATGGGAGGTTGTTTGTGCCTGGGACCTTTAGGAGAGATTTGTTTGTTGAGTGTCACGAATCTCGGTTGGCAGGTCATCCCGGAATCTCTGAGACCAAGAGACTGGTGGGTCGCAGTTTTTGGTGGCCTGGATGGCAGAAGGAAGTCATTAAGTGGGTACGCCAATGTACTGTATGTGCTAGATCTAAGTCCTCACATACTCCTGCTGCGGGGTTGCTTTGTCCTTTGGAGGTCCCCAGTGCTCCTTGGACACATTTGGCTATGGACTTTATAACTGACCTTCCCCCCTCTGAGGGTTTTACTGTCATCTGGGTGGTCGTGGACCGTTTTAGTAAGATGTGTCACTTGGTTCCCTTCATCAAACTGCCCTGCGCTAAAACTCTCGCTAAGGCCTTTGTCAAGGAAATTGTCAGACTTCATGGCGTTCCTACTGACATTGTTTCTGATAGGGGTCCTCAGTTCGTGGCTCGTTTTTGGCGTGCCTTTTGTGACAGGTTGGGAATTCATTTGTCGTTTTCGTCCGGATATCATCCTGAATCTAATGGCCAGACAGAAAGGAAAAACCAGGATGTTGAGCAGTTCTTGCGTTGTTTTGTGGCAGACAATCAAGAGGGGTGGTCTGAGTTTCTGCCACTTGCCGAATTTGCTCTGAACAATCATACATCTTCTTCTGCTGGTTGTTCGCCTTTTTTTTGTTGTTCTGGGAGACATCCGTCGTTTGGGTCGTTCTCCAAGTTGGGATCTGCCGTGCCTGAGGAGGAGAATTTTTCCGGTGATTTGGAAAGAGTTTGGACGGATGTGCGTGGTAATCTTCAGGAGGCCAACAGAAAATCTAAAGACTACTTTGATAGGAAACGACAGGAGGTTTTGTTCGCTGTTGGTGACATGGTTTGGTTGTCCTCTAGGAATCTGCGGTTGAGGATTCCTTCTAAGAAATTGGGTCCCAAGTTTGTAGGGCCCTTTAAGGTGCTTCAGGTTGTCAACCAATCTGCTGTTAGGTTGGAGGTTCCTACCTCCTGGAGAATTAATCCGGTCTTTCATGTCTCTCTGTTAAAAAAAGCTGTTGTGTCGGATGGTGACGCCTCTGCCTCTGTTCCTCCGGTGGTGGAGGACGGGGAATATGAAATTTCTCGCATCCTTGACTCTAGACGGTATAGAGGTAGTTTGCAGTATCTTGTGGCCTGGAAAGGTTTCGGACCCGAGGATAACTCTTGGGTGAGGTCAGATGATGTTTCCGCGTCCAGACTTATCAGAGCGTTTCACAGGAGATTTCCTGATAAGCCTGGTCCTAGGGGATCCGGAGGATCCTCTTAGAAGGGGGGGTACTGTTAGAACCTTGCTGTTAGGTTTTTTTTCCTTTGCTGGTCACATGACCTTGTTGGCCTATTTAATCCTGCTCTGCCCTTCTGGCTTTGCTGGACTTCATTGTATATCTACTTTCTAGCTAGCCTGTGCTCTGTGTCTTGCTCTGTTAGTTTGCTTGGTTTACTGACCTCTATGTTCTTTATATTTTGTTTGTTCGTCTGTCTGCTACTATTTCAGTTAGGAGGTGTCCCATATTCCTCCCAGTCCTTAGTACTTGTAGGGATTCCTCCCCCACATCTATAGGTCTTCGTACAGACTAGCTTAGGACTTTAGCAGGTCTGATCGCAGGATCAGGTTCCCTGTTACATCGTAGGGATTCAGCTGAGTTCTATCGTAGGGACAGATCTCCTCTCTTTCCTTAGCTCTGGTAGCAGAACATAACAGCGTCATCACGAGAGACTGCGCGCCGATTGGTGACCAGTACACTTCATTCATATAAATAGGACCCACCTCTTACCATAACCACGTCTCATGATGAAGCCGAGGCGAAACGCGCATTGAGGCATTTGGTTGACTGTCACCACAAGTCTCAGGTCTCCCACCATGACTCAAGGTATGTACATTGAATTGACATCTACTCCACTGGTTAGCATGCCACACTACTACTACTAGATGACCAAATTACATGCTAGTTATCATCTTACACGCACTAGTTTAGCACAAATACCCTCTGGTATCTAATTGACATTAATTGATTTTTATTGGATTGAGCTATATTATTGCATATTAATTATAAGCTTTTTATACTTCTAGCTACCATGTGATTTTTGTCTATCCTGGATATCTTACTTATACTACCATATTATCCAGAGCTGCTGGATTTGCACTGTTTCAACTATATCAGGTATACTCATATTATAGCCTATGGAGTGTTTATAGTGACCTGGGATTGTTAGTGCAGTCCTGTTCCTGTCACTTATTGGGATTATAAACCCTGTATCCCCTATTGTTTTAGCTGTTCTTTTCCCAACACCTCTCATGTGATGTTTCATATAAAGAAATATTTTTGTATCTAATAAAATTATAATATATTCTATATATCTCCCGATGTGTCTTAGGTATTTATTTATTTTTCTTTGTTATGTTATTATTCATATGATTACCCTAATGATACCTATTAGACTCTAAGTTAGGTTTTTGTTTCGTTATCTGGAGATTGCATTTCACCCTTTGGTGATTTGCTTTTTTTTAGGTTATTACTTGATTGCATTGTTTTTGCAGATTCCTTAACAGGATTTATGGACTTTAGAAAGAGAGATAAAGCCCGAGTTATTCAACTTGGGACGGTGTTTTTTGAGAAGTCAACTACTTCTAAAGATGCAAGTGACATTAAAGACTTGAAGCAGCAAATTAAAGATCTACTTAAAAAAAGAATAAAACTCAGGTGGAATAAAGCCGCCCTACAAAAATTATCTGTGTAAAGATATTATACCCAGAGGGCTCCGTATCCAACTGTTCCCTACTTTGCATAGTGAGGATTCAGTATTCACAGGTAAGTGGGAGGAGACGCTTACCAAATGCTCCCGTACTCTACTGGAAATTCTCATTGGTGCTGACAAAAAGGCACTAGAACATATTGAAAAATAGATTGATGCCTTGCGAGAGAAAATTCAGTCTTCACTTTCGACTGATGAGTATAAAAATTTTGATCTATCACTGGAGGAGGAGCTTTCTAAATGGGAATCTGAGATCCAGGCCTTTAAAACTAAAAGTATCTTAGAGATTTTGAGGATTATCAATCCAAAAACTTCTACCATTGGCACCATAAAAACAAGCATAATAAATTGATACCTAGGTCTCAATCGGCCTCCAGCATTTCGTCTACTTCTGAGGAAGAATGTGGAGGGCATTTTTTAGACAAACGGGCCATGCCCGGCGAGGCAATGCCCACAAATACTTTTCAACAACTCAGGACTTCATATTCACAAAGAAAAAAACATTCATACCACTTCAGGCAAAAGAAAGCAAACAAAATCTAAAAGGTAATTAATTTATCCAAATATAATCTATCTAAGTCACAAATTGAGGTGCTATCTAGGGGCCTTTCTTTCTCACCGGTGGAGGGATATGATCATTTTACCACCATTAAAGATCTGGAATTATGTGCTCGCAAGCTTATTTTTAAGAAGCATTTTAGTCCCTTAGCTCATAGACCAGAAATGCTCTCTTCGGATACTGAGATCCAGGCTATACAGGATCTTGAATCATTGGCAGCAGAACAGAGCAATGATGACATGGTGAAACTCCCTACACATTTGTACAGACGCTCACGTGTGTTCCCGCCCCTGTCCGTTTGTTCCCAGGTTGATATTTTTGTTAAGCTTGTTAAAAAGGACCTCCTCCCACTGAAGGAGGGAGTCTTTGGTGATAACCGATCCCGATCACACAGACAAGCCATTCATGAACTTAAAAATCTTAGGAACATTGTAATCAAAAGGGCGGACAAGGGCTGGAACGTCGTGTTATGGCCTATTCAAGCATATGAACTAGAGGCCTTTAAACAGCTTAATAACGTTAATTGCTACAGGAGGTTAGATACCATTCCCACTGTAGCCTTTACAAGAGAATTTTCACATTTACTTGAAGATGCTGTAGAAAATTCAGTTACTCCTCCAAAAATGAAAGAGGCTCCGCTATTGGAATATCCAATAGTGCCGACCTTTTACTTGCTGCCTAAGGTTCACAAGGACCCCCTCCGCCCGCCCGGTAGACCAATCGTGTTGGGCATTGGGGGTCTTTGTGAATCCATATGTAAATTTGTGGACTTTTATCTGCAGAGGTGTGTGGAGACTCTCCCATCCTTTGTAAAGGACACAACTGACATCCTGAGACGTCTCGATGGGATTGTTCTTGAAGAGGACATGTGGCTTGTCACCTGCGACGTGGAGTCCCTATACACTTCGATACGTCACGACCAGGGCATGACGACTGTGAAATTTTTTCTGACCATGACTAATCTAGACTCAGATCTTGTATCATTTATTCTCTCCCTTCTGGACTTCATTCTTAGACACAACTATTTTGTGTTTAAGGACCGCCCCTTCCTACAGCTCCAGGGCACGGCAATGGGGGCGTCCTGTGCGCCCTCTTATGCCAACCCGTTCCTGGGGCTGTGGGAGAGGGATACGGTCCTTAGTACATCGGGTCATGAAGCCGTCATGTCCTGGTCAAGATATATTGATGATGTATTATTCATCTGGAAGGGCTCCACGTCGCGACTGGATGCATTCCTTAACAGTCTGAATAATAATATCTTTAATATTCATCTTACATGGAAATATAGCCAGACATCAGTTGACTTTTTGGACTTATTAATCACTAGATCCAGGAACAATAGGATTGAGACAGACATTTTTAGGAAAGAAACTTCTACTAATGCCCTGTTACATTATTCCTCCTCACATCCACCTAAACTTAAGAGCTCTATCCCTGTAGGCCAATTTTTATGAGCACGACGCATCTGCTCTAATGATGATAAATTTCATCAACAAGCATATGATCTATCCCGCAGGTTTCAAGATAGGGGCTATCCAAATCAGGATATCAAACGTGGTTTCCTGAGAGCCAAAACTACCAATAGACGACACTTATTATCCGGCCCCAAAAATAAATAAAGTTCTACTGACACAACACCAAGATTTATCACAACATTTAATGTCAATTGGATTAACATCAGAAAGATTTTCTCTAAACATTGGCCTATTTTGCTCATGGACCAACAACCATTGATAATGTGGCGTAGAGCCAAGACTCTCGGAGACATAGTCTCTAGAAGCCATTATGTCCCCCCCAAAAATCAGTTTCTTTTTGGCAGTAAGGGTCCACCATGGGTTGTTTCCCCTGCGGTAGATGCTCAATATGTAAATACATCACCAAAACAGTAGAGTTTTCAGATTCCGGCAAAGAAAATTTTTTTTAAATTTTGCATCATATCACATGTGAAACAGAAGCGGTCATTTATCATATTAGATGCGCCTGTGGTCTTGTCTACATAGGCATGACCACAAGACTTCTTAAAATCCGCATTCAAGAGCATATTAGGGACATAAAAAATGCCGCTACCTGTTCGGATCCCCAACAGCTCAAAACTATCCCCAGACACTTTCTCGATGCCCACAGCTGTAGCCCTAAGGGTCTTTCGGTTCGAGGCATCGATAGAGTGTATATGGGTATAAGGGGAGTTAATATTAAACAAAACCTGCTCCAAAAGGAGACACGTTGGATCACTGTGTTGGATACGGTTACGCCCTCTGGTCTGAACGAGTCTGTAAGCTTCAAGTCTTTCTTATAACTTTTCGAATATCAGCGCTATTTTAATGATAGGATCCTATATGTGTGGTTTTTATCTTTGTTACATAAATTTTTTGCTTCTGTTTTTCATTTTTCTTTTTGTACTGAGATTGTCACTAATGATATGCTTTTTGATATCTCTAGCACTTTGTCATTTATTGGCTGCTACCTTATTGCTATCACCATCTACTCTTATATGGAGATTTGACATTTTATCAAGTCATAGAAAACGTGACACGCATCATCTGAGGGAATAACATCAGTATGATTTCTCCTATCAAGATCTTGATTTGATTATCTACATTTATTTCTGCATCTATAATGTAGTTTTGTCTGTAGTAGCTATTTGTGCATTTATTATATTATTTATGAATTTTATTCTTTCTCTACTGGCTTACTGCTAATAGTGCGGTATATCCATGAATATTATTTGGGGATAGAATTTGATTAGGCTGTAGGAGATTACTAGTGTATGTTAAGATCTGGTGAGCAATGAGCTGGTAACCTCTATTATTCTTATTAGACATTATGTCATGTCCATCATTATTATTTTCCTGTATTTTTATCTTGACCTGTCCTCATTGATGGCAGGGGACTGGCCACCCCCCGTCCGCAATGATGCTTTTTAGGAAATGAGGCAATTTCTGCCCGCAGCCTTTCTTTTTCTTTTTCTACACAGGGCCGCGCTTTCGCTCGTGCATTGCGGCGCCCTGGTGGTGTCGCGGTCTGTGCGTCGTTGCCCGGGTGATGGAGGGGTGACGTTGTTCCTCCTCCTCCTCGTCTTGGGGGCTGTGTGCCGGGCCGCGTCATCTTAGGGGGCGCGGCATCGCGAGGGGCTGAGCGCCGATTGGTGACCAGTACACTTCATTCATATAAATAGGACCCACCTCTTACCATAACCACGCCTCCTGACGAAGCCGAGGCGAAACGCACGTTGAGGCGTTTGGCTGACTGTCACCACAAGTCTCAGGTCTCCCACCATGACTCAAGGTATCTACATTGAATTGACATTTACTCCACTGGTTAGCATGCCGCACTACTACTACTAGATGACCAAATTACATGCTACTTATCATTTTACACGCACTAGTTTAGCACAAATACCCTCTGGTATCTAATTGATATTAATTGATTTTTATTGGATTGAGCTATATTATTGCATATTAATTATAAGCTTTTTATACTTCTAGCTACCATGTGATTTTTGTCTATCCTGGATATCTTACTTATACTACCATATTATCCAGAGCTGCTGGATTTGCACTGTTTCAACTATATCAGATATACTCATATTATAGCCTATGGAGTGTTTATAGCGACCTGGGATTGTTAGTGCAGTCCTGTTCTTGTCACTTATTGGGATTATAAACCCTGTATCCCCTACTGTTTTAGCTGTTCTTTTCCCAACACCTATCATGTGATGTTCATATAAAGAAATATTTTTGTATCTAATAAAATTATAATATATTCTATGTTATTATTCATATGATTACCCTAATGATACCTATTAGACTCTAAGTTAGGTTTTTGTTTCGTTATCTGGAGATTGCATTTCACCCTTTGGTGATTTGCTTTTTTAGGTTATTACATACATTTATATGTATACACAGAGCACATATACATACATATAGACATGTGTACATACATAGGCAAATGCACATACAGAGCACATACATATGGGCAGACATGCATACCCAGATCACATACATACAGACACATGTATATACAGATCACATACCTACACATGTATACACAGAGCACATACATACATATAGACATGTGTACATACATAGGCAGATGCACATACAGAGCACATACATACGGGCAGACATGCATACACAGATCACATACATACAGACACATGTATATACAGATCACATACCTACACATATATACACAGAGCACATACATACATACACATGTGAGAGGCTGGACAGGAGCTTTTTCACCCTCAAAAATATGTCGAGGCAAATTATTTAAAGTTATTTGTGTAATTGGCAGCACAGTGGCTCAGTGGTTAGCACTGTTGTTTTACAGCGCTGGGATCCTGGGTTTAAATCCCACCAAGGACAACACCTGCAAGGAGTTTGTATGTTCTCCCCGTGTTTTCGTGGGTTTCCTCCGGGTTCTCCGGTTTACTCCCACACTCCAAAAGACATACTGATAGGGAATGTAGATTGTGAGCCCCAATGGGAACAGTGCCCATAATGTCTGCAAAGCACTGTGGAATTAATGGCACTACATAAGTGAGTAAAATAAATAAATAAAAATAAACAAACCCAAAATGTGCCTGCAATATTAACCACTGGCCACCAGAGGTCACTGTATTCCCCTTGATAGGTTCAGATTTCCCTTGGTCTGCAGGATCCGGTTTTCAGGGATGTCAGGGTTAACACCTAGCCAGGGAGGGAGAGAGAAGTGACTGGGCACAAACAGGAGACTAGATCCAGGATTACTTAGTGTTGATTGGACAGAGTGTGGAGCAGGCTGTGTGCAGAGAAGGTGGAGACTGCAGTATACTGGTTCAGTGTGTGTGCAACTACAAGGCTCAGCATGTAAGGAGCTAGTTACAGAGGCGGCAGGACAGCACAGGCATTTGGGGACCTTTGCATCGAGGAAAAGCTTAGAAGTCTGGGAAAAGTACGGTCCAGCAGAAAAGGGGGACCTTGGGAAGAAGGTAGCGCCTGCTGCGAGTACTAAAAACAGGGAGCTTAGTCTCAACGAGCCGCCCCTGGGATTGTCTTAGCTAAAAGCTCTGGATATCGGGATCAGTAGGTAACGAATGCACCCGAATAACCCCACCCCTAAGAAAACGCAGGCAATTAGAACATCTCCCCATGTCCCTTGCAAAACCTGGAAAAACACAGACTGTAATTCTGGAATGGATCCGGTATATTGTGTGGAAGATGGAAAAGGAGAATGTACAACCTATTATCCCCTGTTTACCAGTTTGTCCGTATATAAAATGGACATTGTTTATAAGGACTGATCTGGCTTATTGAATGAAACGGGAGCGAAACTGCACTAAGTGGAACCGACGATGGAAGCAGCAGATCAAGCTACAATAACACAGACGCCCCCCAACAACACAAAATTTCCTGTAGCTGGCCCCGACGTGAAAATGGCGGACGGCTCATACTACTACCACCGGGGGCCAGGTTACACAAACATGTATACACAAAGTACAAACATACAGACATGTAAACACAGAGCACATACATACAGACACATGAATAGATAGAGTGCACATACATACTGACATAAGTATACACAGAGCACATACATACAAAATAAGTATTTGATACACTGCCGATTTTGCAAGTTTTCCCAACTACAAAGAATGGAGAGGTGTGTAATTTTTATTGTAGGTATACTTCAACTGTGAGAGACAGAATCTTAAAAAAAATCAAGAAAATCACATTGTATGTGTGACATGCAGAAGTAGTGCTGTTGCTTCCAAAGCATCCAGCAACTGTCACAAATAACACAAGCAAAGAAGACAGGAAGTGTTGTGCTTCAAAAGCATCCAGCAACTTGAGGGGTTAACACAGTCACAGGAGACAGGGAGTGTTTTAGCAGAGCCTGAGGGGGATTGTGGGGAACTTGTTAATGTAGTCTGGCTGAAGCCGAAGAGAAAGGTGGTGATGTGTTATCTGGATCTGACAGAAGGCGGATGAACAGGATTCAGATCAGGAGAGAAACTAAACACAGGTCAGATAAACTCCCTGAACTAACCGTGCAGAATATTATTGGGCAGGAAGATAAGTACTGGAAGAAATTGTGTCACAGGGATCATCTCCCTCATCAAACCCTCCCCCCTCCATCTCCATGTAGGATAAAGAATGCTGTGTACTATTGTGTCCTTGTAAAGGAAAAGCCTGTGGTTGTGTAAGCATAGAAGTGTGCTTCTAAGAGATCTAATCTATGCTGAATTATGCTACTGAAGAGACTGTAATACTGTGCCTTGTGAAGAAACTACTGTATTGTTACTGGAGCCAGTTGCTCAAGAAACTCAGACTGTACTGTAATGAAGATTGTTGCTGTAATATCCCTGAATGGCACCCAGCTCATCCATTAATGCAAAAATGGATGAGCTGGGTGAGAAAGAAGCTGAAGACGTCATGGGGACATTCCTCCAGGAGCTAACACAGATTCTAACCAGGTTCAAATTGGAGAATGGACGGACGGCACCAATTAACAAAAAGCGGGAATCTCCGTCCGCAGACAGAACTACAGGAATTGAAAGAAAAATTGAAAGCCCTAACAACAGCCCTGCAGGAATCAACCAAAACCTCTGAACGGGTGACAGACTCAGACAGAACCTTTACCCTGCTCAGGTTAGATAAATCAGGAAGACAGTCCTCTTTAGCACCACAAATCACTATAAGGAAAGAATTCAAGATCCTGGGACAGATTGGAGAGTGTGAACAGAAAGAGAAACTGTCTTATATGAACTTGTTGCACCATTGAAAAAAGCCTTGGACAGGCTGAAACGTCTTGTGTGAGTTGTGGAATAAATCAACTGATTATCAACACGTGAGTGCCGGGATTTTCTTTTCCTACAGACATTGTTTTCCACGTGCACCACTCTAGCTATACGGAGTGCCGACTATTCCTTTTTGATACTGAACAGAAAGAGAAACTGTCTTATATAAACTTGTTGCACCAGATCGATGCAGGCTTACCGAAAAGCTACCAGTCAGATGAGATCGTTGAGGGGGTGGTGAAAGTGATCAGCCCAGGACTGAACCCCCATAGTATGCTAGAAATGAAGAGTGAATTGACCTTGCAACAGCTGAAGTTGATTTTAAAAGGGCACTATAAAGAAGAGAGTACTTCAGAATTGTTCCACCAACTCATTAACCTCTCACCAGTGGCGTACCGCCAATGGCGGCAGACCACGCCACTGCTATGGGGCTCGCGGCCGGAGGGGGCCCGTGAGGGCCCCAAGCAGCATGGTAACGAGGAGGATAGGTGAGTAGGAGGTTGCGGCGGCTGAGGAGCGGGTTGCGGCAGTGGAGGAGCGGAGCACACACAGTAGCCGCTGCTGCAGCTATCACGTGTGCCCGCTGCTAAAGGGACATGAATATTCCCTCTTCTCCACTCCTATGGGCGTGGAGAAGACGGAATATTCATTCTCTTTAGTAGCGGGCACGGAAGAGAGCTGAGCCCCGGCTCCTGCTGTCAGTGCAGAGGAGTGAATGTGCCGGCAGCAGCTCACCTCGGGCTTCTGAGAGCGGGCGCTGCTGAGATGCCGACATGAGCTGCTGCTGCAGACAGGACGCAGCGCTGGAGCAGAGGTGAGGAAGGAAGGTGAGTATAAGTGTTTATTGTTTTATGTGCAGTGATTGGGGGGATGAGGAAGTCACACATACCAGGATACTTGGATTAAGGAGGCCACACATACCAGGAATGGGGGATTGAGGAGGCCACACATACCAGGAATGGGGGATTGAGGAGGCCACACATACCAGGATTTGGGGATTGAGGAGGCCACACGTACCAGGATTGGGGGGTTGAGGAGGCCACACGTACCAGGATTGGGGGGTTGAGGAGGCCACATGTACCAGGATTTGGGGATTGAGGAGGCCACACGTCCCAGGAATGGGGGATTGAGGAGGCCACACGTCCCAGGAATGGGGGATTGAGGAGGCCACACATACCAGGAATGGGGGATTGAGGAGGCCACACATACCAGGATTTGGGGGTTGAGGAGGCCACACATACCAGGATTTGGGGGTTGAGAGGCCACACATACCAGGATTGGGGGGTTGAGGAGGCCACACATACCAGGAATGGGGGATTGAGGAGGCAACACATACCAGGATTTGGGGGTTGAGGAGGCCACACATACCAGGATTTGGGGATTGAGGAGGCCACACATACCAGGATTGGGGGGTTGAGGAGGCCACACGTACCAGGATTTGGGGATTGAGGAAGCCACACATACCAGGATTTGGGGATTGAGGAGGCCACACGTACCAGGAATGGGGGATTGAGGAGGCCACACATACCAGGAATGGGGGATTGAGGAGGCCACACATACCAGGATTGGGGGGTTGAGGGGGCCACACATACCAGGGATTGTGGGATTGAGGGGGTCACACATACCAGGGATTGGGGGATTGAGGAGGCTACACATACCAGGGATTGTGGGGGCCACACATACCAGGGATTGTGGGATTGAGGGGCCACACCTACAAGGATGGGGAAATTTACCAGTAGCTGCTGCATTTCCCACCCTAGGCTTATACTCAAGTCAATAGGTTTTCCCATTTTTATGTGGTAAAATTAGGGGCCTCGGCTTATATTCGGGTCGGCTTATTTAAAATATACGGTATTTTAAAATCAGTGAGTACATGGTGCCCATAATACTGCAGGACTGTGGCGTGCATTATACTATATGGGGGCTGCATTTTACCCTATGGGGTGTGTAATATACTGTATGGAGGACTATGGGGAGTGCATTATATTCTATGGAGGACCATGGGAAGTTCATTATACTATATGGAGGATTATGGGTGGCGCATTATACTATATGGAGGTTTATGGGGGAGCATTATACTATATGGAGGATTATGGGGGCGCATTATACTATATGGAAGATTATTGGTGGTGCATTATACTATATGGAAGGCTATGTGGGGCCATTATAATATTTTGAGGGCTATGTGGGGGGCCATTATACTGTATGAAAGCAATTATACAGTGTGAAGGTTTGTGTGGGGTCCATTATACTGTTTGGAGGGCTGTGTGGGGGCCATTATACTGTTTGGAGGGCTGTGTGGGGGCCATGAGAGTGTATGGAGGGCTCTGTGGGGTTCACAGTTGGGGGATTATACTGTGTTAGAGTCACCATACTTTGCCGTGGGAGTTGAAGTGGGGTACAATAGGGTCATTATACTGTGCATGTGGAGGAATGCACCATAGAGGTATCATACTGTTTGGGGGGCACTTTTGTTGGCATCATACTTTATGGGGGCAATGAAGGAGGAATCTACGACTTCAGAAGGAGGTAAATTACTATGCAAAGGCTGGAAAGTTATGAGATCTGCTCTTCTGTGACACAAATATTTATTTTTTGTGGTGGGGGGCCCAATTAGAGCTTCTGCTATGGGGCCCCATGACTTCTATGTACGCCCCTGCCTCTCACAAAAAAATAATGAATCACCCCAAAGTTTCTTGTTCAGAGCAATTGAACGGAAGGATAGACTGTTGTTTGTATCCAGAGATGTAGAAGTGAAGTTTGATGCTAGGCTAGTCCAGAAGAAGTTCTTGAGATCATTGGGAACGGGGTTAATCAGCAAAGACATCAAGTTGCAGCTGAAACAGTACCTAGAATATCCTTTCATTCTGGACGAAGTACTAATTGAAAAAAATGAATGGGGCAGGTAGTTTGGAGTCAGAGAGCAAACAGAAGAAAAAGGCTCTGCTCCTAAAATCACCAAAATGAGTCAGCTGAAGTTGGAGACCCCCAATGGCCAGTACGAAGATCATCATGGAGACCATCCAGTGCCACCTCTGAGAGGGAACCATAAATCACCAACAAAAGGAAGGACCGCCAACACTGACTGGGAGGAAGTAATAGGAGAACTGCGAGCCGAGTTGATTGAGGTGAAAAAGTTGATTCGTTCCAGGCCACAACCTGTGTCCCTCAGACACAGGAATTGGTGCCAAAACAGAAGATACCCGGTTTGTGAAGCATGCCGTTCATCAAATCAGAGTACGGTGTGTGTCCACTGTCTAAGATGTGGTGAGGAAGGACATTATGCCAAGGAATGCCAATGGTCACGGTCATTTGGGTTAAAAGACAGGAGGTTGCCAGTGCGGGGCAACTGGTAACCGTGACATGGAGGAGGCCCCAGAAGCAAATCCAAATCTCACCAAACCCCAGAACGGCGCATGAGGTAAAACGGCTGCGTCAGTACTATCCCCAAGTGTGTTCCCATCTACAACAGCTGCAAGAGATACAGAGGCATCAGTTACTTAATGCCCAGAGCGGAGGTCAAACGATGTACTCCTGGGAGGAGGATTCCTCGGTCAGTAGAGATTGCCTAATCAGTGAAAGGTGCTTTCTACAGTGCCAGCTAAATGGACTCTTGGTAAAAGCACTGTGGGACACAGGAGCCCAAGCGAGCCTTTTAAATGAAGAATGGAGAAGGCGCTATCTGCCACATACCTGCCTTCGGTTGCTAAAAGAACTCTTAGGACCAGTGAAACTCCACAGCAACTTTTTTGGATCAAGTGAAACTCCACAGCAAAGATGTCAACCAGACTGAAATCCCTTTCATAGGCTGGGTGGAAGTGACTTTCCAACTGAGGGCCATGAAGAACAACAACACCAATCAGCTTTTGGTACCTTTTCTCATGACCAGTGATCAGAACGTGGCATAGACTCCTATCCTTTGTTATAATGTAATCAGTGAGGTCATCACGAAACACAAGTCAGGGACGCTGGTGGTGGATGAAATTGTCACATCACTTGCTATACCCAACGCCGTGGCGGAAAATGTGATTCATAGAGTAAAGAAAGCACAGAATACAATGGACCTAAAAGAAGTCAAGGTAGACTTGCGCCCAACCTTCATCCCTACAAACCAAATGGTGAGGGTGAGGTATGGAGTCCGGGTAGAACCGGGAAGAAAAATCCAGAAAAAACTGTTTGTGCCAAAAGACTCCTCAGAACTTCCGGAAGGCCTAGTTCAAGGTGAGACTGTGCTTACGATTTCTACTGGTGGGTTTGCTCTAGTGACAGTATTGGTGATGAATAGTACGAAACATGAAATTAGACTGGATCCAAAGACTGTGTTAGGTCACATTGAAACCATTAAAACGGTATATCCAGCCAGTGTAAGACCCTCCCAGAGGTCTACCTTGAATTCAGTCTCCCCACCAAGGAACAGGAGTTGCCCAGGGGAGGAAATTGCACTACCCTCCTCAGGGTCCTGGGATCCCCCAATATCCCTGGAACACTTGTGTGCTAAAGATATAGGGGTAGCAAAACAGATGCTGAGAGAAGAGTGTCATTCTCTAAAGATGACTCTGATATAGGCTGTATCCCGTTGTTGCAATAGAAAATCAATTTGAAAGACACGACCCAAATAACCAAAAGTTACATGTCTGCGCCAAAACCATTACACCGTGAAGAGAATGAGTATTTACAAGATCTAATCAACAGAAGTTGGGTCCAAAAGTTGAAGTCGTCTTATTCCTCTCCTATGGTTTGTGTTAGGATGAAGGACGGTACGTTGAGACTCAGCTGTGATTACCGGTAACTAAACCAAAAGTCAGTACCTGATCGGCACCCGATATCAAAGATTCAAGATATGCTGGATAGCTTATCAGGAAGTATCTGGTTCTCAGTCCTCGATCAGCGTAAAGCATACCATCAAGGGTTTGTTGAAGAGTCCAGTAGACCCTTGACAGCATTCATCACAAGGTGGGGGTTATATGAGTGGATCCGCATACTGTTTGGGCTCAGTTCAGCTCCAGCTGAATTTCAGTGGAGCATGGAGACCTGTTTGGAATGATTGTTATCTGCCAGCCTTACTTGGATGACAATGTGGTACACAGCAAAACCTTCCGGGAGCATGTTGAACACATCAGGACCGTATTACAGCAGTATCAACAACACGGAGTTAAGTTGACCCCAAAGAAGTGTGAACTGTTCAAAAGTCCGATTGCTAGGGAAAATTGTGTCCGGAGAAGGATATACCATGGACCCAGCAGAAATCGCTCTGGTACTGGCCTTAAAAGACAAGCGGCCCTCTACTGTCATGGAGTTGAGGCAGATCTTAGGATTCCTCTCTTTCTATCGTACTTACGTTCGGAACTTCTCCAGGATTGCCGCCCCGCTATACCTCCTATACAGAGAATGGGCTGTTGGGATGACGGACTTAAAAGAAACAACGCCATTTCGTCCCAACAGCCCATTCTCTGTACAGCAGACCGCCAGGAGGTATTGGAAGAACTAGTAGATTACCTAGTAAAACCCACCATATTGGGATATCCTGATTTCAACTTACCATTTGTTCTTCATTGTGATGCTTCTCAAGTTGGACTGGGAGCTGCCCTGTATCAGCATCAAGATGGAAAATTGAGAGTCATCGGTTATGGTTCTAGAACGATGACAGACACCGAGAAGAATTACAATCTACATTCTGGAAAATTGGAGTTCCTGGCATTAAAATGGGCTATCTGTGAACGATTTAGAGATTATCTCTACTACAGCAAAGAGTATGAGGTATACACTGGCCCCAACCCTTCGACCTATGTCCTCACTACAGTCAAACTGAATGCAACGGGTCAGAGATGGGTCGCTGAACTAGCTGACTTCAATTTCACCATCAAGTACAGGCCAGAAAAATGCAATGCGGATGCTGACGGATTGTCGAGAATGCCACTAGAGCCTGAGGAGTTCATGCAAGAATGCTCGGAGGAAGTCAGTCTGGAAGCAATTGAGAGCACTCCACAAGCAGTGCAAGCTTATGAAGAGGAAGACACACCATTGTGGTGTCCGTTTACGGTGGAAACCACCATAAAATCAAGAGAACAAGATCACCCCCTGTCCATTCAGCAACTACCAAAATGAAAAATCCATAGAGCACAACGGGAAAATCAGATAATTAGTAGAATACTACTTTATGTGGACCAAAATCGGTTTCCAAGTAACGGAAGAGAGATAATGAGTCACCAGCAGTATCTGTTTTAGTTAAAGAATGGACGAAGCTTTACCTCAGTGAAGACGGTATCTTGTACCGTAAAGAAGGACAAAACCGGCAGTTGGTACTAACCAGAGTATTCCGTAGGTTGGTCTTCAAAGAACTCCATGAAAGCATGGGACACCTGGGAGTGGAAATGACAACCAATTTGATCCATGAATGTTTCTTCTGGCCGTACATGCAGAGAAATATTGAGAGGTACGTGACCAGGGAGTGTGGGTATCTGAAAGATAAACGTCCCAACACATCAACCTGGGCACCTATGGGCAACATCCAAACTACGTATCAGTTTGAGATGGTCTCAATAGACTTTCTACATCTTGAGACGTGCAAGGGTGGTTACGAATACATATTGGTGGTAATGGACCATTTTACTCGATTTGCCCAAGCATATGCCACCACCAATAAAGCTGGTCGAACAGCGGCAGAGAAAATCTTCAATGATTTTGCTTTGAGGTTTAGGTTCCCTACGAGGTTGCACCACGACCAAGGAAGAGAATGTGAGAACCAGCTCTTTGCCAAGCTAGGAAAGTACTGTAGAATTCAGAAATCCCACACCACGCCCTATCACCCAGAGGGTAATGGACAAGTGGAACGTTTTAACCAGACATTATTGTCGATGTTGCGCACTTTAACAGCTGATGAGAAGAAAGACTGGAAGAATTCCATGTCAAAAGTGGTACATGCCTATAACTGTACAAAGAGCGATGAAACAGGTTACTAACCCTTCTTCCTATTGTTTGGATGATCACCAAGACTGCCAATCGATATCATGTTCGATACTCCGGTGTCAGAGACTTACAGAACGTATCCGGAGTGCGTTCGGAAATGTAAGGAATGGATGGCAGAGGCATACAACATAGCGTCCAAAGTGATTATGAAAGGATAGAGCAATAGTAAGGAGTACTATGATCGAAAATGTTATGGAGCAGAATTGGCATAAGGAAGCCGAGTGTTAGTCAAGAACGTACGTGAGAAAGGAGATCCAGGAAAACTTTGTTCATACTGGGAAGACAAGGTGTATGTGGTCATCAACAGGAAAGCCGATGACAGTTCAGTGTATGAAATCCGATTGGAAAGAGGGGACAAGAAAACCAGAATAGTCCATCGGAATTTATTACTACCCTGTGATTATCTCCCACCACAACAAGACTTCCCAGAAGCAGACCGACATCGACCAAGATCGACTAAGGGACCACCACAGACTGAAGCTCTGGAGGTGGATAGTGACGTTGAAAGTTCCAATGAGGAAGAGCACAACGTTGTATTTCTCAGACCGACAAGGAGAGAGCCGTACTATCCTCAAGAGAGTGAACTAAGTCCCGAGGCTCCAGAGTTTGTCCCAAGGAGTACAGATAAAGTCCAATTCAGATCTGATGATCGAAGACTGGTCACTGAAGAGACCGATCGACACTTAGGAATAGCAGAATTACCAGACCAGGTGGAAACGGACGATTCAAAAGAAGTACAGGAACTTACAGAGGTAGGAAGTACGGGAAATGAGTGCGGCAGAAGAAACTCCGGTAACCAAAGAACCCGTGGTATCTGAGGAACAACCCACCAGGAGAATGTCGACTCGAGAAGTGAGGAGGCCCGTGATGCTGACGTATGGGACACTTGAAGAACCGAGTCAAGTGTCAAGGACTGTCGACTGGAAACAGGTATCTCTACCTGTGGACCAGGTAAGCCCACTTGCGTGGTATTCACCACTGAGAGACAGTATGGACAATGTTACCTGGTGGAAAGACTTGTTTTGGCCTAGTGAGAGAGAGAGCTGGTTGAAGACGTATGAAAAGCTCCAGCAGAAGAGATGCTGATTGTTTTAATTGTGTTAACTGTTTATTTCTTACAGGAGTCCTACAAGAAAAACGTCATAAGAACAGATTGTTATCAATGTTTATAAATGTTATACCAATTTGACAATGACAAATTTATATATATAGTGACTAAGCTTTCACCACTGTCTCAGAATTGGTCAGATTGACCAATTAAGACAAATGTCGAGGACGACATTCAAAAAGGAGAGAAGAGTGTGACATGCAGAAGTAGTGCTGTTGCTTCCAAAGCATCCAGCAACTGTTACAAATAACTCAAGCACAGGAGACAGGAAGTGTTGTGCTTCAGAAGCATCCAGCAACTAGAGGGGTTAACACAGTCACAGGAGACAGGGAGTGTTTTAGCAGAGCCCCAGTGGGATTATGGAGAACTTTTTATTGTAGTCTGGCTGAAGCCGAAGAGAAAGGTGGTGGTGTGTTATCTGGATCTGACAGAAGGCAACTGAACAGGATTCAGATCAGGAGAGAAACTAAACACAGGTTAGAGAAACTCCCTGAACTAACCGTGCAGAGTATTGTCGGGCAGGAAGATAAAGACTGGAAGGAATTGAACTGAATTGCACTGGCTGTGCTTCAGATTAAATTACACTGTTAAACTGTTGAAAAAGACTCTTGTGAGATGTGTCTGGTCAGCAATTGAATCTATCGTGTGCCTGAGAGAAGTTGCAGCCTATGGTCGCCTTGAGTAACGGTTCCCCCCAGAATTCCAAAGAATTCATGAAACCTGTTTTGCCCTATCTGAACCTAGCGGCGTGCGTGTAACATGATTTTTACATAATTAATTTTTTATTTTATTGCATGAATTAAGTATTTGATACAATAGAAAAGCAGAACTTAATATTTGGTATTGAAACCTTTGTTTGTAATTACAGAGGTCAGACGTTTCCTGTAGTTCTTGACCAAGTTTGCACACACTGCAGCAGGGATTTTGGCCCACTCCTCCATACAGATCTTCTCCAGATCTTTCAGGTGTCGGGGCTGTTGCTGGGCTAAATTGAGTTTCAGTTCCCTCCAAAGATTTTCTATTGGGTTCAGGTCTGGAGACTGGCTAGGCCACTCAGGACCTTGAAATGCTTCTTACAGAGCCACTCCTTAGTTGCCCTGGCTGTGTGTTTCAGGTCATTGTCATGCTGGAAGACCCAGCCACGACCCATTTTTAATGCTCTTACTGAGGGAAGGAGGTTGTTGTCCAAAATATCGCGATACATGATCCCATCCATCCTCTCTTCAATATGGTGTAGTTGTCCTGTCCCCTTTGCAGAAAAGTACCCCCAAAGTATGATGTTTTACCCACCATGCTTCATGGTTGGGACGGTGTTTTGGGGTTGTACTCATCCTTCTTCCTTCAAACACGGCAAGTGGAGTTGATACCAAAAAGCTCTATTTTGGTTTCATCTGACCACATGACCTTCTCCAATGCCTCCTCTGGATTATCCAGATGGTCATTAACGAACTTCAAACGGGCCTGGGCATGTGCTAGCGTGAGCATGGGGACCTTGTGTGTCCTGCAGGATTTTAAACCATGATGGCATAGACTGATACTAATGGTAATGTTTGAGACCTTGGTCCCAGCTCTCTTCAAGTCATTAACAAGGTCCTCCAGTGTAGTTCTGGGCTAATTCCTGACCTCTCTCAGAATCATCCTTACCCCACGAGACGAGGTCTTGCATAAAGCCCCAGACCGAGGAAGATTGACAGTCATCTTGTGTTTCTTCCATTTTCTAATAATTGTGCCAACAGTTGTTGCCTTCTCACCAAGCTGCTTGCCTATTGTCCTGTATCCCATCCCAGCCTTGTGTGTGTAGCACAGGTGATCAGAACATCACAGCTTCTAGTCTCCCATGGAGACTATTGGAGCATGTAAAAAGTAAAAAAAAAATATTTAAAAATATAAAAAATATGAAAGTTCAAATCACCCCCTTTCACCCTATTAAAAATAAAACAATAAAAAAAAATATATATATACATATATTTGGTATCGATGTGTTCAGAATCGCCCGATCTATCAATATATAAAAATAATTAGTCCGATTGGTAAACGGCGTAACGAAAAAAAACTAAACGCCATAATTATGTTTTTTTTGTTGCCGCAACATTGCAATAAAATGCAATAACGGGCGATCAAAACATCACATCTACCCCAAAATGGAATCAATAAAAACGTCAGCTCAGTGCGCAAAAAATAGGCCCTTACCCAGCCCCAGATCCCAAAAAATAGAGATGCTAGGGGGCTCGGAAAATGGCAACTTTTATTTTTTAACAAACTTTGGATTTATTTTTCACAACTTGAATAAAAAAGAACCTATACATGTTTGGTATCTACGAACTCATAATGACCGGGAGAAACATAATGGCAGGTCAGTATTAGCATTTAATGAACATGATAAAAAAAACTGTGGAAAATCACTTTTTTTTCAATTTTACTGCACTTGGAATTTTTTCCCCATTTTCCAGTAGACTATATGGTAAAACCAATTATGTCGTTCAAAAGTAAAACTTGTCCAGCAAAAAATAAGCCCTCATGCGGCCATATTGACGGAAAATTGAAAAAGTTATGGCTCTGGGAAGAAGGGGAGCAAAAAACAAAAGCGAAAAAATGGAAAATGGCCTGAGGGTGAAGGGGTTAATAACATCTGCCTTTTTTGACTACATAGTCATTTTGGGTATTTCACTATAGTATATAATATTACATATCATTTGAAATAAGACACTGACTAATATGTAACAGGCTTTTATTATATTGCATAGACAGGTCACTCCACCATAAGATCTGCATCTTTATTATGATGTGCTTGGATATCGGTACAATAATATTATATGTTATTTTTCAATATACTATAGGGGTTGTTTTTTGACTGTCACTCTTTGGTGTCTGTCTTAATTATATAGATCACTTGGCAATCTATTATTTGCTCTTTCTGTTCTGTATCTAATTATTATTCAGATCAATTTTTGTAATATAAATCTAATAAATGTTAATTTTTATTATGATTTTTTATTGTCCTGCCTCTTTTTCACTGTAGGTGTTTATGTTTTATTTGTGAGGGTATTAATAATATTATATGAGGAATCCTTTGTACTCTGCACTGGGTAAATGTCACATACTGCCCCCAGGATGGCCAGGTGGCCGGTCAGCTCTGGCTCCAGGGTGACGAGGAAGGAACACAGACACACAGACATAGACATACAGAAACACACACAGACAGACACACAGACATAGACATACAGAAACACACACAGACAGGCACACAGATAGACATACAGAAACACACACAGACAGACACACAGATATAGACATACAAACAGAAGCACAGAAAGACATACAGACAGATGGAGAGACACAGAGACACAACCAGACACACACAGATAGACATACAGAAACACACACAGACAGACACACAGATAGACATACAGAAACACACACAGACAGACACACAGATAGACATACAGAAACACACACAGACAGACACACAGACATAGACATACAAACAGAAGCACAGAAAGACATACAGACAGATGGAGAGACACAACCAGACACACACAGATAGACATACAGAAACACACACAAACAGACACACAGATAGACATACAGAAACACACACAGACAGACACACAGATAGACATACAGAAACACACACAGACAGACACACAGACATAGACATACAGAAACACAGACAGACACACAGACATAGACATACAGAAACACACACAGACAGACACACAGATAGACATACAGAAACACAGACAGACACACAGACATAGACATACAGAAACACACACAGACAGACACACAGACATAGACATACAGAAACACAGACAGACACACAGACATAGACATACAGAAACACACACAGACAGACACACAGATAGACATACAGAAACACACACAGACAGACACACAGATAGACATACAGAAACACACACAGACAGACACACAGACATAGACATACAGAAACACACACAGACAGACACACAGACATAGACATACAGAAACACACACAGACAGACACACAGACATAGACATACAGAAACACAGACAGACACACATACAGACATACAAACAGAAGCACAGAAAGAAATACAGACAGATGGAGAGACACAGAGACACAACCAGACACACACAGATAGACATACAGAAACACACACAGACAGACACACAGATAGACATACAGAAACACACACAGACAGACACACAGATAGACATACAGAAACACACACAGACAGACACACAGATATAGACATACAGAAACACAGACAGACATAGACATACAGAAACACACACAGACAGACACACAGATAGACATACAGAAACACACACAGACAGACACACAGACATAGACATACAGAAATACACACAGACAGACACACAGACATAGACATACAGAAACACACACAGACAGACACACAGACATAGACATACAGAAACACACACAGACAGACATACAGAAACACACACAGACAGACACACAGACATAGACATACAGAAACACAGACAGACACACAGACATAGACATACAGAAACACACACAGACAGACACACAGATAGACATACAGAAACACACACAGACAGACACACAGATAGACATACAGAAACACACACAGACAGACACACAGACATAGACATACAGAAACACACACAGACAGGCACACAGATATAGACATACAGAAACACACACAGACAGACACACAGATAGACATACAAACAGAAGCACAGAAAGACATACAGACAGACGGAGAGACACAGAGACACAAACAGACACACACAGAGAGATATAAAGACAATAGAGGACTTATCACCAGTCCATCTCCTCTTTAGTTTTTCTGGCTCCCGCAGAGTGCAGGACCTGTGGTGACATCATGGTCACATGTACACAGGAAGCTGACAATTAGAGGTGTGGGCGGGGTTATACACAGCTCAGCATTCATAACACTGCTAAATCTACAGCAGAGAAAACAAAGATTCTAACAAAACCGCACCAAGCAGCCTAGTAAGTGATACATCACTGGAATCAGGCTCTCAGCCTCTACATTATGCTGCTCTCAGCATAGCAAAAACTTGCTGACAAATTCACTTTAAGTAGTGTTGAGCCACCCCCGTAGTGTTCGAGTTCGGTTCGGTTCGTCGAACACCCGTGTGTTCGCCGAACTGTTCGTCGAACACCTTCGAACACCGTTAAAACCAATGGCAGGCAAACAAAAACACATAGAAACACATAGAAAACACCTTCAAAGGTGTCCAAAAGCTGACAAACTGCTCAGAAGACACAACTAACACATGGAAAAGTGACAAGTACATATAGTCATGCGAAAAGAAAAGAGGTGGAGGAGTAAAAGGAGGGGGAGACACAGATATAGGCATGTCATGCCCTTCTAAAATCCAAAAAGTGAGAAGCCGAGACGGCCAGTCCGCTCCTGCCCGTGCCACCTCCGTGTCGCCGGGTTTGTGCCAGAGCCGCGGTGAACCCTGACGGCCAGCCCCCCTCTCCCAATACTGGTGCCTGTCCGCTGGTGGGTCGAGAGAGCCCCCCTGTGGTGGAGGCAGCTCTAAGCTTTTTAATTTAAATTGTCCCTCTAATTTGAATGAATACACTTTAAATCCATTTACAAGGATCTATTGGAGGGCAAGTCTCATGCCAGCAGCCGCGTAATTCCAGCTCCAGTAGCGTCCACTAAAGCTGCTGCAGTTAAAAAGCTTTTATAAGGATCGAGCTCGGCTGTCCACCGCAAGGCATCCTAGTGCCAGTCCCAGCCCCTATGCCTTGGGGTGCCTCCTGATGCTCTTCACTAAGTATCCCGTGGTCCCGAAGCATTTCCTTTGAAAAAATTAAGTGTCCAAACTACAGGTGGTGTAGCTTGCTTAACAGCCGGGATAATCCGCTGACTAGCAGACACTGCTACTAGGCACAAAGTATTTCCTGGGCTAGATGCAGTTAAAAATTTGTAAGTAGATACTCTCGTTGGATGCTGAGAAAGCATTCCATAGAGTCTCCTGGCACGCCATATATGATTCTCTTAAAAAGCTTGGGGTAGGGGTCTAGGGGACCCTTTTATAGCCAAAATCACGGCCCTGTATCACAATACGTCACCTAGGCTGAAGATAAATGGAACTGTAGCACCGAGGGCTCGGTTGCTACAGACGTATTGCACCTCACCCAGAGGTGTGATATCTCACTCTCAGATAAGGATGGAGTGTGGATCAGGACCCGACACCTGCATGCATTACACCACATTGCCGTGGGGCAGGGCGACCAATATGCCCCTGAGATGGGCACGACAGTCCCTGTCCCTGGCTGGAGTGGGGGGAGGGAACACTGAGGAAGGGGAACCCTGCAGTGCAGGAGCAGGGAGGAAGCAGTTCCTGGGTGCATTGAGAAGGGAGTATAAAAGGTGGGCACCATCTTAGTTCAGTGCAGAGAAGTCTGAGCAGAAGTGGCAGGGAGCAGGGGCTCTGCATGAGCTCTGCTCCGGAGGCGGGCCTAGTAACAGAGGCCCAGGCCTGCAAGAGGGAGAAGGAAGGAAGAGGAGCGGAGAAGGCTCCAGGAACGAGGAATGAAGGGATCCCAGGGGTGCGGACGGGCGAGTCGCCACCGCACGCCCGAATCCACCTGCGTGGAGGGGTCAGGCCAAAGGGGGAGACCGGTCCCCGAACTAGTGGAGGCAGGAAACGACCCTCAGCTAGAAACCGGAGGCTCTGACATTTTATGTGGCGCAGCCCCTTGCTCCACCCGCTAGGAAGGCACCACATAGGGTCAGGGAAACTGGCGCCAAGTTTACCAAGAGGAGGCCCGAGGCAGCCGGACAGAAGTGTTGGTAAGAAAGGCCAGACAAAGGACACACAAAGGGGGTCCTGTGAAGCGCTCCAAAGTTATCTGGGAGTTGTCTGAGCCCCTCACCTGGTGAGCACAGTACGACGTGGGCAGCCGTTACCTGCAGACGTGGTCTGGATAATAAGAACTGTGAGTAAAGGCCCTGAACTGCATCACTGACTCCGTGTCGTTACTGCTGCTGCCCTGCACCATCACCCCCATCCTCCGCATACACTGCCCTGAGGCTATACTCCTCCCGTGGGGAGTTATGCTACGCTCTGCTGCACCCACAACACCAGCCTTAGCGGTCTGCCCTGTAGCGGCGGTTCACTCTGACCGCAATCCACGGGTGGCGTAGTCGGACATTTAAACATCAAAACCACATAAATAGTTCCGCCACTGGTTTGACCGCCCTGAGCCACGGAACCGGATCGCCGCCACGAAGACTACAACCACCAGCATCCACCAAAAAGTGTCCGGCTCCGGGTGTCCCAAGGCCCAGGGGGTGCGTCAGAACATTTTCATCACCTTTCACAATCACCAATGGGACAAGGCAGGGATGTCCTCTGTCCCCTCTCTTATACATCCTAGTGACGGAGCACCTGCTCTCATCAATTCGCCATAACCCCAATATTAGGTGGATTGAGGTGGGAGGCACCGAGTACAAGTGCTCTCTATTTGCTGATGATGTCCTAGTATATATCACTCAATCACATATATCCATCCCTGCTGTTATGGCTGAAATAGATCACTTTGTTACATGGTAAAATTTTAAAATCAATGCAGCGAAGTCTGAGGCCCTCGATGTCTCCCTCCCTAAATCCATATAGGATTCCATCCAGTCCAACTTTCCCTTTGCCTGGCCCTCACAGGGTATCAAATACTTAGGAATTCCTATTCATAGAGACCTCTCCCATCTATGTTATCTTAATTTTGGGCCCTTTATTGAACAATTCCATACAGACCACGGTTGGCAAGTTAGAACTGTAAGATTCACTACGTGAACCACTGGTGTTTTGTGGAAAAGCACATGTACACCGCGTTCCAAATTATTATGCAAAAAGTGTTTAGGAGTGATAAGGGAAGAATTTGTTTGTTTGTCAGTTAAACTCATTGATGGTGATGTGTGTCAGGGCTCTTTATATCACTGTAAGCAATTGCAGACACCTGTGCTAATTAGTTTGGCAGGTGTGTCCAATGAAAGGCAAGACTACTTAAGAAGGCTCTCTCACATTATTAAGCAGCCTACATTTTCTGCCAAAATGGGAAAGAAAAAGGATGTGTCGGCTGCTGAGAAGCAACAAATTGTGGAGTGTTTAGGTCAAGGCATGACTACAATCAACATTGTGCGATGATCAGGATGAAGTGTCTTGGCAATCAAGAAGTATGTAGCTGATTCACAGTACACACGTGTGCGTGCTGATAAGGGCAAATTGAGGACTCTTTCCTACAGGCAATTACGTCAGGTTGAAACAGCAGCGGCAAAAAAGCCTTGTCATAGCAGCAGACAAGTTTTTGAAGCTGCTTGTGCCTCCAACGTCCCCCGAACAACAAGATGCAGGGTCCTTCAGAGGTTTGCAGCTGTGCATATGCCATCCTGTCGACCTCCTCTATCCACTTCACACAAGCAGAAACGGCTCCAGTGGGCCAAACATTACATGAAGACTGATTTCAAAACTGTTTTGTTCACGGATGAGTGCCGTGCAGCGCTCGATGGTCCAGATGAATGGAGTGGAGGATGGCTGGTTGATGGACACCCCACGCAAACACGGCTACAGCGCCAACAAGGAGGAGGTGGAGTAATGTTTTGGGCTGGAATCATGGGGAGAGAGATTGTCGGCCCCTTTAGGATCCCTGAAGGCGCTAAAGATGAACTCCATAATGTATGTGGATTTTCTCAAACAGCACTTCCTGCCATGGTTCAAGAAGAAGAACCGTGTATTTCACAGCAAGATCATTTTTCTGCATGATAATGCACCATCTCATGCTGCACATAAAACATCTGCATCTCTGGCTGATATGGGCATAAAAGGGGACAAACTTATGGTGTGACCCCCATGCTCCCCTGACCTCTACCCCATTCAGAACCTTTGGAGCATCATTAAAAGGAGTGTCTATGATGGCGGGAGGCAGTTCACATCTAAGCAACAGCTCTGGGAGGGTATTCTGTCCTCATGCAAAACAATTGAAGCAGAAACCATCCAAAACCTGACAAATTCAATGGACGAGAGAGTTCAGAAGCTCCTTTCGAACAAGGGGTCCTATGTGAAAATGTAACATCACCTAGAATAAAGTTTTGAGTTGAAAACTGTTTGATTTCAGTTTCTAACAACCTGCTAATGCTTATAATTTCAAAAATGACCATTTTTTTGGTCTTTATTAAAATGAAAAGGTTGATCGAAAAGTTTGGGGGATCTAAGAGTGTGGCAACCCAGTAGTCATGATTACTTCGAATTCTGACAATATGAGGGTCATGCTGCAGGTAGTGCAGCAAGAAGGCACTTATGTGTCTTGCGCATCTCGGAGCCCCAAAATTATTTTCCGGGCTAGATGCAGCTAAAAATTATTTTTAATTTTAAATCTGGTGAAGCTTATTATAGATGGCCTAATAGGATCAGTGCTGCACACTGCTACAAAGCCCAAATTATTTTCCAGTCAAGATACAGATAAACATGATTAGTAATTTGAAAGCTTAAAACGGTTGGTAGGGTGATTTTAACCAATCATCAAGCTTTTACTCTCCCCAGGATGACACAGGGGTAGAAAAGTCGTTTCGGATCCATGATTTGTTCATCTTTATGAACGTGAGTCTGTCTACATTATCAGTGGAGAGCCGCGTGCGCTTATCTGTCAGCACACCACCAGCAGCGCTGAACACACGTTCAGACAGAACGCTGGCTGCGGGGCATGACAAGATCTCCAAGGCGTAAGTGGCTAGCTCCGGCCATTTATCCAGATTGGAAGCCCAAAAAGAGCAAGGGTCCAGTGACACAGTCGTGGCTTCAATGTTTACTTGGAGATACTCCTGTACCATCGTCTCTAGGCGTTGACTATGTGTCAGACTTCTTGTCTCCTGTGGCCTTGCAAAGGATGGGCTAAAAAAGTGGTGAAATGATTCCGCAAAATTGATGTTACCAGCAGATACTGTGGTTCTGTTACGGTTTGAGTGCTGAACACTTGACGGTCCCACGGTTGGCAAGTTGGAACTGTGAGATTCATTACGTGCACCACTGGTATTTTGTGGAAAAGCACATGTAAGATTCTGCAACAGTCTCTGCTGATACTCCTGCATGCGTGCATCCCTTTCTATGGCAGGAATAATTTCTGCAAATTTACTTTTGTACCGGGGATCTAACAGTGTGGCAACCCAGTAGTCAGGATTATTTCTAATTCTCACAATTCGAGGGTCATGTTGCAGGTAGTGCAGCAAGAAGGCACTCATGTGTGTTGCGCATCCAGGAGCACCAAGTCCCTGTTGTGTTGGTGGCGAGGTAACAATCATGCTTCCTTCCTCTGTCCTCTCCCCCCAACCTCGCACAACAGAAATGTGATCAAGGTCTCCCTCATCTGATGAGTCTTCCATCAGTTCGTCCTCCACTTCTTCCTGGGCTCCTGCACCTTCCTCACTAGTTTGGCTGCTACCATGCGCCCTGGTAAAACCATCTCCCCCACCCTCACATGCCTGCCGCCTTGGTGCTGCCGACCGTCTGGACCTTGCAGATGTTAGCCCTTCCGCATACAACTCCTCCTCCTCTACTTCCTCCACCTCCTCTTGTGCCACCACCTGACTCCGAATTCTGTTTAACATGTGCTCCAGCATGTAAATCACCGGAATAGTCATGCTGATAATGGCATCGTCAGCACTAAACATCTTCGTCGCCATTTCAAAACTGTGCAGAAGGGTGCATAGGTTCCTGATCTGAGACCACTCCTCCAGCGTGATTTGCCCCACCTCTGAATCTCGTTGGCCCAGGCTATACGTCAGAACGTATTGCACCAGGGCTTGTCGGTGCTGCCACAGTCGCTGCAACATGTGCAGAGTTGAATTCCACCGGGTAGGCACATCGCATTTTAGCCGGTGAAGTGGCAGGCCCAACGACTTCTGTAGAGATGTAAGTCGCTGAGCTGCGGGATGCGAACGGCGGAAGTGAGCACACAGCGACCGTGCCCTCTGCAGAAGGCCATCTAGTCTGGGATAGTGGGCTAAAAATTGCTGGACAACCAGGTTCAACACGTGAGCCATACAAGGCACGTGTGTGACATTGCCCCGGCGAAGGGCCGCACCCAGGTTTGCAGCATTGTCGCACACGGCCTTCCCTGGTTTCAGGTCCAGTGGAGACAACCATTCATGAAATTGGTTCTCCAGAGCTGACCACAACTCCTCAGCTGTGTGACTCACATTTCCCAGACATTTCAATGTAAAAACCGCCTGATGACGTTGAGCCCTACTGCCAGCATAGTAAGGAGGTGTGCAGGATCCCTTCTGCGCAGTTAGAAAGCTTGTGGCATGACCAGACAGGCTTTGGGTGCAGGTGGAAGACCGAGAGGAGGTTGAGGAGGCAGAAGCAGTGGAGGAACTTTGACATAAAGAGGATTGTCGCACAACTCGTGGGGACGGCAAGACTTGGACAGCAGCCCCTTGTCCTGCTGTCACCATAGTTACCCAGTGCCCAGTCAGCGACATGTAACGTCCCTGTCCATGCCTACTCGTCCAAGTGTCTGTGGTGAAATGCACCCTGTCGCACACAGAGTTTCTCAAAGAAGCGGTGATGTTGTGTGCGACATGCTGGTGGAGCGCAGGCACACCTTTCTTTGAGAAGTAGTGCCGACTGGGCATCTGGTACTGGGGCACTGCGACGGACATAAGGTCTCGAAAATCCTCTGTGTCCACCAGGCAGAAAGGCAGCATTTCTGTAGCCAAGAGCTTGCAGATGGTGAAATTCAACCTCTTAGCTTTCTCATGGCTAGGAGGAAATGGTCTTTTACTTGTCCACATCTGAGGGACCGAGGGCTGGCTATTGTGCTTAGACGGGGTTGATAAGGGTGTCCCCGGCAAACTGCCGGTCTGTGAGGAAGATGCAGGCGGACATGTTAGGTTGCCTTGATCCAAAGGTGGTGCTATCGATGTCGGACAGCGCTCAACACCAGCTGGTGTTACCACCTCCAAAGAAAATGATGACCTGCCAATCACGCTGGCTGTTGCGGGTAAAGAGGTGGCAGGTCTGCGCCCCAAAACAGGTGTGACTGCTGTCCCCCCAGTCACAGAGGATGAAGAGGCCGCGGATGCACAAGATATGGCAGACGGTGATTGGCCCGGCCGGCTAGGCCGCATTGTAGCACACTGAGCTTCCCACTGCAACTTATGCTTCATGTCCATGTGCCGGTTCATGCATGAAGTACTCAAACTATGTATTTTTTGGCCTCTACTTAGCTTTTGCTGACAAATGTTACAGATAACACGAGTTGGGTCATCTTTATCGATCTGAAAAAATGCCCAGGCTATGCAAGGCTTAGCACCCATGCGACCTGAAGAGCCACCACGACTTGTGGTGAGAGGCAGAGTTGTGTTTGAGGATGCAGTTGTTGACGTGCTTCCAGTACTACGTCTCTGTCCAGGAAGGCGCAACCTGACCTCGTCGTCACTAGCATCTTCCTCCACCTCCTCTGCTGACCTCATCTCTTGGCTGACTGTGGGTTGACAGTAAGTGGGATCTCCGACCTCATCATCATCACCCTGTGCGTTATCACACCCGTCGTCCTCAGAGCCAACCTGTTCCTGCCCTGACAAAAAACTAAAGTTGTCGCTCCAATCAGGTATTTGAGTCTTATCATCGTCTTCCTCATTGTCTCCACCAACAGGAGTTACAGTTTGGGAATGAGGGTCTACATTATGGTCAGAACCTTCTGCGTCTGGTCCTGGATCCGACTCATAAAGATTCTGGGCATCAGTGCAGATCATTTCCTCGTCTGGATTCACAGAAGCGCTGGAGTCGACCTCTGATTCCCAGGCTATAGTATGAGTAAACAGCTCTGCAGACTCAACCATCTGTTCTACCTCATACTCAGACGGGCAGCTGGAGATTTGGGAGCTGTGAGGAAGCAAGTGCGATTTGGGTGACACCTTTGAGGACTGGAGTATTTGTGATGTTGAAGTTGATGTGGAGGAGAGCCCACTTAAAGGAGCACTTGATATCCGTTGAAGCACCTGCTGTTTTTGTGCCTCATCTGGAATTTGTAGCGATTGGCGTGGCCGTAAGAAAGGGATCTTATCACATTGTCCGCTAAAAGAAGTAGACATTTTAGTTTGGCTGGAAGATGGTCTTTCTTCTGCACCTACCCCACGGACACAACCTTTTTTCCCCTTCCCAACACGCCTATTCCCCTTTCCACCAGCAGCAGGCCTTTTTCCACTCATTTTGGTGGTTAACTAATTCACAACTCTGGAGTTGTTTGCACAAAAAAACAATGGATGGTAACCGAGCAGAGCTGAGTGGCCAAACTGTGGTATTAGGCCAAAACTATTGGCTGGGCTAGATGCAGAAAAAAATTATTTTTAATTTGCAACCTGATGGAGGTCAGTATAGATGGACTAATAGAACAAGTCCCACACGCTGCTAGAAGCCCAAATATTTTTTCAGAGATAAATGAAGAAAAAAATTATTTTTAATTTGCAACCTGATGGAGGTCAGTATAGATGGACTAATAGACCAAGTCCCACACACTGCTAGAAGCCCAAATATTTTTTCAGAGCTAGATGCAGAAAAAAATTATTTTTAATTTGCAACCTGATGGAGGTCAGTATAGATGGACTAATAGACCAAGTCCCACACACCGCTAGAAGCCCAAATATTTTTTCAGAGCTGCCTGATAAAAGTCGTAGGAAATGCTGTAACCTAGTCCTTAAAAGGACTGCAATCACAACTATTCCCTACTCCCAAGCTATCTGTATATTTGTGCGAAAATTGGCTTGAAATTAACAAGGTATAGCGCACACAGCAACAGCGGTGCCGTCTAACACGCAGCTGCAGCAGTGAGAAAATGGTGGCGACGGGGAAAATGGCTTGGTCTTATAGGGCAAGGACATGTGACATACACTGCCAATCACACATGCCCTTGCTTGTGTGAAAAAAAGCACTTCGCTCCGTGTGTGCGCTGCTGATAGGCTGACAGATTGCACCTCCCCACTGCAAATGCGGGAAAGAGAAAAAAAAATGGAGATCTTCATTGTTCCTGCAGAGATCCATCCCCTGCCCCTCCCCCCGCCCCGCTGTATACTCAAACTGCGTATTAACATTAATTTTCATCATTACTGAGAAAAAATCCAGTTATGATTTTGGTGCACGAACAGTTATCGAACATAACCTCGAACAGCCGAATTTTTCTCAAATTGTTCGTGTTCGCCGAACGGCTCGAACACCGCCCAAAACAGCTCGAATTTGAGATTGGCGAACAGTTCGAGTAGAACAACGCTCATCTCTAACTTTAAGTGAAAGGGAACCTGTCAGCACATTTTTACATAAGGAAGTAGTGGTATGGTTGTTTCGTTACCTCCATGGGTAAAAATGTGCTAACAGGTTCTCCTTGAGGCTCATTCAGATCTGCATAATTTGTACTGTATTATGTCTATACTACCCTATAGAAGTACAGTACAGACCAAAAGTTTGGACACACCTTCTCATTTAAAGATTTTTCTCTATTTTCATGACTTTGAAAATTGTACATTCACACTGAAGGCATCAAAACTATGAATTAACACATGTGTAATTATATGCTTAACAAAAAAAGTGTGAAACAACTGAAAGTATGTCTTATATTCTAGGTTCTTCACCTTTTGCTTTGATGACTGCTTTGCACACTCTTGGCATTCTCTTGATGAGCTTCAAGAGGTAGTCACCGGAAGTGGTTTTCACTTCACAGGTGTGCCCTGTCAGGTTTAATAAGTGGGATTTCTTGCCTTATAAATGGGGTTGGGACCATCAGTTGTGTTGTGCAGAAGTCTGGTGGATACACAGCTGATAGTCCTACTGAATAGACTGTTAGAATTTGTATTATGGCAAGAAAAAAGCAGCTAAGTAAAGAAAAACGAGTGGCCATCATTACTTTAAGAAATGAAGGTCAGTCAGTGCGAAAAATTGGGCAAACTTTGAAAGTGTCCCCAAGTGCAGTTGCAAAAACCATCAAGCGCTACAAAGAAACTGGCTCACATGAGGACCGCCCCAGTAAAGGAAGACCAAGAGTCACCTCTGCTTCTGAGGATAAGTTTATCCGAGTCACCAGCCTCAGAAATCGCAGGTTAACAGCAGCTCAGATTAGAGACCAGGTCAATGCCACACAGAGTTCTAGCAGCAGACACATCTCTACAACAATTGTTAAGAGGAGACTTTGTGCAGCAGGCCTTCATGGTAAAATAGCTGCTAGGAACCCACTGCTAAGGACAGGCAACAAGCAGAAGAGACTTGTTTGGGCTAAAGAACACAAGGAATGGACATTAGACCAGTGGAAATCTGTGCTTTGGTCTGATGAGTCCAAATTTGAGATCTTTGGTTCCAACCACCGTGTCTTTGTGCGACGCAGAAAAGGTGAACGGATGGACTCTACATGCCTGGTTCCCACCGTGAAGCATGGAGGAGGAGGTGTGATGGTGTGGGGGTGCTTTGCTGGTGACACTGTTGGGGATTTATTCAAAATTGAAGGCATACTGAACCAGCATGGCTGCGCCACAGCATCTCGCAGCGGCATGCTATTCCATCCGGTTTGCGTTTAGTTGGACCATCATTTATTTTTCAACAGGACAATGACCCCAAACACACCTCCAGGCTGTGTAAGGGCTACTTGACCAAGAAGGAGACTGATGGGGTGCTACGCCAGATGACCTGGCCTCCACAGTCACCAGACCTGAACCCAATCGAGATGGTTTGGGGTGAGCTGGACCGCAGAGTGAAGGCAAAAGGGCCAACAAGTGCTAAGCATCTCTGGGAATCCTTCAAGATTGTTGGAAGACCATTTCCGGAGACTACCTCTTGAAGCTCATCAAGAGAATGCCAAGAGTGTGCAAAGCAGTCATCAAAGCAAAAGGTGGCTACTTTGAAGAACCTAGAATATAAGACATATTTTCAGTTGTTTCACACTTTTTTGTTAAGTATATAATTCCACATGTGGTAATTCATAGATTTGATGCCTTCAGTGTGAATGTACAATTTTCATAGTCATGAAAATACAGAAAATTTTTTAAATGAGAAGGTGTGTCCAAACTTTTGGTCTGTACTGTATATACCTATATGCATGACACACCACTAATAAATGTATAAAAATCATATCACTTTATTATATTGTTTAAAAACAGTTAAGATATCAAGGGAAAAAAGTACTCAAAAGATTGCATTTACAATAGTGGGGGCGATGTAACTCTGTATAGAATACAAACAACAATCACTAAGTCACAGAATATGATTAGCACACAGTTACATCAGGAATATATAAGTAATGTGCTCAAAGAGCAATACAGATCAAAACCAATGATCAATAAATTATTGTTATTACAAGTTGTAAGTGTACACAAATTACTCTTCAGAAATATCCATAATAGAGAACCAAGTGGTATAGGTGATATTTTACAGTGACTAGTGCACTGAAAGAAATTTGTGCAAAGCATGCTGTGAAAAAATGCTGTATATACTGAAAACTATGTAACCATAGAGATCATTGCTCACACATAAGAATGGTAGAGAAATAAAAGTAAAAATAGGAGATCCTATCAGACCAGATGAACTCAGTATGCACGTGTATATACACGTGTGTAAACACAGTAAAAAATATCTACAGATGTACAGCAGAATGATAGGATAGTAAATACTAACAACACAATACTGGATGCACATGCCTGACGCGCGTTTCACCTGTAGCTCATCACAGCAGCATGATTTAGGGTCTGAGATCCTGATTACAGCGATGTCATTTACTAGGCTGCATATTGTGGTTTCAATAAAATCACCATTTTACCAGCAGGAGATTATCACTAGAGGACCTGGTGTCTCGTGCTTTGTAATCCTTTTGTTATGTGTAAGTCTGACCCTACTGCTGATTAGTAACTTTCTGCCTATGCACAGTGTACACAGCGAGGTGCCAATCAGTGGTGTGGACAGGGTTATTCAGAGCTCAGCATTCAAAGCACTGCTGTGTCAGCAGAGGAAACAGTGAATTTATCAAAATGACAGCATGCAGACCAGCAAGTGACACACCGCTGGAATCAGGGTCTCTGCTCTTACATTATGCTGTTCTCAGATTATACATAAAAACCTGATGACAGATTCCCTTTAATGAGAAGCACTGTCAATGTATGTTTTCGTTCCCAACAGTTGCACTTTGAGGCGGTGTTCACATGATGCATTTTAAATGCATTTTTGCCTCAATTTTCCAAAAAGTCATGGCAAAATATGCATCTAAAACACACAGGCCAGATTCACCAAAATATTTTTGATACCTTCAAATATCGCAAAAAATTTTAAACAACTTAAAGTTGAGCAACAGTTTAACGACCTTTGGTTTTGCCAAACGCCATTATTAATGACTTGGCCCCATAATGTGAACACGGCCTAAAGGAGCGATCAGATGATGTGACTGTCAGAACCTCCACCCAGCAATGATAGCCATTGATCACTGCATTTGGGTAGGGTCATACCGTCTGATCTCACCCTAAGGCCTCCTTCACATTTCCGTGTTTTCAGTACGTGTTGTATCCTCTTTTTCACGGATACAACACGTACCCATTATAACCTATGGTGCTATTCACATGTCCATGTTTTTACACAGACTGTGTGTCCATGCAACATCTGATGACACACTGATGGTAAAAACCGGACACACGGATGACACACTGATGGTAAAAATGGACACAGTGATGACACTGATGGTAAAAACGGACACATGGATGACACTAATTGTAAAAACGGACACACAGATGACACACTGATGGTAAAAATGGACACACGGATGACACTGATGGTAAAAACAGAGACACTGATGACACACTGATGGTAAAAACGGACACACTGATGACGCTAGTGGTAAAAACCGGACACACGGATGACACACTAATGGTAAAAATGGACACACGGATGACACTGATGGTAAAAACGGACACATGGATGACACTAATGGTAAAAACGGACACACAGATGACACACTGATGGTAAAAATGGACACACTGATGAAACTGATGGTAAAAACGGACACACGGATGACACTGATGGTAAAAACAGAGACACTGATGACACACTGATGGTAAAAACGGACACACTGATGACACACTGATGGTAAAAACGGAGACACTGATGACACACTGATGGTAAAAACGGACACACGGATGACACTAATGGTAAAAACGGACACACTGATGACGTTAATGGTAAAAACGGACACACGGATGACACTGATGGTAAAAACTGACACACGGATGGTAAAACCGGACACATGGATGACACTGATGGTAAAAACAGAGACACTGATTACACACTGATGGTAAAAACGGACACACGGATGACGCGAATGGTAAAAACGGACACACAGATGACACACTGATGGTAAAAATGGACACACTGATGACACTGATGGTAAAAACTGACACACTGATGGTAAAAACGGACACACGGATGACACTGATGATAAAAACAGACACATGGATGACACACTGATCCAAAACACTGGTGACACCGGTACCGTGTTTACATGTACATGCTAACACACGCATGTGTGAGGGAGGCCTAACTCAATATTTAAATACACAAGTGTCAATGTGGCCTTAGGCCTCATTCAGACATCGGTGTTTGTTCACATACGTGAAAAAAATGGTACGAGTGTCATTAGTGTTTGGTCAGTGTCTGTTTTTACCATCAGTGTTTTATCAGTAATTTTCACAGATGGATAAATAAATAAATGACAAAGCTTCTCCTATACATTGCAATGTTAATCACAGACCGCTCATGGACTGTACACTGATGCCATCCATGTCCTGTTTGTGATTTTCACGGACCCATAGACTTGTATTGGTACTTTTTATCCGTAAGGCTGGTAAACTCACGAACAGAACATGACCGTGAACCATGGATGTTGAATGAGGCCTAAGCTGTATGGGTTAATTTACAAGGAAGAAATGACATCAATTAACTAATTTGGGTTTGGTACCTATCTACAAATAGTAACTAGTGAGCAAGCCCACTAGGGGAATGTGATTAGATAGCAGTTGGTGCTATGGTGGGCTTGGCTTGGTGCGCTCTACTGCTCCTTTATTACAGCACTCTGTTATGTAGTGGTGAGGAGGGCTCCTGGAGCGCACGGCCCACTCACATCCCCGGGCTCGTCTGTCATTCTCTTGGCTTCCACTACACAATTTATACAAAGTGGAACAGGCACATTTCTGTGACACTGACTGCATTTGGTAAGCTTGAAGTTTATGGTTATGTTCCCACAATGAACTTTTGGTGAGATTTTGACACTGCAGAGTTTCTGCACCTACTTCCTTACCTACTATCTAATTACTTAAATTGTGGCTACTTGAAGTTTTTCATCTTGTATGTATTTTTTTTTGTCCTGTGTATCTTCCAAAGTCTATGGGGAAAGTCCACAGCAAAAAAAACCTCATTGTGGGAACATGGCCTAATAGGCCCAATGTAGTATATCATGTTGATCCTATTTCTTTACTCCCATGTTAAGACAAGCAAGGTGGGGCTCATGCATTGTCCACTCACAAGGATTGTGGAACCTGGATAATCAGACGTCCGAGTGGATCTGTGGCTTTGCATGCCTTATATAATGGATGTTACATCTATGAAGAGGTAGGTTTATTCTGGGCACAAGTAGATTAAGACTGGTGTAGTTTAGGGTCCTTTCAATAATCTGTTGCCTTTTCTTATTGTTAATGTTTTTAGAGACAATTCAGTATATTGTGTGTGTGTGTGTGTGTGTATATATATATATATATATATATATATATATATATATATATATATATATATAATATAATATAATATAATATAATATAATATAATATAATATAATATAATATAATATAATATAATATAATATAATATAATATAATATAATATAATATAATATAATATAATATAATATAATATAATATAATATAATATAATATAATATAATATAATATAATATAATATAATATAATATAATATAATATAATGTAAATTTGTTTTTTTTGCTTTAGAATGAACCCTGAAATGCCCTAAACTAAGAGGTAGTAATTTTTTGCCTGGGAGTATATGACATCAAAGCTGTATTCCTACATCATGGCCATATCCAGGAGGCTCCCATACATATAAGATAGTGATCGTTTCCTTCTAAAGTGGACTGATTCAGCTGTCTCTTCATGTGTATGTCCATGGGCGGCCCAACAGTTCCCAGACAGACTAAGGTTAAGTTCACACAATGTGTTTGAGCAAAGTGGATGGGAGTTCTGCGAAACCTCCTACCCCCTTGTGTGTGTATTATTATTATTATTATTATTATTATTATTATTATTATTATTATTATTATTATAAATTTTTTTTTTTTTTATGTATAAAAAAAACTGACGCGGTGTGTTTCTGAAATCCATAACTTGTCATATTCCCTTGTGGGTACACTGAGTTTTGTTTGGATTTTTCCCATAGAATTGTATTGGATGCAGGTAAAAAAAAAAACACTAAATGTATATGTGTTTGTTTCTGCTGTGGAAGTGCACTAAACATGCATGTAATCCACACATGACTTATTATTAATGCTCTGTCACTTTAAAATACCAGGAAGAATGGCAGAGGGGATAGAGGGGGGAAAAAAAAAACCCGCTTTAGTTAAAACTTGACATGACAAATTCCACAGCGATTAACCCCTCCCCACCCCCACAAGTAACCTACCTTGCCTATAATGGGGGCAAAAAAACTTCAACATCAAATACTCATGTAGACTTGGGACTAAGGGGCACTTTAGTTTCTTGCTAGTCTATGAAGAAGGGCGGGTGGGTGGGGGCACCGCTTACCAGACCAGTCTTGTAACCTCCTATTCTCACACTCATCATTGATAAAGAAATGGGAACAAATGAATCGGATCGCACTCCCACATACAAGTCTATGGGTGCATGCAGAGGTGTATCTCGGTTTTCTGGAACCCGGGGCAATAATTCAATTTGGCGCCCTCCCCCTCCCCAAGCACATATGCGATTTGTACACTTGGGTAGAGCAGCTCGTCGGCATGTGACTAATTCAATGTTCAGTAACAAACTGAGAGGAGCAAAAAGAAAAGCTCGTTATCACGTGACCGTAAGTATGAAAATCACATGAGTAAAGGGGCCATGTGATGACTGCAAGAACCTGCAAGCCAAGCTGAATCCTGCGGACAGAGACAGACGTCGGTATATCTTGTGCGAGGATCGCATCATAAACCTCGTACTGGCTCTCTGCCCTCCTGACCAGGGCTTGACCGCTGCATAGAAATACATCACGTTGTCATGCTCCGGTCCGGAGAGGTGCACGATGCAATCCTCGCACGGGTTATACGGCAGTGTGATTCTGCCCTTATAGTGAGTATATTACACGCTGTTAGGATTAGCATGCTGCAGGGCTTTATTTTGTAATTAAAGGGCTTGTCCAAGTTTGAGATGCAAGTCTGCAGTCGCTCTAGGTGACTACAGGCTTCTGAATTCTCACAGAGCATGCACTGCACACTTTTAGGATTCTTTCTTGCCGGTGGCAAGCGTGGATGGTCATGTGAGCACAAGTATGTGATTTATATACTTCTGGCTACATTCCGACTAGACTTGTCCGGCCTCTCTCAATTCATTGACATTAAGTGAGGCCACGCATGTCTAGTCAGCAAGTGACCACATGTATGTAAATCCATGGCAAAAGAGAATCCTGACAGCGTGCAGTGCTCACTGTGAGAATTCAGAAGTCTGTAGTCACATAGAATGACTGCAGACTCCTCACACACTTGGACAAACCCTTTAATGCTCTTAACAAGTAAAAACATGAGAATTAGTCAGTATCACAAATAACATTTACATCCAGGTACCTGATGGATGTTGGAGTTGTCCTCTTTCTTTTCTTCTTCTTGTCCAGACACCATGATTTTTCCCATCCATACCTCGTTCCTGCAGACTTCCATCTTCTCTGGTCCTCTGCAGCTTATCCCCACCCCACACACTGTGCCCTTAAAGATAGCAGTGTTTTATTCTAGTGCTCCTGAATAAAAAAATACTGCACTACACTGAGCCCCTGAATAAATAGTTGCCCCTCACTATATTCCCTGCACAAACTATGCCCCCCCCCCCCCCCACATGGTCCCTCTTATAGTACATGCCCTCCACTCTGCCCTCTCCTTTCCATACTAGGCCCCCTCTTCACACTGACCTCTCACACTGTCCCTCCTATAGGGCCCAGTCTCTGTACTGTGCCCTCCAGTCTTTATTCTGTGCCCACTTACACAGCACCCCCTCCCCTTCCCTCCTAATGTAAGGAGACAGTATTCCTCCTCCCTCTTCACTCTTCATATGGTCTCCTCTCACATTACCCATACTGTCTTCATATATTTACCCCCTCGCTCTCCATACTGTGTCCGTACACATCCCATCACCCTTGCTCCCCTTACTATGACTGCACCCATGCCCCCACTCGCTCCCTATACTGTGTCCACATACATTCCCCATACTTCGTTCGCACCAATCCACCCGCTCACCATGCTGTGTTTGCACCCACATTCTGTGAGCAGGCTGTCAGCTTGACACCCGGTTCAGGGGACGGCAGAATGCTGGCACCTGGGGGGAGACACTTCAAACCGCCGCATTAGGTGACTCTCTTCCCCCCCCCCCCCCCCCCCTTAGATACGCCTTTGGGTGCATGTGACACATCGCATTGCACTTGGATGTGGTCTGAGTGCATCTCCTCACCAGCTGTGCTGTGATCCTGTGATGCGAGAGGATCGGAGCACTGACACTCGCAGCAGAGCAGGAGCCGAGTGACATTAGCCAATCACATCGGATTCTATACGTTAGTGGGACCCGGCCTTATTAGCAGTCTCTACACATACTTACTAATGGAGGCAATAACACACCTGTGCCGATAAGCGCCCACTTATGCTGGTTCACCTATATCACATGTATGAGTCTAGCTAAATATGGCATTACTGTAGTCTTGGGTGCCTACTAGTGTTGAGCGAACGTGCGTGATCTTAGCAGAGTATCTTTGGCGTGCTTGTCTAATATGTTTGCCTCCCTGCGGCTGAATGTTTTCCGACAGTAGACAGATGCAACACATGCAAGGATTTCCTGTTTGCTAGGCAATTCCTATGTTGCATCTGTCTACCGCCGGCAAACATATTAGACGAGCACGCCAAAGATACTCGGCTAAGATCAAACACGTTCACTCAACACTAGTGCCTACTTTTTTGTGGTGCAAACACTTCAACAGTTCTGTAACATGTAATGCCCAAATAATACTGTCATACAATGTGATAGTGATACTATATATGCCATATAATACAGTGACAAATAACTACCACGAACTCCATACAGTAGCTCACAAAGCATTACGCAATATTGCCATATATCCCATAAATAAGGGATAACCAAACTTGAGACTAGCCCTTAAATACTGACATCCTACTGCCTCCATAAATACTGCTGTACAGAGGTAGAATAAAAGCGGCGTAGCATGGAAGTATTGTACTTCATAGCCCAATAGTAAAGGCCCCTAAATACTCCAGTAAAATAATACTATCTTCTAGAAAGTATATCTAATTTAAAAATAAATAATGCTACCTTTGTGCTACCGAAATCCACCAGTTATACACCTCTAAGTCAAGTAGTAGAAAGTTTTGCACATAAAGCGAGTTGATGGCCTCCTGGTTTATTACTGGGTCCAACTGTATTGGCGTCATATTGGCACAGAATCAGTTCAGTGTCATTTGCCTGCAGATATATTGCTATAGTCATGGGCATATGCATGTTTTTGGCCTTTAAGAATATTGCACCTAAAGCAACTGCCCTCTTACACTACACCACTGGTGTCAAACATTGCCTAGATTGATGTTCTAGTAACCATGCTATACGCTGTATGTGGTTTGCAATATTTGGTGCTCTAGGGTTAATATGTTGTATCATAGAAGTGAAGATGATGGAGAAGGTTCTAAGGTCGTCCTTTTCCATGTGATCGGGCAGAGTATCTGGGATACAGCTGCTTATTTGGCTGTTTTTTCCATGGGTTTAAATTCCAAGCTGAGGACCAGAGCAACAAGCCCCTAGTGCCAGCCTGTTGATGGCTTCTCGTTCTGCAGTGATAAGTGGTGACTCGTTACGTGACCACTCGGGGCACCCATAACGGTGTACGAAAAATGGCTTGATTAGGTGCTTTCTTGCTAGTAATATTAGTTACTACCCTTCTGGTCCTGACACGTCCCCCTGTGCATTGCTCTGTTCCAGACTTGAACCGAAGGATGGCCTGCGGTGGCTCCACCGTATCTCGCGAGGGTGCTGCTTTGATGATGGAGACCAAATTAACCCTTGCTACTATGTAAACTCTGGTATCCTGACTCCTTTAAAAGGTCAAGGTACATTATCAAATTTTATCCATTTAACAATGATTTGTATGATTGCCTTCTAGTGTCCGTTCAGTGTAGGCGGGATGAACTTGCCTCTGTTGTCATTTCTAAAGCCTTCACAAGGCCACCACTGAAGCTCAACTCCATGCGCTTAATAATGAGAGAAGCCACCTGTAAGCCTGTGCTGAGGTCCAACGGGTTTATATTGTTCCAGTTCAGTCTATCAACATGTGGAACAACCTCTAAAGTGAGTGAGTAGCAAAAAGTGTCCTCTGCTGGTTACCTGTGGAAGATATCAGCCAATACATCTGGGGAAACTCGTATCTGGTGATGGATCTACCAGCAGATAATGATGCAGAAGACAAACCTCCGGGGTCCAATTTTTATTAAGCCCATAGTAGACAATTAATTTACTGTTTCACATGCACTGGAAAAAATTAAAATCTGGTTACTAGGAGTTTATAATTCTGAATTCTAATCTGTCTAACATTTCTAGAAAACTCTTAAGAGCATATGCACACAGGTCATGTTTGCTGCAGAAAAGTCCCAGTGAAATTTTCATTAAAAGTAAATGTGTGCTTTATGTATGCCCCTTGTGCATACCCCCCCCCCCCCTAATATTCAGAGAGCACATGTTCCACTTCCCTTTAGTAGGACATTATACACGAACGATGTGCAAAAGGTAAAGGTCTCAGCAGCAAAAATTTGTAAGAAAATTCTGCAATATGCCGTATTATAAATGTACATGGAAAATTCTGCTTTAAATCCATATGTGTAAAATAGGCGCTGCTTCAGTCATCACTCAGTACACGGTGAGTGGCGGCTGTAACCGCACCCCAGAATTGACTGACAGCCAGCTCTGCGGTGCATCAGTACAGAGCCGACGTGCGCTCATATGCACATGTAGCACCCTGAGGATTCGGCTGCTACAGGGGTATTGCACCTCAACCCAGAGGTGTGATATTCCACTCCCGGATAAGGATGGAGAGTGGAACTGAGCTCGGTAGGCTGCATGCACTACACACATCCCATTTCCGAGGAGCAGACCGACGGTACTCCCACTTAGAAATGTGCAGGTACGACCGAGTCTGTTCCTGGCTGGAGTGGGAGGGGGGTGGTACATCCCAAGTAGTGTAGGGGCAGATAGGGGGAGCAGCCTGGGTAAAGATAGGAGCTCATTGGGTGCTGGTCACCTGAGCTCACACATAGAGGGTGTATATAAGGTGGGCACCAACTAAGAACAGGGTCAGATGCAGAGAACAAGTCAGTTGGAGACAGCAAGACAGCTGCAGAGGAGCAGACAGCAAGCAGAGAGGAAGTCAGCCTGCAGCAAGAGAGAGACCCTGAGTGAGAGAGGAGCAGAGAAGGAGTACCCAGAGGGGAAAACAGAGAGGACCCAAGAACCCAAATTAAAGCACCGGGTGAAGAGTCGGCACAGGGTACCGGAACCCAAGCTGGTGGGGGCAGAAAACACACCCCAGCCAGAGACCGGAGACCGTGGGCAGCGTTTGTCACGGTCACCCATCACATCCACCCCGAAGGCACACCACATGAAGGGTCAGGGAACCCAAGGCCAAGGGTGTCCCAACAGAAGGCCCGAGGGAGCTGGACCTAGGTGGATCACTGGTGGGGACGGCCAGAGAACGGGACAGAAGGAGAGCTCAGGGCCACGCTCCGGACTTGTTTGGGGGTTGGCTGGATCCAGGACCTGGTGGACGCAGCACGGCTCGGGTGGTCACTCGAAGCTGGAGTGACCAGTACAACATCTGCAGTAAGTAAACACCCTTAACTGCACAACCCGACTCTGTCTTCATTGCCGTCTGCACTGCACCACCCCAACCCCCATCCTCTGCACCTGTCCCCCCTGAGGCTATACCCCTCCCGTTGGGGGTTATCTCACCAAGCTGCGCACCCACCATCAGCCTCAGCGGACCCTGCTGCAGCGGCGGCCACAGTGACCGCATCACAACGGGTGGCGTAGTCGACACAAAAGAACTCTTAATAACATCTGTAGGACTGCCACATAACACTGAGCTTGACGCCCTGGGCACGGGCCGGGTCACAGCCGCTCGGAGACTACAAACCCCCCCATCTGATCCGGTGCCGGGTATTCCCCTCAAAAAGGAATATGTCCCAGGGGGCGCGTCACACACACAATGTGCTGTGCATTTTTCCAAAAACTGTATTCCCACCCAAAAAAGAAAAGGGGGGGGGGGGGGGGTAGTGGGAGTCCACGATCTTTACATGTATGTGGCTATGTACTTGATTATTTGTTATATTTTTATTTTTTTCTTCAGGTAATAGATGGTATAGTGATCTATGAGACCATATTGCTTGCAAATATTGATGTAAGACCTAATGATACCAGTATAAAGAAAAGTATACCAATGCGGTAAGGATTTCTATAGATTGGATCCAAGTTTGTCTTTACTTTGTGGACCCTGTATATTGAACCATATATTGATGGATAAAATAATCAATGGGAAAAAAAACTATATAATATATATTTTTAGCCCATAACATAAAAGCAAAGCTAATAATCTAACTTTCACCGCAAATTCTTCAGTTTTAATCAAATTAGTTGATGCAAAAATTGCTACATCTAGTAATTTTGTATGACCTCCATGATTTTTAAGGACAGCACCAAGTCTTCTTGCCATGGAATAAACAAGTTGGTGATATTGCAGCATCTATCTTTTTCCATTCTTCAAGATCGACTGTATGGAGAGTGACAATTTTGGGGAAATTCTAAAGAGACATAGGTGGTGATTGGGTTCGGATCAGGAGACCTAATTGGTCACTGAATCACTTTCACCCCGTTCTTCAGAAATGCAACAGAAGTGTGTTTTGCATCATTGTCATGTGGAAAAAGTGCACGTCTACCAAGGACATTGAGTGATGGTAACATGTTCTCTTTCAATATAGAGCAGTACATCTGTGAATTCATGATGCCGTCAATGAAATGTAGCTCCCCGACACCAGGAGCACTTTATAAATGTGTGGCAGTGTCCCTATGTGGGACTGCTTAAGTGCTGCTGGTGTTTGGGAGCTACACTTCATTGTCATGTTAGAAATTCATGATCCCATCAATGTGGCGCCCCTGTGGGTCCAGTTGCCACAGAGGTACTGCATCTCACCCAGAGGTGTGATACCCCACTCTCGGGTAAGGAGGGAGTACTACCTGGGACCCACACCCACATCCAATACACTCCACTTCAGTAGGGAAGGGCGAGATTGCTCCTAAGGGAGTCCCTGGTCCCTAGCTGGAGGGTGGAACTAGGTAGAGGAGGTGGGTGGAGGAAGAAGTTTAGTGGAGCTCCGAGGGTAGGAGTATAAAAGAGAGGGTGGAAGGTTCTAGAGGGAGTTCTGCTCAGGGGACCAAGGGGAGCAGTTCAGCCAGTCTGCTGCTCCAGTGCTTGGAGCAGGAGTGCAGAGTGAGAGAGGAGAGGGGCCCAGTCTGAGAGGCCCAGGAGAAGGAAAGAGGACGGGAGTGGTGCAGAAGGGCTCCAGAGAGACAGAAGGGATCCCAGGGGCACGGTGAGTGCAGAGGCCACCCATGCGCCCGAATTCACGCTGATGTGGAAGGATCAGGCCGCAGAAGGGGACTGGCCTCAGACTAGTGGAGAACACCCAGGCTCAGCTAGCCAACCGGAGGCTGCAGCATTTTCAAGGTGTTGCAGCCAAAATCCACAATTACATCGCCGAAAAAAAGGAGGCCGCATAGTGTCCAGGGGACTGAGGGCACGTCACCCGACAAGGCCTGAGGCCACTGGCTTGGGACACTGATTGTGAGGCGTAGGGCAGGAGGGTGAGAGCCAGCGCAGTGAGACGACCGGGAAAGGTACATAGAACGTGGTTCCGTTTAAGTGCTCCTGAGAGATTGCTGGACCCCTACCCCGGAGGCCGCAGGACGACGTGGGCGGTTACACACCAGTAAATGTAACCTGGAGTCTTGAACAACTGTGAGTAAAACCTGAAGACTGCACCCCACTGTGTCCTTGACTCATTACTGCGTCACCTGCCCTGCACTACACTGCATCGACAACATCTACCTCCACAATTCATCATATACTGCCCTGGAGCTTAGCTCTGCCCCTGGAGAGGTGAACCAACTCTGCTGCGTCACCATCAGATCCAATGGATCTGCACCGCAGCGGTAGCCGCATACCACGAGTGACGTCACAAACATTATCCCAAAAACTTTATTCCCCTTTTCTTTAATTATTTGACCGCCCGGGGCCACGGACCGGGTCACTGCCACTGTGACTACCCCCGATACAGGACCGGCCCGGCTACCGAGTACCCCAGGGGGCGCGTCAACAATAATACAAAACACACTTCTGTTGCATTTCTGAAGAACAGGGTGACAATGAATCGGTGACCAATTATGTCTCCTTGTCTGAGCACAACGAAACACCTATGGGGAATTCTGAGGAGACAAGTTGAACATTACTCTCCATCCAGGCTCTAAAAGAGGTCGTTTTTCCATTCTTCAAGAAGAGAGATATTGGAATATGTCACCAACTTGTTCATTCCATGCCTAGAAGACTTTGTGCTGTCCTTTAAAAATCATGAAGGTCGTACAAAATGTTAGGATGTGGGGTGTACTCATTTTTGCATCAACTAATTTTTTTTGAGTAAAGATGAAGATTTTGTAATGAGTTTATATTAACATTTCAAGATATGGGTTAAAAAAATGTTCTAAAACTCAGTCTTGTCCAAATCTTGGAAATTGTTTTTGTCTTTAGTAAGATATTGATTAAAATCTTACTTTTCAAAGGGGGCGCACTCATTTATCCCAAGCACTGAAATAATGTGTTTTTGTTTTGTCTCTTTAGGTTGAACATCCAGTGTAGTTTTGATACTAGTGACATATCCACAGAGCATACTAATGCATTGGTCCCATCACCTCTACCCAGTGATGTTCCTGAGCCATTGATGTTGCAGATGAAGTTTGCAGAAGGTCATTATAAGTTATGCATGCCCTAAATGCTGTTATATAAACCTATTTTGCCATTATTTAAGAAAAAAAATATTCTTACAAATGTTGTCGGTAATAACAATAGTAACATGTTAATGGTCTGTTTATTTATTACTATAGCTGCAATGTGTAAGGGACTGGAGGTTTTTGATGGGAAGCACAGACATATGACAACTAAGTATTGCTGTTCTTGGTACATCCCTCAATTCCTTTAAGTTGTCGTTTCTTGCAGACTGTAAATCTGATCAGTTGCATTTTGCTCTTTATAGTGCATTATTTTGCAGATTGCACTGCTAAATGTGAGTCACTTGCAAAGGTACCCGATCATTTTACTGTTTTTTTTTGGTTTCAACAGGGGTTAACTAACAAGGGGTGTTGTAGGTGACCATGGTATTCTGTAATACCAGTGAGCTGTGTGAGGGGGGCAGAGTACAGCTAGTAAGAGTATATCGCATGGGAAAGTTCCCCTGCTGCTCTTCAGGGACCAGAGAAGCCAGCAACGTTTAGTGGCATTTAGCGAGACAGTGAGGTTTCCCTGGTATTGGCCGCAGACCTGTAGGAAACGTACTTGCCACCCGGCATTTGTGTGATGAGATGGCATCAGACTGACGGGACCACTCTGATAACAAGGCTGGCACCTGAAGGGAAGAAACCAAGATGGGACCACTGGTGGCTGGTAGATCTATCGTGACTGTAAAGCCAAGTTCAGTATTTTACCTCAGTATTTGTAAGCCAAAACCAGGTGAAGAATCAGAGGAAAAGTATAATAGAAATATGTCACTACTTCTGTATATTATTTTTATTTTTACCCAATCTTGACTTTGGCTTACAAATACTGTGGAAAATTCAATAAATACTCCGTGTGCATGTAGCCTTGGGCTGCATTCCCACAATGAGTTTTTGATGTTGCATCATTTCTGAACCCATTAAGAATAATGGGTTGATTGCCTTTTTTTTTTTTATTCTCCCCAGAAATACGCAGGGTAAAAGTACCAAAAACTCATTGTGGGAACATGGCCTTTGTGTATGTTCACCTTTTCTTGAAGAGATCTTTAATAGTGTTGAGCCACCCCCGGAGTGTTCGGGTTCGGTTCGTCGAACACCGGGATGTTCGTCGAACTGTTCGTCAGACACCTTAGAACACCGTCTAACACCGTTAAAACCAATGGCAGGCAAACAAAAACGCATAGAAACACATAGAAAACACCTGCAAAGGTGTCCAAAAGCTGACAAACTGCTCAGAAGACACTCTTTAAAAAAGCCGGCCGGCAAATTCAGCAGCGGCATAAACCGGTACCCGACAATTTAGACAAGAAGGAATAGAGCATCACACATAGATTAGATAGATAGAAACATGTCAGTCACATTTATAATAAGTACAGCGACAGTGTTGGTTACTGTACTTGTCATTTAGTGTTAAAATAAAGGATTTATTAAAATAAAAATTGGCGTGGGGTTCCCCGTAATTTTAGTCTCTAGCGGAGGTTAAGCAGACGGCTGGGGCAGATGTTTGAAGCCTGGGAAGGGGGTAATACCCATGGAGCTTCCCAGGCTACTAATATCAGCCCCCAGCTGAATACTTAGCCTTTACTAGCTATTAAAATGGGGGACCCCCCCAAAAAAATGATGTGGGGTCCCCCCTATTTTAATAGCTAGCAAAGGCTAGACAGACAGCTGGGGGCTGATATTAATAGATCAGGAAGGGTGCCATGAATATTGGCCCCCTCCCAGGCTAGAAACACCAGCCGTCAGCCGCCCCAGAAATGGCGCATCCATAGGATGCGCCAATTCTGGCACTTAGCCTCGCTCTTCCCACTGCCCTGTAGCAGTGGCAGTGGGGTAATAGGGCTGGGGTTGATGTCAGCTTATAATGCCAGCTGACATCAAGCCCAGGTTAGTAATGGAGAGGCGTCTATAAGACACCCCCATTACTAACCCCATAGTGAAAGTTAAAAAAAACACAAATACCCAGAATATAGTCCTTTAATTGAAATAAACACACAATTCTTTATTGTTCTAAATTAAACCATACTTACCGTCACGCCCATTCCAGTTGAAGCCAACGATCTCCTGTAATAAAAATAAAATAATAAACCAACATCATCCTTACCTTTCGATGGTTCCCAGGACAGCTTCAGCTCTGCTACATCGAGATGACAGGCTGGACCGCAGGAGAAAGCTGCCATCCAGCCTGTCATCCCGCAGACACTGAGAAGAGCAGGCATGCTTGCGCTCCACAGTGTCTCTCTGTGAGGGCATCCAGATGAGCAGAGTTAATGTCCAATGAACTCTGCGCACCTCATGCACGTCACTGACAGCGTGGGAGAATTCTCACGCTGAAGCGCTGAGTGCAGGAGAATTTTCCCACGCTGTCAGTGACGTGCATGAGGTGAGCCGAGTTCATTGGACATTAACTCGGCTCATCTGGATGCCCTCACAGAGAGACACTGTGGAGCGCAAGCATGCCTGCGCTTCTCGGTGTCTGCAGGATGACAGGCTGGATGGCAGCTTTCTGCTGCGGTCCAGCCTGTCATCTCGATGTAGCAGAGCTGAAGCTGTCCTGGGAACCATCGAAAGGTAAGGATGATGTTGGTTTATTATTTTATTTTTATTACAGGAGATTGTTGGCTTCAAATGGAATGGGCGTGACGGTAAGTATGGTTTAATTTAGAACAATAAAGAATTGTGTGTTTATTTCAATTATAGGACTTTATTCTGGGTGTTTGTGTTTTTTTTAACTTTCACTATGGGGTTAGTAATGGGGGTGTCTTATAGACTCCTCTCCATTACTAACCTGGGCTTGATGTCAGCTGGCATTATAAGCTGACATCAACCCCAGCCCTATTACCCCACTGCCACCGCTACAGGGCAGTGGGAAGAGCGAGGCTAAGTGCCAGAATTGGCGCATCCTATGGATGTGCCATTTCTGGGGCGGCTAACGGCTGGTGTTTCTAGCCTGGGAGGGGGCCAATATTCATGGCACCCTTCCTGGGCTATTAATATCAGCCCCCAGCTGTCTGCCTAGCCTTTGCTAGCTATTAAAATAGGGGGGACCCCACGTCAATTTTTGGGGGGGTCCCCCATTTTACTAGCTAGTAAAGGCTAGGCATTCAGCTGGGGGCTGATATTAGTAGCCTGGGAAGCTCCGTGGGTATTACCCCTTCCCAGGCTTCAAACATCTGCCCCAGCTGTCTGCTTAACCTCCGCTAGAGCCTAAAATTATGGGGAACCCCACGCCAACTTTTTTTTAAATAAATCCTTTATTTTAACACTAAATGACAAGTACAGTAATTAACACTGTCACTGTACTTCATATATATGTGACTGACATGTTTCTATCTAATCTATGTGTGATTCTCTATTCCTTCTATTCTAAATTGTCGGGTACCGCTGCTGAATTGCCGGCCGGCTTTTTTAAAGAGGACGGTGCATGAAAACACTAATATTTTTTTTTTATAAATCCTTTACACTAAATGACAAGTACAGTAATCAACACTGTCACTTTACTTCTTATATATGTGACTGACATGTTTCTATCTATCTAATCCATGTGTGAAGCTCTATTCTTTCGGTTCTAAATTGTCGGGTACCGGTGTACGCCGCTGCTGAATTGCCGGCTTTTCATGTTTCACTGTGAGCACAGTTCCCATCGATTTGGGCAATCACTCTAATGCCACAACCACCATGGCTGTGGCATTACAGTGAGTGGCAGACAATCCCTGCATGATTGGTGCTCTAAATAGCGCCAGACATGCAGGACACTCTTTTGGTGCACGAACAGTTATCGAACATAACCTCGAACAGCCGAATTTTTTGCAAATCGTTCGGGTTCGTCGAACAACTCGAACACCGCCCAAAACAGCTCGAATTTGAGATTGGCGAACAGTTCTAGTCGAACACCGCTCATCTCTAATCTTTAACAAGAAGTCAGTGTCTCTGACATGGGTAGGATTGGGGGAGTCTATTATCCAGGATTGGTAACTCTGCCCAATTGTGCTATAACAATAGACCAGTGCACATTTGTGTGTCTGACACATTTTTACCTCCTACAGAGAAGATGGCGATATATAAGGCTGCCGGCAATAGGACAGTCTTGGTTTCCTCCCAGGGGCCACTGTACTTTCCAACTGCAGAGGAGACTGGAGCTTCTGGAAAAGGTGAGTCTTATACACTCACTACACACTCACTCACTCCACCTCTCCATATTGAGTGAACTCTGGGGTCTCCCACCCCCTTTTTCACCATATTTTCTCTTGCAGGGTCTCCAGTGCTCCCCGGGTTGCTAGCGGAGGAGTGGGAGAGGATTGTTCTTGTAGTTGGTCTTCTTGCTGCTCTGTTAATAAGTATTTGTATCATCAAGAGAAGATACAAGAAGCTGAATGATAAGGATTTGTATGTTATTGAATAATAAAAATAGACTTTCCTTTTTAAATTCTATACAAAGCTCTTGTGTGCTTTCTTAGAAAGTTGTATTCCTTCAAAAGGAAGAGGAGGTGGGGGGTGTAACTGAGTCTACTGGCGGTCACAAGGTACATTGGAGACTAAATCATTTTGGCTATTAAATACACTATATTGCCTCCTGGCCATTACAAGCCCATAAAAAGGTGTTTCCCATCCAAAACTGTGGGGGCCACAGGATTATATGCGGGGCCATCATACTATAATCATTTTTATTTATATAGCGCTAACATATTCCGCAGCACTTTACAATAAAGTGAGGACATGTGCAGACAATAAATTCAATACAAGGTAAGACAGTTTAAACAGTTACATTAGGAGTGAGGTCCCTGCTCGCAAGCTTACAATCTACAAGGAAATGGGGGGGGGGGGTGGGGGGGGGGTACAATAGGTGGAAAGTGCTTGTTATTTCAGGTCTGGCAATTATAATAAATAGGGATTTTCATATAAGGCTGCATGTTCCGGTCATCAGCCTGTATGTTTACGTGCAATAATCAAGTATTGAGTGTAGTTATTGTGTCACCCTGACCTGGATGCCACAAGTGTAATTAAAGCTGTGTCTGAGAGCAAGGGGGAGGTTCTCTAGTCAGGGGAACATTAGCATGCAATGCCTCCTGTCTCAGGCCAGTAGGGGGAGCTGGCTGCCCCTATAAAAGCTGGTACTGAGGGCAGGGTTGGGGAGAACCAGATGACCTGTCTCAGGACTGAGACGTGTCTCAGCAGAGCAGGGACAGACAGTCGTATTGCACCTAAGAGGAAGTGTGGCAGGAGGAGAGCCACAAGCCAGAGACAAGAGGCGAAGAGAGCCTGTCTTGGCAGAAAGAGGACTTAATTTACCAGACTTTGGTGTCTGAGGCTGGAAGGATTCCACATCCCCCAGCAGAGAACCAGTCCGCAAGGGACTGTACATTCCTTGGCCTAAGAAGCCTGAAGGCCCTGCCACAACCGAAGGGACCAGTAAAGCCGTACAAGGCTGGGAGCAGAAAGGAACCCACGTCGCAGGCCATACAGGCGAGAATACACGGAGAGCTCGGAAACGTGGGCTGTTACCCTATAACGAGGAGATAGCCAGAAGGAGCGCAGAAAGCACGGTAGGCCTACACCCTCACCCTGACCAGGGCCAATCTCCCCGTTGCTCTCAGACATCCAGGTCCCCTCCTAGCCGGGACTGTTTATGGGTCAGTTTACCTGTTGTAGTATAGACCCTGGACTGCAACTTGTTGTCTGTGTGCTCCTTGCTCCTCCAGCACTATCAGCACTGGGATTCTCACTACCATCACTCCCACCATCCATTATACTACCCTGGGGCCGCACTCTTCCCGTGGGGAGTCACACTACCCTAGCTGCACACCTCATCAGCCCCAGCGGTCTGCATGCAGCGGCGGTTCCTAATAACCGCAATCCACGGGTGGCGTAGTCGGACATTATCAGCAGAACGTAGCAGACTACCATTGGCCTGACCACCCTGAGCCACGGAACCGGGTTGCCACTACTACTCCCACCGTTTCCCTAATTGCCCGGATCCGAGTGCCCCACGGCCCAGGGGGCGAGTCATTATCGTGTGGAGACAGGTGAATAGGAGGGAGCAGATTCTGAATAATATGTAGAATTAGGGAACAGGGGAAAGTTAGTTTACTGAGTAGTTGAGGTGGTAGGCTTGTGTGGTGCCCCTGTGGGTCCAGTTGCCACAGAGGTACTGCATCTCACCCAGAGGTGTGGTACCCCACTCTCGGGTAAGGAGGGAGCACTACCCGGGACCCACACACCTACATCCAACACTACACTGCTCCAGACCAGCAAGCGGGGCAAGATGCACTTGGTCACTGCTGAGCCCTGTCCCTGGCTGGAAGGGGGGGGAACCAAAAGAGAGGGAACCATGTAGTCGGTGTGGATGGAGGAAGAAGTTCAGGGGAGCGCTGAAAGAGCAGTATATAAGCAGGGGTGGAAAGATCTAGAAGGGGTTCTGAAGAGTTCAAAGTTGAGTCAAGTGCAGTGCAGAAGGGCCCAGTGAGGAGTAGGGACCCAGCTTGAGGAAAGTGAGGAGATGAACCGGTGAGGAGGGTTCCGGAGACAGAAGGTATCCCAGGGGCACGGCGAGTGCGGAGGCCACCCGTGCACCCGAATTCACGCTGACGTGGAGGGATCAGGCCGCAGTAGGGGACCGGCCCGAGCCTAGTGGAGTACTTTACTGCTCAGCTAGCAAACCGGAGGTTGCAGTATCTCATATACTGTAACCACACTCAATCGCCGAAAAGGTGGCCATATAGGACCAAGGGGGCAGTCTAGACATCACCCGACAAGGCCCGTGGCCACTGGCTTGGGACACTGGGTGTGAGGCGCAGGGCAGGAGGCCGAGAGCCAGCGCAGAGAGATGACCTGGAGAGGTACACAGAAAGGGGTCCCGTTCAAGTGCTTCCAAAATATCGGAGTTGGCTGGATCACTTCCCCGTAGGACACAGGACGATGTGGGCAGTTATAACCTGGCCATTGTAACTTGGAGCAGCTTAACAACTGTAAGTAAAGCCTGAAGACTGCACCCCACTGTGTCCTTGACTAATTACTGCTACCGAGTACCCCACGGCCCCAGGGGGCGCGTCACTTGTTTAAAGAGATGGGTTTTTAAAGTGTGCTTGAAGACGTGGTGGCTAGGCATCAGTCGGATCGTCTGGGTAACATTCCAGAGAACTGGCGCAGCACGAGAGAAGTCTTGGAGATGGAGGTGCGAAGTTCGGATTATGGGGGATGTTAGTCTTAGGTCATTTGTAGAATGGAGGGCTTGTGTAGGGCGATAGACAGAGAGGAGATATAAGGTGGTGGAGAGGTTTGTGGGTGAGAGCAATGAGTTTATATTGGACCCTGTAGCGAATGGATAACCAGTGTAATGACTGGCCCAAGATGGAAGCATCGGTGAAGCGGCTGGACAGAAATACGACCCTGGCTGCCGCATTCAGGACGGATTGGAGAGGAGAGAGTTTGGTAAGAGACCGATCAGAAGAGACTTGCAGTAGTCCAGACAAGAGTGAATAAGAGCTACAGTAAGAGTTTTAGCAGTTTCAAAGGTGAGAAAAGGTTGGATTCTGGAGATGGTTTTTAAGATGCAGGTGACGAGTGAGTGAGTGATCGGATATAGGGAGTAAAGGAATGGTTAGTGTCGAATATGACCCCAAGGCAGCGGGCGTGCTGCTTGGGAGTTATGGTTGAACCCTCCAAGGTAATTTTGATGTTAGGTTATTAGCGGGGAGAAACACAAGAAGCTCAGTTTTTGAGAGATTCAGTTTAAGATAGAGGGAGGACATGATGTTAGAGGCAGCTATTTTGGCTATTAAATACACTATATGGCCACCTGGCCATTACAAGCCCATAAAAAGGTGTTTCACATCCAAAACTGTGGGGGCCCGTCATACTACGTGCAGGACTGTATGTGGGGGCCCGTCATACTACGTGCAGGACTGTATGTGGGGGCCCGTCATAGTACGTGCAGGACTGTATGTGGGGGCCCGTCATAGTACGGACAGCTCCGCTTACTGTATAATGGCCACAGCCGGGTACTGCATTCATCACCTATTCAAATCAATAAGGGGCGGATGTGCAGTACCCGCTTGTGGCCAATATACAGTAGACGGAGCTGTGCAGTTCTGTAACTGAGCGGTTCCTACCGGCACCGAGAACAGCTGATCTGCGGGGGTGCCAGGTATCGCACCAACACCGATCAGACATTGATGACCTATCCTAAGGATAAAGTAGTGCACAACCCCTTTAAATATTCATGTTTCTCTCCTCTGGACCAGAACTGGCTGGTGGCTGACATTTGGGGCTGATGATTATTACATTTTCTCCTTACTAAAAACGCTCCAGTCCTCCAGCCAGTTTTGCATCAGGAACTCATTTGTCCAAGAACATATGATTTCTAGAATTGCTGGACAATCAGTCCCTATATAGGTCAAATAAGCTCCTGGTGCAAAACAGGCTGGAGAACTGGCTGTTTTTAATAGAGGGACAACCCCTTAAAGAAAAAAATTAATGTGGTGATAACATTAAGGGCTCCTTCACACGATCGATGATTGCCAGATAATCGGATCGATAATGGTAATGACATTAATCACACTCCGATCAGAGTCTGATCAGTGTCAGTTTACTGTGATCTTATTCTCTCACATAAGAATCATATCTCAGGAGTGGAGAAGATGGAGAGCTGAATTTCTCCATCTTCTCCATTGTCTATCCTCTTACATCAGACTGTACCTGAATGACGTCTGAGCGCAGTCCGATGTTTGACTTGTATGGGTGATCTGAATTCCAGAGCCACTTGCAGCTTGCTGCAAATATCAGACTGATTTGGTCTATAGGGAACAACGCAGATCAGCACTGCCCATAGTATAACATTGGGCCGAGAGCTATCTGATAAAACATCGGATTGCACTCAGCCGTGTTATACGCCAGTGTGAGCGAGGCCTCACTGTGCCAAACGCATTCTCATCTGCTCCCCTCAATAGAAAGTAAGAGAATTGGATGAGAATGTGTTTGGCAGATGACTGGTAGTCATGGGACAACTGGCTGATCCGCCTGGTAAAGCCGAATCCCAACATGATTACACTATGTTAGTAGACAGGGAGCTCCACTAGGTAAAAAAAACCCTATAACTAGGAGGTAGGGTGGGCTGAATGTATAAATTATAATTATTAGAATACGCACTGACCTTGGGTCCTCCTGCAGCTAGGGGCATACACAGAAGAAATCCTAATTCTGGTTCCCCCTTTCAAAACCAAATATTCTCAGTGGAGTCACGGGGCATAGGTGTAGTCTCTGAATGGCGGATCTACCAACTTTTAAAGACAGTAATTTTTCACCTATTGGACTCCTTTAGTGTTCTCACCCACAAACTGTACAGAAAAGGCTGCATAGAAAAGATACACTCCTATTTAAAAACAGTGATTTGCATGTGGGCTGCTTTGGTTTGAGTGCCGGGGCTGATTTTCAGTCCCAGTCCAGCCCTGGTATCTACCACTATGTGGTCACCATGTGGCGGTAATATCAGTGTTGGTCTTTGTAGAATTATTTTCAGTACTGGTGCGATCATCTGCTGAGGTTCTCCTACATCCATTATTAGGGGGCGCCACCAGAGTTGTAATCAGGGTTACCGGTTAGGGCCCACCTGAGCTGCACCTCTGGTTGGGGAAATAGGAGGTATCATACTGTTTACTTTGCACTAAAAAATGTCTTCCATGCCTTGATCTGACTATTTCTGACACATTTCTGGGGACACGTGGGCTCCAGTATGTGTTTCTTTTTTTGGACCGAAGAAAAAGTGCAAAACTTTTTTCTTTTTGCTCACAGTTAGACTATTTGACTTGTGCCTTTTTTTTCAAGATTTTAGCGTTCTGATTTTTATGTCAATGTGGCTTTTTCAGATAATTTTGGACTGATTCTTCAAATTTGGTGCCTTTTTGTAGCATTTTGCAAAACCTGCAACTTTTTCCACTAAAAAAGTCGCAAAAGACAGTTAAATACAAAAGAAAAATTGGGGGAAATGTTGGGCTGTTTACAAAATTAATGAATCCCTTGCGTTGATTTGATGCAAAATACATCAGCAAAAAGTGAAAAGAAAAAAAGCAAATGATGAATCAGGCCCAATGTTTTCTGTTTTGCCTCTTTTCCGGCATCTATTGCTATTTAAGTCTCCCCTTTTTTTTATTTGTATCATTTGAGTGTTTTTTGTTTTTTTTTGCACCAAATTCATCAAAATGGCGCATGTGGTAAATGAATTTTGCGCAAAGTCAAAAGTTTTGTTTTCTTTTGTCTTTATCAATTTTGTTACTTTTAGAATAAAAAGTCGCACATTTTTCAAAATGATGCCAAAATGCTTAGAAACTTACTGCGATACATAAAATCACTCTGGATGTTGGTGGCGGGAGGGACTGGAGTATATTTGCGATAAATTTTGCAAGAAAAGTTGCAAATGATGAATTAGGTAAATACATCTGAAAACCTTAAACTCTGCCCACGGTGGCGAGCTAAGCGGAAAAAAAAAACCTCAAAATTAGACTTCAAAAAGGTGCAAATGGAAAGATACATTTAGTGCAATCAAACAAATAAGGTACAAAACTTCAAAAACTTGACAAAAAAAAAAATCAGACCCTGATGTCGCCTGGCTGGAGCGATCAATAAGGACGCATTTCCAAACCATGACTCCGCCAGTATACTGTACCGACCTGCAGACATTGTAATTATCACTTAACCCCACGTTCCTCCAGGCAATTGTCGCAAGAGGTAATTTCCTTATGTCGGGTTCCTTTTATCGGATGGTCACCCATTATACCAGCCGTATTGGGATTTGTTTCTTAGCACTGCACAAGCCCAGTGCAATAGAGGTAAGCAGAGACGCCTCTAGTAAAAACAGAGCAAAAAATTAATGTAAAATAGAAATATGCATGTGCATTTTTAAATGGAATCGTTAAAAGTGGTATGTATTCCCATCTGCAAGATCCTATCCCAATATGTAGTAGGTGTAATAATGATATTAGCTTATCAGAAGAACTATACTACATTTCTAATTGGAGGTATTTGCTATGTCCTTACCCCATGTGCAGGGCTTTGCAGGACCTTAGGTATGCATGGTTATGACCATTAACAACTAACTGTCACCATGAGTGGTCGTAACCATGGATACCTAAGGTACTGCAATGCCCTGCACATGTGGTAAGCGACATAGCTAATTAGAAGAACTATACTACATTTCTAATTGGAGGTATTGGCTAATATTATTACTACTACTTTCTTAAAATCCTGTAAAGCCCTGGTTCATCATTTATCCAGATCTTTGACCTCAACAAAAGGAAAGGTGTGTGTGTGTGTGTGTGTGTGTGTGTGTGTTTTAATATCCTGAAGTTTAAAACCTGAACTAACCAATTACTTCTCACAGCTGAGAATTTGCTACAACTGTATCCAGTTTAGGCAACCGCCTGGCCTTCGGTCTGATACATTGTAGCACGTTATCGGCTCAGTGACTTTTTCGTAGAGTTTCTATAAGTAATGGCTATGTTGTGCAGATGCCATATTGGTACCATCTCTTTCCTTGCAGATGATGCAGGACACAGAGCAGACGTCATCAGCATGGAGATATTCCAAAACTGCACTGTGTGAACAGGACACGCTGAATCTTTTCCAGGAATTTGCTGAACAAAAGCAGAAAGAACGAGAAAAGGACCCAGAAGTTAAACGTTTCAAAAGAAAGTACAGTTTAAAAGCCCCGAGCTATCCTTCCCCGGGGAACATTCTCCACACGGGGAGACAACTTCCCCGCACTCCGGCTCCCGGGGTTTTACCCCTTCTGCCTTCTCAGAGGTTTGAACCCAGAGCAGATGAGAATGAGAAGTCGTTCATTTCACATTTGGCTAAAACCCCAGACAACATGGTGCCGTGCGGCCATCAGCTACCGCGCACCCCGACCACGGGGAATGTATTGAGAGAAATTCAGGTCAATGTAAAAGAAGATGAAGCGATCAAAAGCAAAAAGAAAATTGAACGTGATGTGAACGACTCCGTGATCTGTGACGCACGGGAAGGGGACGGAACAAGAACAAAATCCAATGTTGGAAAAGTTTCCAGAGCTTCCAACAAAATGAAAAACATGGCGAACTTGTCCTGTCGTGATGGCATGGCGACTATGAAGATGGTGAGCGACTTGGGGTAAAGTACAAATAGTCTATACCATGCTAGAGATATAAGAGGTAAATTGCAAAGGTGCTGGTTTTTGAATAAATGGTAGCAGATCTGCAGGACCCGGCAGCTGCCACTACACAGTTGATTACAGCTGTGCTGTTAAGCTCCGCAACTGCTAAAGTCCATCCAGTACTGGGACTGGTAACAGCTGATCGGTGGAGGTACCGGCTGTCGAAAACTCGGCGATCTGATTTTGATTGCCTATCTTAAAGATGGAACATCCCTTTTTAAAGGGGTTGTCCGATCCAAACCCGTAAGTCTGCAGTTGCTCAGTGTGACTGCAGACGTATCGGCACTCTGCGCTGCGGGGATTCGCCAATTTCTGACCCTGGAACGGAGGGTATGTATGCGTTATACATACTCCCGGGCAGAACCTGTCCAGTGGGCACGGCTTCGCTCCATACAAGTGAATGGAGAGCGAGGCTGCGCCCACTGGCCAGGAGTATGTATAACTGATACATGCCCTCCGGTCCTGGGTCAGAAACCGGTGCATCCCCGCAGCGTATAGTGTGTGCGCTGGGGGGGATTCATAAGTCTGTAGTCACACAGTGGACCCCTTTAACAGTCTTCATGACCAGGCTATTATTTTTTTATTAATTTTTTTTTTACTATTTGGTTTTGCTCTTTTTTTTCCCTTCCCTTCTTCCAAGATTTATAACGAATATATATATATACACACACACACAGTTAGGTCCATATATATTTGGACAGAGACAACATTTTTCTCATTTTGGTTCTAGACATTACCACAATGAATTTTAAACAAAACAATTCCGATGCAGTTGAAGTTCAGACTTTCAGCTTTCATTTGAGGGTATCCACATTAAAATTGGATGAAGGGTTTAGGAGTTTCAGCTCCTTAACATGTGCCACCCTGTTTTTAAAGGGACCAAAAGTAATTGGACAGATTAAATAATTGTAAATAAAATGTTCATTTCTAGTACTTGGTTGAAAACCCTTTGTTGGCAATGACTGCCTGAAGTCTTGAACTCATGGAGATCACCAGACGCTGCGTTTCCTCCTTTTTGATGCTCTGCCAGGCCTTCACTGCGGTGGTTTTCAGTTGCTGTTTGTGGGCCTTTCTGTCTGAAGTTTAGTCTTTAACAAGTGAAATGCATGCTCAATTGGGTTGAGATCAGGTGAATAACTTGGCCATTCAAGAATATTCCACTTCTTTGCTTTAATAAACTACTGCGTTGCTTTGGCTTTATGTTTTGGGTCATTGTCCATCTGTAGTATGAAACGACGACCAATCAGTTTGGCTGGATCTGAGCACACAGTATGGCTCTGAATACATCAGAATTCATTCGGCTGCTTCTGTCCTGTGTCACATCATCAATAAACACTAGTGACCCAGTGCCACTGGCAGCCATGCATGCCCAAGCCATCACACTGCCTCCGCCGTGTTTTACAGATGATGTGGTATGCTTTGGATCATGAGCTGTACCACGCCTTCACCATACTTTTCTCTTTCCATCATTCTGGTAGAGATTGATCTTGGTTTCATCTGTCCAAAGAATGTTCTTCCAGAACTGTGCTGGCTTTTTTAGATGTTTTTTAGCAAAGTCCCGTCTAGCCTTTTTATTCTTGATGCTTATGAGTGGCTTGCACCGTGCAGTGAACCCCCTCTGTATTTACTTTCATGCAGTCTTCTCTTTATGGTAGATTTGGATATTGATATGCCTTCCTCCTGGAGAGTGTTGTTCACTTGGTTGGCTGTTGTGAAGGGGTTTCTCTTCACCATGGAGATTATTCTGCGATTATCCACCACTGTCTTCCGTGGTCGCCCAGATCTTTTTGCATTGATGAGTTCACCAGTGCTTTTCTTTCTTTCTCAGGATGTACCAAACTGTAGATTTTGCCACTCCTATTATTGTAGCAATTTCTCGGATGGGTTTTTTCTGTTTTTGCAGCTTAAGGATGGCTTGTTTCACCTGCATGGAGAGCTCCTTTGACCGCATATTTACTTCACAGCAAAACCTTCCAAATGCAAGCACCACACCTCAAATCAACTACAGGCCTTTTATCTGCTTAATTGAAAATGACATAACGAAGGGATTGCCCACACCTGTCCATGAAATAGCCATGGAGTCAATTGTCCAATTACTTTTGGTCCCTTTAAAAACAGGGTGGCACATGTTAAGGAGCTGAAACTCCTAAACCCTTCATCCATCCAATTTTAATGTGGATACCCTCAAATGAAAGCTGAAAGTCTGAACTTCAACTGCATCTGAATTGTTTTGTTTAAAATTCATTGTGGTAATGTCAAGAACCAAAATTAGAAAATGTTGTCTCTGTCCAAATATATATGGACCTAACTGTATTTGTGTCTGAACAGTCAGGGAGACACTATTACTGTTTTTTTTACGGAAAAAAGGCCAAAAGCAGGATAATACAGAGATTTGAACCGTGGAACTGCAAAACCACAGTTCTATTTCTCTGGACTACACCAGAATCTTTTAAACAGATATATTGGTGTCTGAACACTCACAGACACACTCAATTTTTTTTTTTTTTGGGGGGGGGGGGATACCAAAAGGTTAATAAGACGCATATTTGTACAGTCTGACTGAGGGGGAAAAAAAATACAGGATTTAGATGGGGGGGGGGGGAAGGATTTTTCCTGGCCCCTGAGACCGGGGGATAAGTCTAGCCATTTGACCAGCAGGAGCACACGGGACTGTAATGCAGTGTTTGCTGGTATAACCACTGCGTCTCCTATACAGCCTGCCTGCCTGATATCTGGGATGGATATTAGTCCTGAGAAGGACTGTTTGTTTGATTTGGCAGGCTTTAGAGACCCTACACTACCTATTTCGCACTATATATCTCTCCCTAACTCAGTAGCACTGACCCTACACTGTCTGATCTCGGGCGACTGTGTCCAAGATGGCGGCGCCCAGTTTTAAATACTCGAGGTGACGCTGTGCAGCCAGCCAATCACTGTAATGCCCACAAACAACATGGCTGTGGCATTACAGTGACTGGCTGGCAATCCCTGCATGTTAATTGGCTCTGTAAAGAGCGGCAGACGTGCAGGGCGGAGACCCCAGCTCCCGCCCGAGTAACCCGGAAATGCTCGGTGGTCGCCGAACATCTCGAGTAGTGAGATGCTCGGGCGAGTACCGAGCAGTGTCGAGCATGTTCGCTCAACACTACATGTAAGGCATTTAAGTCTCCTCATACTGGCATGTCAGGTCTGGCATGCCACTCTCCAAAATGAGAAACCTTACCCTTTGTATATATGTGAAATCTTTACAAAACCCTACCTAATCTGATGGTAGCCCATAGAGCATACATTCTTTCAGTCTAATGACTATGTAGAACATTTCAGATGTTTAAATTTTTAAAATGTCATCTCTAGTGTAGCGCTGGCGTCCCTGCCCTCTGCTAGGCAGGGACGCTGCTCCCCTCACCGCTCTGCTCCGTGCCCGGCGTCCTCTCCCTGCTCTGCTGTCAGCGCGCGCTCCTTCCCGGCGTCCTCCTCCCGCTCTGCTCTCAGCGCGCGCTCCTTCCCGGCCCCTGTGCTTAGGGCGCGCTCCCCTCCTCTTAAAGGGGCCGCGCGCGCTGTCCTAAGGAGTCCCCGGCCAATGGCCGGAGGACTTCATCATATATAAGGCACCTCCTCCAAAATGGAGGTGCCCGAGCAATGTTGTTTGCACCTGTGTCTCACCTGTGCTTCAGCCCTCAGGTCCCGCTGCCAGTTACCTGCCAGTTTCCTGCCAGTTACCTGCCTGATTCCTGCCAGTTACCTGCCTGATTCCTGCCTGAATACTTGTTACCTGTCTGCCAGTCTGAGGTCCGACGGTCTGCCTTACTACTCCTGTCAGTCTGTCTAAAGGACCAGCCTGCCCGCTCACCTGGGAGCGCACATCAGCTACCTGCCTGCTTTCCTGAGGTCCGACGGTCTGCCTTACAACTCCGGTCAGTCTGTCTATGGACCAGCTTGCCCGCTCACCTGGGAGCGCTTCTCCGTTACCTGCCTGCTTGCCTGCCCGGAGGCTCCGTTGTCACGTGCTGTGACCATCAGCTACTTCAGACTCTTGTCCGCTCACCTGGGAGCGCTTCTCCGTTACCTGCCTGCTTGCCAGCCCGGAGGTTCCGCCGTCACGTGCCGTGACCACCTGCTATTCCAGAGACTCTCGCTTGCTCACCTGGGAGCACACATCTACCATCTGCCTGCTAGCCTACCCGGAGGCTCTGCCATCACAGGTCGTACCTACCCTTTACCCAGAGACTGCCCTGATCACTTGCCGTATCTCCCTGTCCGTTCATCCAGAGACTGCCACCCGCTCCCTTACAAGGGCCGCCCCCTTGTATAGTAGCTCAGAGGTTCCGCCTCCCAGACCCGTTACAGTTTGCTCGGGCCATGGAACCCGGTGGCACCCAAGCTCCCTCGCTCTCGGACCTCTGTCTTGAACTGTCCCGTCAGAGGTCCCAACAGGAGTCCATCCTGGGTCACCTGCGGAATGTTAATACTCGCCTGAACACTCTGTCTGATCCACCAACAACCTCCGCCAGTGCCATATCTTGCAATCCGGCAGCTCCGCTGCCCACTAATACCATGGTATCCTACCCCGGACCCCGGCTTTCTGCACCTCCTCGCTTCGGAGGCGACTCCGTCCAGGCTCGGGGCTTCTTAAATCAGTGCACCCTGCATTTCGAACTTTTGTCCTACCAGTTTAACTCCGACCGGGCCAAAATTGCCTTCATCATGTCCCATCTCACCGGGGAGGCCCTGGCCTGGCTAAATCCTCTATGGGAGAGAGGAGACCCCCTGGTGTCCAACTTGCCTGCTTTTCTCACGGCCTTCCGGAAAGTCTTCGACGAACCCGGACGGAAGACCTCATCTGCATCATCGTTGCTACGCCTCCGTCAGGGGAGTCTCACCGTGGGCCAATATGCCATACGGTTCCGTACCCTTGCCTCGGAGCTGGCCTGGGATAACGACGCTCTGGTTTCCGTCTTCTGGGAGGGTCTGTCCGGCCGTATTAAAGATGAACTTGCCGGTCGGGACATTCCTACCACTCTCGATGACTTAATAACTCTTGCCACCCGGATTGACCTACGGTTCCAGGAGCGTGCCAGAGAGGTCACCCATGAGAGGAGGTTACCACGTCTAGCTCCTACTTTTCAGAAACCCGTCACTCCTTCTGTCTCTAACCAGGTACACCCTCCTGAGCCTATGCAGGTCGACCAGACCAAGATGGTCAAGACCCGTCAGGACTTACGCCGTGCCGAGGGGACCTGCTTCTACTGTGGCAGTAAGGAGCACCGGATCCGTGCCTGCCCGGAGAGGTCGGGAAACGCCTGTGTCTAGGTTCGCTCAGAGAGGTCCACCTAGACAAGAATAAATCCTCTCCATCCCTGCTGTTGTCAGTTTCAATCGTCTACGGGGAGAACCGTTATTTCGAACTAGCCCAACTGGACTCTGGAGCAGCCGGGAATCTTATTTCACAGTCCCTGGTAGAGAAATACCGCATCCCCACCAAACCTCTGGCTGTACCCTTGTCTGTGGCTGCCGTGGATGGGGGTCTCTTACCACGCCCCATCCAACTCATCACCGAATCCATTACTCTGCAGGTGGGAATGCTGCATTCTGAGAGTATCTCCTTTCATGTTCTGCCTGGACTCTCTCACGCCCTCTTGCTAGGTCTGCCTTGGCTCCAGAAACATGCACCCGTGCTTGACTGGCAAACCGGAGAAGTACTTCGCTGGGGACAAGACTGTCATAAGACCTGCCTGGTTCCCGTCCATCCCGTCCGTCCCTCTCCTACCCCAGCTAATCTACCTGGACTTCCAATTCCTTATTGGTCTTATGCTGATGTCTTTAATAAAAAGGAGGCAGAGACATTACCCCCTCATAGACCATACGACTGTCCCATCGACCTGTTACCCGGTACTACTCCTCCCCGTGGGCGTATTTATCCTTTATCCGCTGCTGAGACCCGGTCGATGTCCGAATATATTGAGGAGAATCTGGCCAGGGGATTCATCCGGAAATCTACCTCCCCGGCGGGAGCAGGCTTCTTTTTCGTCAAAAAGAAGGACGGCTCTCTCCGTCCCTGTATAGACTATAGAGGCCTAAACCAGATCACGGTGAAGAATAAGTATCCCCTTCCGCTCATTCCAGAATTATTTGATCGTCTGAGGGGGGCTAGAATCTTCACCAAACTAGACCTCCGTGGGGCGTACAACCTGGTTCGTATCCGTCAAGGGGATGAATGGAAGACGGCATTCAACACCCGGGATGGCCACTATGAATACCTGGTAATGCCCTTTGGTCTCTGTAACGCTCCTGCCGTCTTTCAAGAGTTGGTCAATGACATCTTCCGGGACCTTCTCTACTCCTGCGTAGTGGTGTACCTGGACGACATCTTGGTTTTCTCTCCGGATCTCCAGACTCACCGGAGGGACGTTCGTCAGGTCCTGCTCAGGCTCAGGCAGAATCACCTCTTCGCTAAATACGAGAAGTGCCTCTTTGAGCAGACCTCGCTTCCGTTTTTGGGCTACATTATTTCTCAGACCGGCCTACGAATGGATCCAGAGAAACTGTCTGCCATCGAGAAATGGCCCCGACCGGAGGGGTTGAAGGCCATTCAGCGGTTCCTGGGCTTCGCCAACTACTACCGCCTCTTCATACCACACTTCTCTTCCCGGACTGCCCCAATTTCCGCGCTCACCCGTAAGGGTACTAATCCCAAAGAGTGGCCGCCCGAAGCAGAAGAAGCCTTTCTTTCCTTAAAACAGGCCTTCTCTTCCGCCCCGGTGCTGCATCGCCCGGACGGCAACAAGCAGTTCTTCCTGGAAGTGGACGCCTCCTCCTCTGGAGCTGGAGCGGTACTTACTCAAAAATCTTCTTCCGGGAGGATGGTAACTTGCGGCTTCTTCTCTAAACTCTTCTCCTCCTCAGAGCGCAATTATTCTATAGGAGATCGAGAGTTATTGGCCATCAAACTGGCATTGGAGGAGTGGCGTTACCTGCTTGAGGGGGCTCTTCACCCGGTAATAATTTACACTGACCACAAGAACTTGGCTTACCTCCAGCATGCCCAGAGACTTAACCCGCGCCAAGCCCGGTGGTCCTTGTTTTTTGCTCGTTTTGATTTTGTCCTTCATTTTCGCCCGGCTGACAAAAACGTCAAGGCGGACGCCTTGTCTCGATCCTTTCTGGTATCTGATCTCGAGGAAGATCCGAAACACATCATCGATCCCGCCAGAGTAATGCAGGTGGCTCCCGTGAGTCTAAATCGTCTCCCTCCCGGAAAGACGTTCGTATCAGTACCTGATCGGGAGAAGATCCTTCACTGGGGTCACTCGTCTAAACTGGCTGGCCACGCTGGTCAGAAGAAGACCCTCCAGCTTATTTCCCGGCACTACTGGTGGCCTACCCTGCACAAGGATGTAATAGACTTTGTTTCTGCCTGTGTGTCCTGCGCCCGCAACAAGGTTCCGAGACATCTGCCAGCCGGTCGCCTCCTTCCGCTCCCAGTACCTGCTGCCCCCTGGCAGCATATTGCAATGGACTTCATAACTGACCTCCCACTCTCTGCCGGTTGTACGGTCATTTGGGTGGTCGCTGACCGCTTCTCCAAGATGGCTCATTTCGTTCCCCTGCCAGGCCTCCCGTCTGCACCCGAGCTAGCTAGAGACTTTATTCGTCACATCTTCCGTCTTCATGGCCTGCCCCTCCACATCGTGTCGGATCGTGGGGTGCAGTTCACCTCACGCTTCTGGAGAGCCACTTGTAAACTACTAGACGTCACCCTGGACTTCTCTTCCGCTTACCACCCACAGTCCAATGGTCAAGTGGAGCGGATCAATCAGAACCTGACCAGTTACCTCCGGCACTTCGTTAATGCCCACCATTCTGACTGGGTGGATCTCCTACCATGGGCCGAGTTCTCTTACAATAATCACGAGAGCGAATCCTCCTCCAAATCCCCGTTTTTTGTAGTCTTTGGTCAGCATCCTCGGATTCCTTTTCCTGTCTCCACCTCGGTGGACAACCCGGCTGCGGAATCTCTCGTTAGCAAATTTTCCTCCATTTGGGAGAGTACCCGATCCGCACTCCTTCAGTCTTCCGAGCGTATGAAAAGACACGCTGACAAAAAACGTCTGGACCCTCCTCAATTCCGTCCTGGGGATAAAGTCTGGCTCTCGTCCAAATATGTCCGGCTCAAGATCCCTTCCTATAAGTTAGGGCCTCGGTTCATCGGCCCACTGGAGGTCATCAGTCAGATCAACCCGGTGGCCTATAAATTGAAACTCCCGGCCAACTTACGGATCCCTAACTCCTTCCATGGATCTCTCCTCAAACCTGTGGTACTTAACTCTTTTTCCAAGTCTACAGGTACGCCTCCTGCTCCGGTTTCTGCTGAGGACGAGTTTGAGGTAGAGAACATTCTTGCCACCAAAAGGGTAAGAGGAAAGACCTTTTTTCTGGTAGATTGGAAGGGGTTTGGTCCTGAGGAGAGAACGTGGGAGCCCCGGGAGAACATCCATGCCCCTCTCATCCTAGCTAAATTTCTGTCTGGCCTAAAAAAGGGGGGGCCTAAAGGGGGGGGTACTGTAGCGCTGGCGTCCCTGCCCTCTGCTAGGCAGGGACGCTGCTCCCCTCACCGCTCTGCTCCGTGCCCGGCGTCCTCTCCCCGCTCTGCTGTCAGCGCGCGCTCCTTCCCGGCGTCCTCCTCCCGCTCTGCTCTCAGCGCGCGCTCCTTCCCGGCCCCTGTGCTTAGGGCGCGCGCGCGCGCGCTCCCCTCCTCTTAAAGGGGCCGCGCGCGCCGTCCTAAGGAGTCCCCGGCCAATGGCCGGAGGACTTCATCATATATAAGGCACCTCCTCCAAAATGGAGGTGCCCGAGCAATGTTGTTTGCACCTGTGTCTCACCTGTGCTTCAGCCCTCAGGTCCCGCTGCCAGTTACCTGCTAGTTTCCTGCCAGTTACCTGCCTGATTCCTGCCTGAATACTTGTTACCTGTCTGCCAGTCTGAGGTCCGACGGTCTGCCTTACTACTCCTGTCAGTCTGTCTAAAGGACCAGCCTGACTGCTCACCTGGGAGCGCACATCAGCTACCTGCCTGCTTTCCTGAGGTCCGACGGTCTGCCTTACTACTCCTGTCAGTCTGTCTATGGACCAGCTTGCCCGCTCACCTGGGAGCGCTTCTCCGTTACCTGCCTGCTTGCCTGCCCGGAGGCTCCTTTGTCACGTGCTGTGACCATCAGCTACTTCAGACTCTTGTCCGCTCACCTGGGAGCGCTTCTCCGTTACCTGCCTGCTTGCCAGCCCGGAGGTTCCGCCGTCACGTGCCGTGACCACCTGCTATTCCAGAGACTCTCGCTTGCTCACCTGGGAGCACACATCTACCATCTGCCTGCTAGCCTACCCGGAGGCTCTGCCATCACAGGTCGTACCTACCCTTTACCCAGAGACTGCCCTGATCACTTGCCGTATCTCCCTGTCCGTTCATCCAGAGACTGCCACCCGCTCCCTTACAAGGGCCGCCCCCTTGTATAGTAGCTCAGAGGTTCCGCCTCCCAGACCCGTTACATCTAGCATATATCGGTACATATATCATTTGCATTCATTTATCTATTTTTGCATTTTCTACATAGCTCAAACTTTCCATCAGAAAAGGGGGAACAGACACATGCTCTTTTAGCATCAGCAATCTTATGTCATTATTTTTCCTCTTGTAGAATATACTTTCTAATAGCAATTTCCTGGAAGAATCATTATGAAGTAAGCGATCAGCTTAAATGTCATTGTCATTACATCTACAGAAATAATGTGTTTGTACGTTTGCTGTTTTATCCATAAATGTAATTATCTCCATTGAACAGGAAAGCAAAGTATATCATATATGAACTTACCATGACCTACTGGAAAATCATTGCATTACGTATGCATATACACTGTGTGCAGAATTATTAGGCAAGTTGTATTTTAGAGAATTATTTTTATTATTGATCAACAACTATGTTCTCAATCAACCCAAAAGACTCATAAATATCCAAGCTTAATATTTTTGGAAGTTGGAGTGTTTTTTTTTTTTAAGATTTGGCTATCTGAGGAGGATATCTGTTTGTGCAGGTAACTATTACTGTGCAGAATTATTAGGCAACTTAATAAAAACCAAATATAATCCCATCTCACTTGTTTATTTTCACCAGGTAAACCAATATCCGTGCACAAAATTTAGAAATAAACATTTCTGACATGCAAAAACAAAAAAAATTAGTGATCAATATAGCCACCTTTCTTTATGATGACACTCAACAGCCTTCCATCCATAGATTCTGTCAGTTGCTTGATCTGTTTTCGATCAGCATTGCGTGCAGCAGCCACCACAGCCTCCCAGATACTGTTACGAGAGGTGTACTGTTTTCCCTCCCTGTAGATCTCACATTTTATGATGGACCACAGGTTCTCTATGGGGTTCAGATCAGGTGAACAAGGGGGTCATGTCATTATTTTTTCTTCTTTTAGACCTTTACTGGCCAGCCACGCTGTGGAGTAGTTGGATGCATGTGATGGAGCATTGTCCTGCATGAAAATCATGTTTTTCTTGAACGATACCGACTTCTTCCTGTACCACTGCTTGAAGAAGTTGTCTTCCAGAAACTGGCAGTAGGTCTGGGAGTTGAGCTTCACTCCATCCTCAACCCGAAAAGGTCCCACAAGTTCATCTTTGATGATACCAGCCCATACCAGTACCCCACCTCTACCTTGCTGGCGTCTGAGTCGGAGTGGAGCTCTCTGCCCTTTACTCATCCAGCCTCTGGCCCATCCATCTGGCCCATCAAGAGTCCAACTCATTTCATCAGTCGATAAAACCTTTGAAAAATCAGTCTTATATTTCTTGGCCCATTCTTGACGTTATATCTTATGTTTCTTGTTCAAAGGTGGTCGTTTTTCAGCCTTCCTTACCTTGGCCATGTCCCTGAGTATCGCACACCTTGTGCTTTTTGATACTCCAGTAACGTTGCAGCTCTGAAATATGGCAAAACTGGTGGCGAATGGCATCTTGGCAGCTTCACGCTTGATTTTCCTCAATTCATGGGCAGTTATTTTGCGCCTTTTTTGGCCAACACGCTTCTTGCGACCCTGTTGGCTATTTGCCATGAAACGCTTGATTGTTCAGTGATCACAGTTCAAATGTTTGGAAATGTCAAGACTGCTGCATCCCTCTGCAAGACATCTCACAATTTTGGACTTTTCAGAGCCCGTCAAATATCTCTTCTGACCCATTTTGCCAAAGGAAAGGAAGTTGCCTAATAATTAAGCACACCTTATATAGGGTGTTGATGTCATTAGTCGACACCCCTCCTCATTACAGAGATGCACATCACCAGATTTACTTAATTGGTAGTTGGCTCTCAAGCCTATGCAGCTTGGAGTAGGACAACATGTATAAAAAGTATCATGTGATCAAAATACTCATTTGCCTAATAATTCTGCACACAGTGTAATATATATATATATATATATATATATATATATATAACCATTCACTGTACTTTTTGTTATAAATAACATTTTTAGCATCGCATGTTGTCATGCATAGTAAGGACCTGCTGCGTTGTTCGTATTAATTTCATAAATATGTGTTCGGAAAACTTAATGTCACTTCTGTTTACTAGCACACCTAAAAGGGAAGCTGTCATCAAAAAATAATCCAATTGTTTAACTTAGGCTTTTGTATTACATGTATTTAAACATTTTGTGAATTTTTTTCCTTATCATGATCTTTATTAAAGCACCACTCCAGCATTTTTTTTTATTGCAGCGCTGGAGTGGTGCTACAAATTTGAGTTTCCTGCACTCAGTATTACAATTACCAGCTGCTATCTTCATCTTCTTTCTGCACCGCTCCGGTCAGTCTCCAGCAGATTTTGACCTGCCTGATCGCTCCAGTGTTTGCTGGCCGATCTGGAACTCACAACTAAAGGTAAGTCTATGAGAGCCAGAAAGAGGGCAGAACGGGGTCTTCATAGACTTACATTGAGAGCTTGTGACTGTTACCTCTGACTTCCTGTCAGCCAGAAGTTATGGTTACAAGATGGCAGCGCGGGTGTGACAGAAGCTGTCATACGCCTCTCCCCTTAAAGACAACGTCTGTAAGAACTGTATTTGAATGTGTTATGACATGGTTTTATTGTATTGTATGAGTAATGTAATATGAGAATCTGCATAGAATTCTATAAGCACTAAGTGATGCAGTTAATGTAATGTATTATAATTAATGTATAATGTTATTCATGTATAGTGTATAGGGATAGTGACTGAAGTTAAGTAGGTCAAAGGGGAAGTTTCCCCAGCAACAGACTGCTGGGACAGACAGGTTATGATACAGTTTAATGTTTGGGACCTGTGTGGCGCCCCTGAGAGTTCAGTCGCCACAGAGGTACTGCATCTCACCCAGAGGTGTGGTATCTCACTCTCAGGTAAGGATGGAGTACTGCCCGGGACCCACACACTTGCATCCATTACACTCCACTTCAGAGGGCAGGGCGAGATTGCTCCTAAGGGAGAGCACAGTCCCTGGGCCCTAGCTGGAGGGCGGAACCATGTAGTGGGTGTGGGTGGAGGAAGAGCAACAGGGGAGCACTTCAGGAGTTGTATAAAAGAGGGAACCGTCTTGAAAGACAGTGTTCAGTAAGAGGAGAACCGTGAAAGGATCAGGAGCTCTGCTCAGGAGGAACGGGCCTGAGTGAGAGAGGCCCAGGAGGTCAGACTGAAGAGAGGAGCAGAGAGGAAGGCTCCAGAAAGAAAGAGGGGGATACTAGGGGTACAGGAAGTGCTGGAGGCCAGCCGTACGCCTGAATCTAACAGGACGTGGAGGGATCAGGCCGCAAAGGGGACCGGCCCCTAACTAGTGAGAATTACAATATTCAGCTAGAAACCGGAGGCTTCTACATTTTCAGGGTGTAGTTGCCCACAGTCGCAATTAATCGCCAAAAAGGTAGCCACACAGGATCCAGGGAACTCCAGGTTGCCCGCCAAGATCTGATTTTACCGGCTTGGGACACTGGTTGCAAGGCGCAGGGCAGGAGGGTGAGAGCCAGTGTAGCACCCTGAGGATTCGGCTGCTACAGGAGTATTGCACCTCAACCCAGAGGTGTGATATTCCACTCCCGGGCAAGGATGGAGAGTGGAACTGAGCTCGGTAGGCTGCATGCACTACACACATCCCATTTCCGAGGAGCAGACCGACGGTACTCCCACTTAGAAATGTGCAGGTACGACCGAGTCTGTTCCTGGCTGGAGTGGGAGGGGGGTGGTACATCCCAAGTAGTGTAGGGGCAGATAGGGGGAGCAGCCTGGGTAAAGATAGGAGCTCATTGGGTGCTGGTCACCTGAGCTCACACATAGAGGGTGTATATAAGGTGGGCACCAACTAAGAACAGGGTCAGATGCAGCGAGTCAGTCGGTTGCAGAGAACAAGTCAGGAGCAGAGGAGAGAAGAAAGACCCAGAGTGAGAGAGGAGAAAAGAGAGAGACCCAGAGGCACAGAAGAAAAGGACTCCAAGATCCCAACTAAAATCCCCGGGTGAAGAGTCGGCATCAGGGTACCGGAACCCAAGCTGGTGGGGGTAAAAACATTCCCCAGCCAGAGACCGGAGACCGTGGGCAGCATCTGCCACGGTCACCCACCACATCCACCCCGAAGGCACACCACATGAAGGGTCAGGGAACCCAGGGCCAAGGGTGTCCCAACAGAAGGCCCGAGGGAGCTGGACCTAGGTGGATTACTGGTGGGGACGGCCAGAGAACGGGACAGAAAGAGAGCTCAGGGCCACGCTCCGGACTTGTTTGGGGGTTGGCTGGATCCAGGACCTGGTGGACGCAGCACGGCTCGGGTGGTCACTCGCAGCTGGAGTGACCAGTACAACATCTGCAGTAAGTAAACACCCTTAACTGCACAACCCGACTCTGTCTTCACTGCCGTCTGCACTACACCACCACAACCCCCATCCTCTGCACCTGTCCCCTCTGAGGCTATACCCCTCCCGTTGGGGGTTATCCCACCAAGCTGCGCACCCACCATCAGCCTCAGCGGACCCTGCTGCAGCGGCGGCCACAGTGACCGCATCACAACGGGTGGCGTAGTCGACACAAAAGAACTCTTAATAACATCTGTAGGACTGCCACATAACACTGAGCTTGACGCCCTGGGCACGGGCCGGGTCACAGCCGCTCGGAGACTACAACCCCCCCATCTGATCCGGTGCCGGGTATTCCCCTCAAAAAGGAATATGTCCCAGGGGGCGCGTCAACTTTGGCGTAGTCGGCAGGATTACGTGCCCACAACAACCGGGTACTGCGTGCCTGAAGAAAAGTGCAAGTTTACCTCAGAAAGAAGTCTCCCGCCGGTTCCGGAGGGTCCACGCCATCGGACCCCATCACAGGTCGTTTCCCGCCGATTGTCCGCCATTTCCAGCTTGTTCCCGCCATCTGCAGAGTTTCCCGCCACTGGGCGACGCTTCCCGCCAAATCCGAAGATTTCCCGCCTTGGAAGAGCAGCGGACGCCATTATGGGCGTGCCAAAGGAGGGCAAGAGGCCGCCTCCCATCGTGGGCCAGGACCGAAAATGGCGCCAAAAGTGGAAACCGCCCCCACCAACAGAGACTGTGATGCTGGAGGTGTCTGTCAGCGTGAAAGAACTACCCCTGGAGCTGACAGTCACCGAGTTGCCCCGGGACCGCCCTCGAAGTGGGAGGAGACGAAAGAAAAGAACGAAGATGGGTGCCGCCTGGAGCAGTCTGGAGCGAGCGCACCCGGAGACAAGAAGTCTAACGAGGAGTCTGGAGCGAGCGCACCCGGAGGCAAGAGGTCTAACGAAGAGTAGCAGAGAAGCTCACCCGGAGATGTCCAGAGAGCAGAGCAGCACCGGCCCGCTGGCCAGGAGCCTGCTGGAAGAAGAGCAGAGCAGCACCGACCCGTTGGTCAGGAGCCTGCTGGACACCGCGACCCCACTAGGCCTAGTGGAGGTCCTTGCACAGCTCCCCCGAGACCGGGAGTGTGCACAGACTGCCCTGGAGGGCCTCGCACGGAGGATGGCCCGGGTACAGCGCGAGATATTGGCGGAGTGGAGCCGGGAGATGGCCCAGCAAACCAAGACCCGGAGCACGCCAGCCGAGATGAGGAAGGAGACCGCCTCTGAGGATGGCGCGGGAGGACCCAAGGCCGGAGACGGCGCCGAGGAGGGAGCCGAACGCATGGAGGCAGGTAAAGGGGACGTCTATACCCCAAGCCGTGACACCGCTTACCTGCCCCAGCTCCCCGTCGCAGAGCCCGAAAGTCCCCCTGCTGTGCCCGAAAACGCCATGTCACCGACGCAGACTAGGCCCCAACCGGAAGCCGCCGCCACGACCCCTGTGACGTCACACGCCTCGACCCCGAGCGTGACCAAGCAGGAAGTACCACCAGCCTGGTCGCAGGGCCTAGAATTCCCGGGCGTCGCATCACCAACAGCGCCCCCTACCTCCGCGGAGCCTCCGGCCTGGTCGCAAGGCCAGGTAGCCCAGGGCGCCGCCGTATTAACGGTGCCCTTCACCTTCCAGGTGCCCCAGGCCTGGCCGCAAGGCCTGGGCAACCCGGGCGCCACCACCACCGCGCCCGCAGCCGTAAAACCAAGGGTGCCGCGTCTGGGAGAGGACTTGTTTGCCCAGCACACGTGGCCGGACGGGCAGCCTTTCATCTGGCCCCAGAAGTATTACGAACTGGAGCACCAGAGGAGGATTGGGGCCATGTGTGCACCCCTGATTCCGGCTCCGAAGCCCGTAATAAGGATCTCGCCCCCGCTAGCGGAAGCGCAGTTTGAGTGGGACCCCACCGGAGAAGATCTAATGGGGTTCACTCAGGAAACCAGGGCAGCTGCAGCGGAGCGTGCTGAGTGCTGCCGCCAACAGCTCGAGGAGTTTGCGAGGGAGCGGAGAGAGAGGCGGGTCCGGGAACAACAGGCCCAAATACGGAGTGCCGAGCAGAAGAGCCGGACCAGGAGGGACCCCCGTGCAGCGCATTGTCCCCGCACCATCGGGACAGTGATCAAGTTCAACCAGCAGCATGGGTGGGGCTTCATCCGAGACAACAACACCCCCGGCGACGTCTTTGTCACGCGCAGAGACGTGTAGTCCCATCTGCCGGAGGGGCACAGAGGTCGTGACCTTTACATCGGGGACGAGGTCACCTTTACCCGGCACAAGTGTGCCAAAGGACCTTACGCCCTCCACGTACACCGCCTGACGGAGGAGGAGTTGCGGTGCGAGGAGGAGGAGCAAGAGGACCCGGACGGGTCTGAAGCTACAACCAGCTACAAGCAAAGAGCAGGAGGAAGACGCCGTTGAGTGCGGCAGAGCAGTGATGTAAATAGTTACCCGACCGGGTACCAAAGAAACTGTTGATACATATATATAGTCCCCGTTGGGACCAGCTGAGTGAACTGTTTACCCGTTAACCCCTTAATCCCGCAGGCTGAGGACTGTGAGCAGCCATTCCCTTCCCTTTACCTGGCCGAGGGCTGAGAGCGGCCAACTTCCCCTGTATATAGTTGCGCTTCCTAAAGCGCCCCCTACCGGTTTTATAGGAAAACCAGTTTTTCTAAGAGACTGTCGCACTTTTCCCGGACACACGTTGCACAGTGTCCGGAGGAGGAACCTGAAACAAGAAACGACTACGAGAATGTTTATATGAAAAGTTTTATATATATAATGTTTTATATGTTTTATTATGTTTATATGGAAAAAAAAAATTTTTGTATGTTTTGGTGTTTTTGTCTTTACAGCCCGAGGACGTGCTGTGATTTACCAGGGGGGAATGTAGCACCCTGAGGATTCGGCTGCTACAGGAGTATTGCACCTCAACCCAGAGGTGTGATATTCCACTCCCGGGCAAGGATGGAGAGTGGAACTGAGCTCGGTAGGCTGCATGCACTACACACATCCCATTTCCGAGGAGCAGACCGACGGTACTCCCACTTAGAAATGTGCAGGTACGACCGAGTCTGTTCCTGGCTGGAGTGGGAGGGGGGTGGTACATCCCAAGTAGTGTAGGGGCAGATAGGGGGAGCAGCCTGGGTAAAGATAGGAGCTCATTGGGTGCTGGTCACCTGAGCTCACACATAGAGGGTGTATATAAGGTGGGCACCAACTAAGAACAGGGTCAGATGCAGAGAGTCAGTCGGTTGCAGAGAACAAGTCAGGAGCAGAGGAGAGAAGAAAGACCCAGAGTGAGAGAGGAGAAAAGAGAGAGACCCAGAGGCACAGAAGAAAAGGACTCCAAGATCCCAACTAAAATCCCCGGGTGAAGAGTCGGCATCAGGGTACCGGAACCCAAGCTGGTGGGGGTAAAAACATTCCCCAGCCAGAGACCGGAGACCGTGGGCAGCATCTGCCACGGTCACCCACCACATCCACCCCGAAGGCACACCACATGAAGGGTCAGGGAACCCAGGGCCAAGGGTGTCCCAACAGAAGGCCCGAGGGAGCTGGACCTAGGTGGATTACTGGTGGGGACGGCCAGAGAACGGGACAGAAGGAGAGCTCAGGGCCACGCTCCGGACTTGTTTGGGGGTTGGCTGGATCCAGGACCTGGTGGACGCAGCACGGCTCGGGTGGTCACTCGCAGCTGGAGTGACCAGTACAACATCTGCAGTAAGTAAACACCCTTAACTGCACAACCCGACTCTGTCTTCACTGCCGTCTGCACTACACCACCACAACCCCCATCCTCTGCACCTGTCCCCTCTGAGGCTATACCCCTCCCGTTGGGGGTTATCCCACCAAGCTGCGCACCCACCATCAGCCTCAGCGGACCCTGCTGCAGCGGCGGCCACAGTGACCGCATCACAACGGGTGGCGTAGTCGACACAAAAGAACTCTTAATAACATCTGTAGGACTGCCACATAACACTGAGCTTGACGCCCTGGGCACGGGCCGGGTCACAGCCGCTCGGAGACTACAACCCCCCCCATCTGATCCGGTGCCGGGTATTCCCCTCAAAAAGGAATATGTCCCAGGGGGCGCGTCACCAGCGCAGGAAGACGACCGAGGAAGGCACACAGAACGGGGTCCCATTAAGTACTCTTGAATTACCTGAGGGATTGCTGAACCCCTGTCTCGGTGAAAGCAGAACGCCGCGAGTGGTGATAATTTGGCCTTGGTAACCAGGAGCAACGTGATAATCGTGAGTAAACCTTGAAGACTGCACCCCACTGTCTCTGAATTATTGCTGTGCCATCACCAGCCCTGCACTACACTGCACAACAACAGCTACCTCATCATTTTCCATCACAGGACTGCCCTGGAGCTAAGCTCTACCTGGGGAGAGCTGAACCAACTCTGCTGCATTACCAACAGCTCCAGACGACCTGCTCCGCAGCGGCGGCTCCATATAGCCGCATACCACAGGTGGCGTCATGAACATTATCATTAAAAACTTCATTCCCCTTTTAAGTTATTCCCCTTTATTGACCGTCCTGGGTCACAGACCGGGTCACTGCCACTGTGACATCCCCTGCACTGACCAGCCATGCACTGAGTACCCCTCGGCCCAGGGGGCGCATTATACCACCACAGCTTGGAAAGGGTCTGGGTCAGTTAAGAAGGGGAGCACTTCCTGGTTAGTGCAGTGAGTTTGGAGTGAGAGATTAGATTACAACATAAAGAAAGTGTTAGAAGCATTCAAGGCAACAGGGCTGGAGGGTGCAAGAAGTACGCACTGTTCAGGCAGCATTAGAATGTCGGCTACTGTCTTCTGCTGACATCCCTGCAATGTCCGAGACCTACGGCCAGAAATAGGGACTGGAAAGTGTGTCTTATTGCCTTCCAACAAGTGGAAGCTGGATGGGGAGATGCAAGAGGGAGACGTGATGGGTCTCATGAGAGCTGCAGAGCCAAATAGAGTATGCCAGGGGCCGAAGGAGTGATTAAACGAAGGGATAGCTCAGGGAGAAGATGTAAACGTACTGTGCTGTAACATCAATTGAGCATGGACTGCTAAGTAAAGTTGAACTGTTTGTTATGAAGCAAGTGTCCCCTGATTTATGAGCAGCTGTTCCTGGATCCAGGATCTTGGAGACAGCGGATGCTTGCGGCCTAAATGTGAGTACACTGCATTGTACACAGCGTGACACTAAGGGAGTGGGACACAGTTTATTTGTGGGATGCCAGAGTGTGAGAACGCAGCCCCTTGCCCATGACTACTGCCCTACAGACCTTACACGGGTCTGGAGCAAAGTAGGAAGAGCTGAAGACGGCAGCTGGTAAGTATGATACTAGGGGCAGGAACCTTATGTTAGTGGCATCACTCCAGCACTGAAATGAAAATAATGCTGGAGAAATGCTTTAAAAAGCAAGATTAGTAATCTTAAAATTTTCACACTTGCCATCGGGGCAAGACTCATAGGCGCAAATTCATTAAAGGGCATCTGTCAGTAGAAGCAACCCTCCTAAGCCGTCTATATGGGCATGTAGGTCATAGAAAGTTGAATAAAATTATATCTTTATATCTGCGATCCGACTTCTTATTCCAGAGAAATCCTCAATATGCAAAGGAGCTGTTAAGATCTATGGAGCCGGAGATAGATCTCCCTGAGAATCTGTCACCAGAGCTTATTTTAGATGAAAGAGGGCATTACCTGTATGAGACATGTAATGACTGACAGTCAGTTCTCCTGATCAGAAGTGCACGCTGCTCATAAAATGTGCCAAATTCATTAAGTCTTTTGCGCTTCTTAATAAATTTGGCGCATTGTACTCCAGCAAGTCCTTGAATAAGACTGTGTGCTACAACAGTCTTGACCCTTTACCGACATATAACATACACATATGCCGGCTCCCTGACTTTTATGTGGGCTCAGTTCCTGAGCCCGTATCTTACCCAGGAGGTGATGGTTGTGAAATTCAGCCATCATCTGCCTCTAACAGTCGCACATGTAGCAAGCTCCACACGTGGCTGTAGACCTGTTAAATGCTACTCAATCTCTGACAGTGGCATTTACAGCGCACCGGCAGGGGGGTGCCTCATTCCGTTCGCCCATCGGCACCTGCATGACATGTTCGCGGGCACCAATGAGTTGCCATGGCTCTGCTAAAGACCCTCATACCTGTCATGTCAGTATTCATGTGAGCTCATGTGATTTTTGTATATTGCACAAGTGACCTGATGATGGCAAGTTCAAGTCTCCAACGGAATTTCCGAATTCTCCTTCCCTACTATATACAGGTGCATCTCACAAAATTAGAATATCATCAAAAAGTTTATTTATTTCAGTTCTTCAGTACAAAAAGTGAAACTCATATAGAGTCATTACAAACAGAGTGATCTATTTCAAGTGTTTATTTCTGTTAATGTTGATGATTATGGCTTACAGCCAATGAAAATACAAAAGTCATTATCTCAGTAAATTAAAATAATTGACAAAAAACACCTGCAAAGGCTTCCAAAGCGTTAAAAAAGGTCCCTTAGTCTGTTTCAGTAGGCTCCACAATCATGGGGAAGACTGCTAACTTGACAGATGTCCAAAAGGCAAGCATTGACACACTCCACAAGGTCCCAGAGTTCCAATTTTCATTTGGAAATCAAGATCCCAGAGTCTGGAGGAAGAGTGGAGAGGCCACAATCCAAGCTGCTTGAGGTCTAGGGTGAAGTTTCCACAATCAGTGATGGTTTGGGGAGCCATGTCATCTGCTGGTGTAGGTCCACTGTGTTTTATCAAGACTAAAGTCAGCACAGCCATCTACCAGGGAATGTTAGAGCACTTCATGCATCCCTCTAACGACAAGCCTTTTAGAGATGGAAATGTCATTCTCCAGCAGGACTTGGCACCTGTCCACACTGCCAAAAGTACCAATACCTGGTTTATATACAACAGTATCACTGTGCTTGATCGGCTAGCAAACTCGCCTGACCTTAACCCCATAGAGAATCTATTATAGAGAATCTATGGGGTATTGTCAAGAGGAAGATGAGAGACACCAGACCCAACAATGCAGACGAGCTGAAGGCTGCTATCAAAGCAACCTGGGCTTCCATAACACCTCAGCAGTGCCACGGGCTGATCGCCTCCATGCCACGCCGCATTGATGCAGTAATTGATGCAAAAGGAGTGCCGACCAAGTATTGAGGGCATTTACTGAACATACATTTCAGTAGGCCAACATTTTGAATTTTAAAATAATTTTTCAAGCTGTTGTTATAAAGTATTCTAATTTACTGAGATAATGACTTTTGTGTTTTCATTGGCTGTAAGCCATAATCATCAACATTAACAGAAATAAACACTTGAAATAGATCCCTCTGTTTGTAATGACTCTATATGAGTTTCACTTTTTGTACTGAAGAACTGAAATAAATGATCTTTTTGATGATATTCTAATTTTGTGAGAAGTACGTGTGTGTGTGTGTGTATATATAGTACAGACCAAAAGTTTGGACACACCTTCTCATTTAAAGATTTTTCTGTATTTTCAGGACTATGAAAATTGTACATTCACACTGAAGGCATCAAAACTATGAATTAACACATGTGGAATTATATACTTAACAAAAAAGTGTGAAACAACTGAAAATATGTCTTATATTCTAGGTTCTTCAAAGTAGCCACCTTTTGCTTTGATGACTGTTTTGCACACTCTTGGCATTCTCTTGATGAGCTTCAAGAGGTAGTCACCGGAAATGGTTTTCACTTCACAGGTGTGCCCTGTCGGGTTTAATAAGTGGGATTTCTTGCCTTATAAATGGGGTTGGGACCGTCAGTTGTGTTGTGCAGAAGTCTGGTGGATACACAGCTGATAGTCCTACTGAATAGACTGTTAGCTGCTTTTTTCTTCCATAATACGAATTCTAAGTAAAGAAAAATGAGTGGCCATCATTGCTTTAAGAAATGAAGGTCAGTCAGTGTGAAAAATTGGGAAAACTTTTATAGTGTCCCCAAGTGCAGTTGCAAAAACCATCAAGCGCTACAAAAAAACTGGCTCACATGAGGACCGCCCCAGGAAAGGAAGACCAAGAATCACCTCTGCTTCTGAGGATAAGTTTATCCGAGTCACCAGCTTCAGAAATCGCAGGTTAACAGCAGCTCAGATTAGAGACCAGGTCAATGCCACACAGAGTTCTAGCAGCAGACACATCTCTACAACAACTGTTAAGAGGAGACTTTGTGCAGCAGGCCTTCATAGCAAAATAGCTGCTAGGAAACCACTGCTAAGCACAGGCAACAAGCAGAAGAGACTTGTTTGGGCTAAAGAACACAAGGAATGGACATTAGACCAGTGGAAATCTGTGCTTTGGTTTGATGAGTCCAAATTTGAGATCTTTGGTTCCAACCACCGTGTCTTTGTGCGACGCAGAAAAGTGAACGTATGGACTCTACATGCCTGGTTCCCACCGTGAAGCATGGAGGAGGAGGTGTGATGGTGTGGGGGTGCTTTGCTGGTGACACTGTTGGGGATTTATTCAAAATTGAAGGCATACTGAACCAGCATGGCTACCACAGCATCTTGCGGCGGCATGCTATTCCATCCGGTTTGCGTTTAGTTGGACAATCATTTATTTTTCAACAGGACAATGACCCCAAACACACCTCCAGGCTGTGTAAGGGCTATTTGACCAAGAAGGCGAGTGATAGGGTGCTATGCCAGATGACCTGGCCTCCACAGTCACCAGACCTGAACCATATCGAGATGGTTTGGGGTGAGCTGGACCGCAGAGTGAAGGCAAAAGGGCCAACAAGTGCTAAGCATCTCTCGGAACTCCTTCAAGATTGTTGGAAGACCATTTCCGGTGACTACCTCTTGAAGCTCATCAAGAGAATGCCAAGAGTGTGCAAAGCAGTCATCAAAGCAAAAGGTGGCTACTTTGAAGAACCTAGAATATAAGACATATTTTCAGTTGTTTCACACTTTTTTAAGTATATAATTCCACATGTGTTAATTCATAGTTTTGATGCCTTCAGTGTGAATGTACAATTTTCATAGTCATGAAAATACAGAAAAATCTTTAAATGAGGTGTCCAAACTTTTGGCCTGTACTGTATATATAATAATAATTAAAAAAACTATACATGTTTGGGATCACTATAATTGTATTGACTTAGAGAATCATATTGCCAGGTCGTTTATGGTATAGTGAACATGGTGCATAAAAAAAGAAAAAACAATTGTGGGATTGCACTTTTTTCGAAATTTCGTTGCACTTGGCATTTTATTTACCGCTTTCCAGTACATCACATGATATGGTGTCATTCAAAATACAACTTGTCCTGCTAGAAACAAGCCCTCATATGGCTATTTCGATGGAAAAATAAAAAAGTTAAGGCTCTAGGAAAAGGGGAAAAGATGCATAATTCCACCTGCTTTTGAGGTAGTAATGGGCCCCATTACCTCTGAGGCTGCACAGATTGCACCAATTTTATGTATGCCCCTGAATGACAGGTAAGGGTATGTGCACAGATTCTGCTTGGAACCCACCTGAAAAAGTGGTAAAAAAACATAAAAAATTAACATTGCACAGCAATGTCAAAATCACTTGCTGTGCAAATGCTCTAGTTTTTTTCACTTCTTTTATCTGCTTCAGGCTTTGAAAGGTGTGATGTGGTTTAAAGAATTGACTGGTCCTTTCTTCTAGTGGCTTCCACTTTGAAGGTGCCATTATTTTTTATTTAGAATTTAAATAAAAAGACATTACAGGCAAAAAAAGATGTGTAAAACAACGTCAGTGAAGGCGCTTTAGGTAATATACCGCCAGCGTTTTCTTGAAGTGTCTTTCTACAGCAAAAATTATTTGGTAATGCCAGCGGATAAAATACACTCTGCATAGACCCTAACACGTCTACACACCACTTATAACACAGGATCCACCAATCACAATAGACTGTCACAGCTCACCTGCTCCCCCTCCCTTCACAATGATGTGTGCACACGCTCATTAGATGCTTTAATACAAAACTTAGGGTCGGAGTCTCTTCATTGCAGCTAATGTACATGTGGATTTCCTGAAACAACACAAAGCTAGAGTCTGAAAAATTCTCAGTGGTCAGTGTGAAAACCGCAAGATTTCTATTTTGTATTTTTTAATAAAGATTGTGATATGACATATAAACATTGTAAAAAAAAAACTAAATATTTGAAACAAAAACCTGATTTAAACAATAGCACGTTTTGTGCTTCCCTTTAAGGACCTTCATTAAAAAAGGAATTAAGCTCGACCAGAGACATGACATTTGAAAATTCAGACTGCGGAGGTCAGAAAGCCACAATATGGTGTTGGTGATAAATCTACTTACATGTAAAGAGGAAGCAGAGCCGTCCTAAAACGATGCTTTCCCTAATCAACAGGAAAACCCTGATTGTGGTTTGTGTCCCACTATGTGAACCGCGTAATAAACCCATCACTGCCTCTATTTTATTATTTTGTTATATTGGGTTTTTCATGTAGCCAACAAAACAACAATGTAGATTGGCATGGGGAAACATTGGAGGGTTTTCCATCACCCGGAAACTCCTATAAGAGTAAGGGGAAGTTCTGAGTATTAACAAACAAAAACAAAAGGTTAAGAGAAAAAATATGTTAAAAGCAGCCTGTCATCTGATTCAGGAACTAGTTCAGTTATTGCAGCCGTTGTGGCTTCTCCTCGCTGTGCTCCGCAAGACGGACAGTTGACCGGGGATTAGTCACCTGCTGAGATGCATAGTCCCCGGACGGCTTTACAAAAAATGTTTTATCTGAAACACTGCAGCATGTCAGAAACATCCTGAAACATCCTGAATGCCGATACAGTTGAAAGCAATGATGGAGGAGGGAGCCTCAGCTGACATTGCCTCCGCCATCATTCTCCCTCTGTGTCTGATGTCTCATGCGGGGTCCATTATACTATATGGAGGGCTATGTGGGGCCCATTATACTGTATGGAAGGCAACATGGGGCCTATTATACTATATAGAGGACTATGTGGGGCCCATTATACTATATGGAGGGCTATGTGTGGCCCATTATACTATACTAGATGGTTGCCCGATTCTAACGCATCGGGTATTCTAGAATATGTATGCGGCCGACCGGGCGCAATCAGCAAAGCGGTGTTTAAATTTGGCGCCTATATCGCTGATTGGTCACGGCCGCCGGCTGCGGCCAATCAGCGACCGGTGTTACTGAGAACGGGGAGTGGCGTTGATGTGCGGGTACTTTCGGTGTGAGTAGCCGGGAGATGAACGGCTAGCGCTGGTCATCACCCGGCTGCATCGCCGCTGACTTCCATGCGGCTACTGTCGGGAGATCAGCGGCTAGTGCCGCTGATCTTCAACGGCAAATGTGAAGGGAGGACCGGGGAGCGAGGCTGCCGGTCGGGGTACTTGTGCTGCTGTTTAAAATCACGCAGGCCACCGTCGAGAGATCAGCGGCGACGCAGCCGAGAGATGAGCGGTGCCAGCCGCTCATCTACCGGCTGCTCGCAGCACAAGTACCCCGACCGGCGGCCTCGCTCCCCGGTCCTCCCTTCACACTTGCCGTTGAAGATCAGCGGCACTAGCCGCTGATCTCCCGACAGTAGTCGCATGGATGTCAGCGGCGATGCAGCCGGGTGATGACCAGCGCTAGCCGTTCATCTCCCGGCTACTCACACCGAAAGTACCCGCACATCAACGCCACTCCCCGTTCTCAGTAACACCGGTCGCTGATTGGCCGCAGCCGCCGGCCGCGACCAATCAGCGATATGGGCGGCAAATTTAAACGCCGCTCTGCTGATTGGTCGCAGCCGGCGGCCAATCAGTGAACCGTGTTACTGAGTACTGGAGAGTGAGTTTAAATTTGGCGCCCAAATCGCTGATTGTTCGCAGTCGGCGGCTGCGGCCAATCTGCGACCCGTGTTACTCAGTACTGGAGAGCGAGTTTAAATTTGGCGCCCAAATCACTGATTGGTCGCGGCCGGCGGCTGCGGCCAATCAGCGACCCGTGTTACTGAGAACGGGGAGTGGCGTTGATGTGCGGGTACTTTCGGTGTGAGCAGCCGGGAGATGAACGGCTAGCGCCGGTCATCTCCCGGCTGCATCGCTGCTGACTTCCATGCGGCTATCGTCGGGAGATCAGCGGTTAGTGCCGGCTGGGCACGATCAATCAGAGAAGCGGGGTTTTAAATTTCGCTGATTAGTCGCGGCCGCAACCAATCCGCACAGCGGTGTTTAAATTTGGCGCCAAGATCGCTGATTGGTCGCGGCTGGCGGCAGTGACCAATCAGCATCATATTAGTGAGGACCGGGGAGCGGCGCTGCTTGTGTGGGTACTTCCGCTGGGAGATGACTGGCTGCTCGCAGCAGAAGTATCCGGACCGGCGGCGCCGCTCCCCGGTCCTCCGTTCACATTTGCCGTCTGGAGATCAGCGGGCCAAGCCGCTGATCTCCCGACGTTAGCCACATGGAGTTCAGCGGCGCCGCCGGTCGGGGTAGTTCTGCTTCTAGCGCCGCTCATCTCCCGGCTGCATCGCCGCTGACCTCCGTGCGGCAGATGAGCCACTAACGGCCGCCATCTTTTTTCTGAAATCCCGCGTCGCTGATTGGCCGCGGCCGGACCAATGAGCGACGCGGGATTTCCTGGACAGACAGACAGACTGAAGGGATAAGACAATTATATATATATTGGATGGAAGGCTGTGTAGGGGCCATTATAATATTTTAAGAGCTATGTGGGGCCCATTATACTATTTGGAGGGTTATGTAGGGGCAATTACAACATTTGGAAGGCTATGTGAGGGCCATTATACTATATGGATAGCTATGTTGGAGCCTTTATACTTTTTTTGTGGGCTGTGTGGGGACCATTACACTGTTTGCAGGGCTATATAGGGACCATTATACTATTTGCAGGGCTATGTGGGGGCTATTATAATATATTTGTGCAGTTATACAGTGTGAAGGTTTGTGTAGGGTCCATCATACTGTGTGTAGGACTAGTAGGCGCAATTATACAGTGTGGAGGATTGTATTGGGGCTATCATACTGTGTGGCCGGTTGTGGGGGCCATTATACTGTGTGGAGGGCTGTGTGAGTGTCACAGTTGGGACATCTTACTGTGTGCGTGAGGAGGAATTCACTGAAGGGTATTGCAGTGTTTTGGGGGGGCACTTTTGTTGGCAACATACTTTATGGGGCAATGAAAGGGGAATCTAAGGGCTTCAATAGTAATTTTCCTCCTACTGTATCTTGCAAATTTGTGAGATGGCTCTTCTGTGATCCCGCTGATTTGTTATTATTGTTATTTTTATTTTTTGAGGCGGGGGGTGTACAATTAGAACTTCTGCTATGGGGCCCTATGATTTCTATGTACAGATGACTCAATTCCCTGCTGCTCCCGTGGTCTCCTCTGATCTTTGTTTACTTCACTGCAACACTGGGCTCAGCAATTTTGTTCCGTACATACTGGCATCACCGCTGTGTTCAGTGATTGGCTCCAGCACTAATGTGGCCGTACAACACATGATTGCACAGCAAAGCGAACTAAGACCAGCTGGTACCACCAGAGTAGCTGTGCTGACATAACCTGGGAGTTGAAATGTGAGGATTGATTATTTTAAGCCTTTTCTTGCTCCTGGCCAACTTTTTTTTTTTTTTTTTTAAATCCTGAACATTCTCTGATAAAAAAAAAGTAATGTGATGCCACTAAGCAGAGCTTTCTACATACTGATATAGGGCTATATAAATCAATAGGCAGTGGGATCCCCCTAGTGGTGGCTGGATGTTTGTATTAGGCTGTGTGCATGTCACGTTTTTGCTGCACGGATTTGTCACAAATCCTGAAAGAGAATCCTGAAGTCTCATGCACACGTTGCTTATTTGTGACTTGCAGATTTGGTGCAGGTTCAGATCTGCAGCATGTCAATTCATTCTCATTTTTGCAGTGTTTTTTTTAACCACTGACTTTAGTAAAATCAGCAAAAATGCTATAAAACCCAGGTCTAAAATAATTGAGGATTTGCTGCTTTTTAAAAGCTTTTTTTGCACGTGTTTTTAGACAGCAGTGAATGCTATAGAGATAGATAATAACCCAGCAGCGAATGCTATAGAGATAGATAATATATATAGCAGCTATAGTGGATTTAAAGCGTAACTTTTACTGCCAAGAATAAAAGATTTTTGGCAATCCTCAAAATTGACAATGCACATAACAGATATATTAAAAACTGAAAAAATTGCCAATGTCCCTGTATAGGATCATAACCTGACAGTAGTCAAAAAGTGGCAAAGGCATCAGTAAATACCTGTGTATATATATATTTATAACATGTTTTAACAGGACCAGACAATAAAATCCAGAAACAATTATGTACGATAGGGCAGATGGATAAAAGGAAAAATCTCACCAAATTCGTTGGTCTCAGAGTTCCTCCAAAAGATCCTCATCCATAAAGGCCCATATCATCAAGTCCAAGGGGTTGACTGACCCTTCAGACCCCAAGACTCCTGCCCTTACAAGGGCAGCCCACAGCTGACCCTTTAAATCTGGACAGCCCTGAACTGACCCTATGCGCCTCCGGACGCGTTTCTTCAAAAATTTTGAGTCATCAGGGGACTGGCACAAAGAACTGTAGAACACAGGGCTGGGCACCCTCTATCTGGGTTGTACTTTAGGCAATGGCAAGTACATTTCCAAGAGAGTGCATCACTATGAGCGCCCACCCATGTCGCTTCTGGTGTGCTGGACCGCAAGATGCATTTCAAGATGCATCATTATAGAACACCCTCGCTCCTAAACACACTGTGCACTCCACAATGGCCCGATAATAAGAGCCCACAACAACAGCCCCAGGCACCTGTAATGCAAGTACATGGCACAATATGTCAGGATGGTGTTCCATAAGTTAGAAAAGAAAACTCAGGTGGAGGTGTTCCCAGGATCAATGTCCAATAGTATTGGTTCACTTGCAAAAAGTAGAATAAAGGACAAACAAAAATGAGGTATATAGGTTGAGTTAAAAACTGTAGGCAAAAAGCATAATTTATATGAAGCAACTGTATGTCAGCTGCTCATTCAAACCCCATGGAGACACGGTTTTCAACACAAAGATCCACCTTGTCTCCTTTTGCAGTAATAGGCGGTCCCAATCTCCCCCTCACCGGGGTTTAGCCACTTTCTCGATGCCCATGAATTTGATAATGTTTTTATCGTCACCATGGAATCCGTGAACATGTCTGGAAATAGGGGTATCTCTATTGTGTTCAATGTCACCTAGGTGCTCACCAATCCTACGCCTCAATTCACGCATGGTCTTGCCTATGTATTCCAGGCCGCATTGGCATACACCTCTATAAATAACTCCCTGCGTTCGGCAGTTAATGAAATCCCTGATGATAAATTCTCAGTCAACATTGGTACCTCTAAAGACTATAATTTTCAACGGAAGGGCAATTTATGCAGTTGCCGCACCTAAAACAGCCCTTAAGGTCTGATTTCAACCAAGACTCACTCCCTGGTGCTAGATAGTGGCTCCGCACCAATCTATCACGCAACGAGCGTCCCTTCCTATAGGTGATATGCGGATACCCACCCAAAAAAGGAACAATATCCCCATCCATCTCCAGGATAGGCCAGTACTTTAGAAGAGTTAGTTTCACTTCTGCTGCCCCATTACTAAATGTGGTGATGAGATAGATAATAACCTATTTTGCCTTAGGGTCAATATGATAGTCCAATGTCGCCTGAGGCACATTCATATGGTAACTATTCTCCTGCGTTGTTTACACGTGTATTAAATATATTATAATGGTTACATGTGGCTGTTATTTGATTTTGCACCTCGATCTGCTCATTTGTTTGCACTGGCTTAGTTCTCCCTTTGTGAGACTCCCATACTGTCACACCATTATTTGCACGGACCCTGTTTACTTTCTTTTGTCTTTCTACATACATGGTATATCTATTTACTCTATGCATCACACTGCCGTCCATTATTTAAATGTTAATTATATTCTATGTGTGTAGACCTTTCCATCTTATATTTAGGCTATGTGCACACAATGCGTTTTTGGTGCGCTTTCCCAGCGTCTTTCTACCCGTGGAAATGGGCCAAAAACGCTAGGTAACCCGTGTGCCAGCTAATGCAATGACAATCCTGAAGTGCTGTGCACATGATCAGGAATTGTCCTGTCAGGATTATCATTGCGGTTAAATCTACAGTATGTCAATTCTTCGTAGCGTTTATGCAGCGTTTTTCACCCATTGACTTCAATTTAGTCAGTCAAATCCGCAGCAAAAACACAGGTATAAATATATTTGCTGCGGATGTTTGCTGTGTATTTAACTGACTCAATTCAAGTCAATGAGTCAAAATCGCACTAAGAATTAGCCGTGGGAGACTACTCCCCCATCATCCTACGGCCGCTCCCGCTGATAATAGCTAAGTAGTCTCCTCAGTCGGCGTCTGTGCGCAGTGTGAAAAAAAAAAGAAGTAAAAATAAATTGATATTAAAATAAAAACACCTTTTATTCACCTGTCCGCCGCACTCCGAGTGTCCCAGTGATAGTTGACTCTTTCTGTACTTTTTTCGACAACCTGGCTTGTGGTCAGGCTAGTCCCTCACATGAGAGGCACCTATTTTAATATGTATATTATCTGTCATTAATAACATTTATATTTGACTTTTGTTGTGACATGGTTCTTTCCATTTTCCTCCTTTGGGACACTTGGATGGCCTGTTTTGATTTTCTATTGCTTATGTATGGCGACAATTTACCTTGATTGGACCAAAAACTGTTGATTTACTCTACTTCTTCAGGTATATGTAGATTGTATTTTGTTGTAAATTTTAGTTATAATTGACAACAATGTTTTTATATTGTGCCCTGGTATATTGTGGGTTTCTTTTTGCATCCTACACATTCCCCTATTTTCTCTTTTTAAATGGTTTTAATATGTATATCCATTTGAATTGATGTATCAATAAAGAATTTTTACAATAATCATTGGAGAAGAGAGTCTCTTTTTTTTCTGTTGGATCTATAGAGCAAAATAATAGACAGATAATAGATAGAGGCTGAAACCGAATGATGTCGGGGAGAATAAAGTTACATTTCTCCCTGCAGCGTTTGGCTAAGTGCAAGCACCGGACTAACCTGCAGATTAACCCCATATCTGCAGGTTCATAGCATTTTCGCTGGTGACAGGTTCCCTTTACCATTTAATATAGTCCCCTGAGTGTTTCTAAAAAGTAATAATCTGACTGATACCTCTACAATCCCCCACATAATATGATGACCCCCAGGGCTGCCACCAGGAATTTCAGTGCCACATACTGGCAACATTTTCGTGCACCCTTGAAAATGTTGCAGGGTCCACCACAGCTCCGCCTCCACCCCTGCTCCACCTCCATCCCTTGAACCTTCCACAATCCCACCACCCACTCTTGGAAAAACTCCACTTTTGCACCACCTCCTCACCAATCACACATTAACAGTTCCCATAGAACTTCATATCACATACATAGCCATCAGCTTTCAATTTGGCCAAAAGATTTTTTCAGCCTGCTACCACAACAAGGTAGACTCTTTCTTTTGGCTGGGTCCTACTCTACTATAACCTATTAATCATTAAAATATCCAATACTCTTTTTAGGTATGTTTTTATTTATTTTTCTTTAAAGGAATGTGACATATAAATTTTTTAAAATGATCAATAATACCACATACAAGAGACAAATACTGTCACACCATGGCCGGACCGCATATTACCACCACATAGTAACCAAATAATACCACATACAAGGGACAAATACCACCACACCATGAGCAGGCTACATATTACCACCACATACATGGGATAAATACCTCTACACCATCACCAGACCACATATCACCACCACATAATGACTGAATAATACCACATACAGGAGACAAATACCGCCACACCAAGACCAGACCACACATCACCACATAGTGACCGAATACTGCAATACTGATCATTAATAAAAAAAAAACACAATTCTAATGCCATTAGTGCACAGGAGCTCTGTACATAGTATACAGTGTATAGTTTAAGTGTACAAGTAATATAGGGACTCACCAGTGACATTATACACAGGAGCTCTGTATATAGTGTCAGTGAAGAGGTAATATAGTGATCACCAGTGACATTACACACAGGAGCTCTGTATATAGTGTCAGTGTACAGATAATACAGTGATCACCAGTGACATAATACACAGGAGCTCTTTATATTGTGTCAGTGTACAGGTAATATAGTGATCACCAGTGACATTTTACACAGGAGCTCTGTATATAGTGTCAGTGTATAGATAATACAGTGATCACTGGTTCCATAATACACAGGAGCTCTATATAGTGTCAGTGTATAGGTAATACAGTGATCACCAGTTACATCATACACAAGAGTCCTGTATACTCTATATAGTGTATAGTGTCAGTGTACAGGTAACACACTACCTCACCAGTGACATCTCTAGTTGAAGTCCTTCATGTTCGCTTTTCTTAATCATGCGCAGACTGCCATCAGTTCTTGCAGCCAGGACTCGTCTCTGCATAAAATATCACAGTTATCTAGAGCACTGCTTTCAGAGCATTTTCCCCATTTTTTCTTCAACTTCTACACTACTCCAGATGAAGAAAAAAGCGACATAGTGCTGCCCTGCACAGTAACAGGACCCCCCCTCAATTCATCATGATTTGCTCTCCCCCTCCCTCAAGTCACCACCATTTGCTGTTCCCCACCCCCCAGTCTCAATTCATCACCATTTGCTGTTCACCATCCCCCAATCTCAATTCATCATTATTTACTTTCCCCCACCTCCAGTCTCTATTCATAATCACTTGCTTCTGGCGAGTGGCGCGCGTACGCAATTATGTCATCGTGTATGCGCCATCACCATCGCGTCACAGAAGAGGAGGAGGAAGCCCTGGAGCTGTGCGACTGTTCTGTATTGACGTCTGTGCAGCACCAAACAGGAAAGCTCCCTGCGATGAAATGTTCACTGTATATTATACCCTGGGGTCCGGTGAGCAGAAGCACAAATCTCCCTCTTTCCTTCTGCTCACCGGGCCCCATACCACAGTAAGGGCAGTAATGCCCTGATGGTGGCCATGATTGCAAGTATAAAGTTCCTCAGTACACCCCTTTTAATTAGTAGAAATGGATCCAGGGTGCATGGAACATCAGGGATCATTTGGCTCCTACTATAATAGACATATAGGAGATCAGCTCCACCAGACATATAAAATTGAACCTGAGGCTGAAGCCCACCGTCAACACAAGTGCGAGAATCATGGGAACATTTTATGTAATTTTGCAGGGGTCTTGTACCATTGTGAGAGCATCTTAAAGAGGTTGTCCACTACTTTTACATTGATGACCTATCCTTGGGATAGGTCATCAATGTCTGATGTCACCACCCACCCATCAGCAGCTATCAGCGGCGGCGACCAATGGCCGGAAGTACTCACTTACCGAGCTGCCCTGTCTAGTTGTATTGGCCGCTACAGGGTACTACACATCCACCTCCTATTGTTTTGAATAGGAGGTGGGTGTACAGTACCAAGCCACGGCCACTAATAGTAGACGGTCAGCTCGGTAAGTGAGTACTTCCGATTACAGCTAATCAGCGAGTTGTCGGGTGTCAGACCCCGGCCTATCAGACATTGATGACATATCCTAAGAATAGGTCACCAATGTAAAAGTAGTGGACAACCTCTCTAAAGTTGAGTTCCTGTAGCCTACAGGAAACTGATCATTTGTGTGTCCCACATTTCTTGGGGCCTTTCTTCATGGGGTCTGAGGAGGATAGCAGTCCACTTTTGAAATGTGTTGCCTGTTATCAATATAATATTTTTGTTTGTATCCACGGCCAATACTTATCCATCTTCCACCATCCTTGGCACCCAGCTACCTCATTTTGTCACTTTTCTCTTATTTTACCGAGGTTCAGCTAGGAAAGGATCTAATAAGTTTCATTAGAGCTGTGCCAAAACCCTAGCACAACTCATACAGGTGAGCACTATGTTTTCGTATCACCTTATTATTGTGAGAGATACTAACTTAGAGGAGCACTATTGCTCTTTTTTTTATAGCAATAGATGGGTCTGTCGGCTTTGGGGGCAGAGCTCTATGACTTCTTTTTCGATTGGGTGAGATTTTCTCAGCACTCGCCAAAAATACTTCTGTGCCCATTCCTCCATTTGCACTGCTCCAATTTCTTCTGATAGCCTCCTGTGTGTATTTTCGTTATCATTGAGGTGTAGGACAATGTCTGCAATTTGTGAGGAACGCTCCTGAATGACTGTCTTGTGTAACTCCAGAAACTTTGACATGTGGTCTTGTGCCTCTTCTATATCACTGACTGTCTGACCCACATTTTTATTTCTCTTTATGTTTTCCATGTCTTTTTTCTGAGATGCTTCAATCCTCCTTCTATGTCCTGTTTAGTAGGCGTATCTTTCCAGTCCCAGTCTTCCATTGTGTTGGAGAGGTTCTCTGCCATTTTTTTATAGGAATTGGATGTTGGATTTGGTTGGGCATATCAGGGGTTGATCAATGGCAGTGTTCCTCTATGTGACGACCAATGCCAGAGGAAGCCAGCTAGCTGTATTGTGTTCTGTGAGATGTGAGAGCTTAGTGAGGCAAAACTTGATCTGTCATTGTCAATCCCCCTCTCCTTAGAGTCCATTAAAAAGGCACATATAGAAGTCCTTGTATTTAAGTAGTGTAAATCCAACGCAATAAGTGGATTCTTTCAGATGAGGTAGCAGAAGTTGGGCACAGGACCCTCCAGGACCTGGTAATGGGTGGTACTTCGTCTGTAGAGTCAAATAGGCAAAAATATTGTGTGAACAGATCATTCAGATAACAGGAGTAAGGTCTGGTAAGACACTAATGCCAAGAGCCCCCCAGAATGGTTAGCATGAGGGACACAGAGTGGGCATGGGGGACACTATATTCTAGATTTAAGAATTTTAGCTATATTCTGGCTGTATTTGTGATCCCCTTTCCTTTATGTTTCCCCTCCTACTCTTTCCCGCAATGGTACTTATTAATTGAGAGTCAATGTTCTTTCAGCTGTGGTTCTCCACGAGCAGGTTTTGGAAAATTCTGTTGTTTGCGCAGGAAGATGCATCTTTATACTAATTGGTGAACAAGTGCCAGCGGCGGGAATATTTCTGCATGAAAGGTCTCAATTCACCAAAGTCTGGGGTAGTCCGTGCACAGCAAGTCACCAGCATCCTGCTAACCCACTCTCTTTTTGTTGCGATGCCTATTAGTCGGGCTAAGGCTGCGAGGACTTGGTCCATTTTTGATAGTCAAAGCTGATTATTTATTTGATTACTGACTGATTGGAATAAATTATAGTTTTTAATATTTATTGACTAAATAATATGTTTTAAGTAACCTTTAATAAACCTCGTGAGCCTATTCTTTCTCCAAACTAAACTTGTCTAGTCTTTTTTTATTAATAGGTTAAAGGGAATCTGTCACCAGGTCTTTGTCACCTAATCTGAGAGCAGCGTAATGTAGAGACAGAGACACTGATTCCAGTGATGTATCACTTACTGTGCTGTTTGCTGTACTTTTGATAAAATCACTGTTTTATTAACAGGAAATCACTAGAGGACTAGTAAACTAGTACTAGTAAACCTACTATCAGGAAGTCCTCCAAATTCATGAGCCCTGTATAAATCCACCCCCACCACTGATTGGCAGCTTTCTGACTCTGCACAGTGTACACAGAGATCTGCCAATTAGTGATGTGGGCGGATTATACACTGCTAGTAATATAATGTGCACGCACCACCACGTTTCATCAGGAGATGACAGAAGAGAACTGCTTATAGTAAAATGCTGCTATATGGCAGCAGGATGCTGATTTTGCTTGTATTATTTGGGCAGTAAGGTTGGGTGGGTGCAACCTAAATGAAGACCAGTGTGCCAGCCAAAAATGTACAGTTACAGTATTGTCAGCAAGAATTAAACAAAGGATCAGACATCCAAGGAAATAGGATATCTTTATTGTGAACGCTATCAAGAAAAAAGCAGAACAAATCCACGGATTATAAAAATCAAAAATACACATCAACGTGTGCAAAATGACCAAAACATGTCCCAAGTCATGGACAGAACGGACAATCCACTCCATGCTCAAAATAACTTAAATCCAAAAACTTAAATGCATTTTATTGGGCTTTTATGTGATATCAACAATAAGTAGCAAGTATTTGTGAAGTGTAAAGGAAATTATACATGGTTTCCTAAATATTTTAAAAACATAATCTCTAGTAACTGTGATATATGAGAAATAGTATTATAACATAAAAGATAAAAGTAATAATTTTTGAAATATATGGAAACCCAAGGATTACAATGGTAATGGGGAGAGCTGGTATTTTATGTTAGGTTATTTAATGTATTATTAAGTTTCTGTATATGTGGATAAAAAGAATATGAAAATAAAAAAACAGCATTAGAAGCCGCCATGAAGTTCTTTGCCGTTCCTCTGGACTCTAAACTGTCACCCATGATGCCCACATCAGTGTATAGGGCAGAGCAGGCCATGAGCCACTGCCTGGCTGGTGCCACCTGAGGGTTCTGTCACCTCTGACCTCACGTCACCTGCACACGACCAACTGCCATTTACTTTCAACTGTCGGCTGAAGTGATCGGACGGAAGTCTACACACAGGAAGATATATGTGATAATGGCGTCTACTGGACACAGAGAAGGGAGCGAGGCGAAGAGAGAAGCTAAGAGGAAGAGAGAAGAGCACAGTGATACCACTGGATTAAAAAATATCACAAAGAAGAGGAGAGAGGCCGAAGACCATGGATTGGAGGATGAAGCGCCAACACCTGGATGCAGCAGGGACCCCGGAACATCCAGCCCCTACCCCACGCTTATTATGAGCAATTTTACCATCCATAAAATCTTGGGTAGGGGCAGCTTTGGAACAGTAAGTTTTCTGGCATTACAATGCACAAACCATACCTTAAACTTATCTATGATTAAACAAAATTACACCGACACACTTGACTTGCTTGGAAGATTAATTGGCCACGGCCTTTATTAAAAACATATAATACAGGTAACTTCAATTAATAACATAATAATTATAAACAACCGCAGCTTAGCCAAAGCTCAAGCCCATTTACATTACCTATAACTTATTGTCCATTCGGTTCCCCGAATGACTAACCCCTCAGGCCGTGACTAGTAAAATGAAAGCCTTAAAGCAAAATAAAGGGGGGAGGGAGGGGCAGCAATTTCTTATGGCAGCGCCGAGAACTGACAAGCTCATGGGCGCTGCCAGTCACTATATACCCCCACCACTTATTTTATTTACAAAGTAACTCCCCTATCAGCAGGTGCCGCCAGGGGAGGAAACGCAATCTTCACCTGCGACACCTCACTACTGGCTGGGATCCGCAGCCAATCGAGACCCTGCTGCTGTGGCAGCAAAACCCAGCTGGAAGAACATTATTCCCGCCAAAAACCCTATTTACTTTTAACCCTTTAGAAGAAGAGCAAGTGCATGATAATGCCAAATGCTCCCCTCCTAAAGGTCCGAGTCTGTCAATATATATTTTTTTATTAACCTATATTTGCCATTTTATCTCCATTCGTCATCTTCTGTAGGTAGACATTCATTGAAGAGCACTTCTGTGGGATGATTGAAAAAATATCCATGTGCTCCCCTGCCCCTATGATTATTTCACATATTGGTTCATCTAATCACCATGGTTAGGTGTAGTGCTGCTATAAATGGGTATTCTGATTAATCGAAGAGCTGATCTCAGGGATTAACCCCTTAGTGACCGGACCAATTTTTTAATATCTGACCAGTGTCACTTTATGTAGTAATAACTCTGGAATGCTTCGACATGTCCAATTGGTTTTGAGAATGTTTTTTCGTGACACAATAAAATTGGTAAATTTATGTTGACTTGTTTTGCGTTTATTTATAAAAATAGGAGAAATTTGACAAAGATGTAACAACATTAGCAATTTTCAAACTTTGAATGATTATCCCTTTAATCCAGATAGTCATACCACACATAAACATGAATAAATAACATTTCCCTCCTGTCTGCTTTACATCAGCACCATTTGAAAAATGTTATTTGTTAGCGTTTTAGAAGGTTTAATAATGTAGCAGTAATTTTAAATTTTTCAAGTTAATTTACAAAACTTATTTTTATAGGGACCTGTTCAGTTTTGAAGTGACTTTGGGGGTTCTATATATAGGAACCCACCCAAAAAATGATACTAGTTTAAAAACCGCACCGCATAACGTATTCAGAACTGCTTTCAGGTAGTTCATTAACCCTTCAGCTGATTTTCAGTTGTTAATACAAAGTGGAATAAAAGGAATGAAAAAATGTATTTTTATCACCTAAATTTTGATAACTTCTCAACAGGTAACTATAGCCGGCAGACTCTAAGGCCGTTATTTAGCCATGAACTGCCATGGCAAACATCAGGACCACACAATCAAGATCTCAGGGTGCCAATGGGGTTAAAGAGGAAGCCCCCGCACTCTGCTAACTATTTATATTCTGTAGTCACTATTGACAGCAGCATCTAAGGGGTTAAACGGCCATGGTGTGTGCCAATACTGATCATGGGTGATGCAGCAAGTTGTCAGCTATAATGTACAGGTGACAGTTACAGGATAGTCACCTGACGGGGAACGCTAGTCTATAATATAACGCTACAAGCGTCCCTCTGTCTGAAGCCTTTATAGACAGCGCAAGTGCGACACGCCTGCGCAGTCTGGCTCCAGACTGAAGAACGCATGGAGCTGTTACAGGTAAGAGGAGTGTGTATGGCGCCGGTTATCGCTGTATGCGTTGACCCTGAACGCATACCGCAAACTCCGGCTCCATATTTACATAGTTACCTGACCGGGAGGAGCGTTGCTGCGGCGCCTCTCTTCTCACCAGAGACTGGGGCAGGAGTGAAGGAGTCGGAATCGGCTCATGCGCATAGTGCTCTCCGGCGCCATTTTACTGAAGACGCATTTGTACTCCGGCGCCGCACTCCTCCCCCGGTCTCCGGCAGAACAGGACACAGCAGCGCTGGAGCACAGGTGAGTATAAGTGGTTTTTTTTTGTATGTGTGCAGCGTGAAAGCGATGAGGGGTGCCATACATACCAGGATTGGGTGGTGAAGGGGCCACACATACCAGGATTGGTGTATGAGGGGTACCATACATACCAGGATTGAGGGGTGAGGGGTACCATGCATACCAGGATTGGAGGGTGAGGGGACCTTTCATACCAGGATTGGGGGTAAGGGGACCATACATAACAGGATTGGGGGTGATGGGACCATGCATACCAGGATTGGGGGATGAGGGGTACCATGCATACCAGGATTGGGGGGGGGGGGTGAGGGGACCATGCACACCAGGATTGGAGGTGAGGGGACCTTGCATACCAGGATTGGGGATGAGGGGTGCCATACATACCAGGATTGAGGGGTGAGGGGTACCATGCATACCAGGATTGGGGATGAGGGGTGCCATACATACCAGGATTGGGGGTGAGGGGTGCCATGCATACCAGCATTGGGGATGAGGTGTGACATGCATACCAGAATAGGAACGAGGGGTACCATGCATACCAGAATAGGGATGAGGGGTACCATGCATACCAGGATTGGAGGATGAGGGGTACCATGCATACCGGAATAGAGATGAGGGGTACCATGCATACCAGGATTGGGGGATGAGGGGTACCATGTATACCGGAATAGGGATGAGGGGTACCATGCATACCAGGATTGGAGGATGAGGGGTACCATGCATACCGGAATAGGGATGAGGGGTACCATGCATACCGGATTGGGGGTGAGGGGTGCCATACATACCAGGATTGGGGGGTGAGGAGTACCATGCATACCACGATTGGGGATGAGGGGTGCCATACATACCAGGATTGGAGGGTGAGGGGTGCCATGCATACCAGCATTGGGGATGAGGTGTGCCATGCATACCAGAATTGGGGATGAGGAGTACCATGCATACCAGAATAGGGATGAGGGGTACCATGCATACCAGGACAGGAATGCAGGGTACCATGCATACCAGGATGAGGGATGGAGTGCCATGCAGACCAGGATGAGGGGTACCATGCATACCAGAATAGGAATAAGGGGTACCATGCATACCAGAATAGGGATGAGGGGTACCATGCATACCAGGATTGGGGGGTGAGGGGACCATGCATACCAGGATTGGGGGTGAGGGATGCCATGCATACCAGGATTGGGGGTGAGGGGACCATGCATACCAGGATTGGGGATGAGGGGTGCCATACATACCAGGATTGGGGGGTGAGGGGTGCCATGCATACCAGCATTGGGGTTGATGGGTGCCATGCATACCAACATTGGGGATGAGGGGTACCATGCAGACCAGAATAGGGATGAGGGGTACCATACATACCAGGATAAAGGATGGTGTGCCATGCATACCAGGACAAGGGATGGGGTGCCATGCATACCAGGATTGGGGGATGAGGAGTGCCATGCATACCAGGATAGGGATGAGGGAGCCATGTATACCAGGATGAGGAATTGGGTGCCATGCATACAAGGATTGGGGGATGAAGAGGCCATACATTCCAGAATTGGAATGAGGGGTGCCATGTATACCAGGATGAGGGGTACCATACGTACCAGAATAGGGATGCGGGGTACCATGCATACCAGGATGAGGGATGGGGTGCCATGCATGCCAGGATGAGGGGTACCATACATACCAGGATAGGGATGAGGGTTACCATACATACCAGAACAGAGATGAGGGGTGCCATGCATACAAGGATGAGGGGTGGGGTACCATGCATATCAGGATTGGGGGATGAGGAGGCCATACATACCAGGATTGGGATGAGGGGTGCTATGTATACCAGGATGAGGGGCACCATACATACCAGAATAGGGATGAGGGGTGCCATGCATACCAAAATTGGGGATGAGGGTGCCATGCATACCAGGATTGAGGATGAGGAGTGCCATGCATACCAGGATTGTGGATGAGGGGTGCCATGCATACCAGGATTGGGGATGAGGGGTGCCATGCATACCAGGATAAGGCTGAGGGGGCCATGCATACCAGGATTGGGTATCAGGGAGACATGCATATTAGGTTGAGGGATGAGGGGCGCGATGAATGCCAGGATTGGGATGAAGGGTGCCTCGCATACCAGGATTGTGGATGAGGGGTGCCATGCATACCTTGATTGGGGGTTGAGGTGTGCCATGCATACCAGAATTGGAGATGAGGAGTACCATGCATACCAGAATAGGGATGAGGGGTGCCATGCATACCAGGATTGGGGATGAGGGGTGCCATGCATACCAGGATTGGGGGATGAGGAGGTCATACATACCAGGATTGGGATGAGGGGTGCTATGTATACCAGGATGAGGGGTACCATACATACCAGAATAGGGATGAGGGTTGCCATGCATACCAAAATTGGGGATGAGGGTGCCATGCATACCAGGATTGGGGATGAGGGGTGCCATGCATACCAGGATTGGGGATGAGGGGTGCCATGCATACCAGGATTGGGGATGAGGGGTGCCATGCATTCAAAGGATTTGGGATAAGGGGTGCCATGCATACCAGGATTGAGGATGAGGGGTGCTATGCATACCAGGATTGTGGATGAGGGGTGCCATGCATACCAGGATGGGGAAGAGGGGTGCCATGGATACCAGGATGGGGATGAGGGGTGTCATGCATACCAGGATAGGGATGAGGGGTGCCATGCATACCAGCATAGGATGGGTGGACAGGATGGGGGCAGCACAAATACCAGGATGGGGACAGCACAAATACCAGGATGGAGGGCAGCACATACCAGCATGGTAGACCATATACCAATAAAAATGCTCGCCACCCGGGTGTAGAATGGGTTCAAAAGCTAGTCTCTTATATCGCAGGTCAGTAAAAATACGTATTGGTGGTTACTAAGGTATTAAATCTGTGGGGAATTGGGGGACATGGTTTATTTCCATGTCCTGGTCCATATATGCTGCTATTAGAATACAATATATACTTTGACCTCTATGTTTCATAAACTTTAAATCAGCTGCACATTGATATACAACCAATACTGACCCCAACCAGCTCACAGATGGTGATAATGGAAAACCCCTTTTAGATCTACCCATAGACAGTCATAGAGCAGACAGTGCAGTATGGTGATAGCTTAGCTTTGCTCTGCTATAAGGTCCAGATTACTAGCAGACTCACAAACCACTCAGTCCATCCATTTCTTGTGCAGTAGATAAACCAGATGTTTTCCCGCTCCCATACCCATTTTGGAGGTATCGTGACAGTTTTGCCCAGCTCTGACAAATTGGGCGAATCTGGAGCGGGACAGAGGGCTTTGCAACCCCGGTTGATCAAATTCAAATACGTTGAATTCTTAGCATTGTCTATTTCTTTCCTCAGGTGGTCCTGACATCAATCCCCAGCCGAAACATCTATATGGCTGTAAAAATGATCGAGAAAAGGGAGGTCAATGAAAACATGATTATGAGAGAGCGGCGGATACTCCTGGCAGCCAGAGACTGCCCGTTCTTATGTCATCTCTATGCCGCACAGCAGTCTCGTAAGCGCGCTTATTTCATCACGGAGTATCTGTCCGGCGGCAGCCTGGGGGCTTTGATTAAGATGTGCGGCTACTTGAACATCGACACCTTAAGGTGAGAAAGAGGAAGATCTACAAAAAAGTGAGAAGAGGGGTGGAAATAAAAGTGGAGGTTGGGATGTAACAGAAAGAGGGAATGTATTCCAGGTGGGAAGGAGGTGTCAGCGATGGCATAGATAATACACTCTGTTCTCTCCATCAGATTCTACACAGCAGAGATTGTGTGTGGCCTCCAGTTCCTCCATGGACACAACATCGTCCATCGGTAAGCAGAACTTTCCTCTTTCTCTCTGTCCCCTTTACATGCTAAAAATATTGCCCCCAACTCTCCTGTGCTCCTTTCTGCCTATTCTTCCTATTCTAGCAGTGACCAATTCTCCATCTCCTGTATCACTGGGCAGATTTCTTATCCTATTGTCTTATTTCATTGCAGAGATCTTAAGCCGGAAAACATCATGTTGGATGCAGATGGCCACATTCGTATTATCGACCTGGGGCTCGCCCAAGATGGCGTCACCTCCTCCAATAACATCTCTGGAGTGACGGGCACTTTCCATTTCATGGCCCCTGAGGTGCATCGCAAAAAAGGATATGGCACAGCAGTGGATTGGTGGAGCCTGGGGATTGTGGTGTCCAAGATGGCCACAGGACGCTCCCCATTTTACAGCGGCTCCGTCAGCAATATGGCGTACAGAGCTATAACCAAAGGAAAGCCTGAAATTCCATCTTGGCTTGATGCTGACTTGAAAGATCTTATCAAGAAGCTGCTGTGCAAAAATCCTCAGAAGCGATTGGATGTGTGCGGGAACATCAGACTGCATCCATTCTTTACCAACATCGGCTGGGAGGATCTGGAGAAAAGGAGAGCACAGCCACCATTCAAACCATTCAGGTCAGTTCTGGAGAACCATCTTATGCAGTGGCTGGAGGAAAAGAAAGCCCGTAACCCCGTGCCCGGATTTAATTACGTGTCACCAAGCTGGGCACGGTAAGATCATCGTTCTCTGATGATAAATCCCATCAAATGTTCTTCTCACCTTGTGGCCATTATCACCGTCCTTGTCTTCTCCCACTCTTTCTGACAATGACTATGTCTCTCTTATTCTTAGGTGGATGAGAATATCTGGGCTGTGAAAGAATCCACGAACATCTGGTGAGTGACCGTTGTACACACAGGACACCGATCATTATATATGTACATTATGCCTGATGTCACTGAGATAAGATCCAGGAGATAGAAGTTGTTGAAATGTCTTCCTCTTATGTTTTGCAGGATGACCCCGTGCCAACTGCCCAGAACTCTTTGCCTCCTGACCCGTACCTCATATCTCTGCTGCTGTTTCTCACCTCGGCTGCCCTAAAACATCATCTCTCTCCATAACATCTTCATGCCAGACCACTGCTGTCATGTCGCTGCACCAGGACCTTGACTTGGCATCATCCAATCCTGGGCTGGCGATTGACATCAAACCAGCCCGAAGATCTTCAGGGCCCCAGGGAGCGGCCTGTGCTTAGTGTCCATCTGGTGAGTTCAGGAACAATAGTGTAATATAGGTCATTATTCCTGAACTCACTCAGCACAGGCCGGGTAAGTGTTACACCCATCACATCCCCATCACCCACACTACATGATAGGTATAGGCCGCACACTACACTATAGGTATAGACCCCCACTACATGATAGGTATAGGCCGCACACTACACTATAGGTATAGGCACACGCACACATAGACATATAGCGCATAGATAGAGATTTCGGCTTTGATTCTGGGATTTAATCTGATCGCCATATTTGGGGTCAGGAAGGAATTTTTCCCCCGTCACGAGAACAATTGGCACATTTCTCACGTGGGGTTTTCGCCTTCCTCTGGATCAACACGGCCTATAAATAGGTTTAGTAAAATAAAATAAGTAGATTCTCATATTTATAATGAAAAAAAATCTATAAAAAAATATAATTTATTTTTTGGTTTAAAAAAATATTTAACATAAATATAAAAATAAATTATTCTAAAAATATAAATAATTAAATACTGAAATAAAATAATTTCACTTATGTATAACACATTAGCTATGAGCCCTTGATCCTGGGATTCATCCAGATCACCATATTTGGGATCAGGAAGGAATTTTACACCTTCCTCTGGATCAACACTTCCTTAAATAGACTTAATCTTATAGTTGCATAAGTAGTTTATATATTAATGGCTTATTATAAATACATAAAAATAAATGAATAAATACATTTTTAAATATAGGCAGGTTTCAGATAATTTATAGCTGACACACACATAATATACATAGTAGCTCAGTACAAAAATAAGAAAAAGATGAATAGTTTATTACATTTTTAGCAGTGAATTTAATTCCACAGGTTCGGTACCAGCCCTTGATCCAGGGATTTATTCTGACCGCCATGTTTTATTTGGGGTCAGGAAGGAATTTTTCCCCCTGATATGAGGAGAATTGGCCTGTTCCTCACAGGGGGTTTTCACCTTCCTCTGGATCAACACGGCCCATAAATAGGATTATTCTGATAGATAAATAATTTACACTTATACATAATAGTAAAATATATAATAACCCCAATTTATAAATAAAATCTCTCTTTTAGCCCCTACATCGTTGTTCTTGCCTTTATTTCACCGGTCGTCCATGTAGTGAATGTGGGTTTAGCCCCTGAGTCTTATTCTTCAGCACTATGGACCTTGATGGGGTCGTCCAGTCTCATGTGAGGTTTCCCAATATGGGTCAGAGATAAAGCCCCAATGTGCTGTGAATAAAGACCAAATTGGTCCCTTCTGCACAAACCTCCTGCAGTAAGCGAGTACCCGGCAGCAAGTGCTGAATTTCCCTATAGCGCCTCCAAAGAAGAAATGAAGTATTGCACATGGTCGTCTGTAATCACTGGGCTATCCATGGAAATCATGGAAGTGTTGGGTCCTCCAGAGCAGATGACGCTGTTTGTTGGTCGTCTCCATTCTGAATAATTGGTGAAAATACAGAACGGGGTCCCTTCTTTTATCTCAGATTCCCATAAAATGACATTTGGATATCGGGCTTTCTAAACTGGTCAAGAACATTACATGTTCCAGCGCAACTTCAGACACCGCTCAGCTTACAATGAGCGGCAGCTGTAACCGCACCCCGACACTGACTGACAGCCGGCTCAGCAGTGCATCCGTACAGATCCGGCTGTCAGTCAGTGCCGGGGCGCGGTTCCAGGGGCCGCTCACCAGGGGCGTCGAGAAGCTCGTAGATCTGGGGCCAGGATCATGAGTGCACCGCCCCAAATCTCTAGTTAGCATTTTTTTAAAAATTTGAATAAACTTTAAAATGTGTACAGGCACGCACACACATAGGGTTTGCCTAACACAGCCCCGCGTGGTGCAGCTGTGCGATCACCTTGTAGCTCCTACTCCAGCACCCTGGTCCTCCTCTTCGGTGCCAACTACAGAAGAGGATTTATTCGTCCATGTGCAGGGCGACTGCACAGCATCGTGAGGAGGTAGAGGAAGGAGGTGGGTGGGCTAAGGCTGAGGGGGACAACAAGGAAGCCGACCCTGAGGAGAGGGGAGACAAGTGCAGCCCTCTCCCATCTGTGGCTGCTGATCACACACAGGAGCTTCTTCCCTCTACTGTAATGCCACCACCAGCTCAACATTAGGGCCGGATGTCAGTCAGTGCCAGGGCGCGGTTACAGCTGCCGCTCTCTATACACCGAGCAGTGATTGAAACTGCGCTGGTGCCGTCCCCGTGACTGAAAGAGCGAGGCTGCCAGGGGGAATAAAGTTAATTTCCTCCCAGCAGCGGGGCTCTCAGTGCGGACACCGCTAGGTGTCAGAACGCTATTAACCTGCAGATTAACCTGCAGCACCCCAAGCTCGCTCTGATCTCTGAGGTTTATCCATGTAAATGCCTCTGTCAATCACTGAATGGTGATTACAGGGAGCTAATGAGTTACCACGGCAGCCAGTAAATGTAGCGTAAGCAATCGAACAATTGCAGGTTCAGATCCCCTAGGGGTACAAAAAAGAGTAGAAAGAAAAAAATGGGAACCTGTGAGGTGAGAAAACAGGGTTAATCTGCAGATTAATAGCGTTCTGGACCTGCCCGGTGCCGGCACTTAGAGCCCCGCTGCTAGGAGAAAATGAACTTGAAATGAACCAATAGCAACTCGCTAATTAACTTTCTCTATATCAGTGGAAGTAACCATGGATACTGTAAGGCAGCGCTAGTCATCATACTGGGGGATACTCGCTGCACCGGGTCAATTAAAGCACACCAGCCACGTTTTTCAGTTTTCACACTTCAGCAGTTTATTGCACTTCATAACTGCTTATCACACAGTCCATCTTAGTGGCTCACCGGCATATTACACAGATAACATTCAGGAGCCTTTCCAGCGACAGACACGTCCACTTGGCTCGTTACAGCCCTCAGCTAGGCAACAACATAAATGTCCATATAACGCAGTGTTTTTACCTTTGGCAGGTTTTTAGCTGCTTCAGATTTATTCTGCCACCACTGTGGCTTTATGGCTTCCCAGATGGGGGTCTCCAGCCCTTGTACCATCCAAGGCTACTGGTATGCTTACACAGCCAACATCCAGCCTCTGCCTTTCAGGCTCTTGCCTTCCAAGTCTCTGGCCCTCCAAGGCTACTGGGATCGCTTACACGTAAGGATCCAGCCTCCGCCTTTCAGGCTTCACCAGGCTTCAATAGGCCTCACTAGGCCTCACACTCTAGCGGCGTCCCACACAGGAACAGGCCTTACACACACCCGCTGTGTCAAGACTACCAGGGTTTATATATCCTGTAGTACACAACCACGGGACCTGTGCTGATGTCACAGTCATGTGATCAGACATTCTGCGTGCACAGGACCTGCACTATGTCACAGTCATGTGACCAGTCACCTGAGGGGGAGGTACATGGTCAGCCCAAAACACATCCTGGACCCTTACAGTAATGCCAAGCAAACCGCTGCATTACAATACCTAAGGTCCTGCAATGCCTGCACATGAGGAAAGAGACATAGCAAATCAGAAAAATTATACTACATTTCTAATTGGAGGTATTTGCTAATATTATTATTATTACACCTACCGTATTTTTCGGACTATAAGACGCACCGGACCATAAGACGCACATAGGTATTAGAGGAGGAAACTAGAAAAAAATATAAGCAAAAAATGTGGTTAAGGTTAAATGTGTGCTGCGACCTGCGGTCAGTGTGCCCATTATTAAAGACCATGAATATTCACCACTTCCATGTGAGTGGATTGTAGTGAATATTCATGGTCTTTAATAGCGGGCACACTGACTGCAGAGCACAGCAGGAGCCGTACTGTGGCTACAGTGTGCGCGCTATTAGGGAGAATGAATGGTCACTGCTCCCCACACACAAAGTCCCTGCATGGGGAGCAGTGACTATTCTGGCACAACATCTCACTGTGTGAGGGCGCATGGCAGTTACGCCATGCGTGGCTCACACATTGAGAACCCTGTCGGCTGCAGAGCGGGACGCAGCACTGGAGGAGAGAGGAGGAGAGTATAATTGTTTATTTTTTTTCTGTGCAGCGTGACGGGGATCAGGGGGTGCCAAGCATACCAGGATGAAAGGGGCCATACATACAGGGATGAAGGGTGCCATACATACAAGGAAGAGGGATGAGGGGGGCCATACATATAGGGATGAAGGATGCCATACATACCAGTGTGCCGGCTATTAAGGAAAATGAATATTCACTGGTAGAATATTGGTAGAAACTGGTAGAAACGCTTGGTAGAAGGTCTGCCATGTTCCCCAATGATAATCTACATGGCATGTGCTATTGTGGCGCCCCTGAGGGTTCAGTCGCCACAGAGGTACTGCACCTCACCCAGAGGTGTGGTGTCTCCTTCTCTCAGGTAAGGAGGGAGTGCTGCCCGGAACCCCAACACCCACATTCAATATTACACTACTCAAGGCCGGCTGGAAGGGCAAGATGCATGTGCACAGTGCTGAGCCCTGTCCCTGGCTGGAGTGGGGGGAACCATAGGTAGGGGGAACCAGTAGTGGGTGTGGGTGGCAGAAGCTGTTTAGGGGAGCACCATTGTAGGAGATATAAAAAGGGAAGCCATCTTAGGGTGGCAGGTCAGTCAGTGAGAGGAGAGAGTGAAGACAGTCTGGGAGCAGAGTCTCTTTAGGAGCTCTGCTCCACAAGTGGGGCCTAGTGATAGAGGCCCAGGAGGGGAGCAGAGGAGGAAGGCTCCGTTCTATTGAAGGGCTCCCAGGGGGTACGGCGAGTGCAGGACGGCACCCGTACGCCCCAAATCTGTCAGAAGGCAGAGGGATCAGGCCGCAAGAAGGGGACCGTCCCCTGGACCAGCCGTGTTACTTCAGGTCTCGGCTGGAAAAACCGGAGGCTTCTGGCTTTCATAGTTCAGTTGCCAAAGCCTCATTCTAGTCACCATGAGGGTCAAGCAGGTCCGGGAACTCCAAGTTGCCCAGAGGAACATCAGAGAATCCGAGCGGGACTGTGAGTGGGGAAGCGCAGGGCAGGAGGGAGAAGACCCAGCGTGAAGTCGGTCTAGAGAGGAACATAAGAAAGCGGGGTTCCGTCAGGTGCTCCTAACCAACCTGAGAAAGAGCTGAACCCCCGGTCTGGTGAATGCAGCGCGACGTGGGAGGCTGGCAACCGCGCAGTGAATCAGTGGAACGTACACGAGAACTGTGAGTAAAGACTCGGACGACTGCACTGCACTGCCTCCGTCCATTATTTCAGCTGTGCCATCTTTCCCCCTGCACTACAACACCCAGCTCATCCTGCATCGTCCACACTGCCCTGGAGCTAGCTCTTCCTGTGGAGAGCCACACCATCCCTGCTGCAGTAATATCAGCTTCAGAGGAATGCTCCGCAGCGGCGGCTCCCTTTGGCCGCATTCCACAGGTGGCGTCACGAACTCTATAAATCCCATATAAATAATCTTCCCCCTTTTTATTGACCGTCCTGGGCCACGGACCGGGCCAGCCACCGTGATATTCCCCACCAGCATCCATAGGCCCGGCTGCTGACTGCCCCACGGCCCAGGGGGGCGCGTCACTATGCACATGCTGCGGAAATTTCCTCTGCGGATTATCATTGCGGAAAAATCCGCAGCACTACCAATTATTTTGCGTAATCGCGTCATTTTCGCCGCCATTGACTTGCATTGAATCGCATAATATCCGCATGACTACATGTGCACATGCGGATATTAAGCGATTCAATGTGCGGATGGTACCCGGGTTTGGAGAAGAGGAGACTATCCTCCAGACCTGGGTACCATAGTACCTGTGAAAAAAAAAAAAATTAAAATAAAAAATAAATATTATACTTACCTTCTGATGGCCCCTGGTCTCCTTATCCGATGCGTCCGGTCTCCCCAGCAGGTCGCGATGGTCTAAAAGGACCAGTCATGACGTCATTTAGTCATGTGACGGGTCACGCGACCGCTGACATGACTAAATGACATCAAATGACATCATAGCAGGTCCTTTTACACAACCGCGAGACACCGGGGAGACCGGACGCATCGTATTGGATTTTTTACCATTCTTTTACGGTCATACTATATAAATCCATGCCGGTTGCATGGATTTATATAGTGTGACCAAGTTGTCAAGCACTTTCCAAGTGATGCTAAAATTGGTTGGAAAGCGCTTTACAACCCGCATGCGGAAATGCATGTGAAAAACGCTTCACATCCGCATGTCCCTGGCAGGAAAAACACATGTACAATCCGCATGTACAATCCGCATGCGTTTTTCTGCCAGGGAAATGCAGAAACGCTCAGGAAAAATCCGGAGCATTTTTGCATCGTGGGCACTTAGCCTAAGACGCACCCCCACTTTACACCAAAATTTTGGAGGAAAAAAGTGTGTCTTATTATAGTCTGAAAAATACAGTACTACATACTGGGATAGGATCTTGAAGATGGGAATACCCCTTTAAGATCGGACAAGCCCTTTTACCCTTAAAACAAACCAGTAACTTATTCAAATCAGTACAAAGTTGTAATTTGCTCACTTTGATGCCAGTTTTTTTGATCAGTAACCAGTAGCCACTCCGTCAGCCTGGGAAAAACTGATTTTGATGTGGATCTTCCTGTTTTGTGCTGGTGCTGCAAGACCAGTGGCCCAAGGTCATTTAACCCTTTAAAAACACCAGTTACTTATTCAAATCTAGGAGAATTGGCTATTTGCCCATTTTGATACCAGTTCTGATACTCAGAAACCATTTGGGCAATGCTGAAATGATCGGAATTTGATTTGGGGCAACACTATCTGTGTAATGGTGGTGTGAGATCAGTGTCTCAAAATCATTAAACCCCTTAAAAACACCAGTTACTTATTCAAATCTGGGAATAGTATGGGGCAGGGGCGTACATAGGAATCATGGGGCCCCAAAGCAGAAGCTCTAATTGGGCCCCCTCAAAAATAATAGGTAAATAATTGTTGAGTTTACAGAAGAGCAAATCTCACAACTTTACAGCCTCTACATAGTAATTTTCCTCCTGCTGAAGTCCTAGATTCCTCTTTCATTGCCCATAAAATATAATGCCAACAAAAGTGCCCCCCCATGGTGAATTCCTCCACATTACCCTCCACATGCACAGTATGATGACCCTACTGTACCCCACCTCAACTCCCCCAGAAAATTATGGTGACCCCAACACAGTATGACCCCCACACAGCTCTCTATGCAGTATAATGGGCCTACATACAGTATAATGGCCCCCACACAAACCTTCACACTCCACAGAGTATAATGCACTTGCCATGGTCCCCCACACAGTATAATGCACTCGCCATGGTCCTCCATACAGTATAAGACACTCGCCATGGTCCTCCATACAGTTTAAAACACTCGCCATGGTCCTCCACACAGTATAAGACACTCCACTTGGTCCTCCACACAGTATAAGACACTCTCCATGGTCCTCCACACAGTATAAGACACTCCCCATGGTCCTCCACATAGTATAAGACACTCCCCATGGTCCTCCACACAGTATAAGACACTCCCCATGGTCCTTCACACAGTATAAGACACTCCCCATGGTCCTCCACACAGTATAAGACACTCCCCATGGTCCTCCACACAGTATAAGACACTCCCCATGGTCCTCCACACAGTATAAGACACTCCCCATGGTCCTCCACACAGTATAAGACACTCCCCATGGTCCTCCACACAGTAGAAGACACTCCCCATGGTCCTCCACATAGTATAATGGACTCCTCATGGTCCACCACACAGTATAAGACACTCCCCATGGAACTCCATACAGTATAGCGCACTCCCCATGGTCCTCCACACAGTTTAAGACACTCCCCATGGTCCTCCACATAGTATAAGACACTCCCCATGGTCCTCCACACAGTATAAGACACTCCCCATGGTCCTCCACACAGTATAAGACACTCCCCATGGTCCTCCACACAGTATAAGACACTCCCCATGGTCCTCCACACAGTATAAGACACTCCCCATGGTCCTCCACACAGTATAAGACACTCCCCATGGTCCTCCACATAGTATAATGGACTCCTCATGGTCCACCACACAGTATAAGACACTCCCCATGGACCTCCATACAGTATAGCGCACTCCCCATGGTCCTGCACACAGTATAATTCGCTCACCAAGGTCCTCCACACTGTATATTGCACTCGCCATGGTCCTCCACACAGTATAATGCACTTCCCATGGTCCTCCACACAGTATAAGACACTCCCCATGGTTCTCCACACAGTATAGTGCACTCCCCATGGTCCTGCACGCAGTGTAATGCAACCCCCATGGTCCCCCACGCAGTATAATGCAGCCCCTCACAGGGAAAAATGCAGCCCCCACCAAAGAATAAAATACAGCCTCCCAACATAGGGTAAAATGCAGCCCCCCATAGGTTAAAATGCAGCCCCCCAAAGGTTAAAATGCAGCCAGCCATAGGGTAATTGCTGCCTCACCATTGGGTAAAATGCAGCTTCCCCAATAGGGTAAAAATGCAGCCTCCACCATAGGGTAAAAATGTGGCCCCCATAACGTAATTGCATCCCCACCATAAGTTAAATGTAGCCCCCCCAATAGAGTAAAATGTAGCCCTCCAATAAGGTAAAATGCAGCCCCCCCAAGGGTTAAAATGCAGCTCCCCCATAGGGTAAAATGCAGCCCCCCCATAGGGTCAAATGCAGTCCCCCTAATAGGGTAAAATGCAGCCCCCAGTCATCCAGTATTATCAGTACTAACTGATTTAAAAAAAAAAATACATACTTACCGCTCCTCACTCCCCCGCCGCTCCAGTCTCTGCAGCGCGTCTCCTCTCATCACCTCAGCAGCTGCCAGCTCCACTGTCTGACACAGCGTGGTGCATCATCACACCGCTGCGTCAGATGCAGAGGAGGAATGATGGTGTGTCACCCAGGGGGAATAGAGGGGATTCGGTACCCGGGCCTTTTACCTTGTTTAGGAGATCACGGCAGTCGGCTCCCGGGCCCGTACTCTGGGTCTCTCTTTAAAAAGGGGTTTTAGTGTACAGTTTGTCTCGTGACGCCACCTGGGGTTTCCGGTAATGGTTATTGGCGCTGCTGCAGACCTCCGGGGGTGATGGGATGGCAGCTGGGATGTTCCTGCTCCCCACAGGTGGAGCGGGCCCCCGGGGCAGTGTAGGTGCAGATGATGGTGAAGCTGGGACTTGTGGTACAGGAAAGATGGCGCAGCGGAAAAAACTGACAGAGGCAGTGCAGTGCAGTCATCTGAGTTTTACTCACAGTTCTTGTTCAAGGTTCTCAGGTACACTGTATGGGTGTCAGCCTCCGCGTCGCACTGCGTTCACCAGACCCGGGGTTCAGCACTTTCTCAAATATATCAGGAGCGCTTGACCGAACCCCACTTTCTTTATGTTCCTACTAGACCGACTTCTCACGCTGCGTCTTCTCCCTCTTGCCCTGCGCTTCCCACACACAGTCCCGATCGGGTGCTCTGAAGTCCCTCTGGGCAACCTGGAGTTCCCGGACCTGCTTGATGCCCTTCACGGTGACTAGGGTGAAACTGTGGCGACTGCACCATGGAAGTGCAGAAGCCTCCTGTTTTTCCAGCCGAGACCTGGAGTAACACGTCTGGTCCAGGGACCGGTTCCCTTCCTGCGGCCTGATTCCTCTGACACCTGGCAGATTCGGGGCGTACGGGTGCCGTCCTGCACTCACCGTACCCCCTAGGATCCCTTCTGTATAACGGAGCCTTTCTCCTCTGCTCCCCTCCTGGGCCTCTGTTACTAGGCCCCACTTGTGGAGCAGAGCTCCTGAAGAGACTCTGCTCCCCTCCTACTCACTGACTGACTGTCCTCACTCACTGACTTGCCACCCTAAGATGGCTTCCCTTTAAATACCTCCTACAATGGTGCTCCCCTACCCTACATCCTCCACCCACACCCACTACTGGTTCCCCCTCTCTTTGGTTCCCCCACTCCATCCAGGGACAGGGCTCAGCAGGAGACACAGTGCATCTTGCCCTTCAAGCCGGCCTGGAGCAGTGTAGTGTTGAATGTGGGTGTTGGGGTTTCGGGCAGCACTCCCTCCTTACCTGAGAGAAGGAGATACCACACCTCTGGGTGAGGTGCAGTACGTCTGTGGCGACTGAACCCTCAGGGGCACCACAATGGGAAAGGGAGTGTCACATGACGCTGCCTCCTCCATCATTGCTTTCAACTGTATCGGCATCTGACTTACCAGAGAAGGGGGGGGCCCGATGCAGAGTGGGGGTCAGTCGATGTGGAGGCCCAATGCAGGAACGGCGGGGGCCTGATGCGGGGGGTATACAGTGCAGGCGCTGACACCGGGCCCCCCCCGGCTCACGGGCCCCATAGCAGTCGCGTGGCCTGTCGCCACTGGCAGTACGCCACTGGTATGGGGGCAGTATTAATAGTTCCTGATTAATGGCACCAGTATAAATACATCTTAGGCCATGTTCACACGTTGAGTATTTGGTCAGTATTTTACATCAGTATTTGTAAGCCAAAACAAGGAGTGGGTGAAAAATGCAGAAATGGTGACGTGTTTCTATTATACTTTTCCTCTAATTGTTCCAGTCCTGATTTTGGCTTACAAATGCTGATGTAAAATACTCAACGTGTGAACATAAAGAGTGACTAAACTTTTGGAAGTTTTTTTTAATATGTTTTAGTTCCTTTAGTTCTGAGCAGATTAGTGGGAAACCACTTCTTGAGACCCCCACTGATCACTCAAAATACCGCTTAGAAGTGTGCAGCTTAGGAGACAGGAGAGCACACAACAAAGTACAGATGTAGTAGAAAGTCATAGGCTCCTATCGCCACTTTTAAGAGGTCTTTTGTGTTATCTGTGGAGGTCACAGAACCCAGAGACCCAGAGACCACCGATCTGCTAAGAATTAAATGGCCTAAAGTATATAAAATATCTACCAAAAGTTAAGTTGCTCTTTAATTGTTTATAGGTGCTACTGCCTGTGTCTAATCAGTACTGTGGTTTCTGTGTGGTCAGCAGTTTGATTATGGCTGGTAACAACAACTCCCATCATCTCCTTCCCATTGTTAAAGGGGCACTCCCATTAAAATTTTTAGGGACTAATGCTATGTGAATGTTTATATATCAAAATGAGAAGAAAGAGTTTTATCGGCATAAAAACAGATTTTATTACATTATTATTCAATATATAAAAAGAGTATTCAAGCAATAATAGAAATAAAGTGCATGGAGATAGCAGCGATGACCACCGGTGTCACTAGTCCTATATATAGATAGAGCTCATGTATTCCACATGCAGTGGATAGAAGACAATATAGCCAAGCCACATTATTTAGTGAATTAATGTGTCAGTCCTGGGATAAATATATAAATTAGTGGTACTAAATAGAAGGAATAGTTTCAAAATAGGACTGTTAAGTTACCCATATATTACACAAACAATGGTGCATGGCAAAAGAGAGCTATCTATTAAAGATTAAGTAAATCATCATTAGTCTTACCAAGTGAGAAGGCAATAGGACACCAGCGGTTTAAGGGTGTGCAATGGCGTACCCCAGCGTACTCCGACGGGGGGTGGGGGCGCGAAACGCGCGTTGGGGTACACTGGGATACACCATTGCACACCCTTAAACCGCTGGTGTCCTATTGCCTGCTCACTTGGTAAGACTAATGATGATTTACTTAATCTTTGATAGCTCTCTTTTGCCATGCACCATTGTTTGTGTAATATATGGGTAACTTAACAGTCCTATTTTGAAACTATTCCTTCTATTTAGTACCACTAATTTATATATTTATCCTAGGACTGACACATTAATTCACTAAATAATGTGGCTTGGCTATATTGTCTTCTATCCACTGCATGTGGAATACATGAGTTCTATCTATATATAGGACTAGTGACATCGGTGGTCATCGCTGCTATCTCCATGCACTTTATTGCTATTATTGCTTGAATACTCTTTTTATATATTGAATAATAATGTAATAAAATCTGTTTTTATGCCGATAAAACTCTTTCTTCTCATTTTGATATGTGTATCATGAGTCGGCACTCTTTGGGGCTTGTGGGAAGCACCTTCTCCCATAAACACCAACATAGCTATAGACGGGTTGTACTATTAGTAGTATGTGAATATTTATGTAGTGAATGATGTGTAGGTGTTTTATTATACTCACCGATCGCTGTCGTCTCCGGTGACCAGCACTATTCCCGTCCTCTTCTGAGTCACCCGACTGAAGTTCCGACTCTCCGGATCATACAGGGTTCTCTGCGTGAGCAGGAGGTCGTTATTACGATGTAAGTCTATGGAGCTTCGCTTTGATGCACCATAGGCTTACACTGTAAAAGCCTCGTTCTCTCACTCCATAGACTTGCATTGGAAAAGTCACTTCCAGTTCTTCACTTCCGTGACCTAGACTGTCAGAACTTCTTGTTGCATATTTCTGAAGAGGACCAGAGTTGCGCTGGACACCAGAGAAGACAGCAATCAGTAAGTATATTAATATACCTACACTACACTACATGTACATTCACACATGTTTAGGTCATAATATTTTTTAATGAGATTGCTTCTTTAAGGTCATACAGGGAGTTGCAGGTTCATGTCATGCAATAGCATTTATATATAGAATTGTATATCGCATGATATTGCTGCCGTATTGTATATTGTTGCTGTATTCAAGTACTGATGATGGTTCTGGTGCTGTATTCATATACTGATGACAGCTATGCTACCATATTAATGTAATGATGGTGGTTCTTGTGATGCATTCATATACTGATGGTGATTCTGGTAATGTATTCATATACTAATGGTTGTTCAGGTGGTGTATTCATATACTGATGATGGTTTTGGTAGTGTATTCATATACTGATGATGTTTCTGGTACTGTATTCTTGTACTGATGATGGTTCTTGTGCTGTATTTTTGACCTGATGGTGGTTCTGGTGGTGTATTCATATACTGATGATGGTTCTGGTAGTGTATTCATGTACTGATGGTGGTTCTGGTAATATATGTAGCATCGGCGTCTCTGCCCCGTACTAGGCAGAGACGCCGTCCCTCTCACCTCCCCGCTCCCGGCGCGGTGTCCTCCAGCGCTTCTCTCCCCGCTGCTTCCGGCATGCGCTCCTTCCCCGGCAGTGTGCTTAGGGCGCGCGCGCGCGCGCTCCCCCTCTCCTAAAGGGACCGCGCGTGCCGTCATAAGGAGTCCCCGGCCAATTGCCGGAGGACCTCCCATATATAAGGCACCTCCTCCAAAATGGAGGTGCCCAAGCAATGTTGTTGCAAAGCCTTCACTCTGCTTCAGCCCTCAGGTCCAGTTACCAGTTACCTGCCAGATTCCTGCTTGTTACCTGCCAATCACCTGCCTGATTCCTGCCTGTTACCTGCCAGTCATCTGCCAGATTCCTGCTTGATACCTGCCTGATATCCGCTTACCAGCTTGCAAGCCTGCGGTCTGACGGTCTGCTCTCCGACACCTGTCAGTCTGTCTATGGACCAGCCTGCCCGCTCACCTGGGAGCGCTCACCTGTTACCTGCCTGCTAGCCTACTTGGAGGCTCTGCCGTCACTTGCCATGACCACCTGCCTGTCCAGAGACTCTTGCCCGCTCACCTGGGAGCGCTCACCTGCTACCTGCCTGCTAGCCTACCTGGAGGCTCTGCCGTCACTTGCCGTGACCACCTGCCTGTCCAGAGACTCTCGCCCGCTCACCTGGGAGTGCTCACCAGCCACCAGCCCGCTGCCCTTCTACCCAGAGACTGTCCCTGTCACTTGCCGTGACTACCTGCCCCTCTACCCAGAGACTGTCCCTGTCACTTGCCGTGACTACCTGCCCGTCTTCCCTGGGAGCCACCCGCTTCCTTACAAGGACTGCCCCCTTGTATAGTTGCTCAGAGGTTCCACCTCCCAGACCCGTTACAGTTTGCTCGGGCCATGGAACCCGGTGGCCCCCAGATCTCCGATCTGCACCAGGAAGTCTTACGTCAGAAAACTCAGCAGGAGGTGGTACTGTCCTATCTACAGTCCGTTAACTCTCGTCTAGGCGCATTGTGTGACTCGTCTATGTCTACCTCTGGTCCAGCCATGCCCATTCCTGCAGTACCGCTATCCAGTCCCTTCATGGTACCCGACTATGGACCTCGGCTTCTGGCACCCCCACACTTTGCCGGCGAACCTACTTTAGCTCGGGGTTTCATAAACCAGTGCACCCTGCACTTTGAGCTATTGGCATACCAGTTCATCTCCGACCGGGCCAAGGTGGCCTTCATCATGTCCCATCTCACTGGGGAGGCACTGGCATGGCTAAATCCCCTGTGGGAGAGAGGGGATCCCTTGGTGTCCGACCTGCCGTCTTTCCTCGCTGCTTTCCGGAAAGTCTTCGATGAACCTGGACGGAAAACCTCTTCTGCCTCCTCTCTGCTACGTCTCCGCCAAGGGAGTCTCACCGTGGGCCAATATGCCATACGGTTCCGCACCCTCGCTTCTGAGCTTGCCTGGGAAAATGAGGCTCTGGTGTCCGTCTTCTGGGTCTTTCCGGTCGGATTAAGGACGAGTTAGCTGGTCGGGACATTCCTACCACTCTGGATGACCTGGTGTCACTAGCTACCCGGATTGGCATCCGGTTCCAAGAACGTGCCAAAGAGACTACCTGGGAGAAAGACTTTTCTTGCTCTGCTCCTACTTCCCTGAGACCTGCCTCTCAACCAGTCACTCCGCGGGCGCTCTCGCCTGAATCTATGCAGATCGACCAGACCAAGATGGTCAGATCTCGCCAAGAATCTCGCCGAGCCGAGGGAAGCTGTTTCTATTGTGGCAGTATGGAGCACTTCATCCGTTCCTGCCCGGAAAAGCCGGGAAACGCCAGTGTCTAGGACCGCTCAGAGAGGTCGTCCTAGACAAAAGTAAGCCCTCTCCGTCTCTGACTTTACCGGTCTCTATTGCTTGGGGAGAAAACCATCACTTTGAACTCGCCCACCTGGATTCTGGAGCTGCTGGAAACCTCATCTCCCAGTCTCTGGTAGAGAGATACCGTATTCCCACCAAGTCCCTGGCTGAACCATTATCAGTCGCCTCCGTGGATGGAAGACTTCTCTCGGAGACCATCCTGCTCGTCACTGAACCCATAACCCTGCAGGTGGGAATGCTGCACTCTGAGGAAATCTCATTCCATGTGCTGTCCGGACTGTCTCACTCCCTGTTGCTAGGTCTACCTTGGCTCCAGACGCACGAAACCGTATTGAACTGGCGATCCGGTGAAGTACTCCGATGGGGTCCAGACTGCCATAGGACCTGCCTGGTTCCGGTCCGCCCAGCTCGCCCTCCGCCTACTCCAGCTAATTTACCAGGTCTCCCGGCTCCTTACTGGCCCTATGCGGACGTCTTCGGTAAGAAGGAAGCAGAGACGTTGCCACCCCATAGGCCATATGACTGCTCGATCGACCTGGTACCTGGCACCACTCCTCCCCGTGTGTGTCTACCCGTTGTCTGCAGCCGAGACCCGCTCCATGTCTGAGTACATTGAAGAGAATCTGGCTAGGGGAAAATCTACCTCCCCGGCTGGAGCCGGATTCTTCTTTGTCAAAAAGAAAGACGGCTCGCTACGTCCCTGTATTGACTACAGAGGACTCAATCTCATCACAGTAAAAAACAAATACCCCCTGCCGCTCATCTCCGAATTGTTTGACCATCTCAAGGGCGCCAGGATCTTCTCCAAGCTGGATCTACGAGGAGCATATAACCTGGTCCGTATCCGTCAAGGAGACGAGCGGAAGACGGCATTCAATACCCGGGACGGTCACTATGAGTACCTTGTGATGCCCTTCGGTCTCTGTAATGCTCCCGCTGTCTTTCAAGAACTAGTCAACGACATCTTCCGCGACCTCCTGTACTCCTGCGTAGTGGTATACCTGGACGATATCTTGGTCTTCTCTCCGGATCTCCCCACACACCGAAGGGATGTTCGTCAGGTCCTGCTTAGGCTTCGGCAGAACCACCTCTTTGCCAAATACGAGAAGTGCCTCTTCGACCAGATCTCCCTACCGTTCTTGGGCTATGTCATCTCCCAGACAGGTCTGCAGATGGATCCCGAGAAGCTCTCTTCCGTTCTAAAATGGCCTCGTCCTTAAGGTTTGAAGGCGATACAGCGATTCCTGGGCTTCGCTAATTACTATCGTGTTTTCATCCCACACTTCTCGTCTCGGACTGCTCCCATATCTGCACTTACCCGTAAGGGGGCTAATCCCAGGACATGGTCGCCTGAAGCCGAGGAGGCCTTCCTTTCCTTAAAGAAAGCCTTCGCCTCTGCTCCCGTCCTGCACCGTCCAGACTGTAATAAACAATTCTACCTGGAGGTTGATGCCTCCTCCTCCGGAGCCGGAGCGGTACTCACCCAAAAATCTTCTACCGGGAGAATGGTAACCTGCGGCTTCTTCTCCAAAATCTTCTCCTCGTCTGAGCGCAACTACTCCATAGGAGACCGTGAATTGTTAGCCATCAAATTGGCACTGGGGGAGTGGCGCTATCTGCTTGAAGGGGCTCTCTACCCGGTAATTATCTACACGGATCACAAAAACCTGGCATATCTCCAAAATGCCCAGAGACTCAATCCTCGCCAGGCCTGGTGGTCGTTGTTTTTTTGCCCGCTTTGACTTCATTCTTCATTTCCGTCCGGCGGACAAGAACGTCAAAGCTGATGCCTTGTCCCGGTCCTTCCTGTCCTCCGATCAAGAGGAGGAGCCTACGCACATCATCGACTCCTCCAAGGTGATGAATGTGGCCCCCTTGGATCTGACTCGTCTCCCACCCGGTAAGACGTTTGTAGCTGTACCAGATCGGGAGAGGGTTCTTCGCTGGGGATATTCTTCTAAGCTAGCTGGCCATGCTGGGCAAAAGAAGACCTTCCAACTCATTACCCGGCATTACTGGTGGCCTACCCTGCGTAAGGACGTGGTAGACTTCGTCGCGACCTGCTCATCCTGTGCCCGTAACAAAGTTCCCAGACATCTACCAGCCGGCCATCTCCTGCCCCTTCCCGTACCTGCTGCTCCTTGGCAGCACATTGCTATGGACTTTATCACCGATCTTCCTATTTCTGCCGGTTGTACAGTCATTTGGGTTGTCGCTGACCGCTTTTCTAAGATGGCCCACTTCATTCCCCTGCCTGGTCTCCCATCTGCACCCGAGCTGGCTAAAGACTTTATCCGCCACATCTTCCGTCTCCATGGCCTGCCCCTCCACATCGTGTCGGATCGTCGGGTTCAGTTCACCTCACGCTTCTGGAGAGCCACATGTAAGCTGCTAGACATCACCCTGGACTTCTCCTCCGCTTACCACCCACAGTCCAATGGTCAAGTGGAGTGGATCAATCAGATCCTGACCAGTTACCTCCGGCACTTCGTTAATGCACACCATTCGGACTGGGTGGATCTCCTACCATGGGCCGAGTTCTCTTACAATAACCATGAGAGCGAATCCTCTTCCAAATCCCCGTTCTTTATAGTCGGTGGCCAACATCCCCGGATTCCACTTCCTGTCTCCGTTTCTGTGGACAACCCTGCTGCGGAGTCTCTTGTCAGCGAATTTTCTACTATTTGGGAGAGTACCAGGTCCGCTCTTCTTCTGTCCTCTGAGCGGATGAAGAGATATGCTGATAAGAGACGTCTGGATCCGCCTCAATTCCGTCCGGGAGACAAGGTTTGGCTCTCGTCCAAACATGTGCGGCTCAAAGTACCCTCCTTCAAGTTGGGCCCTCGATTCATCGGTCCCTTCGAAGTCCTCAGGCAAATTAACCCTGTGGCCTACAAATTAAAACTCCCGGCCACCCTACGGATTCCCAACTCCTTCCACGTATCTCTCCTCAAACCCGTTGTCTTTAACTCTTTTTCCAATAATCCAGGTGCCCCTCCTGCTCCGGTTTCCTCTGATGACGTCTTTGAGGTAGAGAGTATTCTGACCTCCAAGAGGGTAAGAGGAAAGACCTTTTTTCTGGTAGATTGGAAGGGGTTTGGTCCTGAGGAGAGAACTTGGGAACCCAGGGAGAACATCAAGGCCCCGCTTCTCCTTGAAAAATTTCTTTCTGGCCAAAAAAAGAGGGGACCTAAAGGGGGGGGGTACTGTAGCATCGGCGTCTCTGCCCCATACTAGGCAGAGACGCCGTCCCTCTCAACTCCCCGCTCCCGGCGCGGCGTCCTCCAGCGCTTCTCTCCCCGCTGCTTCCGGCACGCGCTCCTTCCCCGGCAGAGTGCTTAGGGCGCGCGCGCGCGCTCCCCCTCTCTTGAAGGGACCGCGCGCGCCGTCCTAAGGAGTCCCCGGCCAATTGCCGGAGAACCTCCCATATATAAGGCACCTCCTCCAAAATGGAGGTGCCCGAGCAATGTTGTTGCAAAGCCTTCACTCTGCTTCAGCCCTCAGGTCCCGTTACCAGTTACCTGCCAGATTCCTGCTTGTTACCTGCCAGTCACCTGCCTGATTCCTGCCTGTTACCTGCCAGTCATCTGCCAGATTCCTGCTTGATACCTGCCTGATATCCGCTTACCAGCTTGCAAGCCTGCGGTCCGACGGTCTGCTCTCCGACACCTGTCAGTCTGTCTATGGACCAGCCTGCCCGCTCACCTGGGAGCGCTCACCTGTTACCTGCCTGCTAGCCTACCTGGAGGCTCTGCCGTCACTTGCCGTGACCACCTGCCTGTCCAGAGACTCTTGCCCGCTCACCTGGGAGCGCTCACCTGCTACCTGCCTGCTAGCCTACCTGGAGGCTCTGCCGTCACTTGCCGTGACCACCTGCCTGTCCAGAGACTCTCGTCCGCTCACCTGGGAGCGCTCACCAGCCACCAGCCCGCTGCCCTTCTACCCAGAGACTGTCCCTGTCACTTGCCGTGACTACCTGCCCTTCTACCCAGAGACTGTCCCTGTCACTTGCCGTGACTACCTGCCCCTCTACCCAGAGACTGTCCCTGTCACTTGCCGTGACTACCTGCCCGTCTTCCCTGGGAGCCACCCGCTTCCTTACAAGGACTGACCCCTTGTATAGTTGCTCAGAGGTTCCACCTCCCAGACCCGTTACAATATATTTATGTACTAATGGCTGTTCTGGTGGTGTATTCATATACTGATGATGGTTCTGGTAGTGCATTCATGTACTGATGATGGTTCTTGTGCTGTATTAATGTACTAATCCACTAGTTCCACAAATGACCTAAAACTAACATCCCCCATAATCCGAACCTCGCACCTCCATCTCCATCTCCAAGACTTCTCTCGTGCTGCACCAGTTCTCTGGAACGCTCTACCCCAGACGATCCGATTGGTGCCTAGCCCCGATGTCTTCAAGCTCACTTTAAAAACCCATCTCTTTAAACAAGCCTACCACCTCAAATACCTAGTAAACTAACTTTCCCCTGTTCCCTCCTAAATACTGTTCAGAATCTGCTCCCTACTGTTCATCTGTCTCTACACCCTCCATGCACACGATAACTGCACTCGGTAATTGAGTATTGCACTTGAACACACAGGCTGATGACCGGATCATACAGCTTTATATGATAATCCTGACTTATTATAATTGCCAGACCTGAAATAACAAGCACTTTCCACCTATTGTGTCCCCCCTTTTCCTTGTAGATTGTAAGCTTGCGAGCAGGGACCTCACTCCTGATGTAACTGTTTAAACTGTCTCACCTTGTATTGAATTTATTGTCTGTACATGTCCCTGCTTAATTGTAAAGTGCTGCGGAATATGTTGGCGCTATATAAATAAAAATTATTATTATTATTACTAATGTACAGATGATGATTCTGGTGCTGTATTCGTGTTCTGATGATGGGTCTGGTGATATAGCAATGTAGATGTAGTAATCCTTAATTTGTTAAACATGAAAATATATCATTACAGGGTCAAGTGTTAGTGTTGCACACATGTACAACACAAAAATTGGAACTAGAAATATCTGAAAGAGGCCATATGAGTTAGCAAAACAAGTGTTTGACTAAAGATCCCAATACATTTTTGACAGCTGACTCTCCCATACACAGGAGCCACTGTGTTCTGTATAAGACATCTCTTAAAGGAACAAAAGTATCTGCAGTCCGAAATTGGACATGTTGGACCCTTATCTTTCGAGACAATGTTTATCAGGTGTCCCATATGTAGCACCCCGAGGGCTCGGCTGCTACAGGGGTATTGCACCTCAGACCAGAGGTGTGATATTCCACTCCCGGGTAAGGATGGAGTGTGGACCAGGACTCGTTAGGCTGCATGCACCACACACACCCCATTTCCGAGGGACAGGTCAACGGTGCTCCCACTAGACAGAAGTGCAGGCACGACAGCATCTGTCCCTGGCTGGAGTGGGGCGGGGGGTGGAATACCCAGTGGTGTAGGAGCAGATAGGGGTGGGTCTCTGGGCATAGGTAGGAGCCCATTGGTTGCTAGTCACCTGGGCTCACACATAGAGGGAGGTATATAAGGTGGGCACCATCTTAGGACAGAGTTCAGTTCAGCCAGTTCAGAGAGAAGTTCAGCCAGAGACGGCTGACAGGGAGCTGTGGCTCAGTCTGGGCCCAGCTCCAGAGGCAGGCCTGGAGTGGAGGCCAGAAACAGCAGAAAGAGAGAGGAGAAGGAACGGAAAGGAAAGTAAGAAAGGAACTGGAACAGAGGAGAAAGGAAGCAAGGAACACAGAGAAAGGCCCAGAGACACGAGGACAGAAGGAACCCCATATGCCCAGGAAATACAGGGTGAAGGGTTGGCAGAACAGGGTACCGGAACCCAAATTGGTGGAGGCAACAGATTCCTCAGCCAAAGACCGGAGGTTGTTATCACATCTTGGTGCGACCACTCACTACATCCACCAGGAAAGCATACCACATAGGGTCAGGGAAACCAGAGATAGGTTTCGCCAAGAGAAGGCCCGAGGAAGCTGGACAAAGGTGGGTCACTGGTGGGGACGGCCAGAGAAAGGAAAGGAAGGGAGCCCTGTGCCACGCTCTGGAATTGCCTGGGAGTTGGTCGAGTCCCTTGCCTGGTGAACGCAGCACGGCTCAGGCGGTCCCTCATGTGCACAAGTGACCAGAATAACAACTGTGAGTAAAGCATTGGAAACTGCAATTACAAGTCTCTGTGTTTCATCGCCGCACCAGCACCATTACTACTGGGACGCTCACACCATCACTCCCAGCATCCACACTAGCTGCCCTGAGGCAATACTTTTCCCGTGGGGAGTTATTCCATACTCGGCTGCGCAAACTACATCAGCCTCAGCAGTCTGCAGCGCAGCGGCGGTCCCCACTGACCGCAATCCACGGGTGGTGTAGTCGGACATTGTTACTACCTAAGACTGCCGCTGGTTTGACCGCCCTGGGCACGGACCGGGTCACCGCCACGGAGGACTACAACCCCCAGTGATCCGGCTCCGGGTATCCCCTGCACAGCACAGGCCCAGGGGGCGAGTCACATACACATTAGACTATCACCGAATCCATCAATATCGGCAGATTCAATCGACGATAGTCAAATGTATATAGGGGCCTTAACAACCAACTAAGTGGTATGGGCACTTTTATTCTGACTTACAAGAAGGGGGCATGACCACTTAAAGTGCCTAGGGCAGCATGAATGGCAAATATGGCCCTGCGTTCTATGGGCAATTTGTAATGTGAAAGCCTAAGCTTAAGAAATAAATTCAGGGTCTCTTCTCATTTTTGGATAGACCCCATCCCTATGTTTTTTTTCGCATGATCCTGTCCCATCTGTCCCCATATTGCGGCTTGCCACTTTCAGTTTAAAAAAAAAAGTAAAAAAAAAAAAGTTTCTCCTTACCTGGTGGCGGTACAGCGGCGCCCGGCTCCCCCTCATACATTTGAGGAGTGGATGTGTCGTCGCATGACAATGATGTCAGCTGCCGGCCTATTATTGGCTAGCAGCTTTTAACTATTGCCGTGCGGCTTCCCACATGCCAGCAGATATTAACTGAACGTGCGTCCAGTTACTGAGGCCCGGTGAACAGAGGGGGCCTGGAACTGACCACCCACTGCTCACTGCGCCCCATACCCCAGTAAGGGCAGTAATGTCCTGATGGTGGCCCTGATGGCCCCCACACAGTATGATGTCCTCACACACGGAATGATACCTACATAGTCCCCTACCCATAATATGATGTCCCCATAGCCTCCCACACAGTAGGATGACCCCGCCAGTATTATGGCCCCCTACAAGTATTGAGTCGTAAATTAAACGCTATATAATCACTTAACATGTCTCGGCGCAATGGTGTGACGTGGTGATGTGATCATGCCAGGACTCTGACGTCTCTGTGCATGCACCTGCTGTTCTGTAGACTGCAAGCCTAGAGCGACCCGTGGACTACAGGATAGAGAGCGGTAGAGTCGGGAGACCATGGCTGTGCAGGTTGATACAGTTCAGTGTGGCGATTGCTTCAGGTGGGCCCCCGGCTCCCTCTGCCCCCCTGTAGCTATGCCACTGTGCCCAGGGAAACACAAAGACTGCAAAAGTCAAAATGTACATTTTTAATGAAACTCAACTGCAAAAATTATTTTTAGCCTCAAATACATGCATTTAAATGAAAAGAAATTGTCCCCAGTGGAGAACATCCCCTTTAAAGGAACAACTTGCATCTCACATGATGAAACTGTCTAAGGGTCTGTTCACACAGGTTTGCGTTTACCGCTCCAAAATTCATGAAAAATGCAGCCAATCGTTATTTTATGACATCATTTCTATAGCATTAGTTTAACCCCTTGTTTACTACACGTCACTTATGGAATAGATTTCTGGGCGGCTTGTACCCTGAAATCGCGGAGGATAGACCCATTTTTTGTTTTGAGTCAGTTCCAGTGTTGGAAAGTTAGGTTTAATAAAAGGCAGATATATAAAAAAAAAAACTAGATGGTCCACAGCCATTTTTGCAGTGCAGTCACGGGTGGGAATTAACGCCTTCCTGACTTGTAAGACCTGTCACTGTTGCTCCCTGTGATACAAGGACGAGTCACAATGTCCACCGTGCAGTTCCAGCGACGTCCAGCAGGTGGCAGTGGAGCACAGGCCGCCTGCTGTCCCGGCCTCTCGCTCGTCTTCCTCTTCCTCTGCTGTCAGTGAGAGGCGCCACTTTGAATTTGCGCCGATCTCTCCCAGTCGCAGGGCGGGCGGCTCTGGTATGGCTGCGGCAGTGTCGCCCGAGCTGCAGTGGGACACGATGGAGCAGAGGAGGCACAAGGGACAGAACCTGTATCACCAGCTGCACGTGTGGAAGATGCAGCAGCTGCCTGCAGACGTGCACAGGTTCTGTGACCCGGAGACGTCCCCGCACCGCAGGAAGGAGCTGCTGCACCTGCTCCGGAGCCTGGAGGACGGCTGCAGCTGCCAGCGCCTGCAGATCCTCTTCTCCTTCTCTGTGCCCAGCCCGCAGGTGCTGGAGCTGCTGTGTGCCCTGAACTTACCACTGGTGTCAGCCGGAGCTGTGAGTGCCCCGTGCCCGCATCACCCCCTGCCCTGCGCCCACATCACCCTGCACCAACATCACCCCCTGCCCTCGTCACCGCCTGCCCTCCACCCACATCACCCCCTGCCCAGCGCCCACATCACCACGTGCCCACATCACCCTCTGCCCTGTGCCCACATCACCCAGTGCCCACATCATCCCCTACCCGCTTTGCTCACCTGGCCCAGCGCCCGCATCATCCCCTGCCCAGCACCCTTGTTGCCCCTCCTGCCCTGCGCCCTAGTTGCCCTGCGCCCTCGTTGCCCCCCCACTGCCCTGCGCCCCCGTTGCCCCCCACTGCCCTGCGCCCTCGTTGCCCCCCCACTGCCCTGTGCCCTCGTTGCCCCCCCACTGCCCTGCGCCCTCGTTGCCCCCCCTGCCCTGCGCCCTCGTTGCCCCGCCTGCCCTGCGCCTGTGTCACCCCCCCGCCCAGCGCCCGTGACACCCCCCCGCCTTGCATCGACATCACCTGCGTTGCCCTGCGCCCGCGTCTCCCCCTTCCTGCCCCGCGCCTGCGTGTCCCCCCACGTCTCACCGTGCCCCCCTGCCCCGTGGCCGCTTCTGCCCTGCGCCCGCGTCTTCCCCGCCCCATACTCCGCGCCCGCTTCTCCTCCCGCTTCTGCCCTGTGCTCACATCACCCTGTGCCCGTGTCACCTCCTCCCTTGCCCTTGTGACGCCCCCCGCCTTGCACCGACATCACCTCCTGTGTTTCTTCGCCCGCATTGCCCCCCTCTGCCCCGTGCTCGCTTTATTCCCACCTCTGCCCCACATCACATCCCCCCTGCCCCACGCCCTCCCCCTGCATCACCGCCTGCCCAGTGCCCATGTGACGCCCCCCGCCTTGCACCGACATCACCTCCTGCGTCCGCATTGGCCCCCCCCCCTCTGCCCCGCATCACATCCCCACGCGCCCTGCTCCCGCATCTCCCCTTTCCTGGCCTGCGTATCCCCCCCCCCCCCCGATCTGCGCCCCCCTGCCCCGCGCCTGCGTCTCCCCCACCCCCCTGCCCTGCACTCACTTTTGCCCTGCACCCGCGTCTCCCCCTCCCCCACGTCGCCCCCTCTGCCCTTGCGCCTTCTTACACTTGTCTGCCATTATTTTAGAGCTGTGATTTTGCTGGAAGTAAAAACAGCTAAGTTGTAGACAGATCGCAACATTACACCATAGGAAATCATTACAGCCTGTGCTGCAATGTGTCAGTTTGATGTCTCCATGGCCATAGGCCCTGATCCATCATTTTAGCTCGTTTTCAGCTTTGTCTCTTACCGACAAAATAGTTGATTAAGTGCGATGTTGCAATGTGACCCAGCGATCTCAATGTCTGTGACATGTCGCTGTGTTATCCTGGCCTTTCTCTCCACAGCAATATCAGGATTGCACTTGTTGCACTAAATTGTATCTGATTTCCTATGGTGTCTCACTACGACTGACAATTATACGCGGTTGCAAATGTGACTTACAATAGAGTTGATTGCACATAACATGCAACTTTTTTTTTTTACAGTAAAATCACAGCTTTAAAATAGTTGTGCTTCAGCAAAATATAATTACCGTATTTTTTTCGGACTATAAGACGCACCGGACCATAAGACGCACCTAGGTTTTAGTGGAGAAAAATAAAAATGTAAGCAAAAAATGTTGTCATGATGCACTTTTAAGGGGTAGGGGGTCTTCTGACACTGGTATAGGGGTAATGTCACCCAATTCTGACAATATCCCTGGTATATATGCCGCCCCCCTTCCTTTTATACGTAGTCCCCATCCTTGTATGCCTGGCAGCCCTCCATTCTGGTATGCATGGAACCCCTCCATTCTGGTATGCATGGAACCCCTCCATTCTGGTATGCATGGAACCCCTCCATTCTGGTATGCATGGCACCCCTAATCCCTGTCCTGGTATGCATGGCACCCCTAATCCCTGTCCTGGTATGCATGGCACCCCTAATCCCTGTCCTGGTATGCATGGCACCCCTAATCCCTGTCCTGGTATGCATGGCACCCCTAATCCCTGTCCTGGTATGCATGGCACCCCTAATTCCCATCATGCTGCACATTAAAAATAAACACTGCTACTCACCTTTCTTCTCTCCTCCAGCGCTGCGTCCGGTCTACCTGCACTGATCTCTCCATGTGAGCCGTGCATGACGTCACTGCCATGCACGGCTCACAAGGAGAGATCAGCTGCCGGAAGTCACTGCTCCCCACGCCAGCACTGTGTGCGCGGGAAGCAGTGACTTCATGCTAACTCCATAGCTGGCACACAGTGTAGCCGCGCTGCGGCTGCTGCTGCCGGCTGTCTCCTGTGCCCGCTCATTAAAGGGCATGAATATTCACACCCTCCTAACACCCATGAGCGTGGAGAGAGGTTAAATATTCATGCCTTTTAACAGCGTGCACAGTAGATAGCTGGCAGCAGCCGCAGTGCGGCTACTCTGTATACCGTTATTAAGGAGCATGAATATTCAGTGCTCCCCACGCCCATAGGGCGTGGGGAGCAGTAAATATTCATTTTTCCCTTCCCCCATGACAGCACACCTGAGAGGATCTACCCTTCAAGGACAGGAAACCATCTGAAATAAAAGGGCGGCACCTCTCCCTCGCTTCAGTTGGTTTCCTGTCCTTGATAGGAAGCCTCATGGAATATCAGGCGGCTGCCATAGGAAGAACACTTACCCAGGCCTGTCCCGGCGCTGGAAGAGCGGGCTGTAGTCCGTGGCGCCGGCCTTCAGATGCTGGAAGAGCCGTCCGAAGGTTCCCCGGGGACCTGTCGCACGTGCTGGCGCTGGTGGTGCAGAGGTCCTGGACTTCCGGACGCCGCCCTCCCCCGGCCGCCCATGTGACCCGGTCACATGCCTCTGACGTCGCGGTGCGGGGCACGCTGGATAGGGGCGTGCCCTGATGACGTTGGGGGCGGCGCCGTAAAACAGATGGCAGCGCCCTGCGTAATGCCGGCCAGCGTCACGAAAATGCTGGCGACGGTTGCAGGAGGTGGATGGCGGTTAGGGGGAGGGGTTTGGATACCGGATGGAGACCGCAGGGACCAGCAGGTGGTGACCTCATCCAGTCTCCCATAAAAGGATGCACCTGAGGTCAGGAGGTTGCTCATCAACATGTCGGACATGGAGCAACAGTAGCTGTCGCCACCGCCTGCATCGCCATCTTCATCTGCTCGCCGGTCCAGAGGGTCCAGTAGGAGGAGCAGTGGTGGTCCAAGTCAGAGGGGTAAAGCATCTCAGGACTCCTCGGTCTCCAGGAATGATACGTCGCGTATCCTGAAAAAACCTCCAGTTCCGGTATCTGCAATGGCGGGGTGAGTGATCTTCGTGAATGTCACTATATATATTGCTAACGGGCCCTACTGTGTGTTTAAATCACCAGGAGGAACCCAGGAAGATAACCGCCAAGAAGCGGAACAGAGAATGCGCTATTTGCAAGTGCCCTCTAGCGATAGACGGGCAGAAGGAGCTCTGCACGGACTGCGTTCAAAAAACCATATGTGAGGGAACCCCGGATTTTGCAGCTAGCCTCAGATCGGTCATCAGATCGGAGGTAGAGGGCTCCCTTAAAGCACTCCTGAAGAAAAGGAAAAAAATAATTTCTGATCTTTCCCCTGACTCTGGTTCCTCCGTGTTGTTGAAGGGACAGGGCCATAGTGGGTCCTCATCCTCATCCTCTTCAGACAGCGATAGGGAGGGGAGACCGTGTTTTCCAGTAGAAGACACAGACAAATTGGTGAAGGCCGTCAGGACCACTATGGGGTTGAAAGAAGATAAGTCCATTAAGTCCCTAGAGGATATCATGTTTGCGGGGTTGGAGGAAAAGAAAAAACGTACCTTCCCAGTGAATGCTAGAGTCTAGGCTCTCATTAATAGAGAATGGAAGAAGCCTGAGAAAGTCTCTAAAAGACTCGGAGGTCTGGGACAAGATGCCGAGAATCGACGCGGCAGTCTCTAGGTCTTCAAAAAGATCGGCATTTCCTCTTGAGGATTCGGGGGTGCTTAGAGACCCATTAAACAAGAAGGCGGATTCCTTTTTAAAACATGCCTGGGAATCCGCAGCAGGGGGTCTTAAGCCGGCCATTGCTGGAACATGTACAGCTCGTTCCCTTATGCTATGGTTACGGCAGCTGGAAGATCAGCTAAAAAATAAAAAGACCTCAAGGGAGAAAATATTAAACAGTCTCCCCCTGCTACATGGTGCAGCTGCCTTCCTAGCAGATACCTCCGCTGACTCAGTGAAACTGGCAGCTAGGTCGGCTGGGTTATCGAACGCGGCTAGACGAGCTCTGTGACTTAAAGGATGCCCTGGGGACTTGCAATCAAAAGCTAGACTGTGCTCTATCCCCTGTGACGGCCAATTTCATTTCTTTTTGGAAAAAAATTGGACGAGGTCCTTGAAAGAGCAAGTGACAGAAAGGGTAGATTCCCTGGGGTTTTGGCGGATGCCAGGAAAACCTATTTTCGGAGGGGAAAATTTAGTAGAGGTCGCCCCCCGGGAGAAAAAAAGGAAATGGGACATTAAGAACAGAAAAGAGTCTGGTTACATGTTCAGCGGTTCCTCCGCTGCCCCCAAGAAACCTCCACAATGACGCCAGGCCACAGGTGGGAGGAAGACTGTCCCTTTTTCTTCGTGCCTGGGAAAAAATTTCCTCCAGTCCCTGAGTCCTCGACATAGTGAGGGAAGGACTAAGGATTCAATTCCTTCAACGGCCAGGCAGTTCGTTTTTGATAACTCCGGTGAGAAAATCCCCAGAAGAACAGCGGGCCCTGGAATCGGAGATTTTGAGCCTAGTGGACAAGCAGGTACTATGCGAGGTGCCGGACAGTCAAAAAGGAAGGGGATTTTATTCCCCTCTCTTTTTGATAAGAAAACCGGACGGGTTGTTCAGGACTATTATAAATTTAAAGGGCCTCAACCGGTTTGTCAGCAACAGTACGTTCAAAATGGAGTCAATAAGCTCTACAATAAAACTTCTTTCCCACAATTGTTAAATGGCAGTGATAGATCTCAAAGACACATACTATCACGTCCTGATTTTCCCAGTTCATCAACAGTATCTGAGAGTTGCTCTTTACATTCAGGGGAGCCTCAGACACTTCCAGTTCCAAGCTCTTCCCTTCGGGTTGTCAATTGCTCCAAGGGTATTTACCAAGCTGATAGCAGAGGTAACAGCCTTTCTCCGCATCCAGAATACAATCATAATACCCTATCTGGACGGCTTCCTTATAGTGGGGGATTCCGAGGAACACTGCGTTTTACATCTGAATCAGGACATAGCGGTCTTGCAGAGCTTGGGCTGGATGATCAGTGGCAAGAAATCAAGACTAGAACCCTCAAGGATTCAGGCCTTTTTGGGGTTTACACTAAATTCAGAGTGTCAGACTTGTCTTCTACCCGACAGCAAGATAGACAGTCAGGAATGTGGTGTTGGCAGCCATACACACTCCAGTTATGTCCCTAAGGGAGGCTATGTCCCTGTTGGGAACCCTAACGTCTTGCATTCCGGCAGTCAATTGGGCCCAATTTCACACAAGAAACCTTCAGTGGGAAATCTTGTCAGCACAAAAGTTGTTAAGAGGGCATTTAAACGGAAAGGTTCATCTCTCCTTGCAAACCAGGAACGCCCTCTTGTGGTGGACAAGCAGGTCAAATTTGTCTCGGGGGGGTGGGGGGTCCAGTGGGACACGCCGGTACAAGATATCATCACGACCGATGCAAGCAACTCGGGGTGGGGCGCTCACCTGAAAGATCATATGATTCAAGGCCCTTGCTCGTTCTGGGAAAAAAAGGGGTCGTCAAATTTAAGAGAGCTATGGGCGGTGAGGAATGCTTTAGAAGGCTTCCTCCCTTTACTCCAGGGTCGCCATGTCTGGGTTATGTCGGACAACAGAACCACTGTGGCCTACATAAACCACCAGGGGGTAAGATCTTATTCTCTTCTGGAGGCAGTAAGCAGGCTTTTTCAAGTAGCAGAAAAAAAATCTCCTCTCTCTCACGGCGCTACACATACGGGGCATAGACAACACGAAAGCAGACTTTCTAAGCCTCAACAAGTTGAGGCAAGGGGAATGGGCCCTGAACCCCACTGTGTTCCATCAAATAGTACAGCTGTGGGGTCTACCAGAGATAGATCTGTTCGCCGACAAAGACAACAGGAAGGTGGAGAAATTCTGCTCTCTAGACACAAGGGGGAACCCTTGGGCAATAGATGCTCTCCAAATTTCCTGGAGCTTCAAGCTGGCCTATGCATTTCCACCAATAGCCATGATACCTTTAGTGGTGAGAAAGATCAGGAAGGATCAAGCGAGAGTGATACTCATAGCCCCCTTCTGGCCAAAAAGACCATGGTTCTCCCTGTTGAGGATGATGTCAGTCAGACCCATGGATCCTACCGGAAACCCCGGACCTTCTAGTTCAGGGACCAGTATTCCATTCTCAAGTGAAGGGTTTCCACTTAGCAGCATGGAATTTGAGAGGGCAATATTGAGGAGCAAAGGGTTTTCATCAGGGTTAGTGTCTACCCTGTTAAAAAGTAGTAAACCTATAACCACCAAGATCTATGGTAGAACATGGAGGAAGTTTTTGCAGTTCCTGGGGAAACCCTTAAGCCAAAAACCACCAATTAATTCAATACTGGAGTTTTTACAGAAAGGGTTTGAGTTTGGCCTAGCTACCAGTACACTTAAGGTCCAGGTTTCTGCCTTAGGTGCGTTATATAACCATAACCTCGCAGCAAATAAATGGGTTACAAGATTCATTAAATCTTGCGGTAGATCTAGGCCAGTCTCAATTCCCAAAGTTCCTCCATGGGACCTAAATTTAGTACTTGACGCACTAACCATGGAGCCCTTTGAACCAGTTCAGGGCTTGTCAGCAAAATATATAACGCTCAAAACTATTATTTTGGTAGCTCTATCATCAGCCCGTAGGGTAAGTGATCTACAGGCCCTGTCCATAAATCCTCCATATACGCAAATATTTGAGGATAGAATAGTTCTGAGACCTGATCCAGCCTACCATCCTAAGGTTGCACTAAAATTTCATAGATCTCAGGAGATTGTTCTGCCCTCCTTTTGTAACAGCCCAAAGAACTCAAGGGAACAAAAGTTTCATAATCTTGATGTCAGAAGGGCTATGTTGCAATACATGGAAGTCACTAGCCAGTGGAGGTGTAGTCAGGCCTTGTTCGTAGCCTTCCAGGGGAGTAGGAAGGGGTATGGGGTAACAAAAGCAGCAATAGCCAGATGGATTAAGGAGGCCATTTGTTTAGCTTACTCTTCAAGTAACACCCCGATTCCTGACGGCATCAAGGCTAACTCCACCAGGGCTGTGGCTACCTCCTGGGCAGAGAAAGCAGAGGTATCGATAGATCAAATCTGTAAGGCCGCTACATGGTCGTCACCATCTTCCTTTTTCAAACACTACCGTTTGGATCTATCCTGCCTGTCTGACTTGACCTTTGGTAGAAGGGTGCTACAGGCGGTGGTCCCTCCCTAAGGTGTTTTTCTCCAAAATTCTCTCAGGTGTGCTGTCATGGGGGAAGGGAAAACACCAAGGTTACTTACCGGTAGCCGGTTTTTCCAGAACCCATGACAGCACCCGTATATTCCCCTCCCTTTTCTCTCACCCTCGGGTGTGCACGTGTGTTGGGTTCTATTTGATATGGTGTTGGATTTTGTTTATAACTCCTGTTTTACGGAGGTCCTCTCAATGCTCTGTAACCAACTGAAGTGAGGGAGAGGTGCCGCCCTTTTATTTCAGATGGTTTCCTGTCCTTGAAGGGCGGATCCTCTCAGGTGTGCTGTCATGGGCTCTGGAAAAACCGGCTACCGGTAAGTAACCTTGGTGTTTCTTTAGCAGCGTAGACAGTGGGCGGCTGCTGCCTTCTGTGCCCCGCTCCTCCACCGATACCGCTCCCCCCAAACCACACATAAATATACACCCCCCCAACATTCGGACTATAAGACGCACCCCCCATTTTCCTCCAAAATTTGAGGAAAAAAGTGCGTCTTATAGTCCGAAAAATACGTTAAATATTTTTGGTTCCCTGACACAACTTTCCTTGCGGCCCCAGCCTTATGTTTGTAGTGCCCAGCCACCTGACCTAAGTTCACAATTGGCCAAATCATTTTTCGGCTGACTGCCATCTATTGTGTATGAGGCTTCTTACAGATACAAGTTCTGGCCAAACCGCAGCTCCAAGGTCCCAAACTGGCAGCTTCATAGATCCCGTGGTCGGGCTCGGACTTGCATCTGTAATGCGGGCTTAGATATAGAACACTTGTCTGAATCTGCCTTCATAAGGTAAGTGTCTGCTAGTGGTGGAATAATGATTTACACCTAATATTCCCCTACAGTGAGAGAATAAAGATCCCTCCCGACCTGCTGGTGAACACATTTACATGTGTGATGAGCGTTGACCGCACACCTTGCAGCGCTTTGCTTATTCCTCCTTTGTCGGCTGTTTGTCCAGGGCACTGGATACTGGGAATTCTTACTGCAGTGTCCTGGGCTGGATGTCGTGGCTTTTGATCAGAACACCATTTTTCCCCTAGAGATGCGTTACACAGAGGTCATGGTAAGAGCAGTGCGGCGTAAATGAAGCATAATAACATGTATATTAGAGATGAGCTAATTGAATTTGTTTCAAATGTTGGTAAAGGGAACCTGTCACGTCATTTCAAGCATCTAAACTGTCCCCAGTGCATTGTTAGTGATGTAATGTACATCACTAACACGTTATTTTCATTAAACACAGAGGTCTAATCATGTGCAAAAAGCACTTTATTTAGTTATATCGTACCTGCTCGTTTGATCATAGGGGTGTGCTTCATTTTGCGCTCAGTGTGGCGCTTGGCGCCGCACTTGCGCAGTGTCAAGCGGGCAGTTGCACGATCAACACTGCAAGCGCGGCCGGCTACACACTGCGCAAGCGCGGGATTCTACTGCCGTTGGCGCAACAAGGGAAATCAATCAAATTGAGTGCCGGTGACTCCCGTGACTGAACACAAAATGAAGCACACCCCTGTGACTAAATGAGCAGGTACGATATAAGAATACAAAGTGCTTTTTGAACATAATTACAGCCCCGTTTTTAATGCAAATAATGTGTTAGTGATGCCCATTCCATCACTAACACCGCACTGGGGACAGTGTAGATACTTGAAATGACGTGACAGGTTCCCTTTCAATTTGCTGGACCCAGCGAATTTGAACAATTTGCGATTTGGTGAGCTGTAATTACAGCATCCCAATAATGCCATGTAACCATCACATAGAATAGCACAGCCTATTATAGCCTGTGTAAAAGCTGAGGCAGGGAATGTAGCATAACCATTTTGGGGTGAATCTGTTTAGTGAGATAACGTTACAGCTTAATATTAGAAATGGGGTGAAAAAGACAAAACACTGAATAAACATTATAGATGAGTGTGTTAAGAACGGCAGTGAAGAACAGTTACCATCAAATACCCATAGTCTTATATGTTCAGGTGACTTTGATATTATTAAGACCTCATTCATACTTCTGTGTAACACTCACGTGTTCATTCCATTTTTTGCTCACATAGAACACGTACCCATTATAATTTATGGGGCTGCTCACGTGTCCATGTTTTTTCACGGACCATGTGTCCGTGAAAACCTCACAGAGCCACATCTGTTTTTTTTTTACCAGTATCACAGATTAAAAGTGCCAATACAAGTCTATGGGTCAGTGAAAAACACGTACAGCACTCGGATGGCATCCAAGTGCCATTGGTGTGTTGTCCATATTTAGTATTGCTAGGGATAGAAGAACCTTTGTAACTTATCTATCCATGAAAACAACTAATGAGACACTAATGGTAAAAACAGACACGGAGTGTACACCGATGACACACTGTACCAAACCACTGATGACACCAGTACCATTATTTCATGTACATGTTTAAACACAGACATGTGAATGAGGTCTTAGACTGTGTTTGCGTTAAAGAGCTTGATAGGAACTGGATACAGTCCTTGGGGACCTCAGAGTGTTACACATGTCTTTTCAAAGCAATGTGTGCTCTGTAAATTTGTACTAAATTAAATGTTTATAATCTATTTTTTTGCCAGCTTTTCTCATTGATTTAACTTTTATTTTTGTAACACTGTTTTTGGCCTGATTTAGATGTCTGTGATTATTCACCTACCTCCTAAAAAAATGATTTGAGTGTCATCAGTGTTTGATCAGTATGTCAGATTTTACCATCCGTTATTTTCATGTATGGAAAAATAAATGACAAAGCTTCTCCTATGCATAACAATGTTAATCATGAACGGCACACAAAGTGCATAGACTGGTAAAAACACACGGTCTGTAAAATAACACGGCATGTGTACAGTCCCATAGTCTATAATGGGCACATGTTCTATATGTTTACATGTTTTATCCATGAAAAACACAGACAGAACACACATGTGAAAACCGGATGTCTGAAATTTTCTTGTACTGCCACTTTAAGAAAAAACAAACCGCCAACTATAACAAAAGCAAAGTATTGCCAAAGCAAAAATTGAATGAACCTTCTACATTTATAGCATTTATTACACTGGTATCAGGTGGAGATTCTGAATATACGTCTGTTATTTGTAGAATGGAGGCCCTGAACTCTTGGAGAACTATCCAGACAGAGCCTTGTTTCTTGCCTGGCCTGATGCAGATGGTAAGAATTTATATACCGTATTTGCCGGCGTATAAGACGACTTTTTAACCCCTGAAAATCTCAAAAGTCAGGAGTCGTCTTATACGCCAGGTGTCATCTTATAGGGCATATACCCTTATACTTCGAATGTTGGGGGAGGAGGGGGTATATATATATTATGTGTTGGGTGTGGGGGGAGCGGTAGTGGTGGAGGAGTGGGGCACAGGAGGCAGCAGCCGCCCGCTGAAGCCTACACTGTCCCCGCTGCTAAAGAAAATGAATATTCACTGCTCCCCCACGCCCCATAAAATGAATATTCACTGCTCCCCACGCCCATGGGGCATGGGGAGCAGTGAATATTCATGCTCCTTAATAGCGGTACACAGTGTAGCCACGCTGTGGCTCCTACTGCTGCCGGAATCGCCTATGCCCACTGTTAAAGGGCATGAATATTCAACCTTTCTCCACCCACATGGGCGTGGGGAGGGGGTGAATATTCATGCCCTTTAATGAGCGAGCGCAGGAGATAGCCAGCAGCAGCCGCAGCGCGGCTCCGCTGTGTGCCTGCTATGAAGGTGAGTGAAGTCACTGCTCCCCGCGCACACAGACTGGGGAGCAGTGACTTCCGGCAGCTGAGCTCTCCTTGTGAGCCGCGCATGGCAGTCACGTCATGCGCGGCTCACATGTAGAGGTCAGTGCGGGCAAACAAGACGCAGCGCTGGAGGAGAGAAGAAAGGTGAGTAGCAGTGTTTATTTTAATTTTTTTATGTGCAGCATGATGGGGATGAGGGGTGCCTTGCATACCAGGACAGGGATGAGGGGTGCCATGCATACCAGGACAGGGATGAGGGGTACCATGCATACCAGGACAGGGATGAGGGGTACCATGCATACCAGGACAGGGATGAGGGGTGCCATGTATACCAGGACAGGGATGAAGGGTGCCATGCATACCAGGACAGGGATGAGGGGTGCCATGCAAACCAGGACAGGGATGAGGGATGCCATGCATATCAGGATGGAGGGATGCCACGTATAAAAGGAAGGGGTGGCATATATACCAGGATGGGGGATATTGTCAGAATTGGGGGACATTACCCCTATACTAGTGTCAGCAGAAGACCCCCTCCCCCTTAAAAGTGCATCGTGAACACATTTTTTTGCTTACATTTTTTTTCTATTTTCCTCCTCTAAAACCTAGGTGAGTCTTATGGTCCGGTTCGTCTTATAGTCCAAAAAACACGGTATTTATGGTAATTTATAAGCCCTCCCTGTCTCCAAGACTATCAGGGCGGTAGCACATCCCTCTGGCCCTTGTATCCTATTACTGGTACCTCCTTCTCTGATCTCGCTCCTGAGGACTGCAGTGACGAGGTGAGGAGGCGCCTCACCAGGAAAGTGTAAGTGAAGCAAGCTGCAGGCGTCCCCCTCACCTCGTCACTGTAGTCCTGAGGAGCGAGATCAGAGAGGCAGAGAAGGAGGTACCAGTGATGATACAAGGGCCAGAGGGATGCGCTACCGCTCTGATAGTCTTGGAGACAGGGAGAGCTGGGCAGGCAGGGAGAGCTGACCAATCCAAGCAGGATTTGTATACTACAACCAGTTAAATCGCCGGTAAGGTTCATCACTTTAAAATTACCATATTGAAATCAAATCTGATTTTTTTTTTTTTTTTTACCGTATTTGCGTGGGAAGAGGGGTAGTCTTATACGGCGAGTATATCCCAAACTCTATATTTTAACTGGAAAAGTTGGGGGTCGTCTTATACACCCAGTCGTCTTATACTCCGGCAAATACGGTATATATTTTAGCCAAGATTTTAGCTAAAAGATTGAGATCTATATTAATCAGGGATATCGGTCTATAGTTCGACCACAATGAGTGGTCCGAGTTTGGTTTGGGTATCATAAATATAGCTGCTGTAAGAGGGGCTGCCCTTGGCTTTTGTCTGGACCTCAGGGAGATAAAATAGTGAAATAGGGAATAAGAGGAGACTTCTTATAGTAAAGAGCTGAGAAGACATCTGGGCCTGGCTTTTATTAAGTTTTAGTTAGTGGATAGCGGTTTATATTTCAGAAGAGATGATGGCCTGATTTAGGAGATCAGTCATATTGGAATTGAGGACTGGGAGCAAAATAAAGTTAAAGGGATATTCCCATCTCCAAGATCCTATCCCAATATGTAGTAGGTGTAATAACATTAGCAAATATTGCAATTAGAAATGTAGTATAGCTTTTCTGATTCGCTATGTCGCTTTCCTCATTGAAGGGCATTGCAGAACCTTAGGTGTCCGTGGTTATGACCACTAATATAGTGACAACTAGTTTTCTAGTGGTCATAACCATGGATACCTAAGGTCCTGCAATGCCTGTGTGGCACCCCAGGGGTCTGGTTTCCACAGTAACGGCAATGTTATGTCTGAGAGCAGGTGGGAGGTCTCTTGGTCAGGGATCCTGTGCATGCCACACCTCCTGCCCAGTCCTGGGAGGGGAAGAACTTCCCCTATATAAACCTAGGGCTGAGGCAGGGTTAGTGAGTAGAGAAGAAGTAGAGACAGAGAAGAGAAGCAGATATAGGAAAGAACATCAGGAGCTCTGTGGGAGCAGTGCTACAAGGAGTCAGGGGCTGGCAGCTGCAGAGCTCGCCCTGACTGAGAAGTTATCACCGGACCCGGAGTCCGAGGCTGTGGGGACTAACTCCTATCCAGCAGCAGAAACCGACCGGCAGGGGATTGCAGGTCCTCTGGCCCAGAAACCCGAAGGCACGGTCACACGCGTGGGACCAGCACCGCCGTCGTGGAGCGGAAGCTACTAGAAGGCCCCGAGACACCGGCCATACGGGTGAGCACCACACGGTACACTCAGAGACGTGGGCTACTTATACCCGCTTCTAGCAAGGTAGCCAGAAGAGTATCGTTAGTTTGGGAGGCCTACAACTCCGCCTGGCCAGGGGAGATCCCATCTGCTCAAGGACTGACCAGGCCCCAATCGCTAGCCAGTACTCCGGGAGGGTCTATCGTTGTCACCAGTAAAGACCCTGAACTACACCGTACCGTCTCTGAGTGGTTCCTGCTACCCCCATCATCCACGTCGGCTGCCCTGAGGCCATACCCCTCCCGTTGGGGGTTATACTATCACGTTGCACAATCCTACCACCGGCCTCAGCGGTCTGCCCTGCAGCAGCAGCTCCTTAGCTGTACTCAACGGGTGGCGTAGTCGTCCAACATCTACCGCTAATACAGCGCCACTTAGTCTGACTCCCTTGGCACGGACCGGATCACCGCCACGAGACTACAACCCTCAAGAGATCCGGCTCCGGGTAAGCTCCCGCATGCGCAACGCAGCGCGACACAGGCCCAGGGGCGCGTCACCTGCTACATTTCTAATTGAGGGTATTTGCTAATATTATTATTTTTTCACCTACTACATATTGGGATAGGATCTTGGTGATGGGATTACCCCTTTAAGGAAAGCTTCTATTTTTGTGTGGTGTCTGGGGAAGGGTCGTTGTATTGCTGCTCAAGCTGCTGCTGGAACAGCGAGTTATCTGTTGTGGGTTGGACGTAAGGCCTGTGTCGTACGTAGTCGTATTGGGGTACGTCTTACAGGGAGGCATTGAGGCATCGGGGAAGGTTAGAGCTGCTTTTATTATTAAGGGAGTAGAAGCGCTGTTGGGACCAACGCAGGGCCTGACCTGTGTTTTTGGAGAGACAAAGATTGAGGTCAGAGCACGCATGTGTAAGGTCTTGATATATAGAGGGGGAGGGTGAGCTCTTCACCTGGCAATCTTAATATTGACACCTTATTCTCAAGATCAGATGTTCTAGTAAGTCTTTTTCTTTTGAGCAGCGTCTTGAGTGCAGAAGCCTCTCTTCTCTGCTTTATGAACTTCCCAAAGGCAAATTGGTGAAGAGGCTGCTGGTTCAAAGAGAAGTAATCATCAAGGTGGTCACTCAATCTGGGAAATTTCAGGATAAGAGGGGAAGGAACCATTCAGAGTCCAGTTGAATGAGCAAGGATGTAGAGCGGAGCACGTTGGCTGGATTGGGGAATGATCCGACCAAGGAGTGGAAAGAATAGAAATGTTTGTTATGTTGGGTATGAACATGGGGTGAACGAATATATGATCTATTCTGGTGTAGACTAAGTGACGTGTAGAGAAATAAGTGCAGTCTTGACCAAAGGGTTCATCTCTCTCCATAGGTCTGCCCACTGGTGGTGGGACAGGTGTTTAAGAGAGACCAAATCTGCTGAAAGTGAGGTTGGTGAGAGAGCTGGGGGTTGAGGGTCCGTAGACTTATCGAATTTCAGGGATGAGAAGTTCCGTGCTGCTGTAAATAGTTGTTCTAACTTGTTTTGTTTTGTAGAAGTGAAGTTTGAGAATAATGTCACGGAGTGGGCTGTCAGGTTTGCGTTTACTCAGAGCTCTATGAATGCGGCCCATCTCTAGACGTTCATTGGGGATTCCAAATAGAAGTTCTTGAAATAGGGCTGTTGCAATAGATTGAATTGTCTCGGACAGGCCTCTGATGCGGATATTACTTCTGCGAGTGCAATTTTCAAAATCTTCCAGTTTATTGTTGAGGGAGTAGATTTCTTTGTGGAGCATCTCCATCTCTTTTTCGTGGGTGATGAGTGGTAGAGTCCTCGATCGGAGGTTCTGGATCCTAGTTCTCTAATTTCTTTGGAAAGTTCCTTAGTTTATCCGACAATTTGGACAGCTCCGAGTGTAGTATAGACTGGAACTGTGATAGTAGGGTAGCATGGTTTGAGGTAGGAGTACACAGAATCCTGGTTGTGGACACTGGAATAGTCTCTATGTCAACCCTATCTGATAAAGAGGAGCCGGATGACTAAACTTTCGAGTGTGGCCAGGAAAACATATTGTCGCCGAGATCTGCTGGAGGCTGATTCCTGAGGTTAGGATTTCGGTATAAGGGCGGTTATGAATTGTTGGATTGAATGGTTGAATGAATCAAAGGGAAAGCATATTGCGCGTTGAGCTTTTTATAGGATGGAGAGGAGAGAGGGTTAAGTCATCATGGAAGTCCTGGGCCTCGACCTGTTAGGGTTATTGGGCAGGCTTGGTTTCAGATTGAAGGATATAGCCAGTTAATGAGGTGTGTTGTAAGTAGTAACTTTTGTGACTGAAGGTGTGATTATAGTGAATGGCCACTAGATGTCAGCAGTGGCTTGCAATATATTTCCACAAGTATAGGATTAACCTTAAGGATTCCAAGCTGTGCTTAGCCAGGGTAAAGTATATGAGGGGTAACCTTAGGTACATTGAAGAATTGATAAACCCCTGTATCTTTAAGACTGAGGAAATCCAATTGAAGGCTGCTGGGAGTCACCTATATGCAGTCTCTGATTACATGGTAACTGAGGGCAGGAGACTGTTGAGGGAGTGCAGCTAGGAGCCCAGCTGGGCTGTTAATGTAACCGGAGGGGAGCTATTTTGGGTAGCGGGTTTCCCTCCCATGTAGCTGCATTACCCAGGAGAGGGGGACCCATCAGGAGCAGTTTGCCCACGGGCCGCTTAAGCCTTGGTGTGCGTCAGTACCGGCACCCGTCTAGCTGGATAGCGAAGCTGAGTGAATCCCCCCAACCCCCCCCAGAGGAGCGTGGGTGTCTTTCACCTCCGGGGCCTCAGGCCGCCAGCTAGAGGAGAAGGGGCAGAAAAATGCTGGGTCCGTGCAGGGCGGGCAAGCGTAGGAGAGGCCGCGATCCATGTGCTGCATTTTGATTCACAAAATGACTATTCTATGGGAGCACCGCTCTATATCTTTTTTTCTTTTAAGCTTTCTCCCATGTTACATGTTGTGACCTGTATACTGATGCCATCTTACAGCATGTGCTCTTTCACAGAGTCTTCCCACTTTTCTCTGGATTGCCTGGCTTTCTTCAGGGGTCACACACTTTTTCACGTGGGAGAGCTCCTTGGAGAAACCTTGTCATCCAGCCCCTGGGGTCAGTCCACCTCACGTGCCTTCCAGCTTTCCCTGGCTGAGGGTTTCTGCTGTGTGAAGAGGATCCGGTTGCCCAGTTGGCCAGGACAAGTCGACTCCTTTAGTGTATGGAAGCGGAAGAATCCCCAGTTTGTGCTGTGATGGGGCCCATTTCCAGTATGCGGAGACTGATCTGGAAGTATAACCTCTCGAGTGCATTATATTTTCAGCAGACCGATATAACATATACTACACAGCTTCCATGGTAATGGCCGACTGTGACAATCACTTGTATCGTGGTGATCTCACACTGATCCAATGGGTCCATACATCTTCCACCAAGAATGAAATTGTATAAATAGATGGAGACCTGACTACAGAGAAGAAAGGTTCATAAGTGCTCTAATAATGCTGAATAATTATCTTTATTATATATAGAGCCAGCATATTCTGCAGCACTTTATCATAAGGACAAAGTCACAGAATAGCAAACTAATTACCTGCCAAGCAGAAGTGATGGCCTTGTTTGCAATATGAGGAAATGGAGGAACCCGAAGTAAAAAGTACTTGTTTTGTATGATCCATCCATCTTTTATAATGAATAGGACCACATATGAAAAGCTGCGTGAGCCGATCACCAGCCAGTACTTGTGTATGAACAGATAAGAAGTGCCATTGAGAGAAAACTGTTCAAAAGACCAGGATTAGAACAATAATGTAAAAAGGGAGAATAGTTGGGTTGGTCAACATGTTCAGCCAGCCTAAAAATGTGTTTTTAGGGCACAGTTAAAACTGAGGTCACTGGGAATTAACCTGATTCTCTGGGGTAGTGCATTCCAGAGAGATGGTGCAGCTTCAGAAAAGTCTTGGGAGACAGAAGTGGGAGGTTATGATTATTGAGGATATTGGTCTTAGAAAATTTGCAGAACTGAGAGAACAGGAAGGGTCGTAAACAGAAATGAGGGAAGAGATGTAGGATGATGCAGCACCGTGGAGATATAAATAGATATATTTTTTACGTGAAAGCCGATCAGTAGCTGATGGTATCTGTTGATAAATGAATCAGACGTATAGATATTTTTATATTATGGTGGTTTAACTTAAGCTGCACGTTTTAAGCTAGAAAACACAAAATTTGAGCTTGGTTTAAGTTGGTATACATGCAGCACATAAATGCATGTTTTACAATGGCCATGAATCAGAAAAACCTACAAGAAGCAAAATGAACATAAACCCTGCTGTAAATAAATAAAAAGCAAGTGCAATTAAATAAAATAGGGTTTTATTTATTATATTCATTTTAATTGCACTTGCTTTTTATTTATTTACAGCAGGGTTTATGTTCATTTTGCTTCTTGTAGGTTTTTCACATTTTAAGAGATGTCCGGTTCATAAAAACATTAAAGAGCTTGTCTTCTCTTATTAAATGGGTAAAATTCTAAAGTGCTTCTATAAAGAAGCAACTTTGCAATTTATCTTTTTATTATAAATACTCTGCACTCCTGAAAACAGAGGGATTTTGTAATTTTATGTCTTAGTGCTTGATGCCTAGGTTACCAACTACCTCTGCAGTCTCAGATGTGGCCGGTTTCCAAGGCTAGGAGTGTGCTCTTGTATGCTCTATGCTTAATGTCTTGCAAGCACTGCTCTGGAGCTGCCCAGATTGCTGGATCTGGCCAGATTTAGTACCTCTGTGCTTCTCCTATGCTGCAGAGATAAAGCTGCCTCTGCTTGCAACATCAGAAAACTCATAATTTGAGCCAGTGGCGCCACTATGACGCCTGTCCGAACCATCAATCATTAGAAGCTCCATGCCACCTCCACCACCCTCCGGATATAGTAAGCTGGGAGGCTGAGGAGCTGTGTGCTAGTGAAAAAGATGATGTCTAAGAACTTACAGCCAGGTAGTTGCTAACTACCTGTCAGTTCTGCACAGCGCAGATCCCTGCCAGCGATTCTGCTGCTTCACGTCAACAGAGCAGCTCTTCCTCTTCCGTGCTGCTCTGTTGCTGGGGTGTGACTGCTGGCGCCATGCAGATTGACAGCTGACTCTCCACAGTTGCGCAACGGGGAGCCATCTGTCAGTCAGCATGACATTAGCAGTCCCGCCCTGTCAACAGCGCAGAGCAGAAGAGAAGCTGCTGCTCTGATGTGAAGCTGCAGAATTGCCAGCAGGAGCGTTCTGTGCCGGCAGAGATCTGCACTGGGCAGCACAGGCAGATAGTTAGCAAATTACCTGCCTGTTAGTTCTTAGGCTCATAGTAAAAAAAAAAAAAATCAAATGGCCAAAAAAAATCTGTAGCCATACAGATTATTTCTTACAGAAAGGTTTACATGATTTTACATATATTTTAGCTTAATTCAAATATTTTTTCCCAATTTTCCTGCAGCCTTTCAAAATAAAATAATGAAAGAAATTGTGTAAATCCTCCATATCCTTTTCAACTGTATATGACAGAGAACTGTGTGGTGTATTGTGGGGCTTTATGTTCAGCACATATGCCTTGTAAATATATGAAGGAATGTGCCAGACGTAGGCTTTTTTTTTTCGAATCGGATAATTTATTAAACATTTTCAAAAGTACAGTACAATTAAACCCCAAACATTACCTACCCTACCTCCCCGTCCCACCTCAGTGTCCATATACTGCTGATGAGAAAAGAATACAGTGGGTATGGAAAGTATTTAGACCCCTTTAAATTTTTCACTCTTTGTTTCATTGCAGCCATTTGGTAAATTCTAAAAAGTTCATTTTTTTTCTCTTTAAAGTACACTCTGCACCCCATCTTGTCTGGAAAAAAAAAACAGAAATGTAGAAATTTTTGCAAATGTATTAAAAAGAAAAACTGAAATATCACATGGTCGTAAGTATTCAGACACTTTGCTCAGACACTCATATTTAAGTCACATGCTGTCCATTTCCTTGTGATCCTCCTTGAGATGGTACTACTCCTTCATTGGAGTTCAGCTGTGTTTAATTAAACTGATAGGACTTGATTTGGAAAGGCATACACCTGTCTGTATAAGACCTCACAGCTCACAGTGCATGTCAGACCTAATGAGAATCATGAGCTCAAAGGAACTGCCCAAGGAGCTCAGAGACAGAATTGTGGCGAGGCACAGATCTGGCCAAGGTTACAAAAGAATTTCTGCATTACTCAAGGTTCTGAAGAGCACAGTGGCCTCCATAATCTTTAAATGGAAGAAGTTTGGGACCACCAGAACCAATCATGGGAGAAGAGCCTTAGTGAGAGAGGTAAAGAAGAACCCCAAGATCACTGTGGCTGAGCTCCAGAGATGCAGTAGGGAGATGGGAGAAAGTTTCACAAAGTCAACTATCACTGTAGCCCTCCACCAGTCGGGCCTTTATGGCAGGGTGGCCTCTCCTCAGTGCAAGACATATGAAAGCCCGCATAGAGTTTGCTCAAAAACACATGAAGAACTCCCAGACTATGAGAAATAAGATTCTCTGGTCTGATGAGACGAAGATAGAACTTTTGGGTGATAATTCTAAGCGGTATGTGTGGAGAAATCCAGGCACTGCTCATTACCTGCCCAATACAATCCCAACAGTGAAACATGGTGATGGCAGCATCCTGCTATGGGGGTGTTTTTCAGTTGCAGGGACAGGACAACTGGTAGCAATTGAAGGAAACATGAATGTGGCCAAGTACAGAGATATCCTGGAAGAAAACCTCTTCCAGAGTGCTCTGGACCTCAGACTTGGCCAAAGGTTCACCTTCCAACAAGACAGTGACCCCAAGCACCCAACTAAAATAACAAAGGAGTGGCTTCAGAACAACTCTGTGACCATTCTTGTCTGGCCCAGACAGAGCCCTGACCTAAACCCAATTGAGCATCTCTGGAAAGACCTAAAAATGGCTGTCCACCAACGTTCACCATCAAACCTGACGGAACTGGAGAGGATCTGCAAGGAAGAATGGCAGAGGATCCCCAAATCCAGGTGTGAAAAACTTGTTGCATCATTCCCAAGAAGACTCATGTCTGTACTAGCTCAAAATGGGGTTTCTACTCAATACTGAGCAAAGGCTCTGAATACTTATGACCATGTGATATTTCAGTTTTTCTTTTTTAATAAATTTGCAAAAATTTCTACATTTCTTTTTTTTCCAGTCATCATAGGGTGCAGAGTGTACTTTAATGAGAAAAAAAATGAACTTTATAGAATTTACCAAATGGCTGCAATGAAACAGAGTGAAAAATTTAAAGAGGTCTGAATACTTTCCATACTCACTGTACATAGATACCCATATAAACATTCGCGCCTACTTAAAACCAACATACAATTGTATCAATAAAGGCACTTCTAAAAATATACACCTGTGAAGAGAGTCACAGATTCTGCTCATTGTTTCAAAACATCGTAAGAGTATTCTAGACCACATTAAAGTAAGGGGGGCCAGATTTGGTCTATCCAGCCGGGCACCCATATATCTTCAAATTTCTCATATGCCCCCCTTTTTTGGCATACATGTTTCTCAAGGCATATAGTGTTATTGAACCCTGTTATTACCTCCCAAAATAAACTTTACAAATGACCAAGAATATGAAGATAAAGTTCATTTTATTGATAAATTTTTGACCCCTGGACGAAGCATTTCAATGCGAAACGCGCGTCTGTTGTGGTGGGACCACGGACACAACGAGTGAGGTAATGCAGGATACATATGTACAGTGCTGGCCAAAAGTATTGGCACCCCTGCAATTCTGTCAGATAATACTCAGTTTCTTCCTGAAAATGATTGCAATCACAAATTCTTTGGTATTATTCTCTTCATTTAATTTGTCTTCAATGAAAAAAACACAAAAAGAATTGTGCTAAAGACAATTTGGATATAATTCCACACCAAACCTAAAAAAAGGGGGTGGACAAAAGTATTGGCACCCTTTGAAAAATCATGTGATGCTTCTCTAATTCGTGTAATTAACAGCACCTTTAACTTACCTGTGGCACCTAACAGGTGTTGGCAATAACTAAATCACACTTGCAGCCAGTTAACATGGATTAAAGTTGACTCAACCTCTGTCCTGTGTCCTTGTGTGTACCACATTGAGCATGGAGAAAAGAAAGAAGACCAAAGAACTGTCTGAGGACTTGAGAAACCAAATTGTGAGGAAGCATGAGCAATCTCAAGGCTACAAGTCCATCTCCAAAGACCTGAATGTTCCTGTGTCTTCCGTGCGCAGTGTCATCAAGAAGTTTAAAGCCCATGGCACTGTGGCTAACCTCCCTAGATGTGGACGGAAAAGAAAAATTGACAAGAGATTTCAACGCAAGATTGTGCGGATGGTGGATAAAGATCCTCGACTAACATCCAAACAAGTTCAAGCTGCCCTGCAGTCCGAGGGTACAACAGTGTCAAACCGTACTATCCGTTGGCGTCTGAATGAAAAGGGACTGTATGGTAGGATACCCAGGAAGACCCCACTTCTTACCCCGAGACATAAAAAAGCCAGGCTGGAGTTTGCCAAAACTTACCTGAGAAAGCCTAAAACGTTTTGGAAGAATGTTCTCTGGTCAGATGAGACAAAAGTAGAGCTTTTTGGGAAAAAGCATCAACATAGAGTGTACAGGAAAAAAAAAGAGTCATTCAAAGAAAAGAACACGGTCCTTACAGTCAAACATGGCGGAGGTTCCCTGATGTTTTGGGGTTGCTTTGCTGCCTCTGCCACTGGACTGCTTGACCGTGTGCATGGCATTATGAAGTCTGAAGACTACTAACAAATTTTGCAGCATAATGTAGGGCCCAGTGTGAGAAAGCTGGGTCTCCCTCAGAGGTCATGGGTCTTCCAGCAGGACAATGACCCAAAACACACTTCCAAAAGCACTATACAATGGTTTTAGAGAAAGCACTGGAGACTTCTAAGGTGGCCAGCAATGAGTCCAGACCTGAATCCCATAGAACACCTGTGGAGAGATCTCAAAATGGCAGTTTGGAGAAGGCACCCTTCAAATATCAGGGACCTGGAGCAGTTTGCCAAAGAAGAATGGTCTGCAATTCCAGCACAGCATTGTAAGAAACTCATTGATGGTTACCGGAAGCGGTTGTTCGCAGTTATTTTGGCTAAAGGTTGTGCAACCAAGCAGGGGTGGATTAAGAGTAGCAAGGGCCCCGGGCAGTTTAGAAGGCATGCCCCCCCCCCCACACCTGATTTATCACGTTTCATGTCACATGATCCCCTGTGATAGATCATGTGATAGTTCACGGGAAATTAATTTGGCACAATATTAATTGTGCTGCCTCATCTGAGAGCAGCACAATATTGGGGCAGATACCCTGATTCCAGCGATGTGTCACTTTTTCAGCTGCTTGTTGTCATTTTGAGAAAATCACAGTTTTATCTGCTGCAGATCTAGCAGCTCTCTGAATGCTGCGCTCTGTATAGCCCCACCCACACCACTGATTGGCAGCTTTCTGCCCATGCTCAGTGTACACAGAAATCTACTGATCAGCGATGGGGGTGGGGTCCTACAGAACTTACTAGTCATCTAGTGATAATTACCTTCTGACAAATCAATGATTTTATCAAAACAACACTAAGCAGCCCAGTAAGTGACACATTACTGGAATCAGTGCCTCTAACCCTACATTATGCTGCTCTCAGATTAGGTGGCAAAAACCTGATGATAGATTCCCTTTAAAGGAGCTGTAAACACAAAAAAAGTTTGTATTGAAAAAATACAAGCCATTTGTGAAATTAACTTTTTTTCATTGTTAATTCACATTAGACTGTATCTTCAACACTTTTGTCAGCAGGTCTTATTACAGACTCTGAATAGGGCAGCTCTCTCCCTCTGCAGAAAGTCACAGCATGGTTAAAAAACGGGATCTTTTATGATTTTCTCATAATAAATAAAAAAGGACATGCAAGACCTCCAAACTATTTTCCGTTTCTGTATAGGGGAGGTCCTAAATCTTTCTTGTTCTTTAGTTGATCACATGTCAAAAAGGCAAAGCATTTACTATGAACTCGCCTAAAAAAATATACACTTGGAGAGTAATATCATCATCTGCATGTAAATATTCCTTGACTCTAAGGGCTCGCTCACACTGTCGTATAACACGGCCGAATGCTATGTGATGTTTTATCGGATAGGACTCGGCCCTATGTTATACTATGGGACAGTGCAGATCTGCGATTATTGGCATGAGAAAATAATCTCATTCGATATTCGGACCATGTGCACCCATACAAGTCTATGGGTGCACGTAAAACATTGGACTGCACTCGGATGTCATCCAAGTGCAGTCCGATGAACACTCACAGAGACTATGGAGAAATTAAGTTCTCCATCTTCTCCATATCTGAGCTGCGAGAGAATCGGATCACACTCAGTTGAAGCTCTGACAGAGTTTGAGCCGAGTGTCATTAGCATAATTGGCCCTATTCTCTTGCATGAGAGAATATATGGCTTAGTGAGTGGACCCTAAAACTGAATAGTAGTGACGGACAGGCACCTCACAAGCGGAATCCATGTAGCTCTCAGATGTCATGTAGGTAGGGCTTCATTCCATGGGGTAGGGCTTAATTTGAAGGTATATAAAAAAAATGGACTTCAAATAAAAATTAAATGAACACAAAAAGCACTAATTGAATTATTTTTTTCGTATTTATGTTTGCAGCCCCTTTAAAAACCCTTTGAGGACCAAGGCACATATATGTCCCATAGTTTTAAACTGGAAAAAAATTTGATTGAATAAAATTTAAGGTCCTCGAAGGTTTAAGTAGGTCATAAATTCATATGAATACTTGCTCATACAATTGCACATGCCAAAAGATGAAGAAGAACAGAATCAAAAATATGACATTAAGTGGAGCACTTACAGGTATTCAAGGTGAAAGAGACCAGCAAAGTCATCGTCTCGAATGACAGTAAATGAGTTAGAATTCAGCAAGCTGAAAATGAAGACAGCAGGTTAGAAGCGAACCAGACTTTATGGTGCTCAGAATTAGTCAAGCAGAATTTATTGACTGCTCTTGCAAAGCACTGAGACTCCCGCTGTGTATTGATGGTGCCGTGCGGCCTCCCGCTGTGTATAGATGGCACCGTATAGATGGCTACGTGCGGCCTCCTGCTGAGTATATGTGTATAGATGGCTACGTGCGGCCTCCTGCTGAGTATACGTGTATAGATGGCTACGTGCGGCCTCCTGCTGAGTATAGATGCCGCACGGCGCTCCCCCCAGAGACAGCAGGAGGCCGCACAGCGCCATCTATACTCAGTGGTGGGCCGCACGTAGCCATCTATACACAGCAGGAGGCCGCACGTAGCCATCTATACACAGCAGGAGGCCGCACGACGACATCTATACTCAGCGGGGGGCCGCACGTAGCCATCTATACACAGCGGGGGTCGCACGTAGCCATCTATACACAGCGGGGGGCGCACGTAGCCATCTATACACAGCGGGGGGCGCACGGCACCGTCTATACACAGCGGGGGGCGCACGTAGCCATCTATACACAGCGGGAGGCCGCATGTAGCCATCTATACACAGCGGGAGGCCGCACGTAGCCATCTATACACAGCGGGAGGCCGCACGGCGACATCTATGCTCAGCAGGGGGCCGCACGTAGCCATCTATACACAGCGGGGGGCGCACGAAGCCATCTATACACAGCGGAGGCCGCACGGCACCGTCTATACACAGCGGGGGGGCGCACGTAGCCATCTATACACAGCGGGGGGGCCACACAGCGCCCCCCCCAGAGACATCAGGAGGCCGCACGGCGCCAACTATACTCAGCAGGAGGCCGCATGCAGTCATGCACACACACAAACATATACAGACACGCATAAACACATTTGAAACACGAAAATACATATAAACAGACATCGCACAATGACATCTGCCCACACACACACACACACACACACCTGTCCACACCCACACATGCGCACACACACACACACACCTGCCCCCACACATACACACCTGCCCACACACACATGCCCACGCACACATCTGTGTGTGTGTATGTATAGTGTGTGTGTATAATTTGTTTGTGTGTATTTTTTTTTTTTAGTTAAAAACAAGTAAAATGCATGTGGCATCAATATCAAGACTCCAGATATAAGGGCCTATTCACACTGAATTTTGCAATGCATTCATCTCCTCTTTCCAGGCTTCTATCTAAATCCCTGAAAAATGGCATTCAGATGGGCCTTGACATAGCCATTGATTTGAACAAAGGCAAACCGAGGCTAAAGTCTGAATCTTCAGGCTCCATTTGCTCTGCTTTCAGATGTCTCATTTCAGACAGCACAATCCTGAATTTCAGGGATTCAGTTGTAAGCCTTGTGTAAAGACCTGAATGCAGCGCTGAATGTAGTGTGAATAGGTCCTTACATCCTACACCACCTCAGGGGATTGTTGTTATGGAGTATTGCCCCTGGGTGGCCGCAGTTATGGCCACAACCAGGTCTCGTGGTCACCCACCCTAGCTTTGGTATTCTGGGGAGCTGGTATAATGAATATCTGAGAAGAGCCCTAGAGAAGCCAGAACATTGGACAACCAAGAGGTGGTGGCCTCAAGTCAGGTGTAGTGTCCAACAGGGCAAGACTTTCTAACCTGCCCACACACACACACACACACCTGTCCACACACACACCTGCCCACACAGACACACACACACCTGCCCACACACACACACACCTGCCCACACAGACACACACCTGCCCACACAGACACACACACAGCTGCCCACAGACACACACACACACCTGCCCCCCCCCCACACACACACATCTGCCCCCACACACACACATCTGCCCCCACACACACACACCTGCCCCCCCACACACACACATCTGCCCACACACACACACAGCTGCCCACAGACACACACACACCTGCCCCCACACACACACACATCTGCCCACACACACACACACATCTGCCCACACACACACACATCTGCCCACACACACACAAATCTGCCCACACACACACATCTGCCCACACACATCTGCCCACACACACACACACATCTGCCCACACACACATCTGCCCCCACACACACACATCTGCCCACACACACACACATCTGCCCACACACACACACATCTGCCCACACACACACATCTGCCCACACACACACACACATCTGCCCACACACACACACATCTGCACACACACACACACATCTGCCCACACACACATCTGCCCACACACACATCTGCCCCCACATACACACATCTGCCCACACACATCTGCCCACACACACACATCTGCCCACACACGCACACACACACACACCTGCCCACACACACACATCTGCCCACACACACATCTGCCCACACACACACACACATCTGCCCACACACACACACATCTGCCCACACACACACACACATCTGCCCACACACACACACATCTGCCCACACACACACACACACATCTGCCCACACACACACACATCTGCCCACACACACACATCTGCCCCCACACACACACACATCTGCCCACACACACACACATCTGCCCACACACACACACACATCTGCCCACACACACATCTGCCCACACACACACACATCTGCCCACACACACACACATCTGCCCACACACACATCTACCCCCACACACACACACATCTGCCCACACACACATACACATCTGCCCACACACACATACACATCTGCCCACACACACACACATCTGCCCACACACACACACACATCTGCCCACACACACACACACATCTGCCCACACACACACATCTGCCCACACACACACATCTGCCCACACACACACACTCACCATCCCCCGGCTCCATTCCTCCTGCCTGCTCTCTCTCCTCTCCGGTGGTAAGTAGCAGTACAGGCCGGGCGCGCACTGCATGACGTCAGAGCTAGGAGACACGGCCGCGCACAGGGCCGTGTCTCCTAGCAGTGACGCGGCCGGGCCAGCACAGGGAAGTTAACTGCTGCAGTGCTGGCCCGGCCGATGAAGAAGTAGCGGCGGCCGCTGCTGGAGGAGCGGTCCGGGGCCCCCCCTCCCGCAACTGCTACCGGTATGTGCCGCGGCGGCCCGCACATATAATGAGGGCAATCCGGCATTAGACACCCTGCCCGGAGCCGCGGGTCCCCTGCAGGCTCGGGACCCCGGGCGGTCGCCCGGATTGCCCTCATTATAATCCGCCTATGCAACCAAGTATTAGGCTGAGGGTGCCAATACTTTTGTCTGGCCCATTTTTGGAGTTTTGTGTGAAATGGTCAATGATTTGATTTTTGCTTCATTCTCTTTTGTGTTTTTTCCTTGCAAGCAAATTAAATTAAGATAATAATACCAAAGAATTTGTGATTGCAATCATTTTCAGGAAGAAACTGAGTATTATCTGACAGAATTGCAGGGGTGCCAATACTTTTGGCCAGCACTGTATGTATACCATGTCTTAGACTCTATATGTGATTAGCACTGTGCTATATTCTATTTCTACTGACAGCAGTTTGATTGATGTCTCTGTATATGAATGTCACCTATACTGGTTGATTAATAATGATGTAGATACTTACTGTTCTCTCATCCGGGAACACCCACTTTGTGCCTTTGTGTATTTTATCTCCCAAATTTTATGTATATTTTTTATTTTATTTTTTTTTTTATATATCTATAAAATTAACTTTTTTATCTTCGTATTCTTAGTCATTTGTAAAGTTCTTTTTGGGAGATTATTATATTAAATACTTTATGGCCTTACTTTTTGGATATTATTGGTGTACTTACCTGTTCTGACCTCTCCAACAACTAGACCGTTAGGTTTCTTCCAGTATGGAGCTATACTTCTCCGGGCCTGATATAGTATATGCGCGAGAGCCAGTCGGTGACTCTCACTTACAGGGATTTCAGCTGTATGCACAAGTCAAAGGTTCCGGAGCAATCTGACAATTGTACACCGAGTTTATAAGCTCTATCACGTCCCTCCAGTACCTCCGAAGACGTGGCAGTTCCACATTAGACTCGCTAGCAGACACTCTAGGGACATCCTGCTCTATATCTTCTCATATCTTGTCATTTAAGGGGCCACCATCCTCTGCCATCTTTCTTTTAGGGGACAAGCTCTCCTTCTCAGTCTAGATTCAAATGGACATTTATTATATAAAAAAATTGCCCCTTTTGTGTCCCCCACCAGTCACCACCCTATCCAGAAAAGGGGCAGATATCGTTGGGGTCAATGCAATAGATTTGGCTTGAACAGCACAGGCTTATCTGAGTTGTAAATATTGGAAAAAAAACGTAGCCCTTTAGTGGTATGTGAACAGTGCCGAATACTATTGATAAACTGCCCTTTCCAAGTAGGTCGGGGCTCATCTTTCACCATGCATACAATGTATAATGTCTATACCAAAACACATAAAAGGACCATTCCCTACGGATCAGCGAGACACGGGGGCTGCAGTGCAGCATCTGTCTATGTAACGTGTCCCGGCAGAATGTCGTTCTGTATAAAGATTCTAATGTTATAAATGGAGTGAAGAAAGCTCTCTATGGATTGTTTATCTGGCATTTACAGAGTCAATGCTCGGAGATCCTATGGAAAGTTAGTGTAATGTAAAGTGATGCAATGGGAAAGTATGTGACTTATAAATGTGACTCAAACACATAGCTGCGCGGCAAAGTTACTCACTGATTTCCTAGTTAGCCATTGGGCATTTAATAATACAGATGCGATAACTGAAGCACACACTTAGTCATGGACAGTTTCCATTGAAGTTTATTTAATTCCTCTTTGTCATGTTCTGATGGCAGAATGTGCCATCTATACTGAACTGGTGACTAGTACTGTCCTGCTATTGAGCCTACAGTGATGTTTGTCACTTTTTACTAAATTTACAACCTTCCTAGAAGTGTCTTTGCCACCTCCTCACCAATTCTTGCCTCAGACCATTCAAAGTGCTGTTAACCCCTTCACAACATGCGCTGGTATGGCACAAGTCGGAAGCAGGTGTATGGAGCGGGCTCACCCCATACTCGGCAGATGATGGCTGTGTGTTACAGCCAGAACCTGCTTCTAACAATCGCAGGTGGAGCGGAGCTGCTGTCAAACTTACAGCGGCGCTTAACGTGCGCAGGGAGGGAGCGAGGCACGTCATTCCGTGCGCCCATCGGCGTGCCCTTGATGTGATCGGGTGTGCTATGACAGCGGGGGGTCTGTTGGAGACCTCCATGCTTATCATTACGGAGCTTCTTTGAAATCCAGCTTGTGGCCGGGCTTCAAACGAGACTATGATTTTTGCTATATACAGCAATGCTCTGGCATCGCTGTATATGGCACAAGCGATCAGACGATCTGCGCTTCAAGTCCCGTAAGAAGACTTTTAAGAACAGTGAAAAGTTTTAAAAAAAGTGTTTTAAAAAATATTAAGATCCAAAAAACATAAGTTCAAATCACCTCCATTTCCCCCTATAAAGATAGCAGAAAATTACACACGTGGTATCGCCGCATTCAAAAAAAGTCCTATCTTATCAAAATATAAAAATAATTAACCCAATCGTTATACACTGTGAACAAAAAAAAAAATATTTCTGGTGGCTGCAATACCACAAAAAATACTGCAAAAAGCAAGCAGAACATCATATCTACCACAAAATGGTATCAATAAAAACGTTGTCTCTCCCCGTAAAAAAATAAACTGTCGTACAGCTCCATCGACTGAAAAATAAAAATGTTACGAGTCTCGGAAAGGGGCAACACAACCGGAATTTTTTTTTTTTTGCAAACTTCTGATTTTTTTCACCACTAAAATAAAAAAAAAAATGGACATTTTGGTATAACCTTAATCGTACTGATGAGCAGGATCATATTGCGAAGTCATTTTTACCACAAAATGTACACCATAAAAACTGTTCCTAAAACACAATGTCAGAATTGCATTTTTTTCCCAATTTCTCCCCACTTGGAATTTTTTTTTCTTTTTCCAGTACACTATGTGGTAAAATGAATGGTGTCATTCAAGAGTACAACTTGTCTCTGAAAGAGCAAGCTCTCATAGGTCTATGTGGACAGAAAAGTAAAAAAGTTATGGCTCTGGGAATAAGACCGCATCGGTAAAGGGGTTTTCTGTCAAATGACAGGATGGTTGATAAATATCTGATTGATGAGAATCCCTGTGCTCCCAACCTTTTTCTCTGCCAGCCATAGCAATTAAATGGAGCTGCGTTGCTGCTGATACTGCTTGCTACTCCATCCATTGTTTATGTGACAGAAGGAGATTGCTGAGCAATGTATTTATCACATATGGCATTACAATGCACAAACCATACCTTAAACTTATCTATGATTAAACAAAATTACACCGACACACTTGACTTGCTTGGAAAATTAATTGGCCACGGCCTTTATTAAAATCATATAATACAGGTAACTTCAATTAATAACATAATAATTATAAACAACCGCAGCTTAGCCAAAGATCAAGCCTGTTTACATTACCTATAACTTATTGTCCATTCTGTACCCTGAATGACTTTCCCACCTGGCTATCTTGCCTGGATCAAGCAGGCGAACATGGCCCGGCCCCACCCAGGGCCAACTCTACCATCGCCTGTAGATCTAAATTAAAAATGTCGTTACCCACTTCAGACAAATGGGTCCAATCACTTCTGAATAGGCCTGGCAAACCTCCCTCCAAGTCAGTGTGCCGAAAAGAAAAACCTCCAATAGATGGCATAAATTTATTCATGCACCTATTTACCCTTCTGCGAATTTTCTCACAAAATTTGAGATCCATAGATTTCACCCACACTAAACGGGAAACGATCTCGGAAAAGATAATTTTGACACCAAAAAACAATTTTTTTAACTCTATTAAACTTTTTTTCATTTGAAATAGTAAATCCACTGTACCTAATTTACCAATATCATTCCCTCCTAAGTGCACAATGATTATATCTGGGGACGGAGATCTCTCACTCATCATGGCAGCTTGCTCCAACAGTCCTTCCCATCTTTGCCCCCTGATTCCAAACCAGAAGATTCTTACGTTACCGGCAGACAAAGACAGATTCGGACCGTAGCACCGCTGCTGCGCTCTCCACTCCGCCCAGTGCACGAAAGAACGACCTAAGATCCATACTGTTATACCTACAAAAACTTCAAACAAAAGAAACATTAGTATACATCACTTCTGAATATACACCCGATAACATCCTGAACTCCATCTTCCCAATTTTTTGATTAAGCCCTCACTCAAACCCAGTCTGGCAGCCTCCATCGCAGCTCCAATCCTAAAAGAGTGAGTAGAGAAATATTTATTACCCATATTCAATTTAGACAAACATTTACTCAAAATGCATCTGAATTGGAACTGAGTCAAAGGCCTGCCCGACTGATGAAGTAAAAACTTCTCACCTCCCAGGGGACGTAACATTAAATAACGTTGCACCAAGCAAACCGGACAAATACCTTTACCCGCTAAACATTGTAATTTTAAAGACGTACCCTTACCGGCTTGATCAGTTTTGGATTTAGCAATAAAAATTATTAATATCTCCCTCTTCAATGTAATATGTTGAAAAGCCAAACCTTCAATACCGTCTCTGCCCCTCGGCAATAGCTCGCCTATACGCAAAGCTCCAAAAACCAATAGTGCAGCTGCTGTGGAGAATAAAAGGGCTTCATAGTTATCGTAACAGCAAGAGAATGACACTGTACATAAATTTACCAACATTTCTGGAGAAATGGGGCGTCTGCCATCCCGAACTACTTTCTCTTTTTTGTAACCCTTTAGTACCTGCTTTATTAAAAAAATAACCGTTGCATTCCTTCTGGCCCATAACCTTCATAAAAAATGACACACCAGATAATGTTTTCATTACCGTGGAATAAGCGAGCCCTCTGTCAAAAAGCGATAATACAAAATGCAACACGGACTGCTCTGAACACCTATTAGCATCCATTTTCATTCTCCTACAAAATTTAACTCCTAAAACCCAAGCCGACGAATAACCTTTCCATGTAGAAATGGCCATAGACCGCTGTAACAGCTCCATTAACCTGACCAAATCAATCCCCAGAGATACTCCGGACACTCCACTCCCCTCTCCTGGGTGCCTGGGGCGATACTGGAGAAACTCTTGAACTGAAAATGAGAAAGCAAAACAGCCACTGAAGGATCACTATTATCAACCTGTACCGCCTTCAGCCAAATATTCCTTTTCAAACACAGCAGTACTAGACGTCTAAGAACTCTAATAACTGAACCACATTTGCAAGACAAATGGTTCACTGCAAGGACCACCCCTTTTTTACTGGATTTAATTATGATATTTCTATTAGCTAGCTGACTGCCCCAAACCACTATAACCACTAAAATAGAAAATAGTTCTAACAAAACTTCATTCTTCAACACCCCATTCTTACACCATGCCCAATGCCATTGGCCCGCACACCAATTACCATCCCAAAAAACATCAAAACCTGATTCAGGAGCCGCATCCCTGTACAAACTTAAGTCCTCTTCTGCAATAAAAGGCTGACGCCACAAAGCCTGGCCATTAAATGACTCTAAAAACTCCAACCAAACTCATAAGTCCTCCTTAACTTCCTTTGTGACTCTAACATGAAATACAGGATTCCTGATTCCTGCAATATGTGCTGACAGGCGTCTACAAAATACTCTGCCCAAGGCATTATTCTAGACGCAAAGGCTAAAAGTCCCAGCAACGACTCGACCTCCTTCACTGTCACTTTCTTCCTCTTTATCACTGCTAACAACGCTTCTCTACATTTAACAATCTTAGCTATTGGCAACCTAAATTCCCCTTTACCTGTATCAATCACTATACCTAGATACTCTAAACAATTGGTTGGGTGAACTGTTTTTCCTTCCGCTAGCAGAATACCAAACTGCTTGCAAATTAATTGAAACGTAGACAAAAGCTCATTACACACCAATGAGTCGCCAGGACCTATAAACAAAAAATCATCTAAGTAGTGCGCTATACCGCCTTTCATGCACTGCCGTGCTGTCACCCATTCTACAAAAGATGAAAAGGCCTCAAAATAAAAACAAGATACCGAGCACCCCATGGGCAAACATTTATCAACATAAAAGAAACCGTTGAAATGAAAACCTAATGAATTGAAACCGTAAAGGCAGTAACCTAAAGGCTGATTCTTGATCGGCCTTGGCCATTAATGCCCCGGGACCGAAACTTCTAACTATTTCAGCAGCCTTATCAAAAGACGTATATATAACAGTACTTATACTGCTATCAATGCTATCGATAAAGAGGTACCATATGGATAAGACAAGTGATGAATCAATCTGAAAGCATTCATCTCTTTCTTTGGAATACACCCAGAGGAGATAGCCAAAAATGTTTAAATGGCTGCTCCTTAAAGGGGCCCGCCACTCTTCCTTCAGCTAGTTCCTTTAACAATTTTGCTTCTACCACCTCTGGGTGCAGCTCCGCGGATTTCAAATTTTTTACCCATATGCACCTTTTGCCTGAAAAATGTGGAATCATAAACCCATGTGCAAACCCATCAATTATTAACTTGGCCATCTTGCGGTTTGGGTACTGCTCTAACCATGGCCGCATTCTCTCCAAATTTACTGGTGTCACTGCTTTTACCCAAGTACTCCTTTGTGGAATGTTGCCCACTTGCTTTTTTAAAGCATCCGGACATAGCGTGCGACCCTCCACAAAAGGAGCACTCGTGCTTGTATTTACACGTATTCGGCCACTTACATTATGCCTCATTAAACGCAAAGCATGTACCTTTCCTAATGGTACTAGTCTGAGCTGGTACATTACGCTGAACATTATTAGGTTTACTTGACATTAGTGTTGAGCGAGCATGCTCGACACTGCTCGGTACTCGCCCGAGCATCACGCTACTCGGGATGTTCGGCGAGCACCGAGCATGTCCGGGTTACTCGGGCGGGAGCTCGGGCCTCCGCTCTTCATGTTTGGCGCTCTTTACAGAGCCAATGAACATGCAGGGATTGCCAGCCAGTCACTGTAATGCCGCAGCCATGTTGTTTTTGGGCATTACAGTGATTGGCTGGCCGCACAGAGTCACCTCGAGTATTTAAAACCGGGCGCCGCCATCTTGGACACAGTCGCTTCGGATTAGACAGTGTAGGGACAGCGCTGCTGAGCTAGGGAGAGCTTTATCCTGCGAAATAGTTAGTGTAGGGTCTGTAAAGGCTGCCAGATCAAACAAACAGTCCTTCTCAGAACTAATATCCATCCCAGATATCAGGCAGGCAGGCTGTATAGGAGACGCAGTGGTTATACCAGCAAACGCTGCATTACAGTCCTGTGTGCTCCTGTTTCTGAAATTGCTGGACTTAGCTCCAGGTCTCGGGGGCCAGTAAAAATCCTTTTTTTTTCATCTAAATCCTCTTTTTTTCTCCTCCTACACACTGTACAAATACCTGTCTTATTAACCTATTGGTGTGTCCCCCCCCTGCCCCCCCCCAAAAAAAAGTGTCTGATTTTTCAGACACAAATATATCTGTTGAAAAGAGTCTGGTATAGGCCACAGAAACAGAAGTGTGGTTTTGCAGTTCCACGGGTCAAATCTCTGTATTATCCAGTTTTGGGCCTTTTGTATAAAAAAACAAAACAGTTTGAGTGTGTCGCTCACTGTTCAGCCGCAAATATATATATTTAAAAAAGTCTGGTATACACCAGTAAATTATAACTGTGGTTTTGCTGTTCCAAGGTAAAAAATCTCTATTATCCTGTTTTTCGCTTTTTTTGCCTTAAAAAAAAAACAGTAGTGTCTCCTGACTGTTCTGACACGAAAAATATATCTGTTGGAAATAGTCTGTTGTAGGCCCAACAAATCCCAGTGTGGTTTTGCAGTTTCACGGGTCAAATCTCTGTAGTATACAGTTTTGGGCCTTTTGTATCTAAAAAAAAACAGTTTGAGTGTGTCGCTCACTGTTCAGCCGCAAATATATATATTTAAAAAAGTCTGGTATACACCAGTAAATTAAAACTGTGGTTTTTCCATTCCACGGTAAAAAATCTCTATTATTCAGGTTTTGGTATTTTTTCCATAAAGAAAAACATTAATAGTTTCTCCCTGATTGTTCTGATTGTTTAAAAGAGTCGGATGTAGGCCAGAGAAATAGAGCTGTGGTTTTCCTCTTCCATGGTTCTAATCTACTTTTTATTACCCTTTTTCCATTGATAGTGCGAGTGTAAGCTATTTTACTTCCTTTACAATGGGCAAGGCGCGTGGCAAAGGACGTGGAAGTGGACGTTCTGGTGATGTTGCGTGCAGAGGACGGGGCCGTGGCCAAGGTGAAAATGTGCCACAACCAACAGCCACATCTTCTCGCTCACACTTCTTGACCGAATTACTAGGGAAGCACAGAACAACACCAGTATTGCGAACTGATCAGTGTGAACAGGTTATTAATTGGATAGCAGCTAATACTTACAGTTACCTGGGCACCACCACCTCCGGTCTGTCTTCCACACGGTCGACTCTTAGTAGCCGTGAGTCTCGACCGCATACTCCTCACCCTGATGCTCCTTCCTCCCACCATGCTGAGTGTCGTCAGACAGCAACTGATCCCACACTTGGACACTCTGAAGAGCTGTTCACTGGTCCATTTTCAGATTTGTGCCCCTCGCCTGCTCCGCGATGCTCAAATATTTGAACAGCCACGGCCACAGGAAGTCGACGCTGGCAATTTGTCACAAGAGGTGGACAATGACGAGACACAATTGCCAGGAAGTGAGGAGGAGCATCGTGGTGCGCAAGTGGAAGAGGAGGAGGTGGTGGATGATCTAGTAACTGACCCAACGTGGAAGGAGGACATGCAGAGTGAGGCCAGCAACACACTGTGGGAGGGAGGCAGAGTACCCCAACAGGCAGGAAGAAACAGTGTGGTGGCCCCAGACAGAAGGCGGGCAACCGTTCCCCGTAACACCAACATGATGGACGTTGCCAGTACAAACGGTAGGTCTTCCAGAGTCTGGAATTTTTTTAAAGACTCTGCTGAGAACCCCAAAAAGGCCATTTGTACCACCTGCCATGCCAGCATCAGCAGGGGTGACAAAACTACCAGCCTGACCACCACCAGCATGATCAGGCACATGGCATTAAAGCACCCAACTTTGTGGGGCGAAACCCAGGGTCCACGACCAGTGTCAGCGGGTGTCACCACTGCTTCTTCCGCTGTTGTGTGTGCAATAGAACCCCCTGTTGTGTGTGCAAGGCAATCCCCTGTCCATATTGCATGTAAAGATGCCCCCTCCTCTCAGTCTTCACTTGTTATGGCAGTTTCTCAAGAAACAGCATGAACGTCCACGTCCCACCGCAGCGTTCAATTGCCATATCCCAGACCTTTGAACGAAAGCGGAAATTCGCAGCTAACGCCCCACAGGCCACAGTCCTAAATTTGCACATTTCATGACTGCTTGCGTTGGAAATGCTGCCTTTTAGGCTGGTGGAGACTAAATCCTTCCGCAAGCTTATGGCGGTGGCCGTCCCTCGGTACTCGGTCCCCAGCCGACACTATTTTTCCCGGTGTGCCATCCCCGCACTACACAAGCACGTGTCCCAAAACATCTGCCGTGCCCTCAACAACGCAGTTACTGGGAGAGTCCACCTGACAGCAGACACGTGGACAAGTGCTTGTGGCCAGGGACGGTACATCTCCCTGATGGCACACTGGGTAAGCATAGTGGAAGCCGGGACCCAGTCGGACCTTGAGACGGAACACATCCTCCCCACAGGATTGCGGGCCCTATGTCAGTCAGAGTTCCCCCCACAGGGTGCAGCTCCTGTGCATCATCCTCCTCCTCCTCATGGTCAGCCTCCATCTCAGATATCACCACATCAGTTACAAGCTGGAAGCACTGCAGTACTGCCTCCGCCAAGCGGAGTTGGAGAATTTTCCCACGCTGTCAGTGACGTGCATGAGGTGAGCTCATGTCCAATGAACTCAGCTCACCTCATGCACGTCACTGACAGCGTGGGAAAATTCTCCTGTGCTCAGCGCTTCAGCAGGAGAATTTTCCCACGCTGTCAGTGACGTGCATGAGGTGAGCTGAGTTCATTGGACGTGAACTCGGCTCATCTGGATGCCGTCACAGCCAGACACTGAGGAGCTCAAGCATGCCTGCTATTCTCAGTGTGTGCGGCATGGCAAGCTGGATGGCAGGGTTCTGTTGCGATCCAGCCTGTCATGTCAACGTAGCAGAGCTGAAGCTGTCGTGGGAACCATGGAAAGGTAAGGATGATGTTGCTTTATTATTTTACTTTTATTGCAGAAGACATTGGCTTCAGCTGGAATGGGTGTGATGGTAAGTATGGTTTAATTTAGAACATTAAAAAATTGTGTGTTTATTTCAATTAAAGGACTTTATTCTGGGTGTTTGTGTTTTTTTTTTTAACTTTCACTATGGGGTTAGTAATGGGGGTGTCTTATAGACGCCTCTCCATTACTAACCTGGGCTTGATGTCAGCTGGCATTATAAGCTGACATCAACCCCAGCCCTATTACCCCACTGCCACCACTACAGGGCAGTGGGAAGAGCGAGGCTAAGTGCCAGAATTGGCGCATCCTATGGATGCGCCATTTCTGGGGCGGCTGACGGCTGGTGCTTCTAGCCTGGGAGGGGGCCAATATTCATGGTACCCTTCCTGGGCTATTAATATCAGCTCCCAGCTGTCTGCCTAGCCTTTGCTAGCTATTAAAATAAGGGGGACCCCACGTCATTTTTTGGAGAAGGTCCCCCATTTTAATAGCTACTAAAGGCTAGGTATTCAGCTGGGGGCTGATATTAGTAGCCTGGGAAGCTCCGTGGGTATTACCCCCCTCCCAGGCTTCAAACATCTGCCCCAGCCGTCTGCTTAACCTCCGCTAGAGACTAAATTTTCAGGGAACCCCACGCCAATTTTTTTTTTAATCCTTTATTTTAACACTAAATGACAAGTACAATAATCAACACTATCGCTGTACTTCTTATATATGTGACTGACATGTTTCTATGTATCTAATCTATGTGTGATGCTCTATTCTTTCTATTCTAAATTGTCAGGTACCGCTGCTGAATTGCCGGCCGGCTTTTTTAAAGAGACGGTGCATGAAAACACTATTATTTTTTTTAATACATCCTTTAACACTAAATGACAGGTACAGTAAGCAACACTGTCACTGTACTTCTTATATATGTGACTAACATGTTTCTATCGATCTAATCTATGTGTGATGCTCTATTCTTTCTGTTGTAAATTGTCGGGTACCGGTGTATGCCGCTGATGAATTGCCGGCCGGCTTTTTTAAAGAGACGGTGCATGAAAACACTATTATTTTTTTAAATAAATCCTTTAACACTAAATGACAAGTACAGTAAGCTGAGCTCTGCCATCCAGCTTGTCATCCTTCAGAGACACTGCAGAGTGCAGGCATTATGGGAACTTCCGATTCCGGTATTCGATATTCTAAAAGTATCGGAACTCAGTATCGGAACTCCGATACCGCGAATATCGGTCGATACCCGATATTTCAGTATTGGAATGCTCAACACTAGTTATTATCAATGTTTATAAATGTTATACCAATTTGACAATGACAAATTTATATAATAGTTACTAAGCTTTCACCACTGTCTTAGAATTGGTCAGATTGACCAATTAAGATGAATGTCGTGGACGACATCCAAAAAGGAGGGAATAATGTGACATGCAGAAGTAGTGCTGTTGCTTCCAAAGCATCCAGCAACTGTTACAAATAACACAAGCACAGGAGACAGGAAGTGTTGTGCTTCAGAAGCATCCAGCAACTAGAGGGGTTAACACAGTCACAGGAGACAGGGAGTGTTTTAGCAGAGCCCCAGGGAGATTGTGGGAAACTTGTTATTGTAGTCTGGCTGAAGCAACTGAAGAGGATTCAGATCAGGAGAGAAAATAAACACAGGTCAGATAAACTCCCTGAACTAACCGTGCAGAGTATTATCGGACAGGAAGATAAGGACTGGAAGGAATTGAACTGAATTGCACTGGCCGTGCTTCAGATTAAATTCCACTGTTAAACTGTTAAAAAAGACTCTTGTCAGATGTGTCTGGTCAGCATTTTGACCCCTTGGAACGCAAGATGGAGGGACTACTCAGGAAGTCCTGGGAGACCTCGACAGCGCTATTAAGCACCAATGCAGTCTCTACGGGCGTAGCGCGATCATTGGCTCATTGGCTAGATCAACTGGAGGAACACCTAGTCTCAGGCACCGCCAGAGAAGACATCTTAGCATCCCTTCTGCTTCTCCAGAAAGCTACGGGGTTTTTAGCAGATGCTTCTGCAGAATCGGTGAGAGTGGCGGCAAGAGCATCTGGGTTATCAAACTCTGTGAGAAGGGCCTTATGGTTAAAATCCTGGAGCGGTGATGTGGCATCAAAGATGAAATTGTGTTCCATCCCCTTTAAAGGGAAATGCATGTTCGGGCCAGCCCTAGATCTTCTCGAGAAAGCCTCAGACAAGAAGAAAGCCCTCCCGAAACCTAGAAATGTAAGGAAAAGGCCCTGTCGTCCTTCCCAGGAGCAGACCCCTCAATATAGGGGTAAAGGATAAAACAGGTTGGTGGAGCTACCCAAAATCGGGGGCCGCATCTCGAACTTTCTCGCTCAGTGTAGATAAATCTGCTCAGACCCATGGGTCCTGAGGGCAGTAGAGTTTGGAGTAAAAATAGAATTCTCCTCCTATCCTCCACAGACTAAAGATAACGCAGCTCTCTTCTCAAAGTCTGCAGGCCACCCTGATATCCAGTGTAACAGACCTATTATCCTCTGGGGTGATATCCCTGATAAGCAGAGGACATTATTCCAATCTCTTCTAATAAAAAAACAAATGGCTCGCATCGGATTATAATCAATCTAAAACCACTGAATCAGTATATCCACTACCAGAGATTCAAGATGTAATCTATCAGATCATCGGTCCCTCTGATAGGACAGGACCATACCATGGCCAGAATCGATCTCTAGGATGCATACTACCACATCTCCATACATCCACTTTACAGAAAGTTCTTAAGATTTACAGTGGCTCAGAGGGAACAGATAGTCCACTTCCAGTTCAATGTTCTCCCATTCGGGATACTATCAGCCCCACGAATATTTACAAAGGTCATGGCTTATATCAGGGGTCAGAATGTTTTCAATAGTACCATACCTCGACGACCTGTTATTAATCGGGCCCTCAGTACCATTGCTCCAAGAGCATATACAGTTGACCACTCAGATCCTATCTTCTCTGGGCTGGTTAGTGAATCACAAAAAATCAGATATGGTTCCCTCCATGACAATAAACGTTTCTAGAAGAACTATTGGATTCCCACAGCCAGATGTCGTTTCTGCCCAAACAAAAACAGGTCATACTAAAAGGAAAGATCAATGTCCTAAGAAGCAGGAGATTGGTATCATTGAGAAATGCCATGTCAGTCCTCGGATCTATGACATCCTGTATCGAGACGGTGGCCTGAGCTCAAGCACATACCCGAACATTACAGACTCACATCCTCATGAATTGGGACGGATCTCCACGGTCTCTGAACAGGAAAATTCCTATACCATCACGGGTAAAAACCTCTCTTTTCTGGTGGCTGAGCATGAAGAATCTAAATAGGAATACTATGTATCCAGAATCCACTAGTAACCATAAGAGTGGATGCCAGCGGGAAGGGATGTGGAGCCATAGTCTCCCAGGAGCTATTCCAGGGTATATGGTCCAAAGAGGTGAGCCAGAACTCATCAAATTTCAGAGAATTAAAGGCCGTAGAGGAAGTCCCCAGAGTAGCAGAGCCTCTGGTCCAGAAAACCCACATACAGATATTTTCAGACAATATCACCACAGTAGCCCACCTTCGTCATCAGGGGGGCACAAGACACAAAAGCTTTAAAGCAGTCTCTGCGAGAATATTTTCCTGGGAAGAAGAACATATTCTATCCCTGTCAGCTCTTCATGTCCTGAGCCATACTCCTTCCTTACCTGAGAGTGAGATACCACACCTCTGGGTAAGATGCAATACCTCTGTGGCGACCGAACCCTCAGGGGCGCCACAGAAACATTAGTTTGTTTTTTGTTCAGATTTGCCAAATACCTATAAACTGGCATCTTTCTTTTCTAGAATACCAAGAAAAGGGCCATCAAGATCTAAACTGGGTCTTGGCTGTGATGGCTGGAAGTGCTCTTGGCATTGTCGTTTTGGCTCTCTGGCTGAAAAAACAAAGCGTTAACACCATTAAAGAAGTTGAGATATAAGTTCTTGTGACTCTTCCTTTGCCATAAACGTAACTGAGTTCTAGCATCTATTTTGAACTCCTACCTGTAATACTCGCCTTGCTAGTTGATTTTATGAGACTTTACAGTAATTTGCAAATAAGGTTTATGCCCCAATAAAGATTTAGACAAAAAAAGTTGTACATTGATTGCATTCATAGACCTTTTTTGAGTAACGGTCACAACAGTTCACAAAAAATCCATTTGATACATGTAAAATATAAGGAGCACATTGGCTTCATTGGAAAGGGTGAGTCTTGCAATTTCTCTGGAAGGATCAATATTTTGTGGATTTTAAAACACTCACTGCAGGTCACTTTACCTACATGTAGGATCTAGATCTGTCTATCCAACTTGGCTGGTACTGTTGCACTGCAGGTGCTCTGATTATGTAGATGAAATTTTATATTGCCTTTAACTATGTTCTGGGTGACCCTAGCGCACACTATTAAAATGCCTCCTTGTTTTCCCATAATCTGTAAGTGGTCGTGTGGCACCCCAGGGGTCTGGTTTCCACAGTAATGCAATGTTATGTCTGAGAGCAGGTGGGAGGTCTCTTGGTCAGGAATCCTATGCATGCCACACCTCCTGCCCAGTCCTGGGAGGGGAAGGACTTCCCCTATATAAACCTGGGGCTGAGGCAGGGTTAGAGAGTTCAAAGGGAGAGTTCAGCCAGGAGGGCTGACAGGGAGCTGTGGCTCCAGCTGGGCCCAGCTCCTGGGCCATGCCAGAAGTAGAGACAGAGAAGAGAAGCAGCTATGGGAAAAGAACAACAGGAGCTCTGTGGGAGCAGTGTTACAAGGAGTCAGGGGCTGGCAGCTGCAGAGCTCGCCCTGACTGAGAAGTATCACCGGACCCGGAGTCCGAGGCTGTGGGGACTAATCTCTACCCAGCAGCAGAAACCGACCGGCAGGGGATTGCAGGTCCTCTGGCCCAGAAACCCGAAGGCACGGTCACACGCGTGAGACCAGCACCGCCATCGTGGAGCGGAAGCCATTAGAAGGCCCCGAGTCACCGGCCATACGGGTGAGCACCACACGGTACACTCAGGGACGTGGGCTACTTTTACCCGCCTCTAGCAAGGTAGCCAGAAGAGTACAGTTAGTTGGGAAGGCCTACAACTCCGCCTGGCCAGGGGAGATCCCATCTGCTCAGGGACTGACCAGGCCCCGATTGCTAGCAAGTACTCCGGGAGGGTCTATCTTTGTCACCAGTAAAGACCCTGAACTACACCGCATCGTCTCTGAGTGGTTCCTGCTACCCCCATCATCCACGTCGGCTGCCCTGAGGCCATACCCCTCCCGTTGGGGGTTATACCAACCACGCTGCACCATCCTTCCACCGGCCTCAGCGGTCTGCCCTGCAGCGGCAGCTCCATAGCTGCATTCAACGGGTGGCGTAGTCATCCACCATCCACTGCTAATAGACTGCCACTTAGTCTGACTCCCTGGGCACGGACCGGGTCACCGCCACGAGACTACTACCCCCCATCTGATCCGGCTCCGGGTAGGCTCCCGCATGCGCAACGCTGCGCGACTCAGGCCCAGGGGCGCGTCAACTTTTGGCGTAGTCGGCAGGATTTCGTGCCCGCAACCACCGGGTACTGCGTGCCTGAAAAAGAGACTTTTAAAACTTACCATCCGTGAAGTTTTCCCGCCATCCGGCGCCATCTTCAGCCTTCTTCCCGCCATCCGTGAAGATTCCCGCCATCCGGCGCCATCTTCCGCCTTCTTCCCGCCATCCGTGAGGTTTTCCCGCCATCCGGCGCCATCTTCAGCCTTCTTCCCACCATACGTGGAGTTTTCCCGCCATTGGACGCCATCTTGAGGACGCCGCGCGGGAAGAAGAGGGGCGTGGACTCCGAAAGCACGCGAGAACTGAAGCCCCGCCTCAGGTCCGGACGTTGCGTAAGGTCCTGGAAGGAGCCCAGCAGACGCCGACGTCACAGGAGCGCGACGGAAGGTCCTCAACCCTGACGATCCACTGCGGAGCCGCGGCCTACGGAAGAGGATCATCGCAAGGTAGGCCACGGTCCACTAGGGGGGAGAAGGATGTCGGATACGGAGGAGAGCTTCACCGCTTCAACCCCCGCCAGCGCCACCGCTGTGGCGGTCATGCCTTTCACCATGCCCTATATCCCGGGGGCAGCCTGGCTACCCCAGTACTCGGGGGAGTCACATACCCTGCATGACTTTAGAGAAAAGCTGGATAGCCTCTTCCAGGTGTACCCCCTCACAGAGGAGCAAAAAGTGAGCATCCTGGTGGCCCAACTAACTGGGGCAGCCCAAAGGGAGGTAAAGTCCTGGCCACCTGGGAGGAGGACTGTCGCAGAGATACTAGCCCGGCTAACCGAGGAGGAGCTGCAGTACTACCAATACGAGGAAAGCCAAGAGGACCCGGACGGGTCTGAGGACTACCCTCAGGAGGGAGCACAAAGAGGACATAGCTACTGAAGGGAAGTAGCGTGAATAAAGAGCTGTACATAGTTACCCGTTAGGGTACAAGGACTGCTGCTAATTAAAATATGGTCCCCGTTGGGATTAGTGAATTGTTCCCCGTGTGTCCCTATCCCTTACCAGGCTGAGGACTGTGAGCAGCCATCCCCTATCCCTTACCAGGCTGAGGACTGTGAGCAGCCAATCCTTATCCCCACTGGCCGAGGACTGAGAGCGGCCATATCCTGTAAATAATTATGTGTTTCTAGTAATTTATAGGAGTCCTTGGGGGATTTACCGGGAATCCTTTGTACAGTTAGTGGAGCGTAACCCAGGATGGACTAAAAGACTGTTAAGGACTCGGGGCAGGACAGACCCCTACCTGGTTACGTCTCCCTGTTTTGGTGAAATGGACACCTTTGTTTCCTTCAAAGACTGCACCCGGTTGCGGACATGCCGTGACCACCTTTATGTGTTTTTCTTATTGTATTATTATTGTTATACCCTGTTATGTCTTTCTAAAAAAATATGTTTAGTCCCGGAGTACTAAATTTCACTAGGGGGGAATGTGGCACCCCAGGGGTCTGGTTTCCACAGTAATGCAATGTTATGTCTGAGAGCAGGTGGGAGGTCTCTTGGTCAGGAATCCTATGCATGCCACACCTCCTGCCCAGTCCTGGGAGGGGAAGGACTTCCCCTATATAAACCTGGGGCTGAGGCAGGGTTAGAGAGTTCAAAGGGAGAGTTCAGCCAGGAGGGCTGACAGGGAGCTGTGGCTCCGGCTGGGCCCAGCTCCTGGGCCATGCCAGAAGTAGAGACAGAGAAGAGAAGCAGCTATGGGAAAAGAACAACAGGAGCTCTGTGGGAGCAGTGTTACAAGGAGTCAGGGGCTGGCAGCTGCAGAGCTCGCCCTGACTGAGAAGTATCACCGGACCCGGAGTCCGAGGCTGTGGGGACTAATCTCTACCCAGCAGCAGAAACCGACCGGCAGGGGATTGCAGGTCCTCTGGCCCAGAAACCCGAAGGCACGGTCACACGCGTGGGACCAGCACCGCCATCGTGGAGCGGAAGCCATTAGAAGGCCCCGAGTCACCGGCCATACGGGTGAGCACCACACGGTACACTCAGGGACGTGGGCTACTTTTACCCGCCTCTAGCAAGGTAGCCAGAAGAGTACAGTTAGTTGGGAAGGCCTACAACTCCGCCTGGCCAGGGGAGATCCCATCTGCTCAAGGACTGACCAGGCCCCGATTGCTAGCAAGTACTCCGGGAGGGTCTATCTTTGTCACTAGTAAAGACCCTGAACTACACCGCATCGTCTCTGAGTGGTTCCTGCTACCCCCATCATCCACGTCGGCTGCCCTGAGGCCATACCCCTCCCGTTGGGGGTTATACCATCCACGCTGCACCATCCTTCCACCGGCCTCAGCGGTCTGCCCTGCAGCGGCAGCTCCATAGCTGCATTCAACGGGTGGCGTAGTCATCCACCATCCACTGCTAATAGACTGCCACTTAGTCTGACTCCCTGGGCACGGACCGGGTCACCGCCACGAGACTACTACCCCCCATCTGATCCGGCTCCGGGTAGGCTCCCGCGTGCGCAACGCTGCGCGACTCAGGCCCAGGGGCGCGTCAGTGGCAGTGAGTAGCAACATATCGCTGTCTTACATGGTGGGAATGACCGATCTATGGCAGTTTAGTCTATATACTCTACTGTTAAAGCAATAGTACTGGAAACCTCTTCAACGCATAGATGGTCTCAATGCCAGACTGGCACAGTATTAAAGTTTCTAACCAGATAATTGCATGAAGAGCAAAGGAAGACCTACCATTGGTGCAGCCACAGAGGGATCCAGTAATTGACGGGGCCCACTTATACCTTCAAAGCAGATAAAATTGTACTTTATGATGAACTACAGTGCTTCCACGAGGACTCTCTTCTGTCTACCAGTGCTAGAAAGAGCAACAATAAATGGCCCAGAGAATAAAAGTTTCTTCTACAATGATGACTTGATGTAGGTTATTCTACACTGTCACATTAAGATATCATAACATCTAATGGTTGTTATCAAACATGTTACATTTTTGGCCACATGTTGAACCACAATGCAGTCATGTAATTGACCTATGACTTGCCTAAAATCATTGGTTAATTGCCAAACTGCAGATGTAAAATGGCTGCACAACAGTTAGCATCAAAAGTTTCTTAGGTTTCATGAGGGGTTTTCAAGTTGAATTGGCCATTCCCTCATGTGTTAAGAGGTTGGCAGTGTTATCTTGGTACACCTTTCCTCAAAATGACTAGCATGCTAATGGAGATGAAACCAAATCAATCCATCGAGTAAAACACTTCATGGAAAGTTTTCCACAAAAAAAAAAAAGTTTGGTCCTGTAAAGATCTGAGGTTGTAAGTAATCACCTAGGCAGGTTAACGATGCAACAATATTTTATTGATCACAGCCATGGTAATAAAGCAATTCCAGGTAAATGGCCAAAATTCAGTTCTCTCAGTCCTCAAGTTCCCAATCTGGGTTCAGTAGTTCCACTGGCTTTGTATAAGGCCATACTCACTGTCTCCCAACTTTTGGTTGGCCCATAGATTTTGCATCTCCAGCCAGTATAGTCTGTAGCCACAGTCCATGATTCTCTAGACGGCAGATAAAACGATGAAAGCACGGGTAGCCAGTAGCAGCAGTCCTTTTAAGAAAGTGTAAATCCAAATGACATAATCCATAATGGTAACATGTTTATCCATTCATCCTTCCAAGTCCACGGTCTCCATTCTCTTCCTTCAATCCTTCCACACATCTCCCTAAAACATGTCTCCACTTTCTTCCACTCGGATCAGTCCCCTCCCAGGTCAGAAGTGATCACACTCTCCCCCTTAAACATTCACTGTTTGCTAAAACAATGAAGAATATTCTAGAAGCCTTCATCTGAGACTGCCTGTAAGACCCACTGTGGTTATGGCTCCACTGTGTCTCAATCTACACTCACCTAATGAGATTATTGGCTGTTGAAACAATGAACTCCTGAGATAAAGATGAGATTAGTAGAATGCTGGACATTTTACAAGTGAATCTTACATAATGACAAGTAATCAGAACTATGTAAAACATAACAAGTAAATCACTAATAAAACACAATAATAATATTGACAAAAATGGTGGTTCGTTGCTGGAAAAGTATCATAGACTTTAGTAAGTGGGCGGCTCCTCACAGGTCCCATGCTCAAAGCCAGTTTTTAGACAAAGTGGGGCTCCAAATGTTAACACACATGTAGGTTGCATTTACATGGGCTGATTTCAGGCCATTAAACAAGCACAATTGACAACATTGAAGTCGTTCAGTAGCTATTTTCTGGCCTCTTTACACTGGATGACTAGGAATGATGGCACAAAACTATCACTAGTAGATCAATCTGTCACCATACACATGTTCTCTGCAGTTTACACCAGGTGATGTGCTACTGAGAAGGATTTTCGTTCTACCATACACAATCCAATCACCCGATGAATGAGCAACATTTTTGCTTATTGATGGGCGATTGCCAATGTTTACACCTAATGAACGCTCGTCTGCTCTTCCAGTATATATAAATGTGGATGTGATATACTGTTACACACATCTGTATACTGAACACACATCTGTAACATACAAACAGTGACCAACATATCTTAAAGAAACAATGGCGGAGACCCCGGTAAATCCAGGTCAGCCAGAATAGCCTACTCATATAGCATTTAGAACAGAAAAAAACACAAGTTCAAAATGGCATACAAAGTTAGTTTTATTTAGTCAATCTGCAAATAACTTAAATTAATATATCCATAATATAAATGCATGACAAAAAAGTGCAATGTGCTCGAAGAAAAGCGCAGTCCCACCTGCGAGGGCATATCGTACCCAAGCTAAAAGGATAGCCCATATACATAGTGTGGTATCTTTCCAGAGATATACTGGATAGAATAACGCTATATATTCCAAGTGGAGCACATACAAATGTTTAAATCAAACCCAGGTTCACCAGATGCTTACCACAATTGTATATGAGGTCCAGGTGTGTTGAGACACCTTTGCCACCTGTCTTCTACGTCCCCCTGGACCTCATATACAATTGTGGTAAGCATCTGGTGAACCTGGGTTTGATTTAAACACTTGTATGTGCTCCACTTGGAATATATAGCGTTATTCTATCCAGTATATCTCTGGAAAGATACCACGCTATGTATATGGACTATCCTTTTAGCTTGGGTATGATATGCCCTTGCAGGTGGGACTGCGCTTTTCTTCCAGCACATTGCAATTTTTTTGTCATGCATTATATTTATATTATGGATATATTAATGTAAGTTATTTACAGCTTGACTAAATAAAACTTTAACTTTTTATGCCATTTTGTACTCCATGTTTTTTTTCTGTTCTAAACACATATGCAACGTGTATAAAAAGTACAAAAATAAATGACTGGAATATGCAGAGCATCTGCACACATGAGAATGCACAGAGCACATACGCTCACACTATAGAATACTTACCAGTCTCTCCCTTCAGTTCTAAACTCCTGCACAGGACCCATGGTGACATCATGGTCACATGACTGATGTCACCAAAGGTCGTTAAGCAGTCTGCACATTGGAAATTAAATTGATAATATCACTGCAATTTTCAATGTAACTTCTGCTGTAGATGCTGCTGACGCGCCCCCTGGGCCATGTTGTTAGGGATACCTGGAGCCGGATCAGATGGGGGTTGTAGTCTCCGAGTGGCTGTGACCCGGTCCGTGCCCAGGGTGTCAAACTCAGTGTGCGGCAGTCCTTATAGATGTTATTAGTGTCGACTACGCCACCCGTTGATTTGCGGTCAAAAGGCCGCCGCTGCAAGATGGTCCGCTGAGGCTGGTGGTGTGTGTGCAGCTGCGGTAGTATAACCCCCAACGGGAGGGGTATAGCCTCAGGGGGTCAGCCGTGGAGGATGGTGGTTGTGAAGGTGCAGCAAGGAGACTCAGAGGCATAAAATGCAGTTCCAGGGTTTTACTTACTGGTGTTGCTCGGGTCACTGTGTACAGCAGTGGCCACCCAAGCCGTGCTGCGTCCACCAGGTCCTGGACTCGGTCAACTCCCAGGCAACTCCGGAGTGTGGTCCTGAGCTCCCTTTCTGACTTGTCCTCCTCTCCGGCCTTCCCCACCAGGGATCCACCTAAGTCCGGCTCCCTCGGGCCTCTTGTTGGTAAACCCTTGTCTCTGGGTTCCCTGACCCTATTCTTGGTTTGCCTTCCGGGTGGATTTAGTGGGTGGTCGTGGCAGATCCTGCCCACGACCTCCGGTCTCTGGCTAAGGATTAGGGCCCTCCACCAGCTTGGGATCCGGTACCCTTGTGCCAACTCTTCACCCTCTGATCTAATTTTGGGTTCTTGGAGTTCCCTCTTCTCCCCCTCTGGGTCCTTCTTTCTCCTCTCTCGCTCTCTTGGCCTTGGAGCTGGCTGAGCTGCTCTGCTTCTCTGACTCAACTCTGACAGACTGACCCTGATCTAAGATGGTTCCCACCTTATATACTCCCTCTATGTGTGAGCTCAGGTGACCAGCACCCAATGAGCTCCTAGCTTTACCCAGGCTGCTCCCCCTATCTGCCCCTACACTACTGGGATGTTCCACCCCCCTCCCACTCCAGCCAGGAACAGACACTGTCGTACCTGCACATAAACTGGTGGGAGTACCGTCGGTCTGTTCCTCGGAAATGGGATGTGTGTAGTGCATGCAGCTAACTGAGCTCAGTTCCACACTCCATCCTTACCCGGGAGTGGAATATCACACCTCTGGGTTGAGGTGCAATACCCCTGTAGCAGCCGAATTCTCAGGGTGCTGCATTCCCCCCTGGTAAATCACAGCACGTCCTCGGGCTGTAAAATAACAAAACATCCAAAAACATACAATTTTTTTTTTTTCATAAACATCATAAACATATAAAACAATATATATATATATATCATAAAACTTTTCATATAAAACTCCTCATTAGAAACATTCTTGTTCCTCCGGCCACGGTGCAACTTGTGACCGGGTAAAGTGCGACAGTCTCTCTTGGAAGAAAACAGTTTCCCATAAAACCGGTAGGGGGCGCTTTAGGAAGCGCAACTATATACAAGGGAAATATGGCCGCTCTCAGTCCTCGACCAGGTATTAGGGAGGATTGACCGCTCTCAGTCCTCGGTCAGTGGGAATAGGGACACACGGGTTTCAGTTCAATCTGCTGGTCCCAATGGGGACTATATTTTAACTAGAACAGTTCTTATACCCTGACGGGTAACTATGTACAGTCTCTCTCTACCGTACTTCAACGACGGCGTCCTCCTGCTCCTTCTTTAGATTCTTCAGACCCGTCCGGGTCCTCTTGCTCCTCCTCACACCGCAGCTCCTCCTCCGTCAGGCGATGCACATGGAGGGCGTAGGGTCCTTTGGCACACTTGTGCCGGGTGAAGGTGACCTCGTCCCCTACATACAGGTCACGACCTCTGTGTCCCTCCGGCAGATGGCTTTCTACGTCTCTGCGGGTGACAAAGACGTCGCCGGGGGTGTGATGATCCCTGATGAAACCCCAACCGTGCTGCAGTTGGAATTTAATTACAGTCCCGGTGGCACGGGGACCGTGGGCTGCACGGGGGTTCCTCCGGGTCCGGCTCTTCTGCTCTGCGCTCTGGATTTGCAGCCGCTGCTCTCGGACCCGCCTCTCTCTCCTCTCCCGGTCGAAGACCTCTAACTGCTGCCGGCAGCACTCCGCACGTTCAGTTGCGGCCGCCCGCGTTTCTTGGGTGAATCCCATGAGGTCTCCTCCGGTGGGGTCCCACGCAAACTGCGCTTCCTCCAACGAGAGTGGGGTGATCTTAACGGGCTTCGGAACCGGAATCAGGGGCTCATCTAGGGGTCTTTCTTTTTGGAGCTCAAGTTGGTAATACTCCGGTGGCCATATAAAGGGCTGCCCATCCGGGCACGTATGCTGGGCGAACAGGTCTTCACCCAGGTGCGGCACTCTAGATGTTGAGGGCGCGGAGGTGGTAGCGGCGCCCAGGTTTACCAGGCCTTGCGACCAGGCTTGGGGCACCCTGAAGGTGAAGGGCACCGTAAAGACGGCGGCGCCCGGGTGTTCCTGGCCTTGCGACCAGGCCGGTGGTTCGGCAAAGGTAGGGGGCGCTGTTGGTACTGCGGCGCCCGGGGGCACTCGGCCTTGCGACCAGGCCGGTGGCGTCTCCTGCTTGGCCGCGCTCTGGATTGAGGCGCGTGACGTAGCAGGGGGCGTGGCCGCGGCTCCGGCCGCTTGAGGCCTAGCTTGGAGCGATGACGCAGCGGCTACGGGAACGGTGAGTGGGGCTTCAGGCTCTGCGACGGGGAGCTGGGGCAGGTTTACGGCTTCTGGGCACGGGATGCTGTCGTCCCCATTACCTGCCTTTATCTCTTCGGCTCCCTCCGCGGCGTCGTCTCCGGCCGTCGTCCCTCCTTCGCCGTCCTCAGAGGTGGACTTGCTCCTCGCTGCGGGTGGCATGCTTCGCTGGCGGGCTCCAGCCTGCTGGGCCATCTCTCGAGTCCACTCCGCCAGTGTTTCCTGCTGCACCCGGGCCATCCTCCGTGCGAGGCCCTCCAACGCGGTCTGTGCACGCTCCCGATCTCCGGGGAGCTGCGCCAGGATCTCCAGCAGGCCTTCTGGAGTGGCGACCTGCAACAGGCTCCTGACCACTGGGTCGGTGCTGCCTGACTCTCCCTCCATCTCCGGGTGTGTTCTCTCTGGACTCTCCTCCAGACTCCTCCAAGCTGCTCCCATCTTCTTTCTTTTGTTCTGTCTACGCCCATCCCGAGGGCGGACCTGGGGCAACTTTGTGATTGCCAGTTCCAGGGGCAGTTCTCTCACGCTGATGGACATATCAATCATCACAGTCTCTGCTGGTGGGGGCGGTTTCCACTTTTGGCGCCATTTTCGGTCCTGGCCCACGATGGGAGGTGGCCTCTTGCCATCCTTTGGCACGCCCATAATGGCGTCCGCTCTGCCAAGGCGGGAAACCTTCTCAGATGGCGGGAACCGCTTCCCAGTGGCGGGAAACTCTGTGGATGGCGGGAAAAGACTGCAGATGACGGGCAAATGGCGGGAACTGATCCGAGATGGCGTCCGATGGCGGGGACCCTCTGGAATTGGCGGGAGACTTCTTTTTGAGGTAAATGCGATCTTTTCTTCAGGCACGCAGTACCCGGTTGCGGGCACGTGATCCTGCCGACTACGCCAAAGTTGACGCGCCCCCTGGGCCATGTTGTTAGGGATACCCGGAGCCGGATCAGATGGGGGTTGTAGTCTCCGAGTGGCTGTGACCCGGTCCGTGCCCAGGGTGTCAAACTCAGTGTGCGGCAGTCCTTATAGATGTTATTAGTGTCGACTACGCCACCCGTTGATTTGCGGTCAAAAGGCCGCCTCTGCAAGATGGTCCGCTGAGGCTGGTGGTGTGTGTGCAGCTGCGGTAGTATAACCCCCAACGGGAGGGGTATAGCCTCAGGGGGTCAGCCGTGGAGGATGGTGGTTGTGAAGGTGCAGCAAGGAGACTCAGAGGCATAAAATGCAGTTCCAGGGTTTTACTTACTGGTGTTGCTCGGGTCACTGTGTACAGCAGTGGCCACCCAAGCCGTGCTGCGTCCACCAGGTCCTGGACTCGGTCAACTCCCAGGCAACTCCGGAGTGTGGTCCTGAGCTCCCTTTCTGACTTGTCCTCCTCTCCGGCCTTCCCCACCAGGGATCCACCTAAGTCCGGCTCCCTCGGGCCTCTTGTTGGTAAACCCTTGTCTCTGGGTTCCCTGACCCTATTCTTGGTTTGCCTTCCGGGTGGATTTAGTGGGTGGTCGTGGCAGATCCTGCCCATGACCTCCGGTCTCTGGCTAAGGATTAGGGCCCTCCACCAGCTTGGGATCCGGTACCCTTGTGCCAACTCTTCACCCTCTGATCTAATTTTGGGTTCTTGGAGTTCCCTCTTCTCCCCCTCTGGGTCCTTCTTTCTCCTCTCTCGCTCTCTTGGCCTTGGAGCTGGCTGAGCTGCTCTGCTTCTCTGACTCAACTCTGACAGACTGACCCTGATCTAAGATGGTTCCCACCTTATATACTCCCTCTATGTGTGAGCTCAGGTGACCAGCACCCAATGAGCTCCTAGCTTTACCCAGGCTGCTCCCCCTATCTGCCCCTACACTACTGGGATGTTCCACCCCCCTCCCACTCCAGCCAGGAACAGACACTGTCGTACCTGCACATAAACTGGTGGGAGTACCGTCGGTCTGTTCCTCGGAAATGGGATGTGTGTAGTGCATGCAGCTAACTGAGCTCAGTTCCACACTCCATCCTTACCCGGGAGTGGAATATCACACCTCTGGGTTGAGGTGCAATACCCCTGTAGCAGCCGAATCCTCAGGGTGCTACACTGCGGGCAGGAGTGTACATAGAAATCATAGGGCTCCATAGCAAAAGTCCTAATTGGCCCCTGCAAAAAAAAAATTACTCAATAGGAGCACAGGAGAGCATATACTATTTTTGCAGCCCTTGCAAAGTAATTTTGCCCCTTACTGTTCGACATGCTACAATGTGCCCCCACTAGGACTCCAAACAGTACAATAACACCCCTCACAACCCTCTACCCAGTATACTGGCCCCCCACAGGCCTCCAAATAGAATATTGCCTGCAACATAGTATAATGGCCTCAAAAATTAACCATTTATTAAAAAAATAAATGCTCCCCCACTGCTTCAGTCTCTGCAGCATGTGGTCTGCACTACATCGCAACTCCTGTGCTGAGCAGTGCAGAGGGTTAGAAGACTCGCTGTAGAGATTGGAGCAGTGGGCAATGGGGTGTAGTGAATATTTTTTTTTATTTATGGAGGACTATGTGGTGCCCGTAATACTGTATGGAGGGCTATGAGGGGCCCATTTTACTGTATGGAGGGCTATGTGGGGCCAACTATATTGGGCTGTGGGGCCAATTATGCTATATGGACGGCTATATAAGGGCCATTAATTACTTTTGAAAGACTACAAGGGGGCCATTATACTGATGGCATACCTATGTAGGGGAGGGCATCATACTATTTGAAGGTATATGTAGGGGGCCATTATGCGGTTGTCAGGACTATATGGGGGCAATTATACTGTTTGCAGGTCTATGCTGGGGGCGATTATACTGTTTGGAGGGCTATGTCAGGGCTCTTATATTGTTTGGAGGGCTATGTGTGGGCCAATACACTGCATGCAAGCAATTACACAGTGTAAAAGTTTTTTTGAGGGGTTCAATAATACACTGTAGTAATACACTGTAGAGGGTTATGTGGGGGTCACTATGCTGTTTGGAGGGTAGTGGGGGGCCATTATACAGTGTGGATGGTTGTATTGGGGCCATCATACTGAGTGGAGGTGTGTGGGGGCCATTATTCTGTATAGAGGGCTGTGTTGCGATCACAGTTGGGGGCATCATACTGTGTTGGGGGTCGCCATACTTTGCCAGTGAAGGGGAGTACAGTCATCATACCGTGTGTGTGGAGGGTACTCTGGAAGAATTCACTGTGGGGATATCATACTTGTGTTTCGGGGGGACACTATAGTTGGCATAATACTTTATGGGGGCAATGAAAGGGTAGTTTAGGGGCTTCAGTAGGAGGAAATTACTTTGTAAGGGCTGCGAAGATGTGAGATATGCTCTTCAGTGACCCTGCTTAATATTAAGTTTTTTACTTGGGGGGCCCAATTAGAACTTTTGCTATGGGGCCCCATGATTTCTATGTTCACCCCTGCTAATAATATTAGGAATGACATAAAGATGGATGAAGCTGCTTCATCTTTAGTGGTTACAGGTATCTGGCCCATTGTGACATCACTCGTGTTCCACTCCCCGTGATGTCACAATGAGGTCACCATTGTGATGTCACTGGCTGTGGGGTTATAGTGAGTGACGCTACAGGAAAAGGCTTTGTCTGGAGAGGCTGACTGTGGATTACACAAGATGCGATATTCCTCCAGGCTAAAATGCTGTTTAGATTTCTTCTATTTGTGAGTGTGCTAATAGCATCTGCGGAGGGCGCTCCTATCAACACGCGCCACCATGATTTCAGGGCCTGGATCCCTGCAGGTAAGTGCTGTACCAGATATTCAGCCAATATGGGGTTATTGTTAATTAGTCAGATGATACATTTCATGGAGGATTCTTCATGTGCTACTTGTAATGTTTGGAGTCTTCTCCCATCGTGTATTCCCTATTCCAGGCTCTCAAACACATTGTAAGCTTGAATGGGAATCCACTCTGAGCGAAAAACAAGTCACGTGTCTCTCATCTTCATGTGTGTGACTTCATCAATAGTTTTGGGGGAAATAATTACAAATTTATGGTAATTGTGGAATTTCTCCAGCTAGGAATGGTCCTAGGTCTGAATACAAAAATGAGATGCAAAATATAATGTATATATTAGTAGCTTTAAATATCTTACATGTTCTTGATCTTTTCTTCCACTAGATTACTTTAGTAGGTTTCCTATGCCTGCTGCCATCATCTTCTTCTCTGGATTTTTCTTTGGTGCCATCTGTTCCATCATATATGGGTAAGTCTTATAATGATTTATGGGCTACCCGGGAGTCTGTATAAGAAATATCACATTTTCAGGTCATCACACGATTCAGTAAATGATATAATCTAGTGGGGATGTTTAGTGGCTCATAAACTTGGTCTGACCTGCTGGGAGCACAATGGACTTTTCTGTACAATATTAAAAAAATTGCTCAACAAATTACTGCAGATAAGGATAGATAAAATAGATGAAGAAAAATATATGATTTTATAACAGTGACTTCTGTTTTATCATTTTAAAGATATGTGAAAAAGAATAATTTCTGGAGAGATGTTACAAGTCCAGATTCCATGGATGAAGATATAAAGAGTAGGGCTAATCCTAATGGTAAGTACGGCCGTCACCAATCTGACATTAATATCTGTGTACATACAAATACTTCTTAGTGGCTTTTATATTACGTGGACGCAGTCTACATTGTAAAGCTGAATAATTACTCTAATGATATTCTGATTCGTCTCTTTCAATATATGAAATCTATTTAAAAGTAAAAAATGAACTTTTAAAGTATAAATAATCTCTTACCCGTTCACAACATATGATGTACGCCGAGCTTGAATATTTTCCCGCACGTGACGGCTGATTTAATGTGCAGAGCTCTGCCCGCAGCTGTTAAACTGTTAAATCCCACTGTTAATCTCTCACAGCAGCTTTTAAAAATGCAAGGGAGACCGGACATTATATGTGACTCGCCCCCTGGGCCGTGGGGCACTCGGATCCGGGCAATAGGGAGACGATGGGGGTAGTAGTGGCAACCCGGTTCCGTGGCTCAGGGTGGTCAGGCCAATGGTAGTCTGCTACGTTCTGCTGATAATGTCCGACTACGCCACCCGTGGATTTGCGGTCATTAGGTACCGCCGCTGCAAGGCAGACCGCTGGGGCTGATGATGTGTGCAGCTGGGATGGTGTGACTCCCCACGGGAAGAGTGCGGCCCCAGGGCAGTGTAGTGGATGTTGGGAGTGATGGTAGTGAGAGTCCCAGTGCTGATAGTGCTGGAGGAGCAAGGAGCACACAGACAACAGGTTGCAGTCCAGGGTCTTTACTAGAACAGGTAAATTGACCCAGAAACAGTCCCGGCTAGGAGGGGACCTGGATGTCTGAGAGCAACGGGGAAATTGGCCCTGGTCAGGGTGAGGGTGTAGGCCTACCGTGCTTTCTGTCCTCCTTCTGGCTATCTCCTCGTTATAGGGTAACAGCCCACGTTTCCGAGCTTTCCGTGTATTCTCGCCTGTATGGCCTGCGACGTGGGTTCCTTTCTGCTCCCAGCCTTGTACGGCTTTACTGGTCCCTTCTGTTGTGGCAGGGCCTCCAGGCTTCTTAGGCCAAGGAATATACAGTCCCTTGCGGACTGGTTATCTGCTGGAGGATGTGGAATCCTCCCAGCCTCAGACACCAAAGTCTGGTAAAGTAAGTCTTTTATCTGCCAAGACAGGCTCTCTTCGCCTCTTGTCTCTGGCTTGTGGTTCTCCTCCTGCCACACTTCCTCTTAGGTGCAATACGACTGTCTGTCCCTGCTCTGCTCTGGGACAAGTCTCAGTGCTGAGACAGGCCATCAAGTTCTCTCTAACCCTGCCCCCAGTACCAGCTTTCATAGGTGCAGCCAGCTCCCCCTACTGGCCTGAGACAGGAGGCATTGCATACTAATGTTCCCCTGACTAGAGAACCTCCCCCTTGCTCTCAGACACAGCTTTAATTACACTTGTGGCATCCAGGCCAGGGTGACACATTCCCCCCTAGTAAAATTTAGTACTCCGGGACTAAACAGTAAATAAAGAATAACATGCATAACCATAAAACATTATCAGGAAAGTGACGCACAAATTGAGTTCTTAAGGTCACAGTGTGGTCTGTGACCGGGTGTCCATATCACCAATACAACGGGGAGCCTTAACCAGGTGGGGGTCTGTCCTACCCCAAGTCCTTCACAGTCTTAGTTCATTCCTGGGTTAGGCTCCGAACGCAGTCCATACAAGGTCCTGGTTATAAAAAGTCCATAACCTGTGAGTCCTTAGGGTAACTGCAAGAAACTGAAACACAGAATTACCAAACAAGCATGTAACTTGGCAAACAATTCAACATTTGGCAACAGGGTTATTTACAATCTTAACGCGCTCTATATTTTCCAGCGAGCGGGTATCTGCCCCTTTGTGCTCCTGGTTGATCTACGTAGCCCACTGTCTGGTGGTGGACTGACTTGGCTTTCCCCACTAGCGTTAGGGGTACAGCTACCAGCTGGGTGTACAGGTAGGGCAGGCAGCTGTCTGCGGGTCCTTTGGCTTACCGCAGGCATGGCAGGCTCACTGTCAGCAGAGGGTTGACTCTCCTGGGCTGCTGGTACAGGCTCTTCTGCCTCTGGAACTGCTTGCTCCTCTTCACCTTCCGGCTCTGGTGTTGGTTGTTGCTGTGCCGGTTGCAGGAAATGCAGGACGGGTACCACTATGGCATCATTTATGCGAGTCCAGGACTGAGGGAACTCTCCAAGAACGGTGCTGATCATTTCTTCCTTGTCCTCTGCGGGTTCAAGGTCACTGTGATCCTCTTCTGCACTACGGAGTTGCTCGGGGCATCTTTTGAGGTGGTCTCTGGAGACGGTGTTAGTGGTTTCTCCTCCGTCCTTGGTGATCACGCACACCTTCGGGTTGTCGTGATCAGACTGCAGTACGGTGTAGGGTTCCCTTTCCCACTGGTCGTCCAACTTATGTAGCCTTCTCTTCCGCTTCAGGACTTGCTCACCAGGTTCTAGGGGACCAGCAGGGGCGTGTTGATTGAAGAGTTTTTCTTGCCTCTCTCTCACCTGGGCCAGGCTCTTCTCCACACTCTCCTGTACCTTCTTGTACTGCAGTTGCCTTTCCGTATCCCAGTCCTCATCCAGAGAGGTGTCTTCAGGTATTAGGACTCCCATCTCCAGGTCTACGGGCAGCTTACCTGGTCTAGCTCGCATCAGGTAAGCCGGGGTGCAGTTTGTAGCATTCACCGGGATATTGTTGTATAGGTCTTTCAGGTCCGGCAGTTTTTCTGGCCACAGGCTGCGTTCCTCCAGGGGCAACGTCTTCAGGAGATCAATGACTATATTGTTCATCTTCTCACACATCCCGTTGGTTTGTGGATGGTAAGGCGTTGTCCGAATCTTCTTATAGCCATAGAGGTTGCAGAACTCCTGGAAGATTTCAGCCTCGAACGCTGGACCCTGGTCTGTCAGGACCTGTTCCGGATACCCGTGTGGACGGCAGAAATATTGCTGGAAGGCTCTGGCCGCTGTTTGGGCTGTCAAGTCCTTTACCGGGACCACCACTAGAAAACGGGAATAGTGGTCCACGATTGTCAGGGCATAGATGTATCCAGACAGGCTTGGAGCCAATTTGACGTGGTCCAGAGCTACCAGCTCAAGAGGCTGCGTGGTGACGATGGGCCTCAAGGGTGTCTTCTGGCTGGTGCGGTCCTTCCTCCTTAGGTGACAAGGGCCACAGTCTCTGCACCATTTTTCTACAGCTCCTCTCATGCCGACCCAAAAGAATCTTCCTCTTAGCAGGAACTCCAGTTTCTTCCAACCGAAGTGCCCCGCTCTGTCATGGTAAGCCCCCAGGACCATAGCTGCATCCCGCCTTGGAACCACGACTTGCCAGGTCAGCTCGTGCGTCCGGTGGTTGACAATCCTTCTGCACAACTTGCCTTCATAGAGGAACAGCTTGCTCTTCTCCTTCCATAGCTGCATGGCTTCCTCTGGGGCATCCGGATCCATGCGGGCGTCTTCCTGGGTCAACAGATCTTTCACCAGGCGGATGGCAGGGTCACTATCTTGGGTCTCGGCCCAGCTGTGGTGAGGTAGGGGATTGATCATCACGGTTGTTAGATCCTCCTCCTTCACGCGGTGGGAGTATTGAGCGGCTCCATACCGGTGAAACGCAGGGAGTTCTACCTCCTCCAGCTCTTCTGGGTCTTCTTCACCTTCAGGTAAGTGAGGCATTCTTGATAGGGCGTCCGCGTTGGCATTGGTTTTGCCTGCCCGGTACTTGATCACGAAGTCATAGTTGGAGAGACGGGCCATCCACCGCTGTTCCAGGGCACCAAGTCTTGCATTGTCTAGGTGTGTTAACGGGTTGTTGTCCGTGTACACCGTGAACTTTGCGGAGGCCAGGTAATGCTTGAAGCGTTCCGTCACGGCCCACACCACCGCCAAGAATTCTAGCTTGAAGGAGCTGTAATTCTCCGGGTTCCTCTCGGTGGGCCTCAGCTTCCGGCTGGCGTATGCGATCACCCGTTCTCTGCCCTGTTGGTTTTGGGACAGTACGGCTCCCAGTCCCACATTACTGACGTCTGTGTGAAGGATAAAAGGCTGGCCATAATCAAGGTAGGCCAGGATCTCATCCCCCGTGAGGGCCATCTTTAGCTGGCGGAAGGACTCCTCTTCCGGTTTATCCCACTTAAAGGGTGGCTTTTGACTTCGGGACTTAGACTGTCCGATCAGGAGGTCCTGCATAGGAGCTGCCATCTTAGTGAACCTGGGGATGAACCTTCAGTAGTAGCCTACCAACCCGAGAAACTGTCTCACCTCTTTGATGTTCGAGGTGCTTGGCCAGCTCTTGATTGCCGTGACCTTGTCAGGGTCGGGGGCCACTCCTTCCGTGCTTACCACGTGCCCTAGGTACTGGACCTTTGGTTTCAACAGGTGACACTTCGATGGTTTCACCTTCAGGCCATAGCCTGCCAGGGCTTCGAACACCTCGGCCAGGTGCTTTAGGTGGTCCTCGTAGGTCTTCGAATAGACGATCACGTCGTCCAGGTAAAGGAGGACCGTCTCGAAGTTTCGGTGCCCTAGACAGCATTCCATCAGCTGCTGGAAGGTCCCTGGTGCGTTGCAGAGCCCGAAAGGCATACAGTTGAATTCGCTCAGTCCCATCGGGGTGGTGAAGGCGGTCTTCTCCTTGTCAGCCTCTGCCACAGGAACCTGCCAGTACCCGCTAGTAAGGTCCAAAGTAGAAAAGAAGTTAGCTGATTTTAGTGCGGCTAAAGACTCTTCTATTCTAGGCAGCGGATATGCGTCTTTGTGGGTGATACGGTTGATTTGTCTATAGTCGACGCACATTCTCATGGTGCCGTCTTTCTTTTTCACCAGAACCAAGGGGGCTGCCCAGGGGCTACAGCTGTCTCTAATGACCCCAGCTTCTTTCATTTCTCTTAGCATGCACTTGGCGTTCTGATAATGTGCAGGGGGTACAGGCCTGTGTCTCTCTTTTATTGGTGGGTGGCTCCCTGTGGGGATGTGGTGTTCTATCCCCTTTACTCTGCCGAAGTCTAGCGGGTGCTTACTAAAGACTCTCTCGTACTCCTGTACCACCCGGTAGACTCCTTGTTTTTGGTGCAGGGGAGTGGAGTCAGCACCCACATGGAGTTTCTGGCACCAGTCCTCCTTTTGTTTCTGGGAGCCATTACCCTCCGCCTGAGGAGATGGAGGCAAGGGTTCCACGGCCCTGATAGCTTTGTGTTCGACAACAAACAGTTTGGCGAGTGTAGCGTACCTGGGTAAGTGTACCTCCCTCTCCCCAATGTTGAGGATACGGACGGGCACCCTCCCATGACGGACATCAACCACCCCCCGGGCTGTCAAAATGGTGGGCCTGCTGTCTGAGTACACGGGTTCTACCATGGCTTGGTAGTCTCTACCTCTCAACCCGATTGCAGTCCGACACCAGATCATCATTTCACATGGGGGGAAGGAAATGGGGAATGGGTCACTCAGTCTTACGCTACCGATCTCACCACCAGACAGTTCTACCTGCTGCCGTCTCATCAGGGCTTTTATCTCCTTGTTGAGGACTCTCTGTTGGCTGGAACTAGCATTCACCGCCACCTGTTGTAAGATTACAATTACCTCTGAAAGACAATTTTCAATCACGTTAGTACCCACAGCTATTTTAGGGTGACTTTCACGACGGTCAATGTCCACAATAATTACTCCCTGTGCCGGCAGTTCAACTTTACCAATTTTAATGGTCATCTCCTTGAACCCCATCTGTGGCACGGGTAAGCCATTACTGGCGATGATGCTCAAGTTACTGTCTGGATACCGTGTGATATCAGCATCAGTCCAATACTGCTTAAAAAGTAAATAAGGGATAGTGGTTACTTGCGACCCAGTATCCAGCAAGGCGCTCATGGGGATACCGTCCAGCACCATGGGTAAAACCGGGCGCCCCCCAACGTACTTATCACGCCAATTATAAGGGCCTGGTGATCTTATGCCTGGGGGTTGGCCCTCTGTCCCAGGTTGGACCCGTTTAAATTACAGTACCTGGAAATGTGTCCGGGCTGGTTGCATCGACGGCAAATGGGCTGTCCATCCTCTGCGTAGCGGTCTGTGGGCCTCCCTCTGAACGACGGGATCCTCCTCTGTCGACGCCACGGGACATGCTCCGGACTTGAAGCCAGCTCGATGGGTCTTGACGGGTCCACTTGCAATGCCTGGACGGTCCTGGTCAACGCCGTGACGCTCCTGGTCAGCTCCTGGACTTGGTGGTGCAGGTCTTTCGGCGGGGCTTGGTTCAGGGCCTGTGGATCAGCCCCCACGGGGTCCATAGAGGAGGGCGCCGCCTCCTGGTGGTAGGTGATAGCAGGGCGCCGGGGGTTTATAGCGCCACTGGTTGCAGATTCACGGAGCACCCTTATGGCCCTGTCCTTAAATTGGGAAAAGGTCAGGTCGGGGTTCTGAAAGAACATGAGGCGCAGCTGGGCCCTGTGGGCGCTAGACAGCAGACCTTCTATGAATTGTTCTGTTAGCAGTTTATCCGTTTCCTGCACACTGCCAGGGTCAGTTTGTTGGATAGCCCTCAAGGCTTCCTGCAGATTTAGAGCATAGTCTCTGATGCTGTCCTGTGCCCGCTGCTTACATCCATAGAACCTCATTTTAATCTCAGCGGAGGTACGTGTGTCAAAGGTACCCCGCAGCCGGGCCAGAATACCCTTCACAGTCCTTTTCTCCTCAGTGGGCCATGATTTTACCTCCCTTTGGGCTGCGCCAGTTAACTGCCCTGTTAGTATGCTGACCTTCTGTTCCTCTGTCAGGGGGTAGACTGGGAACAAACTGTACAGCCTTTCCTTAAAGTCAGTTAGGGCATGGGGCTCCCCTGAGTAATTGGGCAGCCAGGCCGCTCCAGGGATGTAGGGCAGGGAAAAGGGCATCACCGCTGCTGCAGCTGCGTTGGTGGTAGTGGGCGCCTCTGTATCCGACATCTTCCTCCCCCCTAGTTAAGCGTGGCCTACCTTCCGACGATCCTCTTCTGTAGGCCGCGGCTCCGCTGCTGCTGCTATGGACGAGGACCTGGCGTCGCATCCTGATGACGTCAGCGTCGCTCTCTCTCCCTTCCAGGACCTTGCGCAGCGTCGGTGCGTGGGGCGGAGCTTCGGATCTCGCGCGGTTTTGACGTCCACGCCCCTCTTCTTCCCGCGCGGTGTCCTGAAGATGGCGTCCGATGGCGGGAAGCAGCTGCGGATGGCGGGAAGAGGGCAGAAGACGGCGGGAAACGGTCCAAAATGGCGTCTGATGGCGGGAAACTTCGCCACAGGTAAGTTACAAAAGTCTTTTTCAGGCACACAGTACCCGGTGGTTGCGGGCACGAAATCCTGCCGACTACGCCAAAGCTGACTCGCTCCCTGGGCCGTGGGGCACTCGGATCCGGGCAATAGGGAGACGATGGGGATAGTAGTGGCGACCCGGTTCCGTGGCTCAGGGTGGTCAGGCCAATGGTAGTCTGCTACGTTCTGCTGATAATGTCCGACTACGCCACCCGTGGATTTGCGGTCATTAGGTACCGCCGCTGCAAGGCAGACCGCTGGGGCTGATGATGTGTGCAGCTGGGATGGTGTGACTCCCCACGGGAAGAGTGCGGCCCCAGGGCAGTGTAGTGGATGTTGGGAGTGATGGTAGTGAGAGTCCCAGTGCTGATAGTGCTGGAGGAGCAAGGAGCACACAGACAACAGGTTGCAGTCCAGGGTCTTTACTAGAACAGGTAAATTGACCCAGAAACAGTCCCGGCTAGGAGGGGACCTGGATGTCTGAGAGCAACGGGGAAATTGGCCCTGGTCAGGGTGAGGGTGTAGGCCTACCGTGCTTTCTGTGCTCCTTCTGGCTATCTCCTCGTTATAGGGTAACAGCCCACGTTTCCGAGCTTTCCGTGTATTCTCGCCTGTATGGCCTGCAACGTGGGTTCCTTTCTGCTCCCAGCCTTGTACGGCTTTGCTGGTCCCTTCTGTTGTGGCAGGGCCTCCAGGCTTCTTAGGCCAAGGAATATACAGTCCCTTGCGGACTGGTTATCTGCTGGAGGATGTGGAATCCTCCCAGCCTCAGACACCAAAGTCTGGTAAAGTAAGTCTTTTATCTGCCAAGACAGGCTCTTTTCGCCTCTTGTCTCTGGCTTGTGGCTCTCCTCCTGCCACACTTCCTCTTAGGTGCAATACGACTGTCTGTCCCTGCTCTGCTCTGGGACAAGTCTCAGTGCTGAGACAGGCCATCAAGTTCTCTCTAACCCTGCCCCCAGTACCAGCTTTTATAGGGGCAGCCAGCTCCCCCTACTATCCTGAGACAGGAGGCATTGCATGCTAATGTTCCCCTGACTAGAGAACCTCCCCCTTGCTCTCAGACACAGCTTTAATTACACTTGTGGCATCCAGGCCAGGGTGACACATATGCGCCCATCGTCACGCTCATGATGTGATCGTGGAGCGCCAATTGCTTGTCATGACAGCCGGCTGTGTCTGTCATTACGATCCTCCCGTGAAAGCCAGCCGTGGCTGGCATTGATAGTGGACAGTGATTTTTACTATACATAGCATTGCTGATGATCGGATGATCGCAGCTTCAACAAATACAGTAAAAAAAAAAACACGAAAGTTCAAATCACCCCCTATTGCCCTATTAAAAATAAAGCAATATACACATATTTGATATTGCTGCAATTGTAAAAGTCCAATCTATCACAATACAAAGTAAATTAATCCGATCAGTATATGGCGTAATGAGAAAAAAATCAAAATGACAAAATTACATTTTTTTTGGCCACCACAACATTGCAATAAAATGCAATAAAAGGCGATCAAAACATCATATCTATCCCAAAACTGTATCAGTAAAACCATCAGCTCAGATCGCTAAAAGTCCTCACCTGGCCCCATATCCTGAAAAATGAAAATGTCATGGGTCTCGGGAAAATGGTGACAAAAGTATTTTTTATTTTAGTTTCCATTTTTTTTTACCACTTAAAGGGGTTGTGCCTGGAACAAAGTTAATTTTAATCAACATTTTAATCAATAGATCTTTGAATAATAATAATTTCCACAATTGGATGGGATGAAAAAAAATGTTTCTGTGCTGAGATAATCTTATAAATTTTCCCCTGCTGTGTACTGTGTAATGACTGTGTCTGACTGTGCAGGAACATGGTCTGATCATACCACATCTCCTGGGCAGGGGAGGAAACATGAGTATACAGACAGAACAGCCGGGGATCACAGCTGATTCTTTCTTTGAGGTAAAACATTGCTTAAAAAGAAGTAATTAAATATTTTTCCTCATAAAAAAAATCAGCTGCGATCCCCTGCTGTAATGTCTGTATACTCTTTTGCTTTCTCCCCTGCCCAGGAGCTGTGGTATGATCAGACTGTGTTCCTGTATGGTCAGACACAGCCAGTACACAGTACACAGCAGGGGCACATTTATAAGATTATCTCAGCACAGGGACATTTTTTTTAACACATCCAATTGTGGAAATGATTATTATTCCAAGATCTATTGATTGAAATGTACTTTGTTCGTGGGAAAACCCCTTTAAGTAAAAAAAAAACAAACAAACTATACATGTTTGGTATCTGCGTAATTGTACTGAACTAGAGAATCATATTGCCAGATCTCTTCTACCATAAAGTAAATATGGTAAATAAAAAAAAAAAATAAAAAAAAAACAATTGTGGAATTGCACTATTTTTGCAATTTCAACACACTTGGAATGTTTTTCTTGTTTTCCAGTACAGTATCTGGTAGAATGAATGCTGCCATTCAAAAGTACAATTCATTCTGCAGAAAACAAGCCCTCAAGCGGCTATACTGATGGAAAAATAAAAAAGTTATAACTAAGGAGAGGGAAAACAAACAAACAGAAAATCACCATGTCTTGAAGGGGTTAATAGATATAGTAAGTGAATGTACCGTAGACATAGAGGAAACAATCTAGAAGAAACAAATAGAAGTTTTTCCTTTTGAAATGCTGATTTCACTGTTCTGTTTTACAGGAGAACATGAGGATGAAACAACCATTATAAATGATGAAGCTCCTCATGGACCCATGGCTGAAGAGAGCGATGTCCACACAGACACCAACATCTCTAGTGGCCCCCACTATGTCATAATCAATATGGACCCATATGAGGATGTGATCGTCTCCTCTGACGGTAAGTTCTTGGGCTTTCATAACAAACGTTTAATAGAAAAACTTCTTTATAAAAAAAAGCTCTAAAAGAAGAAAGTTGATCTTTCTATTTTCATTACTTTATTATAGAATGTAAAGGTTATAAACCTGTATAATATTAATATTCTTTAACAAATATATAGAAACTTTAATTTTATTAATGCTAATTTCAATGTTCAACATTACAGGAGAAGAGAGTGAAATAAATACTGTAAATGACGATGTTCCTCGTGGACCCATGGCCGAAAACAGAGATGTCCTGGAAAACACCAACATCTCTACGCCTGGACCCGGTTACATAGTCATCAATATGGACCCAGATGAGGATGTGGTCATCTCTTTTGACAGTAAGTTTATTTTTTCTTCATGTGGATAAGTAGAATACTTACTACCATAAATATCATCTCTTCTTCTAATTTACATAACAGGCATAAAATAAAATCTACCGTTAAAAGCAATTTCTTTTTGAATTGCAGTTAAAGCAAACAATCTAGAAGAAACATAGAAGTTTTGTCTTTTGAAATGCTGATTTCACTGTTTTGTTTTACAGGAGAACATGGGGATGAAACAACCATTATAAATGATGAAGCTCCTCATGGACCCATGGCTGAAGAGAGCGATGTCCACACAGACACCAACATCTCTAGTGGTCCCCACTATGTCAGAATCAATATGGACCCATATGAGGATGTGATCGTCTCCTCTGACAGTAAGCTCATTTTTTCTTTGTGGATTAGTACCATGAATATCATCTCTTCTTCTAATTTACATAACATGCATAAATTAAAATCTACTATTAAAAGCAATTTATTATTGAATTTCAGTTAAAGCAATTTCCCAGTATTTTCCGGCTCTCCGACCCCAGATTGACAGTAGAATCAATGTCCATTAATGAACACCTAATCTTATAACCACTGTATTTTTCAGAACAAGAGGACAGAGAACAGATTCCACCTCCTCCTCTGAATCCTTCTCCGTCTACTACTCTGCCTCCTCAAAATTTTGATAAAGATCTTGACCTGGACAAAGACATTGAGAAAACTAACCTCCTCATGAAGATTGTCTTTCAGGAACTTCTGGCTTATGCCAGCAAAAACCAAATGTAAGTTCTTAGGGCTTATGTGCATGTTTTGTGATATATGTTATATTTTAGTATTAACAGGCAGTAGGCTTAATAATTAGAAATTGGGCATTACCGACCTAAACGTCGAAAGCATTATATTTCTTTATACAAGTTAAATCATCAGTCTGTGAGCCAAGACTTGCTGGACTACATGAGAATGGGTGTTATTCTTGAATCACAAATATGATACAATATAAATTATCCTTAATAAATCACAATATACAGTATAAAAAATGGCTGATCACATGACTAACAAATTAAACACACGAAGTAGAGTGGGTGGTAATGGCAAAAACAATAAAATGAATATTTAATCATGATCACATTATGCATATACAGCAATACTGGCTTAAAATGCAAATGTAATCACAGGAGCTGATGGCACGATAAAAAGTGCTCAATATCAATGTCAGTGCCAAGTACGTTTAGACATGCTGTAGTACCAACCCTGACAGTCGTTTCACCATCACAGCTTTTTCATGGAGTTAAAGGAAACGGGGTGGAGTGCTGTAAATGGCTGTATATGTATCTATCATATGTACCATGAAGGAGGGATTGCTAGTAAGAGATAATCTAATCCTACAAGATCAAAAAAAATAATAGGCAGGGTACTATTCCTATCACAGCAATGATAATGTGTAGAACATACCTGAACATAGACATTAAATAATGGCCACTATATATTACATAGTAGTGTATTATAATCTAGAAATAATGGATGATATGTAAACTTCTTCTGTTGCCAAACTCATTATAATCTGTTGCCATGTACATATATTAATCATTACTCTTTTGCTGATTTTGTAACATATATTTTCCAGGTGAGTCAGAGCGGGGTCTCGCTGTGTTCCCACAATGAATATGGGATCCAGCTGGAGATGACAACTGTACATCAACACAAAGATGCAGATTCCAGGCTTGGTTTCTGTTCTCTTCATTGGATATGACATTTACTGGACTTTCTGCAGCTAGACGAACTCACAGAGTATGTGAGATACCTACTGCATCATGAGGCAGATTCCGGGCTCGGTCTCTGTTCTCTTTAATGAATACGACATTTACTGGACTTTCCGCAGCTAGATGCACTCACAGAACAAGTGAGTTTCCTTCTGCATCATAAGACAGATTCCGGGATCGGTCTCTGAACTCAACCACTGGATACGACATTTACTGGACTTTCTGCAGCTAGATGCACTCACAGATAAAGTGAGATACCTACTGCACACGAGACAGATTCCGAACTCGGTCTCTGATCTCCACCACTGGATACGACAGTTACTGGACTTTCCGCAGCTAGATTCACTCACAGATAAAGTGAGATACCTACTGCACATGAGACAGATTCCGGACTTGGTCTCTGTTCTCATCAGTGGATAAAACATTTGATAGACTTTCTGCAGCTAGATATAATCACAAATCGAGTGACTTACCTGCTGCACCATGAGACAGATTCCGGGCTCGGTCTCGGCTCTCATCAATGAACATCTGCAGCCTAAGGGAAGGGCAGTCCTTCAGCCAAGGTTCCCTAGAGGTTTCCTCCACTAGGGGTTTTTCCTCTCCTGAGTGCTGAAGGTTGACTCTTCGTGAGTCAAAGTCCCTTTGTCATCATTATCATCGGGGCACATTTTAGGGCTATTGCCCTGACTTCTAACGGGAGCTTCTACATAACCCACCTTGAATGAAGTTAATAAAGAAGTCAATCAATAATATGTGACAGTGTATTGGCGCTTTAATTGAACTTTACAATACCGCAGAATATACATATCACTGTGAGGAGGGAATATTTTATACTTTATGAATTCAATAAACACATGGTGACTTATATACATGTTTTCTATCAAACTAATTTGCCACAAATGTAATGTTCCTCATTAATCATGCACATCTTCTTTGACCTGGTTTAGAGGTCTGGGTCCTCTGGTTCGACCAGGACTTTAACGCCACTGCACACTATACCATTATGGCACACATAATGACATCAGAACGTTGCGACGTGCGTCACCCAAGCTTTAGTTATTGCCTCTGGGGATGCACATCAGTGGCAACGTGCTCAACGATGGCATGGTTCACAAAAATGTTAGAGGCCTGGTTGAGCTGGAAGTTTCAATGCAGGGTGAAGAAGACAGAAGATGCTTTAAACCAGCAAGGCCAGTTTTAGACAAAGTGGGGCTCTGGGCACAAGTTTAAAGTGTGTCCTAAATGCTAACATATTATGAAGCATTTAGGTTGCATTTGTGGCGCCCCTGAGGGTTCGGTCGCCACAGAAGTACTGCATCTTACCCAGAGGTGTGGTATCTCACTCTCAGGTAAGGAAGGAGTACAGCTCAGGACCCTAACACCTGCATTCATTACACCACATTTCCGGGGGACAGGGCGAGATTGCTTCTACGGGAGAGCACAGTCCCTGGTCCCTGGCTGGAGTCGGGGGGACCACCTAGAGAGGGGGAACCATGTAGTGGATGGGGTGGAGGAAGTAGATCCTGGGAGAACTTGAAAGGAAGCTGTATAAAATAGAGACACCATCTTAGTTCAGTCAGTTAGTTCAGTCAGAGGAGGAAGGTGACGGGAGCAGAGGCTCTGTATGAGCTCTGCTCCAAAGGCAGGCCTAGCCTGTGAGGCCCAGGACTGAAGGAGAGAAGAGAGGAGTGGGAGCAGGAAGGCTCCAGGAACCGAAGGAACCCTAGCGGTACGGGCCGTGCAGAAGGCCACCCGTACGCCCGCTCCTACCAGGAGGTAGAGGGGTCAGGCCAGATAAGGGGAACAGGTCCCTCAACTAGTGGAGAACTGCAAGGCTCAACTAGAAACCGGAGGCTGCAGCACTTTATGTACCGTTAGCCAAAAGTCCACACCAGTCTCACTAAGAAGGTAGCCACATAGGACCCAGGGGACAGAACAGACGTCGCCAAAGGGGACCAGATTAGAGTATCTGGGTGTGAAGTGCATGGAGAGGGCCAGAGGAAGGACATACAGAAGGGGGTCCTGCTAAGTACTCCGGAGCTACGTGGGGGTGGACTGAGCCCCTCACTGAGTGAACACAGGACGACGTGGGAAGTCGTGATCTGCAGTGATGACTTGGAATGAAACAACTGTGAGTAAAGGACCTGAGACTGCATCCCACTGACTCCGTGTTTATTACTGACTCCCTGCACAACAACCACCATCATCCACCCACACTGCCCTGAAGCTACACTCTTCCTGTGGGGAGTTATACCACCCTTGCTGCCAAACCATCAGCTTCAGAGGACTGTTCCGCAGCTGCGGCCCCTATTAGACGCACTCCACAGGTGGCGTAGTCGGACATTATACAAACCCATATACAATTCCCCTTGGATTGACCGCCCTGGGTCACGGACCGGGTCACCGCCACAGTGACTACAACCCCCAGCATCTACCGGCCCGGCTCCGGGTACCCCACGGCCCAGGGGGCACGTCAAGTTTGGCGTAGTCGGCAGGATATGAGCCCACCCATTAATACCGTGTATCGCGTGCCTAAAGACTGTGTTTTCTACTAAATGTGGCGCCCGCCCCAGAAGAACGGGTGCCATTATGTGCGTGCTAAAAGACGACCATAAACCACCTCGCATCGTGGGCCAGGTCCCAGAAAGGCACCAGAAGCGGAGCCCGCCCCAAACAGTAGTGGTCATGTATGCAAGTGTGTCCATCAAGGTGGGGTGGCTGACCCTGAAAGTGACCGACAGCAGATTGCCTTGGGACCGCAACAAACTGCCGTGGGAGTGCCCCCAAAAGGGGAGAGGAGAAAAGAAAACTGGGATACAGGGCGTGGTCTGGATCAGTCTAGACAGAGCGCACCCAGTAGGGAAGATGGAGGACGGCAGCACCAGAGCCCCAGTCAGCGGCCTGCTGCAGTCCGCAGCACCCTACACCCTGGAGGAGCTAGTGGCTAAGCTGCCCCAGGAGGACTCGGAGTTCCTCCGCTCTGGAATGGAAGACCTGGGCCGGAGGATGGAGAGGGCCCAGCGAGACGCCATCACCGGGTGGAGGCGGGAGATGGAACAGCGGATGGCGAACTGGCAGCCGACGACGCTACCAAGCACCGGCGGTGCACCAGCCTTGACTGATCCCGACCAGCGTCAGGAGGTGACACGTGATGCAGGAGCGGCCGCGGGAGCAGGTAGGAGGAGTCTCCCTGTCCCGGGCGCTGCCAGGGTCGACCTGCTCCTGGGCCCTCTGGTGGAGCCGCTGACCCCGGGCGCTACCAACACCAGCCCGCTCCTGACCCCGCAGCAAGGCCCACAACCAAGTCCTCCGACCTCGGGCGCTACCAGTGGCGACCCGCTTCTAGCCCCACAGCCAAGCCCTCCGACCCCGGGCGCCACCAGGGGCGGCCCGCTCCTGATCCCGCCGCAAGCCCCACAAGTCCCGGGCGCGCCCGCCCTGCACACCCCGCGGACCCCGACACCACTACCTCCGGGCACTAGCGATGCCGGTCAGCTTCTGGGTCCCCTGCAGGAGCCGTCTCCCCCGACCGCCGAATGGGTGTATCGATGCGGGTGGGACTGGTCCGCGGAGGTAGAGGACCAGAGGCCCCCGCTCCTGCCCACTCCACAGCCCGCTACCGTCTTCCAGTTGCCGAAAGACGAGGCCCAGTTTGAGTGGGACCACTCTGGGGAAGACCTGATGAGGTTTACCCAGGAGTCAAGGGCAGCGGCGGCTCGTAGGAAGGAGTTCTGCCACCAACAGCTGGTCCAGTTAGAAAAGTAGCGCAACTTACGGCGTGTGTGGTGGGAGAAATTAGAGGACCAGAACATGGAGGAAAAGACCCGGGCCCGCAGGGCCAACAAAGCCACCCACGGTCCTAGGGAAGAAGGGACCATAGTAAAATTCAACTTAGAGGCCGGATGGGGGTTCATTCGGGACCCGCACACAGACGATGACTTGTTTGTTAACAGGAGGGACGTGGAATTTCACCTAAAAGCGGGTCACCCTGATTGGGACCTCTACCCCGGAGACACAGTGACTTACACCCGTCACCGAGGAGTAAGGGGCTGGTATGCCCTCGATGTCCACAAGATGGAGGAAGAGAGCGACTTCTACCTCTGCGAAGCTGAAGACCCGGCTGGGTCAGCTTATTGTGAACAAGAGCCTCCCCAGAGGGAGCACTCCTATTAAAGACTGCAAGTAGTCACCCGTACCCATGCAGAATGGACACTGCAAGTTAAAGTTTGATTGAACATTTAACCCGTCTACTTAGTTACCGAGAACGGGTCCAAAAACTGACTGGCTGAGGACTGGGAGCAGACACTTCCTGTAAATAGTTGCACCTTTTGAGGTGCCCCCTATTGGTTTTATATTTTCAGAACCGAGACCACTGAACAAAAACTCTTTGGAGGTGGCTGAAGACGTGGTCCAAAACTTGGATCATCTATGCCCTGCAGCCACCCCAGAGCCTCCGTGGAGGGTTTTGAACGGGTCCCTCAAATTGCACCTTGTCAAGGAAAAATGGACACCTGGTTGCAGATTATGCTGTGACCTGATAGAATGTGTATAAGAGAAAATGTTTTATATGCAAAAGAAGTGTTTGTATATGTGAAAAAGTTTTATAATGTTTTTATAAGTGTAAAGAGAAATGTTCTTTAAAAGGTCTCATAATGTTTTGATAAAGAAACGAAACCAGTAACGTTAAAAGAAGTGTACCTCCCATAAAGGGAAGAAATGTGGTTTATGCTCTTATATGCGGTGCATCCTAAAAGTTTTTGCATGTCTTTAAAATTCTTTTTACACTGTTCCAGCCCGCAGACGTGCTGTGTTTTACCAGGGGGTGGTGTGGCGCCCCTGAGGGTTCGGTCGCCACAGGGGTACTGCATCTCACCCAGAGGTGTGGTATCTCACTCTCAGGTAAGGAAGGAGTACAGCTCAGGACCCTAACACCTGCATTCATTACACCACATTTCCGGGGGACAGGGCGAGATTGCTCCTATGGGAGAGCACAGTCTCTGGTCCCTGGCTGGAGTGGGGGGAACCACCTAGAGAGGGGGAACCATGTAGTGGGTGTGGGTGGAGGAAGTAGATCCTGGGAGCACTTGAAAGGAAGCTGTATAAAATAGAGACACCATCTTAGTTCAGTCAGTTAGTTCAGTCAGAGGAGGAAGGTGACGGGAGAAGAGGCTCTGTATGAGCTCAGCTCCAGAGGCGGGCCTAGCCTGTGAGGCCCAGGACTGAAGGATAGAAGAGAGGAGTGGGAGCAGGAAGGCTCCAGGAACCGAAGGAGGTAGAGGGGTCAGGCCAGATAAGGGGAACCGGTCCCCTTAACTAGTGGAGAACTGCAAGGCTCAACTAGAAACCGGAGGCTGCAGCACTTTATGTACCATTAGCCAAAAGTCCACACCAGTCTCACTAAGAAGGTAGCCACATAGGACCCAGGGGACAGAACAGACGTCGCCCGCCAAGGCCCGAGGGCAATGGATTGGAGTCACTAGGTGTGAAGTGCAGGGAGAGGGCCAGAGGAAGGACATACAGAAGGGGGTCCTGCTAAGTACTCCGGAGCTACCTGGGGGTGGACTGAGCCCCTCACTGAGTAAACACAGGACGATGTGGGAAGTCGTGATCTGCAGTGATGACTTGGAATGAAACAACTGTGAGTAAAGGACCTGAGACTGCATCCCACTGACTCCGTGTTTATTACTGACTCCCTGCAGAACAACCACCATCATCCACCCACACTGCCCTGAAGCTACACTCTTCCTGTGGGAGTTATACCACCCTTGCTGCCAAACCATTCGCTTCAGAGGACTGCTCCGCAGCGGCGGCCCCTATTATCCGCACTCCACAGGTGGTGTAGTCGGACATTATACAAACCCATATACAATTCCCCATGGATTGACCGCCCTGGGTCACGGACCGGGTCACCGCCACAGTGACTACAACCCCCAGCATCTACCGGCCCGGCTCCGGGTACCCCACGGCTCAGGGGGCGTGTCACATTTACATGTGCTGAGTTTAGGCCATTAAATGAGCGTGATCGAGAATATTGAAGTCGTTCAGTGCTTGTTTCCTGGCCTTTTTACACTGGTTGAGGGAGAATGATGGGCACAGAACGATCGCTAGAAGATCAATCTGTCCCTATAAAGTATCGTATTATCAGCAGCACATCTGCAGGTCACATTGGGCGATGTGCTGCAGAAAACAATGATTTTTGTTCCATCATAAACAATCCAATCACCCTATAAATGAGTAGCTTGAGTTTGCTTGTTCGTTGGGCGATAACTGACATTTTTACACCTATGAACTCTTGTCTGCTCTGCTGGGATTTATAAATGTGGATGCTACATACTCAAGCACTGCATGTTACACACACATACAGTGGGTACGGAAAGTATTTAGACCCCTTTAAATTTTTCACTCTTTGTTTCATTGCAGCCATTTGGTAAATTCTAAAAAGTTCATTTTTTTCTCATTAAAGTACACTCTGTACCCCATCTTGACTGAAAAAAACAGAAATGTAGAAATTTTTGCGAATTTATTTAAAAAGAAAAACTGAAATATCACATGGTCATAAGTATTCAGACCCTTTGCTCAGTATTGAGTAGAAGCACCCTTTTGAGCTAGTACAGCCATGAGTCTTCTTGGGAATGATGCAACAAGTTTTCCACACCTGGATTTGGGCATCCTCTGCCATTCTTCCTTGCAGATCCTCTCTAGTTCTGTCAGGTTGGATGGTGAACATTGGCGGACAGCCATTTTCATGTCTCTCCAGAGATCCTCAGTTGGGTTTAGGTCAGGGCTCTGCCTGGGCCAGTCAAGAATGGTCACAGAATTGTTCTGAAGCCACTCCTTAGTTATTTTAGCTGTGTGCATAAGGTCATTGTCTTGTTGGAAGGTGAACCTTCGGCCAAGTCTGAGGTCCAGAGAACTCTGGAAGAGGTTTTCATCCAGGATATCTCTGTAGTTGGCTGTTTCCTTCAATTGCAACCAGTCGCCCTGTCCCTGCAGCTGAAAAACACCCCCATAGCATGATGCTGCCATCACCATGTTTCACTGTTAGGATTGTATTGGGCAGGTCATGAGCAGTGCCTGGTTTTCTGCACACATATTGCTTAGAATTATCGCCAAAAAGGTCTATCTTCATCTCATCAGAATAGAGAATCTTATTTCTCTTAGTCTGGGAGTCCTTCATGTATTTTTAAACAAGCTCTATGCGGGCTTTCATATATCTTGCACTGAGGAGAGGCCACCCTGCCATAAAGGCCCGACTGGTGTAGGGCTGCACTGATAGTTTACTTTGTGGTCCTTTCTCCCATCTCCGTACTGCATCACTGGAGCTCAGCCACAGTGATCTTGGGGTTCTTCTTTACCTCTCTCACCAAGGCTCTTCACCCACAATTGCTCAGTTTGGCTGGATGGTCAGGTCAAGGAAGACTTCTGGTGGTCCCAAACTTCTTCCATTTAAGGATTATGGAGGCCACTGTGCTCTTAGGAACCTTGATAAATGCAGTAATTCTTTTGTAACTGACGCGCCCCCTGTGCCGTGGGGTACCCGGTGCTGGGCCGGAAGATGCTGGGGGAATGTCACAGTGGCGGTGACCCGGTCCGTGACCCAGGGCGGTCAATAAAAGGGGTTATGTATAGGGGATTTATAGAGTTTTTACAGAGTTTGTGATGCCACCTGTGGAATGCGGCCAAAGGGAGCCGCCGCTGCGGAGCAGTCTTCTGAAGCTGATATTATTGCAGCAGGGATGGTGTGACTCTCCACAGGAAGAGCTAGCTCCAGGGCAGTGTAGATATTGCAGGTTGTGCTGAACGTTGTAGTGGAGGGGTTGATGGCGCAGAGATAAGTAAGTGCAGTCCCATGGTCTTTACTCACAGTTGTTGCAGTCCAGATTACAGGGATTCATGTTACTGCCCTCTTCGTCCTTTGTTTACTGAGGGAGGGGCTCGGTCTACCCCCAGGTAGCTCCGGAGTACTTAGCAGGACCCCCTTCTGTGTCCTCTCTCTGGCCTTTTCCCTGCACCTCACACCCGATATCTCCAATCCGGTACCCTCGTACCTTGGCGGGCGACGTCTGTTCCGTCCCCTGGGTCCTATGTGGCTACCTTTTCGGTGAGACTGGCGTGGACTTGTGGCTACAGGAATTAAAGTACTGCAGCCTCCGGTTTCTAGATGAGACGTGCAGTCTTCTGCTAGTTGAGGGACCGGTTCCCTTTTGGTGGCCTGTCCCCTCCACCGCCTGGCAGATACGGGCGTACGGGTGGCCTTCTGCACGGCCCGTACCCCTGGGGTCCTTTCTGGTCCTGGAGCCTTTCTTCTGCTCCCTCTCCTCTCTTCTCTCCTTCTCTTCAGACTTGGGCCTCACTGGCTAGGCCCACCTCTGGAGCAGAGCGCCTGCAGAGCCTCTGCTCCCCTCACTTTCCTCCTCTTACTGGCCTGTCTTTCTAAGATGGCTTCCCAATTTATACCTCCTTCTCCTGTGCTCACCTGAGCTACTTCCTCCACCCACACCCACTACATGGTTCCCCCTCTCTAGGTTCCCCACCACTCCAGCCAGGGACCAGGGACTGTGCTCTCCCTTAGGAGCAATCTCGCCCTGACCTGTTGAAGTGGACGTGTTGGATGCAGGTGTTAGGGTCCTGAGCTGTACTCCTTCCTTACTTGAGAGTGAGATGCCACATCTCTGGCTGAGATGCAACACCTCTGTGGCGACCGAACCCTCAGGGGCGCCACATAACCTTGGCCAGATCTGTGCCTTGCCACAATTCTGTCTCTGAGCTCATTGGGCAGTTCCTTTGAGCTCATGATTCTCATTTGGTCTGATATGCATTGTGAGCTGTGAGGTCTTATATAGACAGGTGTGTGCCTTTCCAAATCAAGTTCTAACAGTTTAATTAAACACAGCTGGACTCCAATGAAGGAGTAGAACCATCTCAAGGAGAATCACAAGGAAATGGACAGCATGTGATTTAAATATGAGTGTCTGAGCAAAGGGTCTGAATACTTATGACCATGTGATGTTTCAGTTTTTCTTTTTTAATAAATTTGCAAAAAATTCTACTTTTCTATTTTTTTCAGTCAAGATGGGGTGCAGAGTGTTCTTTAATGAGAAAAAAAATTAACTTTTTAGAATTTTCCAAATGGCTGCAATGAAACAAAGAGTGAAAAATTTAAAGGGGTCTGAATACTTTCCGTGTATTGTGTGGAAGATGGAAAAAGAGAATGTACAACCTTTTATCCCCTGTTTACCAGTTTGTCCGTATATAAAATGGACATTGATAATAAGGACTGATCTGGCTTATTGAATGAAATGGTAGCGGAACTGCACTAAGTGCAATGGAACACAAAATTTCCTGTAGCTGGCAGAAAATGGCAGACAGCTCATACGACCGCTCAGCAACTGTCACAAATAACACAAGCAAAGGAGACAGGAAGTGTTGTGCTTCAGAAGCATCCAGCAACTTGAGGGGTTAACACAGTCACAGGAGACAGGGAGTGTTTTAACAGAGCCCCAGGGGGATTGTGGTGAACTTGTTAATGTAGTCTGGCTGAAGCCGAAGAGAAAGGTGGTGGTGTGTTAGACCGAGACCCTCCCTTCTGGATCTGACAGAAGGCAACTGAACAAGATTCAGATCAGGAGAGAAACTAAACACTGGTCAGATAAACTCCCTCAACTAACCCTGCAGAGTATTATTGGGCAGGAAGATAAGGATGGAAGGAATTGTGTCACAGGGATCATCTCCCCCCTCAAACCCTCCCCCCTCCATCTCCATGCAGGATAAACAATGCTGTATACTATTGTGTCCTTGTGAAGGAAAAGCCTGTGGTTGTGTATGCATAGAAGTGTGCTTCTAAGAGATCTAATCTATGCTGAATTATGCTACTGAAGAGACTGTAATACTGTGCCTTGTGAATAAACTACTGTATAGTTACTGGAGCCAGATGCTCAAGAAACTCAGACTGTACTATAATGAAGATTGTTGCTGTAATATCCATGAATGGCACTGGCCGTGCTTCAGATTGAATTCCACTGTTAAACTGTTGAAAATGACTCTTGTCAGATGTGTCTGGTCAGCAATTGAATCTATTTTGTGCCTGAGAGAAGCTGCAGCCTATGGTCGCTCTGAGTAACGGTTCCCCCAGGATTCCAAAGAATTCATAAAACCTATCTCGCCCTATCTAAACCTAGCGGCGTGCGTGTAACATTGGTGGCCTGTACCGGGAATCCTGAGCGGGAATTAGCATGTAGAGGGAGAAGAGGAAAAGTGTCTGGAAAAACACAGCAGCACAGCACCTCAATTAAACCCTGCTACACCAGTTAAAGGGGACCAGCCCTAAAGAAAACTCACTAGCAGCAATGAATGTGGAAACACAAATGGACTGAATTAGTGAGCTGCTTCTTCAGTTAACCTGTGAAGAATTGAGAACAGTAGCAGAACATATAAACATGTCAGAATAACAGATTGCTAAAGCACACAACCGCAGGCAACAGTTAGCTGCCATTAATGCAAAAATGGATGAACTGGAGGAGAAAGAAGCCGAAGACATCATGGGGAGGTTCCTCCAGGAGCTAACACAGATTCTAACCAGGTTGAAATTGGAGGATAGAGGGGTGGCACCAACTACCAAAAGCGGGAATCTCTGTCCGCAGACAGAACTACAGGAATTGAAAGAAAAATTCAAAGCCCTAACAACACCTACAGGAATCGACCAAAACCTCTGAAAGGGTGACAGACTCAGACAGAACCTTTACTCTGCTCGGGTTAGATAAATCAGGAAGACAGTCCTCTCTAACACCGCAAATCACTATTAGGGAAGAATTCAAGATCCTGGGACAGATTGGAGAGTGTGAACAGAAAGAGAAACTGTCTTATAAGAACTTGTTGCACCAGATCGATGCAGGCTTACATAAAGGCTACCAGCCATATGAGATCGTTGAGGGGGTGATGAAAGCTATCAGCCCAGGACTGAACCTCCGTAGTATGCTAGAAATGAAGAGTCAATTGACCTTGCAACAGCTGAAGATGATTTTAAAAGGGCACTATAAAGAAGAGAGTACTTCAGAATTATTCCACCGACTCATTAACATCTCACAGAAAAATAATGAATCACCCCAAAGTTTCTTGTTCAGAGCAATTGAACTGAAAGATAGACTGTTGTTTGCATCCAGAGATGTAGAAGTGGAGGAGAAGTTTGATGCTGGACTAGTCCAGAAGAAGTTCTTGAGATCATTAGGAACGGGGTTAATCAGCAAAGACATCAAGTTGCAGCTGAAACAGTACTAGAAGATCCTGTCATTCTCGACGAAGTGCCAGTTGAAAAAATGAATAAGATAGCTAGTTTGGAGTCAGAGAGCGAACAGAAGTTAAAGGCTCTGCTCCTAAAATCACCAAAATAAGTCAGCTGAAGTTGGAGACCCCCTATGGCCAGTCCGAAGATCATCATGGAGACCTTTCAGTGCCACCTCCGAGAGGAAACCTTAAATCACCAACAAAAGAAAGGACTGCCAGCGCTGACTGGGAGGAAGTAATAGGAGAACTGCGAGCCGAGTTGATTGAGGTGAAAAAATTGATTCATTCCAGGCCACAACCTTTATCCCTCAGACTCAGGAGTGGGTTCCAAAACAGAAGATACCCGGCTTGTGAAGCATGCCGTTCATCAAATCAGAGTACGGTTTGTGTCCACTGTCTAAAATGTGGTGAGGAAGGACATTATGCCAAGGAATGCCAATGGTCACGGTCGTTTGGGTTAAAAGGCAGGAGTTTGCCAGTGCGGGGCGACTAGTAACCGCGATACAGAGGAGGCCCCAGAAGCAAATCCAAATCTCACCAAACCCCAGAACGGCGCATGAGGTAAAACGGCTGCTTCAGTACTATACCCAAGTGTGTTCACGTCTACAACAGCTGCAAGAGAGACAGAGGCATTAGTGCCCAGTGTGTAGCTCAAACGATGTACTCCCGGGAGGAGGATTCCTCGGTCAGTAGAGATTGCCTCATCAGTCTAGTCAGTGAAAGGTGCTTTACACAGTGCCAGCTAGATGGACTCTTGGTAAAAGCACTGTGGGACACAGGAGCCCAAGAGGGCCTTTTAAATGAAGAATGGAGAAGGCGCTACCTGCCACATACCTGCCTTCAGTCACTAAAAGAGCTCTTAGGACCAGTGGAACTCCACAGGAAAGCTGTCAACCAGACCGAAATTCCTTTCATAGCCTCGGTGGAAGTGACTTTCCAACTGAGGGCCATGAAGAACAGCAACACCATTGAGCTTTTGGTACCTTTTCTCGTGACTAGTGATCAGAACGTGGCAGAGGATTCTATCCTTGGATATAATGTAATCAGTGAGGTCATCACGAAATAGAAGTCAGGGACGCTGGTGGTGGATGCAATTGCCACATCTCTTGCCATAACTAACGCCGTGGCGGAAAATGTGATTCATAGAGTAAAGAAAGCACAGAATACAATGGACCTTAAAGAAGTCAAGGTAGGCTGGCGCCCAACCATCATCCCTGCAAACCAAATGGTGGGGGTGAGGTGTGGAGTCCAAGTAGAACCAGGCAGAAAAATAAAAAAAAAGACTGTTCGTCCCAAAAGACTCCTCAAAACTTTCGGAAGGCCTAGTACAAGGTGAGACTGTGCTTACGATTCCTACTGGTGGATTTGCTCGAGTGACAGCACCGGTGACGAATATTACGAAACACGAAATTAGACTGCATCCAAAGACGTTAAAATGGTATATCCAGCCAGTGTGAGACCCCTCCAGGGGTCTACCATGAATTCAGTCACTCCACCAAGGAACAGGAGTCGCCCATGGAAGGAAATTGCACGACCAACCTCAGGGTCCTGGGATCCCCCAGTATCCCTGGAACACTTGTGTGCTGAAGATATAGCAATAGCTATGTCACGGTGGCAGTGACCCGGTCCGTGACCCAGGGCGGTCAATTAAAGGAAAAGTAAAGGGGGAATAAAGTTTTTAGAGATAATGTTCGTGACACCACCTGTGGTATGTGGCTATATGGGGCCGCCGCTGCGGTGCAGATCCACTGGAGCTGATGGTGACGCAGCAGAGTTGGTTCAGCTATCCACAGGCAAATGTAAGCTCCAGGGCAGTATATGAAGAATTGTGGAGGTAGATGTTGTTGGTGCGGTGTAATTCAGGGCTGAGGGCGCAGGTAATGACCAGACAACAAATTAATGGCGGTTTCCTTTATCTTTGCTTGCGGTTTGTCAGAGCAGACCGGGACATGGGTACTAGCTGGTAGAGGAGGTCCGGGCGGCGTGGAAGCAAGTTGGGGATCCACCTCGCCAGGTGGAGTTGTAGGCCTTCCCTCTGCGCTATTCTCTTTGGCCATGCTGCTTGAAGCTATGCTGTAAAACGTCTATTCCTCACCCGTATGGCAAGCAGCTCGGGCCTTCTTCAAGTGTTGCTCCCTCGTGGCGGCGCTGGGCCCTAGGATGCTGCTGAGCAACCGGACCCCTGGGGTGCCACACTCCCCCCCTAGTTAAATTCAGTACTCCCGGACTGAGGACACCTTTAGAATTAAACAATCAACAAAAATAACGATTCATATTACAAATAGTTTACAAAGTCTCAAAAAGGCAAAAATTGCAGAACAACGAAAACCAAACTAAAATTGGGAACAGTCATTGCGGCGCTTAGTCTTTACGCCACTATCCAGGAATTGTCTTTTTCCAGGCACTTGAAGGTTGGTTGGTGGGAACCGCCTCAACCCACTTCGTGTATCGTCCCTTGGCGTGGCTTCAGGGCACTTTGTCGGTGGGCCTGGTTTTTGGCCACGCCTGTGGTTTATTTTCAAGGCCAACAATTAACTTTATTCAACATTGTCCTGACCACACCTAGTCCTGTGGTCCATTTGTGCATAAATTTAATAACTATATACATTCATGATTGCTTAAAAGTTCTTACAGTAAGTCTCTGTAGGCTCTCATACTTAACGGTTGCAACTGTATACTATACGCTATTATTTTACTAGACTTTAGTCCCTATAACGGGTGGGGAGCTGACCTATGGTACTACGGGTGGATCTACGCAGTACAGTTGTTGACAATGACCTACCCGGGTCACTAGTGTCTACCGCTGGTGTGGTAGGCTCAGTGTGGACTACACTACAGTTAGTCTGAGGTAACACCAGTAGGCTGGGTAGTCTTCTACAACTTCTTTGACTCACCATGGGTATGACAGATTCACCGCTAACAGGGGGTAGATTCTCCTGATCCGCTGCTGATGAAGCATCTGTTTCTGGGACCGTCTGGTCTCTCTGCTGTTCTAGAGTCTCTGCGGCTTCCGGTAAGGCTACTTGGGGAAAGGTCAGGATAGGTACCTCGATTGCTTGGTTCACCTGCGTCCAAGACCGGGGAAATTCTCCAAGGATGGTTTGAACCGTCTCTTCCACCTTTTCTGTGTGCTGGGGGCTGGTTTGGTCTTCCTCTTGGTGTCTCAATTGATCAGGGCATATCTTCAGGTGGTCTCTTGAGACTGCCGCCACAGTCTCTCCTCCATCTTTACTGATGAGGCATACCTTGGTGTTGTCCAAATTTGAAGGTAAGATGGTGTATGGCTCGACCTCCCACTGATCATCAAATTTGTGAACTCGTCTCTTCCTTTTGAGTACCTGTTCTCCAGGTGATAAGGGAACTGCAGGTGCGTGCTGATTATAAGTTCTCTCCTACCTCTGTCTCGCCTGGGACAAACTTCTCTCTACACATTCTTGCACCTTGCGGTATTGTTGCTGCCACTCTGTATCCCAGTCTGCATCTGGTGATGTCATCTCAGGTGTTAAAACTCCCATGTCTAAGCCAATAGGTAACTTGCCAAGTCTTGCCCTCATCAAGTAGGCGCGTGTACAGTTGGAGGAGTTCATCGGGATGTGGTTATATAGGTTCACCAAATCTGGTAACCTTTCTGGCCACATGCTACGTTCTTGAAGAGGCAACGTCTTCAATAGGTTTATTACCACCTGGTTCATTTTCTTGCACAACCCGTTGGTCTGGTGATGATACGGCGTCGTCCTTATTTTCTTGCAGCCATACAAGTTACAGAAATCTTGAAACACTTCTGCTTCAAAGGCTGGGCCTTGGTCGGTAAGCACTCATTCAGAGTAACCGTGCGGGTGACAAAAGTGTTGTTGAAACGCTTTGGCTGCTGTCTTAGCCGTCTGCTCCTTCACTGGCACTACTACCAGGAACCAGGAGTAGTGGTCTACTATGGTGAGAGCGTAGACATAGCCTGACCGGCTTGGGGCTGGCTTCACGTGGTCCAAGGCTACCAGTTGGCGCTTCCCGCTTTGGGACTACCACTTGCCAGACCAGTTCGTGTGTCCGGGAGTTGATGCTTCTCCGACACAGCTTTCCCTCGTAGATGAACTGCTTGCCCTTCTCCTTCCACAACTGTTGGGTCTCCTGTGGAGCATCTGGACCAGGGTGCGAGTCAGCTTGTGTCAGCAACTCCTTTACTAGGTGGACAGCCGGGTCGCTATCCCCATCCATGGTGGGGCAATGGGTTAAACGTGGCCTCTCTGTTGGAGGAGCGCTTCTTCCACACACAGTGGGAGCACTGGGTCACCCTGTGATGATGGAAAGCCGGTAGCTCTATCTCCTCCAGCTCTTCCGGGTCTTCTCCTCCATCTGGCAAGTTGTGCATCCTGGACAAGGCATCAGCATTAGCATTTTTATGCCCCGCCCGATAGTTGATGGTAAACTTGTAGTTAGACAGCCGGGCAATCCATCACTGCTCCAGCGCACCTAGCTTCGCCGTTTCAAGGTGGGTCAGCGGATTATTGTGTGTGAAAATGGTAAACTTCGCTGAAGCCAGGTAGTGTTTGAAGCACTCTGTTACAGCCCAGACTATGGCCAGAAACTCCAACTTGAAGGAACTATACTTGTCGGGGTTCCTTTCCGTGGGACGGAGCTTCCTGCTGGCATAGGCAATCACTCTCTCTCTGCCCTGCAGTACCTGGGACAGCTCCACTTCCAATCCCACGTTGCTGGCATCCATATAAAGTATAAAGGGCTAGCCATAGTTTGGGTAGGCCAGGACTTCGTCTCCCGTAAGAGCCACCTTCAGTCGAATGATAGATTCTTCTTTTTTACTCCAGTTGAACGGAGGACTCGGGTTCTTGGCCTTCTTGGACTGGCCTACTAAGAGGTCCTGCATGGGTGCCACTATCTTGGTGAATCCCTTGATGAATCTCCTGTAGTAGCCTACCAGCCTGAGGAACTGTCGCACTTCTTTGATAGTGGAGGGTTTTGGCCAATCCTTAATCTCGGTGACTTTTTCAGGGTCTGGTGCTACACGTCCGGCGTTTACCACATGACCTAGGTACTGCACCTTGGGTTTCAACAGGTGTCACTTGGACGGCTTTACTTTCCGGCCAAAACCAGATAGGGCTTTGAACACCTCGGCCAGGTTCTCCAGGTGGTCTTCGTATGTCTTTGAGTAGACGATTACATCGTCTAGGTACAGCAGAACGGTTTCGAAGTCTTCGTGTCCTAGGCAACACTCCATTAACTGCTGGAATTTTCCTGGGGCGTTCCACCTCTGCCATGGGAACCTTCCAATACTCACTGGTGAGATCCAAAGTGAAGAAATAGTTAGAGCATCTTAGTGCAGCTAATGATTCCTCAATTCTGGGTAATGGATAGGCGTCTTTATGTGTAATGCGGTTAATCTGCCTATAATAAACACACATCCTCATTGTACCATCTTTCTTTCTAACGAGGACTAATGGAGCTACCCAGGGGCTACAACTATCTCTGATCACCCCAGCCTCCTTCATCTCCCGCAACATTCCCTTGGCACATTGAAAGTGAGCTGTGGGTACAGGCCGGTACCTCTCTTTAATGGGTGGATGATCTCCTGTGGAGATATGATGTTGGACCCCTTTTACCTGCCCAAAGTCTAGTGGGTGCTTGCTAAAGACTCGCTCATATTCTTGGACCACCCGGTACACCCCATGCTTTTGGTGCAAAGGGGTGGGGTCGGTGCCTATTTGTAGCTTCTGACACCAATCCTCCACCTGCCCCTTGGAGCCATTGTCCTCCGCCTGTTTGGACGAAGGCAAGGGTTCCACTGCCTTTATTGCATTGTTACTGACAGTGAACAGCTTAGCAAGGGTGGCATACCGGGGTAAGTGGACCTCTTTCTCGCTACAATTCAGGATGCGTATCGGTACTCTTCCTTTGCGGACGTCGACTACCCCCTTGGCAGTCAAGATGGTGGGCCTATTATAAAAGTACACGGGTTCTACCAGGGCCTGCTAATCTTGACGCCTGAGACCGATTGCTGTCCGACACCATATTAACATTTCACTTCTAGGGGTCATTGCAATGGGGAATGGATCACTCATTAGGACACTACCGACTTCTCCACCAGACAGCTCTACCTGTTGTCTCTGCATCAGGGCTTTGATTTCTTTCTTCAGAACTCGCAGCTGACCCGAACTGGCAGTCTCCACAACCTGTTGCAACAAAACAATAATTTCCCCAAGACAATTCTCTATCACATCGGTACCTAAGGTTATCATAGGATGGCTTTCTCGGTGATCAATATCTACAATAATCAAACCTTGTGATGGCAATTCTACTCGGCCAACCTTTATGGTCACCTCTTTATACCCCACCTGAGAATCTTTTAAGGTGCCCCGCCTTTTGACAGCGGCGGCAGATGGGTTGTCCGTTCTGGTCGTAGCGATCGCTGTTTCTCCCTCTGGTCGGTGGAATTCTTCTCTGTCGTCGCCATGGGACATCATCTTGACTGGAAGCCAGCTGAATTCTTTCCTTTCGAGACACTTGCATGGCCTGCACGGTTTTGGTTAGTGTAGCTACACTTTTGGTCAGCTCTTGGACCTGAAGGCGTAGGTCTGCAGAGGGGTCATTATCTAGGACTTGTGTGTCAGCCTCCACAGCTGCCGGGGAAAAGGACGCCACCTCCTGGTGGTTTGTGATAGCTGGGCGCCAGAGGGGTGCAGTGCCACTTGGGGTTGATTCTCGCAGCACCTGGATAGCTCGGTCTTTAAAAGTCCAGATCAGGGTTTTGCAGAGCCATTATGTGCAATTGTGTCCGGTGAGCGTTAGACATGAGCTCGTCGATAAACTGCTCAGTTAGCAATCTGTCCTCATTTCGCACACTGTCGGGTCTACCTGTTTAATGGCCCGCAGCGCCTCCTGCAGTTTTATATCATAGTCCTGTACACTGTCCTGCACCCTTTGTTTGTACACGTAGAACTTCATTTTAATCTCTGCTGCTGTGCGGGTGTCAAAGGTATCCTTCAACCTGGCCAGAATTTGCTTAACAGTGCTTTTGTCCCTGCCTGGCCAGGACTTCACCTCCCTCTGAGCTGCACCGATTAGCTGGCATATAAGGATGCTGACTTTTTGCTCCTCAGACAGGGGGTACACTTGGAACAAACTGCGCAGTCTCTCCTCAAATTCGCTCAGGGTGTTCGACTCCCCTGAGTACTGGGGCAACCACGCCGCCCTTGGAATATACGGCATGGATAAAAGCATTACTGTTGCAGCGGCCGCGCCCGCAGCTGGATGCTCTCCCAGGTTGGGCATCTTCCTCCCCACCTAGTGAACCTCAGCCAGGTCCTGGGTTTCTGCTGGCATACCAGTATGCTGCTCTGCAGGTGAGAGGGATCGCTTCCCGAGCGGTTCCGGATCGAGGCCTCCTGCTTCCCCTCCGCTGCCATCAAATCACGAGATTATACAGCTCAGCAAAGTTTATGGCACACAATACCCGGTTATACCGGGCTTCGAGATCCTGTTCGTGACGCCAAGTTGACGCACCCCCTGGGGCCGTGGGGTATACCAGGCCGGTCGGTGCTGGGGATGTCACGGTGGCAGTGACCCTGTCTGTGACCCAGGGCGGTCAATTAAAGGAAAAGTAAAAGGGGAATAAAGTTTTTAGAGATAATGTTCATGACGCCACCTGAGGAATGCGGCTAAACGGGGCTACTGCTGCGGTGCAGATCCACTGGAGCTGATGGGGACGCAACAGAGTTGGTTCAGCGCTCCACAGGCAGAGCTAAGTTCCAGGGCTGTATATGAAGAATTGTCGAGCTAGATGTTGTTGGTGCGGTGTAATGCAGGGCTGAGGGCGCAGGTAATGACCAGACAACAAATTAATAGTGGTTTCCCCTATCTTTACTTGCGGTTTGTCAGAGCAGACCGGGACACGGGTACTAGCTGGTAGTGGAGGTCCGGGCGGCATGGAAGCAAGTTGGGAATCCACCAAACCAGGTGGAGTTGTAGGCCTTCCCTCTGCGCTATTCTCTTTGGCCCAGCTGCTTGAAGCTATGCTGCGGCCCTCGTCCCTGCGTAAAACGTCTATTCCTCACACGTATGGCAGGCAGCTCGGGACTTCTTCAAGTGTCGCTCCTTTGTGGCGGCGCTGGGCCCTAGGATGCTGCTTAACCGCCGGGCGTCTGGTGGGGCCAGCAGACCTGCAGTCTCCTGCCCTCTGGATTTAGCTGCTGGGCCTTCTGAGCCCGCACAACCACGGACTCCCTTCCCCAGGTCCTTCCTCGTCTTTCTTCTGTTCAACTCTCTTCAACTAACTCTTACTAACCCCGCCTCCAGGTTCCAATTTAAAGGGGAGGAGCTCCCCTTTCTGGTCTGGAGCCAGGAAAATGTTGTATGCTGGTATAACTGATTAGGGGAACCCTCCTTGCATCCAAGGCATGGCATCACCCCCTGTGAGGGAGGCAATGCCACTGTGGCAACCGGAACCATGGGGTGCCACACTTGGAAGAATTGAGGGATGTTATCTGCCAGCCGTACTTGGATGTCAATGTGGTAAACTGCAAAACCTTCTAGGAGCATGTTTAACACGTGAGGATCGTACAACACGGAGTTAAGTTAACCCCAAAGAAGTGTGAACTGTTCAAAAGGCAAGTCTGAATTCTAGGGAAAATTGTGTCTGGAGAAAGATATACCATGGACCCACCAGAAATCGCTCCGGTACTGGCCTTAAAAGACAAGCGGCCCTCTACTGTCGGAGAATTGAGGCAGATCTTGGGATTCCTCTCCTTCTATCGTACTTACGTTCATAGCTTCTCCAGGATTGCCACCCTGCTATACCTCCTCTTGGGGACGACGACAGAGTCAACAACACCCACCGAGAAAAAAAAAATGCTGCTAGGACCGGGCTTAAAAGAAACAACACCATTTCGTCCCAACAACCCATTCTCTGGACAGCAGACCACCATGAGGTATTGGAAGAACTAGTACACTACCTGGTAAAATCACCCATCTTGGGATATCCTGATTTCAACTTACCATTTGTTCTTCATTGTGACGCTTCTCAAGTTGGACTGGGAGCTGCCCTGTATCAGCATCAAGATAGAAAATTGAGAGTCATCGGGTAGGGTTCTAGAACTTTGACACACGTCGAGAAGAATTACCATGTACATTCCAGAAAATTGGCGTTCCTGGCATTGAAATGGGCTATCTGTGAACGATTTAGAGATCATCTCTACTGCAGCAAAGAGTTTTTTGGTATACACTGACAACAACCATGTCAGATGGGTCACTGAGCTAGCTGTCTTCAATTTCAGCATCAAATACAGGCCAGAAAAATGCAAAGCGGATGCTGACAGATTGTCGAGAATGCCACTGGAGCCTGAGGATTTCATGCAAGAATGTTCAGATGAAGTCAGTCTGGAAGCAATTGAGAGCATTCCACAAGCAGTGCAAGCTTATCAAGCGGAAAACACACCATTGTGGTGTCCGTTGACAGTGGAAACCACCATAAAAGCGAGAGAACAAGATCACCTCCTGTCGATTCAACAGCTACCAAAAGTAAAAATTCATAGAGCACAACGGGAAGATCAGATAATTGGTAGAATACTACTTTACGTGGACCAAAATCGGTGTCCAAGTAAACGGGAGAAAGATAATGAGTCACCAGCAATATCTGTTTAGGTAAAGAATGGACGAAGCTCTACCTCAGTGAAGACGGTATCCTGTATCGTAAAGGAGGACAAAACCGGCAGTTGGTACTACCCAGAGTATTCCATAGATTGGTCTTCAAAGAACCCCATAAAAACATGGGACACCTGGGAGTGGAAAGGACAACCAGCTTGATCCGTGAATGTTTCTTCTGGCAATACATGAAGAGAGATATTGAGAGGTACTTCACCAGGGAGTGTGGGTGTCTGAAAGATAAACATCCCGACACATCAACCCGGGCACCTATGGGAAACATCCAAACTACGTATCCTTTTAAGATGGTCTCAATAGACTTTCTACATCTCGAGACATGCAAGGGTGGTTACGAATACATATTGGTGATGATAGACCATTTTACTCGATTTTCCCAAGCATATGCCACCACCAATAAAGCTGGTTGAACAGTGGCAAAGAAGATCTTCAATGATTTTGTTTTGAGGTATAGGTTCCCTACGAGGTTACACCATGACCAAGGAAGAAAATTTGAGAACTAGCTCTTTGCCAAGCTAGGAAAGTACTGTAGAATTCAGAGATCCCACACAATGCCCTATCATCCAGAGGGTAATGGACAAGTGGAACGTTTTAACCGGACATTATTGTCGATGTTGCGCACTTTAACAGCTGACGAGAAGAAAGACTGGAAGAGCTCTCTGTCAAAAGTGGTACATGCCTATAACTGTACAAAGAGCGATGCAACAGGTTATTCACCCTTCTTCCTATTGTATGGACGATCACCAAGACTTCCAATTGACATCATGTTCAATACTCCGGTGTCAGAGACTTACAGAAGGTATCTGGACTGCGTTCGGAAATGGAAGGAATGAATGGCAGAGGCATACAACATAGAGTCCAAAGTGGCTATGCAAGGAGAGAGCAAGAGTAAGGAGTACTATGATCGAAAATGTTATGGAGCAGAATTGGCACCGGGAAGCCGGGTGTTAGTCAAGAAGGTACATGAGAAAGGTGATCCAGGAAAACTTTGTTTGTACTGGGAAGACAAGGTGTATGCGGTCGTAAAGAGGAAAGCCGAAGACAGTCTAGTGTATGAACTCCGATTGGAAAGAGGAGACAAGAAAACCAGAATAGTCCATCGGAATTTATTACTACCCTGTGATTACCTCCCACCACAACAAGACTTCCCAGAAGTCGACCAAGATCGACTAAGGCACCACCACAGACTGAAGCTCTGGAGGTGGATAGTGACCTTGAAATTTCCAATGAGGAAGAGCACAACGTTGTATTTCTTGGACCGGCAAGGAGAGATGTACTATCCTCAAGAGAGTGAACTAAGTCCCGAGGCTCCAGAGTTTGTTCCAAGGAGTACATATGAAGTCCAATTCAGATCTGATGATCGAACACCGGTCACTGAAGAGACTGATCGACACTTAGGAGTAGCAGAATTACCAGACCAGGTGGAAACGGATGATTCAAGAGAAGTACAGGAACTTACAGAGTCAGTTCCAAGATCATCTGAGGAAGAAATGAGTGCGGCAGAAGAAACTCCTGTAACCGAAGAACCTGTGGTATCTGAGGAACAGCCCACCAGGAGGATGTCGACTCGAGAAGTGAGGAGGCCCATGATGACGACGTGCGAGACACTTGGAGAACCGAGTCAAGTGCCAAGGACTGTCTACTGGAAACAGGTATCTCTGCCTGTGGACCAGGTAAGTCCACTTGAGTGGTATTCACCACCGAGAGACAGTATGGACAATGTTACCTGGTAGAAAGACTTATTTTGACCTAGTGAGAGAGAGAGCTTGTTGAAGACGTACGAAAAGCTCCAGCGGAAGAGATGCTGATAGTTTTAATTGTGTTAATTGTTTATTTCTTACAGGAGTCCTACAAGAAAAATGTCGTAAGAATAGGTTATTATCAATGTTTATGAATGTTATACCAATTTGATAATGACAAATTTATATATATATAGTTACTAAGCTTTCACCACTGTCTCAGAATTGGTCAGATTGACCAATTAAGATGAATGCCGAGGACGACATCCAAAAAGGAGGCAATAATGTTACATGCAGAAGTAGTGCTGTTGCTTCCAAAGCATCCAGCAACTGTTACAAATAACACAAGCACAGGAGACAGGAAGTGTTGTGCTTCAGAAGCATCCAGCAACTAGAGGGGTTAACACAGTCACAGGAGACAGGGAGTGTTTTAGCAGAGCCCCAGGGAGATTGTGGGAAACTTGTTATTGTAGTCTGACTGAAGCCGAAGAGAAAGGTGGTAGTGTGTTATCTGGATCTGACAGAAGGCAACTGAACAGGATTCAGATCAGGAGAGAAACTAAACACAGGTCAGATAAACTCCCTGAACTAACCGTGCAGAGTATTATCGGACAGGAAGATAAGGACTGGAAGGAATTGAACTGAATTGCACTGGCCGTGCTTCAGATTAAATTCCACTGTTAAACTGTTAAAAAAGACTCTTGTCAGATGTGTCTGGTCAGCAATTGGACCCCTTGGAACACAAGATGGAGGGACTACTCAGGAAGTCCTGGGAGACCTCGGCAGCGCTATTAAGCACCAATGCAGTCTCTACGGGCGTAGCGTGATCATTGGCTCATTGGCTAGATCAACTCGAGGAACACCAAGTTTCAGGCACCGCCAGAGAAGACATCTTAGCATCCCTTCTGCTTCTCCAGAAAGCTACGGGGGTTTTAGCAGATGCTTCTGCAGAATCGGTGAGAGTGGCGGCAAGAGCATCTGGGTTATCAAACTCCGTGAGAAGGGCCCTATGGTTAAAATCCTGGAGCGGTGATGTGGCATCAAAGATGAAATTGTGTTCCATCCCCTTTAAAGGGAAATGCATGTTCGGGCCAGCCCTAGATCTTCTCGAGAAAGCCTCAAACAAGAAGAAAGCCCTCCCGGAACCTAGAAATGTAAGGAAAAGGCCCTGTCGTCATTCCTAGGAGCAGACCCCTCAATATAGGTGTAAAGGGTAAAACAGGTTGGTGGAACTACCCAAAATCCACGTCAGAATAAACCATGACGTCAAGACAGTCGGGGACCGCATCTCGAACTCTCTCCCTCAGTGTAGATAAATCTGCTCAGACCCATGGGTCCTGAGGACAGTAAAGTTTGGAGTAAAAATAGAATTCTACTCCTATGCTCCACAAACTAAAGATAACGCAGCTCTCTTCTCAAAGTCTGCAGGCCACCCTGATATCCAGTGTAACAGACCTATTATCCTCTGGGGTGATATCCCTGTTTCCTACAAGGAAGATAAGCAGAGGACATTATTCCAATCTCTTCTAATAAAAAAAAACAAATGGTTCGCATCGGATTATAATCAATCTAAAACCACTGAATCAGTATATGCACTACCAGAGATTCAAGATGGAATCTATCAGATCAACGGTCCCTCTGATAGGACAGGACCATACCATGGCCACAATCTATCTCCAGGATGCTTACTACCACATCCCCATACATCCACTTTAGAGAAAGTTCTTAAGATTTGCAGTGGCTCAGGGGGAACAGATAGTCCACTACCAGTTCAATGTTCTCCCATTCGGGATATTATCAGCCCCACGAATAGTTACAAAGGTCATGGCTTATATCAGGGGTCAGAATGTTTTCAATAGTACCATACCTCGACGACCTGTTATTAATCGGGCCCTCAGTACCATTGCTCCAAGAGCATATAAAGTTGACCACTCAGATCCTATCTTCTCTGCACTGGTTAGTAAATCACAAAAAATTAGATATGGTTCCCTCCATGACAATAAACGTTTCTAGAAGAACTATTGGATTCCCACAGCCAGATGTCGTTTCTGCCCAAACAAAAACAGGTCATACTAAAAGCAAAGATCAATGTCCTAAGAAGCAGGAGATTGGTATCATTGAGAAATGCCATGTCGGTCCTCGGATCTATGACATCCTGTATCCAGATGGTCGCCTGAGCTCAAGCACATACCCGCAAATTACAGACCCACATCCTCATGAATTGGGACGCATCTCCACGGTCTCTGAACAGGAAAATTCCTATACCATCACGGTAAAAACCTCTCTATTCTGGTGGCTGAGCATGAAGAATCTAAACAGGAGTACCATGTATCCAGAATCCACTAGTTACCATAAGAGTGGATGCCAGCGGGAAGGGATGTGGAGCAATAGTCTCCCAGGAGCTATTCCAGGGTATATGGTCCAAAGAGGTGAGCCAAAAGTCATCAAATTTAAGAGAATTGAAGGACATAGAGGAAGTCCTCAGAGCAGCAGAGCCTCTGGTCCAGAAAACCCACATACAGATATTTTCAGACAATATCACCACAGTAGCCCAACTTCGTCATCAGGGTGACACAAGACACAAAAGCTTAAAAGCAGTCTCTGCGAGAATATTTTCCTGGGAAGAAGAACATATTCTATCCCTGTCGGCTCTTCATATCAAAGGTTTAGTCAAAGTCCAGGCCGATTTCTTAAGCAGAACAAAGATTCATCCAGGAGAGTGGAGTCTAAACCCAGACATCTTCCAGATGTTAATCGAAAGATGGGGCAATCCAGAGTTAGATCTCTTCGCCGAGCACCAGAAAGCGAAGGTATCACAATATTTCTCTGACGCGCCCCCTGGGCCATATTCTTTAGGGGGAATATCCGGAGCCGGATCTGATGGGAGTTGTAGTCTTCCGAGTGGCTGTGACCCGGTCCGTGCCCAGGGTGTCAAACTCAGTTGTATGTGGCAGTCCTACAGATGTTACTAAGTTCTTAATGTCGACTACGCCACCCGTTGTGTTGCGGTCACTGTGGCCGCCGCTGCAGCAGGGTCCGCTGAGGCTGGTGGTGTAGGTGCAGCTTTGGTGATATAACCCCCAACGGGTGGGGTATAGCCTCAGGGGGATCAGGTGCAGAGGATGGGGGTTGTGGTGATGCAGTGTAGACGGCAATCAGAGACAGAGTCGGGTTATGCAGTTTAGGATGTTTACTCACTGCTGATGTTCTGGTCACTCCAGCTTCGAGTGACCTCCCGAGCCGTGCTGCGTCCACCAGGTTCTGGATCCAGCCAACCCCCAAATAAGTCCGGAGCGTGACCCTGAGCTCTCCTTCTGTCCTTTCTCTGGCCGTCCCCACTATTGATCCACCCAGGTCCAGCTCCCTCGGGCCTTCTGTTGGGAGACCCTTGGCCTCGGGTTCCCTGACCCTCCACGTGGTCTGCCTTCGTGGTGGATGTGGTGGGTGACCGTGACAAACGCTGCCCACGGTCTCCGGTCTCTGGCTGGGGAGTGTTTTTGCCCCCACCAGCTTGGGTTCCGGTACCCTGTGCCGACTCTTCACCCGGGGATTTAAGTTGGGTTCTTGGAGTCCTTTTCTTCTGTTTCCCCCTCTGGGTCTCTCTCTCTCCTCTCTCACTCTGGGTCTCTCTTCTCCTCTGCTCGCTGACTTTCTCTCTGCAACTGACCCTGTTCTTAGTTGGTGCCCACCTTATATACACCCTCTATGTGTGAGCTCAGGTGACCAGCACCCAATGAGCTCCTATCTTTACCCAGGCTGCTCCCCCTATCTGCCCCTACACTACTTGGGATGTACCACCCCCCTCCCACTCCAGCCAGGAACAGACTCGGTCGTACCTGCACATTTCTAAGTGGGAGTACCGTTGGTCTGTTCCTCGGAAATGGGATGTATGTAGTGCATGCAGCCTACCGAGCTCAGTTCCACACTCCATCCTTACCCGGGAGTGGAATATCACACCTCTGGGTTGAGGTGCAATACCCCTGTAGCAGCCGAATCCTCAGGGTGCTACATTCCCCCCTGGTAAATCACAGCACGTCCTCGGGCTGTAAGACAAAAACATCACAAAACATACAAATTTTTCATAAACATATAAAACATATAAAACATATAAAACATTATATATTAGCATAAAACTTTTCATATTAAACATTCTCGTCGCCTCTGGCTCCTCCTCCGGTCACTGTGCAACGTGTGACCGGGTAAAGTGCGACAGTCTTTCTAGAAAAATGGTTTTCCTATAAAACCGGTAGGGGGCGCTTTAGGACGCGCAACTATTTACAGGGATATGGCCGCTCTCAGTCCTCGGCCAGGTATTAGGGAGGAAAAGGGAATGGCTGCTCACAGTCCTCAGCCTGTGGGATTAAGGGTAAACGGGTAAACAGTTCACTCAGCTGGTCCCAACGGGGACTATATTAGCAATAACAGTTTCTTTATACCCCGATCGGGTAACTATTTACAGCACCTACTCCGCTGTACTCAACAACGTCTTCCTCCTGCTCCTTCTTTGGGGATCTCAGCTTCAGACCCGTCCGGATCCTCTTGCTCTTCCTCCTCACATCGCAGCTCCTCCTCTGTCAGGCAATGCACATGGAGGGCGTAAGGTCCTTTGGCACACTTGTGCCGGGTAAAGGTGACCTCGTCCCCGATATAAAGGTCACGACCTCTGTGCCCCTCCGGCAGATGGGACTCCACATCTCTGCGCGTGACAAAGACGTCGCCGGGGGTGTTGTGGTCTCTGATGAAGCCCCACCCATGCTGCATATTGAACTTAATTACAGTCCCGGTGGTGCGGGGACTGTGCGCTGCACGGGGGTCCCTCCTGGTTCGGCTCTTCTGCTCGGCGCTCCTTATTTGGGCCTGTTGTTCCCGGACCCGCCTCTCTCTCCGCTCCCTCGCAAACTCCTCGAGCTGCTGTCGGCAGCACTCAGCACGCTCCGCTGCAGCTGCCCTGGTTTCCTGAGTGAACCCCATTAGGTCTTCTCCGGTGGGGTCCCACTCAAATTGGGTCTCTTCAAGCGGGGGCGAGATCCTTATCACGGGCTTCGGAGCCGGAATCAGGGGTGCACACATGGCCCCAACTCTCCTCTGGTGCTCCAGTTCATAATATTTCTGGGGCCAGATGAAAGGCTGCCCGTCCGGCCACGTGTGCTGGGCAAACAAGTCCTCTCCCAGACGCGGCACCCTTGGTTTTACGGGTGCGGGCGCGGTGGTGGTGGCGCCCGGGTTGCCCAGGCCTTGCGGCCAGGCCTGGGGCACCTGGAAGGTGAAGGGCACCGTTAGGACGGCGGCGCCCTGGGCTACCTGGCCTTGCGGCCAGGCCGGAGGCTCCACGGAGGTAGGGGGCGCTGTTGGTGATGCGACGCCCGGAAATTCTAGGCCCTGCGACCAGGCTGGTGTTACTTCCTGTTTTGCTACGCTCGGGGTCGGTGCGCATGGCGTCACAGGGGTCGCGGCGGCGGCTTCCGGTTGGGGCCTAGTCTGCGTCGGTGACATAGCGTTTTCGGGCACAGCAGGGGGACTTTCGGGCTCTGCGACGGGGAGCTGGGGCAGGTAAGCGGTGTTCCGGTTTGGGGTATAGACGTCCCCTTTACCTGCCTCCATGCGTTCGGCTCCCTTCTCGGCGCCGTCTCCGGCCTTGGGTCCTCCCGCGCCATCCTCAGAGGCGGTCTGTCTCCTCATCTTGGCTGGCGTGCTCCGGGTCTTGGTTTGCTGGGCCATCTCTCGGCTCCACTCCGCCAATGTCTCTCGCTGTACCCGGGCCATCCTCCAGGGCAGTCTGTGCACACTCCCGGTCTCGGGGGAGCTGTGCAAGGACCTCCACTAGGCCTAGTGGGGTCGTGGTTTCCAGCAGGCTCCTGACCAACGGGTCGGTGCTGCTCTGCTCTTCTTCCAGCAGGCTCCTGGCCAGCGGGCCGGTGCTGCTCTGCTCTCTCGCCATCTCCGGGTGAGCTTCTCTGCTACTCTTCTCCAGGCTTCCTGCCTCCGGGTGCGCTCGCTCCAGACTGCTCCAGGCGGCACCCATTTTCGTTCTTTTCTTTCGTCTCCTCCCATTTCGAGGGCGGTCCCGGGGCCACTGGGTGACTGTCAGCTCCAGGGGCGGTTCTTTCACGCTGACAGACACCTCTAGCATCACAGTCTCTGTTGGTGGGGGCGGTTTCCACTTTTGGCGCCATTTTCGGTCCTGGCCCACGATGGGAGGTGGCCTCTCGCCACCCTCTGGCACGCCCATAATGGCGTCCGCTCTGGCAAGGCGGGAAATCCTTGGAAATGGCGGGAACCGCTTCCCAGTGGCGGGAAACTCTGCAGATGGCGGGAAAAAGCTGTTAATGGCGGACACCCGGCGGGAATTGACTGGTGATGGGGTCCGATGGCGGGGACCCTCCGGAACCGGCAGGAGACTTCTTTTTGAGGTAACGATGTTCTTTTCTTCAGGCACGCAGTACCCGGTTGTTGCGGGCACGTAATCCTGCCGACTACGCCAAAGTTGACGCGCCCCCTGGGCCATATTCTTTAGGGGGAATATCCGGAGCCGGATCTGATGGGAGTTGTAGTCTTCCGAGTGGCTGTGACCCGGTCCGTGCCCAGGGTGTCAAACTCAGTTGTATGTGGCAGTCCTACAGATGTTACTAAGTTCTTAATGTCGACTACGCCACCCGTTGTGTTGCGGTCACTGTGGCCGCCGCTGCAGCAGGGTCCGCTGAGGCTGGTGGTGTAGGTGCAGCTTTGGTGATATAACCCCCAACGGGTGGGGTATAGCCTCAGGGGGATCAGGTGCAGAGGATGGGGGTTGTGGTGATGCAGTGTAGACGGCAATCAGAGACAGAGTCGGGTTATGCAGTTTAGGATGTTTACTCACTGCTGATGTTCTGGTCACTCCAGCTTCGAGTGACCTCCCGAGCCGTGCTGCGTCCACCAGGTTCTGGATCCAGCCAACCCCCAAATAAGTCCGGAGCGTGACCCTGAGCTCTCCTTCTGTCCTTTCTCTGGCCGTCCCCACTATTGATCCACCCAGGTCCAGCTCCCTCGGGCCTTCTGTTGGGAGACCCTTGGCCTCGGGTTCCCTGACCCTCCACGTGGTCTGCCTTCGTGGTGGATGTGGTGGGTGACCGTGACAAACGCTGCCCACGGTCTCCGGTCTCTGGCTGGGGAGTGTTTTTGCCCCCACCAGCTTGGGTTCCGGTACCCTGTGCCGACTCTTCACCCGGGGATTTAAGTTGGGTTCTTGGAGTCCTTTTCTTCTGTTTCCCCCTCTGGGTCTCTCTCTCTCCTCTCTCACTCTGGGTCTCTCTTCTCCTCTGCTCGCTGACTTTCTCTCTGCAACTGACCCTGTTCTTAGTTGGTGCCCACCTTATATACACCCTCTATGTGTGAGCTCAGGTGACCAGCACCCAATGAGCTCCTATCTTTACCCAGGCTGCTCCCCCTATCTGCCCCTACACTACTTGGGATGTACCACCCCCCTCCCACTCCAGCCAGGAACAGACTCGGTCGTACCTGCACATTTCTAAGTGGGAGTACCGTTGGTCTGTTCCTCGGAAATGGGATGTATGTAGTGCATGCAGCCTACCGAGCTCAGTTCCACACTCCATCCTTACCCGGGAGTGGAATATCACACCTCTGGGTTGAGGTGCAATACCCCTGTAGCAGCCGAATCCTCAGGGTGCTACATCTCCCTGGATCCAAAAGACCCTTGCATGGGCATAGACGCATTCGCTCACCAATGGGAATTCAAACTAGCGTATGCCTCCCCCCCCTCCCCGCTGCCTATCCTTTCAAAAACCTTGCAAAAAATAAGGACCGAAGGGACCAGAGTAATCCTAGTGGTTCCTTTCTGGCCAAACAGAAGTTGGCTCGATACGTTAACCAGTCTGAGTGTGGAGGGCCCTCTAATTCTTCCTCCCATCAGAGATCTTCTTCTCCAGGGACCGATTCACCATCCAGACCCCGAGAGACTACACATGGCTACATCCTAGAGTAACAGACTTGATTTCCCCCTTGGACCTTAATATTGTCCTGAAGGGGTTAACCCTTCCACCCTTTGAGCCCTTATCAGCCATAAGACTTGACAGGCTGGCCTGGAAAACTGCTTTCCTGGCAATAACTACAGCCAGGAGAGTATGTGAACTACAGGCCCTTTTGGTCAACGAACCCTACCTGAGAATCCTGGAAGATCGTCTAATTTTCCGACTTGACCCTTCATTTCTACCTAAAGTGGTCTCGAATTTCCACAGATCACAGGAAATAATTCTTCCATCGTTTTGTGACAACCCAAAAAACGAGAAAGAAATGGAGTTCCACACTCTGGATGTTCGGAGAATAGTACTGCACTCTCTTCAGGAAACAGAAGGAAGGAAAGACAAGAACCTATTTGTCCATACACAAGGTCCAAACAGAGGAAAGAGAGCCACAAAATCCACAGTAGCCAACTGGATTAAGAGGGCAATTATGGAGGCTTACCAAATCCAAGATCTGCCTCTTCTGGAAAAGCTCAAGGCCCATTCTACAAGGGAAATATCTGTCTCCTGGGCTGAGAAAGCCAGCTCATCCATCAAACAGATTTGCCGAGCTGCTACGTGATCCTCGAGTCATACTTTCTCCAAACACTACAGACTAGATCAAATGTCCATTGGAGATTTTAGCCTTCGGAAGGAAGGTCCTTCAGGCTGTTGTCCCTCCCTTGTATATCTGTGGTATACATCCAGTGTGCTGTCTTGGGGGGATATTAGAGAAAATAGAAATAGATTTACTGGTAATTCGGTTTCTAATAACCCACCACGACAGAATGGATAATTCCCTCCCATTTGCTTATTGTTTCTACGACAGTCGGATCAGTAGAAATAAAAATTAATATGAAGCATCTATACTCTTGTGGTCCTTTGTAATAACACTGGTGGGAGGATGTGGGAGGGGCTATTTAAATCACTTCATATTTCCTGTCCCTATTAGGATGGGGTTACATCCTCCGGTGTGCTGTCGTGGTGGGTTATTGGAAGCTGAATTACCGGCAAGTCTAATTTTATTTTTTTTTCAGCTTTTATGCAAATTAAAGGCTCCTTTTTACAGTAACGGCTTTTTTTTATTGCCCATAGAAGGCAATGGGTGCAAAATCGAGTAATGCAACAATAATTTTATTGGAAAGGCTGATCTACAGCAAAACCAGCTTTTCCAGGACATCACTCCTGACAGCACCCTCAGGACGTCGTCCTTCATATCCTTGGTAGGGACAGGAAACACAAGAGGTTAAAAGGCCCCTCCCTCCACCCCTACTCCAGTGTTTTCCTGTCCCTATCAGGGACGGACAAAGAAGAGGACTCGCGTCTGCCAGGAGCTGGAGTTCCTGAAGCCGGACGCAGGAGGATCGGGATGGGATCCTTGCATTCCTCCACTCCCTTGTGCCGAGGTCCAGAGGCCGACACCCCGCTGAACAAGGGGTCCCTCAGCCTTTCCCAGTTGGTGCGGAGACTCCTGGTGAAGAACCGTCTCTTGGTTCCAGCTGCTACAGCCCGAACACAGCGCCAGCGGGCGCTGCATGTGAGATAGAAGCAGCACTTCTGGTTACACAGGGAGCGATGTGTGAGCCTCTAGTAACCAATGTGTAACGCACTTCTGGTTTACTTGAAAAAAAAAAAAAATGGCGCCAATCCAAAATTAAAGGAGAAACACCATTTTGTGACGCTTCAGATGAAAGACGGGTGAGAAATGCTATTTAAAGAGGTGAAGGGACTGAAGTTATCAGATAGCCAGATCACCAGTAATGGAAGGTCAAACCACTGGTCGCTCTGATACTCCTGCTGAACCTTCAGTCCATGAAAGTCTACTTAGTTAGTTCCCCTCTTGTCTCCTATTCCCATCTGTCTATGGTAGTAAATTCTGGTGTTCCTTTTCTTTTTAGGAAAGGAGACATCTAAAAGACATGATGACATCAGCTCCTAAGAAAAGGAGATGCGCCATCTGTAATAAGAAACTGCCGGACACATATGGGAAACAGTTGTCATCCATCTGTATCGCCAAAGTAGTAAAAGATGAACATTCTTCTTTTATGTCTAACTTGAGAGCCATATTGAGAGAGGAAGTCCACAGTACAGTCACAGACCTAGTCTTCCAGCAAGCTCCTCAGGGTGCGCCACGTCAGAAAAGACCCTGACAGGAGTTAGAGTCCAGTTCAGAGGAGGAAGAGGTATCGGATTTCTCCAGTCCTGATCAGGACAGAGAAGAATACATCTCAGTTCCCCCAGAGGAGAAGAAAACATACCTTTTCTCCTGGGAAGATACCGATACACTTTATCTGCAGTGAGGAACACTATGCAAGCAGACACTAGCCAACCCTCGTCAGTACAAGATCAGATCTTTGGGGGATTGAGAACCCACATAAACAAGGTACCCCCCCTTCTACCTCAATGGGATCTATTCGCTACAAGGAAAAATGCAAAGGTGGAAAAATTCTTCTCCCTCAACACAGGAGGCAGCCCTATGGGGATAGATGCCTTATCTCAGAAGTGGAACATGGACCTAGCTTATGCTTTCCCTCCTTGGCCCTTAATACTGTTAGTACTAAGGAAAATTCAGGGTGATAATAATCCTACCCTTCTGGCCCAGGAGAAGCTGGTTCCCCTTGCTGAGGAAGATGTCCTTGGAAGATCCAATAATCCTTCCAGAGAGGTGAGACTTGCTATTTCAGGGTCCAATATACCATCCCGATGTGAAATTTCTCCAACTTTCGGCCTGGATCCTGAAAGGCAAACTCTAAGATCCAGAGGGCTGTCAGATTGTCATCTCAACAGTGCAAAATGGTAGGAAGCTAGTGACATCGGTGATCTACACAAATTTAGAAGAAATTCTGTTCACAATATCAACCAAAATCAGAAAGTTCGGATCCAAACTTTCCTAAAATATTAGAGTTCCTACAGATGGGGTTTGTGAAAAGTGTAAGGCCTAGCTCTTTAAAGGTGCAGGTTGTGGCATTAAGTGCTTTTATGGATTACCCACTAGCCCGCCATCCATGGGTCAAAAGATTAATTAAGACCATAATACTAAATCCAACTATTAAATCCTATATCCCACCATGGGACTTAAACATAGTCCTGAGGAGTTTGTGACCAACCTTACAAGCCCCTTCAGGAGTCAAGCTTAAAATTTCTCTCCCTTAAAACTGTGTACTTAGTGGCAATTACTACAGCAAGATAGATAGGGGAGATTGAAGCCTTTTCAATTAAAGACCCATACCTGAGGGGCCTGGACAACTGTTATCCTCAGATTAGATCCAGCTTTTTTGCCAAAAGTAGTAACCCCTTTCCATATGAATCAGGAGGTGGTCTTGCAATCTTTCAGCCAGGACTTCAAAAATGATCAAGAATTAACCTTTAACTCGCTAGATGTTAGAAGGGTGGTTCTACAGTACTTAGAAGTCACAAAAGACTGGCATATAGACTGCAAACTGTTTGTACAATTTGGGGAGAAGAACAAGGGAATGAAGGCTACCAAATCAACATTGGCAAGATGGGTCACATCTGTAATAAGCCTGGCCTATTCATCTGAAGGAATATCCCCACCAGAGAACATAAGAGCTATATCTACATCATGGGCAGAAAGAGCTGGGGCCTCGGCAGACCAAATCTGCAAAGCGGCAACATGGACAAATCTGAGCACCTTCTGCAGACATTATAAATTGGGACATTCTATCGGGTCAAGATGACCTTCGGAAGGAAGGTCCTCCAGGCAGGAGTCCCACCCTAAAATGAATTCTCCTGAGGGTGCTGTCAGGAGGGACGTCCTGGAAAGTAGGCATCAGACCTACCGGAAATCGGGTTTCCAGGTGTCCCACGTGACCCTATTACCGGTAGGTCTAATGCCTACTTTTGTAACCACTGTGACAGTCACTGATAGTATATGTGAGGGGAGGTATGTGTCACTCAGGATGCTCTCCTGTGTGAACTGAGACCTATTGAATTTCTGTCAGCATGTTATATGCTGGGGGTTACCTCTTTTAAAGGGTGTAGGTTTATGGGAATAACTTAGATGGAAGGGAAGTCATTCCTCATACCCACACCTCAGGGTGTGTGTGAGCAAGGTTTAAATGTTCAGTCCTGTGTTTTGTTTGTTTTTTTTCTTTTTGTGTTTGGAGAGGCAAGGTCTCTACACTGGACAGCCATAGCTCAGGACATAGCTGGAGGCTGGACATAACATGTGTGGGTGAACCACATATATAATATTATATTATAGTTCATCTGTTTTGCCAGTAAGGCTGTGATTATTTTTTCTGGAGTTGCAGGGCTTTATACCATATAAAAAAGCCTGCAGAGAAAAGCTGGTTCCTGAGTCTGCTTCCGGAAGCGGCCGAGCGAGTTGTCCTACCACGCTACTGTGGCACCCCTGCGGGTCCAGTTGCCACAGAGGTACTGCACCTCACCCAGAGGTGTGGTACCCTACTCCCAGGTAAGGAAGGAACACTACCCGGGACCCACACACCTGCATCCAGCACTACACCACTCCAGACCAGCAGACGGAGCAAGATGCACTTGGTCACGGCTGAGCCCTGTCCCTGGCTGGAGCGGGGAGGGGGGGACCAAAGGAGAGGGAACCATGTAGTGGGTGTGGGTGAAGGAAGTAGCAAAGAGGAGCACCTTAGCAGAGGTTATAAGAATAAGGGGAACCTTCTAGAAGGAGTTCAGTCAGGGCTATAAGCCCAGGAGGGAGGACCTGCTTGTGACAGGTCCAGATAAGAGGGGGCCCAGAGTATGGGGCCCAGAAGAAGGAAGAAGAGACAGAGGGGGTCTCAGGGGCACGGGAGCGTGGGACCCGCATCCACCCGACCGCCGTCAAGTGGAGGGAAAAGGCCGCAGAAGGGGACCGGCCCCAGACTAGTGGAGAACAACCAGGCTCAGCTAGCCAAACGGAGGCCGCAGCATTTTCAAGGTGTTGCAGCCGAAATCCACAATTACATCGCCGAAAAGGTGGCCACATAGGGTCCAGGGGACTGAGAGTAAGTCGCCCGACAAGGCCTGAGGCCACTGGCTTGGTACACTAATTGTGAGGCGCAGGGCAGGAGGGCGAGAGTCAGCGCAACGAGACGGCCAGAGAGGCACATAAGAAGGGGGTCCCGACTATTTGTACCTGAACTGACTGGGAGTTGGCTGGATCCCTTCCTTGGAAAACACAGGACGACGTGGGCGGTTATAATCGGCTGCCGCGGTAACCTGGAACTGCATAAGAACTGTGAGTAAAGCCTGAAGACGGCACCCCACTGTGTCCTTTATTTATGGCAGCGTCACCGGCCCTGCACTACACTGTCCCTACCAACAACATCTACCTCATCAAGTCCGATATACTGCCCTGGGGCTTAGCTCTGCCCATGGATAGATGCACTATCTCAGCTGCATCACCATCAGCCCCAGTGGATCTGCACCGCAGCGGAGGCCATATATAGCCGCTTACCTCGGGTGGTGTCACAACACTTTTCCACAAATCTTTATTTCCCCAATTGACTGTTCTTTATTTGACCGCCTTGGGCCACGGACCGGGTCACTGCCACTGTGACAACCCCAATACTACCCCATGACCCAGGGGGCGCGTCACTACTTTACTACCAAAACCAGGTTTTCATGAAGAAAAAAACTGCAAAAAATTCAACGTGTGGACATGGTCTAGGCCTGTGCTTATGTGTCTGGTGTACATACCATGATATGAAAACTGCCTTATGTGTACATGAAGTTGAGTTTGAAACTTGTGCTCCTGTGATTTGCTGGTATTACATTAAAGTAACTCTTGGACTTAATAATTACAGGACAATAACTATATAATGACTATCTTCCTGGAGGTCAACACTACTGGAGAACGGGAGGTCTACCAGACAGAAGACCTGATGTGTCCAATTTCTCAACTCTCTACTTTTGGAGGTTTGTCATGAGTGGAATTGATGTCTTAAAGGGTCACCATTAAAGCTAAAAGGTATGGTCCACTTCTAACAACTAAGAGATTTGCTAGAAATGTCTCGTATTCAGGCCTCAAATGAGGGAGTCTTGAATCTGTCTCCAGAATTGAGTCATGCTATGTGAAGTGGTTCCAGAAATGCAGGAGTATGTTTGGAGAGGTAATGCCATGCTCTAACCTGATGCAGTGAATAGAGATTAGGGGTCTCCATTTTAGATGTGAGTTCCAGAGGTGGGACCCACATGTTAGATACATTTAGAAAATCCTATGAGAAACACGAGTGTTTTGTGAAAATGCCTCGCAACTATCACATGGCTTGCCCATAGGCTGTGCACCTTGACACTAAACCCAGTCTCCCTTAACTTCCTAGTAGGGGATTCTCCATCCCCAAGTGAGTGTTCAGATGTTCCAAGAGTAAACAGGCTTACATGTGTTAGCCCTCCAGTCTCCCAGGATGCTTTTCTCCAGAATGGCTGCTGTTATGACCAAGCAGACACCGGGACACCATGCTATTTTGGGAACAGAGGTATACACTTATTGCATTTTTACTCTTTGGTTTTATTTAATAAATGCTTAAACTTTGTTTTTTTCCCCTCATCTAGTTACTGCCCACTTTATCAAAGATGGCATTTTATCTGTTGTTATTTCCAAATATGTCACTCTACCATCACTAATCTTAACATCAGAGCCAGGGGAGCAGAAGGTGACCCTATTGCACAAAACAATGCTTTTCTGCTGTACAGCTTCCCATTGTCAGCCTGTGGGACCACACAAACTGTAAGTGCCCTATTTGTGGAAGTCTTGGTAAGATGGTCCACTCTTGGTGTCACTATAAATTCTTCACAGGTAGTAAAGTGAAGTCAGCAAATGGTGTAAAGTAACTGGCAGAACACATCTAGCTAGAGTTCAAGTGACTCTCACTATGGCACCTTCCCCTGCATTCCCTGTGCTGATCTCTTGTTATCCAAATCTCTAGGTTCTCTCCATGTAAAATTTAATTCTCCGTTAGGTTGATGTGGTTTATGAGAATGACTTGGCAGCTGACATTGACGTGAGAACTTGGAAAGGCTCGTCCATAACCAGAGATAGTACTTTTGGATAAGAGTCTCAAATACAAAAAGTTTGAAAGGTTCCATTTTTAAATACCCAAAAATGTCTCTTTACTATCTAAATATTTCTCATTCCTTTTTAGTCTGTTTGACCTTATGTCTCAAGTTCTAAGATCATGACTGAAGTTCAGATGGTGTTAGGATTACCTGAGACTTCTGAAGTCAGGAGCTACCACACTAGTTGTGATTAAGTGTCAGGTCCAAATGTGACACTGCCACATCTAGGCAGTGAACAGAGTTATCAGATAATTCTAATGAGAAATTTTTATTTTAGGCTGCACATTCGCTGTGGTTTCACTGCAAGTGACTCATTGCCAGTGAGAGTTGAAGTCTTTACCCTCCCTCCACCATCACCTGTAGCCAGTCTGGGACCATTGAACTTGGAAATGAGGATTGCCCTAAGTATGGATTTAACGTTATATACATTGTCTTTTGCATTGCCAAACAATAACCACTTTCTATCTTCTGGCTTTACTCTACAGATGATCAGTACAGACAGTATTATGGTGATGGGGATTATCCTATTTCTAAAGTGCTCAGGGACTCCATTTATGTTGTAGTTCGCATTCTAAACAGGAGAGACCCTGGAGTGGCGCTAATGCTGAATCAGTGTTGGGCAACTGGCACCATAAACCCTCAAGAATTGCCACAATGGCCAATCTTGGTAGATGGGTAAGATCTGTACAAACCAACACTATATACTCAAATATTAAAGTATCCATGCTTTTTTTTGTTTGTTTTTTACCTCCCATGGGCCTAAACTTACAAACACTTAGTCTGCTGACAGCTGATGTAACATAGGCACCCTGCAGTAATACAGCATGATGTCGAGAACAGGCTACAAGTAACAGCTGCTCTGACATGAAGTAGGAGTGGTCTGTGATGGCTTTGTGCTGGGCAGGTAGTTGGCACTCCAAAGGCATACTGATAGGGAGTGTTGATTGTGAGCTCCAATGGGGACAGCGATGTCTGTAAAGCTGTAAAATTAATAATGCTATATAAGCGAGTAAGATAAAATTAAGTCTTCCTAAAACCACTTGCCTGACTCTAATAATCCCCAAATATAACTTTTCCTTCATTAGGTGTCCTTTTGATGGTGGCAACTACATGACCCAGCCATTAACTATACAAGATGCTTCACTGGAGTTTCCACTCTATTATCAGCGTTTTATTGTAAAGACATTTGCCTTTTACCGTCCAGGTCAGGCATCAATAGGAGGGCTGGTAAGTTCCCACTTATCATTCTTTTCCAGGTATACTTCCACTGTAGTGCTTCTGCCATCTTCACAAAACCCATGTATGGCTAAATGTCCTTCAAGACGTAAGCACTTTCTGTAGCAAAAACGCAAGATTAAACCTTAGGGTTGTGTGGCGCCCCTGGGGGTTCAGTCACCACAGAGGTACTGCACCTCACCCAGAGGTGTGGTGTCTCCCTTCTCTCAGGTAAGGTGGGAGTGCTTCACGGAACCCCAAACACCCGCATCCAACACTACACAGCTCCAGGCCGGCTGGAGGGGCAACATGCAGAGCGCAGCTGCTGAGCCCTGACCCTGGCTGGAGTGGGGGGAACCCAAAGGTAGGGGGAACCAGTAGTGGGTGTGGGTGGAGGAAGTAGTTAGGGGGAGCACTTCGTTAGGAGTATAAAAAAGGGAGGCCATCTTAGGGTGGTGGTTCAGTGGAGTTAGGGAGCAGTTCAGAAGAACAGCTCGGGACAGTTCAGAAGAACAGTCCGGGAGCAGAGTCTCATTAGGAGATCTGCTCCACAAGTAGGGCCAAGTCAGGAAGTCTAGGAGGGGAGCAGGGAGTAGGCTCCGTTCTAAGAAAGGTTCCTAGGGGGTATGGCGCGTGCAGGACGGCACCCGTACGCCCCGCATCTGTCAGAAGACAGAGGGATCGCAGCCGCATTCTAGTCCCCTGAGGGTCAAGCAAGTCTGTGTAACTCCGACGGACAGGAGGGACTTCAGAGTACACGAGCAGGACTAAGAGTGGGCAGCGCAGAGCAGAAGGGAGAAAGACCAGTGTGAAGACGGTCAAAAGAGGAACACGAGAAGTTGGGGTTCTGCCAGGTATTCCCAAGCTGTCTGAGGAAGGATTGAACCCCTGCCCGGTGAACGCAGCGCGACGCGGGAGGCCTGCACCTGTACCGTGCACCTGTGGACTGTCTGAAGAATTGTGAGTAAAATTTCAGATGACTGCACTGTACTGCCTCCGTCCATTCTTTCATCGGCGCCATTGTTCCCCCTGCACTACAACGCCCAGCACAACCCACGCTCTCTCGCTGCGCTGCCCTGAGGCCTGCTCCACCTGTGGGGAGCCGTCTCATCACAAGCTGCCCTAACATCTGCCTCAGAGGACTGTTGCAGCGCTGCTGATCCTCACCAGACACCACAGGTGGCGTCACAAACTTTCTAAAAATAACCCCCTTTTTGCACTGACCGCCCTGGATCATGGACCGGGCCAGCCACCGTGATATTCCCCGCCAACCGGCATCCAGAGGCCCGGCTGCCGAGTACCCCACGGCCCAGGGAGCGCGTCAGTTGCATTACTCCAGGAAAACAATATTTTATTTTTTTTCCCCAGGAAGAAGGGCAGCAGCAGATTGGGAGTCGGTGACTGTATCTATAGATGGGCCATTAGGCTCTACATGGATGGGAGTTACCAGGGTACCAACGAACAGTTCATTGAAGGTAATGTCACTAACTTGGCAGATGTCCCACACCAAGTGTAACATCAGAGCCTGAACTACAATAAAGTTGTCTTGAGCAATACATTTTGAGAATATTAAATTTGGTTTCTATACTTCATAATCTAATTTAGTCAGTTTAAACAGAGGCAAAACAAGAACTGCAATATGACTTAAACATCTGGTGGTGCATAGACTAAGCCTGGAAAAGCAGGGCTAAGATGGTGTAATGCAGAGTGGAAACAATACTTTTTTTTTTTTGTTCAGATTTGCTAAATACCTATAAACTGGCATCTTTCTCTTCTAGAAAACCAAGAAAAGGGCCATCAAGATCTAAACTGGGTCTTGGCTGTGATGGCTGGAAGTGTTCTTGGCATTGTCGTTTTGGCTATCTGGCTGAAAAAACAAAGCGTTAACACCATTAAAGAAGTTGAGATATAAGTTCTTGTGACTCTTCCTTTACCATAAACGTAACTGAGTTCTAGCATCTATTTTGCACTCCTACCTGTAATACTCGCCTTGCTAGTTAATTTTATGAGACTTTACAGTAATGTGCAAATAAGGTTTATGCCCCAATAAAGATTTAGACAAAAAAAGTTGTACATTGATTGCATTCATAGACCTTTTTTGGGTAACGGTCACAACAGTTCACAAAAAATCCATTTGTTACATGTAAAATATAAGGAGCACATTGGCTTCATTGGAAAGGGTGAGTCTTGCAATTTCTCTGGAAGGATCAATATTTTGTGGATTTTAAAACACTCACTGCAGGTCACTTTACCTACATGTAGGATCTAGATCTGTCTATCCAATTGGCTGGTTCTGTTGCACTTCTGGTGCTCTGATTATGTAGATGCAATGTGATATTGCCTTTAACTATGTTCTGGGTGACCCTAGCGCACACTATTAAAATGCCTCCTTGTCTTCCCATAATCTGTAAGTGGTGGTAGTGAGTAGCAACATATCGCTGGCTTACATGGTGGGAATGACCGCTCTATGGCAGTTTAGTCTATATACTCTACTGTTAAAGCAATAGTACTAGAAACCTCTTCTACACATAGATGGTCTCAATGCCAGACTGGCACAGTATTAAAGTTTCTAACCAGATAATTGCATGAGGAGCAAAGGAAGACCTACCATTGGTGCAGCCGCAGAGGGATCCAGTAATTTATACCTCCAAAGCAGATAAAATTGTACTTTATGATGAACTACGGTGCTTCCACGAGGACTCTCTTCTGTCCGCCAGCGCTAGAAAGAGCAACAATAAATGGCCCAGAGAATAAAAGTTTCTTCTACAATGATGACTTGATGTAGGTTATTCTACACTGTCACATTAAGATATCATAACATCTAATGGTTGTTATCAAACATGTTACATTTTTGGCCACATGTTGAACCACAATGCACTCATGTAATTGACCTATGACTTGCCTAAAATCATTGGTTAATTGCCAAACTGCAGATCTTAAATGGCTGCACAACAGTTAGCATCAAAAGTTTCTTAGGTTTCATGAGGGGGTTTTCAAGTTGAATTGGCCATTCCCTCATGTGTTAAGAGGTTGGCAGTGTTATCTTGGTACACCTTTCCTCAAAATGACTAGCATGCTAATGAAGATGTAACCAAATCAATCCATCGAGTAAAACACTTCATGGAAAGTTTTCCACAAAAAAAAAAAAGTTTGGTCCTGTAAAGATCTGAGGTTGTAAGTAATCACCTAGGCAGGTTAACGATGCAACAATATTTTATTGATCACAGCCATGGTAATAAAGCAATTCCAGGTAAATGGCTAAAATACAGTTCTCTCAGTCCTCAAGTTCCCAATCTGGGTTCAGTAGTTCCACTGGCTTTGTATAAAGCCATACTCACTGTCTCCCAACTTTTGGTTGGCCCATAGATTTTGTATCTCCAGTCAGTATAGTCTGTAGCCACAGTCCATGATCCTCTAGACGGCAGATAAAACAATGAAAGCACGGGTAGCCAGTAGCAGCAGTCCTTTTAAGAAAGTGTAAATCCAAATGACATAATCCATAATGGTAACATGTTTATCCATTCATCCTTCCAAGTCCACGGTCTCCATCCTCTTCCTTCAATCCTTCCACACATCTCCCTAAAACATGTCTCCACTTTCTTCCACTCGGATCAGTCCCCTCCCAGGTCAGAAGTGATCACACTCTCCCCCTTAAACATTCACTGTTCGCTAAAACAATGAAGAATATCTAGAAGCCTTCATCTGAGACTGCCTGTAAGACCCACTGTGGTTATGGCTCCACTGTGTATCAATCTACACTCTCCTAATGAGATTATTGGCTGTTGAAACAATGAACTCCTGAGATAAAGATGAGATTAGTGGAATGCTGGACATTTTACAAGTGAATCTTACATAATGACAAGTAATCAGAACTATGTAAAACATAACAAGTAAATCACTAATAAAACACAATAATAATATTGACAAAAATGGTGGTTCGTTGCTGGAAAAGTATCATAGTCTTTAGTAAGTGGGCGGCTCCTCACAGGTCCCATGCTCAAAGCCAGTTTTTAGACAAAGTGGGGCTCCAAATGTTAACACACATGTAGGTTGCATTTACATGGGCTGATTTCAGGCCATTAAACAAGCACAATTGACAACATTGAAGTCGTTCATTAGTTATTTTCTGGCCTCTTTACACTGGATGACTAGGAATGATGGCACAAAACTATCACTAGTAGATCAATCTGTCACCATACACATGTTCTCAGCAGTTTACACCAGGCGATGTGCTACTGAGAAGGATTTTCGCTCTACCATACACAATCCAATCACCCGATGAATGAGCAACATTTTTGCTTATTGATGGGCGATTGCCAATGTTTTCACCTAATGAACACTCGCCTGCTCTTCCAGTATATATAAATGTGGATGTGATATACTGTTACACACATCTGTATACAGAACACACATATGCAACATACAAACAGTGATCAACATATCTTAAAGAAACAATGGCGGAGACCCCGGTAAATCCAGGGTCAGCCAGAATAGCCTACTCGTATAGCATTTAGAACAGAAAAAAATACGAGTACAAAATGGCATAAAAAGTTAGTTTTATTTAGTCAATCAGCAAATAACTTAAATTAATATATCCATAATATAAATGCATGACAAAAAAGTGCAATGTGCTCGAAGAAAAGCGCAGTCCCACCTGCGAGGGCATATCGTACCCAAGCTAAAAGGATAGTCCATATGCATAGTGTGGTATCTTTCTAGAGATATACTGGATAGAATAAGGCTATATATTCCAAGTGGAGCACATACAAATGTTTAAATCAAACCCAGGTTCACCAGATGCTTACCACAATTGTATATGAGGTCCAGGGGGACGTAGAAGACAGGTGGCAAAGGTGTCTCAACACACCTGGACCTCATATACAATTGTGGTAAGCATCTGGTGAACCTGGGTTTGATTTAAACATTTGTATGTGCTCCACTTGGAATATATAGCCTTATTCTATCCAGTATATCTCTAGAAAGATACCACACTATGTATATGGACTATCCTTTTAGCTTGGGTATGATATGCCCTTGCAGGTGGGACTGCGCTTTTCTTCCAGCACATTGCATTTTTTTGTCATGCATTATATTTATATTATGGATATATTAATGTAAGTTATTTACAGATTGACTAAATAAAACTTTAACTTTTTATGCCATTTTGTACTCCATGTTTTTTTTCTGTTCTAAACACATATGCAACGTGTATAAAAAGTACAAAAATAAATGACTGGAATATGCAGAGCATCTGCACACATGAGAATGCACAGAGCACATACGCTCACACTATAGAATACTTACCAGTCTCTCCCTTCAGTTCTAAACTCCTGCACAGGACCCATGGTGACATCACGGTCACATGACTGATGTCACCAAAGGTCGTTAAGCAGTCTGCACATTGGAAATTAAATTGATAATATCACTGCAATTTTCAATGTAACTTCTGCTGTAGATGCTGCGGGCAGGAGTGTACATAGAAATCACAGGGCCCCATGGCAAAAGTCCTAATTGGCCCCAGCAAAAAAAAAAAATACTCAATGGGAGCACAGGAGAGCATATACTATTTTTTCAGCCCTTACAAAGTAATTTTGCCCCTTACTGTTCGACATGCTATAATGTGCCCCTACTAGCACTCCAAACAGTACAATAACACCCCTCACAACCCTCTACCCAGTATACTGGCCCCCCACAGGCCTCCAAATAGAATATTGTCTGCAACATAGTATGATGGCCTCAAAAATTAACCATTTCTTAAAAAAATAAATGCTCCCCCAGTGCTCCAGTCTCTGCAGCATGTGGTCTGCACTACATCGCAACTCCTGTGCTGAGCAGTGCAGAGGGATAGAAGACTCGCTGTAGAGATTGGAGCAGTGGGCAATGGGGTGTAGTGAATATTTTTTTTTATTTATGGAGGACTATGTGGTGCCCGTAATACTGTATGGAGGGCTATGAGGGGCCCATTTTACTGTATGGAGGGCTATGTGGGGCCAACTATATTGTATGGAGGGCTGTGGGGCCCATTATACTATATGGACAGCTGTATAAGGGCCTTTAATTACTTTTGAAAGACTACAAGGGGGCCATTATACTGATGGCATACCTATGTAGGGGAGGGCATCATACTATTTGAAGGTATACGTAGGGGGCCATTATACGGTTGTCAGGACTATATGGGGGCAATTATACTGTTTGCAGGTCTATGCTGGGGGCGATTATACTGTTTGCAGGACTATGCTGGGGGCGATTATACTGTTTGGAGGGCTATGTAAGGGGTTTTATATTGTTTGGAGGGCTATGTGTGGGCCAATATACTGTATGCAAGCAATTACACAGTGTAAAAGTTTTTTTGAGGGGTTCAATAATACACTGTAGAGGGCTGTGTGGGGGTCAGTATGCTGTTTGGAGGGTTAGTGGGGGGCCATTATACAGTGTGGATGGTTGTATTGGGGCCATCTTACTGAGTGGAGGTGTGTGGGGGCCATTATTCTGTATAGAGGGCTTTGTTGCGATCACAGTTGGGGGCATCATACTGTGTTGGGGGTCGCCTTACTTTGCCAGGGAAGGGGAGTACAGTCATCCTACCGTGTGTGTTGAGGGTACTATGGAAGAATTCACTGTGGGGATATCATTCTTGTGTTTCGGGGAGACACTATAGTTGGCATAATACTTTATGGGGGCAATGAAAGGGTAGTTTAGGGGCTTCAGTAGGAGGAAATTACTTTGTAAGGGCTGCGAAGATGTGAGATATGCTCTTCAGTGACCCTGCTGAATATTACGTTTTTTACGTATTTTTAGTGTGGGGCCCCATTAGAACTTTTGCTATGGGGCCCCATGATTTCTATGTTCGCCCCTACTAGTGATATTAGGAATCACATAAAGATGTATGAAACTGCTTCATCTTTAATGGTTACAGGTATCTGGCCCATTGTGACATCATTCGTGTTCCGCTCCTCGTGATGTCACAATGAGGTCACCATTGTGATGTCACTGGCTGTGGGGTTATAGTGAGTGACCCTACAGGAAAAGGCTTTGTCTGGAGAGGCTGACTGTGGATTACACAAGACGTGATATTCCTCCAGGCTAAAATGCTGTTTAGATTCCTTCTATTTGTGAGTGTGCTAATAGCATCTGCGAAGGGCGCTCCTATCAACACGCGCCACCATGATTTCAGGGCCTTGATCCCTGCAGGTAAGTGCTGTACCAGATATTAAGCCAATATGGGGTTATTGTTAATAAGTCAGATGATACATTTCATGGAGGATTCTTCATGTGCTACTTGTAATGTTTGCAGTCTTCTCCCATCGTGTATTCCCTATTCCAGGCTCTCAAACACATTGTAAACTTGAATGGGAATCCACTCTGAGCGAAAAACAAGTCACGTGTCTCTGATCTTCATGTGTGTGACTTCATCAATACTTTTCGGGGAAATAATTACAAATTTATGGTAATTGTGGAATTTCTCCAACTAGGAATGGTCCTAGGTCTGAATACAAAAATGAGATGCAAAATATAATGTATATACTAGTAGCTTTAAATATCTTACATGTTCTTGATCTTTTCTTCCACTAGATTACTTTAGTAGGTTTCCCATGCCTGCTGCCATCATCTTCTTCTCTGGATTTTTCTTTGGTGTCATCTGTTTCATCATATATGGGTAAGTCTTATAATGATTTATGGGCTACCCGGGAGTCTGTATAAGAAATATCACATCTTCAGATCATCACACGATTCAGTAAATGATATAATCTAGTGTAGATGTTTAGTGGCTCATAAACTGGGTCTGACCTGCTGGGAGCACAGTGGACTTTTCTGTACAATATTAAAAAAATTGCTTAACAAATTACTGCAGATAAGGATAGATAAAATAGATGAAGAAAAATATATGTTTTTATAACAGTGACTTCTGTTTTATCATTTTAAAGATATGTGAAAAAGAATAATTTCTGGAGAGATGTTACAAGACCAGATTCCATGGATGAAGATATAAAGAGTAGGGCTAATCCTAATGGTAAGTACGGCCGTCACCAATCTGACATTAATATCTGTGTACATACAAATACTTCTTAGTGGCTTTTATATTACGTGGACGCAGTCTACATTGTAAAGCTGAATAATTACTCTAATGATATTCTGATTCGTCTCTTTCAATATATGAAATCTATTTAAAAGAAAAAAATGAACTTTTAAAGTATAAATAATCTCTTACCCGTTCACAACATATGATGTACGCCGAGCTTGAATATTTTCCCGCACATGATGGCTGATTTAATGTGCGGAGCTCTGCCCGCAGCTGTTAAATCCCACTGTCAATCTCTCACAGCGGCATTTAACAATGCAAGGGAGGCCGGACATTATATGCGCCCATCGTCACGCTCATGATGTGATCGTGGCGTGCCAATTGCTTGTCATGACAGCCGGCTGTGTCTGTCATTACGATCCTCCTGTGAAAGCCAGCCGTGGCTGGCATTGATAGTGGACAGTGATTTTTACTATACATAGCATTGCTGATGATCGGATGATCGCAGCTTCAACAAATACAGTAAAAAAAAAAAGCACAAAAGTTCAAATCACCCCCTATTGCCTAATAAAAATAAAACAATATACACATATTTGTTATTGCTGCAATTGTAAAAGTCCAATCTATCACAATACAAAGTAAATTAATCCGATCAGTATACGGCGTAATGAGAAAAAAATCAAAATGACAAAATTACATTTTTTTGGCCGTAAATGGCAATAAAATGCAATAAGAGGCAATCAAAACATCATATCTACCCTACAACTGTGTCAGTAAAAACGTCAGCTCAGATCGCTAAAAGTCCTCACCTGGCCTGATATCCCAAAAAATGAAAATGTTATGGGTCTCGGGAAAATGGTGACAAAAGTATTTTTTTTTTAGTTTCCGATTTTTTTTTACCACTTAAAGGGGTTGTGCCTGCAACAAAGTTAATTTTAATCAACATTTTAATCAATAGATCTTTGAATAATAATAATTTCCACAATTGGATGAGATGAAAAAAAATGTTCCTGTGCTGAGATAATCTTATAAATGTGCCCCTGCTGTGTACTGTGTAATGGCTGTGTCTGACTGTGCAGGAACATGGTCTGATCATACCACATCTCCTGGGCAGGGGAGGACGCAAGAGAGTATACAGACAGGACAGCCGGGGATCACAGCTGATTCTTTCTTTGAGGTAAAACATTGCTTAAAAACAAGTAATTAAATATTTTGCCTCATAAAAAAAATCAGCTGCGATCCCCTGCTGTAATGTCTGTATACTCTTTTGCTTCCTCCCCTGCCCAGGAGATGTGGTATGATCAGACCATGTTCCTATACGGTCAGACACAGCCATTACACAGTACACAGCAGGGGCACATTTATAAGATTATCTCAGCACAGGAGCATTTTATTTAACACATCCAATTGTGGAAATGATTATTATTCCAAGATCTATTGATTGAAATGTACTTTGTTCGTGGGAAAACCCCTTTAAGTAAAAAAAAACAAAACAAACTATACATGTTTGGTATCTGCATAATTGTACTGAACTAGAGAATCATATTGCCAGATCTCTTTTACCATAAACTAAATATGGTAAATAAAAAAATAAAAAAAAAACAATTGTGGAATTGCACTATTTTTGCAATTTCAACACACTTGGAATGTTTTTCTTGTTTTCCAGTACAGTATCTGGTAGAATGAATGCTGCCATTCAAAAGTACAATTCATTCTGCAGAAAACAAGCCCTCATGCGGCTATACTGATGGAAAAATAAAAAAGTTATAACTAAGGAGAGGGAAAACAAACAAACAGAAAATCACCATGTCTTGAAGGGGTTAATAGATATAGCAAGTGAATGTACCGTAGACATAGAGGAAACAATCTAGAAGAAACATAGAAGTTTTTCCTTTTGAAATGCTGATTTCACTGTTCTGTGTTACAGGAGAACATGAGGATGAAACAACCATTATAAATGATGAAGCTCCTCATGGACCCATGGCTGAAGAGAGCGATGTCCACACAGACACCAACATCTCTAGTGGCCCCCACTATGTCATAATCAATATGGACCCATATGAGGATGTGATCATCTCCTTCAACAGTAAGTTCTCAGGCTTTCATAACAAGTGCTTAATAGAAAAACTTCTTTATAAAAAAAAGCTCTAAAAGTAGAAAGTTGATCCTTCTATTTTCATTACTTTATTATAAAATGTAAAGGTTATAAAACCTGTATAATATTAATATTCTTTAACAAATATATAGAAACTTTAATTTTATTAATGCTAATTTCAATGTTCAACATTGTAGGAGAAGAAGAGGGTGAAATAAATACTGTAAATGACGATGTTCCTCGTGGACCCATGGCCGAAAACAGAGATGTCCTGGAAAACACCAACATCTCTACGCCTGGACACGTTTACATAGTCATCAATATGGACCCAGATGACGATGTGGTCATCTCTTTTGACAGTAAGTTTATTTTTTTTTCATGTGGATAAGTAGAATACTTACTACCATAAATATCATCTCTTCTTCTAATTTACATAACAGGCATAAAATAAAATCAACCGTTAAAAGCAATTTCTTTTTGAATTGCAGTTAAAGCAAACAATCTAGAAGAAACATAGAAGTTTTTTCTTTTGAAATGCTGATTTCACTGTTTTGTTTTACAGGAGAATATGGGGATGAAACAACCATTATAAATGATGAAGCTCCTCATGGACCCATGGCTGAAGAGAGCGATGTCCACACAGACACCAACATCTCTAGTGGTCCCCACTATGTCAGAATCAATATGGACCCATATGAGGATGTGATCGTCTCCTCTGACAGTAAGCTCATTTTTTCTTTGTGGATTAGTACCATGAATATCATCTCTTCTTCTAATTTACATAACATGCATAAATTAAAATCTACTATTAAAAGCAATTTATTATTGAATTTCAATTAAAGCAATTTCCCAGTATTTTCTGGCTCTCCGACCCCAGACTGACAGTAGAATCAATGTCCATTAATGAACAACTAATCTTATAACCACTGTCTTTTTCAGAACAAGAGGACAGAGAACAGATTCCACCTCCTCCTCTGAATCCTTCTCTGTCTACTACTCTGCCTCCTCAAAATTTTGATAAAGATCTTGACCTGGACAAAGACATTGAGAAAACTAACCTCCTCATGAAGATTGTCTTTCAGGAACTTCTGGCTTACGCCAGCCAAAACCAAATGTAAGTTCTTAAGGCTTATGCGTATGTTTTATGATGTATGTTATATTTTAGTATTAACAGGCAATAGGCTAAATAATTAGAAATTGAGCATTAACGACCTAAACGTTGAAAGCATTATATTTCTTTATACAAGTTAAATCATCAGTCTGTGAACCAAGACTTGCTGGACTACATGAGAATGGGTGTTATTCTTAAATCACAAATATGATAATTTATATTGTATCTTTAATAAATCACAATATACAGTATAAAAAATGGCTTATCACATGACTAACAAATTAAACACACGAAGTAGAGTGGGTGGTAATGGCAAAAACAATAAAATGAATATTTAATCATGATCACATTATGCATATACAGCAATACTGGCTTAAAATGCAAATGTGATCACAGGAGCTGATGGCACGATAAAAAGTGCTCAATATCAATGTCAGTGCCAAGTACGTTTAGACATGCTGTAGTACCAACCCTGACAGTCGTTTCACCATCACAGCTTTTTCAAGGAGTTAAAGGAAACGGGGTGTAGTGCTGTATATGCCTGTATATATATCTATCATATGTACCATGAAGGAGGGATTGCTAGTTAAAGGTAATCTAATCCTACAAGATCCAAAAAAATAATAGGCAGGGTACTATTCCTATCACATCAATGATAAGGTGTAGAACATACCTGAACATAGACATTAAATAATGCCCACTATATATTACATAGTAGTGTATTATAATCTAGAAATAATGGATGACATGTAAACTTCTTCTGTTGCCAAACTCATTATAATCTGTTGCCATGTACATATATTAATCATTACTCTTTTGCTGATTTTGTAACATATATTTTCCAGGTGAGGCAGAGCGGGGTCTCGCTGTGTTCCCACAATGAATATGGGATCCAGCTGGAGATGACAACTGTACATCAACACAAAGATGCAGATTCCAGGCTTGGTTTCTGTTCTCTTCATTGGATATGACATTTACTGGACTTTCTGCAGCTAGACGAACTCACAGAGTATGTGAGATACCTACTGCATCATGAGGCAGATTCCGGGCTCGGTCTCTGTTCTCTTTAATGAATACGACATTTACTGGACTTTCCGCAGCTAGATGCACTCACAGAACAAGTGAGTTTCCTTCTGCATCATAAGACAGATTCCTGGATCGGTCTCTGAACTCAACCACTGGATACGACATTTACTGGACTTTCTGCAGCTAGATGCACTCACAGATAAATTGAGATACCTACTGCACACGAGACAGATTCCGAACTCGGTCTCTGAGCTCCACCACTGGATACGACAGTTACTGGACTTTCCGCAGCTAGATGCACTCACAGATAAAGTGAGATATCTACTGCACATGAGACAGATTCCGGATTTGGTCTCTGTTCTCATCAGTGGATAAAACATTTGATAGACTTTCTGCAGCTAGATATAATCACAAATCTAGTGACTTACCTGCTGCACCATGAGACAGATTCCGGGCTCGGTCTCTGCTCTCATCAATGAACATCTGCAGCCTAAGGGAATGGCAGTCCTTCAGCCAAGGTTCCCTAGAGGTTTCCTCCACTGGGGGCTTTTCCTCTCCTGAGTGCTGAAGGTTGACTCTTCGTGAGTCAAAGTCCCTTTGTCATCATTATCATCGGGGCACATTTTAGGGCTATTGCTCTGACTTCTAATGGGAGCTTCTACATAACCCACCTTGAATGAAGTTAATAAAGAAGTCAACCAATAATATGTAACAGTGTAATGGTGCTTCAATTGAACTTTACAATACAGCAGAATATACATATCACTGTGAGGAGCGAATATTTTATGAAGTCATTAACCCCTTAATAACATCTGACATACTAATACGCGTCTGTGCCCTGGGACTTAAGAGCCAGACCCGTATTAGTACGTCATCGCGATCGCGCGCGCACACAGGCTGTGCGGGCGCGATCGCCGCCGGGTGTCAGCTGATTGTCACAGCTGACACCCGGTACTATGTGCAGGGAGCGGTCACGCACCGCTCCCAGCACATTAACCCCCGCGATGCTGCGATCGAAGTCGATCGCGGCATTGCGGGGGCAAGGGGAGGTGATCGGCGATACTCACCTCCTCTTCCGGCTTCCAGCGCAGTCTGCAAAGGCTTCCCGGGTGTTGCCATGACGACCCGATGTCGTCATGACAACATCCGGGTCACCAGAGAGCAGGAAGATTGCTTGGACATGCGCAGTGCATCTCCAAGCAATCTTCACACTGTGCACTCCTGACAGCCTTCATGGCATAGGGATGGTGCTCCATTCCTGTGCCATGCAGGCGATCAGAAAAAAAAAAGTGAAAGTCCCAGAGTGGGACAAAGTAATAAAGTGTATAAACTGTGTGAAAGTGGAAAAAAAAAAAAAAAAAATGTGCAAAAATATTATAAAAAAATAAAAAAAATAATACACCAAAAATAAAAATATAATGTACCCATCAATAAATATTATTATAAAAAAAATAAAAAAAAACAATAAAAGTACACATATTTGGTATCGCCGCGTCCGGAACAACCTGACCTATAAAACTGTCCCACTAGTTAACCCCTTCAGTGAACACGGTAAAAAAAAAAAAAAAAAAAAAAAACAAGCAAAAAACAATGCTTTATCACCATACCGCCAAACAAAAAGTGGAATAACACGCGATCAAAAAGACGCATATAAATAAAAATGATACCGCTGAAAACGTCATCTCGTCCCGCAAAAAACAAGCCACCATATAGCTCCATCAGCCGAAAAATAAAAAAGTTATAGCTCTCAGAATAAAGCGATACTAAAAAATATTTTTTTCTATAAAATAGCTTTTATTGTGTATAAGCGCCAAAACATAGAAAAATGATACAAATGTGGTACCGCTGTAAACATACTGACCCGAAGAGTAAAGCTGCCTCATCAATTTTACCACACGCGGAACAGAATAAAAAAAAAAAAAAAAAACAATTCCTGAATTGTTGGTTTTTGTTTATTCTGCCTCCCAAAAATCGGAATAGAAAGCGATCAAAAAATGTCACGTGCCTGAAAATGGCACCAATAACAACGTCAAGTCATCCCGCAAAAAACGAGCTGTCACATGACTGTCTGCCAAAATCTGGAAAAATTATAGCTCTCAAAATATGGCGATGCAAAAACTAGATTTTACAAAAAATGCGTCTTTTAGTGTGTGACAGCTGTCAGTCATAAAAACCCCATATGATTCTGGCATTGCTGTAATCACACCGACCCGAAGAATAAAGTCGTCTAATCACTTATACCGCACGAGGAACGACGTCAAAAATAAACTCTTGAGTTAGGATTGGGCTAGGGTTAGGGCTGGGTTTGGGGCTAGGGTTGTGCTGGGGCTAGGGTTGTGCTGGGGCTAGGGTTGTGCTAGGGTTAGGGCTGGGGTTGGGATTTTTTTCAAAAGTAAGAAAAAAAGATGACGATATGGCGACTAGTGTTGAGAGCAAGTGCTCGCTACTTGAGTTTGCATCGGGTGCTCTGGTATGCATTTAGTATCGTGGGTATTTGAGTGACATGCTCGAGTCTCTGCCCCATATGCTTCGCGGCCAAAAAACTTTACGGGGATTGCCTGCCATGCACGAGCGATCCCCGCATGTTTTTTTTTGGGTGTATAATAACCGTGAAACATGCGGAGCAGGGACTCGAGCATGTCACTCGAGCACACGCTGTACATGGTGCATACCTGAGTACCCGATGCAAACTCAAGTAGCGAGCACTTGCGCTCAAGAATAATGACAACTTATTCAATATGATGACCTAATGTAAACAAATAATGTGCCGTACCTCTGGGTTCAAAATGTTCACTATACACCTTAATAAAATCTTTGAGGGGTATAGTTTCCAAAATGGGGACACTTGTGGGGGAGCTCCACTGTTTAGGCACATCACGGGCTCTCCAAACGCGACATGGTGTCCGCTAACAAATTGAATGGAAAATCGGCTCAAATTGTTAGCGGACGCCATGTTGCGTTTGGAGAGCCCCTGTGTGCCCAAACATTGGAGCTCCCCCACAAGTGACCCCATTTTGGAAACTAGACCCCCCAAGGCACCTATCTAGATGCATAGTGAGCACTTAGAACCCCCAGGTGCTTCACAAATTGATTCGTAAAAATGAAAAAGTGAAAATAAAACACTTTTTCATTTTTATGAATCAATTTGTGAAGCACCTGGGGTTCCAAGTGCTCACTATGAATCTAGATAGGTGCCTTGGGGGTCTAGTTTCCAAAATGGGGTCACTTGTGGGGGAGCTCCAATGTTTGGGCACACAGGGACTCTCTAAATGCAACATGGTATCCGCTAACAAATTGAATGGAAAATCGGCTCAAATTGTTAGCGGACACCACATTGCGTTTGGAGAGCCCCTCTGTGCCCAAACTTTGGAGCTCCCCCACAAGTGACCCCATTTTGGAAACTAGACCCCCCAAGGCACCTTTCTAGATGCATAGTGAGCACTTGGAACCCCCAGGTGCTTCACAAATTGATTCGTAAAAATGAAAAAGTGAAAAAAAAAACACTTTTTCATTTTTATGAATCAATTTGTGAAGCACCTGGGGTTCCAAGTGCTCACTATGAATCTAGATAGGTGTCTTGGGGGGTCTAGTTTCCAAAATGGGGTCACTTGTGGGGGAGCTCCAATGTTTGGGCACACAGGGACTCTCCAAATGCAACATGATATCCGCTAACAAATTGTCGGCTCAAATTGTTAGCGGATATCATGTTGCATTTGGAGAGTCCCTGTGTGCCCAAACATTGGAGCTCCTCCACAAGTGACCCCATTTTGGAAACTAGACCCCCCAAGGCACCTATCTAGATGCATAGTGAGCACTTGGAACCCCTAGGTGCTTCACAAATTAATTCGTAAAAATGAAAAAGTGTTTTTTTTTTCACTTTTTCATTATTACGAATCAATTTGTGAAGCACCTGGGGGTTCCAAGTGCTCACTATGCATCTAGAAAGGTGCCTTGGGGGGTCTAGTTTCCAAAATGGGGTCACTTGTGGGGGAGCTCCAAAGTTTGGGCACAGAGGGGCTCTCCAAACGCAATGTGGCGTCCGCTAACAATTTGAGCCGATTTTCCATTCAATTTGTTAGCGGATACCATGTTGCATTTAGAGAGTCCCTGTGTGCCCAAACATTGGAGCTCCCCCACAAGTGACCCCATTTTGGAAACTAGACCCCCCAAGGCACCTATCTAGATGCATAGTGAGCAGTTGGAACCCCCAGGTGCTTCACAAATTGATTCATAAAAATGAAAAAGTGTTTTTTTTTTCACTTTTTCATTGTTACGAATCAATTTGTGAAGCACCTGGGGGTTCCAAGTGCTCACTATGCATCTAGATAGGTGGCTTGGGGGGTCTAGTTTCCAAAATGGGGTCACTTGTGGGGGAGCTCCAATGTTTGGGCACACAGCAGCTCTCCAAACGCAACATAGTGTCGCTAACAATTTGAGCCAATTTTGCGTTAAATTTGTTAGCGGACACCATGTTGCATTTAGAGAGCCGCTGTGTGCCCAAATATTGGAGCTCCCCCACAAGTGACCCCATTTTGGAAACTAGACCACCCAAGGCACCTATCTAGATGCATAGTGAGCACTTGGAACCCTCAGGTGCTTCACAAATTGATTCATACAAATGAAAAAGTGTTTTTTTTTTCACTTTTTCATTGTTACGAATCAATTTGTGAAGCACCTGGGGGTTCCAAGTGCTCACTATGCATCTAGATAGGTGCCTTGGGGGGTCTAGTTTCCAAAATGGGGTCACTTGTGGGGGAGCTCCAATGTTTGGGCACACAGGGACTCTCTAAATGAACATGGTGTCCTCTAACAAATTTAACGGAAAATCGGCTCAAATTGTTAGCGACACCATGTTGCGTTTGGAGAGCCGCTGTGTGCCCAAACATTGGAGCTCCCCCACAAGTGACCCCATTTTGGAAACTAGACCCCCAAGGCACCTATCTAGATGCATTGTGAGCACTTGGAACCCTCAGGTGCTTCACAAATTGATTCATAAAAATGAAAAAGTGTTTTTTTTTTTCACTTTTTCATTGTTATGAATCAATTTGTGAAGCACCTGGGGGTTCCAAGTGCTCACTATGCATCTAGAAAGGTGCCTTGGGGGGTCTAGTTTCCAAAATGGGGTCACTTGTGGGGGAGCTCCAAAGTTTGGGCACACATGGGCTCTCCAAACACAACATGGCGTCCGCTAATTATTCAAGCAAATTTTACAATCAAAAAGTCAAATGGCGCTCCTTCCCTTCCGAGCCCTGCCGTGCGCCCAAACAGTATTTTTTCCCCAAATATTGGGTATCTGCGTGCCCAGGGGAAATTGCACAACAAATTTTGGGGTCCATTTTTTCTTGTTACCCCTGTGAAAATAAAAAAAATTGGGTCTAAAGTAACATTTTTGTGAAAAAAGTTAAATGTTCATTTTTTTCTTCCACATTCAAAAAATTCCTGTGAAGCTCCTGAAGGGTTAATAAAGTTCTTGAATGTGGTTTTGAGCACCTTGAGGGGTGCAGTTTTTAGAATGGTGTCACTTTTGGGTATTTTCTGTCATAAAGACATCTCAAAGTGACTTCAAATGTGATGTGGTCCCTAAAAAAATGGTTTTGTAAATTTTGTTGGAAAAATGAGAAATCGCTGGTCAACTTTTAACCCTTATAGCTCCCTAACAAAAAAAAATTTTGGTTCCAAAATTGTGCTGATGTAAAGTAGACATGTGGGAAATGTTATTTATTAACTCTTTTGTGTGACATATCGCTCTGATTTCAGGGCTTAAAAATTCAAATTTTGAAAATTGCAAAATTTTCAAAATTTTCGCCAAATTTCCGTTTTTTTCACAAATAAACGCAAGTGATATCGAAGAAATTTTTCCACAATCATGAAGTACAATATGTCACGAAAAAACAATCTCAGAATCAGGGGGATCCGTTGAAGTGTTCCAGAGTAATTACCTCATAAAGTGACAGTGGTCAGAATTGTAAAAATTGGCCCGGTCATTAACGTGCAAACCACCCGCGGGGCTTAAGGGGTTAAACACATGGTGACTTATATACATGTTTTCTATCAAACTAATTTGCCACAAATGTAATGTTCCTCATTAAACATGCACATCTTCTTTGACCTGGTTTAGAGGTCTGGGTCCTCTGGTTCAACCAGGACTTTAACGCCACTGCACACTATACCATCATGGCACACATAATGACATCAGAACGTTGCGACGTGCGTCACCCAAACTTTAGTTATTGCCTCTGGGGATGCACATCAGTGGCAACGTGCTCAGCGATGGCATGGTTCACAAAAATGTCAGAGGTATGGTTGAGCTGGAAGTTCCAATGCAGGATGAAGAAGACAGAAGATGCTTTAAACCAGCAAGGCCAATTTTAGACAAAGTGGGGCCCTGGGCAAAAGTTTAATGTGGGTCCTAAATGCTAACATATTGCACCATCACACTCAAACATTTAGGTTGCATTTGTGGCGCCCCTGAGGGTTCGGTCGCCACAGAGGTACTGCATCTCACCCAGAGGTGTGGTATCTCACTCTCAGGTAAGGAAGGAGTACAGCTCAGGACCCTAACAACTGCATTCATTACACCACATTTCTGGGGGACAGGGCGAGATTGCTCCTATGGGAGAGCACAGTCCCTGGTCCCTGGCTGGAGTGGGGGGAACCACCTAGAGAGGTGGAACCATGTAGTGGATGGGGTGGAGGAAGTAGATCCTGGGAACACTTGAAAGGAAGCTGTATAAAATAGAGACACCATCTTAGTTCAGTCAGTTAGTTCAGTCAGAGGAGGAAGGTGACGGGAGCAGAGGCTCTGTATGAGTTCTGCTCCAAAGGCGGGCCTAGCCTGTGAGGTCCAGGACTGAAGGAGAGAAGAGAGGAGTGGGAGCAGGAAAGCTCCAGGAACCGAAGGGAACCTACGTGTACGGGCCGTGCAGAAGGCCACCCGTACGCCGCTGCTACCAGGAGGTAGAGGGGTCAGGCCAGATAAGGGGAATTGGTCCCTCAACTAGTGGAGAACTGCAAGGCTCAACTAGAAACTGGAGGCTGCAGCACTTTATGTACCGTTAGCCAAAAGTCCACACCAGTCTCACTAAGAAGGCAGCCACATAGGACCCAGGGGACAGAACAGACGTCGCCCGCCAAGGCCCGAGGGTACCGGATTGGAGTCACTAGGTGTGAAGTGCAGGGAGAGGGCCAGAGGAAGGACATACAGAAGGGGTTCCTGCTAAGTACTCCGGAGCTACCTGGGGGTGGACTGAGCCCCTCAATGAGTAAACACAGGACGACATGGGAAGTCGCGATCTGCAGTGATGACTTGGAATGAAACAACTGTGAGTAAAGGACCTGAGACTGCATCCCACTGACTCCGTGTTTATTACTGACTCCCTGCACAACAACCACCATCATCCACCCACACTGCCCTGAAGCTACACTCTTCCTGTGGGGAGTTATACTACCCTTGCTGCCAAACCATCAGCTTCAGAGGACTGTTCCGCAGCGGCGGCCCCTATTAGCCGCACTCCACAGGTGGCGTAGTCGGACATTATACAAACCCATATACAATTCCCCTTGGATTAATCACCCTGGGTCACGGACCAGGTCACCGTCACAGTGACTACAACCCACAGCATCTACCGGCCCGGCTCCGGGTACCCCACGGCCCAGGGGGTGCGTCAACTTTGGCGTAGTCGGCAGGATATGAGCCCACCAAATATCACTGTGTATCGCGTGCCTAAAGACTGTGTTTTCTACTAAATGTGGCGCCCGCCCCAGAAGAACGGGCGCCTTTATGTGCGTGCTAAAAGATGACCAGAAACCACCTCCCATCATGGGCCTGGTCCCAGAATGGCGCCAGAAGCGGAGCTCGCCCCAAACAGTAGTGGTCATGTATGCAAGTGTGTCTGTCAAGGTGGGGGGGCTGACCCTGAAAGTGACCGACAGCAGACTGCCATGGGACCGCAACAAACTGCCCCATGACCACCCCCCAAAAGGGGAGAGGAGAGAAGAAAACTGGGAGACAGGGCATGGTCTTGATCAGTCTAGACAGACCGCACCCGGTAGGGAAGATGGAGGACGGCAGCACCAGAGCCCCAGTCAGCGGCCTGCTGTAGGCCGTAGCACCCTACACCCTGGAGGAACTAGTGGCTAAGCTGCTCCAGGAGGACTCGGAGTTCCTCCGCTCTGGGATGGAAGACCTGGGCCGGAGGATGGAGAGGGCCCAGCGAGATGCCATCACCGGGTAGAGACGGGAGATGGAACAGCAGCCGGCGACGCTACCAAGCACCGGCAGTGCCCCATCCTTGGCTGATCCCGACAAGCGCCAGGAGGCGACCGGACGCTGAAGCAGGCAAAAGGAGTCTCCCTGTCCCGGGCGCTGCCAGCGTCGATCTGCTCCTGAGCCCTCTGGTGGAGCCGCTGACCCCGGGCGCTACCAACACCAGCCCGCTCCTGACGCCGCAGCAAGGCCCACAACCAAGTCCTCCGGCCCCGGGCGCCACCAGTGGCGACCCACTCCTAGGCCCACAGCCAAGCCCTCCTACCCCGGGCGCCAAGAGCGGCGGCCCGCTCCTGATCCCGCCGCAAGCCCCACAAGTCCCGGGCGCGCCCCCCCTGCACGCCTCACGGACCCCGACACTGCTACCTCCGGGTACCAGTGATGCCGGTCAGCTTCTGGGTTCCCTGCAAGAGCCGTCTCCCCCGACCGCCGAGTGGGTGTATCGACGTAGCCGGTGGGACTGGTCCGCGGAGGTAGAGGACCAGCGGCCCCCGCTCCTGCCCGCTCCGCAGCCCGCCGCCGTCTCCCAGTTGCCGAAAGATGAGGCCCAGTTTGAGTGGGACCACTCTGGGGAAGACCTGATGGGGTTTACCCAGGAGTCAAGGGCAGCGGCGGCTCGTAGGAAGGAGTTCTGCCACCAACAACTGGTCCAGTTAGAAAAGGAGCGCAACTTACGGCGCGTGTGGTGGGAGAAATTAGAGGCTCAGAACATGGAGGAAAAGATACGGGCCCGCAGGGCCAACAAGGTGGAGGAAGAGAGCGACTTCTACCTCTGCGAAGCTGAAGACCCGGCTGGGTCAGCATACTGTGAACAAGAGCCTCCCCAGAGGGAGCACTCCTATTAAAGACTGCAAGTAGTCACCCGTACCCGTGCAGAATGGACACTGCAAATTAAAGTTTGTGTGAACATTTAACCCGTCTACTTAGTTACCCAGAACGGGTCCAAAAACTGACCGGCTGAGGACTGGGAGCAGCCACTTCCTGTAAATAGTTGCACCTTTTGAGGTGCCCCCTATTGGTTTTATATTTTCAGAACCGAGACCACTGAACAAAAACTCTTTGGAGGTGGCTGAAGACGTGGTCCAAAACTTGGATCATCACCACCCTTGCTGCCAAACCATCAGCTTCAGAGGACTGTTCCGCAGCGGCGGCCCCTATTAGCCACACTCCACAGGTGGCGTAGTCGGACATTATACAAACCCATATACAATTCCCCTTGGATCGATGCAGGCTTACATAAAGGCTACCAGCCAGATGAGATCGTTGAGTGGGTGATGAAAGCTATCAGCCCAGGATTGAACCTCCGTAGTATGCTAGAAATGAAGAGTCAATTGACCTTGCAACAGCTGAAGATGATTTTAAAAGGGCACTATAAAGAAGAGAGTACTTCAGAATTGTTCCACCGACTCATTAACCTCTCACAGAAAAATAATGAATCACCCCAAAGTTTCTTGTTCAGAGCAATTGAACTGAATGATAGACTGTTGTTTGCGTCCAGAGATGTTGAAGTGGAGGAGAAGTTTCATGCTGGACTAGTCCAGAAGAAGTTCTTGAGATCATTAGGAACGGGGTTAATCAGCAAAGACATCAAGTTGCAGCTGAAACGGTACTAAAAGATCCTGTCATTCTCGACGAAGTCCTAATTGAAAAAATGAATAAGATAGCTAGTTTGGAGTCAGAGAGAGAACAGAAGTTAAAGGCTCTGCTCCTAAAATCACCAAAATAAGTCAGCTGAAGATGGAGACCCCCTGTGGCCAGTCCAAAGATCATCATGGAGACCCTTCAGTGCCACCTCCGAGAGGAAACCTTAAATCACCAACAAAAGAAAGGACCGCCAGAGCTGACTGGGAGGAAGTAATAGGAGAACTGCGAGCCGAGTTGATTGAGGTGAAAAAATTGATTCATTCCAGGCCACAACCTTTATCCCTCAGACTCAGGAGTGGGTTCCAAAACAGAAGATACCCGGCTTGTGAAGCATGCCATTCATTAAATCAGAGTACGGTTTGTGTCCACTGTCTAAAATGTGGTGAGGAAGGACATTATGCCAAGGAATGCCAATGGTCACGGTCGTTTGGGTTAAAAGACAGGAGGTTGCCAGTGCGGGGCGACTAGTAACCGCGATACGGAGGAGGCCCTAGAAGCAAATCCAAATCTCACCAAACCCCAGAACGGCGCATGAGGTAAAACGGCTGCTTCAGTACTATACCCAAGTGTGTTCACGTCTACAACAGCTGCAAGAGAGACAGAGGGATTAGTACCCAGTGTGTAGGTCAAACGATTTACTCCTGGGAGGAGGATTCCTCGGTCAGTAGAGATTGCCTCATCAGTCTAGTCAGTGAAAGGTGCTTTACACAGTGCCAGCTAGATGGACTCTTGGTAAAAGCACTGTGGGACACAGGAGCCCAAGCGGGCCTTTTAAATGAAGAATGGAGAAGGCGATACCTGCCACATACCTGCCTTCGGTTACTAAAAGAATTCTTAGGACCAGTGGAACTCCACAGGAAAACTGTCAACCAGACCGAAATCCCTTTCATAGCCTGGGTGGAAGTGACTTTCCAACTTAGGGCCACGAAGAACAGCAACACCATTGAGCTTTTGGTACCTTTTCTCGTGACTAGTGATCAGAACGTGGCAGAGGATCCTATCCTTGGATATAATGTAATCAGTGATGTCATGACGAAATACAAGTCAGGTGTTAGAACCTTGCTCTTAGGTTTTTTCTATTGCTGGTCACATGACCTTGTTGGCCTATTTAGTCTTGCTCCGCCCTTCTGGCTTTGCTGGACTTCATTGTATTACTACTCTTTAGCTAGCCAGTGCTCAGTATCTAACTCTGTTAGTTTGCTTGGTCTTCGGACCTCTGTGTTCTATATTGTTTGTTTGTTCGTCTGTCTGCTACTATTTCTGTTAGGAGGTGTCCATTTTGCTCCCAGTCCCTAGTACTTGTAGGGATTCCTTCCCCACATCTATAGGTCTCCGTACAGACTAGCTGAGGACTTTAGCAGGTCTGATCGCAGGATCAGGTTCCCTTTTACATCGTAGGGATCAAGCTGAGTTCTATCGTAGGGACAGATCTCCTCTCTTTCCTTAGCTCTGGTAGCAGAACATAACAGTAAGTCCAGCCTGCAAATTCTCTAAGGAAAGATTTTTCTGTTCCATCATGGTGTCGGTTCAGGATTTGGCTCAACGCCTGCAGGGACTCTCTCTGGAGGTGGCCGAGCTCCGTCAGCACGTGAGTAACTCCTGGAGCACATTTCTTGGAGCCTAAGGTACGTTTGCCTGATTTATTTTTTGGTGAACACCAAGAATTTTTTTCATTTAAAAATGCTTGCTTATTGTATTTTCGTTTGAGACCCAGGTCCTCTGGGGATGAATCCCAGCGCGTAGGGTTCATAATGTCACTTTTGCGCAAAGAGCCTCAGGAGTGGGCCTTTTCTTTGCAACCTAGTGATACATGCTTTAGATCAGTTGATAGTTTTTTTTCTGCTTTGGGGCTATTATATGATGATCCTGACCGTGTCTCATTTGCTGAGACTGAGTTGAGACGTTTGAGACAGGGATCAGGTAATGTGGAAAAATATTGTACTCATTTCCGTCGGTGGTCTACTCAAATAGGGTGGAACGATTCTGCTCTGAAGAGTCTGTTTCTTGCTGGGCTTAGTGAAAGGGTTAAAGACCTGCTAATTGCTTATCCCACACCTGAAGATTTGCAACAGGCTATGCAATTAGCTATACGGGTGGATAGGAGACTGCGTGCAAGGGTTAATGAGAGCAAATCCTCTGCTATGTCAGTTTCTGGTCATGAGAATGTGTGTACTGACAGTGGAGAGCCGATGGAGATTGGAGCGATGGCACCTCGCTCTCAAGAAAAGGACCGCAGATTTTCTGAAGGTTTGTGTTTCTATTGCGGAAATTCTGGTCATTTCATTAAAAGCTGTTTGCTTCGTATGAAGAAAGAAAAAAAAATGGTCAGTCATGCCCGTATTGCCTGTTTAAATTCCAAGGGTGTATTTTTAGCTGCTTCCACTATTGCTCAGGAAAAATTAATGGAATTTTGGGTGTTTGTCGATTGTGGGTCTACACTGAATGTAATTGATGGGGGATTCTTGGAAAAACTCAATTTAAAACCCAAACCTTTGTCATCCCCCATTGCTGTGGTTTCTGTGGATGGCTCCCCTTTGAAGAATGTTACTCTCAGGGTCTGTAAGTTTCCCCTCACTATTAATGGTGTTCACCATGAGAAATTGGATTTGGTAGTTTTGAATAACTTGCCTTCTCCGGTGGTGTTGGGATTGCCCTGGTTAAAATTGCACAATCCTGTACTGGATTGGTCTACCAATGAAATTAAATCCTGGAGCCATAAATGTTATGACAAGTGTTGTAACGGGCGTATTGCAGCTGTGGATAGGGGGGAATTGCCTGTGCCTATTCAGGATTTTTGGAGAGTTTTTTCTGAGAAGGAATCGCAGGTTTTGCCTCCCCATAGAGACTATGATTGTACTATTGAATTTGTCCCTGGAGGGACTCTTCCTAAAAGTCATTTATTTAACCTTACTATTCCTGAGAGAAAGGCTTTGGAGGAATACATACAGACAAGTTTGGCCGCCGGTCACATTAGGCCCTCTAAGTCTCCTGTGGCGGTTGGATTTTTTTTTGTAAAAAAAAAGGACGGCGGTTTACGTCCTTGTCTGGATTTTCGTGAGATTAACAAAATTACCGTACGCAATCCTTACCCACTGCCATTGATTCCTGATCTGTTTAACCAGTTAGTGGGGGCCAAGTGGTTCTCTAAAATTGACCTTCGGGGGGCATACAATCTGTTGCGCATGAAGGAGGGTGATGAATGGAAGACTGCTTTTAACACTCCTGTGGGTCATTTTGAGAATTTGGTTATGCCTTTTGGTTTTACTAATGCTCCTGCATTTTTTCAGAATCTTATTAATGACATCCTTAGACATTTGATCGGCAAAAATGTGGTTGTGTATTTGGATGACATTTTGATTTATTCGCCGGATCTGGAGTCTCATTGGCGGAGCGTACGTGAAGTATTACCGTTATTAATTGACAATTCTCTTTTTGCTAAGCTGGAGAAATGTGAGTTCGCTGTACAGAGAATTAGTTTTTTGGGCTACATTATCTCCAGCGAAGGTTTTGAGATGGACCCGGTTAAAGTTCAAGCTGTGCAGGAATGGCCTAGGCCTATTGGTTTGAAATTGATACAGAGGTTTTTGGGTTTCGCCAATTATTATAGAAAATTCATTAAAAATTTTTCTATTATTGTCAAACCCCTGACCGATCTCACCAGGAAAGGTGCTGATGCGGTTCAGTGGACTTCTGAGGCCATTGAAGCTTTTGTGTATCTCAAGGAGAGGTTCACCTCTGCTCCCATCCTTATGCAGCCTGATGTGACTAAACCGTTTTTGGTTGAGGTTGATGCTTCCTCTGTGGGGGTTGGCGCAGTATTGTCTCAGGATAACGGGGATGGAGTACATCCCTGTGCTTTTTTTTTCAAAAAAATTTTCGGAGACTGAACTGAATTACGATATTGGTAATCGGGAATTATTGGCTATTAAACTCGCATTTGAACATTGGCGCCACCTCTTGGAAGGTGCTGAATTTCCCGTTCAGGTTTTTACGGATCATAAAAATCTGATAAATCTTGATGCTGCCAAGCGCCTGAATGCCCGTCAGGCTAGGTGGGCACTGTTTTTCTCGCGGTTTAATTTTTCCGTTACTTACATCCCAGGTACTAAGAATGTTAAGGCGGATGCCTTGTCTCGCAGTTTTTCTCCCATAGTCGGTGCTGAGAAAGAGGAGAACATTTTACAGGAAGGTGTTGTGATAGCTGCTTTGGACTCCGTTTTGGAAGATGAGATTCTTAAAGCACAGGAGAATGCCCCATCTAACACTCCCCATGGGAGGTTGTTTGTGCCTGGGACCTTTAGGAGAGATTTGTTTGTTGAGTGTCACGAATCTCGGTTGGCAGGTCATCCCGGAATCTCTGAGACCAAGAGACTGGTGGGTCGCAGTTTTTGGTGGCCTGGATGGCAGAAGGAAGTCATTAAGTGGGTGCGTCAATGTACTATATGTGCTAGATCTAAGTCCTCACATACTCCTGCTGCGGGGTTACTTTGCCCTCTGGAGGTTCCCAGTGCTCCTTGGACACATTTGGCTATGGACTTTATAACTGACCTTCCCCCCTCTGAGGGTTTTACTGTCAGCTGGGTGGTCGTGGACCGTTTTAGCAAGATGTGTCACTTGGTTCCCTTCGTCAAACTGCCCTGCGCTAAGACTCTCGCTAAGGCCTTTGTCAAGGAAATTGTCAGACTTCATGGCGTTCCTACTGACATTGTTTCTGATAGGGGACCTCAGTTCGTGGCTCGTTTTTGGCGCGCCTTTTGTGACAGGTTGGGAGTTCATTTGTCGTTCTCATCCGGATATCATCCTGAATCTAATGGCCAGACAGAAGGGAAAAACCAGGATGTTGAGCAGTTCTTGCGTTGTTTTGTGGCAGACAATCAAGAGGGGTGGTCTGAGTTTCTGCCACTTGCTGAATTTGCTCTGAACAATCATACATCTTCTTCTGCTGGTTGTTCGCGTTTTTTTTGTTGTTCTGGGAGACATCCGTCGTTTGGGTCGTTCTCCAAGTTGGTATCTGCCGTGCCTGAGGAGGAGAATTTTTCCGGCGATTTGGAGAGAGTTTGGACGGATGTACGTGGTAATCTTCAGGAGGCTAACAGAAAATCTAAAGACTACTTTGATAGGAAACGACAGGAGGTTTTGTTCGCTGTTGGTGACATGGTTTGGTTGTCCTCTAGGAATCTGCGGTTGAGGATTCCTTCTAAGAAATTGGGTCCCAAGTTTGTAGGGCCCTTTAAGGTGCTTCAGGTTGTCAACCAATCTGCTGTTAAGTTGGAGGTTCCTACCTCCTGGAGAATTAATCCGGTGTTTCATGTCTCTCTGTTGAAAAAAGCTGTTGTGTCGGATTGTGACGCCTCTGCCTCTGTTCCTCCGGTGGTGGAGGACGGGGAATATGAAATTTCTCGCATCCTTAATTCTAGACGGTATAGAGGTAGTTTGCAGTATCTCATGGCCTGGAAAGGTTTCGGACCCGAGGATAACTCATGGGTGAGGTCGGATGATGTTTCCGCGTCCAGACTTATCAGAGCGTTTCACAGGAGATTTCCTGATAAGCCTGGTCCTAGGGGATCCGGAAGATCCTCTTAGAAGGGGGGGTACTGTTAGAACCTTGCTCTTAGGTTTATTCTATTGCTGGTCACATGACCTTGTTGGCCTATTTAGTCTTGCTCCGCCCTTCTGGCTTTGCTGGACTTCATTGTATTACTACTCTTTAGCTAGCCAGTGCTCAGTATCTAACTCTGTTAGTTTGCTTGGTCTTCGGACCTCTGTGTTCTATATTGTTTGTTTGTTCGTCTGTCTGCTACTATTTCTGTTAGGAGGTGTCCATTTTGCTCCCAGTCCCTAGTACTTGTAGGGATTCCTTCCCCACATCTATAGGTCTCCGTACAGACTAGCTGAGGACTTTAGCAGGTCTGATCGCAGGATCAGGTTCCCTGTTACATCGTAGGGATCAAGCTGAGTTCTATCGTAGGGACAGATCTCTCTTTCCTTAGCTCTGGTAGCAGAACATAACATCAGGGACGCTGGTGGTGGATGCAATTGCCACATCACTTGCCATAACTAACGCAGTGGCGGAAAATGTGATTCATAGAGTAAAGAAAGCACAGAATACAATGGACCGAAAAGAAGTCAAGGTAGGCTGGCACTGAACCATCATCCCTGCAAACCAAATGGTGGGGGTGAGGTGTGGAGTCCGAGTAGAACCAGAAGTGTAGACTACTGGCTCTTTTAGAAGAAAAGGTGCGGGGACTGGAAGAAAGAATTGCGACATTAAAACTCATCAAGGAAAATGAAGACTTCCTGGACAGAACAGAAGCGTCACTACTGGTCACGGAAAGTCAAGGAAGCATCAGAGAACCTCCAGAGGCAGACAAGTGGAGGCAAGTGACCAAAAGAAGCAAGAAGACCATGGAGACACCACCAACCACACAACTGAGAAACAGATTCCAAGGACTAGTGGAGGACGAAGATGGCACACCTAAGGATGAGGAACTACCAGCAAGCAAAAAAGGAAAGAGCACCCAGAAACACCCAGAAGCGACAAGAAAAAGGACAGCCAAGAAGGGAAGAAGAGTGGTGGTGGTGGGAGACTCACTACTGAGAGGAACAGAAGCAGCTATCTGCAGACCGGACATAACCGCAAGAGAAGTATGCTGCCTCCCAGGGGCGAAGATCAAGGATGTTACCGATAGGATACCGAAGCTCATCAGTTCCAAGGATGTCCACCCATTTCTTCTGATACATGTTGGCACCAATGACACGGCAAAGAAGGACGTACCGACAATCTGCAAGGACTTTGAAGCATTGGGGAAGAAAGTAAAAGAACTGGATGCGCAGGTAGTTTTTTCTTCTATCCTTCCAGTAGACGGGCATGGCGTCAGGAGATGGAACAGGATCCTTGAGGTGAACAACTGGCTGAGACGATGGTGCAGACAACAAGGATTTGGATTCCTGAACCACGGTGTGAATTACCTCTATGACGGACTCCTTGCCAGAGACGAACTACACCTCAACAAACCCGGGAAACACACATTCGCCAGGAGACTCGCAACACTCATCAGGAGGGCGTTAAACTAGAAGAAGAGGGGATGGGAAGAAAAACGCCGGACACGATCATGCAACCAGAGAACATACTAATGAAAGATATGAAGTGCGACAAAGAAGGTCCAAGACAAGATACTTGGAAGGGAGGTAAGAAAATTTCTAATACAATCCACAGGGAGAAGATTGGAACAAAACAAAATCGTGTAAACTGCGTGCTAGCAAATGCCAGGAGCCTGACAAACAAGATGGATGAACTGGAAGCAGAAATATCTACAGGTAACTATGACATAGTGGGAATAACCGAGACATGGTTAGATGAAAGCTATGACTGGGCAGTTAACTTACAGGGTTACAGTCTGTTTAGAAGGGATCGAAGAAGTCGGAAAGGGGGTGGAGTCTGTCTATATGTAAAGACGTGTCTAAAGCCTACAATACGGGAGGATGTATGGGAGGGAAATGAGGAGGTCGAGTCCTTATGGGTGGAGATACATGGGGCAAAAAACAATAATAAAATTATCATAGGAGTCTGTTATAAACCACCAAATATAGCAGAAGCCACGGAAAGTCTATTAATGAGACAAATAGACGAAGTAGCAAAAAATAATGAGGTGCTTATTATGGGGGACTTCAACTACCCCGATATAGACTGGGAAACCGAAAGCTGTAGATCTCAGAAAGGAAACAGGTTTCTGTCAATTATCAAAGACAATTATTTGTCACAACTTGTGCAGGAACCAACTAGAGGGACGGCCCTTTTAGACTTAATATTAACTAACAGGCCAGACAGAATAACTGAGGTGCAGGTCGGGGGGCACCTGGGAAATAGTGACCACAACATTATACAATTCCACATGTGCTTCAGTAGGGTGCCCAGCAAGGGAGTCACAAAAACACTGAACTTTAGGAGGGCAAAGTTTGATCAGCTAAGAGATGCCCTTCACCTTATAGACTGGGATAGTATCTTTAGTAATAGGAGCACGGATAGAAAATGGGACATTTTCAAAACAGTCCTACATAGTCACTGTAGAAGGTACATACCTTATGGGAATAAAAGGGCTAGGAATAGGAGGAAGCCAATGTGGCTAAATAAGGAAGTCAAGAGGGCAATGAAAAACAAAAAAAGGGCTTTCGGTAAACTTAAACAAGAAGGCAGCGAGGAAGCGCTAATATCTTATAGGGAAAAAAACAAAATCTGTAAGAAACAAATAAGAATAGCAAAAGAGGAGACAGAGAGACTAATTGCCAAGGAAAGTAAAACGAATCCCAAACTGTTCTTTAACTATATAAACAGTAAAAGGATTAAAACTGATGGCGTTGGCCCATTGAAAAATAACCTGGGTAAAATCATAGAGGGCGATGAGGGTAAAGCAAACCTACTCAATAGCTTCTTCTCCACTGTTTTCACAAAAGAAAACAATTTATCGGAGGAAATGCAGAGTGATAAAGTAAATCCTCCGCTAAATATCACCCACCTAACCCAGGGGGAAGTTCAGAAATGCCTAAATAATATCAAAATAGACAAGTCACCAGGCCCAGATGACATACACCCCCGGGTACTAAAAGAATTAAGTAATGTGATAGACAGGCCGCTGTATCTTATATTCAAGCTCTCTTTATGGACAGGGACTGTCCCACTAGACTGGAGCCAAGCAAATGTGGTACCAATATTCAAAAAGGGGTCTAAAAGTGACCCTGGGAACTATAGACCAGTCAGCTTAACGTCTGTTGTGGGTAAATTGTTTGAAGGATTTCTTAGAGATGCTATTGTAGAATATCTTAATGATAATAACTGTCTAACTCCATATCAACATGGAATCATGAGGGATCGCTCCTGCCAAACAAACCTGATCGCCTTCTACGAGGAGGTGAGCTCACAGCTGGACCGGGGAGAGTCAGTGGATGTTGTATACCTTGACTTCTCCAAAGCGTTTGATACCGTGCCACACAAAAGGTTGGTATATAAAATGAGAATGCTTGGTCTGGGGGATAATGTGTGCAAGTGGGTAAATAGCTGGCTGAGTGATATAAAGCAGAGGGTGGTTATCAATGGAGTAAGCTCAGGGTGTGTCAGGGTTACTAGCGGGGTGCCTCAAGGGTCTGTCTTGGGCCCTATATTATTTAATATATTTATTAATGATCTAGTGGAAGGGTTGCATAGTAAAATAGCAATATTTGCAGATGATACTAAACTTTGTAAAGTAGTTAATACAGATGAGGACTGGGCACAGCTACAGGAGGATTTAGATAAATTGGGGAGTTGGGCCAAAAAATGGCAAATGGGGTTCAATGCCGATAAATGTAAGGTCATGCACATGGGAAAGAAAAACAGCAGTCACCCATACATATTAAATGGGAAACCGTTGGGGAAATCTGACATGGAGAAGGACCTGGGCGTCTTGGTTAACAGCAAATTAAATTGAGTGCCCAGTGTCAGGCAGCAGCTGCGAAGGCAAATAGAGTCATGGCATGCATCAGAAGAGGAATAGGGGCATATGATGAGAACATTGTTCTTCCTCTGTATAAATCGCTGGTAAGGCCGCACTTAGAATATTGTGCACAGTTCTGGGCTCCGGTGCTCAGGAAAGACATATTGGAGCTAGAGAGGGTACAAAGGAGGGCGACTAAGGTAATAAAGGGAATGGAGGGACTAGAATACCCAGAGAGGTTGTCAAAATTAGGCCTATTTACATTGGAAAAGAGAAGGCTTAGGGGAGACCTCATAAACATGTATAAATACATCAGGGGGCAGTACAGAGATCTCTCCCATGACCTGTTTATACCAAGGATGGTGACAAAGACGAGGGGGCACACTATGCGTCTGGAGGAAAGGAGGTTCCTGCACCAGCATAGAAGGGGATTCTTTACGGTCAGAGCCGTGAGACTCTGGAACTCTCTGGGAGAGGAAGTGGTGATGTCCAACTCACTTAAAGAGTTCAAGAGAGGCCTGGACGCCTTTCTTGAGAACAATAAAATTACATCTTATGCTTAGTTAATTAATCCAGGGATTTAATCTTACTGCCAGATTGGTGTCGGGAAGTGAATTTTTCCTCAGTGATGTAAATTGGCCTATACATCATGGTTTTTTGTTGCCTTCCCCTGGATCAACGCTGCGGAATAGCTGCAGTGCACAAGAAATAGGCTGAACTGGATGGACGCTTGTCTTTTTTCGGCCTTATAAACTATGTAACTATATGTAACTATGTAACCAGGAAGAAAAATCAAGAAAAGACTGTTCGTCCCAAAAGACTCCTCAGAACTTTTGGAAGGCCTGGTACAAGGTGAGACTGTGCTTACGATTCCTACTGGTGGATTTGCTCGAGTGACAGCACCGATGACGAATACTACGAAACACGAAATTAGACTGGATCCAAAGACTGTGTTAGGTCACATTGAAACCGTTAAAATGGTATATCCAGCCAGTGTGAGACCCGTCCAGGGGTCTACCATGAATTCAGTCACCCCACCAAGGAACAGGAGTCGCCCATGGGAGGAAATTGCACGACCAACCTCAGGGTCCTGGGATCCCCCAGTATCCCTGGAACACTTGCGTGCTGAAGATATAGCAATAGCAAAACAGATGTTGAGAGAAGAGTGTCATGCATTCTCTAAAGATGACTCTGATATAGGATGTATCCTGTCGTTGCAATTGAAAATCAATTTGAAAGATACGACCCCAATAACCAGAAGTTACATGTCTGTACCGAAACCATTACAACGTGATGTGAAAGAGTATTTACAAGTTCTAATCAACAGAGGTTGGGTCCAAAAGTCGAAGTCGTCTTATTCCTCTCTTATTGTTTGTGTTAGGGAGAAGAACGGTACGTTGAGACTCTGCTGTGATTACCAAGAACTAAACCGAAAGTCAGTACCTGATCGGCACCCGATATCAAAGATTCAAGATATGCTGGATAGCCTATCAGGAAGAACCTGGTTCTCTGTCCTCGATCAGGGTAGAGCATACCATCAAGGGTTTGTTGAAGAGTCCAGTAGACCCTTGACAGCAATCTTCACACCGTGGGGGTTATATGAGTGGATCTGCTCAGTTCAGCTCCAGCAGAATTTCAGAGGAGACCTATTTGTGATGCACCCCCTGGGGCCGTGAGGTACTCAATGCCGTGCCGGTCGGTGCTGGGGATGTCACGGTGGCAGTGACCCGGGCTGTGACCCAGGGCGGTCAATTAAAGGAAAAGTAAAAGGGGAATAAATTTTTAGAGATAATGTTCGTGACACCACCTGTGGTATGTGGCTATATGGGGCCGCCGCTGCGGTGCAGATCCACTGGAGCTGATGGTGACGCAGCAGAGTTGGTTCAGCTATCCACAGGCAAAGGTAAGCTCCAGGGCAGTATATGAAGAATTGTGGAGGTAGATGTTGTTGGTGCGGTGTAATTCAGGGCTGAGGGCGCAGGTAATGACCAGACAACAAATTAATGGCGGTTTCCTTTATCTTTACTTGCGGTTTATCAAAGCAGACCGGGACATGGGTACTAGCTAGTAGAGGAGGTCCGGGCGGCGTGGAAGCAAGTTGGGGATCCACCTCACCAGGCGGAGTTGTAGGCCTTTCCTCTGCGCTATTCTCTTTGGCCCTGCTGCTTGAAGCTATGCTGTAAAACGTCTATTCCTCACCCATATGGCAAGCAGCTCGGGCCTACTTCAAGTGTCGCTCCCTCGTGGCGGCGCTGGGCCCTAGGATACTGCTGAGCCACCAGGCATCTGGTGGTGCCAGGAGACCTGCAGTCTCCTGCCCTCTGGATTTAGCTGCTGGGCCTTCAGAGCCCGCACAACCACGGACTCCGGTGTCCGGTTCCTTTGCGCTTCTCTCTGGGGCGAGCTTATTCACAGCTCCCTTCCCCAGGTCCTTCCTTGTCGTTCTCCTGTCTCTAACTCTCTTCAACTAACTCTAACTAACCCCACCTCCAGGTTCCAATTTAAAGGGGAGGAGCTCCCCTTTCTGGTCTGGAGCCAGGAAAGTGTTGTATGCTGGTATACCTGATTAGGGGACCCATCCTTGCTTCCAGGCATGGCATCACCCCCTGTGAGGGAGGCAATGCCACTGTGGCAACCGGACAACAGGGGTGCCACACTCCCCCCTAGTTAAATTCAGTACTCCCGGACTGAGGACACCTTTAGAATTAAACAATCAACAAAAATAACGATTCATATTACAAATAGTTTACAAAGTTTAAAAAAGGCAAAAATTGCAGAACAACAAAAACCAAACTAAAATTGGGAACAGTCATTGCGGCGCTTAGTCTTTACGCCACTATCCAGGAATTGTCTTTTTCCAGGCACTTGAAGGTTGGTTGGTGGGAACCGCCTCAACCCACTTCGTGTATCGTCCCTGGGCGAGGCTTCAGGGAACTCTGTCGGTGGGCCTGGTTTTTGGCCACGCCTGTGGTTTATTTTCAAGGCCAACAATTAACTTTATTCAACATTGTCCTGTCCACACCTAGTCCTGTGGTCCATTTGTCCATAAATTTAATAACTATATACATTCATGATTGCTTAAAAGTTCTTACAGTAAGTCTTTGTAGGCTCTCTTACTTAACGGTTGCAACTATATACTATACACTATTATTTTACTACACTTTAGTCCCTATAACGGGTGGGGAGCTGACCTATGGTACTACGGGTGGATCTACGCAGTACAGTTGTTGCCAATGACCTACCCGGGTCGCTAGTGTCTACCGCTGGTGTGGTGGGCTCAGTGTGGACTACACTACAGTTAGTCTGAGGTAACACCAGTAGGCTGGGTAGTCTTCTACAACTTCTTTGACTCACCATGGGTATGACAGATTCACGGCTAGCAGGGGGTAGATTCTCCTGATACGCTGCTGATGAAGCATCTGTTTCTGGGGCCGTCTGGTCTCTCTGCTGTTCTGGAGTCTCTGCGGCTTCCGGTAAGGCTACTTGGGGAAAGGTCAGGATAGGTACCTCGATTGCTTGGTTCACCTGCGTCCAAGACCGGGGAAAATCTCCAAGGATGGTTTGAACCATCTCTTCCACCTTTACTGTGTGCTGGGGGCTGTTTTGGTCTTCCGCTTGGTGTCTCAATTGATCAGGGCATATCTTCAGGTGGTCTCTTGAGACTGCCGCCAAAGTCTCTCCTCCATCTTTACTGATGAGGCATACCTTGGTGTTGTCCAAATTTGAAGGTAAGATGGTGTATGGCTCGACCTCCCACTGATCATTAAATTTGTGAACTCGTCTCTTCCTTTTGAGTACCTGCTCTCCAGGTGATAAGGGAACTGCAGGTGCGTGCTGATTATAAGTTCTCTCCTACCTCTGTTTCGCCTGGGACAAACTTCTCTCTACACATTCTTGCACCTTGCGGTATTGTTGCTGCCACTCTGTATCCCAGTCTGCATCTGGTGATGTCATCTCAGGTGTTAAAACTCCCACGTCTAAGTCAATGGGTAACTTGCCAAGTCTTGCCCTCATCAGGTAGGCGTGTGTACAGTTGGAGGAGTTCATCGGGATGTGGTTATATAGGTTCACCAAATCTGGTAACCTTTCTGGCCACAGGCTACGTTCTTCAAGGGGCAACGTCTTCAATAGGTTTATTACCACCTGGTTCATTTTTTTGCACAACCCGTTGGTCTGGGGATGATACGGCGTCATCCTTATTTTCTTGCAGTCATACAAGTTACAGAAATCTTGAAACACTTCTGCTTCAAAGGCTGGGCCTTGGTGGGTAAGCACTCGTTCAGGGTAACCGTGCGCGTGACAAAAGTGTTGTTGAAACGCTTTGGCTGCCGTCTTAGCCGTCTGGTCCTTCACTGGCACTACTACCAGGAACCAGGAGTAGTGGTCTACTATGGTGAAAGCGTAGACATAGCCTGACTGGCTTGGGGCTGGCTTCACGTGGTCCAAGGCTACCAGTTGGCGCATCCCGCTTCGGGACTAACACTTGCCAGACCAGTTTGTGTGTCCGGGAGTTGATGCTTCTCCGACACAGCTTTCCCTCGTAGATGAACTGCTTGCCCTTCTCCTTCCACAACTGTTGGGTCTCCTGTGGAGCATCTGGACCAGGGTGCGAGTCAGCTTGTGTCAGCAACTCCTTTACTAGGTGGACAGCCGGGTCGCTATCCTGCATCTCTGCCCATCCATGGTGGGGCAATGGGTTAAACGTGGCCTCTCTGTTGGAGGAGCGCTTCTTCCACACACAGTGGGAGCCCTGGGTCACCCTGTGATGATGGAAAGCCGGTAGCTCTATCTCCTCCAGCTCTTCCGGGTCTTCTCCTCCATCTGGCAAGTTGTGCATCCTGGACAGGGCATCAGCATTAGCATTTTTATGCCCCGCCCGATAGTTGATGGTAAACTTGTAGTTGGACAGCCGGGCCATCCATCACTGCTCCAGCGCACCTAGCTTCGCCGTTTCAAGGTGGGTCAGCGGATTATTGTCTGTGAAAATTGTAAACTTCGCTGAAGCCAGGTAGTGTTTGAAGCGCTCTGTTACAGCCCAGAGTATGGCCAGAAACTCCAACTTGAAGGAACTATACTTGTTGAGGTTCCTTTCCGTGGGATGGAGATTCCTGCTAGCATAGGCAATCACTCTCTCTCTGTCCTGCTGTACCTGGGACAGCTCCACTTCCAATCCCACGTTGCTGGCATCCGTATAAAGTATAAAGGGCTAGCCATAGTTGAGGTAGGCCAGGACTTCGTCTCCCGTAAGAGCCACCTTCAGTCGAGTGACGGATTCTTCTTTTTTACTCCAGTCGAACGGAGGACTCGAGTTCTTGGCCTTCTTGGACTGGCCTACTAAGAGGTCCTGCATGGGTGCCGCTATCTTGGTGAATCCCTCGATGAATCTCCTGTAGTAGCCTACCAGCCTGAGGAACTGCCGCACTTCTTTGATAGTGGAGGGTCTTGGCCAGTCCTTAATCACGGTGACTTTTTCAGGGTCTGGTGCTACACGTCCGGCGCTTACCACATGACCTAGGTACTGCACCTTGGGCTTCAACAGGTGGCACTTGGACGGCTTTACTTTCAGGCCAAAACCAGATAGGGCTTCGAACACCTCGGCCAGGTGCTCCAGTTGGTCTTCGTATGTCTTTGAGTAGACGATTACATCGTCTGGGTACAGCAGAACGGTTTCAAAGTCTTCGTGTCCTAGGCAACACTCCATTATCTGCTAGAATGTTCCTGGGGCGTGCCACCTCTGCCATGGGAACCTTCCTATACTCACTGGTGAGATCCAAAGTGAAGAAATAGTTAGAGCATCTTAGTGCAGCTAATGATTCCTCAATTCTGGGTAATGGATAGGCGTCCTTATGTGTAATGCGGGTAATCTGCCTATAAAAAACACACATCCTCATTGTACCATCTTTCTTTCTAACGAGGACTAATGGAGCTGCCCAGGGGCTACAACTATCTCTGATCACCCCAGCCTCCTTCATCTCCCGCAACATTCCCTTGGCACATTGATAGTGAGCTGGGGGTACAGGCTGGTACCTCTCTTTAATGGGTGGATGATCTCCTGTGGGGATATGATGTTGGACCCCTTTCACCTGCCCAAAGTCTAGTGGGTGTTTGCTAAAGACTCGCTCATATTCTTGGACCACCCGATACACCCCATGCTTTTGGTGCAAAGGGGTGGGGTCGGTGCCTATTTGTAGCTTCTGACACCAATGCTCCACCTGCCCCTTGGAGCCATTGTCCTCCACCTGTTTGGACGGAGGCAAGGGTTCCACTGCCTTTATTGCGTTGTTACTGACAGTGAACAGCTTAGCAAGGGTGGCATACCGGGGTAAATGGACCTCTTTCTCCCCACAATTCAAGATGCATATCGGTACTCTCCCCTTGCGGACGTCGACTACCCCCCTGGCAGTCAAGATGGTGGGCCTATTATCAAAGTACACGGGTTCTACCAGGGCCTGCTAATCTTGACCCCTGAGACTGATTGCTGCCCGACACCATATTAACATTTCACTTCTAAGGGTCATTGCAATGGGGAATGGATCACTCATTCTGACACTGCCGACTTCTCCACCAGACAGCTCTACCTGTTGTATTTGCATCAGGGCTTTGATTTCTTTCTTCAGAACTCACTGCTGACCAGAACTGGCAGTCTCCGTGACCTGTTGCAACAAAACAATAATTTCCCCAAGACAATTCTCTATCACATCGGTGCCTAAGGTTATCATAGGATGGCTTTCTCGGTGATCAATATCTACAATAATCAAACCTTGTGATGGCAATTCTACTCGGCCAACCTTTATGGTCACCTCTTTATACCCCACCTGAGGCAAGGGCTGACCATTGTTGGCAAAGATGTTAATATGTTCATCTGGACTGCGGGTAATGTCTGAATCAGTCCAGTATCGTTTGAAAAGGATATATGGCATCGTTGTCACCTGGGAACCAGTGTTCAGTAATGCGTTCATCAGTGTGCCATCAAACACGACAGGTAGGACCGGTCGTCCTCCCATGTACTTGTCTCGCCAGCTTTGTGGGCCTGGTCGTCTTACTCCTGGGGTTGGCCTTCTGCCCCAGGGGTTGCTCGTTTAAATTGCAGAATCTTTTAAGGTGCCCCGCCATTTGACAGCGGCGGCAGATGGGTTGTCCGTTCTGGTTGTAGCGATCGCTGTTTATCCCTCTGGTCGGTGGAATTCTTCTCTGTCGTCGCCATGGGACATCATCTGGACTGGAAGCCAGCTGAATTCTTTCCTTTCGAGACACTTGCATGGCCTGCATGGTTTTGGTTAGTGTAGCTACACTTTTGGTCAGCTCTTAGACCTGAAGGCGTAGGTCTGCAGAGGGGTCATTATCTAGGACTTGTGTGTCAGCCTCCACAGCTGCCGGGGAAAAGGACGCCACCTCCTGGTGGTATGTGATAGCCGGGTGCCGGAGGGGTGCAGTGCCACTTGGGGTTGATTCTCGCAGCACCTGGATGGCTCGGTCTTTAAAAGTCCAGACCAGGGTTTTTCAGAGCCATTATGCGCAGTTGTGTCCGGTGAGCGTTAGACAGGAGCTCCTCGATAAACTGCTCAGTTAGCAATCTGTCTTCATTTCGCACACTGTCGGGTCTACCTGTTTAATGGCCCGCAGCGCCTCCTGCAGTTTTATATCATAGTCCCGTTCACTGTCCTGCACCCTTTGTTTGTACACGTAGAACTTCATTTTAATCTCTGCTGATGTGCGGGTGTCAAAGGTATCCTTCAACCTGGCTAGATTTGCTTAACAGTGCTTTTGTCCCTGCCCGGCCAGGACTTCACCTCCCTCTGAGCTGCATCGATTAGCTGGCATATAAGGATGCTGACTTTTTGCTCCTCAGACAGGGGGTACACTTGGAACAAACTGCGCAGTCTCTCCTCAAATTCGCTCAGCGTGTGCGACTCCCCTGAGTACTGGGGCAACCACGCCGCCCCTGGAATATACGGCATGGATAAAAGCATTACTGTGGCCGCGGCCGCGCCCACAGCTGGATCCTCTCCCAGGTTGGGCATCTTCCTCCCCACCTAGTGAACCTCAGCCAGGTCCTGGGTTTCTGCTGGCATACCAGTATGCTGCTCTGCAGGTGAGAGGGATCGCTTCCCGAGCGGTTCCGGATCGGGGCCTCCTGCTTCCCCTCCGCAGCCGTCAAATCACGAGATTATACAGCTCAGCAAAGTCTATGGCACACAGTACCCGGTTATACCGGGCTTCGAGATCCTGTTCGTGACGCCAAGTTGACGCGCCCCCTGGGGCCATGGGGTACTCGGTGCCAGGCCGGTCAGTGCTGGGGATGTCACGGTGGCAGTGACCCGGTCCGTGACCCAGGGCGGTCAATTAAAGGAAAAGTAAAAGGGGAATAAAGTTTTTAGAGATAATGTTCGTGACGCCACCTGTGGTATGAGGCTATATGGGGTTACTGCTGCGGTGCAGATCCACTGGAGCTGACGGTGACGCAACAGAGTTGGTTCAGCTCTCCACAGGCAGAGCTAAGCTCCAGGGCAGTATATGAAGAATTGTGGAGGTAGATGTTGGTGCGGTGTAATGCAGGACTGAGGGCGCAGGTAATGACCAGACAACAAATTAATGGTGGTTTCCCCTATCTTTACTTGCTGTTTGTTAGAGCAGACCGGGACACGGGTATTAGCTGGTATTAGAGGTCCGGGCGGCCTGGAAGCAAGTTGGGGATCCACCTAACCAGGTGGAGTTGTAGACCTTCCCTCTGCGCTATTCTCTTTGGCCCTGCTGCTTGAAGCTATGCTGCGGCCCTCGTCCCTGCGTAAAACGTCTATTCCTAACCCGTATGGCAGGCAGCTCGGGACTTCTTCAAGTGTCGCTCCTTTGTGGCGGCGCTGGGCCCTAGGATGCTGCTGAACCGCCGGGCATCTGGAGGGGCCAGCAGACCTGCAGTCTCCTGCCCTCCGGATTTAGCTGCTGGGCATTCAGAGCCCGCACAAACACGGACTCCCTTCCCCAGGTCGTTCCTCGTCTTTCTCCTGTCTCCAACTCTCTTCAACTCACTCTTACTAACCCCGCCTCCAGGTTCCAATTTAAAGGGGAGGAGCTCCCCTTTCTGGTCTGGAGCCAGGAAAATGTTGTATGCTGGTATAACTGATTAGGGGACCCCTCCTTGCTTCCAGGCATGGCATCACCCCCTGTGAGGGAGGCAATGCCTCTGTGGCAACCGGACCCCTGGGGTGCCACACTTGGAAGAATTGAGGGATGTTATCTGCCAGCTGTACTTGGATGACAATGTGGTAAACAGCAAAACCTTCTAGGAGCATGTTTAACACGTGAGGATCGTACAACACGGAGTTAAGTTGACCGCAAAGAAGTGTGAACTGTTCAAAAGGCAAGTCCGATTTCTAGGGAAAATTGTGTCTGGAGAAAGATATAACATGGACCCACCAGAAATCGCTCCGGTACTGGCCTTAAAAGACAAGCGGCCCTCTACTGTCGGAGAGTTGAGGCAGATCTTGGGATTCCTCTCCTTCTATCATACTTAAGTTCGTAGCTTCTCCAGGATTGCCGCCCTGCTATACCTCCTCTTGGGGGGGACGACAGAGTCAACAACATCCACGGAGAAAAAAAAATGCTGGTAGTGACGCGCCCCTGGGCCTGTGTCGCGCTGCGTTGCGCACGCGGGAGCTTACCCGGAGCCGGATCTGTTTGGGGTTGTAGTCTCGTGGCGGCGACCCGGTCCGTGCCCAGGGAGTCAAACTGGACGGCAGTCTGTTAGCGGTAGAAAATGGTTGATGACTACGCCACCCGTTGAATGCAGCCAGGGGGCTGCTGCTGCAGGGCAGACCGCTGAGGCCGGTGGAAGGATGGTGCAGCGTGATAGTATAACCCCCAACGGGAGGGGTATGGCCTCAGGGCAGCCGACGTGGATGATGGGGGTAGCAGGAACCACTCAGAGACGGTATGGTAGCGTTCAGGGTCTTTACTGGTAACAACGATAGACCCTCCCGGAGTACTTGCTAGCGAACGGGGCCTGGTCAGTCCTTGAGCAGATGGGATCTCCCCTGGCCAGGCGTAGTTGTAGGCCTCCCAAGCTGACTGTACTCTTCTGGCTACCTTGCTAGAAGCTGATGTAAGTAGCCCACGTCCCTGAGTGTACCGTGTGGTGCTCACCCGTATGGCCGGTGACTCGGGCTTCTGGGCCAGGGGACCTGAAATCCCCTGCCTGACGGATTCTGCTGCTGGGTAGAAGTTAGTCCCCACAGCCTCGGACTCCGGGTCCGGTAAAGAATCTTCTTAGTCAGGGCGAGCTCTTTAGCTGCCAGCCCCTGACTCCTTGTGACTCTGCTGCTTCCTATGCTGCTCTTGTCTCTACTCTTCCTGGACTCACTAACCCTGCCTCAGCCCCGGGTTTATACAGGGGAAGTTCTTCCCCTCCCAAGGCTGGGCAGGAGGTGTGGCATGCACAGGATCCCTGACCAAAGGACCTCCCACCTGCTCTCAGACGTAATATCTCTATCACTGTGACAACCAGACCCCTGGGGTGTCACACTCCCCCCTAGTGAAATTTAGTACTCCGGGACTAAACACTTTTTAGAAAAATATAACAAGGTATATCAAAGAACAATAAAATACAATAAGGAAACACAATAAGATGGTTACGGATGTCCGCAACCGGGTGCAGTCTTTGAAGAAAAGCAAAGGTGTCCATTTCACCAACACAGGGAGACGTAACCAGGTAGGGGTCTGTCCTACCCCGAGTCCTTAACAGTCTCTAGTCCATCCTGGGTTACGCTCCAACTATATACAAAGGATTCCCGGTAAATCCACCGAAGACTCCTAAAAACAACTAGAAACACAAAATTACACACAAGCAACAATAAACAGGTAAACATTGTAAAACAACTTAAACATTTAGATCCTCCAACGTGCGGGTAACTGGCCTCTAGTGGCCCTAGTGGACCTAAGGAGCTGACTGTCTGGCCCTGAACTACAGGGTGTAGGAGCTGTCAAGGGTAAACTGGGCAGCTGTCTACCGGCTCTTTGTCTCACTAGGGGTACGGCAGGCTCACTATAAGCAGAGGGTGGATTCTCCTGTTCCGCTTGGGTGGAGTCTTCTGCCTCCTGGACCGGCTGCTCTTCCAGCTCTACCCGTTGCTCCGTAGGTTCTTGGGATGATGGTTGGAGGAAGGTGAGTACGGGTACCACAACTGCACCATTGACTTGAGTCCAAGACCGAGGGAAGTCCCCGAGCACGGTACTAACCATATCTTCCCTTTCTTCCACGGGTCGATGGTCTTCCTGTTCCTCCTCAGGGTTCCTCAGTTGTTCCGGGCACTTCTTCAGGTGGTCCCGGGATACAATGGCTGTGGTTTCCCCTCCGTCTTTACTGATGGTACAGACCTTCGGGTTCTCGTGGCTTGAGGGCAGTACGGTGTACGGGTCCTTCTCCCACTGGTCGTCCAACTTGTGGAGCCGTCTCTTCCTCTTCAAGACCTGCTCTCCGGGTACCAGGGGAACAGCGGGAGCATACTGGTTGTAAGTCTTCTCTTGTCTTTCCCTAGCCTGACAGAGACTTCGCTCCACGCTCTCCTGTACTTTCCGGTACTGCTGCTGCCTCTCTGTGTCCCAGTCCGTTTCTGGTGAAGTGTCCTCGGGCGTCAGGACTCCCATTTCCAGGTCAACAGGTAACTTACCAGGTCTTGCCCTCATTAGGTAAGCCGGGGTACAGTTGGTGGAACCTACCGGGATGTGGTTGTATAGGTCCACCAGATCGGGCAACTTCTCAGGCCACAGACTGCGTTCTTCCAGGGGCAACGTTTTTAGAAGATCCATTACCACCTGGTTCATTTTCTCACAAAGTCCATTAGTTTGCGGATGGTAGGGTGTCGTCCTTATCTTCCGGCAGCCATACAGATTGCAGAATTCCTGGAAGACCTCCGCTTCAAAGGCAGGTCCCTGGTCCGTCAGCACTTGGTCCGGGTACCCGTGTGGACGACAAAAGTGCTGCTGGAAGGCTCTAGCTGCTGTTCGAGCCGTTAAGTCCTTGACGGGGACGACAACCAGAAACCGGGAGTAATGATCCACGATGGTTAACGCGTAGACGTAGCCACTTCTGCTGGGGGTCAGTTTTACATGATCCAAGGCTACCAGTTCCAACGGTTGCCGGGTGACGATGGACTGCAGGGGAGTCTTCTGGCTGGCCCGGTCCTTCCTTCTCAGATTGCACGGGCCACAGTCTCTGCACCACTTCTCGATGGTTCCCCTCATGCCTACCCAGTGGAACCGCTCGCGCAGCAGGAACTCCAGCTTTTTCCACCCGAAGTGTCCAGCTCCGTCGTGGTATGCCTCCATCACCATGGCTGCGTCTCTTCGTGGCACCACTACTTGCCAGAGTAGTTCATGCGTCCTGGAGTTAACCATTCTGCGGCACAACTTCCCCTTGTAAAGGAACAGTCGACTCTTCTCTGCCCATAGTTGTTTGGCTTCCTCTGGAGCGTCTGATTCCAGGCTAGCCTCCGGGCGAGTCAGCATCTCCTTCACCAGTCGGACGGCAGGGTCGCTGTCTTGCGTTTCCGCCCAGTTGTAGTGAGGTAAGGGGTTCAACGTAGCAGCCTGCTTACTCCTTACCCGGTGGGAATACTGGATAGTCCCATGACGGTGGAACGCAGGGAGTTCAACTTCTTCCAGTCCCTCCGGATCTTCTCCTCCGTCCGGCAGGTTGGGCATCCTGGACAGGGCGTCCGCGTTGGTATTGGAGCGCCCTGCCCGGTATTTAATTGTGAACTCGTAGTTGGACAGACGGGCCATCCACCTCTGCTCCAGGGCACCGAGTCTTGCCGTGTCCAGGTGTGTCAGCGGGTTGTTATCCGTGTATACGGTGAACCGGGAAGAAGCGAGGTAATGCCTAAAGCGCTCGGTGACTGCCCATACCACGGCCAGGAACTCTAGCTTAAATGAGCTGTAATTTTCGGGGTTCCTTTCGGTGGGTCGCAGTTTTCGGCTGGCATAGGAGATTACTCGTTCTCTCCCCTGCTGAATCTGGGACAGTACGGCTCCTAGCCCGATGTTACTGGCGTCGGTGTAGAGGATGAAGGGCTGGCTATAGTCCGGGTACGCCAAGATTTCATCCCCCGTGAGGGCCATCTTCAGCTGGCGGAAGGACTCTTCTTCTAGCTTTTCCCATTTGAAGGGCGGCTTCTGGTTCTTGGCCTTCCGGGACTGGCCTATCAGGAGGTCCTGCATAGGTGCTGCCTTTTTGGTGAAACCGGGAATAAACCTTCGGTAGTAGCCTACCAACCCTAGGAACTGCCGCACTTCTTTTACGCTGGAGGGGCTTGGCCATCCCTTAATTGCGGTGATCTTATCGGGGTCGGGAGCCACTCCGTCAGCGCTCACCACGTGTCCCAGGTATTGCACCTTTGGTTTCAGGAGGTGACACTTGGAGGGTTTCACCTTTAGGCCGTAACTCGCCAGAGCTTCGAACACCTCCGCCAGGTGTTTCAGGTGGTCCTCATAAGTTTTGGAGTATACGATGACATCGTCCAGGTACAACAGGACCGTCTCGAAGTTTCTGTGGCCCAGACAGCACTCCATTAATCGTTGGAAGGTTCCTGGGGCGTTGCAGAGTCCGAACGGCATGCAGGTGAACTCGCTAAGTCCCATCGGGGTGGTGAATGCGGTCTTCTCCCGGTCCGCCTCTGCTACAGGAACCTGCCAGTACCCGCTAGTGAGATCCAAGGTAGAGAAGAAGTTAGCAGATCTTAAAGCAGCCAATGACTCCTCTATCCTTGGTAAGGGGTACGCATCCTTGTGTGTGATACGGTTGATTTTCCGGTAATCTACACACATCCTCATGGTGTTGTCTTTCTTTTTGACTAAAACTAGTGGGGCTGCCCAGGGGCTACAGCTATCCCGGATTACCCCAGCCTCCTTCATGTCTCTAAGCATCCCCTTGGCGTGTTGGTAATGTGCAGGGGGTACGGGTCGATACCTCTCTTTTATGGGAGGATGATCTCCCGTGGGGATGCGGTGTTCTACCCCCTTGACTCGCCCGAAGTCTAACGGGTGTTTACTAAACACTCTCTCATACTCTTGAACCACCCGATAGACTCCTTGTTTCTGGTGTGAGGGAGTGGAATCAGTACCCAAATGTAGTTGCTGACACCAGTCCTCCATGTCTTTCTTAGAGCCGTTACCTTCCTCCGGGTGAGATGGAGGCAAGGGTTCCACAGATTGTATAGAATTTTGATTAGTGGTATATAATTTGGCTAGCGTGGCATACCGGGGCAGGTACACTTCCCTCTCCCCGATATTTATTATGCGAATGGGCACCCTCCCATGGCGTACATTGACCACCCCCCGTGCTGTCAAAATGGTGGGCCTACTGTCTGAGTAAACTGGTTCTACCATTGCCTGGTAATCTCTTCCTCTCAGACCAATAGCTGCCCGGCACCAAATCATCATTTCACTTTTTGGGGGCATGGCAATAGGAAAAGGGTCACACATTCTTACGCTACCAATCTCACCGCCGGAGAGTTCCACTTGTTGCCGTTGCATCAGTGCCCGGATCTCTTTCTGGAGCACCCGCTGCTCGCCGGAGCTGGCGTTCTTGGCAACCTGCTGTAAAAGGAAAATCACCTCTGCAAGACAATTTTCAATTACGTTAGTTCCTAGAGTTATTTTTGGGTGACTCTCATGTTTATCAATATCTACAATGATCAGTCCCTGTGCGGCCAGTTCGACTCTACCGATTTTGAGGGCCACCTCCTTAAATCTGATCTGTGGCACGGGCTGGCCATTGCTGGCGATGATACTCAAGTCGTCGTCAGGGTAGTGGGTAATATCCGAGTCATTCCAGTACTGCTTGAAGAGCACGTACGGGATGGTGGTGACCTGTGACCCGGTATCCAGTAGGGCACTCATGGGAATGCCATCCAGTACCACAGGCAAGACTGGACGTCCTCCCACATATCTGTCGCGCCAGTTCGATGGGCCTGGTGATCTTTTTCCTGGGGGTTGGCCCTCTACCCCAGGTTGTGCCCGTTTAAAGAACAGTACCTTTCCATATGTCCGGGTTGATTGCAGCGGCGGCAGATGGGTCGTCCGTCCTCGCTGTATCGGTCACTGGGTCTTCCTCTGGCCGGTGGGGTCCTCCTTGGTCGACGCCACGGGATGTCCTCCGGTCCGGATGCCAGCTGGATCTTCCCTGGGGTGGAAACCTGTAACGACTGCACAGTTCGGGTTAGCGCAGCAACGCTCTTAGCTAGCTCTTGGACCTGATGGTGTAGGTCTGGAGCCGGGTCATTGTCCAAAGCCTGCGCATCAGCTCCCACAGGCCCTGCTGACAAGGGCGCCGCCTCCTGGTAGTAAGTGGTAGTGGGGCGTCTGTGGGTCACAACGCCACCTGGTGCCGGTTCTCGGAGCACCCGGATGGCTCTGTCCTTGAACTGTGCAAAGTCCAGATGGGGATCCTGTAAGGCCATTGCCCGCAACTGGGTTCGGTGGGCATTGCAATATAAACCCTCTATAAATTGTTCAGTCAACAGCCTGTCCTCGTTTCCCACCCCATCAGGGTCGGTCTGCTTTATGGCCCTCAGGGCCTCTTGTAGGTTTAGTGCATAGTCCCTTATACTCTCATGCGCTCGCTGCTTGCACCCGTAGAATCTAAGCTTAATCTCGGCTGAGGTGCGGGTATCAAAGGTGTCCTTCAGCCGGGTTAGTATCCCTGCGACAGTCTTCCTCCCAGGTGGCCAGGATTTTACTTCCCTTTTGGCTGCCCCGGTTAGTTGGGCCACCAGGATGCTCACTTTTTGCTCTTCTGTGAGGGGGTACACCTGGAAGAGGCTATCCAGCTTTTCTCTAAAGTCATGCAGGGTATGTGACTCCCCTGAGTACTGGGGTAGCCAAGCTGCTCCCGGGATATAGGGCATGGTGAAGGGCATAACTGCAGCAGCGGTAGCGCTGGCGGGGGTTGGGGCAGTGAAGCTCTCCTCCGTATCCGACATCTTCCTCCCCCCTAGTGGACCGTGGCCTACCTTGCGATGATCCTCTTCCGTAGGCCGCGGCTCCGCAGTGGATCGTCAGGGTTGAGGACCTTCCGTCGCGCTCCTGTGACGTCGGCGTCTGCTGGGCTCCTTCCAGGACCTTACGCAACGTCCGGACGTGAGGCGGGGCTTCAGTTCTCGCGCGCTTTCGGAGTCCACGCCCCTCTTCTTCCCGCGCGGCGTCCCCAAGATGGCGTCCAACGGCGGGAAAACTCCACGGATGGCGGGAAGAAGGCCGAAGATGGCGCCGGATGGCGGGAAACTTCACCGATGGCGGGAAGAAGGTAGAAGATGGCGCCGGATGGCGGGAAACCTCCACGGATAGCGGGAATCTTCACCACTGGTAAGTTTGAACAGTCTTTGCTTTTCAGGCACGCAGTACCCGGTGGTTGCGGGCACGAAATCCTGCCGACTACGCCAAAGTTGACGCGCCCCTGGGCCTGTGTCGCGCTGCGTTGCGCACGCGGGAGCTTACCCGGAGCCGGATCTGTTTGGGGTTGTAGTCTCGTGGCGGCGACCCGGTCCGTGCCCAGGGAGTCAAACTGGACGGCAGTCTGTTAGCGGTAGAAAATGGTTGATGACTACGCCACCCGTTGAATGCAGCCAGGGGGCTGCTGCTGCAGGGCAGACCGCTGAGGCCGGTGGAAGGATGGTGCAGCGTGATAGTATAACCCCCAACGGGAGGGGTATGGCCTCAGGGCAGCCGACGTGGATGATGGGGGTAGCAGGAACCACTCAGAGACGGTATGGTAGCGTTCAGGGTCTTTACTGGTAACAACGATAGACCCTCCCGGAGTACTTGCTAGCGAACGGGGCCTGGTCAGTCCTTGAGCAGATGGGATCTCCCCTGGCCAGGCGTAGTTGTAGGCCTCCCAAGCTGACTGTACTCTTCTGGCTACCTTGCTAGAAGCTGATGTAAGTAGCCCACGTCCCTGAGTGTACCGTGTGGTGCTCACCCGTATGGCCGGTGACTCGGGCTTCTGGGCCAGGGGACCTGAAATCCCCTGCCTGACGGATTCTGCTGCTGGGTAGAAGTTAGTCCCCACAGCCTCGGACTCCGGGTCCGGTAAAGAATCTTCTTAGTCAGGGCGAGCTCTTTAGCTGCCAGCCCCTGACTCCTTGTGACTCTGCTGCTTCCTATGCTGCTCTTGTCTCTACTCTTCCTGGACTCACTAACCCTGCCTCAGCCCCGGGTTTATACAGGGGAAGTTCTTCCCCTCCCAAGGCTGGGCAGGAGGTGTGGCATGCACAGGATCCCTGACCAAAGGACCTCCCACCTGCTCTCAGACGTAATATCTCTATCACTGTGACAACCAGACCCCTGGGGTGTCACAGTAGGACCGGGCTTAAAAGAAAAAACACCATTACGTCCCAACAGCCCATTCTCTGGACAGCAGACCACCAGGAGGTATTGGAAGAACTAGTACACTACCTGGTAAAACCACCCATCTTGGGATATCCTGATTTCAACTTACCATTTGTTCTTCATTGTGACGCTTCTCAAGTTGGACTAGGAGCTGCCCTGTATCAGCATCAAGATAGAAAATTAAGAGTCATCGGGTAGGGTTCTAGACAGATGTCGAGAAGAATTACTATCTACATTCCAGAAAATTGGCATTCCTGGCATTGAAATGGGCTATCTGTGAACGATTTAGAGATTATCTCTACTACAGCAAAGAGTTTGAGGTATACACTGACAACAAACATGTCAGATGGGTCGCTGAACTAGCTGTCTTCAACTTCAGCATCAAGTACAGGCCAGAAAAATGCAAAGCGGATGCTGACAGATTGTCAAAAATGCCACTAGAGCCTGAGGAGTTCATGCAAGAGTGTTCAGAGGAAGCAATTGAGAGCGCTACACAAGCAGTGCAAGCTTATCAAGAGGAAAACACACCATTGTGGTTTCCGTTGTCGGTGGAAACCACCATAAAAGCGAGAGAACAAGATTACCTCCTGTCGATTCAACAACTGCCAAAAGTAAAAATCCATAGAGCACAAAATCCATAGATCAGATAATTGGTAGAATACTACTTTACGTGGACCAAAATCGGTTTCCAAGTAAACGGGAGAAAGATAATGAGTCACCAGCAGTATCTGTTTAGGTAAAGAATGGACGAAGCTCTACCTCAGTGAAGACGGTATCCTGTATCGTAAAGGAGGACAAAACCGGCAGTTGGTACTACCCAGAGTATTCCTTAGGTTGGTCTTCAAAGAACACCATAAAAACATGGGACACCTGGGAGTGGAAAGGACAACCAGCTTGATCCGTGAATGTTTCTTCTGGCAGTACATGCAGAGAGATATTGAGAGGTACTTCACCAGGGAGTGTGGGTGTCTGAAAGATAAACATCCCAACACATCAACCCGGGCACCTTAGGGCAACATCCAAACTACGTATCCGTTTAAGATGGTCTCAATAGACTTTCTACATCTCGAGACGTGCAAGGGTGGTTACGAATACATATTTGTGATGATAGACCATTTTACTCAATTTTCCCAAGCATATGCCACCACCAATAAAGCTGGTTGAACAGTGGCAAAGAAGATCTTCAATGATTTTGTTTTGAGGTTTAGGTTCCCTATGAGGTTACACCTTGACCAAGGAAGAGAATTTGAGAACTAGCTCTTTGCCAAGCAGGGAAAGTACTGTAGAATTCAGAGATCCCACACAACGCCCTATCATCCAGAGGGTAATGGACAAGTGGAACATTTTAACCGGACTTATTGTCGATGTTGCGCACTCTAACAGCTGACGAGAAGAAAGACCGGAAGAGCTCTCTGTCAAAAGTGATACATGCCTATAACTGTACAAAGAGCGATGCAACAGGTTACTCAACCTTCTTCCTATTGTATGGACGATCACCAAGACTTCCAATTGACATCATGTTCGATACTCCAGTGTCAGAGACTTACAGAAGGTATCCGGAGTGCGTTCGGAAATGGAAGGAATGAATGGCAGAGGCATACAACATAGCGTCCAAAGTGGCTATGCAAGGACAGAGCAAGAGTGAGGAGCACTATGATCGAAAATGTTATGGAGCAGAATTGGCACTGGGAAGCCGGGTGTTGGTCAAGAACGTACGTGAGAAAGGTGGTCCAGGAAAACTTTGTTCGTACTGGGAAGACAAGGTGTATGCGGTCGTAAAGAGGAAAGCCGATGACAGTCCAGTGTATGAACTCCGATTAGAAAGAGGGGACAAGAAAACCAGAATAGTCCATCGGAATTTATTACTACCCTGTGATTATCTCCCATCACAACAAGACTTACCAGAAGCAGACGGACATCGACCAAGATCGACTAAGGGACCACCACAGACTGAAGCTCCGGAGGTGGATAGTGACCTTGAAATTTCCAATGAGGAAGAGCACAATGTTGTATTTCTTGGACCGGCAAGGAGAGATGTACTATCCTCAAGAGAGTGAACTAAGTCCCGAGGCTCCAGAGTTTGTTCCAAGGAGTACATATGAAGTCCAATTCAGATCTGATGATCGAACACCGGTCACTGAAGAGACTGATCGACACTTAGGAGTAGCAGAATTACCAGACCAGGTGGAAACAGACGATTCAAGAGAAGTACAGGAACTTACAGAGGCAGTTCCAAGATCACCTGAGGAAGAAATGAGTGCGGCAGAAAAAACTCCTGTAACCGAAGAACCCGTGGTATCTGAGGAACAACCCACCAGAAGGATGTCGACTCGAGAAGTGAGGAGGCCCATGATGCCGACATATGAGACACTTGGAGAACTGAGTCAAGTGCCAAGGACTGACTACTGGAAACAGGTATCTCTGCCTGTGGACCAGGTAAGTCCACTTGAGTGGTATTCACCACTGAGAGACAGTATGGACAATGTTACCTGGTAGAAAGACTTGTTTTGACCTAGTGAGAGAGAGAGCTGGTTGAAGACGTACGAAAAGCTCCAGCGGAAGAGATGCTGATGGTTTTAATTGTGTTAATTGTTTATTTCTTACAGGAGTCCTACAAGAAAAATGTCGTAAGAATAGGTTATTATCAATGTTTATAAATGTTATACCAATTTGACAATGACAAATTTATATATATATAGTTACTAAGCTTTCACCACTGTCTCAGAATTGGTCAGATTGACCAATTAAGATGAATGCCGAGGACGACATCCAAAAAGGAGGGAATAATGTGACATACAGAAGTAGTGCTGTTGCTTCCAAAGCATCCAGCAACTGTTACAAATAACACAAGCACAGGAGACAGGAAGTGTTGTGCTTCAGAAGCATCCAGCAACTAGAGGGGTTAACATAGTCACAGGAGACAGGGAGTGTTTTAGCAGAGCCCCAGGGAGATTGTGGGAAACTTGTTATTGTAGTCTGGCTGAAGCCGAAGAGAAAGGTGGTGGTGTGTTATCTGGATCTGACAGAAGGCAACTGAACAGGATTCAGATCAGGAGAGAAACTAAACACAGGTCAGATAAACTCCCTGAACTAACCGTGCAGAGTATTATCGGACAGGAAGATAAAGACTGGAAGGAATTGAACTGAATTGCACTGGCTGTGCTTCAGATTAAATTCCACTGTTAAACTGTTGAAAAAGACTCTTGTCAGATGTGTCTGGTCAGCAATTGGACCCCTTGGAACGCAAGATGGAGGGACTACTCAGGAAGTCCTGGGAGATCTCGGCAGCGCTATTAAGCACCAATGCAGTCCCTACGGGGGTAGCGTGATCATTGGCTCATTGGCTAGATCAACTGGAGGAACACCTAGTCTCAGGCACCACCAGAGAAGACATCTTAGCATCCCATCTGCTTCTCCAGAAAGCTACGGGTTTTTTAGCAGATGCTTCTGCAGAATCCGTGAGAGTGGCGGCAAGAGCATCTGGGTTATCAAACTCTGTGAGAAGGGCCCTATGGTTAAAATCCTGGAGCGGTGATGTGGCATCAAAGATGAAATTGTGTTCCATCCCCTTTAAAGGGAAATGCATGTTCGGGCCAGCCCTAGATCTTATCGAGAAAGCCTCAGACAAGAAGAAAGCCCTCCCGGAACCTAGAAATGTAAGGAAAAGGCCCTGTCGTCATTCCCAGGAGCAGACCCCTCAATATAGGGGTAAAGGGTAAAACAGGTTGGTGGAGCTACCCAAAATCCATGTCAGAATAAACCATGACGTCAGGACAGTCGGGGGCCGCATCTCAAACTTTCTCCCTCAGTGTAGATAAATCTGCTCAGACCCATGGGTCCTGAGGGCAGTAAAGTTTGGAGTAAAAATAGAATTCTCCTCCTATGCTCCACAGACTAAAGATAACGCAGCTCTCTTCTCAAAGTCTGCAGGCCACCCTGATATCAAGTGTAACAGACCTATTATCCTCTGGGGTGATATCCCTGTTTCCTACAAGGGAGATAAGCAGAGGACATTATTCCAATCTCTTCTAATAAAAAAACAAATGGTTCGCATCGGATTATAATCAATCTAAAACCACTGAATCAGTATATCCACTACCAGAGATTCAAGATGGAATCTATCAGATCAACGGTCCCTCTGATAGGACAGGACCATACCATGGCCACAATCTATCTCCAGGATGCATACTACCACATCCCCATACATCCACTTTAGAGAAAGTTCTTAAGATTTGCAGTGGCTCAGGGGGAACAGATAGTCCACTACCAGTTCAATGATCTCCCATTCGGGATATTATCAGCCCCACGAATATTTACAAAGGTCATGGCTTATATCAGGGGTCAGAATGTTTTCAAAAGTACCATACCTCGACGACCTGTTATTAATCGGGCCCTCAGTACCATTGCTCCAAGAGCATATAAAGTTGACCACTCAGATCCTATCTTCTCTGGGCTGGTTAGTGAACCATAAAATATCAGATATGGTTCCCTCCATGACAATAAACGTTTCAAGAAGAACTATTGGATTCCCACAGCCAGATGTCGTTTCTGCCCAAACAAAAACAGGTCATACTAAAAGGAAAGATCAATGTCCTAAGAAGCAGGAGATTGGTATCATTGAGAAATGCCATGTCAGTCCTCGGATCTATGACATCCTGTATCCAGATGGTCGCCTGAGCTCAAGCACATACCCGAACATTACAGACCCACATCCTCATGAATTAGGACGGATCTCCACGGTTTCTAAACAGGAAAATTCCTATACCATCACGGGTAAAAACCTCTCTATTCTGGTGGCTGAGCATGAAGAATCTAAACAGGAGTACCATGTATCCAGAATCCACTAGTCACCATAAGAGTGGATGCCAGCGGGAAGGGATGTGGAGCCATAGTCTCCCAGGAGCTATTCCAGGATATATGGTCCAAAGAGGTGAGCCAGAACTCATCAAATTTCAGAGAATTAAAGGACGTAGAGGAAGTCCTCAGAGCAGCAAAGCCTCTGGTCCAGAAAACGCCCATACAGATATTTTCAGACACTATCACCACAGTAGCCCACCTTCGTCATCAGGGGGGCACAAGACACAAAAGCTTAAAAGCAGTCTCTGCGAGAATATTTTCATGGGAAGAGGAACATTCTATCCCTGTCAGCTCTTCATATCAAAGGTTCAGTCAAAGTCCAGGCCGATTTCTTAAGCAGAACAAAGATTCATCCAGGAGAGTGGAGTCTAAACCCAGACGTCTTCCAGATGTTAATCGAAAGATGGGGCAATCCAAAGTTAGATCTCTTTGCCGAGCAACAGAATGCGAAGGTACCACAATATTTCTCCCTGGATCCAAATGACCCTTGCATGAGCATAGACGCATTCGCTCACCAATGGGAATTCAAACTAGCGTATGCCTCCCCCCCTCCCCGCTGCCTATCCTTTCAAAAACCTTGCAAAAAATAAGGACCGAAGGGACCAGAGTAATCCTAGTGGCTCCTTTCTGGCCAAAAAGAAGTTGGTTCGGTATGTTAACCAGTCTGAGTGTGGAGGGCCCTCTAATCCTTCCTCCCATCAGAGATCTTCTTCTCCAGGGACCGATTCACCATCCTGATCCCGATAGACTACACATGGCTACATCCTAGAGTAACAGACTTGATTTCCCCCTTGGACCTTAATATTGTCCTGAAGAGGTTAACCCTTCCACCCTTTGAGCCCTTATCAGCCATAAAACTTGACAGGCTGGCCTGGAAAGCTGCTTTCCTGGCAATAACTACAGCCAGGAGAGTATGTGAACTACAGGCCCTTTTGGTCAATGAACCCTACCTGAGAATCCTGGAAGATCGTCTAATTTTCCGACTTGACCCTTCATTTCGATCTAAAGTGGTCTCGAATTTCCATAGATCACAGGAAATAATTCATCCATTGTTTTGTGACAACCCAAAAAACGAGAAAGAAATGGAGTTCCACACTCTGGCTGTTCGGAGAATAGTACTGCACTCTCTTCAGGAAACAGAAGAAAGGAAAGAAAAGAACCTATTTGTCCATACACAAGGTCCAAACAGAGGAAAGAGAGCCACAAAATCCACAGTAGCCAACTGGATTAAGAGGGCAATTATGGAGGCTTACCAAATCCAAGATCTGCCTCCTCTGGAAAAGCTCAAGGCCCATTCTTACAAGGGCGATATCTGTCTCCTGGGCTGAGAAAGCCAGCTCATCCATCAAACAGATTTGCTGAGCTGCTACGTGGTCCTCGAGTCATACTTTCTCCAAACACTACATACAGACTAGATCTAATGTCCATTGGAGATTTTAGCCTTCGGAAGGAAGGTCCTTCAGGCTGTTGTCCCTCCCTAGTATATCTTTGGTATACGTCCAGTGTGCTGTCGTGGGGGGTTATTAGAGAAAATAGAATTAGACTTACTGGTAATTCAGTTTCTAATAACCCACCACGACAGAATGGGTAATTCCCTCCCATTTGATTATTGTTTCTACGACAGTCGGATCAGTAGAAATAAAAATTAATATGAAGCATCTATACTCTTGTGGTCCTTTGTAATAACACTGGAGGGAGGAAGTGGGAGGGGCTATTTAAATCACTTCATATTTCCTGTCCCTATTAGGGTGGGGTTACATCCTCTGGTGTGCTGTCGTGGTGGGTTATTGGAAGCTGAATTACCGGCAAGTCTAATTCTATTTTTTTTTTCAGCTTTTATGCAAATTAAAGGCTCCTTTTTACAGTAACGGCTTTTTTTATTGCCCATAGAAGGCAATGGGTGCAAAAAAAAGTAATGCAACAATACTTTTATAGGAAAGGCTGATCTACAACAAAACCAGCTTTTCCAGGACATCACTCCTGACAGCACCCTCAGGACGTCGTCCTTCATATCCTTGGTAGGGACAGGAAACACAAGAGGTTAAAAGGCCCCTCCCTCCACCCCTACTCCAGTGTTTTCCTGTCCCTATCAGGGACGGACAAAGAAGAGGACTCGCGTCTGCCAGGAGCTGGAGTTCCTGAAGCTGGACGCAGGAGGATCGGGATGGGATCCTTACTTTCCTCCCCTCCCTTCTGCCGAGGTCAAGAGGCCGACACCTCGCTGAACAAGGGGTCCCTCAGCCTTTCCCAGTTGGTGCGGAGACTCCTGGTGAAGAAACGTCTCTCGGTTCCAGCTGCTACAGCCCGAACACAGAACCAGCGGGTGCTGCATGTGAGATAGAAGCAGCACTTCTGGTTACACAGGGAGCGATGTGCGAGCCTCTAGTAACCGATGTGTAACGCACTTCTGGTTTGCTTGAAAAAAAAAATGGCGCCAATCCAGAATTAAAGGAGAAACACCGTTTTGTGACGCTTCAGATGAAAGACAGGTGAGAAATGCTATTTAAAGAGGGGAAGGGACTGAAGTTATCAGATAGCCAGATCACCAGTAATGGAAGGTCAAACCACTGGTCGCTCTGATACTCCTGCTGAACCTCCAGTCCATGTAAGTCTACTGGTTAGTTCCCCTCTTGTCTCCTATTCCCATCTGTCTATGGTAGTAAATTCTGGTGCTCCTTGTCTTTTTAGGAAAGGAGACACCTAAAAGACATGATGACATCAGCTCCTAAGAAAAGGAGAAAAGCCATCTGTAATAAGAAACTGCCGGACACATATGGGAAACAGATGTCATCCATCTGTATCGCCAAAGTAGTAAAAGATGAACATTCTTCTTTCATGTCTGACTTGACAGCCATATTGAGAGAGGAAGTCCACAGTACAGTCACAGACCTAGTCTTCCAGCAAGCTCCTCAGGGTGCGCCCCGTCAGAAAAGACCCTGACAGGAGTTAGAGTCCAGTTCAGAGGAGGAAGAGGTATCGTATTTCTCCAATCCTGATCAGGACAGAGAAGAATCCATCTCAGTTCCCCCAGAGGAGAAGAAAAAATACCTCTTCTCTTGGGAAGATACCAATACACTTTATCTGCAGTGAGGAACACTATGCAAGTAGACACTTGCCAACCCTCGTCAGTACAAGATCAGATCTTTGAGGGATTGAGAACCCACATGAACAAGGTACCCCCCCTTCTACCCAAATGGGATCTATTCGCTACAAGGAAAAATGCAAAGGTGGAAAAATTCTTCTCCCTCAACCCAGGAGACAGCCCTATGGGGATAGATGCCTTATCTCAGAAGTGGAACATGGACCTAGCTTATGCTTTCCCTCCTTGGCCCTTAATACTGTTAGTACTAAGGAAAATTCAGGGTGATAATAATCCTACCCTTCTGGCCCAGGAGAAGCTGGTTCCCCTTGCTGAGGAAGATGTCCTTGGAAGATCCAATAATCCTTCCAGAGAGGCGAGACTTGCTATTTCAGGGTCCAATATACCATCCCGATGTGAAATTTCTCCAACTTTCGGCCTGGATCCTGAAAGGCAAACTCTAAGATCCAGAGGGCTGTCAGATTGTCATCTCAACAATGCAAAATGGTAGGAAGTTAGTGACATCGGTGATCTACACAAATTTAGAAGAAATTCTGTTCACAATATCAACCAAAATCAGAAAGTTCGGATCCAAACTTTCCTAAAATATTAGAGTTTCATACAAATGGGGTTTGAGAAAAGTGTAAGGCCTAGCACTTTAAAGGTGCAGGTTGTGGCATTAAGTGCTTTTATGGATTACCCACTAGCCCGCTATCCATGGGTCGAAAGATTAATTAAGGCCATGATACTAAAACCAACTATTGAATCCTATATCCCACCATGGGACTTAAACATAGTCCTGAGGAGTTTGTGACCAACCTTACAAGCCCCTTCAGGAGTCAAGCTTAAAATTTCTCTCCCTTAAAACTGTGTACTTAGTGGCAATTACTACAGCAAGATGGATAGGGGAGATTGAAGCCTTTTCAATTAAAGACCCATACATGAGGTGCCTGGACAACTCTTATCTTCAGATTAGATCCAGCTTTTTTGCCAAAAGTAGTAACCCCTTTCCATATGAATCAGGAGGTGGTCTTGCCATCTTTCAGCCAGGACTACAAAAATGATCAAGAATTAACCTTTAATGTGCTAGATGTTAGAAGGGTGGTTCTACAGTACTTAGAAGTCACAAAAGACTGGCATACAGACTGCAAACTGTTTGTACAATTTGGGGAGAAGAACAAGGGAATGAAGGCTACCAAATCAACATTGGCAAGATGGGACACATCTGTAATAAGCCTTGCCTATTCATCTGAAGGAATATTCCCGCCAGAGAACATAAGAGCTATATCTATATCATGGGCAGAAAGAGCTGGGGCCTCGGCAGACCAAATCTGCAAAGCGGCAACATGGACAAATCTGAGCACCTTCTGCAGACATTATAAATTGGGACATTCTATCGGGTCAAGATGACCTTCGGAAGGAAGGTCCTCCAGGCAGGAGTCCCACCCTAAAATGTATTCTCCTGAGGGTGCTGTCAGGAGGGACGTCCTGGAAAGTAGGCATCAGACCTACCGGAAATCGGGTTTCCAGATGTCCCACGTGACCCTATTACCGGTAGGTCTAATGCCTACTTTTGTAACCACTGTGACAGTCACTGATAGTATATGTGAGGGGAGGTATGTGTCACTCAGGATGCTCTCCTGTGTGAAATGAGACCTATTGAATTTCTGTCAGCATGTTATATGCTGGGGGTTACCTCTTTTAAAGGGTGTAGGTTTATGGGAATAACTTAGATGGAAGGGAAGTCATTCCTCATACCCGCACCTCAGGGTGTGTGGGAGCAAGGTTTAAATGTTCAGTCCTGTGTTTTGTTTGCTTTTTTTCTTTTTGTGTTTGGAGAGGCAAGGTCTCTACACTGGACAGCCATAGCTCAGGACATAGCTGGAGGCTGGACATAACATGTGTGGGAAAACCACATATATAATATTATATTATAGTTCATCTGTTTTGCCAGTAAGGTTGTGATTATTTTTTCTGGAGTTGCAGGGCTTTATGCCATATAAAAAAGCCTGCAGAGAAAAGCTGGTTCCTGAGTCTACTTCCGGAAGCAGCCGAGCGAGTTGTCCTACCACGCTACTGTGGCACCCCTGCGGGTCCAGTTGCCACAGAGGTGCTGCACCTCACCCAGAGGTGTGGTACCCTACTCCCAGGTAAGGAAGGAACACTACCCGGGACCCACACACCTGCATCCAGCACTACACCACTCCACACCAGCAGACGGAGCAAGATGCACTTGGTCACGGCTGAGCCCTGTCCCTAGCTGGAGTGGGGGGGGGGGGGACCAAAGGAGAGGGAACCATGTAGTGGGTGTGGGTGAAGGAAGTAGCAAAGTGGAACACCTTAGCAGAGGGTATAAGAAGAAGGGGAACCTTCTAGAAGGAGTTCAGTCGGGGCTATAAGCCCAGGAGGGAGGACCTGCTTGTGACAGGTCAAGATAAGAGGGGGCCCAGAGTATGGGGCCCAGAAGAAGAAAGAAGAGACAGAGGGGGTCTCAGGGGCACGGGAGCGTGGGACCCGCATCCACACGACCGCCGTCGAGTGGAGGGACCAGGCCGCAGAAGGGGACCGGCCCTAGACTAGTGGAGAACAACCAGGCTCAGCTAGCCAACCGGAGGCCGCAGCATTTTCAAGGTGTTGCAGCCGAAATCCACAATTACATCGCTGAAAAGGTGGCCACATAAGGTCCAGAGTAAGTCGCCCGACAAGGCCTGAGGCCACTGGCTTGGGACACTAATTGTGAGGCGCAGGGCAAGAGGGCGAGAGCCAGCGCAACGAGACGTCCAGAGAGGCACATAAGAAGGGGGTCCCGAATTTTTGTACCTGAACTGACTGGGAGTTGGCTGGATCCCTTCCTTGGAGAACACAGGACGACGTGGGCGGTTATAATTGGCTGCAGCGGTAACCTGGAACTGCATAAGAACTGTGAGTAAAGCCTGAAGACTGCACCCCACTGTGTCCTTGATTTATTGCTGCGTCACCGGCCCTGCACTACACTGTCCCTACCAACAACATCTACCTCATCAAGTCCGATATACTGCCCTGGGGCTTAGCTCTGCCCATGGATAGCTGCACTATCTCAGGTGCATCACCATCAGCCCCAATGGATCTGCACCGCAGCGGAGGCCCTATATAGCCGCATACCTCGGGTGGTGTCACAACACTTTTCCCCAAATCTTTATTTCCCCAATTGACTGTTCTTTATTTGACCGCCTTGAGCCACGGACCGGGTCACTGCCACTGTGACAACCCAAATACTACCCCATGACCCAGGGGGCGCGTCACTACTTTACTACCAAAACCAGGTTTTCATGAAGAAAAAACCTGCAAAAAATTCAACGTGTGGATGTGGTCTAGGCCTGTGCTTACGTGTCTGGTGTACATACCATGATATGAAAGCTGCCTTATGTGTACATGAAGTTGAGTTTGGAATTGTGCTCCTGTGATTTGCTGGTATTACATTAAAGTAACTCTTGGACTTAATAATTACAGGACAATAACTATATAATGACTATCTTCCTGGAGGTCAACACTACTGGAGAATGGGAGGTGTACCAGAAAGAAGACCTGATGTGTCCAATTTCTCAACTCTCTACTTTTGGAGGTTTTTCATGAGTGGAATTGATGTCTTAAAGGGTCACTATTAAAACTAAAAGGTATGGTCCACTTCTAACAACTAAGAGATTTGCTAGAAATGTCTCGTATTCAGGCCTCAAATAAGGGAGTCTTGAATCTGTCTCCAGAATGGAGTCCTGCTATGTGAAGTGGTTCCAGAAATGCAGGAGTATGTTTGGAGAGGTAATGTCATGCTTAACCTGATGCAGTGAATAGAGATTAGGGGTCTCCATTTTAGATGTGAGTTCCAGAGGTGGGACCCACATGTTAGATACATTTAGAAAATCCTATGAGAAACACAAGTGTTTTGTGAAAATGCCTCGCAACTATCACATGGCTTGCCCATAGGCTGTGCACCTTGACACTAAACCCAGTCTCCCTTAACTTCCTAGTAGGGGATTCTCCATCCCCAAGTGAGTGTTCAGATGTTCCAAGAGTAAATAGGCTTACATGTGTTAGCCCTCCAGTCTCCCAGGATGCTTGTCTCCAGAATGGCTGCTGTTATGACCAAGCAGACACCAGGACACCATGCTATTTTGGGAACAGAGCTATACACTTATTGCATTTTTACTCTTTGGTTTTATTTAATAAACGCTTAAACTTTGTTTTTTTTCCCCTCATCTAGTTACTGCCCACTTTATCAAAGATGGCATTTTATCTGTTGTTATTTCCAAATATGTCACTCTACCATCACTAATCTTAACATCAGAGCCAGGGGAGCAGAAGGTGACCCTATTGCACAAAACAATGCTTTTCTGCTGTATAGCTTCCCATTGTCAGCCTGTGGGAACACACAAACTGTAAGTGCCCTATTTGTGGAAGTCTTGGTAAGATGGTCCACTCTTGGTGTCACTATAAATTCTTCACAGGTAGTAAAGTGAAGTCAACAAATGGTGTAAAGTAACTGGCAGAACACATCTAGCTAGAGTTCAAGTGACTCTCACTATGGCACCTTCTCCTGCATTCTCTGTGCTGGTCTCTTGTTATCCAAATCTCTAGGTTCTCTCCATGTAAAATTTAATTCTCCGTTAGGTTGATGTGGTTTATGAGAATGACTTGGCAGCTGACATTGACGTGAGAACTTGGAAAGGCTCGTCCATAACCAGAGACAGTACTTTTGGGTAAGAGTCTCAAATAGAAAAAGTTTAAAAGGTTCCATTTTTAAATACCCAAAAATTGCTCTTTAATATCTAAATATTTCTCATTACTTTTTAGTCTGTTTGACCTTATGTCTCAAGTTCTAAGATCATGACTGAAGTTCAGATGGTGTTAGGATTACCTGAGACTTCTGAAGTCAGTAGCTACCACACTAGTTGTGATTAAGTGTCAGGTCCAAATGTGACACTGCCACATCTAGGCAGTGAACAGAGTTATCAGATAATTCTAATGAGAAATTTTTATTTTAGGCTGCACATTCGCTGTGGTTTCACTGCAAGTGACTCATTGCCAGTGAGAGTTGAAGTCTTTACCCTCCCTCCACCATCACCTGTAGCCAGTCTGGGACCATTGAACTTGGAAATGAGGATTGCCCTAAGTATGGATTTAACGTTATATCCATTGTCTTTTGCACTGCCAAACAATAACCACTTTCTATCTTCTGGCTTTACTCTACAGATGATCAGTACAGACAGTATTATGATGATGGGGATTATCCTATTTCTAAAGTGCTCAGGGACTAAATTTATGTTGTAGTTCGCATTCTAGACAGGAGAGACCCTGGAGTGGCGCTAATGCTGAATCAGTGCTGGGCAACTGGCACCCTAAACCCTCAAGAATTGCCACAATGGCCAATCTTGGTAGATGGATAAGATCTGTACAAACCAACACTATATACTCAAATATTAAAGTATCCATGTTTTTTTTTGTTTGTTTTTTACCTCCCATGGGCCTAAACTTACAAACACTTAGTCTGCTGACAGCTGATGTAACATAGGCACCCTGCAGTAATACAGCATGATGTCGAGAGCAGGCTACAAGTAACAGCTGCTCTGACATGAAGCAGGAGTGGTCTGTGATGGCTTTGTGCTGGGCAGGTAGTTGGCACTCCAAAGGCATACTGATAGGGAGTGTTGATTGTGAGCTCCAATGGGGACAGCGATGTCTGTAAAGCTGTAGAATTAATAATGCTATATAAGCGAGTAAGATAAAATTAAGTCTTCCTAAAACCACTTGCCTAACTCTAACAATCCCCAAATATAACTTTTCCTTCATTAGGTGTCCTTTTGATGGTGGCAACTACATGACCCAGCCATTAACTATGCAAGATGCTTCACTGGAGTTTCCACTCTATTATCAGCGTTTTATTGTAAAGACATTTGCCTTTTACCGTCCAGGTCAGGCATCAATAGGAGGGCTGGTAAGTTCCCACTTATCATTCTTTTCCAGGTATACTTCCACTGTAGTGCTTCTGTATGCGTGCCATCTTCACAAAACTCATGTATGGCTAAATGTCCTTCAAGACGTAAGCACTTTCTGTAGCAAAAACGCAAGATTAAACATTAGGGTTATGTGGCGCCCCTGAGGGTTCAGTCACCACAGAGGTACTGCACCTCACCCAGAGGTGTGGTGTCTCCCTTCTCTCAGGTAAGGTGGGAGTGCTGCACGGAACCCCAAACACCCGCATCCAACACTACACAGCTCCAGGCCGGCTGGAGGGGCAACATGCAGAGGGCAGCTGCTGAGCCCTGACCCTGGCTGGAGTGGGGGGAACCCAAAGGTAGGGGGAACCAGTAGTGGGTGTGGGTGGAGGAAGTGGTTAGGGGGAGCACTTCGTTAGGAGTATAAAAAAGGGAAGCCATCTTAGGGTGGTGGTTCAGTGGAGTTAGGGAGCAGTTCAGAAGAACAGCTCGGGACAGTTCAGAAGAACAGTCCGGGAGCAGAGTCTCATTAGGAGATCTGCTCCACAAGTAGGGCCAAGTCAGGAAGTCTAGGAGGGGAGCAGGGAGTTGGCTCCGTTCTAAGAAAGGATCCTAGGGGGTACGGCACGTGCAGGACTGCATCCGTACGCCCCGCATCTGTCAGAAGACAGAGGGATCGCAGCCGCATTCTAGTCCCCTGAGGGTCAAGCAAGTCTGTGTAACTCCGACGGACAGGAGGGACTTCAGAGTACACGAGCAGGACTGAGAGTGGGCAGCGCAGAGCAGAAGGGAGAAAGACCAGTGTGAAGACGGTCAAAAGAGAAACACGAGAAGGTGGGGTTCTTCCAGGTATTCCCAAGCTGTCTGAGGAAGGATTGAACCCCTGCCCGGTGAATGCAGCGCGACGCGGGAGGCCTGCACCTGTACCGTGCACCTGTGGACTGTCTGAAGAATTGTGAGTAAAATCTCGGATGACTGCACTGTACTGCCTCCGTCCATTCTTTCATCGGCGCCATTGTTCCCCCTGCACTACAACGCCCAGCGCAACCCACGCTCTCTCGCTACGCTGCCCTGAGGCCTGCTCCACCTGTGGGGAGCCGTCCCATCACAAGCTGCCCTAACATCTGCCTCAGAGGACAGTTGCAGCCCTGGTGATCCTCACCAGACGCCACAGGTGGCGTCACAAACTTTCTAAAAATAACCCCCTTTTTGCACTGACCACCCCCGGTCACGGACCGGTCCAGCCACCGTGATATTCCCCGCCAACCGGCATCCAGAGGCCCGGCTGCCGAGTACCCCACGGCCCAGGGAGCGCGTTAGTTGCATTGCTCAAGGAAAACAATATTTTTTTTTTTTTCCCCAGGAAGAAGGGCTGCAGCAGATTGGGAGTCGGTGACTTTATCTGCAGATGGGCCCATTAAGCTCTACATGGATGGGAGTTACCAGGGTACCAACGAACAGTTCATTGAAGGTAATGTCACTAACTTGCTAGTTGATTTTATGAGACTTTACAGTAATGTGCAAATAAGGTTTATGCCCCAATAAAGATTTAGACAAAAAAAGTTGTACATAGACTGCATTCATAGACCTTTTTTGGGTAACGGTCACAACAGTTCACAAAAAATCCATTTGTTACATGTAAAATATAAGGAGCACATTGGCTTCATTGGAAAGGGTGAGTCTTGCAATTTCTCTGGAAGGATCAATATTTTGTGGATTTTAAAACACTCACTGCAGGTCACTTTACCTACATGTAGGATCTAGATCTGTCTATCGAACTTGGCTGGTACTGTTGCACTGCAGGTGCTCTGATTATGTAGATGCAATGTGATATTGCCTTTAACTATGTTCTGGGTGACCCTAGCGCACACTATTAAAATGCCTCCTTGTCTTCCCATAATCTGTAAGTGGTGGTAGTGTGTAGCAACATATCGCTGTCTTACATGGTGGGAATGACCGATCTATGGCAGTTTAGTCTATATACTCTACTGTTAAAGCAATAGTACTAGAAACCTCTTCTACACATAGATGGTCTCAATGCCAGACTGGCACAGTATTAAAGTTTCTAACCAGATAATTGCATGAGGAGCAAAGGAAGACCTACCATTGGTGCAGCCGCAGAGGGATCCAGTAATTGACGGGGCCCACTTATACCTTCAAAGCAGATAAAATTGTACTTTATGATGAACTACGGTGCTTCCACGAGGACTCTCTTCTGTCCGCCAGCGCTAGAAAGAGCAACAATAAATGGCCCAGAGAATAAAAGTTTCTTCTACAATGATGACTTGATGTAGGTTATTCTACACTGTCACATTAAGATATCATAACATCTAATGGTTGTTATCAAACATGTTACATTTTTGGCCACATGTTGAACCACAATGCAGTCATGTAATTGACCTATGACTTGTCTAAAATCATTGGTTAATTGCCAAACTGCAGATATAAAATGGCTGCACAACAGTTAGCATCAAAAGTTTCTTAGGTTTCATGAGGGGTTTTCAAGTTGAATTGGCCATTCCCTCATGTGTTAAGAGGTTGGCAGTGTTATCTTGGTACACCTTTCCTCAAAATGACTAGCATGCTAATGGAGATGTAACCAAATCAATCCATCGAGTAAAACACATGATGGAAAGTTTTCCACAAAAAAAAAAAGTTTGGTCCTGTAAAGATCTGAGGTTGTCAGTAATCACCTAGGCATGTTAACGATGCAACAATATTTTATTGATCACAGCCATGGTAATAAAGCAATTCCAGGTAAATGGCTAAAATACAGTTCTCTCAGTCCACAAGTTCCCAATCTGGGTTCAGTAGTTCCACTGGCTTTGTATAAGGCCATACTCACTGTCTCCCAACTTTTGGTTGGCCCATAGATTTTGTATCTCCAGCCGCAGTCCATGATCCTCTAGACGGCAGATAAAACGATGAAAGCACGGGTATCCAGTAGCAGCAGTCCTGTTAAGAAAGTGTAAATCCAAATTACATAATCCATAATAGTAACATGTTTATCCATTCATCCTTCCAAGTCCACGGTCTCCATTCTCTTCCTTCAATCCTTCCACACATCTCCCTAAAACATGTCTCCACTTTCTTCCACTCGGATCAGTCCCCTCCCAGGTCAGAAGTGATCACACTCTCCCCCTTAAACATTCACTGTTCGCTAAAACAATGAAGAATATCTAGAAGCCTTCATCTGAGACTGCCTGTAAGACCCACTGTGGTTATGGCTCCACTGTGTCTCAATCTACACTCACCTAATGAGATTATTGGCTGCTGAAACAATGAACTCCTGAGATAAAGATGAGATTAGTGGAATGTTGGACATTTTACAAGTGAATCTTACATACTGACAAGTAAGCAGAACTATATAAAACACTAATAAAACACAATAAAACACTAATAAAACACAATAATAATATTGACAAAAATGGTGGTTCGTTGCTGGAAAAGTATCATAGTCTTTAGTAAGTGGGCAGCTCCTCACAGGTCCCATGCTCAAAGACAGTTTTTAGACAAAGTTTGGCTCCAAATGTTAACCCACATGTAGGTCGCATTTACATGGGCTGATTTCAGGCCATTAAACAAGCACAATTGACAACATTGAAGTCGTTCAGTAGTTATTTTCTGGCCTCTTTACACTGGATGACTAGGAATGATGGCACAAAACTATCACTAGTAGATCAATCTGTCACCATACACATGTTCTCTGCAGTTTACACCAGGCGATGTGCTACTGAGAAGGATTTTCGTTCTACCATACACAATCCAATCACCCGATGAATGAGCAACATTTTTGCTTATTGATGGGCGATTGCCAATGTTTACACCTAATGAACACTCATCTGCTCTTCCAGTGTATATAAATGTGGATGTGATATACTGTTACACACATCTGTATACAGAGCACACATATGCAACATACAAACAGTGACCAACATATCTTAAAGAAACAATGGCGGAGACCCCGGTAAATCCAGGGTCAGCCAGAATAGCCTACTCGTATAGCATTTAGAACAGAAAAAAACACGAGTACAAAATGGCATAAAAAGTTAGTTTTATTTAGTCAATCTGCAAATAACTTAAATGAATATATCCATAATATAAATGCATGACAAAAAAGTGCAATGTGCTGGAAGAAAAGCGCAGTCCCACCTGCAAGGGCATATCATACCCAAGCTAAAAGGATAGTCCATATACATAGTGTGGTATCTTTCCAGAGATATACTGGATAGAATAAGGCTATATATTCCAAGTGGAGCACATACAAATGTTTAAATCAAACCCAGGTTCACCAGATGCTTGCCACAATTGTATATGAGGTCCAGGTGTGTTGAGACACCTTTGCCACCTGTCTTCTACGTCCCCCTGGACCTCATATACAATTGTGGTAAGCATCTGGTGAACCTGGGTTTGATTTAAACATTTGTATATGTGCTCCACTTGGAATATATAGCCTTATTCTATCCAGTATATCTCTGGAAAGATACCACACTATGTATATGGACTATCCTTTTAGCTTGGGTATGATATGCCCTTGCAGGTGGGACTGCGCTTTTCTTCCAGCACATTGCATTTTTTTGTCATGCATTATATTTATATTATGGATATATTAATGTAAGTTATTTACAGATTGACTAAATAAAACTTTAACTTTTTATGCCATTTTGTACTCCATGTTTTTTTTCTGTTCTAAACACATATGCAACGTGTATAAAAAGTACACAAATACATGACTGGAATATGCAGAGCATCTGCACACATGAGAATGCACAGAGCACATACACTCACACTATAGAATACTTACCAGTCTCTCCCTTCAGTTCTAAACTCCTGCACAGGACCCATGGTGACATCACGGTCACATGACTGATGTCACCAAAGGTCGTTAAGCAGTCTGCACATTGGAAATTAAATTGATAATATCATTGCAATTTTCAATGTAACTTCTGCTGTAGATTCTGCGGGCAGGAGTGTACATAGAAATCATAGGGCCCCATGGCAAAAGTCCTAATTGGCCCCTGCAAAAAAAAATGACTCAATCAGAGCACAGGAGAGCATATACTATTTTTGCAGCCCTTACAAAGTAATTTTGTCCCTTACTGTTCGACATGCTATAATGTGCACCCACTAGCACTCCAAACAGTACAATAACACCCCTCACAACCCTCTACCCAGTATACTGGCCCCCCACAGGCCTCCAAATAAAATATTGCCTGCCACAAAGTATGATGGCCTCAAAAATTAACCATTTCTTAAAAAAATAAATGCTCCCCCACTGCTCCAACTCCTGTGCTGAGCAGTGCAGAGGGTTAGAAGACTCGCTTTAGAGATTGGAGCTGTGGGCAATGGTGTGTAGTGAATATTTTTTTTATTTATGGAGGACTATGTGGTGCCCGTAATACTGTATGGAGGGCTATGAGGGGCCCATTTTACTGTATGGAAGGCTATGTGGGGCCAACTATATTGTATGGAGGGCTGTGGGGCCCATTATACTATATGGAGAGCTATATAAGGGCCATTAATTACTTTTGAAAGACTACAAGGGGGGCATTATACTGATGGCATACCTATGTAGGGGAGGGCATCATACTATTTGAAGGTATATGTGGGGGGTCATTATACGGTTGTCAAGACTATTTGGGGGCAATTATACTGTTTGCAGGACTATGCTGGGGGCGATTATACTGTTTGGAGGGCTATGTAAGGGCTTTTATATTGTTTCGAGGGCTATGTGTGGGCCAATATACTGTATGCAAGCAATTACAAAGTGTAAAAGTTGTTTTGAGGGGTTCAATAATACACTGTAGAGGGCTGTGTGGGGGTCACTATGCTGTTTGGAGGGTTAGTGGGGGGCCATTATACAGTATGGATGGTTGTATTGGGGCCATCATACTGAGTGAAGGTGTGTGGGGGCCATTATTCTGTATAGAGGGATGTTTTGCGATCACAGTTGGGGGCATCATACTGTGTTGGGGGTCGCCATACTTTGCCAGGGAAGGGGAGTACAGTCATCATACCATGTGTGTGGAGGGTACTATGGAAGAATTCACTGTGGGGATATCATACTTATGTTTCGGGGGGACACTATATTTGGAATAATACTTTATAGGGGCAATGAAAGGGTAGTTTAGGGACTTCAGTAGGAGGAAATTACTTTGTAAGGGCTGCGAAGATGTGAGACATGCTCTTCAGTGACCCTGCTGAATATTAATTTTTCTACTTTTTTTTTAGTGGGGGGCCCAATTAGAACTTTTGCTATAGGGCCCCATGATTTCTATGTTCGCCCCTGCTAGTAATATTAGGAATCACATAAAGATGGATGAAGCTGCTTCATCTTTAGTGGTTACAGGTATCTGGCCCATTGTGACATCACTCGTGTTCCGCTCCCCGTGATGTCACAATGAGGTCACCATTGTGATGTCACTGGCTGTGGGGTTATAGTGAAAGACGCTACAGGAAAAGGCTTTGTCTGGAGAGGCTGACTGTGGATTACACAAGACGCGATATTCCTCCAGGCTAAAATGCTGTTTAGATTCCTTCTATTTGTGAGTGTGCTAATAGCATCTGCGGAGGGCGCTCCTATCAACACGCGCCACCATGATTTCAGGGCCTTGATCCCTGCAGGTAAGTGCTGTACCGGATATTCAGCCAATATGGGGTTATTGTTAATAAGTCAGATGATACATTTCATGGAGGATTCTTCATGTGCTACTTGTAATGTTTGGAGTCTTCTCCCATCGTGTATTTCCTATTCCAGGCTCTCAAACACATTGTAAACTTGAATGGGAATCCACTCTGAGCGAAAAACAAGTCACGTGTCTCTCATCTTCATGTGTGTGACTTCATCAATAGTTTTGGGGGAAATAATTACAAATTTAGGGTAATTGTGGAGTTTCTCCAACTAGGAATGGTCCTAGGTCTGGTTACAAAAATAAGATGCAAAATATAATGTATATATTAGTAGCTTTAAATATCTTACATGTTCTTGATCTTTTCTTCCACTAGATTACTTTAGTAGGTTTCCTATGCCTGCTGCCATCATCTTCTTCTCTGGATTTTTCTTTGGTGTCATCTGTTCCATCATATATGGGTAAGTCTTATAATGATTTATGGGCTACCCGGGAGTCTGTATAAGAAATATCACATCTTCAGATCATCACACGATGCAGTAAATGATATAATCTAGTGTAGATGTTTAGTGGCTCATAAACTGGGTCTGACCTGCTGGGAGCACAATGGACTTTTCTGTAAAATATTAAAAAAAATTGCTCCACAAATTACTGCAGATAGGGATAGATAAAATAGAGGAAGAAAAATATATGTTTTTATAACAGTGACTTCTGTTTTATCATTTTAAAGATATGTGAAAAAGAATAATTTCTGGAGAGATGTTACAAGACCAGATTCCATGGATGAAGATATAAAGAGTAGGGCTAATCCTAATGGTAAGTACGGCCGTCACCAATCTGACATTAATATCTGTGTACATACAAATACTTCTTAGTGGCTTTTATATTACGTGGACGCAGTCTACATTGTAAAGCTGAATAATTACTCTAATGATATTCTGATTCGTCTCTTTCAATATATGAAATCTATTTAAAAGAAAAAAATGAACTTTTAAAGTAAAAATAATCTCTTAACCCCTTCACAGCATATGATGTACGCCGAGCTTGAATATTTTCCCGCACATGATGGCTGATTTAATGTGCGGAGCTCTGCCCGCAGCTGTTAAACTGTTAAATCCCACTGTCAATCTCTCACAGCGGCATTTAACAATGTAAGGGAGGCCGGACATTATATGCGCCCATCGTCACGCTCATGATGTGATCGTGGAGCGCCAATTGCTTGTCATGACAGCCGGCTGTGTCTGTCATTACGATCCTCCTGTGAAAGCCAGCCGTGGCTGGCATTGATAGGAGACAGTGATTTTTACTATACATAGCATTGCTGATGATCGGATGATCGCAGCTTCAACAAATACAGTAAAATAAAAAAGCACAAAAGTTCAAATCACCCCCTATTGCCCTATTAAAAATAAAACAATATACACATATTTGATATTGCTGCAATTGTAAAAGTCCAATCTATCACAATACAAAGTAAATTAATCCGATCAGTATATGGCGTAATGAGAAAAAAATCAAAATTACATTTTTTTGGCCACCACAACATTGCAATAAAATGCAATAAGAGGCGATCAAAACATAATATCTACCCCAAAACTGTATCAGTAAAAACGTCAGCTCAGATCGCTAAAAGTCCTCACCTGGCCCCGTATCCCAAAAAATTAAAATGTCATGGGTCTCGGGAAAATGGTGACAAAAGTATTTTTTTTTTTAGTTTCCGATTTTTTTTTACCACTTAAAGGGGTTGTGCCTGGAACAAAGTTAATTTTAATCAACATTTTAATCAATAGATCTTTGAATAATAATAATTTCCACAATTGGATGAGATAAAAAAAAATGTTCCTATGCTGAGATAATCTTATAAATGTGTCCCTGCTGTGTACTGTGTAATGGCTGTGTCTGACCGTGCAGGAACATGGTCTGATCATACCACATCTCCTGGGCAGGGGAGGACGCAAGAGAGTATACAGACAGGACAGCCGGGGATCACAGCTGATTCTTTCTTTGAGGTAAAACATTGCTTAAAAACAAGTAATTAAATATTTTGCCTCACAAAAAAAATCAGCTGCGATCCCCTGCTGTAATGTCTGTATACTCTTTTGCTTCCTCCCCTGCCCAGGAGATGTGGTATGATCAGACCATGTTCCTATACGGTCAGACACAGCCATTACACAGTACACAGCAGGGGCACATTTATAAGTTTATCTCAGCACAGGGACATTTTTTTTAACACATCCAATTGTGGAAATGATTATTATTCCAAGATCTATTGATTGAAATGTACTTTGTTCGTGGGAAAACCACTTTAAGTAAAAAAAACAAAACAAACTATACATGTTTGGTATCTGCGTAATTGTACTGAACTAGAGAATCATATTGCCAGATCTCTTTTACCATAAAGTAAATATGGTAAATAAAAAAATAAAAAAAAAACAATTGTGGAATTGCACTATTTTTGCAATTTCAACACACTTGGAATGTTTTTCTTGTCTTCCAGTACAGTATGTGGTAGAATGAATGCTGCCATTCAAAAGTACAATTCATTCTGCAGAAAACAAGCCCTCATGCGGCTATACTGATGGAAAAATAAAAAAGTTATAACTAAGGAGAGGGAAAACAAACAAACAGAAAATCACCATGTCTTGAAGGGGTTAATAGATATAGCAAGTGAATGTACCGTAGACATAGAGGAAACAATCTAGAAGAAACAAATAGAAGTTTTTCCTTTTGAAATGCTGATTTCACTGTTCTGTGTTACAGGAGAACATGAGGATGAAACAACCATTATAAATGATGAAGCTCCTCATGGACCCATGGCTGAAGAGAGCGATGTCCACACAGACACCAACATCTCTAGTGGTCCCCACTATGTCATAATCAGTATGGACCCATATGAGGATGTGATCATCTCCTTCAACAGTAAGTTCTCAGGCTTTCCTAACAAGTGCTTAATAGAAAAACTCCTTTATAAAAAAAAGCTCTAAAAGAAGAAAGCTGATCTTTCTATTTTCATTACTTTATTATAAAATGTAAAGGTTATAAAACCTGTATAATATTAATATTCTTTAACAAATATATAGAAACTTTAATTTTATTAATGCTAATTTCAATGTTCAACATTGTAGGAGAAGAAGAGGGTGAAATAAATACTGTAAATGACGATGTTCCTCGTGGACCCATGGCCGAAAACAGAGATGTCCTGGAAAACACCAACATCTCTACGCCTGGACCCGGTTACATAGTCATCAGTATAGACCCAGATGACGATGTGGTCATCTCTTTTGACAGTAAGTTTATTTTTTCTTCATGTGGATAAGTAGAATACTTACTACCATAAATATCATCTCTTCTTCTAATTTACATAACAGGCATAAAATAAAATCTACCGTTAAAAGCAATTTATTTTTGAATTGCAGTTAAAGCAAACAATCTAGAAGAAACATAGAAGTTTTTTCTTTTGAAATGCTGATTTCACTGTTTTGTTTTACAGGAGAATATGGGGATGAAACAACCATTATAAATGATGAAGCTCCTCATGGACCCATGGCTGAAGAGAGCGATGTCCACACAGACACCAACATCTCTAGTGGTCCCCACTATGTCAGAATCAATATGGACCCATATAAGGATGTGATCATCTCCTCTGACAGTAAGCTCATTTTTTCTTTGTGGATTAGTACCATGAATATCATCTCTTCTTCTAATTTACATAACATGCATAAATTAAAATCTACTATTAAAAGCAATTTATTATTGAATTTCAATTAAAGCAATTTCCCAGTATTTTCTGGCTCTCCGACCCCAGACTGACAGTAGAATCAATGTCCATTAATGAACAACTAATCTTATAACCACTGTCTTTTTCAGAACAAGAGGACAGAGAACAGATTCCACCTCCTCCTCTGAATCCTTCTCCATCTACTACTCTGCCTCCTCAAAATTTTGATAAAGATCTTGACCTGGACAAAGACATTGAGAAAACTAACCTCCTCATGAAGATTGTCTTTCAGGAACTTCTGGCTTATGCCAGCCAAAACCAAATGTAAGTTCTTAGGGCTTATGTGTATGTTTTATGATGTATGTTATATTTTAGTATTAACAGGCAATAGGCTAAATAATTAGAAATTGAGCATTAACGACCTAAACGTTGAAAGCATTATATTTCTTTATACAAGTTAAATCATCAGTCTGTGAACCAAGACTTGCTGGACTACATGAGAATGGGTGTTATTCTTGAATCACAAATATGATAATTTATATTGTATCTTTAATAAATCACAATATACAGTATAAAAAATGGCTGATCACATGACTAACAAATTAAACACACGAAGTAGAGTGGGTGGTAATGGCAAAAACAATAAAATGAATATTTAATCATGATCACATTATGCATATACAGCAATACTGGCTTAAAATGCAAATGTAATCACAGGAGCTGATGGCACGATAAAAAGTGCTCAATATCAATGTCAGTGCCAAGTACGTTTAGACATGCTGTAGTACCAACCCTGACAGTCGTTTCACCATCACAGCTTTTTCAAGGAGTTAAAGGAAACGGGGTGTAGTGCTGTATATGCCTGTATGTATATCTATCATATGTACCATGAAGGAGGGATTGCTAGTTAAAGGTAATCTAATCCTACAAGATCCAAAAAAATAATAGGCAGGGTACTATTCCTATCACAGCAATGATAAGGTGTAGAACATACCTGAACATAGACATTAAATAATGCCCACTATATATTACATAGTAGTGTATTATAATCTAGAAATAATGGATGACATGTAAACTTCTTCTGTTGCCAAACTCATTATAATCTGTTGCCATGTACATATATTAATCATTACTCTTTTGCTGATTTTGTAACATATATTTTCCAGGTGAGGCAGAGCGGGGTCTCGCTGTATTCCCACAATGAATATGGGATCCAGCTGGAGATGACAACTGTACATCAACACAAAGATGCAGATTCCAGGCTTGGTTTCTGTTCTCTTCATTGGATATGACATTTACTGGACTTTCTGCAGCTAGACGAACTCACAGAGTATGTGAGATACCTACTGCATCATGAGGCAGATTCCGGGCTCGGTCTCTGTTCTCTTTAATGAATACGACATTTACTGGACTTTCCGCAGCTAGATGCACTCACAGAACAAGTGAGTTTCCTTCTGCATCATAAGACAGATTCCTGGATCGGTCTCTGAACTCAACCACTGGATACGACATTTACTGGACTTTCTGCAGCTAGATGCACTCACAGATAAAGTGAGATACCTACTGCACACGAGACAGATTCCGAACTCGGTCTCTGAGCTCCACCACTGGATACGACAGTTACTGGACTTTCCGCAGCTAGATGCACTCACAGATAAAGTGAGATATCTACTGCACATGAGACAGATTCCGGATTTGGTCTCTGTTCTCATCAGTGGATAAAACATTTGATAGACTTTCTGCAGCTAGATATAATCACAAATCTAGTGACTTACCTGCTGCACCATGAGACAGATTCCGGGCTCGGTCTCTGCTCTCATCAATGAACATCTGCAGCCTAAGGGAAGGGCAGTCCTTCAGCCAAGGTTCCCTAGAGGTTTCCTCCACTGGGGGCTTTTCCTCTCCTGAGTGCTGAAGGTTGACTCTTCGTGAGTCAAAGTACCTTTGTCATCATTATCATCGGGGCACATTTTAGGGCTATTGCCCTGACTTCTAATGGGAGCTTCTGCATAACCCACCTTGAATGAAGTTAATAAAGAAGTCAACCAATAATATGTAACAGTGTAATGGTGCTTCAATTGAACTTTACAATACAGCAGAATATACATATCACTGTGAGGAGCGAATATTTTATGAAGTCATTAAACACATGGTGACTTATATACATGTTTTCTATCAAACTAATTTGCCACAAATGTAATGTTCCTCATTAAACATGCACATCTTCTTTGACCAGGTTTAGAGGTCTGGGTCCTCTGGTTCAACCAGGACTTTAACGCCACTGCACACTATACCATCATGGCACACATAATGACATCAGAACGTTGCGACGTGCGTCACCCAAACTTTAGTTATTGCCTCTGGGGATGCACATCAGTGGCAACGTGCTCAGCGATGGCATGGTTCACAAAAATGTCAGAGGTCTGGTTGAGCTGGAAGTTCCAATGCAGGATGAAGAAGACAGAAGATGCTTTAAACCAGCAAGGCCAGTTTTAGACAAAGTGGGGCCCTGGGCAAAAGTTTAAAGTGGGTCCTAACTGCTAACATATTGCACCATCACACTCAAACATTTAGGTTGCATTTGTGGCGCCCCTGAGGGTTCGGTCGCCACAGAGGTACTGCATCTCACCCAGAGGTGTGGTATCTCACTCTCAGGTAAGGAAGGAGTACAGCTCAGGACCCTAACAACTGCATTCATTACACCACATTTCTGGGGGACAGGGCGAGATTGCTCCTACGGGAGAGCACAGTCCCTGGTCCCTGGCTGGAGTGGGGGGAACCACCTAGAGAGGTGGAACCATGTAGTGGATGGGGTGGAGGAAGTAGATCCTGGGAGTACTTGAAAGGAAGCTGTATAAAATAGAGACACCATCTTAGTTCAGTCAGTTAGTTCAGTCAGAGGAGGAAGGTGACGGGAGCAGAGGCTCTGTATGAGTTCTGCTCCAAAGGCGGGCCTAGCCTGTGAGGCCCAGGACTGAAGGAGAGAAGAGAGGAGTGGGAGCAGGAAGGCTCCAGGAACCGAAGGGACCCTACGTGTACGGGCCGTGCAGAAGGCCACCCGTATGTCCGCTCCTACCAGGAGGTAGAGGGGTCAGGCCAGATAAGGGGAATTGGTCCCTCAACTAGTGGAGAACTGCAAGGCTCAACTAGAAACCGGAGGCTGCAGCACTTTATGTACCGTTAGCCAAAAGTCCACACCAGTCTCACTAAGAAGGCAGCCACATAGGACCCAGGGGACAGAACAGACGTCACCCGCCAAGGCCCGAGGGTACCGGATTGGAGTCACTAGGTGTGAAGTGCAGGGAGAGGGCCAGAGGAAGGACATACAGAAGGGGTTCCTGCTAAGTACTCCGGAGCTACCTGAGGGTGGACTGAGCCCCTCAATGAGTAAACACAGGACGACATGGGAAGTCGTGATCTGCAGTGATGACTTGGAATGAAACAACTGTGAGTAAAGGACCTGAGACTGCATCCCACTGACTCCGTGTTTATTACTGACTCCCTGCACAACAACCACCATCATCCACCCACACTGCCCTGAAGCTACACTCTTCCTGTGGGGAGTTATACCACCCTTGCTGCCAAACCATCAGCTTCAGAGGACTGTTCCGCAGCGGCGGCCCCTATTAGCCGTACTCCACAGGTGGCGTAGTCGGACATTATACAAACCCATATACAATTCCCCTTGGATTAATCACCCTGGGTCACGGACCAGGTCACCGTCACAGTGACTACAACCCCCAGCATCTACCGGCCCGGCTCCGGGTACCCCACGGCCCAGGGGGTGCGTCAACTTTGGCGTAGTCGGCAGGATATGAGCCCACCCAATATCACTGTGTATCGCGTGCCTAAAGACTGTGTTTTCTACTAAATGTGGCGCCCGCCCCAGAAGAACGGGTGCCTTTATGTGCGTGCTAAAAGATGACCAGAAACCACCTCCCATCATGGGCCTGGTCCCAGAATTTCGCCAGAAGCGGAGCTCGCCCCAAACAGTAGTGGTCATGTATGCAAGTGTGTCTGTCAAGGTGGGGGGGCTGACCCTGAAAGTGACCGACAGCAGACTGCCATGGGACCGCAACAAACTGCCCTGGGACCACCCCCAAAAGGGGAGAGGAGAGAAGAAAACTGGGAGACAGGGCATGGTCTTGATCAGTCTAGACAGACCGCACCCGGTAGGGAAGATGGAGGACGGCAGCACCAGAGTCGCAGTCAGCGGCCTGCTGTAGGCCGTAGCACCCTACACCCTGGAGCAGATCTGGGCAACGTGCGGCCCGCGGGCCACATCTGGCCCTCTGGCTGTTCCAGTCCGGCCCGCGGACCGAGACAGCCAAAGGGCTGATAACAGTGGCCCACGGGCCGCACTGCACCGCACGCCGTCACCGCTCGCCGTCACTGCCCGCCTGCACACCGTCACCGCTGTCTCAATCCGTGGTCTCAATCCGCGGTGAATGCATTGGTGGAGGAGGGGCCGCCACTTCCCTCTTCCACCAATCAGCGTTAGAAACAGCTGACACAATGGCATCAGCCTGCACACTGTGGAGAGTCAGTGCATCAGAGACAGGAGCGTAGGGAAACAGGGAGTGAAGTAAGTATATGCTGGACACAGGGGGGGCTTTAATGCTGGACACAGGGACGGCTTTGCTTTGATGCTGGACACAGGGGGGCTTTAATGCTGGACACAAGAGATGCTTTAATGCTGGACACAGGGGGGGCTCTCATGCTGGACACAGGGGGGCTCTCATGCTGTACATAGTGGGGCTCTCATGCTGGACATAGTGGGGGGCTCTCATGCTGGACACAGGGAGGGCTGTCATGCTGGACACAGGGGGGTCTCATGCTGGACACAGGGGGGGCTCTCATGCTGGACACAGGGGGCTCTCATGCTGGACACAGGGGGGACTCTCATGCTGGACACAGGGGGGTCTCATGCTGGACACAAGGGGTCTCATGCTGGACACAGGGGGGACTCTCATGCTGGACACAGGGAGGGCTGTCATGCTGGACACAGGGGGGGTCTCATGCTGGACACAGGGGGCTCTCATGCTGGACGCAGGGGGGCTCTCATGCTGGACACAGGGGGGGCTCTCATGCTGGACACTAGGGAGGGCTGTCATGCTGGACACATGGGGGCTCTCATGCTGGACATAGGGGGGCTCTCATGCTGGACACTAGGGAGGGTTGTCATGCTGGACACAGAGGGGCTCTCATGCTGGACACAGGGGGGGCTCTCATGCTGGACACTAGGGAGGGCTGTCAGGCTGGACACAGGGGGGGCTCTCATGCTGGACATGGGGGGCTTTAATGCTAGACACTGGGGGGCTTTAATGCTGGACACTGGGGGGCTGTCATGCTGGACACTTGGAAGGGCTGTCATGCTGGACATGAGGAGGCTCTCGAGCTCTCATACTGGACATGGGGGGGTGGGTGGTGCACATGCTGGACTTGGGAGGGCTGTGTGGGGCTCATGCTGGACATGGGGGGCTGTGTATGGCTCATGCTGGACATGGGAGGGCTGTGTGGGGCTCATGCTGGACATAGGGGGCTGTGTGGGGCTCATGGTGGACACAGGAGAGCTGTGTGGTGCTCATGCTGGACACAGGAGGACTCTGAGGGGCACATACTGGACATGGGAGGGCTGTGTGGGGCTCATGCTGGACATGGGAGGCTGTGTGGGGCTGATGCTAGACATGGGGGGCTGTGTATGGCTCATGCTGGACACCGGAGGGCTGTGTGGGGCTCATGCTGGACATGGGGGGCTGTGTGGAGCTCATGGTGGACACAGGAGAGCTGTGTGGTGCTCATGCTGGACACGGGAGGACTGTGTGTGGCTCATACTGGACATGGGGGGGCTGTGTGGGGCTCATGCTGGACATGGGGGGGCTGTGTGGGGCTCATGCTGGACTTGGGGGCTGTGTGGGGCTCATGCTGGACATGGGGGGCTGTGTGGGGCTCATGCTGGACATGGGGGGGCTGTGTGGGGCTCATGCTGGACATGGGGGGCTTTGTGGGGCTCATGCTGGACATGGGGAGGCTGTGTGGGGCTCATGCTCATGTTAATATTAATATTGAGCAGAATTAATTTCAGCCTATTGGTTCGGCCCTCCCCAACAGTCACGGTCTCTCATGTGGCTCCTCGGGAAAATTAATTGCCCACCCCTGCCCTGGAGGACTCGGAGTTCCTCCGCTCTGGGATGGAAGACCTGGGCCGGAGGATGGAGAGGGCCCAGCGAGATGCCATCACCGGGTGGAGACGGGAGATGGAACAGCAGCCGGCGACGCTACCAAGCACCGGTAGTGCCCCAGCCTTGGCTGATCCCGACAAGCGCCAGGAGGCGACCGGCCGCTGGAGCAGGCAAAAGGAGTCTCCCTGTCCCGGGCGCTGCCAGCGTCGATCTGCTCCTGAGCCCTCTGGTGGAGCCGCTGACCCCGGGCGCTACCGACACCAGCCCGCTCCTGACGCCGCAGCAAGGCCCACAACCAAGCCCTCCGACCCCTGGCGCCACCAGTGGCGACCCACTCCTAGGCCCACAGCCAAGCCCTCCTACCCCGGGTGCCAAGAGCGGCGGCCCGCTCCTGATCCCGCCGCAAGCCCCACAAGTCCCGGGCGCGCCCCCCCTGCACGCCTCACGGACCCCGACACTGCTACCTCCGGGTACCAGTGATGCCGGTCAGCTTCTGGGTAGTGTTGAGCCACCCCCATAGTGTTCGGGTTCGGTTCGGTTCGTCGAACACCGGGATGTTCGAGGAACTGTTCGTCGAACACCTTAGAACACCGTCGAACACCGTTAAAACCAATGGCAGGCAAACAAAAACACATAGAAACACATAGAAAACACCTGCAAAGGTGTCCAAAAGCTGACAAACTGCTCAGAAGACACTCTCTTTAAAAAAGCCGGCCGGCAAATTCAGCAGCGGCATACACCGGTACCCGACAATTTAGACAAGAAGGAATAGAGCATCACACATAGATTAGATAGATAGAAACATGTCAGTCACACATATAAGAAGCACAGTGACAGTGTTGGTTACTGCACTTGTCATTTAGTGTAAAGGATTTATTAAAAAAAATATTAGTGTTTTCATGCACCGTCTCTTTAAAAAAGCCGGCCGGCAATTCAGCATCTGTACCCGACAATTTAGAACAGAAAGAATAGAGCTTCACACATAGATTAGATAGATAGAAACATGTCAGTCACATATATATGAAGTACAGTGATAGTGTTGGTTACTGTACTTGTCATTTAGTATTAAAATAAAGGATTTATTATTAAAAAAATTGGCGTGGGGTTCCCCTTAATTTTAGGCTCTAGCGGAGGTTAAGCAGACGGCTGGGGCAGATGTTTGAAGCCTGGGAAGGGGGTAATACCCACGGAGCTTCCCAGGCTACTAATATCAGCCCCCAGCTGAATACATAGCCTTTACTAGCTATTAAAATGGGGGACCCCCCCAAAAAAATGACGTGGGGTCCCCCCTAATTTAATAGCTAGCAAAGGCTAGGCAGACAGCTGGGGGCTGATATTAATAGCCCAGGAAGGGAGCCATGAATATTGGCCCCCTCCCAGGCTAGAAACACCAGCCGTCAGCCGCCCCAGAAATGGCGCATTCATAGGATGCGCCAATTCTGGCACTTAGCCTCGCTCTTCCACGCTGCCCTGGTGCGGTGGCAGGGGGTAATAGGGTTGGGGTTGATGTCAGCTTATAATGCCAGCTGACATCAAGCCCAGGTTAGTAATGGAGAGGCGTCTATAAGACACCCCCATTACTAACCCCATAGTCAAAGTTAAAAAAAACACAAACACCCAGAATAAAGTCCTTTAATTGAAATAAAGACACAATCCTTTATTGTTCTAAATTAAACCATACTTACATACATTCCAGCTGAAGCCAACGATCTCCTGCAATAAAAGAAAAATAATAAAGCAACCTCATCCTTACCTTTCCATGGTTCCCACGACAGCTTCAGCTCTGCTACATCGAGATGACAGGCTGGACCGCAGCAGAACGCTGCCATCCAGCCTGTCATCCCGCAGACACTGAGTATTTTTTTAAAATACTTTACTAGAAATTCATGGCGGTCATGTCTAATACTGGCGTGACCCCATGAATTTTGGGCTTGGGGCCAGCTGATAATACCAAGCTGGCCCTAACCCCTTTATTACCCAGTGAGCCACCGCACCAGGGCCCTGGATGAGTTGGGTACAGCGCCAGAAGATGGCGCTTCTATGAACGCGCCATTTTCCGGGGTGGCTGCGGACTGCAATTTGTAGCGGGGGGGGGCCCAGAAAGCTTGGGCCTCCCTGCGCTGCAGATTCCAGCCCCCAGCTGCCTAGTTGTACCTGGCTGGACACAAAAATAGGGCGAAGCCCCACGTACTTTTTTTTTAATTATTTCATGAAATTCATGAAATAATTAAGAAAAAAAGGCCTTCCCTATATTGTTGTGTCCGGCCAGGTACAAATAGGCAGCTGGTGGTTGGGGGCAGCCCGTTCCTGCCTGCTGTACCTGGCTGGACACAAATATAGTGCGAAGCCCCACTTCAATTTTTTTAAATTATTTCATGAAATTCATGAAATAATTAAGAAAAAAAGGGCTTCCCTATATTGTTGTGTCCGGCCAGGTACAAATAGGCAGCTGGTGGATGGGGGCAGCCCGTTCCTGCCTGCTGTACCTGGCTGGACACAAATATAGTGCGAAGCCCCACGTCAATTTTTTTAAATTATTTCAGGAAATTCATGAAATAATTTAAAAAAAATTGACGTGGGGCTTCGCACTATATTTGTGTCCAGCCAGGTACAGCAGGCAGGAACGGGCTGCCCCCAACCACCAGCTGCCTATTTGTACCTGGCCGGACACAACAATATAGGGAAGCCCTTTTTTTCTTAATTATTTCATGAAATAATTTAAAGAAAATTGACGTGGGGCTTCGCCCTGTTTTTGTGTCCAGCCAGGTACAACTAGGCAGCTGGGGGCTGGAATCCGCAGCGCAGGGAGGCCCAAGCTTTCTGGGCCACCCCCGCTGCAAATTGCAGTCCGCAGCCACCCCGGAAAATGGCGCGTTCATAGAAGCGCCATCTTCTGGCGCTGTACCCAACTCATCCAGGGCCCTGATGCGGTGGCTCACTGGGTAATAAAGGGGTTAGGGCCAGCTTGGCATTATCAGCTGGCCCTAAGCCCGAAATTCATGGGGTCACGCCAATATTAGACATGACCACCATGAATGAGCTCACCTTATGCACGTCACTGACAGCGTGGGAAAATTCTCCTGCACTCAGCGCTTCAGCGGGAGAATTCTCACGCTGAAGCGCTGAGTGCAGGAGAATTCTCCCACGCTGTCAGTGACGTGCAGGAGGTGAGCTGAGTTCATTGGACATGAGCTCACCTTATGCACGTCACTGACAGCGTGGGAGAATTCTCCTGCACTCACCGCTTCAGCTTGAGAATTTTCCCACGCTGTCAGTGACGTGCATGAGGTGAGCCGAGTTCATTGGACATGAACTCGGCTCATCTGGATGTCGTCACAGAGAGACGCTGAGCAGCGCAAGCATGCCTGCACTTCTCAGTGTCTGCGGGATGAGAGGCTGGATGGCAGCGTTCTGCTGCGGTCCAGCCTGTCATCTCGATGTAGCAGAGCTGAAGCTGTCGTGGGAACCATGGAAAGGTAAGGATGAGGTTGCTTTATTATTTTTCTTTTATTGCAGGAGATCGTTGGCTTCAGCTGGAATGGGCGTGACGGTAAGTATGGTTTAATTTAGAACAATAAAGGATTGTGTCTTTATTTCAATTAAAGGACTTTATTCTGGGTGTTTGTGTTTTTTTTAACTTTGACTATGGGGTTAGTAATGGGGGTGTCTTATAGACGCCTCTCCATTACTAACCTGGGCTTGATGTCAGCTGGCATTATAAGCTGACATCAACCCCAACCCTATTACCCCCTGCCACCGCTACAGGGCAGTGGGAAGAGCGAGGCTAAGTGCCAGAATTGGCGCATCCTATGAATGCGCCATTTCTGGGGCGGCTGACGGCTGGTGTTTCTAGCCTGGGAGGGGGCCAATATTCATGGCTCCCTTCCTGGGCTATTAATATCAGCCCCCAGCTGTCTGCCTAGCCTTTGCTAGCTATTAAATTAGGGGGGACCCCACGTCATTTTTTTTGGGGGGTCCCCCATTTTAATAGCTAGTAAAGGCTATGTATTCAGCTGGGGGCTGATATTAGTAGCCTGGGAAGCTCCGTGGGTATTACCCCCTTCCCAGGCTTCAAACATCTGCCCCAGCCGTCTGCTTAACCTCCGCTAGAGCCTAAAATTAAGGGGAACCCCACGCCAATTTTTTTAATAATAAATCCTTTATTTTAATACTAAATGACAAGTACAGTAACCAACACTATCACTGTACTTCATATATATGTGACTGACATGTTTCTATCTATCTAATCTATGTGTGAAGCTCTATTCTGTCTGTTATAAATTGTCGGGTACCGCTGCTGAATTGCCGGCCGGCTTTTTTAAAGAGACGGTGCATGAAAACACTATTATTTTTTTTGATAAATCCTTTACGCTAAATGACAAGTACAGTAAGCAACACTGTCACTGTACTTCGTATATATGTGGCTGACATGTTTCTATCTATCTAATCTATGTATGATGCTCTATTCTGTCTGTTATAAATTGTCGGGTACAGATGCTGAATTGCCGGCCGGCTTTTTTAAAGAGACAGTGCATGAAAACACTATTATTTTTTTAAATAAATCCTTTACACTAAATGACAAGTACAGTAATCAACACTGTCACTGCACTTCTTATATATGTGACTGACATGTTTCTATCTATCTAATCTATGTGTGAATCTCTATTCCTTCTATTCTAAATTGTCGGGTACCGCTGCTGAATTGCCGGCCGGCTTTTTTAAAGAGACGGTGCATGAAAACACTATTATTTTTTTTGATAAATCCTTTACGCTAAATGACAAGTACAGTAAGCAGCACTTTCACTGTACTTCATATATATGTGACTGACATGTTTATATCTATCTAATCTATGTGTGAAGCTCTATTCTTTCGGTTCTAAATTGTCGGGTACAGGTGTATGCCGCTGCTGAATTGCCGGCTTTTCATGTTTCACTGTTGGCACTGTTCCCATCGATTTGGGCAATCACTGTAATGCCACAACCACCATGGCTGTGGCATTACAGTGAGTGGCAGACAATCCCTGCATGATTGGTGCTCTAAATAGCGCCAGACATGCAGGACACGCTTTTGGTGCACGAACAGTTATCGAACATAACCTCGAACAGCCGAATTTTTTGCAAATCGTTCGGGTTCGTCGAACAACTCGAACACCGCCCAAAACAGCTCGAATTTGAGATTGGCGAACAGTTCTAGTCGAACACCGCTCATCTCTACTTCTGGGTTCCCTGCAGGAGCCGTCTCCCCCGACAGCCGAGTGGGTGTATCGACGTAGCCGGTGGGACTGGTCCGCGGAGGTAGAGGACCAGCGGCCCCCGCTCCTGCCCGCTCCGCAGCCCGCTGCCGTCTCCCAGTTGCCGAAAGATGAGGCCCAGTTTGAGTGGGACCACTCTGGGGAAGACCTGATGGGGTTTACCCAGGAGTCAAGGGCAGCGGCGGCTCGTAGGAAGGAGTTCTGCCACCAACAACTGGTCCAGTTAGAAAAGGAGCGCAACTTACGGAGCGTGTGGTGGGAGAAATTAGAGGCCCAGAACATGGAGGAAAAGATACGGGCCCGCAGGGCCAACAAAGCCACCCATGTTCCTAGGGAAGAAGGGACCATAGTAAAATTCAACTTAGAGGCCGGATGGGGGTTCATTCGGGACCCGCACACAGACAATGACTTGTTTGTTAACAGGAGGTACGTGGAGTCTCACCTAAAAGCGGGTCACCCTGATCGGTACGTCTACCCCGGAGACACAGTGACTTACACCCGTCACCGAGGAGTAAGAGGCTGGTATGCCCTCGATGTCCACAAGGTGGAGGAAGAGAGCGACTTCTACCTCTGCGAAGCTGAAGACCCGGCTGGGTCAGCATATTGTGAACAAGAGCCTGCCCAGAGGGAGCACTCCTATTAAAGACTGCAAGTAGTCACCCGTACCCGTGCAGAAGAATGGACACTGCAAATTAAAGTTTGTGTGAACATTTAACCCGTCTACTTAGTTACCCAGAACGGGTCCAAAAACTGACCGGCTGAGGACTGGGAGCAGCCACTTCCTGTAAATAGTTGCACCTTTTGAGGTGCCCCCTATTGGTTTTATATTTTCAGAACCGAGACCACTGAACAAAAACTCTTTGGAGGTGGCTGAAGACGTGGTCCAAAACTTGGATCATCTATGCCCTGCAGCCACCCCAGAGCCTCCGTGGAGGGTTTTGAACGGGTCCCTCAAATTGCACCTTGTCAAGGAAAAATGGACACCTGGTTGCAGATTATGCTGTGACCTGATAGAATCTTTCTATGAGAAAATGTTTATATGCAAAAGAAGTGTTTGTATATGTGAAAAAGTTTTATAATGTTTTTATAAGTGTAAAGAGAAATGTTCTTTAAAAGGTCTCATAATGTTTTGATAAAGAAACGTAACCAGTAACGTTAAAAGAAGTGTACCTCCCATAAAGGGAAGAAATGTGGTTTATGCTTTTATATGCGGATGCATCCTAAAAGTTTTTGCATGTCTTTAACCCCTTAAGCCCCGAGGGTGGTTTGCACGTTAATGACCAGGCCAATTTTTACAATTCTGACCACTGTCACTTTATGAGGTAATTACTCTGGAACGCTTCACCGGATCCCCCTGATTCTGAGATTGTTTTTTCGTGACATATTGTACTTCATGATTCTGGTAAAATTTCTACGATATCACTTGCGTTTATTTGTGAAAAAAATGGAAATTTGGCGAAAATTTTGAAAATTTTGCAATTTTCAAAATTTGAATTTTTGAGCCCTGAAATCAGAGAGATATGTCACACAAAAGAGTTAATAAATAACATTTCCCACATGTCTACTTTACATCAGCACAATTTTGGAACCAAAATTTTTTTTTGTTAGGGAGCTATAAGGGTTAAAAGTTCACCAGCGATTTCTCATTTTTACAACAAAATTTACAAAACCATTTTTTTAGGGACCACATCACATTTGAAGTCACTTTGAGAGGTCTTTATGACAGAAAATACCCAAAAGTGACACCATTCTAAAAACTGCACCCCTCAAGGTGCTCAAAACCACATTCAAGAACTTTATTAACCCTTCAGGTGCTTCACAGGAATTTTTTGAATGTGGAAGAAAAAAATGAACATTTAACTTTTTTCACAAAAATTTTACTTTAGACCCATTTTTTTTTATTTTCACAGGGGTAACAAGAAAAAATGGACCCCAAAATTTGTTGTGCAATTTCCCCTGGGCACGCAGATACCCAATATTTGGGGAAAAAACACTGTTTGGGCGCACGGCAGGGCTCGGAAGGGAAGGAGCGCCATTTGACTTTTTGATTGTAAAATTTGCTTGAATAATTAGCGGACACCATGTTGCGTTTGGAGAGCCCCTGTGTCCCCAAACATTAGAGCTCCCCCACAAGTGACCCCATTCTGGAAACTAGACCCCCCAAGGCACCTATCTAGATGCATAGTGAGCACTTGGAATCCTCAGGTGCTTCACAAATTGATTCATAAAAATGAAAAAGTGTTTTTTTTTCACTTTTTCATTGTTACGAATCAATTTGTGAAGCACCTGGGGGTTCCAAGTGCTCACTATGCATCTAGATAGGTGCCTTGGGGGGTCTAGTTTCCAAAATGGGGTCACTTGTGGGGGAGCTCCAATGTTTGGGCACACAGGGACTCTCTAAATGCAACATGGTGTCCGCTAACAAATTTAACGGAAAATCGGCTCAAATTGTTAGCGACACCATGTTGCGTTTGGAGAGCCCCTGTGTCCCCAAGCATTGGAGCTCCCCCACAAGTGACCCCATTTTGGAAACTAGACCCCCCAAGGCACCTATCTAGATGCATAGTGAGCACTTGGAACCCCCAGGTGCTTCACAAATTGATTCATAAAAATGAAAAAGTGTTTTTTTTTTCACTTTTTCATTGTTACGAATCAATTTGTGAAGCACCTGGGGGTTCCAAGTGCTCACTATGCATCTAGATAGGTGCCTTGGGGGGTCTAGTTTCCAAAATGGGGTCACTTGTGGGGGAGCTCCAATGTTTGGGCACACAGGGACTCTATAAATGCAACATGGTGTCTGCTAACAAATTTAACGGAAAATCGGCTCAAATTGTTAGCGACACCATGTTGCGTTTGGAGAGCCCCTGTGTCCCCAAGCATTGGAGCTCCCCCACAAGTGACCCCATTTTGGAAACTAGACCCCCCAAGGCACCTATCTAGATGCATAGTGAGCACTTGGAACCCCCAGGTGCTTCACAAATTGATTCATAAAAATGAAAAAGTGTTTTTTTTTTCACTTTTTCATTGTTACGAATCAATTTGTGAAGCACCTGGGGGTTCCAAGTGCTCACTATGCATCTAGATAGGTGCCTTGGGGGGTCTAGTTTCCAAAATGGGGTCACTTGTGGGGGAGCTCCAATGTTTGGGCAGACAGGGACTCTATAAATGCAACATGGTGTCCGCTTACAAATTTAACGGAAAATCGGCTCAAATTGTTAGCGACACCATGTTGCGTTTGGAGAGCCCCTGTGTCCCCAAGCATTGGAGCTCCCCCACAAGTGACCCCAGTGTTTTTTTTTTTCACTTTTTCATTTTTATGAATCAATTTGTGAAGCACCTGAGGGTTACAAGTGCTCACTATGCATCTAGATAGGTGCCTTGGGGGGTCTAGTTTCCAAAATGGGGTCACTTGTGGGGGAGCTCCAATGTTTGGGCACACAGGAACTCTTCAAATGCAACATGGTATCCGCTAACAATTTGAGCCGACAATTTGTTAGCGGATACCATGTTGCATTTGAAGAGTCCCTGTGTGCCCAAACATTGGAGCTCCCCCACAAGTGACCCCATTTTGGAAACTAGACCCCCCAGGGAACTTATATAGATTTGTGGTGAGCCCATTGAACCCCCAGGTGCCTCACAGAAAATCATAATGTTGACTTGTGAAAATATAAAAAAAACATTTTTTCCACAAAAATGCAAAAAAAAATATTTTCACAAGGGTACCAGGAGAAATTGCACCCCATAAGTTGTTGTGAAATTTCTCCTGAGTATTCATATACCCCATGTGTTGGAAAAAACTACTGTTTGGGCGCATGTAAGGGCTCGGAAGGGAAGGAGTGACGCTTTTGAACGCAGACTTTGATGGAATGGTCTGCGGGCGTCAGGTCATGTTCTCAGAACCCTTGATGTGCCTAAACAGTGAAATGCCTAACAAGTGCCCCCTTTTTGGTAGTGTTAGTTGATTTTTGAATTTTGTAATGTAGTGTTATACATCAGTTGTGTAGGACAATCTGACAAACACTACACAAGTGACGTATGACAACCTGACGAACACTACGTCAGCTGTGCAGTGTTTGTCAGGTTGTCATACTTCAGAAATTAATTTAATAGTCCATCGAAGTATGGTACCTTTTGAAGCAGTCTTTCATACACAGGCCAGGTTTGTCAGGGCAGGTGTCACATTGATAAATGGTATCCTTGCGTATTCCACTTTTATAACACACTCGGCACCTCTTTTGTGACTTTCCTTTTTTTCCGCTGTGAGGGATCTGCCCTGGGAAATGCTGGCCTGGTACAATTCTTGGTCCTTCAATTCCAGAAGTACTGGGGCCCGCTCTGTCACCGCTGCCAAATATCAGGGCCTTGATAACCGTTTCCTGAAACTGAAGATACGATGCAGAAGTCTGGCCTGCACATTGTGACAGAAGGAAAGCATTGTACATTGCCATCTGTACAATGTGCACGGCCAGCTTCTTGTACCACACTCTGGCCTTTCTCAAAGCACTGTATGGCTGGAGGACTTGATCAGAGAGATCAACTCCCCCCATGTACTTGTTGTACCCCACTACACAGTCTGGTTTGACGACCTGTGTTGTGGAACCTCGTACAGTGCTGAGTGTGCTGCCATCACCATGTATGGTGGTCAAGAAAAGGACATCCCTTTTGTCCTTGTACTTGACCATCAACAGGTGGTCGCTACATTGGGCTCTGCTCTCACCCCTTTTGAGCAGCTGCCCAATTAGCGTCTTTGGGAGGCCTTTCTGAATTTTGCGGACAGTACCGCAGGCTGCGGTACATCGCGCAGAGAGGGACTGGAAGAGCGGGATACTTGTATAAAAGTTATCCACATAGAGGTGATAACCTTTATCAAGCAGTGGGTGCACCAAGTCCCACACAATTTTCCCACTCACTCCCAGAACAGGGGGGCATTCAGGGGGTTCAATCAGGGAGTCCTTCCCTTCATAAACTCTAAACTTGTGAGTGTATCCTGAGGTACTCTCACAAAGTTTATACAGCTTGATCCCATACCTTGCCCTCTTACTGGGCAGGTACTGCCGGAATCCAAGCCGCCCCTTAAAAGAAATTAAGGACTCATCCACGCAGATGTCCCTTTGGGGCACGTACACTTCACCAAACTTGTTGTTGAAGTGTTCGATGACTGGCCGAACTTTGAAAAGACGATCAAAGTTCGGGTCATCGCGTGCAGGACACCTTGCATTATCTTGGTAATGCAAGAACTTGTGGATGGCCTCAAAACGTGTCCGGGGCATGACCATTCGGAACACTGGAGTGTTATACAAAACGTCAACACTCCAGTATTGCCGAAGCTCGGGCTTCTTCAAGATCCCCATAAGAAGGACCAGGCCCCAAAACTTCATCATTTCTACTGCGTCTACAGGAGACCAGTTAGAAAATGATGAAGAGGGGTTTTGTTCAAAAAATTGATGAGCGTATAAATTAGTTTGGCCCACCATGAGGTTTATAAAATCCTCAGAGAAAAAGACTTTGAAAAAGTCTATTTCTGTGAGGCCGGTGGTGTCAAACTTGATTCCTGATTCCGCTACGAAATCAGGAATCAGCGGCTCATAATTTTCGGGGGGTGAAGTCCATATAGGCTCAGTAGTGGGGGGCGCTGGAACATCTCTCCTGCGACGACGGCGGGGCGGGCCAGCAGAACCTGAGGAAGAGGAGGAAGAAGAGAAGGAGGAAGACGACGAGGAGTCGGAGAAACAAAGAAATGTGGGATCCTCACCCTCACTGTCAGTGTCAGTGTCGGAGGCAAGAATAGCGTAAGCCTCCTCCGCTGAATACTGAGTTTGGGATGAGCAGGACATTGTTTGTTATGTATGTGGTGCGTGTGTGTCAATACTTTGAGAGTGTGTGTGTGTCAGTACTTTATTTAGAGTTTGTGGAAAAAGGAAATACTGTATGTGGTGCAAACAGCGAGCACGAGTGTGGATTGGTGAACTATGCCACCGATCAACACTCGGCGGCTGCTGGATGTGCGCACAAATGTGTGGGGAGTGGGAAGAGGGGAGGATGAGGGGAGATCAGATTACTTACCAAAGTCCTCTCTGTTCTTCTATCAGGACCGGGAGCCCGGCGCTGGTGACCGGGAGCCCGGCGCTGGAGACCGGCGCTGGTGACCGGGAGCCCGGCGCTGGTGACCGGGAGCCCGGCGCTGGAGACCGGGAGCCCGGCGCTGGTGACCGGGAGCCCGGCGCTGGTGACCGAGAGCCTGGCGCTGGTGACCGGGAGCCCGGCGCTGGTGACCGGGAGCCCGGCGCTGGAGACCGGGAGCCCGGCGCTGGAGACCTGGAGCCCGGAGCAGGAAGACGGGAGCCCGGAGCAGGAAGACGGGAGCAGGAGACCGGTACTGGAGCTGGAGATCAGAAGCAAAAGAATTAACAGGGACACTGGGGTGAGGCGGATTGGGGTGGGAAGGGGGGTAAAAAGACAGGGGAGTGGGAAGAGGGGTAAAAAGACAGGGGAGTGGGAAGAGGGGGATTGGGGTGGATGAGGGGAGATCAGAGATGGACTTACCAAAGGGTCAGCAGGACTGGAACAGAAGACCCAGAGCAGGAGCCCGGGAGCCCGGAGCAGGAGACCAGGAACCCGGAGCAGGAGACCAGGAGCCCGGTGCAGGAGACCAGGAGCCCGGTGCAGGAGACCAGGAGCCCGAAGCTGGTGACCGGGAGCCCGGCGCAGGAGCCCGGAACAGGAGACCAGGAGCCCGGTACAGGAGACCAGGAGCCCGGTGCAGGAGACCAGGAGCCCGGTGCAGGAGACCAGGAGCCCGAAGCTGGTGACCGGGAGCCCGGCGCAGGAGCCCGGAACAGGAGACCAGGAGCCCGGTGCAGGAGACCAGGAGCCCGGAGCAGGAGACCGGTACTGGAGCTGGAGATCAGAAGCAAAAGAATTAACAGGGACACTGGGGTGGGAAGGGGGGTTAAAAGACAGGGGAGTGGGAAGAGGGGTAAAAAGACAGGGGAGTGGGAAGAGGGGGATTGGGGTGAATGAGGGGAGATCAGAGATGGACTTACCAAAGGGTCTGCAGGACTGGAACAGAAGACCCAGAGCAGGAGACCGGGAGCCCGGCGCTGGTGACCAGGAGCCCGTCGCTGGTGACCGGGAGTGGAGCTGGATACTCGGACCAGAGCTGGAGACTGCTGCAGGACACAGAAAAAAAGGTAAGGGGGGGTAAAAATAGGGGGGAGGGGGGATTGGGGTGGATGAGGGGAGAACAGACTTACCAAAGTCTTCTCTGCAGGATCAGCAGCAGGCTCTGGAGCAGGAACCACAGCAGGTCAGGAGCAGAAGATCCAGGAGCTGGAGCAGAAGATCCAGGACGCTGGAACAGAAGATCCAGGATGCTGGAACAGAAGATCCAGGACGCTGGAACAGAAGATCCAGGACGCTGGAACAGAAGATCCAGGACGCTGGAACAGAAGATCCAGGAGCAGCGGCAGCAGCAGCGACTGGAACAGTGAGAAGATGGTCTTGTGGTGTCACAGAATATTCTGTGGCACTACAAGGCCCAGCACAGACACATCAGATGTGATCGCTCTGTAGAAATCCTCACCAAATGTGAGGGTCTGCAGGGCGGTCACAGGGTGATGATGGGGTGGTGACAGGTGGAGGTAATCTGATTGGAGCAATCATTGATGACATTGATTGCTCCAATCAGAGTACTTGAATACAGGTGACCAGGCGGTCACAGGGAGGTGTCACCTTTCTGTGACCCCCTGTGGTGCATGTTGTGCCCCAGCCATCTGATTGGTGACACTGATTGCACCAATCAGACATGGCTGGAGCAGAGCACGCACCACAGGGGGTCACAGAAAGGTGACACCTCCCTGTGACCGCCTGGTGACCTGTATTCAAGTACTCTGAATGGAGCGATCGATGTCATCATCGATCGCTCCAATCACAGCAGTCTGGGGGCTTGAATCACTTTACAGGGGGTCATGGGGCGGTGACAGGCAGGTCACAAGCCGGTCACCGCCCCATGACCGCCCTGTCACCGCGCAGTCGCGCTACGATCGGTGCGATCGATGTGATCGCCGATCGCACCGATCATAGCAGTCCGGGGCCAGGGCTGGGGTGTCCTAGCAACAGTCTAGGATCGGTGCTCATAGGAGCACTGATCCTAGGCTGCAGATCACTGTTTCCGGCAATCACATTGCCGGAAACAGTGAGAAATGCTGTGATTGGCTGTTCAGATTTGAACAGCCAATCACAGCGATCGCTGGTGCGGGGCGGTGGCGACAGCCCCCGGGATGATGACGCCATCTACCAGGAGGTAGGATGGCACCGTAACTTTAATGCTGTCACCGCGACTTAAGTCGCGGTGCCGCATTAAAGATATGACGTACTAATACGGGTCTGGGCATTAAGTCCCAGTGCACAGACGCGTATTAGTACGTCAGATGTCAGTAAGGGGTTAAAATTGTTTTTACTCTGTTCCAGCCCGCGGACGTGCTGTGTTTTACCAGGGGGCTGTGTGGCGCCCCTAAGGGTTTGGTCGCCACAGAGGTACTGCATCTCACACAGAGGTGTGGTATCTCACTTTTAGGTAAGGAAGGAGTACAGCTCAGGAACCTAACACCTGCATTCATTACACCACATTTCCGGGGGACAGGGCGAGATTGCTCCTACGGGAGAGCACAGTCCCTGGTCCCTGGCTGGAGTGCGGGGAACCACCTAGAGAGGGGGAACCATGTAGTGGATGGGGTGGAGGAAGTAGATCCTGGGAGCACTTGAAAGGAAGCTATATAAAATAGAGACACCATCTTAGTTCAGTCAGTTAGTTCAGTCAGGAATGTGACGGGAGCTGAGGCTCTGTATGAGCTCTGCTCCAGAGGTGGGCCTAGCCTGTGAGGCCCAGGACTGAAGGAGAGAAGAGAGGAGTGGGAGCAGGAAGGCTCCAGGAACCGAAGGGACCCTAGGGGTATGGGCCGTGCAGAAGGCCACCCGTACGCCCTCTGCTACCAGGAGGTAGAGGGGTCAGGCCAGATAAGGGGAACCGGTCCCTCAACTAGTGGAGAACTGCAAGGCTCAACTAGAAACCAGAGGCTGCAGCACTTTATGTACCGTTAGCCAAAAGTCCACACCAGTCTCACTAAGAAGGTAGCCACATAGGACCCAGGGGACAGAACAGACGTCGCCCGCCAAAGGCCTGAGGGTACCGGATTGGAGTCACTAGGTGCGAAGTGCAGGGAGAGGGCCAGAGGAAGGACATACAGAAGGGGGTCCTGCTAAGTACTCCGGAGCTACCTGGGGGTGGACTGAGCCCCTCACTGAGTAAACACAGGACGACGTGAGAAGTCGTGATCTGCAGTGATGACTTGGAATGAAATAACTGTGAGTAAAGGACCTGAGGCTGCATCCCACTGACTCCGTGTTTATTACTGACTCCCTGCAGAACAACCACCATCATCCACCCACACTGCCCTGAAGCTACACTCTTCCTGTGGGGAGTTATACCACCCTTGCTGCCAAACCATCAGCTTCAGGGGACTGTTCCGCAGCGGCGGCCCCTATTAGCCGTACTCCACAGGTGGCGTAGTCGGACATTATACAAACCCATATACAATTCCCCTTGGATCGATGCAGGCTTACATAAAGGCTACCAGCCAGATGAGATTGTTGAGGGGGTGATGAAAGCTATCAGCCCAGGATTGAACCTCCGTAGTATGCTAGAAATGAAGAGTCAATTGACCTTGCAACAGCTGAAGATGATTTTAAAAGGGCACTATAAAGAAGAGAGTACTTCAGAATTGTTCCACCGACTCATTAACCTCTCACAGAAAAATAATGAATCACCCCAAAGTTTCTTGTTCAGAGCAATTGAACTGAATGATAGACTGTTGTTTGCGTCCAGAGATGTTGAAGTGGAGGAGAAGTTTCATGCTGGACTAGTCCAGAAGAAGTTCTTGAGATCATTAGGAACGGGGTTAATCAGCAAAGACATCAAGCTGCAGCTGAAACTGTACTAAAAGATGCGGTCATTCTCGACGAAGTCCTAATTGAAAAAATGAATAAGATAGCTAGTTTGGAGTCAGAGAGAGAACAGAAGTTAAAGGCTCTGCTCCTAAAATCACCAAAATAAGTAAGCTGAAGTTGGAGACCCCCTGTGGCCAGTCCAAAGATCATCATGGAGACCCTTCAGTGTCACCTCCGAGAGGAAACCTTAAATCACCAACAAAAGAAAGGACCGCCAGAGCTGACTGGGAGGAAGTAATAGGAGAACTGCGAGCCGAGTTGATTGAGGTGAAAAAATTGATTCATTCCAGGCCACAACCTTTATCCCTCAGACTCAGGAGTGGGTTCCAAAACAGAAGATACCCGGCTTGTGAAGCATGCCATTCATTAAATCAGAGTACGGTTTGTGTCCACTGTCTAAAATGTGGTGAGGAAGGACATTATGCCAAGCAATGCCAATGGTCACGGTCGTTTGGGTTAAAAGACAGGAGGTTGCCAGTGCGGGGCGACTAGTAACCGCGATACGGAGGAGGCCCTAGAAGCAAATCCAAATCTCACCAAACCCCAGAACGGCGCATGAGGTAAAACGGCTGCTTCAGTACTATACCCAAGTGTGTTCACGTCTACAACACCTGCAAGAGAGACAGAGGGATTAGTACCCAGTGTGTAGGTCAAACGATTTACTCCTGGGAGGAGGATTCCTCGGTGAGTTGAGATTGCCTCATCAGTCTAGTCGGTGAAAGGTGCTTTACACAGTGCCAGCTAGATGGACTCTTGGTAAAAGCACTGTGGGACACAGGAGCCCAAGCGGGCCTTTTAAATGAAGAATGGAGAAGGCGATACCTGCCACATACCTGCCTTCGGTTACTAAAAGAACTCTTAGGACCAGTGGAACTCCACAGGAAAACTGTCAACCAGACCGAAATCCCTTTCATAGCCTGGGTGGAAGTGACTTTCCAACTGAGGGCCACGAAGAACAGCAACACCATTGAGCTTTTGGTACCTTTTCTCGTGACTAGTGATCAGAACGTGGCAGAGGATCCTATCATTGGATATAATGTAATCAGTGATGTCATGATGAAATACAAGTCAGGGACGCTGGGGGTGGATGCAATTGCCACATCACTCGCCATAACTAACGCCGTGGCGGAAAATGTGATTCATAGAGTAAAGAAAGCACAGAATACAATGGACCGAAAAGAAGTCAAGGTAGGCTGGCACCGAACCATCATCCCTGCAAACCAAATGGTGGGGGTGAGGTGTCAAGTCCGAGTAGAACCAGGAAGAAAAATCAAGAAAAGACTGTTCGTCCCAAAAGACTCCTCAGAACTTTTGGAAGGCCTAGTACAAGGTGAGAATGTGCTTACGATTCCTACTGGTGGATTTGCTCGAGTGACAGCACCGATGACGAATACTACGAAACACGAAATTAGACTGGATCCAAAGACTGTGTTAGGTCACATTGAAACCGTTAAAATGGTATATCCAGCCAGTGTGAGACCCGTCCAGGGGTCTACCTTGAATTCAGTCACCCCACCAAGGAACAGGAGTCGCCCATGGGAGGAAATTGCACGACCAACCTCAGGGTCCTGGGATCCCCCAGTATCCCTGGAACACTTGCGTGCTGAAGATATAGCAATAGCAAAACAGATGTTGAGAGAAGAGTGTCATGCATTCTCTAAAGATGACTCTGATATAGGCTGTATCCTGTCGTTGCAATTGAAAATCAATTTGAAAGACACAACCCCAATAACCAGAAGTTATATGTCTGTACCGAAACCATTACAACGTGATGTGAAAGAGTATTTACAAGTTCTAATCAACAGAGGTTGGGTCCAAAAGTCGAAGTCGTCTTATTCCTCTCTTATTGTTTGTGTTAGGGAGAAGAACGGTACGTTGAGACTCTGCTGTGATTACCAAGAACTAAACCGAAAGTCAGTACCTGATCGGCACCCGATATCAAAGATTCAAGATATGCTGGATAGCCTATCAGGAAGAACCTGGTTCTCTGTCCTCGATCAGGGTAGAGCATACCATCAAGGGTTTGTTGAAGAGTCCAGTAGACCCTTGACAGCAATCTTCACACCGTGGGGGTTATATGAGTGGATCCGCTCAGTTCAGCTCCAGCAGAATTTCAGAGGAGACCTATTTGTGATGCACCCCCTGGGGCCGTGAGGTACTCAATGCCGTGCCGGTCGGTGCTGGGGATGTCACGGTGGCAGTGACCCGGGCTGTGACCCAGGGCGGTCAATTAAAGGAAAAGTAAAAGGGGAATAAATTTTTAGAGATAATGTTCGTGACACCACCTGTGGTATGTGGCTATATGGGGCCGCCGCTGCGGTGCAGATCCACTGGAGCTGATGGTGACGCAGCAGAGTTGGTTCAGCTATCCACAGGCAAAGGTAAGCTCCAGGGCAGTATATGAAGAATTGTGGAGGTAGATGTTGTTGGTGCGGTGTAATTCAGGGCTGAGGGCGCAGGTAATGACCAGACAACAAATTAATGGCGGTTTCCTTTATCTTTACTTGCGGTTTATCAGAGCAGACCGGGACATGGGTACTAGCTGGTAGAGGAGGTCCGGGCGGCGTGGAAGCAAGTTGGGGATCCACCTCACCAGGCGGAGTTGTAGGCCTTCCCTCTGCGCTATTCTCTTTGGCCCTGCTGCTTGAAGCTATGCTGTAAAACGTCTATTCCTCACCCATATGGCAAGCAGCTCGGGCCTTCTTCAAGTGTCGCTCCCTCGTGGCGGCGCTGGGCCCTAGGATACTGCTGAGCCACCAGGCATCTGGTGGCGCCAGGAGACCTGCAGTCTCCTGCCCTCTGGATTTAGCTGCTGGGCCTTCAGAGCCCGCACAACCACGGACTCCGGTGTCCGGTTCCTTTGCGCTTCTCTCTGGGGCGAGCTTATTCACAGCTCCCTTCCCCAGGTCCTTCCTTGTCGTTCTCCTGTCTCTAACTCTCTTCAACTAACTCTAACTAACCCCGCCTCCAGGTCCCAATTTAAAGGGGAGGAGCTCCCCTTTCTGGTCTGGAGCCAGGAAAGTGTTGTATGCTGGTATACCTGATTAGGGGACCCATCCTTGCTTCCAGGCATGGCATCACCCCCTGTGAGGGAGGCAATGCCACTGTGGCAACCGGACAACAGGGGTACCACACTCCCACCTAGTTAAATTCAGTACTCCCGGACTGAGGACACCTTTAGAATTAAACAATCAACAAAAATAACGATTCATATTTCAAATAGTTTACAAAGTTTAAAAAAGGCAAAAATTGCAGAACAACAAAAACCAAACTAAAATTGGGAACAGTCATTGTGGCGCTTAGTCTTTACGCCACTATCCAGGAATTGTCTTTTTCCAGGCACTTGAAGGTTGGTTGGTGGGAACCACCTCAACCCACTTCGTGTATCGTCCCTGGGCGAGGCTTCAGGGAACTCTGTCGGTGGGCCTGGTTTTTGGCCACGCCTGTGGTTTATTTTCAAGGCCAACAATTAACTTTATTCAACATTGTCCTGTCCACACCTAGTCCTGTGGTCCATTTGTCCATAAATTTAATAACTATATACATTCATGATTGCTTAAAAGTTCTTACAGTAAGTCTTTGTAGGCTCTCTTACTTAATGGTTGCAACTATATACTATACACTATTATTTTACTACACTTTAGTCCCTATAACGGGTGGGGAGCTGACCTATGGTACTACGGGTGGATCTACGCAGTACAGTTGTTGCCAATGACCTACCCGGGTCGCTAGTGTCTACCGCTGGTGTGGTGGGCTCAGTGTGGACTACACTATAGTTAGTCTGAGGTAACACCAGTAGGCTGGGTAGTCTTCTACAACTTCTTTGACTCACCATGGGTATGACAGATTCACGGCTAGCAGGGGGTAGATTCTCCTGATACGCTGCTGATGAAGCATCTGTTTCTGGGGCCGTCTGGTCTCTCTGCTGTTCTGGAGTCTCTGCGGCTTCCGGTAAGGCTACTTGGGGAAAGATCAGGATAGGTACCTCGATTGCTTGGTTCACCTGCGTCCAAGACCGGGGAAATTCTCCAAGGATGGTTTGAACCATCTCTTCCACCTTTACTGTGTGCTGGGGGCTGTTTTGGTCTTCCGCTTGGTGTCTCAATTGATCAGGGCATATCTTCAGGTGGTCTCTTGAGACTGCCGCCAAAGTCTCTCCTCCATCTTTACTGATGAGGCATACCTTGGTGTTGTCCAAATTTGAAGGTAAGATGGTGTATGGCTCGACCTCCCACTGATCATCAAATTTGTGAACTCGTCTCTTCCTTTTGAGTACCTGTTCTCCAGGTGATAAGGGAACTGCAGGTGCGTGCTGATTATAAGTTCTTTCCTACCTCTGTCTCGCCTGGGACAAACTTCTCTCTACACATTCTTGCACCTTGCGGTATTGTTGCTGCCACTCTGTATCCCAGTCTGCATCTGGTGATGTCATCTCAGGTGTTAAAACTCCCACGTCTAAGTCAATGGGTAACTTGCCAGGTCTTGCCCTCATCAGGTAGGCGTGTGTACAGTTGGAGGAGTTCATCGGGATGTGGTTATATAGGTCCACCAAATCTGGTAACCTTTCTGGCCACAGGCTACGTTCTTCAAGGGGCAACGTCTTCAATAGGTTTATTACCACCTGGTTCATTTTCTTGCACAACCCGTTGGTCTGGGGATGATACGGCGTCGTCCTTATTTTCTTGCAGTCATACAAGTTACAGAAATCTTGAAACACTTCTGCTTCAAAGGCTGGGCCTTGGTCGGTAAGCACTCGTTCAGGGTAACCGTGCGGTTGACAAAAGTGTTGTTGAAACGCTTTGGCTGCCGTCTTAGCCGTCTGGTCCTTCACTGGCACTACTACCAGGAACCAGGAGTAGTGGTCTACTATGGTGAAAGCGTAGACATAGCCTGACTGGCTTGGGGCTGGCTTCACGTGGTCCAAGGCTACCAGTTGGCGCATCCCGCTTCGGGACTAACACTTGCCAGACCAGTTTGTGTGTCCGGGAGTTGATGCTTCTCCGACACAGCTTTCCCTCATAGATGAACTGCTTGTCCTTCTCCTTCCACAACTGTTGGGTCTCCTGTGGAGCATCTGGACCAGGGTGCGAGTCAGCTTGTGTCAGCAACTCCTTTACTAGGTGGACAGCCGGGTCGCTATCCTGCATCTCTGCCCATCCATGGTGGGGCAATGGGTTAAACGTGGCCTCTCTGTTGGAGGAGCGCTTCTTCCACACACAGTGGGAGCCCTGGGTCACCCTGTGATGATGGAAAGCCGGTAGCTCTATCTCCTCCAGCTCTTCCGGGTCTTCTCCTCCATCTGGCAAGTTGTGCATCCTGGACAGGGCATCAGCATTAGCATTTTTATGCCCCGCCCGATAGTTGATGGTAAACTTGTAGTTGGACAGCCGGGCCATCCATCACTGCTCCAGCGCACCTAGCTTCGCCGTTTCAAGGTGGGTCAACGGATTATTGTGTGTGAAAATGGTAAACTTCGCTGAAGCCAGGTAATGTTTGAAGCGCTCTGTTACAGCCCAGAGTATGGCCAGAAACTCCAACTTGAAGGAACTATACTTGTTGAGGTTCCTTTCCGTGGGATGGAGATTCCTGCTGGCATAGGCAATCACTCTCTCTCTGTCCTGCTGTACCTGGGACAGCTCCACTTCCAATCCCACGTTGCTGGCATCCGTATAAAGTATAAAGGGCTAGCCATAGTTGGGGTAGGCCAGGACTTCGTCTCCCATAAGAGCCACCTTCAGTCGAGTGACGGATTCTTCTTTTTTACTCCAGTCGAACGGAGGACTCGAGTTCTTGGCCTTCTTGGACTGGCCTACTAAGAGGTCCTGCATGGGTGCCGCTATCTTGGTGATTCCCTTGATGAATCTCCTGTAGTAGCCTACCAGCCTGAGGAACTGCCGCACTTCTTTGATAGTGGAGGGTCTTGGCCAGTCCTTAATCACGGTGACTTTTTCAGGGTCTGGTGCTACACGTCCGGCGCTTACCACATGACCTAGGTACTACACCTTGGGCTTCAACAGGTGGCACTTGGACGGCTTTACTTTCAGGCCAAAACCAGATAGGGCTTCGAACACCTCGGCCAGGTGCTCCAGTTGGTCTTCGTATGTCTTTGAGTAGACGATTACATCGTCTAGGTACAGCAGAACGGTTTCAAAGTCTTCGTGTCCTAGGCAACACTCCATTATCTGCTAGAATGTTCCTGGGGCGTGCCACCTCTGCCATGGGAACCTTCCAATACTCACTGGTGAGATCCAAAGTGAAGAAATAGTTAGAGCATCTTAGTGCAGCTAATGATTCCTCAATTCTGGGTAATGGATAGCCGTCCTTATGTGTAATGCGGGTAATCTGCCTATAATAAACACACATCCTCATTGTACCATCTTTCTTTCTAACGAGGACTAATGGAGCTGCCCAGGGGCTACAACTATCTCTGATCACCCCAGCCTCCTTCATCTCCCGCAACATTCCCTTGGCACATTGATAGTGAGCTGGGGGTACAGGCTGGTACCTCTCTTTAATGGGTGGATGATCTCCTGTGGGGATATGATGTTGGACCCCTTTCACCTGCCCAAAGTCTAGTGGGTGTTTGCTAAAGACTCGCTCATATTCTTGGACCACCCGATACACCCCATGCTTTTGGTGCAAAGGGGTGGGGTCGGTGCCTATTTGTAGCTTCTGACACCAATGCTCCACCTGCCCCTTGGAGCCATTGTCCTCCACCTGTTTGGACGGAGGCAAGGGTTCCACTGCCTTTATTCCGTTGTTACTGACAGTGAACAGCTTAGCAAGGGTGGCATACCGGGGTAAATGGACCTCTTTCTCCCCACAATTCAAGATGCATATCGGTACTCTCCCCTTGCGGACGTCGACTACCCCCCTGGCAGTTAAGATGGTGGGCCTATTATCAAAGTACACGGGTTCTACCAGGGCCTGCTAATCTTGACCCCTGAGACTGATTGCTGCCCGACACCATATTAACATTTCACTTCTAACGGTTATTGCAATGGGGAATGGATCACTCATTCTGACACTGCCGACTTCTCCACCAGACAGCTCTACCTGTTGTCTTTGCATCAGGGCTTTGATTTCTTTCTTCAGAACTCACTGCTGACCAGAACTGGCAGTCTCCGTGACCTGTTGCAACAAAACAATAATTTCCCCAAGACAATTCTCTATCACATCGGTGCCTAAGGTTATCATAGGATGGCTTTCTCGGTGATCAATATCTACAATAATCAAACCTTGTGATGGCAATTCTACTCGGCCAACCTTTATGGTCACCTCTTTATACCCCACCTGAGGCAAGGGCTGACCATTGTTGGCAAAGATGTTAATATGTTCATCTGGACTGCGGGTAATGTCTGAATCAGTCCAGTATCGTTTGAAAAGGATATATGGCATCGTTGTCACCTGAGAACCAGTGTTCAGTAATGCGTTCATCAGGATGCCATCAAACACGACAGGTAGGACCGGTCGTCCTCCCATGTACTTGTCTCGCCAGCTTTGTGGGCCTGGTCGTCTTACTCCTGGGGTTGGCCTTCTGCCCCAGGGGTTGCTCGTTTAAATTGCAGAATCTTTTAAGGTGCCCCGCCATTTGACAGCGGCGGCAGATGGGTTGTCCGTTCTGGTTGTAGCGATCGCTGTTTATCCCTCTGGTCGGTGGAATTCTTCTCTGTCGTCGCCATGGGACATCATCTGGACTGGAAGCCAGCTGAATTCTTTCCTTTCGAGACACTTGCATGGCCTGCATGGTTTTGGTTAGTGTAGCTACACTTTTGGTCAGCTCTTAGACCTGAAGGCGTAGGTCTGCAGAGGGGTCATTATCTAGGACTTGTGTGTCAGCCTCCACAGCTGCCGGGGAAAAGGACGCCACCTCCTGGTGGTATGTGATAGCCGGGCGCCGGAGCGGTGCAGTGCCACTTGGGGTTGATTCTCGCAGCACCTGGATGGCTCGGTCTTTAAAAGTCCAGATCAGGGTTTTGCAGAGCCATTATGCGCAGTTGTGTCCGGTGAGCGTTAGACAGGAGCTCCTCGATAAACTGCTCAGTTAGCAATCTGTCTTCATTTCGCACACTGTCGGGTCTACCTGTTTAATGGCCCGCAGCGCCTCCTGCAGTTTTATATCATAGTCCCGTACACTGTCCTGCACCCTTTGTTTGTACACGTAGAACTTCATTTTAATCTCTGCTGCTGTGCGGGTGTCAAAGGTATCCTTCAACCTGGCTAGATTTGCTTAACAGTGCTCTTGTACCTGCCCGGCCAGGACTTCACCTCCCTCTGAGCTGCACCGATTAGCTGGCATATAAGGATGATGACTTTTTGCTCCTCAGACAGGGGGTACACTTGGAACAAACTGCGCAGTCTCTCCTCAAATTCGCTCAGGGTGTGCGACTCCCCTGAGTACTGGGGCAACCACGCTGCCCCTGGAATATACGGCATGGATAAAAGCATTACTGTGGCAGCGGCCGCGCCCACAGCTGGATCCTCTCCCAGGTTGGGCATCTTCCTCCCCACCTAGTGAACCTCAGCCAGGTCCTGGGTTTCTGCTGGCATACCAGTATGCTGCTCTGCAGGTGAGAGGGATCGCTTCCCGAGCGGTTCCGGATCGGGGCCTCCTGCTTCCCCTCCGCAGCCGTCAAATCACAAGAATATACAGCTCAGCAAAGTCTATGGCACACAGTACCCGGTTATACCGGGCTTCGAGATCCTGTTTGTGACGCCAAGTTGACGGGCCCCCTGGGGCCATGGGGTACTCGGTGCCAGGCCGGTCAGTGCTGGGGATGTCACGGTGGCAGTGACCCGGTCCGTGACCCAGGGCGGTCAATTAAAGGAAAAGTAAAAGGGGAATAAAGTTTTTAGAGATAATGTTCGTGACGCCACCTGTGGTATGAGGCTATATGGGGTTACTGCTGCGGTGCAGATCCACTGGAGCTGACGGTGACGCAACAGAGTTGGTTCAGCTCTCCACAGGCAGAGCTAAGCTCCAGGGCAGTATATGAAGAATTGTGGAGGTAGATGTTGGTGCGGTGTAATGCAGGGCTGAGGGCGCAGGTAATGACCAGACAACAAATTAATGGTGGTTTCCCCTATCTTTACTTGCTGTTTGTCAGAGCAGACCAGGACATGGGTATTAGCTGGTATTGGAGGTCCGGGCGGCCTGGAAGCAAGTTGGGGATCCACCTAACCAGGTGGAGTTGTAGACCTTCCCTCTGCGCTATTCTCTTTGGCCCTGCTGCTTGAAGCTATGCTGCAGCCCTCGTCCCTGCGTAAAACGTCTATTCCTAACCCGTATGGCAGGCAGCTCGGGACTTCTTCAAGTGTCGCTCCTTTGTGGCGGCGCTGGGCCCTAGGATGCTGCTGAACCGCCGGGCGTCTGGAGGGGCCAGCAGACCTGCAGTCTCCTGCCCTCCGGATTTAGCTGCTGGGCCTTCAGAGCCCGCACAACCACGGACTCCCTTCCCCAGGTCGTTCCTCGTCTTTCTCCTGTCTCCAACTCTCTTCAACTCACTCTTACTAACCCCGCCTCCAGGTTCCAATTTAAAGGGGAGGAGCTCCCCTTTCTGGTCTGGAGCCAGGAAAATGTTGTATGCTGGTATAACTGATTAGGGGACCCCTGCTTGCTTCCAGGCATGGCATCACCCCCTGTGAGGGAGGCAATGCCTCTGTGGCAACCAGACCCCTGGGGTGCCACACTTGAAAGAATTGAGGGATGTTATCTGCCAGCCGTACTTGGATGACAATGTGGTAAACAGCAAAACCTTCTAGGAGCATGCTTAACACGTGAGGATTGTACAACACAGAGTTAAGTTGACCGCAAAGAAGTGTGAACTGTTCAAAAGGCAAGTCCGATTTCTAGGGAAAATTGTGTCCGGAGAAAGATATACCATGGACCCACCAGAAATCGCTCCAGTACTGGCCTTAAAAGACAAGCGGCCCTCTACTGTCGGAGAGTTGAGGTAGATCTTGGGATTCCTCTCCTTCTATCGTACTTAAGTTCGTAGCTTTTCCAGGATTGCCGCCCTGCTATACCTCCTCTTGGGGGGGACGACAGAGTCAACAGCATCCACGGAGAAAAAAAAATGCTGGTAGGACCGGGCTTAAAAGAAACAACACCATTTCGTCCCAACAGCCCATTCTCTGGACAGCAGACCACCAGGAGGTATTGGAAGAACTAGTACACTACCTGGTAAAACCACCCATCTTGGGATATCCTGATTTCAACTTACCATTTGTTCTTCATTGTGACGCTTCTCAAGTTGGACTAGGAGCTGCCCTGTATCAGCATCAAGATAGAAAATTAAGAGTCATCGGGTAGGGTTCTAGACAGACGTCGAGAAGAATTACCATCTACATTCCAGAAAATTGGCATTCCTGGCATTGAAATGGGCTATCTGTGAACGATTTAGAGAATATCTCTACTACAGCAAAGCGTTTGAGGTATACACTGACAACAACCATGTCAGATGGGTCGCTGAACTAGCTGTCTTCAACTTCAGCATCAAGTACAGGCCAGAAAAATGCAAAGCGGATGCTGACAGATTGTCAAAAATGCCACTGGAGCCTGAGGAGTTCATGCAAGAATGTTCAGAGGAAGCAATTGAGAGCGCTCCACAAGCAGTGCAAGCTTATCAAGAGGAAAACACACCATTGTGGTTTCCGTTGACGGTGGAAACCACCATAAAAGCGAGAGAACAAGATCACCTCCTGTCGATTCAACAACTGCCAAAAGTAAAAATCCATAGAGCACAAAATCCATAGATCAGATAATTGGTAGAATACTACTTTACGTGGACCAAAATCGGTTTCCAAGTAAACGGGAGAAAGATAATGAGTCACCAGCAGTATCTGTTTAGGTAAAGAATGGACGAAGCTCTACCTCAGTGAAGACGGTATCCTGTATCGTAAAGGAGGACAAAACCGGCAGTTGGTACTACCCAGAGTATTCCGTAGGTTGGTCTTCAAAGAACACCATAAAAACATGGGACACCTGGGAGTGGAAAGGACAACCAGCTTGATCCGTGAATGTTTCTTCTGGCAGTACATGCAGAGAGATATTGAGAGGTACTTCACCAGGGAGTGTGGGTGTCTGAAAGATAAACATCCCAACACATCAACCCGGGCACCTATGGGCAACATCCAAACTACGTATCCATTTAAGATGGTCTCAATAGACTTTCTACATCTCGAGACGTGCAAGGGTGGTTACGAATACATATTTGTGATGATAGACCATTTTACTCGATTTTCCCAAGCATATGCCACCACCAATAAAGCTGGTTGAACAGTGGCAAAGAAGATCTTCAATGATTTTGTTTTGAGGTTTAGGTTCCCTACGAGGTTACACCTTGACCAAGGAAGAGAATTTGAGAACTAGCTCTTTGCCAAGCAGGGAAAGTACTGTAGAATTCAGAGATCCCACACAACGCCCTATCATCCAGAGGGTAATGGACAAGTGGAACATTTTAACCGGACTTATTGTCGATGTTGCGCACTTTAACAGCTGACGAGAAGAAAGACCGGAAGAGCTCTCTGTCAAAAGTGATACATGCCTATAACTGTACAAAGAGCGATGCAACAGGTTACTCACCCTTCTTCCTATTGTATGGACGATCACCAAGACTTCCAATTGACATCATGTTCGATACTCCAGTGTCAGAGACTTACAGAAGGTATCCGGAGTGCGTTCGGAAATGGAAGGAATGAATGGCAGAGGCATACAACATAGCGTCCAAAGTGGCTATGCAAGGACAGAGCAAGAGTAAGGAGCACTATGATCGAAAATGTTATGGAGCAGAATTGGGACTGGGAAGCCGGGTGTTGGTCAAGAACGTATGTGAGAAAGGTGGTCCAGGAAAACTTTGTTCGTACTGGGAAGACAAGGTGTATGCGGTCATAAAGAGGAAAGCCGATGACAGTCCAGTGTATGAACTCCGATTAGAAAGAGGGGACAAGAAAACCAGAATAGTCCATCGGAATTTATTACTACCCTGTGATTATCTCCCACCACAACAAGACTTCCCAGAAGCAGACGGACATCGACCAAGATCGACTAAGGGACCACCACAGACTGAAGCTCCGGAGGTGGATAGTGACGTTGAAATTTCCAATGAGGAAGAGCACAATGTTGTATTTCTTGGACCGGCAAGGAGAGATGTACTATCCTCAAGAGAGTGAACTAAGTCCCGAGGCTCCAGAGTTTGTTCCAAGGAGTACATATGAAGTCCAATTCAGATCTGATGATCGAACACCGTTCACTGAAGAGACTGATCGACACTTAGGAGTAGCAGAATTACCAGACCAGGTGGAAACAGACGATTCAAGAGAAGTACAGGAACTTACAGAGGCAGTTCCAAGATCACCTGAGGACGAAATGAGTGCGGCAGAAGAAACTCCTGTAACCGAAGAACCCGTGGTATCTGAGGAACAACCCACCAGAAGGATGTCGACTCGAGAAGTGAGGAGGCCCATGATGCCGACGTATGAGACACTTGGAGAACTGAGTCAAGTGCCAAGGACTGACTACTGGAAACAGGTATCTCTGCCTGTGCACCAGGTAAGTCCACTTGAGTGGTATTCACCACTGAGAGACAGTATGGACAATGTTACCTGGTAGAAAGACTTGTTTTGACCTAGTGAGAGAGAGAGCTGGTTGAAGACGTACGAAAAGCTCCAGCGGAAGAGATGCTGATGGTTTTAATTGTGTTAATTGTTTATTTCTTACAGGAGTCCTACAAGAAAAAGGTCGTAAGAATAGGTTATTATCAATGTTTATAAATGTTATACCAATTTGACAATGACAAATTTATATATATATAGTTACTAAGCTTTCACCACTGTCTCAGAATTGGTCAGATTGACCAATTAAGATGAATGCCGAGGACGACATCCAAAAAGGAGGGAATAATGTGACATACAGAAGTAGTGCTGTTGCTTCCAAAGCATCCAGCAACTGTTACAAATAACACAAGCACAGGAGACAGGAAGTGTTGTGCTTCAGTAGCATCCAGCAACTAGAGGGGTTAACATAGTCACAGGAGACAGGGAGTGTTTTAGCAGAGCCCCAGGGGGATTGTGGGAAACTTGTTATTGTAGTCTGGCTGAAGCCGAAGAGAAAGGTGGTGGTGTGTTATCTGGATCTGACAGAAGGCAACTGAACAGGATTCAGATCAGGAGAGAAACTAAACACAGGTCAGATAAACTCCCTGAACTAACCGTGCAGAGTATTATCGGACAGGAAGATAAGGACTGGAAGGAATTGAACTGAATTGCACTGGCTGTGCTTCAGATTAAATTCCACTGTTAAACTGTTGAAAAAGACTCTTGTCAGATGTGTCTGGTCAGCAATTGGACCCCTCGGAACGCAAGATGGAGGGACTACTCAGGAAGTCCTGGGAGACCTCAGCAGCGCTATTAAGCACCAATGCAGTCCCTACGGGCGTAGCGTGATCATTGGCTCATTGGCTAGATCAACTGGAGGAACACCTAGTCTCAGGCACCGCCAGAGAAGACTTCTTAGCATCCCTTCTGCTTCTCCAGAAAGCTACGGGGTTTTTAGCAGATGCTTCTGCAGAATCGGTGAGAGTGGCGGCAAGAGCATCTGGGTTATCAAACTCCGTGAGAAGGGCCCTATGGTTAAAATCCTGGAGCGGTGATGTGGCATCAAAGATGAAATTGTGTTCCATCCCCTTTAAAGGGAAATGCATGTTCGGGCCAGCCCTAGATCTTCTCGAGAAAGCCTCAGACAAGAAGAAAGCCCTCCCGGAACCTAGAAATGTAAGGAAAAGGCCCTGTCGTCATTCCCAGGAGCAGACCCCTCAATATAGGGGTAAAGGGTAAAACAGGTTGGTGGAGCTACCCAAAATCCACGTCAGAATAAACCATGACGTCAGGACAGTCGGGGGCCGCATCTCAAACTTTCTCCCTCAGTGTAGATAAATCTGCTCAGACCCATGGGTCCTGAGGGCAGTAAAGTTTGGAGTAAAAATAGAATTCTCCTCCTATGCTCCACAGACTAAAGATAACGCAGCTCTCTTCTCAAAGTCTGCAGGCCACCCTGATATCAAGTGTAACAGACCTATTATCCTCTGGGGTGATATCCCTGTTTCCTACAAGGGAGATAAACAGAGGACATTATTCAAATCTCTTCTAATAAAAAAACAAATGGTTCGCATCGGATTATAATCAATCTAAAACCACTGAATCAGTATATCCACTACCAGAGATTCAAGATGGAATCTATCAGATCAACGGTCCCTCTGATAGGACAAGACCATACCATGGCCACAATCTATCTCCAGGATGCATACTACCACATCCCCATACATCCACTTTAGAGAAAGTTCTTAAGATTTGCAGTGGCTCAGGGGGAACAGATAGTCCACTACCAGTTCAATGATCTCCCATTCGGGATATTATCAGCCCCACGAATATTTACAAAGGTCATGGCTTATATCAGGGGTCAGAATGTTTTCAAAAGTACCATACCTCGACGACCTGTTATTAATCGGGCCCTCAGTACCATTGCTCCAAGAGCATATAAAGTAGACCACTCAGATCCTATCTTCTCTGGGCTGGTTAGTGAACCATAAAAAATCAGATATGGTTCCCTCCATGACAATAAACGGTTCTAGAAGAACTATTGGATTCCCACAGCCAGATGTCGTTTCTGCCCAAACAAAAACAGGTCATACTAAAAGCAAATATCAATGTCCTAAGAAGCAGGAGATTGGTATCATTAAGAAATGCCATGTCAGTCCTCGGATCTATGACATCCTGTATCCAGATGGTCGCCTGAGCTCAAGCACATACCCGAACATTACAGACCCACATCCTCATGAATTGGGACGGATCTCCACGGTTTCTAAACAGGAAAATTCCTATACCATCATGGGTAAAAACCTCTCTATTCTGGTGGCTGAGCATGAAGAATCTAAACAGGAGTACCATGTATCCAGAATCCACTAGTCACCATAAGAGTGGATGCCAGCGGGAAGGGATGTGGAGCCATAGTCTCCCAGGAGCTATTCCAGGATATATGGTCCAAAGAGGTGAGCCAGAACTCATCAAATTTCAGAGAATTAAAGGACGTAGAGGAAGTCCTCAGAGCAGCAAAGCCTCTGGTCCAGAAAACGCCCATACAGATATTTTCAGACACTATCACCACAGTAGCCCACCTTCGTCATCAGGGGGGCACAAGACACAAAAGCTTAAAAGCAGTCTCTGCGAGAATATTTTCCTGGGAAGAGGAACATAATCTATCCCTGTCGGCTCTTCATATCAAAGGTTCAGTCAAAGTCCAGGCCGATTTCTTAAGCAGAACAAAGATTCATCCAGGAGAGTGGAGTCTAAACCCAGACGTCTTCCAGATGTTAATCGAAAGATGGGGCAATCCAAAGTTAGATCTCTTTGCCGAGCACCAGAACGCGAAGGTACCACAATATTTCTCCCTGGATCCAAATGACCCTTGCATGAGCATAGACGCATTCGCTCACCAATGGGAATTCAAACTAGCGTATGCCTCCCCCCCTCCCCGCTGCCTATCCTTTCAAAAACCTTGCAAAAAATAAGGACCGAAGGGACCAGAGTAATCCTAGTGGCTCCTTTCTGGCCAAAAAGAAGTTGGTTCGGTATGTTAACCAGTCTGAGTGTGGAGGGCCCTCTAATCCTTCCTCCCATCAGAGATCTTCTTCTCCAGGGACCGATTCACCATCCTGATCCTGAGAGACTACACATGGCTACATCCTAGAGTAACAGACTTGATTTCCCCCTTGGACCTTAATATTGTCCTGAAGAGGTTAACCCTTCCACCCTTTGAGCCCTTATCAGCCATAAAACTTGACAGGCTGGCCTGGAAAGCTGCTTTCCTGGCAATAACTACAGCCAGGAGAGTATGTGAACTACAGGCCCTTTTGGTCAATGAACCCTACCTGAGAATCCTGGAAGATCGTCTAATTTTCCGACTTGACCCTTCATTTCTATCTAAAGTGGTCTCGAATTTCCACAGATCACAGGAAATAATTCATCCATCGTTTTGTGACAACCCAAAAAACGAGAAAGAAATGGAGTTCCACACTCTGGCTGTTCGGAGAATAGTACTGCACTCTCTTCAGGAAACAGAAGACAGGAAAGACAAGAACCTATTTGTCCATACACAAGGTCCAAACAGAGGAAAGAGAGCCACAAAATCCACAGTAGCCAACTGGATTAAGAGGGCAATTATGGAGGCTTACCAAATCCAAGATCTGCCTCCTCTGGAAAAGCTCAAGGTCCATTCTTACAAGGGCGATATCTGTCTCCTGGGCTGAGAAAGCCAGCTCATCCATCAAACAGATTTGCTGAGCTGCTACGTGGTCCTCGAGTCATACTTTCTCCAAACACTACATACAGACTAGATCTAATGTCCATTGGAGATTTTAAACTTCGGAAGGAAGGTCCTTCAGGCTGTTGTCCCTCCCTAGTATATCTTTGGTATACGTCCAGTGTGCTGTCGTGGGGGGTTATTAGAGAAAATAGAATTAGACTTACTGGTAATTCAGTTTCTAATAACCCACCACGACAGAATGGGTAATTCCCTCCCATTTGATTATTGTTTCTACGACAGTCGGATCAGTAGAAATAAAAATTAATATGAAGCATCTATACTCTTGTGGTCCTTTGTAATAACACTGGAGGGAGGATGTGGGAGGGGCTATTTAAATCACTTCATATTTCCTGTCCCTATTAGGGTGGGGTTACATCCTCCGGTGTGCTGTCGTGGTGGGTTATTGGAAGCTGAATTACCGGCAAGTCTAATTCTATTTTTTTTTCAGCTTTTATGCAAATTAAAGGCTCCTTTTTACAGTAACGGCTTTTTTTATTGCCCATAGAAGGCAATGGGTGCAAAAAAAAGTAATGCAACAATACTTTTATAGGAAAGGCTGATCTACAACAAAACCAGCTTTTCCAGGACATCACTCCTGACAGCACCCTCAGGACGTCGTCCTTCATATCCTTGGTAGGGACAGGAAACACAAGAGGTTAAAAGGCCCCTCCCTCCACCCCTACTCCAGTGTTTTCCTGTCCCTATCAGGGACGGACAAAGAAGAGGACTCGAGTCTGCCAGGAGCTGGAGTTCCTGAAGCCGGACGCAGGAGGATCTGGATGGGATCCTTACATTCCTCCCCTCCCTTCTGCCGAGGTCGAGAGGCTGACACCTCGCTGAACAAGGGGTCCCTCAGCCTTTCCCAGTTGGTGCGGAGACTCCTGGTGAAGAACCGTCTCTCGGTTCCAGCTGCTACAGCCAGAACACAGAACCAGCGGGCGCTGCATGTGAGATAGAAGCAGCACTTCTGGTTACACAGGGAGCGATGTGCGAGCCTCTAGTAACAGATGTGTAACGCACTTCTGGTTTGCTTGAAAAAAAAAATGGCGTCAATCCAGAATTAAAGGAGAAACACCGTTTTGTGACGCTTCAGATGAAAGACAGGTGAGAAATGCTATTTAAAGAGCGGAAGGGACTGAAGTTATCAGATAGCCAGATCACCAGTAATGGAAGGTCAAACCACTGGTCGCTCTGATACTCCTGCTGAACCTCCAGTCCATGTAAGTCTACTGGTTAGTTCCCCTCTTGTCTCCTATTCCCATCTGTCTATGGTAGTAAATTCTGGTGCTCCTTGTCTTTTTAGGAAAGGAGACACCTAAAAGACTTGATGACATCAGCTCCTAAGAAAAGGAGAAAAGCCATCTGTAATAAGAAACTGCCGGACACATATGGGAAACAGATGTCATCCATCTGTATCGTCAAAGTAGTAAAAGATGAACATTCTTCTTTCATGTCTGACTTGAGAGCCATATTGAGAGAGGAAGTCCACAGTACAGTCACAGACCTAGTCTTCCAGCAAGCTCCTCAGGGTGCGCCCCGTCAGAAAACACCCTGACAGGAGTTAGAGTCCAGTTCAGAGGAGGAAGAGGTATCGTATTTCTCCAATCCTGATCAGGACAGAGAAGAATCCATCTCAGTTCCCCCAGAGGAGAAGAAAAAATACCTCTTCTCCTGGGAAGATACCAATACACTTTATCCGCAGTGAGGAACACTATGCAAGTAGACACTTGCCAACCCTCGTCAGTACAAGATCAGATCTTTGAGGGATTGAGAACCCACATGAACAAGGTACCCCCCCTTCTACCCCAATGGGATCTATTCGCTACAAGGAAAAATGCAAAGGTGGAAAAATTCTTCTCCCTCAACCCAGGAGACAGCCCTATGGGGATAGATGCCTTATCTCAGAAGTGGAACATGGACCTAGCTTATGCTTTCCCTCCTTGGCCCTTAATACTGTTAGTACTAAGGAAAATTCAGGGTGATAATAATCCTACCCTTCTGGCCCAGGAGAAGCTGGTTCCCCTTGTTGAGGAAGATGTCCTTGGAAGATCCAATAATCCTTCCAGAGAGGCGAGACTTGCTATTTCAGGGTCCAATATACCATCCCGATGTGAAATTTCTCCAACTTTCTGCCTGGATCCTGAAAGGCAAACTCTAAGATCCAGAGGGCTGTCAGATTGTCATCTCAACAATGCAAAATGGTAGGAAGCTAGTGACATCGGTGATGTACACAAATTTAGAAGAAATTCTGTTCACAATATCAACCAAAATCAGAAAGTTCGGATCCAAACTTTCCTAAAATATTAGAGTTTCATACAAATGGGGTTTGAGAAAAGTGTAAGGCCTAGCACTTTAAAGGTGCAGGTTGTGGCATTAAGTGCTTTTATGGATTACCCACTAGCCCGCTATCCATGGGTCGAAAGATTAATTAAGGCCATAATACTAAAACCAACTATTAAATCCTATATCCCACCATGGGACTTAAACATAGTCCTGAGGAGTTTGTGACCAACCTTACAAGCCCCTTCAGGAGTCAAGCTTAAAATTTCTCTCCCTTAAAACTGTGTACTTAGTGGCAATTACTACAGCAAGATGGATAGGGGAGATTTAAGCCTTTTCAATTAAAGACCCATGTAGTGCCGGCGTCCCTGCCCTCTGCTAGGCAGGGACGCTGCTCCCCTCACCGCTCTGCTCCGTGCCCGGCATCCTCCCCCCGCTCTGCTGTCAGCGCGCGCTCCGTCCCGGCGTCCTCCTCCTGCTCTGCTCTCAGCGCGCGCTCCTTCCCGGCCCCTGTGCTTAGGGCGCGCGCGCTCCCCTCCTCTTAAAGGGGCCGCGCGCGCCGCCCTAAAGAGTCCCCGGCCAATGGCCGGAGGACTTCATCATATATAAGGCACCTCCTCCAAAATGGAGGTGCCCGAGCAATGTTGTTTGCACCTGTGTCTCACCTGTGCTTCAGCCCTCAGGTCCCGTTGCCAGTTACCTGCCAGTTTCCTGCCAGTTTCCTGCCAGTTTCCTGCTAGTTACCTGCCTGATTCCTGCCTGAATACTTGTTACCTGTCTGCCAGTCTGAGGTCCGATGGTCTGCCTTACTACTCCTGTCAGTCTGTCTAAAGGACCAGCCTGCCCGCTCACCTGGGAGCGCATATCAGCTACCTGCCTGCTTGCCTGAGGTCCGACGGTCTGCCTTACTACTCCGGTCAGTCTGTCTATGGACCAGCTTGCCCGCTCACCTGGGAGCGCTTCTCCGTTATCTGCCTGCTTGCCAGCCCGGAGGCTCCGTTGTCACGTGCTGTGACCACCAGCTATCTCAGAGACTCTTGCCCGCTCACCTGGGAGCGCATCTCCGTTACCTGCCTGCTTGCCAGCCCGGAGGTCCCGTTGTCACGTGCGGTGACCACCAGCTATTCCAGAGACTCTTGCCCGCTCACCTGGGAGCGCTTCTCCGTTACCTACCTGCCTGCCAGCCCGGAGGTTCCGCCGTCACGTGCCGTGACCACCTGCTATTCCAGAGACTCTCGCTTGCTCACCTGGGAGCACACATCTACCATCTGCCTGCTAGCCTACCCGGAGGCTCTGCCATCACAGGTCGTACCTACCCCTTACCCAGAGACTGCCCTGATCACTTGCCGTAACTCCCTGTCCGTTCACCCAGAGACTGCCACCCGCTCCCTTACAAGGGCCGCCCCCTTGTATAGTAGCTCAGAGGTTCCGCCTCCCGGACCCGTTACAGTTTGCTCGGGCCATGGAACCCGGTGGCACCCAAGCTCCCTCGCTCACGGACCTGTGTCATGAACTGTCCCGTCAAAGGTCCCAACAGGAGTCTATCCTGGGTCACCTGCGGAATGTCAATACTCGCCTGGACACTCTGACTGCACCACCTGCAGCCACTGCCAGTACCATGACTCGCAACCCGGCAGCTCCGCTACCCACTAATACCATGGTAACCTATCCCGGTCCCCGGCTGTCTGCACCTCCTCGCTTCGGAGGCGACTCCGTCCAGGCTCGGGGCTTCATAAATCAGTGCACCCTGCACTTTGAACTTTTGTCCCATCAGTTTAATTCCGACCGGGCCAAAATTGCCTTTATCATGTCCCATCTCACCGGAGAGGCCCTGGCCTGGCTAAATCCTCTATGGGAGAGAGGAGACCCCCTGGTGTCCAACTTGCCTGCTTTTCTCTCGGCTTTCCGGAAAGTCTTCGACGAACCCGGACGGAAGACCTCATCCGCATCCTCTCTGCTACGCCTCCGTCAGGAGGGTCTCACCGTGGGCCAATATGCCATACGGTTCCGCACCCTTGCCTCGGAGCTGGCCTGGGATAACGACGCTCTGGTATCCGTCTTCTGGGAGGGTCTGTCCGGTCGTATTAAAGATGAACTTGCTGGTCGGGACATTCCTACCTCTCTCGATGATCTAATAACCCTTGCCACCCGGATTGACCTACGGTTCCAGGAGCGTGCCAAAGAGGTCACCCGTGAGAGAAGGATTCCACGTTTAGCTCCTACTTTCCAGAAACCCGTCATTCCCTCCATCTCTCCCCAGGTACACTCTCCTGAGCCTATGCAGGTCGACCAGACCAAGATGGTCAAAAACCGTCAGGACTCACGCCGTGCCGAGGGGAGCTGCTTCTACTGTGGCAGTAAGGAGCACCGGATCCGTGCCTGCCCGGAGAGGTCGGGAAACGCCTGTGTCTAGGTTCGCTCAGAGAGGTCCACCTAGACAAGAATAAATCCTCTCCATCCCTGCTGTTGTCAGTTTCGATCATCTACGGGGAGAACCGTTATTTCGAACTAGCCCAACTTGACTCTGGAGCAGCCGGGAACCTTATTTCACAGTCCTTGGTTGAGAAATACCGCATCCCCACCAAACCTCTGGCTGTACCCTTGTCTGTCGCTGCCGTGGATGGGGGCCTCTTACCTCGCCCCATTCAACTCATCACCGAATCCATTACCCTGCAGGTGGGAATGCTGCATTCTGAAAGTATCTCCTTTCATGTTCTGCCTGGACTCTCTCACGCCCTCTTGCTAGGTCTGCCCTGGCTCCAGAGACATGCACCCGTGCTAGACTGGCAAACCGGAGAGGTCCTTCGCTGGGGACAAGACTGTCATAAAACCTGCCTGGTTCCCGTTCATCCCGTCCGTCCCTCTCCTACCCCAGCTAATCTACCTGGACTTCCGATTCCTTATTGGTCTTATGCAGATGTCTTTAATAAAAAGGAGGCAGAGACATTACCACCACATAGACCATACGACTGTCCCATCGATCTGCTACCCGGTACTACTCCTCCCCGTGGGCGTATCTATCCTTTATCCGCTGCTGAGACCCGGTCAATGTCCGAATATATTGAGGAGAATCTGGCCAGAGGATTCATCCGGAAATCTACCTCCCCGGCGGGAGCAGGCTTCTTTTTCGTCAAAAAGAAGGACGGCTCTCTCCGTCCCTGTATAGACTATAGAGGCCTAAACCTGATCACGGTGAAGAATAAGTACCCCCTTCCACTCATTCCAGAATTATTTGATCGTCTGAGGGGGGCTAGGATCTTCACCAAACTGGACCTTCGTGGGGCGTACAACCTGGTTCGTATTCGTCAGGGGGATGAATGGAAGACGGCATTCAACACCCGGGACGGCCACTATGAATACCTGGTAATGCCCTTTGGTCTCTGTAACGCTCCTGCCGTCTTTCAAGAGTTGGTCAATGACATCTTCCGGGACCTTCTCTACTCCTGCGTAGTGGTGTACCTGGACGACATCTTGGTCTTCTCTCCGGATCTCCAGACTCACCGGAGGGACGTTCGTCAGGTCCTGCTCAGGCTAAGGCAGAACCATCTCTACGCTAAATTTGAGAAGTGCCTCTTTGAGCAGACCTCGCTTCCGTTTCTGGGCTACATTATCTCTCAGACCGGCCTACAAATGGATCCTGAGAAACTGTCTGCCATCGAGAAATGGCCCCGACCGGAGGGGTTGAAGGCCATTCAGCGATTCCTGGGCTTCGCCAACTACTACCGCCTCTTCATACCACACTTCTCTTCCCGGACGGCCCCAATTTCTGCGCTCACCCGTAAAGGTACAAATCCCAAAGAGTGGCCACCCGAAGCAGAGGAGGCCTTTCTGTCCCTTAAACAGGCCTTCTCTTCCGCCCCGGTGCTGCATCGCCCAGATGGCAACAAGCAGTTCTTCCTGGAAGTTGACGCCTCCTCCTCTGGAGCCGGAGCGGTACTTACTCAAAAATCATCTTCCGGGAGGATGGTAACTTGTGGCTTCTTCTCTAAACTCTTCTCCTCCTCTGAGCGCAACTATTCCATAGGAGACCGAGAGTTATTGGCCATCAAACTGGCATTGGAGGAGTGGCGTTACCTGCTCGAGGGGGCTCTTCACCCGGTAATAATTTACACTGACCACAAGAACTTGGCTTACCTCCAGCATGCCCAGAGACTTAACCCGCGCCAAGCCCGGTGGTCCTTGTTTTTTGCTCGTTTTGATTTTGTCCTTCATTTTTGCCCGGCTGACAAAAACGTCAAGGCGGACGCCTTGTCTCGATCCTTTCTGGTGTCTGATCTCGAGGAGGATCCGAAACATATCATCGATCCCGCCAGAGTAATGCAGGTGGCTCCCGTGAGTCTAAATCGTCTTCCTCCTGGTAAGACGTTCGTACCAGTACCTGATCGGGAGAAGATCCTACACTGGGGTCATTCGTCTAAACTAGCTGGCCACGCCGGTCAGAAAAAGACCCTCCAGCTTATTACCCGGCACTACTGGTGGCCTAACCTGCACAAGGATGTAATAGACTTTGTTTCTGCCTGTGTGTCCTGCGCCCGCAACAAAGTTCCGAGACACCTGCCGGCCGGCCGCCTCCTACCTCTGCCAGTACCTGCTGCCCCCTGGCAGCATATAGCGATGGACTTCATTACTGATCTGCCCGTCTCTGCCGGTTGTACGGTCATTTGGGTGGTCGCTGACCGCTTCTCCAAGATGGCTCACTTCATTCCACTGCCAGGTCTTCCGTCTGCACCCGAGCTGGCTAAAGACTTTATCCGCCACATCTTCCGTCTTCATGGCCTGCCCCGTCACATCGTGTCGGATCGTGGGGTACAGTTCACTTCCCGTTTCTGGAGAGCCACTTGTAAATTGCTGGACGTCACCCTGGACTTCTCCTCCGCTTACCACCCACAGTCTAATGGTCAAGTGGAGCGGATCAATCAGAACCTGACCAGTTACCTTCGGCACTTCGTTAATGCCCACCATTCTGACTGGGTGGATCTCCTGCCATGGGCCGAATTCTCGTACAACAATCACGAGAGCGAGTCTTCCTCCAAATCCCCGTTTTTTGTAGTCTACGGTCAGCATCCTCGGATCCCGTTTCCCGTCTCCACCTCGGCGGACAATCCGGCTGCGGAATCTCTTGTTAACAAATTTTCCTCCATATGGGAGAGTACCCGGTCCGCACTCCTTCTGTCTTCCGAGCGTATGAAAAGACACGCTGACAAAAAACGTCTGGACCCTCCTCAATTCCGCCCTGGGGATAAAGTCTGGCTCTCGTCCAAATATGTCCGGCTCAAGATCCCTTCCTATAAGTTAGGGCCTCGGTTCATCGGCCCACTGGAGGTCATCAGTCAGATCAACCCGGTGGCCTATAAATTGAAACTCCCGGCCAACTTACGGATCCCTAACTCCTTCCATGTGTCTCTCCTCAAACCTGTGGTGCTTAACTCTTTTTCCAAGTCTACAGGTACGCCTCCTGCTCCGGTTTCTGCTGAGGACGAGTTTGAGGTAGAGAACATTCTTGCCACCAAAAGGGTAAGAGGGAAGACCTTTTTTCTGGTAGATTGGAAGGGGTTTGGTCCTGAGGAGAGAACGTGGGAGCCCCGGGAGAACATCCATGCCCCTCTCATCCTAGCTAAATTTCTGTCTGGCCTAAAAAAGGGGGGGCCTAAAGGGGGGGGTACTGTAGTGCCGGCGTCCCTGCCCTCTGCTAGGCAGGGACGCTGCTCCCCTCACCGCTCTGCTCCGTGCCCGGCATCCTCCCCCCGCTCTGCTGTCAGCGCGCGCTCCGTCCCGGCGTCCTCCTCCTGCTCTGCTCTCAGCGCGCGCTCCTTCCCGGCCCCTGTGCTTAGGGCGCGCGCGCTCCCCTCCTCTTAAAGGGGCCGCGCGCGCCGCCCTAAAGAGTCCCCGGCCAATGGCCGGAGGACTTCATCATATATAAGGCACCTCCTCCAAAATGGAGGTGCCCGAGCAATGTTGTTTGCACCTGTGTCTCACCTGTGCTTCAGCCCTCAGGTCCCGTTGCCAGTTACCTGCCAGTTTCCTGCCAGTTTCCTGCCAGTTTCCTGCCAGTTTCCTGCTAGTTACCTGCCTGATTCCTGCCTGAATACTTGTTACCTGTCTGCCAGTCTGAGGTCTGACGGTCTGCCTTACTACTCCTGTCAGTCTGTCTAAAGGACCAGCCTGCCCGCTCACCTGGGAGCGCATATCAGCTACCTGCCTGCTTGCCTGAGGTCCGACGGTCTGCCTTACTACTCCGGTCAGTCTGTCTATGGACCAGCTTGCCCGCTCACCTGGGAGCGCTTCTCCGTTATCTGCCTGCTTGCCAGCCCGGAGGCTCCGTTGTCACGTGCTGTGACCACCAGCTATCTCAGAGACTCTTGCCCGCTCACCTGGGAGCGCATCTCCGTTACCTGCCTGCTTGCCAGCCCGGAGGTCCCGTTGTCACGTGCGGTGACCACCAGCTATTCCAGAGACTCTTGCCCGCTCACCTGGGAGCGCTTCTCCGTTACCTACCTGCCTGCCAGCCCGGAGGTTCCGCCGTCACGTGCCGTGACCACCTGCTATTCCAGAGACTCTCGCTTGCTCACCTGGGAGCACACATCTACCATCTGCCTGCTAGCCTACCCGGAGGCTCTGCCATCACAGGTCGTACCTACCCCTTACCCAGAGACTGCCCTGATCACTTGCCGTAACTCCCTGTCCGTTCACCCAGAGACTGCCACCCGCTCCCTTACAAGGGCCGCCCCCTTGTATAGTAGCTCAGAGGTTCCGCCTCCCGGACCCGTTACAACCCATACCTGAGGTGCCTGGACAACTCTTATCTACAGATTAGATCCAGCTTTTTTGCCAAAAGTAGTAACCCCTTTCCATATGAATCAGGAGGTGGTCTTGCCATCTTTCAGCCAGGACTACAAGAATGATCAAGAATTAACCTTTAACGTGCTAGATGTTAGAAGGGTGGTTGTACAGTACTTAGAAGTCACAAAAGACTGGCATACAGACTGCAAACTGTTTGTACAATTTGGGGAGAAGAACAAGGGAATGAAGGCTACCAAATCAACATTGGCAAGAAGGGACACATCTGTAATAAGCCTTGCCTATTCATCTGAAGGAATATTCCCGCCAGAGAACATAAGAGCTATATCTATATCATGGGCAGAAAGAGCTGGGGCCTCGGCAGACCAAATCTGCAAAGCGGCAACATGGACAAATCTGAGCACCTTCTGCAGACATTATAAATTGGGACATTCTATCGGGTCAAGATGACCTTCGGAAGGAAGGTCCTCCAGGCAGGAGTCCCACCCTAAAATGTATTCTCCTGAGGGTGCTGTCAGGAGGGACGTCCTGGAAAGTAGGCATCAGACCTACCGGAAATCGGGTTTCCAGATGTCCCACGTGACCCTATTACCGGTAGGTCTAATGCCTAATTTTGTAACCACTGTGACAGTCACTGATAGTATATGTGAGGGGAGGTATGTGTCACTCAGGATGCTCTCCTGTGTGAACTGAGACCTATTGAATTTCTGTCAGCATGTTATATGCTGGGGGTTACCTCTTTTAAAGGGTGTAGGTTTATAGGAATAACTTAGATGGAAGGGAAGTCATTCCTCATACCCGCACCTCAGGGTGTGTGGGAGCAAGGTTTAAATGTTCAGTCCTGTGTTTTGTTTGCTATTTTTCTTTTTGTGTTTGGAGAGGCAAGGTCTCTACACTGGACAGAAATAGCTCAGGACTAGTGTTGAGCCACCCCCGTAGTGTTCGAGTTCGGTTCGGTTCGTCGAACACCCGTGTGTTCGCCGAACTGTTCGTCGAACTGTTCGTCGAACACCTTCGAACACCGTTAAAACCAATGGCAGGCAAACAAAAACACATAGAAACACATAGAAAACACGTTCAAAGGTGTCCAAAAGCTGACAAACTGCTCAGAAGACACAACTAACACATGGAAAAGTGACAAGTACATATAGTCATGCGAAAAGAAAAGAGGTGGAGGAGTAAAAGGAGGGGGAGACACAGATATAGGCATGTCATGCCCTTCTAAAATCCAAAAAGTGAGAAGCCGACACGGCCAGTCCGTTCCTGCCTGTGCCACCTCTGTGTCGCGGGGTTTGTGCCAGAGCCGCGGTGGACCCTGACGGCCAGCCCCCCTATCCCAATACTGGTGCCTGTCCGCCGGTCGAGGCCCCCCATGGTGGGGGGGGAGTAACATCTGCAGAAGAAAGACCATCTTCCAGCCAAACTAAGATGTCGACTTCTTTTCGTGGACAATGTGATACGATCCCATTCTTACGGACACGCCCATCGCTACAAATTCTAGATGAGGCACAAAAACAGCAGGTGCTTCAACGGATATCAAGTGCTCCTTCAAGTGGGCTCTCCATCACCTCAATTTCAACATCACAAATACTCCAGTCCTCAGAGGTGTCACCCCAATCGCACTTGCTTCCTCACAGCTCCCAAGTCTCCAGCTGCCCGTCTGAGTATGGGCTAACACAGATGGCTGAGTCTGCCCAGCTGTTTACTCATACTATAGCCTGGGAAACGGAGGTCTGCTCCAGAGCTTCTGTTAATCCAGATGAGGAAATGATCTGATCCGATGCCCAGAATCTTTATAAGTTGGATCCAGGACCAGATGAAGAAGGTTCTGAGCATAATGTAGACCCTTGTTCCCAAACTGTAACTCCTGTTGGTGGAAACAATGATGAAGACGATGATGAGACTCAAATACCTGATTGGAGCGACAACTTGATTTTTCGGTCAGGGCAGGAAGAGCTGGCTCTGAGGGCGACGGGTGTGATAACACACAGGGTGATGATGACAAGGTTGGAGATCCCACTTACTGTCAACCCACAGTCAGACAGTCGATGAGGTCAGCAGAGGAGGTGGAGGAGGATGTGACTAGCCCTGGGGATGGGGATGACTCGGTACCCGGGCATTTGCCTGGCCTTGGGGATGTCGCGGTGGTCGGCTCCCTGGCCCGTACCCTGGGGTCTCTCTTTAAAAGGGTGGATAATTGTTAATTTTATAAGAGTTCATGACGCCACCTGTGGTATCTGGTGACAAGCACCAGCGCTGCAGCAGTCCACTGAGGCCGGTGATAAGGCAGCTCGATGGTATAGCTCCCCACAGGTGGAGCTAGGTCTCAGGGCAGCGTATGCAGGGGGAATGCAGGACAGGCGAGACCCAGCTGGGTCAGAGCAAGAACGGGAACGGACACGGTAGTCACTTCAGTACCTTTTACTGGTGGAAATTCAGGCACATCCCGGAGCACTGTAGGGTGAAGGGTGCATATCAGGATCCTCCCCAATGAGCGGGTGTAGGGCCTCCTGTTTCTTGCCTCTGCGTAGTAAGTTTCAGACCTGCCTAGAGCTAGGCCTAACTTTGTCTCTGTCCTGCGCTGGCTGACCTTGTGGTAGGGCCTTCTCTTGGAGTTCACGCTCCCAGTATGCGGGGCCTAAGCGTCTCCTGGCTCTGTTACATATCAGCACCTTAGTGATCCTGGGACTTGTAGTTCTCCAGGGATTCCGGTTATGCCTTACTGGGTCATAGAGATACCGGTAAGCTCGGATCCTGTGTCCGGTAAATGCTTCGGGGTGAGCTGGTTAAGCTCCTCTGCCCCTTATGTACTAACTCGCCACTCGCCTTCGGCCTACTCGGGCCCTCACTAGGCTATACACACTAACGGCAGCTTGCCGCGCTTCACTGATCTTACGGCACCGGCACACCTTAAGCTCTATCTGGGCTCCCTGAATCTAGCAAGCAGGAGCCTCATGCTCCACTGCTGAACTATTAACTGCGTTCTCTAAACTAGACTGAGCTCCACTGCAGACTGACCTCTCTTAGGCTTCTCTACTGCAGGAACTCTTCAGAGGAACTGAACTGCCTAGCTCCACCTTCCCTATTTATATCCCTAACGGGCTCCCTCTGCTGGTCTGAGGTGGAAGGTGGAGATGTGTGAATGTTTATGGGGGCCTCTTGTGGAGGATTCCATCAATGCACTCTTATAGGATCTGTGATACCAAGCGCAGCGGGGCATCACAGATGCTATTGACGACGAGGTTAGGTTGCGCCTTCCTGAACAGAGACGGAGTACTGGAAGCACGTCAACAACTGCATCCTTAACCACAACTCTGCCTCTGACCACAAGTCGTAGTGGCTCTTCAGGTCACATGGGCTCTAAGCCTTGCATAGCCTGGGCATTTATTCAGATCGATAAGGATGACCCAACTCGTGTTATCTGTAATATTTGTGAGCAAAAGCTAAGTAGAGGCCAAAAAATACATAGTTTGAGTACTTCATGCATGTACCGTCACATGGATATGAAGCATAAGTTGCAGTGGGAAGCTCACTGTGCTACAATGCGGCCTAGCCGGCTGGGCCAACCACCGTCTGCCCCATCTTGTGCATCCGCAGCCTCTTCATCCTCTGTGACTGGGGGGACAGCAGTCACACATGTTTTTGGACGCAGACCTGCCACCTCTTTACCCGCAACAGCCAGTGTGATTGGCAGGTCGTCAGTTCATTGGGAAGTGGAAACGCCTGCTAGTGTTGAGCGCTCTCCGACATCGAGAGCACCACCTTTGGATCAAGGCAACCTAACATGTCCGCCTGCATCTTCCTCACAGACCGGCAGTTGCCGGGGACACCCTACTCAACACCGTCTAAGCACAACAGCCAGCCCTCGGTCCCTCAGATGTGGAAAAGTAAAAGACCATTTCCTCCTAGCCATGAGAAAGCTAAGAGGTTGAATTTCACCATCTGCAATCTGTTGGCTACAGAAATGCTGCCTTTCCACCTGGAGGACACAGAGGATTTTCAAGACCTTATGTCCGTCACAGTGCCCCAGTACCAGATGCCCAGTCGGCACTACTTCTCAAAGAAAGGTGTGCCTGCGCTCCACTAGCATGTCGCACACAACATCACCGCTTCTTTGAGAAACTCTGTGTGTGACAGGGTGCACTTCACGACAGACACTTGGACGAGAAGGCATGGACAGGGGCGTTACATGTCGCTGACTGGGCACTGAGTAACTATGGTGACAGCAGGACAAGGGGCTGCTGTCCAAGTCTTACCGTCCCCACGAGTTGTGTGTTAATCCTCTTTATCTCGAACTTCCTCCACTGCTTCTGCCTCCTCAACCTCCTCTCGGTCCTCCACCTGCACCCAAAGCCTGTCTGGTAATGCCACCTGCTTTCTAACTGCGCAGAAGGAATCCTGCACACCTCCTTACTATGCTGGCAGCAGGGCTCAACGCATCAGTGTTTACTTTGAAATGTCTGGGAAATGTGAGTCACACAGCTGAGGAGTTTTGGTCAGCTCTGGAGACCCAGTTTCATGAAAGGTTGTCTCCACTGGACCTGCAACCAGGGAAGGCCATGTGTGACAATGCTGCAAACCTGGGTGCGGCACTTCGCCGGGGCAAAGTCACACACGTGCCTTGTATGGCTCACGTGTTGAACCTGGTTGTCCAGCAATTTTTAGCCCACTATCCCGGACTAGATGGCCTTCTGCAGAGTGCACGGTCGCTGTGTGCTCACTTCCGCCGTTCGCATCCCGCAGTTCAACGACTTACATCTCTACAGAAGTCGTTGGGCCTGCCAGTTCACCGGCTGAAATGCGATGTGCCGACACGGTGGAAATCAACTCTGCACATGTTGCAGCGACTGTGGCAGCACCGACAAGCCCTGGTGCAATACGTTCTGACGTATAGCCTGGGGCAACGAGATCCAGAGGTGGGGCAAATCACGCTGGAGGAGTGGTCTCAGATCAGGGACCTATGCACCCTTCTGCACAGTCTTGAAATGGCGACGAAGATGTTTAGTGCTGACGATGCCATTATCAGCATGACTATTACGGTGATTTACATGCTGGAGCACATGTTAAACAGAATTCGGAGTCAGGTGGTGGGACAAGAGGAGGTGGAGGAAGTAGAGGAGGAGTCGTATGCGGAAGGGATAACATCTCCAAGGTCCAGACGGTTGGCAGCACCAAGGCGGCAGGCATGGGAGGGTGGGGGAGAGGGATTAACCAGGGCGCATGGTAGCAGCCAAACTGTTGAGGAAGGTGCAGGAGCCGAGGAAGAAGTGGAGGACGAACTGGCAATGGGCATGGAAGACTCATCAGATGAGGGAGACCTTGATCACATTTCTGTTGTGCGAGGTTGGAGGGAGAGGGCAGAGGAAGGAAGCATGATTCTTATCTCGCTACCAACACAACAAGGACTTGGTCCTTGTGGATGCGCAAGACACATGAGTGCCTTCTTGCTGCACTACCTGCAACATGATCCCCGGATTGTCAGAATTCGAAGTAATCCCGACTACTGGGTTGCCACACTCTTAGATCCCCGGTACAAAAGTATATTTGCCGAAATAATTCCTGCCATAAAAAGGTATTGACGAATGCAGGAGTATCTGTTGCAGAATCTTACATGTGCTTTTCCACAAAACACCAGTGGTGCACGTAGTGAATCTCACAGTTCTAACTTGCCAACGGTGGGACTGTCGAGTCTTCATCACTCAAACAGTAACAGTAACACAGTATCTGCTGGTAACAGCAATTTTGTGGAATCGTTTCACCACTTTTTTAGACCATCCTTTGCAAGGCCACAGGAGACAAGAAGTCTGACACATAGTCAATGCCTAGAGAGGATGGTACAGGAGAATCTCCAAGTGAACATCGAAGCCATGACTGTGTCACTGGACCCTTGCTCATTTTGGTATTCCAATCTTGAAAAATCGCCAGAGCTCGCCACTCACGCCTTGGAGATCTTGTCATGCCATGCAGCCAGCGTTCTCTCTGAACGTGTGTTCAGCGCTGCTGGTGGTGTGCTGACAGATAAGCGCACGCGGCTGTCCACTGAGAATGTAGACAGACTCACGTTCATAAAGATGATCAAATCATGGATTCGCAAGGACATTTCTACCCCTGTGTCATCCTTGGGAGACTAAAAGCTTGGGGATTTGGTAAAATCACCTCACCAACCGTTTTAAGCAACAGTGGGGCAATTGATGCCACTTAACCCTAGAACGCATGACCATAAAAATCTACACTTTCACATACCTGGGGCCCTTTAGGCCCGTGTGCAAATAACATGGAATAACTCAAACTCAAATGACAAACAACTATATACATGAAGAATACCTAGAGTTTCAAAATTCTAACTAAAGCAATCTTGCAGAAAATAGAAAACAATTAACTGGGCGGGCCTGCAAGGCCACAGGTATGCGTTCTAGGGTTAAGTGGTGTCTGTGCCACAATTTTGGGAGTCCCCTTGCTGTGTCTTACGTGACGTTGGCATCGTCAATTCCAGGTGGGTTGGGTCGCACCCCCCCCTTTTAACTGTAAGAAACTACATACACTATGGCTTGGGGTAACACAGATGGTTGAGTCTGAAGAGCTGTTTACTCAGAGGTCTGCTCCAAATCTTCAGTGTCTGCTAGTCAGCGTAGAATTTTTAACTGCATCTAGCCTAGGCAATACTTTGAGCGTAGTAGCCCAGCTGCGAAGCAAGCTGCACCGCCTGTGTATCTAATAAGAATTTTTAAATTAATCTAGCCTAGGCAGACTGAGGGGACCCCCAACCAAACCCAGATGCTCAGCCCCCCTACCGCCCCCCTTTCATGGACAACCCAATAATGTAACTCTTACAACTGGATGGGTGAGGATCGGTCACAGCTTTATTAACTCTTTATACTCATTCCATTAGAAAGGCATTTTATTTCTAAAATAATTCAGCTTGTTGCAGCATGCCCTGGGTCCCCACTCCGGCAAGTTGGCCAACAAGTGTAACTCTCCAACATGTCCTTTCTATTTCCAGGCCACGGAGGATCCAGCGTACTCGTATGCAGGACTCTGACCCCCACCCATCACTCTTAACGCTTGTTCCACTCCGTCCTGGAGTCCTGACAGGAATATGTCCAGTCCAATATCTATTAAGTGAACACCGTCGGGCCGTATGAGGCCTGCTTTATCTCCTTCCAGTTGTCGGTGTCGTATCACTACACCGCCTCTGTCTCTTCTAAATTTTGCCATCCGAATATTTATTACCCGCCTTGTCCATTCGATGGCCGTGATGTCTCGCGCACCTTGCCATACCGCTATCGGCACAATCTCTGACCATACTATAGCTAATTTTGTGAAAAATTCTCTGAAGCGCTCAATGTCTAGTTTCATTATTGCCATTAGTTATGCGCTCTTGTGATGACCTAGGCTGTTTCCCCCGGCCTGTATAACTAAGATGACCGGACCTCTTGCCTCTCTCCCTACCTTGATTACCTCCATTAGTACCTGTGGCCATAGCAGGCCTCTAATACCTCTCCAGTTGAAATATGTGTTATGAAACTCTAATTTCCTCCCGCCTGGGCGGACTTTCACCCTTTTTTGTGCCCAATATATATACGAGTGGCCTATCACTCACACTGTTGGCTTAGCGTCACCTGTAAAAGAAACAAACCACGTTAGGATAACAAGTCCGGTCTTATGTATCTCGCCAAACACGTGGATCGCCATCTCCCTATCCTCTGAACTTCCGTTTCTGACAGTCCTGCTCTTGCTGCTTCCGTGGCCGCACCTATGCGGAATGAGTGTGTCCCGTAATCTTTGGGGTGGTTCCCTGCCGATGTTATGCATTTATTAAATATAGCTTGGAACAGGTATCTTGATAATGGCGTTCCATCAATGTGTGATACGAAGAAATTACTTTGTGATCTGATGGTTAGATATGTTTTTACTATTGTTACCCGACTCAGTGTACCGTTTGTGGGTTGTAGAAGTACCCAAGTACCCCTGCCCGCTGGAACCGTTTTCGATTGGCGTATGCGTACACTTATTGCATTATTGGCTATGACTACTTCCTGGTGTAATAAGCGTCCACTGGTGGTAATTTTGGATTGAGGGACTAATTCGCTTATACATAGCGCCCCGAAGAAGGCGATCACAAATGCAGTAGACATTAGTGTTGCTTCAAATTGTGAGTGTCATGTTAATGGTGTTAGGGATAAGATGTGAGAAATCAGTTTTAGTGACACGGGACGGGAAGTCTACATTCCTGACTTGGCTGACCCCTTTTCCACCCTTTTATGGATTGTCTGATGATGAATCTTTGTCACATCTCCCCAATTCAGTAGTTGGAAGTGAAATGCTACTCCGGTCAGACACCGCTGCGCTGACGCCCCTGATATGCCCCTCATCATTAGCTGGTGGAGAAATTCTATGGTGACTTGTGATCTGGCTTGTTCACATTGGTCAACCCGTCTGCCTGCTACTAGTCGTGTCCACTCTTCCCATGCCTTAACGTATGCTTGCCACGTTGACGGGGCAACTGACGCTCTGATTAATGGCATCAACTATTCGCCACTAGATCCCATAGGGAGGGTGGGCAACTGTTGCCCGATGGGTGGGCATTGTGGAAGAGCTCTGTGAAAATCTGCCAATTGAATTGTTATAAAGCGTTAGCAGCAGCTTTATACCCCTCAGCATAGTGGCTAGCGTGGACCCATACATTGTGTTTTAGGCACAGGAATACTAGCCTGCGTAGTAGGCCTAGCACTGGGAGAGACGATGATGCCATCTTATTAATGCAATGCGCTAGGCTGGTGTTTTGTGTTATGAAGCGTATATTTTTGTTAGCCAGGCGCGCGCCCCATATTTCTATTGCTACCACTATTGGGAAAAATTGTTTTCAGGGCTAGATGCAGCTAAAAATTATTATTAATTTCAAAGCTGGTGGAGCTTGGTATAGATGGCCTAATACAATGAGTCCCACACACTGCTAGAAGCCCAAATATTTTTTCAGAGGTAGATGCAGATAAAAATTATTTTTAATTTGCAACCTGATGGAGGTCAGTATAGATGGACTAATAGAGAAAGTCCCACACACTGCTAGAAGGCCAAATATTTTTTCAGAGCTAGATGCAGATAAAAATTATATTCAATTTGCAACCTGATGGAGGTCAGTATAGATGGACTAATAGAGAAAGTCCCACACACTGCTAGAAGGCCAAATATTTTTTCAGAGCTAGATGCAGATAAAAATTATATTCAATTTGCAACCTGATGGAGGTCAGTATAGATGGACTAATAGAACAAGTCCCACACACAGCTAGAAGCCCAAATATTTTTTCAGAGGTACTGTAGATGCAGATAAAAATTATTTTTAATGTGCAACCTGATGGAGGTCAGTATAGATGGACTAATACAACAAGTCCCACACACAGCTAGAAGCCCAATATTTTTTCAGAGCTAGATGCAGACAAAAAATTATTTTGAATTTGCAACCTGATGGAGGTCAGTATAGATGGACTAATAGAGAAAGTCCCACACACTGCTAGAAGGCCCAATATTTTTTCAGAGGTAGATGCAGAAAAAAATATATTCAGTTTGCAACCTGATGGAGGTCAGTATAGATGGACTAATACAACAAGTCCCACACACAGCTAGAAGCCCAATATTTTTTCAGAAGTAGATGCAGAAAAAAATATATTCAGTTTGCAACCTGATGGAGGTCTGTATAGATGGATTAATAGAACAAGTCCCACACACAGCTAGAAGCCCAATATTTTTTCAGAGGTAGATGCAGAAAAAAATATATTCAGTTTGCAACCTGATGGAGGTCAGTATAGATGGATTAATAGAACAAGTCCCACACACAGCTAGAAGCCCAATATTTTTTCAGAAGTAGATGCAGAAAAAAATATATTCAGTTTGCAACCTGATGGAGGTCTGTATAGATGGATTAATAGAACAAGTCCCACACACAGCTAGAAGCCCAATATTTTTTCAGAGGTAGATGCAGAAAAAAATATATTCAGTTTGCAACCTGATGGAGGTCAGTATAGATGGATTAATAGAACAAGTCCCACACACAGCTAGAAGCCCAATATTTTTCAGAGGTAGATGCAGAAAAAAATATATTCAGTTTGCAACCTGATGGAGGTCAGTATAGATGGACTAATACAACAAGTCCCACACACAGCTAGAAGCCCAATATGTTTTCAGAGCTAGATGCAGACAAAAAATTATTTTGCATTTGCAACCTGATGGAGGTCAGTATAGATGGACTAATAGAGAAATTCCCACACACTGCTAGAAGGCCAAATATTTTTTCAGAGGTAGATGCAGAAAAAAATATATTCAGTTTGCAACCTGATGGAGGTCTGTATAGATGGATTAATAGAACAAGTCCCACACACAGCTAGAAGCCCAATATTTTTTCAGAGGTAGATGCAGAAAAAAATATATTCAGTTTGCAACCTGATGGAGGTCAGTATAGATGGACTAATACAACAAGTCCCACACACAGCTAGAAGCCCAATATTTTTTCAGAGGTAGATGCAGAAAAAAATATATTCAGTTTGCAACCTGATGGAGGTCAGTATAGATGGACTAATACAACGAGTCCCACACACAGCTAGAAGCCCAATATTTTTTCAGAGTTAGATGCAGAAAAAAATATATTCAGTTTGCAACCTGATGGAGGTCTGTATAGATGGATTAATAGAACAAGTCCCACACACAGCTAGAAGCCCAAATATTTTTTCAGAGGTAGATGCAGATAAAAATTATTTTTAATTTGCAACCTGATGGAGGTCAGTATAGATGGACTAATAGAGAAAGTCCCACACACTGCTAGAAGGCCAAATATTTTTTCAGAGCTAGATGCAGATAAAAATTATATTCAATTTGCAACCTGATGGAGGTCAGTATAGATGGACTAATAGAACAAGTCCCACACACAGCTAGAAGCCCAAATATTTTTTCAGAGGTAGATGCAGATAAAAATTATTTTTAATTTGCAACCTGATGGAGGTCAGTATAGATGGACTAATAGAGAAAGTCCCACGCACTGCTAGAAGGCCAAATATTTTTTCAGAGCTAGATGCAGATAAAAATTATATTCAATTTGCAACCTGATGGAGGTCAGTATAGATGGACTAATAGAACAAGTCCCACACACAGCTAGAAGCCCAAATATTTTTTCAGAGGTACTGTAGATGCAGATAAAAATTATTTTTAATTTGCAACCTGATGGAGGTCAGTATAGATGGACTAATACAACAAGTCCCACACACAGCTAGAAGCCCAATATTTTTTCAGAGCTAGATACAGACAAAAAATTATTTTGAATTTGCAACCGGATGGAGGTCAGTATAGATGGACTAATAGAGAAAGTCCCACACACTGCTAGAAGGCCAATATTTTTTCAGAGCTAGATGCAGAAAAAAATTATATTCAGTTTGCAACCTGATGGAGGTCAGTATAGATGGACTAATACAACAAGTCCCACACACAGCTAGAAGCCCAATATTTTTTCAGAGCTAGATGCAGACAAAAAATTATTTTGAATTTGCAACCTGATGGAGGTCAGTATAGATGGACTAATAGAGAAAGTCCCACACACTGCTAGAAGGCCACATATTTTTTCAGAGGTAGATGCAGAAAAAAATATATTCAGTTTGCAACCTGATGGAGGTCTGTATAGATGGATTAATAGAACAAGTCCCACACACAGCTAGAAGCCCAATATTTTTTCAGAGGTAGATGCAGAAAAAAATATATTCAGTTTGCAACCTGATGGAGGTCAGTATAGATGGACTAATACAACAAGTCCCACACACAGCTAGAAGCCCAATATTTTTTCAGAGGTAGATGCAGAAAAAAATATATTCAGTTTGCAACCTGATGGAGGTCTGTATAGATGGATTAATAGAACAAGTCCCACACACTGCTAGAAGCCCAATATTTTTTTAGAGGTAGATGCAGAAAAAAATATATTCAGTTTGCAACCTGATGGAGGTCAGTATAGATGGACTAATACAACAAGTCCCACACACAGCTAGAAGCCCAATATTTTTTCAGAGCTAGATGCAGAAAAAAATTATATTCAATTTGCAACCTGATGGAGGTCAGTATAGATGGACTAATAGAATGATGCTATGCCCAAAAGATTTTACTTCACTAGGTGCAGTAAAAAAATTGGTATTCTATACACAGGTGGTATATCTTGCAACACAGATAGGCTACTCCACTGACTAACACACTCTGCAATAGGCCAAAAAGGATTAGCTTTGCTAGATTCAGCCAAATTCTGTGAAAAAAACTTGCACAGCACTGGCACAGACCTGCCTGGCAAAAACTGATAGGAACTGATGTAACCTAGTCCTGAAAAGGACTCCAATTACAATTAGTCTTTACTCCCACAATCTATCTATTTAAGAGCACAGACCTGCCTGATAAAAGTCGTAGGAAATGCTGTAACCTAGTCCTTAAAAGGACTGCAATCACAACTATTCCCTACTCCCAAGCTATCTGTAGATTTGTGCGAAAATTGGCTTGAAATTAACAAGGTATAGCGCACACAGCAACAGCGGTGCCGTCTAACACGCAGCTGCAGCAGTGAGAAAATGGTGGCGACGGGGAAAATGGCTTGGTCTTATAGGGCAAGGACATGTGACATACACTGCCAATGACACATGCCCTTGCTTGTGTGAAAAAAAGCACTTCGCTCCGTGTGTGCGCTGCTGATAGGCTGACAGATTGCACCTCCCCACTGTAAATGCGGGAAAGAGAAAAAAAAAATGGAGATCTTCATTGTTCCTGCAGAGATCCATCCCCTGCCCCTCCCCCCACCCCACTGTACACTCAAACTGCGTATTAACATTAATTTTCATCATTACTGAGAAAAAATCCAGTTATGATTTTGGTGCACGAACAGTTATCGAACATAACCTCGAACAGCCGAATTTTTCTCAAATTGTTCGTGTTTGCCGAACGGCTCGAACACCGCCCAAAACAGCTCGAATTTGAGATTGGCGAACAGTTCGAGTAGAACAACGCTCATCTCTAATCATGACTGAAGTTCAGATGGTGTTAGGATTACCTGAGACTTCTGAAGTCAGTAGCTACCACACTAGTTGTGATTAAGTGTCAGGTCCAAATGTGACACTGCCACATCTAGGCAGTGAACAGAGTTATCAGATAATTCTAATAAGAAATTTTTATTTTAGGCTGCACATTCGCTGTGGTTTCACTGCAAGTGACTCATTGCCAGTGAGAGTTGAAGTCTTTACCCTCCCTCCACCATCACCTGTAGCCAGTCTGGGACCATTGAACTTGGAAATGAGGATTGCCCTAAGTATGGATTTAACGTTATATCCATTGTCTTTTGCACTGCCAAACAATAACCACTTTCTATCTTCTGGCTTTACTCTACAGATGATCAGTACAGACAGTATTATGGTGATGGGGATTATCCTATTTCTAAAGTGCTCAGGGACTAAATTTATGTTGTAGTTCGCATTCTAAACAGGAGAGACCCTGGAGTGGCGCTAATGCTGAATCAGTGCTGGGCAACTGGCACCATAAACCCTCAAGAATTGCCACAATGGCCAATCTTGGTAGATGGATAAGATCTGTACAAACCAACACTATATACTCAAATATTAAAGTATCCATGTTTTTTTTGTTTGTTTTTTACCTCCCATGGGCCTAAACTTACAAACACTTAGTCTGCTGACAGCTGATGTAACATAGGCACCCTGCAGTAATACAGCATGATGTCGAGAGCAGGCTACAAGTAACAGCTGCTCTGACATGAAGCAGGAGTGGTCTGTGATGGCTTTGTGCTGGGCAGGTAGTTGGCACTCCAAAGGCATACTGATAGGGAGTGTTGATTGTGAGCTCCAATGGGGACGGCGATGTCTGTAAAGCTGTAGAATTAATAATGCTATATAAGCGAGTAAGATAAAATTAAGTCTTCCTAAAACCACTCGCCTAACTCTAACAATCCCCAAATATAACTTTTCCTTCATTAGGTGTCCTTTTGATGGTGGCAACTACATGACCCAGCCATTAACTATACAAGAAGCTTCACTGGAGTTTCCACTCTATTATCAGCGTTTTATTGTAAAGACATTTGCCTTTTACCGTCCAGGTCAGGCATCAATAGGAGGGCTGGTAAGTTCCCACTTATCATTCTTTTCCAGGTATACTTCCACTGTAGTGCTTCTGTATGTGTGCCATCTTCACAAAACCCATGTATGGCTAAATGTCCTTCAAGACGTAAGCACTTTCTGTAGCAAAAACGCAAGATTAAACATTAGGGTTATGTGGCGCCCCTGAGGGTTCAGTCACCACAGTGGTACTGCACCTCACCCAGAGGTGTGGTGTCTCCCTTCTCTCAGGTAAGGTGGGAGTGCTGCACGGAACCCCAAACAACCGCATCCAACACCACACAGCTCCAGGCCGGCTGGAGGGGCAACATGCAGAGGGCAGCTGCTGAGCCCTGACCCTGGCTGGAGTGGGGGGAACCCAAAGGTAGGGGGAACCAGTAGTGGGGGTGGGTGGAGGAAGTAGTTAGGGGGAGCACTTCGTTAGGAGTATAAAAAAGGGAGGCCATCTTAGGGTGGTGGTTCAGTGGAGTTAGGGAGCAGTTCAGAAGAACAGCTCGGGACAGTTCAGAAGAACAGTCCGGGAGCAGAGTCTCATTAGGAGATCTGCTCCACAAGTAGGGCCAAGTCAGGAAGTCTAGGAGGGGAGCAGGGAGTTGGCTCCGTTCTAAGAAAGGATCCTAGGGGGTACGGCGCGTGCAGGACTGCATCCGTACGCCCCGCATCTGTCAGAAGACAGAGGGATCGCAGCCGCATTCTAGTCCCCTGAGGGTCAAGCAAGTCTGTGTAACTCCGACGGACAGGAGGGACTTCAGAGTACACGAGCAGGACTGAGAGTGGGCAGCGCAGAGCAGAAGGGAGAAAGACCAGTGTGAAGACGGTCAAAAGAGAAACACGAGAAGGTGGGGTTCTTCCAGGTATTCCCAAGCTGTCTGAGGAAGGATTGAACCCCTGCCCGGTGAACGCAGCGCGACGCGGCAGGCCTGCACCTGTACCGTGCACCTGTGGACTGTCTGAAGAATTGTAAGTAAAATCTCGGATGACTGCACTGTACTGCCTCCGTCTATTCTTTCATCGGCGCCATTGTTCCCCCTGCACTACACCGCCCAGCACAACCCACGCTCTCTCGCTACGCTGCCCTGAGGCCTGCTCCACCTGTGGGGAGCCGTCCCATCACAAGCTGCCCTAACATCTGCCTCAGAGGACAGTTGCAGCGCTGCTGATCCTCACCAGACACCACAGGTGGCGTCACAAACTTTCTAAAAATAACCCCCTTTTTGCACTGACCACCCCCGGTCACGGACCGGTCCAGCCACCGTGATATTCCCCGCCAACCGGCATCCAGAGGTCCGGCTGCCGAGTACCCCACGGCCCAGGGAGCGCGTTAGTTGCATTGCTCAAGGAAAACAATATTTTATTTTTTTTCCCCAGGAAGAAGGGCTGCAGCAGATTGGGAGTCGGTGACTGTATCTGCAGATGGGCCCATTAGGCTCTACATGGATGGGAGTTACCAGGGTACCAACGAACAGTTCATTGAAGGTAATGTCACTAACTTGCTAGTTGATTTTATGAGACTTTACAGTAATGTGCAAATAAGGTTTATGCCCCAATAAAGATTTAGACAAAAAAAGTTGTACATTGACTGCATTCATAGACCTTTTTTGGGTAACGGTCACAACAGTTCACAAAAAATCCATTTGTTACATGTAAAATATAAGGAGCACATTGGCTTCATTGGAAAGGGTGAGTCTTGCAATTTCTCTGGAAGGATCAATATTTTGTGGATTTTAAAACACTCACTGCAGGTCACTTTACCTACATGTAGGATCTAGATCTGTCTATCCAACTTGGCTGGTACTGTTGCACTGCAGGTGCTCTGATTATGTAGATGCAATGTGATATTGCCTTTAACTATGTTCTGGGTGACCCTAGCGCACACTATTAAAATGCCTCCTTGTCTTCCCATAATCTGTAAGTGGTGGTAGTGAGTAGCAACATATCGCTGTCTTACATGGTGGGAATGACCGATCTATGGCAGTTTAGTCTATATACTCTACTGTTAAAGCAATTGTACTAGAAACCTCTTCTACACATAGATGGTCTCAATGCCAGACTGGCACAGTATTAAAGTTTCTAACCAGATAATTGCATGAGGAGCAAAGGAAGACCTACCATTGGTGCAGCCACAGAGGGATCCAGTAATTGACGGGGCCCACTTATACCTTCAAAGCAGATAAAATTGTACTTTATGATGAACTACAGTGCTTCCACGAGGACTCTCTTCTGTCCGCCAGCGCTAGAAAGAGCAACAATAAATGGCCCAGAGAATAAAAGTTTCTTCTACAATGATGACTTGATGTAGGTTATTCTACACTGTCACATTAAGATATCATAACATCTAATGGTTGTTATCAAACATGTTACATTTTTGGCCACATGTTGAACCACAATGCACTCATGTAATTGACCTATGACTTGCCTAAAATCATTGGTTAATTGCCAAACTGCAGATGTAAAATGGCTGCACAACAGTTAGCATCAAAAGTTTCTTAGGTTTCATGAGGGGTTTTCAAGTTGAATTGGCCATTCCCTCATGTGTTAAGAGGTTGGCAGTGTTATCTTGGTACACCTTTCCTCAAAATGACTAGCATGCTAATGGAGATGTAACCAAATCAATCCATCGAGTAAAACACTTGATGGAAAGTTTTCCACAAAAAAAAAAAAGTTTGGTCCTGTAAAGATCTGAGGTTGTAAGTAATCACCTAGGCAGGTTAACGATGCAACAATATTTTATTGATCACAGCCATGGTAATAAAGCAATTCCAGGTAAATGGCTAAAATACAGTTCTCTCAGTCCTCAAGTTCCCAATCTGGGTTCAGTAGTTCCACTGGCTTTGTATAAGGCCATACTCACTGTCTCCCAACTTTTGGTTGGCCCATAGATTTTGTATCTCCAGCCAGTATAGTCTGTAGCCACAGTCCATGATCCTCTAGACGGCAGATAAAACGATGAAAGCACGGGTATCCAGTAGCAGCAGTCCTTTTAAGAAAGTGTAAATCCAAATTACATAATCCATAATGGTAACATGTTTATCCATTCATCCTTCCAAGTCCACGGTCTCCATCCTCTTCCTTCAATCCTTCCACACATCTCCCTAAAACATGTCTCCACTTTCTTCCACTCGGATCAGTCCCCTCCCAGGTCAGAAGTGATCACACTCTCCCCCTTAAACATTCACTGTTTGCTAAAACAATGAAGAATATCTAGAAGCCTTCATCTGAGACTGCCTGTAAGACCCACTGTGGTTATGGCTCCACTGTGTCTCAATCTACACTCACCTAATGAGATTATTGGCTGTTGAAACAATGAACTCCTGAGATAAAGATGAGATTAGTGGAATGCTGGACATTTTACAAGTGAATATTACATACTGACAAGTAAGCAGAACTATATAAAACATAACAAGTAAATCACTAATAAAACACAATAATAATATTGACAAAAATGGTGGTTCGTTGCTGGAAAAGTATCATAGTCTTTAGTAAGTGGGCAGCTCCTCACAGGTCCCATGCTCAAAGCCAGTTTTTAGACAAAGTGGGGCTCCAAATGTTAACCCACATGTAGGTCGCATTTACATGGGCTGATTTCAGGCCATTAAACAAGCACAATTGACAACATTGAAGTCGTTCAGTACTTATTTTCTGGCCTCTTTACACTGGATGACTAGGAATGATGGCACAAAACTATCACTAGTAGATCAATCTGTCACCATACACATGTTCTCTGCAGTTTACACCAGGTGATGTGCTACTGAGAAGCCTTTTCGTTCTACCATACACAATCCAATCACCTGATGAATGAGCAACATTTTTGCTAATTGATGGGCGATTGCCAATGTTTACACCTAATGAACGCTCATCTGCTCTTCCAGTATATATAAATGTGGATGTGATATACTGTTACACACATCTGTATACAGAACACACATATGCAACATACAAACAGTGATCAACATATCTTAAAGAAACAATGGCGGAGACCCCGGTAAATCCAGGGTCAGCCAGAATAGCCTACTCGTATAGCATTTAGAACAGAAAAAAACACGAGTACAAAATGGCATAAAAAGTTAGTTTTATTTAGTCAATCTGCAAATAACTTAAATTAATATATCCATAATATAAATACATGACAAAAAAGTGCAATGTGCTCGAAGAAAAGCGCAGTCCCACCTGCAAGGGCATATCATACCCAAGCTAAAAGGATAGTCCATATACATAATGTAGTATCTTTCCAGAGATATACTGGATAGAATAAGGCTATATATTCCAAGTGGAGCACGTACAAATGTTAAAATCAAACTCAGATTCACCAGATGCTTACCACAATTGTATATGAGGTCCAGGTGTGTGAGACACCTTTGCCACCTGTCTTCTACGTCCCCCTGGACCTCATATACAATTGTGGTAAGCATCTGGTGAACCTGGGTTTGATTTAAACATTTGTATGTGCTCCACTTGGAATATATAGCCTTATTCTATCCAGTATATCTCTGGAAAGATACCACACTATGTATATGGACTATCCTTTTACCTTGGGTACGATATGCCCTTGCAGGTGGGACTGCGCTTTTCTTCCAGCACATTGCATTTTTTTGTCATGCATTATATTTATATTATGGATATATTAATGTAAGTTACTTACAGATTGACTAAATAAAACTTTAACTTTTTATGCCATTTTGTACTCCATGTTTTTTTTCTGTTCTAAACACATATGCAACGTGTATAAAAAGTACACAAATATACATGACTGAAATATGCAGAGCATCTGCACACATGAGAATGCACAGAGCACATACACTCACACTATAGAATACTTACCAGTCTCTCCCTTCAGTTCTAAACTCCTGCACAGGACCCATGGTGACATCACGGTCACATGACTGATGTCACCAAAGGTCGTTAAGCAGTCTGCACATTGGAAATTAAATTGATAATATCATTGCAATTTTCAATGTAACTTCTGCTGTAGATTCTGCGGGCAGGAGTGTACATAGAAATCATAGGGCCCCATGGCAAAAGTCCTAATTGGCCCCTGCAAAAAAAATGACTCAATGGGAGCACAGGAGAGCATATACTATTTTTGCAGCCCTTACAAAGTAATTTTGTCCCTTACTGTTCTACATGCTATAATGTGCACCCACTAGCACTCCAAACAGTACAATAACACCCCTCACAACCCTCTACCCAGTATACTGGCCGACCACAGGCCTCCAAATAAAATATTGCCTGCCACAAAGTATGATGGCCTCAAAAATTAACCATTTATTAAAAAAATAAATGCTCCCCCACTGCTCCAACTCCTGTGCTGAGCAGTGCAGAGGGTTAGAAGACTCGCTGTAGAGATTGGAACTGTGGGCAATGGTGTGTAGTGAATATTTTTTTTATTTATGGAGGACTATGTGGTGCCCGTAATACTGTATGGAGGGCTATGAGGGGCCCATTTTACTGTATGGAGGGCTATGTGGGGCCAACTATACTGTATGGAGGGCTGTGGGGCCCATTATACTATATGGAGAGCTATATAAGGGCCATTAATTACTTTTGAAAGACTACAAGGGGGGCATTATACTGATGGCATACCTATGTAGGGGAGGGCATCATACTATTTGAAGGTATATGTGGGGGGTCATTATGCGGTTGTCAGGACTATATGGGGGCAATTATACTGTTTGCAGGACTATGCTGGGGGCGATTATACTGTTTGGAGGGCTATGTAAGGGCTTTTATATTGTTTGGAGGGCTATGTGTGGGCCAATATACTGTATGCAAGCAATTACACAGTGTAAAAGTTTTTTTGAGGGGCTCAATAATACACTGTAGAGGGCTGTGTGGGGGTCACTATGCTGTTTGGAGGGTTAGTGGGGGGCCATTATACAGTATGGATGGTTGTATTGGGGCGATCAAACTGAGTGAAGGTGTGTGGGGGCCATTATTCTGTATAGAGGGCTGTTTTGCGATCACAGTTGGGGGCATCATACTGTGTTGGGGGTCGCCATACTTTGCCAGGGAAGGGGAGTACAGTCATCATACCATGTGTGTGGAGGGTACTATGGAAGAATTCACTGTGGGGATATCATACTTATGTTTCGGGGGGACACTATATTTGGCATAATACTTTATAGGGGCAATGAAAGGGTAGTTTAGGGGCTTCAGTAGGAGGAAATTACTTTGTAAGGGCTGCGAAGATGTGAGACATGCTCTTCAGTGACTCTGCTGAATATTAAGTTTTTTACGTTTTTTTAGTGGGGGGCCCAATTAGAACTTTTGCTATGGGGCCCCATGATTTCTATGTTCGCCCCTGCTAGTAATATTAGGAATCACATAAAGATGGATGAAGCTGCTTCATCTTTAGTGGTTACAGGTATCTGGCCCATTGTGACATCACTCGTGTTCCACTCCCCGTGATGTCACAATGAGGTCACCATTGTGATGTCACTGGCTGTGGGGTTATAGTGAGTGACGCTACAGGAAAAGGCTTTGTCTGGAGAGGCTGACTGTGGATTACACAAGACGCGATATTCCTCCAGGCTAAAATGCTGTTTAGATTCCTTCTATTTGTGAGTGTGCTAATAGCATCTGCGGAGGGCGCTCCTATCAACACGCGCCACCATGATTTCAGGGCCTTGATCCCTGCAGGTAAGTGCTGTACCGGATATTCAGACAATATGGGGTTATTGTTAATAAGTCAGATGATACATTTCATGGAGGATTCTTCATGTGCTACTTGTAATGTTTGCAGTCTTCTCCCATCGCGTATTCCCTATTCCAGGCTCTAAAACACATTGTAAACTTGAATGGGAATCCACTCTGAGCGAAAAACAAGTCACGTGTCTCTGATCTTCATGTGTGTGACTTCATCAATACTTTTGGGGGAAATAATTACAAATTTATGGTAATTGTGGAGTTTCTCCAACTAGGAATGGTCCTAGGTCTGGTTACAAGAATAAGATGCAAAATATAATGTATATATTAGTAGCTTTAAATATCTTACATGTTCTTGATCTTTTCTTCCACTAGATTACTTTAGCAGGTTTACTATGCCTGCTGCCATCATCTTCTTCTCTGGATTTTTCTTTGGTGTCATCTGTTCCATCATATATGGGTAAGTCTTATAATGATTTATGGGCTACCCGGGAGTCTGTATAAGAAATATCACATCTTCAGGTCATCACACGATGCAGTAAATGATATAATCTAGTGTGGATGTTTAGTGGCTCATAAACTGGGTCTGACCTGCTGGGAGCACAATGGACTTTTCGGTAAAATATTAAAAAAAATTGCCCACAAATTACTGCAGATAGGGATAGATAAAATAGAGGAAGAAAAATATATGATTTTATAACAGTGACTTCTGTTTTATCATTTTAAAGATATGTGAAAAAGAATAATTTCTGGAGAGATGTTACAAGACCAGATTCCATGGATGAAGATATAAAGAGTAGGGCTAATCCTAATGGTAAGTACGGCCGTCACCAATCTGACATTAATATCTGTGTACATACAAATACTTCTTAGTGGCTTTTATATTACGTGGACGCAGTCTACGTTGTAAAGCTGAATAATTACTCTAATGATATTCTGATTCGTCTCATTCAATATATGAAATCTATTTAAAAAAAAAAAAATGAACTTTTAAAGTAAAAATAATCTCTTAACCCCTTCACAACATATGATGTACGCCGAGCTTGAATATTTTCTGCACATGATGGCTGATTTAATGTGCGGAGCTCTGCCCGCAGCTGTTAAACTGTTAAATCCCACTGTTAATCTCTCACAGCAGCATTTAACAATGCAAGGGAGACCGGACATTATGTGCGCCCATCGTCACGCTCATGATGTGATCGTGGCGTGCCAATTGCTTGTCATGACAGCCGTCTGTGTCTGTCATTACGATCCTCCTGTGAAAGCCAGCCGTGGCTGGCATTGATAGGAGACAGTGATTTTTACTATACATAGCATTGCTGATGATCGGATGATCGCAGCTTCAACAAATACAGTAAAAAAAAAACACAAAAGTTCAAATCACCCCCTATTGCCCTATTAAAAATAAAACAATATACACATATTTGATATTGCTGCAATTGTAAAAGTCCAATCTATCACAATACAAAGTAAATTATTCCGATCAGTATATGGCGTAATGAGAAAAAAATCAAAATTAAATTTTTTTGGCCACCACAACATTGCAATAAAATGCAATAAGAGGCGATCAAAACATCATATCTACCCCAAAACTGTATCAGTAAAAACGTCAGCTCAGATCGCTAAAAGTCCTCACCTGGCCCCGTATCCCGAAAAATGAAAATGTCATGGGTCTCGGGAAAATGGTGACAAAAGTATTTTTTTTTTTAGTTTCCGATTTTTTTTTACCACTTAAAGGGGTTGTGCCTGGAACAAAGTTAATTTTAATCAACATTTTAATCAATAGATCTTTGAATAATAATAATTTCCACAATTGGATGAGATCAAAAAAAATGTTCCTGTGCTGAGATAATCTTATAAATGTGCCCCTGCTGTGTACTGTGTAATGGCTGTGTCTGACTGTGCAGGAACATGGTCTGATCATACCACATCTCCTGGGCAGGAGACAGACAGGACAGCCGGGGATCACAGCTGATTCTTTCTTTGAGGTAAAACATTGCTTAAAAACAAGTAATTAAATATTTTGCCTCACAAAAAAAATCAGCTGCGATCCCCTGCTGTAATGTCTGTATACTGTTTTGCTTCCTCCCCTGCCCAGGAGATGTGGTATGATCAGACCGTGTTCCTATACGGTCAGACACAGCCATTACACAGTACACAGCTGGGGCACATTTATAAGTTTATCTCAGCATTTTTTTTAACACATCCAATTGTGGAAATGATTATTATTCCAAGATCTATTGATTGAAATGTACTTTGTTCGTGGGAAAACCCCTTTAAGTAAAAAAAAAAAAAAAAAACTATACATGTTTGGTATCTGCATAATTGTACTGAACTAGAGAATCATATTGCCAGATCTCTTTTACCATAAACTAAATATGGTAAATAAAAAAATAAAAAAAAAACAATTGTGGAATTGCACTATTTTTGCAATTTCAACACACTTGGAATGTTTTTCTTGTTTTCCAGTACAGTATGTGGTAGAATGAATGCTGCCATTCAAAAGTACAATTCATTCTGCAGAAAACAAGCCCTCATGCGGCTATACTGATGGAAAAATAAAAAAGTTATAACTAAGGAGAGGGAAAACAAACAAACAGAAAATCACCATGTCTTGAAGGGGTTAATAGATTTTACAAGTGAATGTACCGTAGACATAGAGGAAACAATCTAGAAGAAACAAATAGAAGTTTTTCCTTTTGAAATGCTGATTTCACTGTTCTGTGTTACAGGAGAACATGAGGATGAAACAACCATTATAAATTATGAAGCCCCTCATGGACCCATGGCTGAAGAGAGCGATGTCCACACAGACACCAACATCTCTAGTGGCCCCCACTATGTCATAATCAATATGGACCCATATGAGGATGTGATCATCTCCTCTGACAGTAAGTTCTTGGGCTTTCATAACAAGTGCTTAATAGAAAAACTTCTTTATAAAAAAAAGCTCTAAAAGTAGAAAGTTGATCCTTCTATTTTCATTACTTTATTATAAAATGTAAAGGTTATAAAACCTGTATAATATTAATATTCTTTAACAAATATATAGAAACTTTAATTTTATTAATGCTAATTTCAATGTTCAACATTACAGGAGAAGAAGAGGGTGAAATAAATACTGTAAATGACGATGTTCCTCGTGGACCCATGGCCGAAAACAGAGATGTCCTGGAAAACACCAACATCTCTACGCCTGGACCCGGTTACATAGTCATCAATATGGACCCAGATGAGGATGTGGTCATCTCTTTTGACAGTAAGTTTATTTTTTCTTCATGTGGATAAGTAGAATACTTACTACCATAAATATCATCTCTTCTTCTAATTTACATAACAGGCATAAAATAAAATCTACCGTTAAAAGCAATTTATTTTTGAATTGCAGTTAAAGCAAACAATCTAGAAGAAACATAGAAGTTTTGTCTTTTGAAATGCTGATTTCACTGTTTTGTTTTACAGGAGAACATGAGGATGAAACAACCATTATAAATGATGACGCTCCTCATGGACCCATGGCTGAAGAGAGCGATGTCCACACAGACACCAACATCTCTAGTGGTCCCCACTATGTCATAATCAATATGGACCCATATGAGGATGTGATCGTCTCCTCTAACAGTAAGCTCATTTTTTCTTTGTGGATTAGTACCATGAATATCATCTCTTCTTCTAATTTACATAACATGCATAAATTAAAATCTACTATTAAAAGCAATTTATTATTGAATTTCAGTTAAAGCAATTTCCAGTATTTTCCGGCTCTCCGACCCCAGACTGACAGTAGAATCAATGTCCATTAATGAACAACTAATCTTATAACCACTGTCTTTTTCAGAACAAGAGGACAGAGAACAGATTCCACCTCCTCCTCTGAATCCTTCTCCATCTACTACTCTGCCTCCTCAAAATTTTGATAAAGATCTTGACCTGGACAAAGACATTGAGAAAACTAACCTCCTCATGAAGATTGTCTTTCAGGAACTTCTGGCTTATGCCAGCCAAAACCAAATGTAAGTTCTTAGTGCTTATGTGTATGTTTTATGATATATGTTATATTTTAGTATTAACAGCCAATAGGCTAAATAATTAGAAATTGGGCACTAACGACCTAAACGTTGAAAGCATTATATTTCTTTATACAAGTTAAATCATCAGTCTGTGAACCAAGACTTGCTGGACTACATGAGAATAGGTGTTATTCTTGAATCACAAATGTGATACAATATAAATTATCTTTAATAAATCACAATATACAGTTTAAAAAATGGCTGATCACATGACTAACAAATTAAACACACGAAGTAGAGTGGGTGGTAATGGCAAAAACAATAAAATGAATATTTAATCATGATCACATTATGCATATACAGCAATACTGGCTTAAAATGCAAATGTAATCACAAGAGCTGATGGCACGATAAAAAGTGCTCAATATCAATGTCAGTGCCAAGTACGTTTAGACATGCTGTAGTACCAACCCTGACAGTCATTTCACCATCACAGCTATTTCAAGGAGTTAAAGGAAACGGGGTAGAGTGCTGTATATGGCTGTATATGGCTGTATATGTATCTATCATATGTACCATGAGGGAGGGATTGGTAGTAAGAGGTAATCTAATCCTACAAGATCAAAAAAAATAATAAGCAGGGTACTATTCCTATCACAGCAATGATAAGGTGTAGAACATACCTGAACATAGACATTAAATAATGCCCACTATATATTACATAGTACTGCATTATAATGTAGAGATAATGGATAACATGTAAACTTCTTCTGTTGCCAAACTCATTATAGTCTGTTGCCATATACATACATTAATCTTTACTCTTTTGCTGACTTTGTAACATATATTTTCCAGGTGAGGCAGTGCGGGGTCTCGCTGTGTTCCCACAATGAATATGGGATCCAGCTGGAGATGACAACTGTACATCAACACAAAGAGGCAGATTCCAGGCTTGGTTTCTGTCCTCTTCATTGGATAAGACATTTACTGGACTTTCTGCAGCTAGACGAACTCACAGAGTATGTGAGATACCTACTGCATCATGAGGCAAATTCCGGGCTCGGTCTATGTTCTCTTTAATGAATACGACATTTACTAGACTTTCTGCAGCTAGATGCACTCACAGAACAAGTGAGTTTCCTTCTGCATCATAAGACAGATTCCGGGATCGGTCTCTGAACTCAACCACTGGATACGACATTTACTGGACTTTCTGCAGCTAGATGCACTCACAGATAAAGTGAGATCCCTACTGCACACGAGACAGATTCCAAACTCGGTCTCTGATCTCCACCACTGGATACAACAGTTACTGGACTTTCCGCAGCTAGATGCACTCACAGATAAAGTGAGATACCTACTGCACATGAGACAGATTCCGGACTCGGTCTCTGTTCTCATCAGTGGATAAAACATTTGATAGACTTTCTGCAGCTAGATATAATCACAAATCGAGTGACTTACCTGCTGCACCATGAGACAGATTCCGGGCTCGGTCTCTGCTCTCATCAATGAACATCTGCAGCCTAAGGGAAGGGCAGTCCTTCAGCCAAGGTTCCCTAGCGGTTTCCTCCACTGGGGGTTTTTCCTCTCCTGAGTGCTGAAGGTTGACTCTTCGTGAGTCAAAGTCCCTTTGTCATCATTATCATCGGGGCACATTTTAGGGCTATTGCCCTGACTTCTAATGGGAGCTTCTACATAACCCACCTTGAATGAAGTTAATAAAGAAGTCAATCAATAATATGTAACAGTGTAATGGCGCTTCAATTGAACTTTACAATACAGCAGAATATACATATCACTGTGAGGAGGGAATATTTTATGAAGTCATTAAACACATGGTGACTTATATAAGATAAGATAAGATAAGATAAGATAAGATATACTTTATTTATCCCGGAGGAAATTGCGGTATCACAGCAGCAGAACACAGATCTCGAACATGACACATATGATAACAAAACATTTGGAATGCTTTAGACATTGCTTTTCAGACATTTGTTAAACACCCCCATAGCTGTTGGAACAAACGATCTCCTGTATTTTTCCTTTTTACACCTTAGTTGTATTAGGCGATTGCTGAATGTGCTCTTCTGTTTCGCAAACAGTTCATAAAGCGGGTGTGTGTTGTTGCCCATTATAGCTCTGCACTTCTTCTTAATCCTATCCTCTACCACCTCTTCAAAAGTCCCAAGCTGTAGGCCCACCGTCGCGCTAGCCTTCTTTATAAGTTTGTTGAGCTTGTTGGCGTCAGCAACACGCACACTGTTACCCCAGCAAATTATTGCCGCAAAGGTGGCACTAGCCACAATGGATTGGTAGAACACCTCAAGCATTTTGCCACACACATTAAAAGACCTTAACTTCCTTAGGAAGTACAATCTACTCATCCCCTTCTTGTAGACCTTCTCCATGTGGCACTTCCAGTCTAGCTTGCTATCCAGGTAAACCCCCAAATATTTGAAACTGTCCACCATCTCCACATCCTGACCGTCAATGGTAACAGGTAGGCATACCTTCTTGCACCTTCCATAGCTCATCACCAACTCCCTGGTTTTCTTAACATTTAGTTCTAGATGGTTAGCCTGGCACCATACTACAAAGTCCGCAACCACCCTTCTATATTCCTCTTCGTCCTGGTCCTTCCCAATACCGCCAACTATCACAGAGTCATCCGAGTACTTCTGGAGGTGACAACGGTCTGATTTATACTGAAAGTCAGCTGTGTACAATGTAAAGAGGAATGGCGACAGCACTGTTCCCTGCGGGGCTCCGACACTGCTCAGTACACTATCTGATGTAGCCGTCCCCCACCTAACAAACTGTGGCCTATCCGACAGGTAGTCAATTATCCAATTCACAAGTCCCTCATCCACCGCCATTTTAATCAACTTTCCTCGCAGTAAGAGTGGCTGTAATGTGTTGAACGCACTAGAGAAATCAAAGAACAAAGCACGCACTGTGGTTCCATCATTGTCCAAAAAGGAATGTACTGTTTGTAGCAGAGACGCTACAGCATCGTCCACACCCAGTCCCTGCCGGTACGCAAACTGAAGAGCATCAGTATGCGCCATCACCCTCGGACACAAGTGAGCAAGTACTATTCTCTCCAAGGACTTCATCGCATGCGATGTTAAGGCCACCGGTCTATAGTCCCCCGGGGAAGCCGGGAAGGTAGTCTTGGGAATCGGCACCAGGCAGGAAGTCTTCCATAGCACTGGTACTCTCTTTGATTGTAAGCTCTGGTTAAAGAGATGCTGGAAGACAGTACATAACTCATTTGCACACACTCTGAGGACACGTGGACTGAGACCGTCAGGCCCTGCTGCTTTGCCAATGGCCAGCTTACTAAACTGGTCCCTCACGTCATTTTTGGAGACCGAGAAATGATCTATTTCACCCCCTGTTAATTTAGCTAGTTGTTCCCCGGCCTCCTCCCCCTTCCCTGCTGCTACCGCACCTTTATTGCTGAATCTATTGAAGAATTGATTCATTTCATTAGCCATTGTAAGTCCACCACCCCCCTGCTCCGACCTTGCCTTAAACCCAGTCACTAGCTTCATTCCAGCCCACACCTCTCTGGAGCTTTTTTGTGCAAATTGATTTTCTAATTTAACTCTGAATGCCTCACGGGCAATCTTAATTTTCCCCTTTAGGTCTCGCTGTATAATTTTCAATGCCTCCTTGTCCTTCCTTTTAAAAGCCAGTTTTTTCATGTTTAGTAAATGTTTCAACTCTTTTGTAATCCATGGCTTATTGTTTGCATAACACCGAATCTCTTGAACAGGTACTACAATGTCCATACAGAAGTTGATGTAATCAGTAACTCTGCCAGTAATCTCATTAACATTACATTTCTCTTTCATGGTACACAACACCTCCCAGTCTGTACAGTCAAAGCAGTCTTGTAACGCCTCCTCTGCTGCTGGACACCACTTCCTTATCTTTTTAATTGTCACTGGTTGTTTGCGGACGTCTGGTTGGTAAGCAGGAGACAATAGTATGAGGTTGTGGTCAGATTTCCCCAGGGGGGGTAATGCAGCCGATGAATAAGCATTCTTAACATTAGCAAAGAGGAGATCCAGTGTGTTGTTGTCCCGTGTAGGACATTTGACATATTGATAGAACTTTGGTATTGCAGATGAGATCTTTACTCGATTGAAATCCCCAGAAATTACAGTTAGAGAGTTTGGGTGTTTAGTCTGAAGCCGGGCCATCACCCCTGACAACACATCCCCAGCAGCCTCTGGGTTCGCAGATGGTGGTATATACATCACAACTACAATAACAAGAGTGAATTCTCTAGGCAGATAGTAAGGCCTGAGGCCCACTGCTAACAGTTCAATATTTGGACAGCAATGTTTCTCCTTAACAATTACATGCCCCTGATTGCACCATCTGTTGTTAATGTAGAGTATCACTCCTCCACCTTTTTTCTTGCCGCATCTAACTCTCTCTCTATCAGCCCGAACCATTTGAAACCCTGGTACCGAGACACATGAATCTGGGACCTCCTCATGCAGCCAGGTTTCTGTAAAGCACATGAGACTGCATTCCCTAAACTCCTTCTGGGTCTTACTCAGAGCCAGCAGTTCATCCGACTTATTTCCCAGCGATCGTACGTTACCCATGATAATGGATGGGACCACTGGTTTAAACCTTCTCCTCCAGGACTTGATCTTCTTGCCTGCTCTGCAGCCTCTGAAAGGTCTCCTTATTTCCCGTGGAACATTCAGTATTGCCACTGCTGGAGAAGACTTTATCCTGCGCAGTTCCAGAAGACGATCCCTAGAATACACTGCTCGTTTAGCAACAGACCTAGGGTCCACCATCCCGTCATTATTTCCACCCGTCACACCAGTCCTCTCCATGGCAAATCGTATACAGTGACCTCCACCGCTCACATATGGCTGTATCCCTGTCACAGGCTGTGGGTAGCAGCATGCATCCTTCAGTAGCATTAGCTGAGATGGTCCGTATTGCGTGCCCCAGAGTGTTTGTACCTGCAGGAGACTTGTAAGTGGTGGAAGAAGATCCAGGTGCAGATCTCGTGCTGTGTGCCCAGCAGCAGTTGATAGTGTGGGAAGTGTTGTATCTTCCATCCCCAATAGACGAGTATACAGGAACGTTGCAATCCAGAGAAGGTAATAAAATAATAAAATAAAATAACTGTAACAAAACTGTAACTAAAATAAAGTAGAAGCTTCTGCTGCTGCAATGGGCTGCCAGTAGTCCGGCGCCGTATTGTCTCCACAATCTAGCAGAGAGGCAGACAGGCATGTCCACACCCTCCGGAGTCAGAAAGTGAATGTTATATACATGTTTTCTATCAAACTAATTTGCCACAAATGTAATGTTCCTCATTAATCATGAACATCTTCTTTGACCTGGTTTAGAGGTCTGGGTCCTCTGGTTCGACCAGGACTTTAATGCCACTGCACACTATACTGTCATGGCACACATAATGACATCAGAACGTTGCGACGTGCGTCACCCAAGCTTTAGTTATTGCCTCTGGGGATACACATCAGTGGCAGCTCAGCGATGGCATGGTTCACAAAAATGTCAGAGGCTTGGTTGAGCTGGAAGTTCCAATGCAGGGTGAAGAAGACAGAAGATGCTTTAAACCAGCAAGGCCAGTTTTAGACAAAGTGGGGCCCTGGGCATAAGTTTAAAGTGGGTCCTAAATGCTAACATATTGCACCATCACACTTAAACATTTAGGTAGCATTTACATGTGCTGAGTTTAGGCCATTAAATGAGCGTGATCGAGAATATTGAAGTCGTTCAGTGCTTGTTTCCTGGCCTTTTTACACTGGTTGAGGGAGAATGATGGGCACAGAACGATCGCTAGTAGATCAATCTGTCCCTATAAAGTATCGTATTATCAGCAGCACATCAGCAAGTCTCATTGGGCGATGTGCTGCAGAAAACAATGATTTTTGTTCCATCATAAACAATCCAATCACCCGATAAATGAGTAGCTTGAGTTTGCTTGTTCGTTGGGCGATAACAGACGTTTTTACACCTATGAACTCTCGTCTGCTCTGCTGGGATTTATAAATGTGGGTTCTATATACTCAAACACTGCATGTTACACACACATACAGTGGGTACGGAAAGTATTTAGACCCCTTTAAATTTTTCACTCTTTGTTTCATTGCAGCCATTTGGTAAATTCTAAAAAGTTCATTATTTTTCTCATTAAAGTACACTCTGTACACCATCTTGACTGGAAAAAAACAGAAATGTAGAAATTTTTGCAAATTTATTTAAATAGAAAAACTGAAATATCACATGGTCATAAGTATTATTATTATTATTTTTTTTTTATTATTATTATAGCGGCACTTATTCCATGGCGCTTTACATGTGAAAAAGGGGTATAATACAAGAACAATTACAATAATCTTGAACACAATGTGACATCGACTGGTACAGGAGGAGCGAGGACCCTGCCCGCGAGGACTCACAATCTACGAGGGATGGGTGAGGATACAGTAGGTGAGGGTAGAGCTGGTCATGCAGCGGTATGGTGGAGCGGTGGTTACTGTAGGCTTGTCGGAAGAGGTGGGTCTTCAGGTTCCTTTTGAAGGTTTCCACGGTAGGCGAGAGTTTGATACGTTGGGGTAGAGAGTTCCAGAGTAGGGCCGAAGCACAGGAGAAATCTTGTATACGGTTGTGGGAGGAGGAGATAAGAGGGGAGTAGAGCAGGAGATCTTGTGAGGATCGGAGTTTGCGTGCAGGTATGTAACGGAAGACTAGGTCGGAGATATATGGAGGAGACAGGTTGTGAATGGCTTTGTATGTCATGGTTAGGGTTTTGAACTGGAGTCTCTGAGCAATGGGGAGCCAGTGAAGAGATTGACAGAGAGGAGAGGCCAGGGAATAGCGGGGGGACAGGTTGATTAGTCGAGCAGCAGAGTTTATGATAGATTGGAGGGGTGCGAGAGTGTTAGAGGGGAGGCCACAGAGCAGGAGGTTGCAGTAGTCAAGGCGGGAGATGATGAGGGCGTGCACTAGTGTTTTTGCAGATTCATGGTTTAGGAATGTGCGGATCCGGGAGATATTTTTGAGTTGGAGTCGGCAGGAAGTGGAAAGGGCTTGGATATGTGGTTTGAAGGAGAGTTCCGAGTCCAGGGTTACCCCAAGGCAGCGAGCTTGAGGGACTGGGGAGAGTGGGCAGCCATTGACGTTGATAGATAGGTCAGTTGGGAGGGTTGAATGAGATGGCGGAAAGATGATGAATTCTGTTTTGTCCATGTTAAGTTTTAGAAATCTGGCAGAGAAGAAGGATGAAATAGCAGACAGACATTGTGGGATTTTGGTTAATAAGGAGGTGATATCGGGTCCAGAGAGGTAGATCTGTGTGTCGTCAGCATAGAGGTGATAATGAAACCCATGAGACGCTATGAGCTGTCCCAGGCCTAAGGTGTAGATGGAGAAGAGCAGGGGTCCTAGAACTGAACCTTGGGGGACACCGACAGATAGGGGGCGAGATGAAGAGGTGGTGTGTGAGTGGGAGACACTGAATGTCCGGTCTGTTAGGTATGAGGAGATCCGGGATAGGGCCAAGTCTGTGATGCCGAGAGATGAGAGAGTCTGGAGTAAGAGGGAATGGTCCACTGTGTCAAAGGCAGATGACAGGTCTAGGAGGAGGAGGACAGAGTAGTGTCGCTTAGATTTGGCGGTTAGTAGGTCGTTTGTGACTTTAGTCAGTGCAGTTTCAGTAGAATGATGTGGTCGGAAACCAGATTGTAGGCAGTCAAAGAGGGAGCAGGAGGAGAGGTGGGAGGACAGTTCAAAATGGAAATGTTGTTCCAGTAGTTTTGAGGCATAGGGGAGAAGTGATATGGGGCGATAGCTAGTCAGAGAGGATGGGTCAAGGGAGGTCTTTTTGAGGATGGGTGTGATTGAGGCATGTTTAAAGCATGAGGGGAAGACACCAGTTGTTAGTGACAGGTTGAAGAGGTGGGCTAGGGCTGGGATGAAGATAGTGGTAAGGTTTGGGATGAGGTGGGACGGGATTGGGTCAAGTTTACAGGTGGTGAGGTGTGATTTGGAGAGTAAGGAGGAAAGTTGATCTTCAGAAATGGTGGAGAATGTAGTTTTGGAGGAGGAGGGTTGAGTAGGTGTGGGGAGGGGCGGTGGGGGCTTTAGGCAAAAACTTTGTCTGATGGTGTCAATCTTCTGCTTGAAGAATGAGGCAAAGTCTTCGGCTGAAATAAGAGGAGAGGGATGAGGCACTGGGGGACGGAGGAGAGAATTGAAGGTGTTGAATAGTTGTTTAGGGTTGTGAGACAGGGAGGATATGAGAGAATCAAAGTATGTTTGTTTTGCTGCAGTGAGTGTGGACTTGAAGGTAGTGAGGGACTGTTTGAATGCGATGAAGTGCTCATGGGAGTGGGACCTTTTCCATCTACGTTCAGCAACCCTGGAGGCCCGTCACAGCTCTTTAGTTAGGCTGGTGTGCCAGGGTTGTCTGTTGATTGTGCGAGCCTTGGTATGCATGAGGGGGGCGACCGAATCGAGAGCTGCAGCTGTTGTGGTGTTGTATAAAGTGGAAGCAGCATCTGCATCATGTAAGGAACTAATGTCTGTAAGAGGGAGGAGGGATTCAGAGAGAGAGTGTAGGTCAAGGTGTTTGAGATTTCTACGAGGGTATGCAAGTTTGTGGAGTGGGGATTGTTGCCCTGGGGAGGAGAGAGAAGAGAATGTGAGTAGGTTGTGGTCAGAAAGAGGGAGAGGTGAGTTAGAGAGGTTAGATAGGGAACAGAGGCGGGTGAAGATGAGGTCCAGTGTGTGGTCATCTTTGTGGGTGGGTGTGGAAGACCACGGAGTAAGACCAAAGGAGGAACTGAGGGATAGAAGCTTAGAGGCAGCTGAGAGGGAAGTGTCAATGGGGATGTTAAAGTCGCCCATGAGGATAGTGGGAATGTCAACGGAGAGGAAATGAAGTAGCCAGGTGGTGAAGTGGTCAAAGAAAGTGGTGGCTGATCCTGGGGGGCGGTAGATGACAGCCAGTTGGAGGTTGGATGGGGAGTAGATGCGCACGCAGTGCACTTCAAAAGATGGGAGAGTAATTGCGGGCGGCATTGGGATATGGGTGAAGGAGCAGTTTTCTGAGAGGAGGAAACCTATTCCTCCACCGTGCTTGCCGTTGGGGCGGGGGGTATGGGAGAGGTGGAATCCACCATACGAAAGTGCAGCAGGAGAGGCTGTGTCGGAGGGGGTGAGCCAGGTTTCAGTGATGCCGAGGAAGGAAAGCTTGTTAGTGATAAAGAGATCGTGAATGTAGGAAAGTTTATTGCAGACAGAGCGAGCGTTCCATAGAGTATTCAGACCCTTTGCTCAGTATTGAGTAGAAGCATCCTTTTGAGCTAGTACAGCCATGAGTCTTCTTGGGAATGATGCAACAAGTTTTCCACACCTGGATTTGGGGATCCTCTGCCATTCTTCCTTGCAGATCCTCTCTAGTTCTGTCAAGTTGGATGGTGAACGTTGGTGGACAGCCAATTTCATGTCTCTCCAGAGATCCTCAGTTGGGTTTAGGTCAGAGCTCTGGCTGGGCCAGTCAAGAATGGTCACAGAATTGTTCTGAAGCCACTCCTTAGTTATTTTCGCTGTGTGCATAAGGTCATTGTCTTGTTGGAAGGTGAACCTTCGGCCAAGTCTGAGGTCCAGAGAACTCTGAAAGAGGTTTTCATCCAGGATATCTCTGTAGTTGGCCGCATTCATGTTTCCTTCAATTGCAACCAGTCGTCCTGTCCCTGCAGCTGAAAAACACCCCCATAGTATGATGCTGCCATCACCATGTTTCACTGTTAGGATTGTATTGGGCAGGTGATGAGCAGTGCCTGGTTTGCTCCACACATATCGCTTAGAATTATCACCAAAAAGTTCTATCTTCATCTCATCAGACTAGAGAATCTTATTTCTCATAGTCTGGCAGTCCTTCATGTGTTTTTAAACAAGCTCTATGCGGGCTTTCATATATCTTGCACTGAGGAGAGGCCACCCTGCCATAAAGGCCCGACTGGTGGAGGGCTGCACTGATAGTTGACTTTGTGGACCTTTCTCCCATCTCCCTACTGCATCTCTGGAGCTCAGCCACAGTGATCTTGGTTTTCTTCTTTACCTCTCTCACCAAGGCTCTTCTCCCACAATTGCTCAGTTTGGCTGGACGGCCGGGTCAAGGAAGACTTCTGGTGGTCCCAAACTTCTTCCATTTAAGGATTATGGAGGCCACTGTGCTTTTAGGAACCTTGATAAATGCAGAAATTAGTTTGCAACCTTGGCCAGATCTGTGCCTTGCCACAATTCTGTCTCTGAGCTCATTGGGCAGTTCCTTTGAGCTCATGATTCTCATTTGGTCTGATATGCATTGTGAGCTGTGAGGTCTTATATAGACAGGTGTGTGCCTTTCCAAATCAAGTCCTATCAGTTTAATTAAACACAGCTGGACTCCAATGAAGGAGTAGAACCATCTCAAGGAGGATCACAAGGAAATGGACAGCATGTGATTTAAATATGAGTGTCTGAGCAAAGGGTCTGAATACTTATGACCATGTGATGTTACAGTTTTTCTTTTTTAATAAATTTGCAAAAATTTCTACATTTCTGTTTTTTTCAGTCAATATGCGGTGCAGAGAGTTCTTTAATGAGAAAAAAAATTAACTTTTTAGAATTTTTCAAATGGCTGCAATGAAACAAAGAGTGAAAAATTTAAAGGGGTCTGAATACTTTCCATACCCACTGTATGTATACACACAGCAAACACACATAGCACATATGCATGTATACACCGAGCCCATACACACACACACGTATATGTATACACAGAGCACATACATACATATAGACATGTGTACATACATAGACAGACGTATATACAGAGCACATACATACGGACAGACATGCATACACAGATCACATACATACAGACACATGTATATACAGATCACATACCTACACATGTATACACAGAGCACATACATACATACACATGTGAGAGGCTGGACAGGAGCTTTCTCTCCCTCAAAAAGACGTTGAGGCAAGTTATTTAAAGTTATTTGTGTAATTAGCAGCACAGTGGCTCAGTGGTTAGCACTGTTGCTTTACAGTGCTGGGGTCCTGGGTTCAAATCCCAACAAGGACAACATCTGCAAGGAGTTTGTATTTTCTCCCCGTGTTTGCATGGGTTTCCTCCAGGTTCTCCGGTTACCTCCCACACTCCAAAGACATACTGATAGGGAATGTAGATTGTGAGCCCCAATGGGAACAGTGCCCATAACGTCTGTTAAGCGATGTCGAATTAATGGCGCTATATAAGTGAGTAAAATAAATAAATAAAAATAAATTAACCCAAAATGTACCTGCACTATTAAACACTGGCCACCAGAAGTCACTGGTTTCCCCTTGATAGGTTCGGATGTCCCTTGGTCTGCAGGATCCGGTTTTCTGGGATGACAGGGTTAACACCTAGCCAGGGAGGGAGAGAGAAGTGACTGGGCACAAACAGGAGACTAGATCCAGGAAGTGCTTAGTGTTGATTGGACAGAGTGTGGAGCAGGCTGTGTGCAGAGAAGGTGGAGACAGCAGGATACTGGTTCATTGTGTGTGGAACTAAAGGCTCAGTATGTAAGGAGCTAGTTACAGAGGCGGCATGACAGCACAGGCATTTGGGGACCTTTACATTGAGGAAAAGCTTAGAAGTCTGGGAAAAATATGGTCCAGCGGAAAAGGGGGACCTTGGGAAGAAGGTAGCGCCCTGCTGTGAATACTAAAAACAGGGAGCTTAGTCTCAACGAGCCACTCATGGGACTGTGCTAGCTAAAAGCTCCGGGTATCGGAACCAGTACTTAACAAATGCACCCGAATAACCCTACCCCTAAGAAAATGCAGGCAATTAGAACATCTCCCCATGTCCCTTGCAAAACCTGGAAAAACGCAGACTGTAACTCTGGAATGGAGCCGGTGTATTGTGTGGAAGATGGAAAAGGAGATGTAAAACCTTTTATCCCCTGTTTATCAGTTTGTCCGTATATAAAATGGACATTGTTTATAAGGACTGATCTGGCTTATTGAATGAAACGGGAGTGGAACTGCATTAAGTGCAATGGAACCGATGAGGGAAGCAGCAGATCAAGAGACAATGACGCAGACGCCTCCCCAACAACACAAAATTTACTGTAGCTGGCCCCGACGTGAAAATGGCAGACCACTCATACGACCGCTCAGCAACTGTCACAAATAACACAAGCAAAGGAGACAGGAAGTGTTGTGCTTCAGAAGCATCCAGAAACTTGAGGGGTTAACACAGTCACAGGAGACAGAGAGTGTTTTAGCAGAGCCCCAGGGGGATTGTGGTGAACTTGTTAATGTAGTCTGGCTGAAGTCGAAGAGAAAGGTGGTGGTGTGTTATCTGGATCTGACAGAAGGCAACTGAACAGGATTCAGATCAGGAGAGAAACTAAACAAAGGTCAGATAAACTCCCTGAACTAACCGTGCAGAGTATTATTGGGCAGGAAGATAAGGATTGGAAGGAATTGTGTCACAGGGATCATCTCCCTCCTCAAACCCTCCCCCCTCCATCTCCATGCAGGATAAACAATGCTGTGTACTATTGTGTCCTTGTGAAGGAAAAGCCTGTGGTTGTGTATGCATAGAAGTGTGCTTCTAAGAGAGCTAATCTATGCTGAATTATGCTACTGAAAAGACTGTAATACTGTGCCTTGTGAAGAAACTACTGTATTGTTACTGGAGCCAGTTGCTCAAGAAACTCAGACTGTACTATAATGAAGATTGTTGCTGTAATATCCATGAATGACACTGGCCGTGCTTCAGATTGAATTCCACTGTTAAACTGTTGAAAATGACTCTTGTCAGATGTGTCTGGTTAGCAATTGAATCTATTGTGTGCCTGAGAGAAGCTGCAGCCTATGGTCGCTCTGAGTAACGGTTCCCCCAGGATTCCAAAGAATTCATGAAACCCGTCTCACCCTATGTAAACCTAGCAGCGTGCGTGTAACATTGGTGGCCTGTACGGGGAATCCTGAGTGGGAATTAGCGTGTAGAGGGAGAAGAGGAAAAGTGTCTGGAGAAACACAGCAGCACAGCACCTCAATTAAACCCTGCTACACCAGTTAAAGGGGACCAGCCCTAAAGAAAACTCACTAGCAGCAATGGATGTGGAAACATAAATGGACAGAATTAGTGAGCTGCTTCTTCAGTTAACCTGTGAAGAATTGAGAACAGTAGCAGAACATATAAAGATATCAGAATAACAGATTTCTGAAGCACACAACCGCAGGCAACTGTTAGCTGCCATTAATGCAAAAATGGATGAGCTGGGGTAGAAAGAAGCCAAAGACGTCATGGGGAGGTTCCTCCAGGAGCTAACACAGATTCTAACCAGGTTGTAATTGGAGGATAGAGGGGTGGCACCAACTACCAAAAGAGGGAATCTCTGTCCGCAGACAGAACTACAGGAATTGAAAGAAAAATTCAAAGCCCTAACAACAGCCCTGCAGGAATCAACCAAAACCTCTGAACGGGTGACAGACTCAGACAGAACCTTTACTCTGATCGGGTTAGATAAATCAGGTAGACAGTCCTCTTTAGCACCACAAATCACTATAAGGAAAGAATTCAAGATCCTGGGACAGATTGGAGAGTGTGAACAGAAAGAGAAACTGTCTTATATGAACTTGTTGCACCAGATCGATGCAGGCTTACATAAAGGCTACCAGCCAGATGAGATCGTTGAGGGGGTGATGAAAGCTATCAGCCCAGGACTGAAGCTCCGTAGTATGCTAGAAATGAAGAGTCAATTGACCTTGCAACAGCTGAAGATGATTTTAAAAGGGCACTATAAAGAAGAGAGTACTTCAGAATTGTTTCACCGACTCATTAACCTCTCACAGAAAAATAATGAATCACCCCAAAGTTTGTTGTTCAGAGCAATTGAACTGAAGGATAGACTGTTGTTTGCATCCAGAGATGTAGAAGTGGAGAAGTTTGATGCTGGACTAGTCCAGAAGAAGTTCTTGAGATCATTAGGAACGGGGTTAATCAGCAAAGACATCAAGTTGCAGCTGAAACCTGTCATTCTGGACAAAGTCCTAATTGAAAAAATGAATGAGATAGCTAGTTTGGAGTCTGAGAGCGAACAGAAGTTAAAGGTTCTGCTCCTAAAATCACCAAAATAAGTCAGCTGAAGTTAGAGACCCCCTGTGCCCAGTCCAAAAATCAATGCCAATGGTCACGGTCGTTTGGGTTAAAAGACAGGAGGTTGCCAGTGCGGGGTGACTAGTAACCGCGATACGGAGGAGGCCCCAGAAGCAAATCCAAATCTCACCAAACCCCAGAATGGCACATGAGGTAAAACGGCTGCTTCAGTACTATCCCCAAGTGTGTTCACATCTACAACAGCTGCAAGAGAGACAGAGGCATTAGTGCCCAGTGTGTAGGTCAAACGATGTACTCCTGGGAGGAGGATTCCTCGGTCAGTAGAGATTGCCTCATCAGTCTAGTCGGTGAAAGGTGCTTTACACAGTGCCAGCTAGATGGACTCTTGGTAAAACCACTGTGGGACACAGGAGCCCAAGCGGGCCTTTTAAATGAAGAATGGAGAAGACGCTACCTGCCACATACCTGCCTTTGGTCACTAAAAGAACTGTTAGGATCAGTGGAGCTCCACGGGAAAGCTGTCAACCAGACCGAAATCCCTTTCATAGCCTGGGTGGAAGTGACTTTCCAACTGAGGGCCACGAAGAACAGCAACACCATTGAGCTTTTGGTACCTTTTCTCTTGACTAGTGATCAGAACGTGGCAGAGGATCCTATCCTTGGATATAATGTAATCAGTGAGGTCATCACGAAACACAAGTCAGGGACGCTGGTGGTGGATGCAATTGCCACATCACTTGCCATAACTAACACCGTGGTGGAAAATGTGATTCATAGAGTAAAGAAAGCACAGAATACAATGGACCTAAAAGAAGTCAAGGTAGGCTGGCGCCCAACCATCATCCCTGCAAACCAAATGGTGGGGGTGAGGTGTGGAGTCCCAGTAGAACCAGGAAGAAAAATCAAGAAAAGACTGTTCGTCCCAAAAGACTCCTCAGAACTTTCGGAAGGCCTAGTACAAGGTGACACTGTGCTTACGATTTCTACTGGTGAATTTGCTCGAGTGACAGTACCGGTGATGAATACTACGAAACAGGAAATTACACTGGATCCAAAAACTGTGTTAGGTCACATTGAAACTGTTAAAATGGTATATCCAGCCAGTGTGAGACCCATCCAGGGGTCTACCATGAATTCAGTCACCCCACCAAGGAACAGGAGTCGCCCATGGGAGGAAATTGCACGACCAACCTCAGGGTCCTGGGATCCCCCAGTATCCCTGGAACACTTGTGTGCTGAAGATATAGCGATAGCAAAACAGATGTTGAGAGAAGAGTGTCATGCATTCTCTAAAGATGACTCTGATATAGGCTAATAAAGACACGACCCCAATAACCAGAAGTTACATGTCTGTGCCGAAACCATTACAACGTGATGTGAAAGAGTATTTACAAGATCTAATCAACAGAGTTTGGGTCCAAAAGTCGAAGTCATCTTATTCCTCTCTTATTGTTTGTGTTAAGGAGAAGAACGGTACGTTGAGACTCTGCTGTGATTACCGAGAACTAAACCGAAAGTCAGTACCTGATCGGCACCCGATACCAAAGATTCAAGATATGCTGGATAGCCTATCAGGAAGAACCTGGTTCTCTGTCCTCGATCAGGGTAAAACATATCATCAAGGGTTTGTTGAAGAGTCCAGTAGACCCTTGACAGCATTCTTCACACCGTGGGGGTTATATGAGTGGATCCGCTCAGTTCAGCTCCAGCAGAATTTCAGAGGAGCATGGAGACCTATTTGAGACGCGTCCCCTGGGGCCGTGGGGTTCTCGGTGCCAGGCCGGTCGGTGCTGGGGATGTCACGGTGGCAGTGACCCGGTCCGTGACCCAGGGCGGTCAATTAAAGGAAAAGTAAAAGGGGAATAAAGTTTTTAGAGATAATGTTCGTGACACTACCTGTGGTATGTGGCTATATGGGGCCGCCGCTGCGGTGCAGATCCACTGGAGCTGATGGTGACGCAGCAGAGTTTGTTCAGCTCTCTACGGGCAAAGGTAAGCTCCAGGGCATATATGAAGAATTGTGGAGGTAGATGTTGTTGGTGCGGTGTAATGCAGGGCTGAGGGTGCAGGTAATGACCAAACAACAAATTAATGGCGGTTTCCTTTTTCTTTTCTTGCGGTTTGTCAGAGCAGACTGGGACACGGGTACTAGCTGGTAGTGGAGGTCCGGGCGGCGTGGAAGCAAGTTGGGGATCCACCTCGCCAGGTGGAGTTGTAGGCCTTCCCTCTGCACTATTCTCTTTGGCCCTGCTGCTTGAAGCTATGCTGTAAAACGTCTATTCCTCACCCGTATGGCAGGCAGCTCGGGCCTTCTTCAAGTGTCGCTCCCTCGTGGCGGCGCTGGGACCTAGGATGCCGCTGAGCCACCGGGTATTTGGTGAAGCCAGGAGACCTGCAGTCTCCTGCCCTCCGTATTTAGCTGCTGGGCCTTCAGAGCCCGCACAACCACGGACTCCGGTGTCCCGTTTCTTTGTGCTTCTCTCTGGGGCGAGCTTATTCACAGCTCCCTTCCCCAGGTCCTTCCTCGTCATTCTCCTGTCTCTAACTCTCTTCAACTAACTCAAACTAACCCCGCCTCCAGGTCCCAATTTAAAGGGGAGGAGCTCCCCTTTCTGGTCTGGAGCCAGGAAAGTGTTGTATGCTGGTATACCTAATTAGGGGACCAATCCTTGTACCAGGCATGGCAATGCCCCCTGTGAAGGAGGCAATGCCACTGTGGCAACCGAACCCCTGGGGTGCCACACTCCCCCCTAGTTAAATTCAGTACTCCCGGACTGAGGACACCTTTAGAATTAAACAATCAACAAAAATAACGATTCATATTACAAATAGTTTACAAAGTCTCAAAAAGGCAAAAATTGCAGAACAACAAACACCAAAGTAAAATTTGGAACAGACATTGCGGCGCTTAGTCTTTACGCCACTATCCAGGAATTGCCTTTTTCCAGGCACTTGAAGGTTGGTTGGTGGGAACCGCCTCAACCCACTTTGTGTATCGTCCCTGGACGTGGCTTCAGGGCACTCTGTCGGTGGGCCTGGTTTTCGGCCACGCCTGCGGTTTATTTTCAAGGCCAACAATTAACTTTATTCAACATTGTCCTGACCACACCTAGTCCTGTGGTCCATTTGTCCATAAATTTAATAACTATATACATTCATGATTGCTTAAAAGTTCTTACAGTAAGTCTCTGTAGGTTCTCATACTTAACGGTTGCAACTATTTACTATACACTATTATTTTACTACACTTTTGTCCCTATAATGGACGGGTAGCTGACCTATGGTACTACGGGTGGATCTACGCAGTACAGTTGTTGCCAATGACCTACCCGGGTCACTAGTGTCTATCGCTGGTGTGGTGGGCTCAGTGTGGACTACACTACAGTTAGTCTGAGGTAACACTGGTAGACTGGGTAGTCTTCTACAACTTCTTTGCCTCACCATGGGTATGACAGATTCACCGCTAGCAGGGGTAGATTCTCCTTATCCACTGCTGATGAAGCATCTGTTTCTGGGGCCGTCTGCTGTTCTAGAGTCTCTGCGGCTTCCGGTAAGGCTACTTGGGGAAAGGTCAGGATAGGTACCTCGATTGCTTGGTTCACCTGCATCCAAGACCGGGGAAATTCTCCAAGGATGGTTTGAACCGTCTCTTCCACCTTTTCTGTGTGCTGGGGGCTGGTTTGGTCTTCCTCTTGGTGTCTCAATTGATCAGGGCATATCTTCAGGTGGTCTCTTGAGACTGCCGCCACAGTCTCTCCTCCATCTTTACTGATGAGGCATACCTTGGTGTTGTCCAAATTTGAAGGTAAGATGGTGTATGGCTCGACCTCCCACTGATCATCAAATTTGTGAACTCGTCTCTTCCTTTTGAGTACCTGTTCTCCAGGTGATAAGGGAACTGCAGGTGCGTGCTGATTATAAGTTCTCTCCTACCTCTGTCTCGCCTGGGACAAACTTCTCTCTACACATTCTTGCACCTTGCGGTATTGTTGCTGCCACTCTGTATCCCAGTCTGCATCTGGTGATGTCATCTCAGGTGTTAAAACTCCCATGTCTAAGTCAATAAGTAACTTGCCAGCTCTTGCCCTCATCAGGTAGGCGTGTGTACAGTTGGAGGAGTTCACCGGGATGTGGTTATATAGGTCCACCAAATCTGGTAACTTTTCTGGCCATAGGCCACATTCTTCAAGGGGCAACGTCTTCAATAGGTTTATTACCACCTGGTTCATTTTCTCGCACAACCCGTTGGTCTGCGGATGATACGGTGTCATCCTTATTTTCTTGCAGCCATACAAGTTATAGAATTCTTGAAACACTTCTGCTTCAAAGGCTGGGCCTTGGTCGGTAAGCACTCGTTCAGGGTAACCGTGCGGGTGACAAAAGTGTTGTTGAAACGCTTTGGCTGCTGTCTTAGCCATCTGATCCTTCACTGGCACTACTACCAGGATCCGGGAGTAATGGTCTACTATGGTGAGAGCGTAGACATAGCCTGACCGGCTTGGGGCTGGCTTCAAGTGGTCCAAGGCTACCAGTTGGCGCATCCCGCTTCGGGACTACCACTTGCCAGACCAGTTCGTGTGTCCGGGAGTTGTGCTTCTCCGACACAGCTTTCCCTCGTAGATGATCAGCTTGCCCTTCTCCTTCCACAACTGTTGGGTCTCCTGTGGAGCATCTGGACCAGGGTGTGAGTCAGCTTGGGTCAGCAACTCCTTTACTAAGTGGACAGCCGGGTCGCTATCCTGCATCTCTGCCCATCCATGGTGGGGCAATGGGTTAAACGTGGCCTCTCTGGTGGAGAAGCACTTCTTCCACACACAGTGGGAGCACTGGGTCACCCCGTGGTGATGAAAAGCCGGTAGCTCTATCTCCTCCAGCTCTTCCGGGTCTTCTCCCCCATCTGGCAAGTTGTGAATCCTGGACAGGGCCTCAGCATTAGCGTTTTTATGCCCCGCCCGATAGTTGATGGTAAACTTGTAGTTGGACAGCTGGGCCATCCATCGCTGCTCCAGCGCACCTAGCTTCGCTGTTTCAAGGTGGGTCAGTGGATTAATGTCTGTGAAAATTGTAAACTTCGCTGAAGCCAGGTAGTGTTTGAAGCGCTCTGTTACAGCCCAGACTATGGCTAGAAACTCCAACTTGAAGGAACTATACTTGTCGGGGTTCCTTTCCGTGGGACGGAGCTTCCTGATGGCGTAGGCAATCACTTTCTCTCTGCCCTGCTGTACCTGTGACAGCTCCATTTCCAATCCCACATTGCTGGCATCCGTATAAAGTATGAAGGGTTAGCCATAGTTGGGGTAGGCCAGGACATTGTCTCCCGTAAGAGCCACCTTCAGTCGAGTGACGGATTCTTCTTTTCTACTCCACTCAAATGGAGGACTCAGGTTCTTGGCCTTCTTGGACTGACCTACTAAGAGGTCCAGCATGGGTGCCGCTATCTTGGTGAAAACGTTGATGAATCTCCTGTAGTAGCCTACCAGCCCGAGGAACTGCCGCACTTCTTTGATAGTGGAGGGTCTTGGCCAGTCTTTGATCACGGTGACTTTTTCAGGGTCTGGTGCTACACCTCCGGCGCTTACCACATGACCTAGATACTGCACCTTGGGCTTCAACATGTGGCACTTGGACGGATTTACTTTCAGGCCAAAACCAGATAGGGATTAAAAAACCTCGGCCCGGTGCTCCAGGTGGTCTTCGTATGTCTTTGAGTAGACGATTACGTCGTCTAGGTACAGCAGAACGGTTTCGAAGTCTTTGTGTCCTAGGCAACACTCCATTAACCGCTGTAATGTTCCCGGGGCGTTGCAGAGCCCGAATGGCATGCAGTTGAACTCGCAGAGGCCCATTGGTGTCGTAAACGTGGTCTTCTCTCTGTCCGCCTCTGCCATGGGAACCTTCTAATACTCACTGGTGAGATCGAAAGTGGAGAAATAGTTAGAGCATCTTAGTGCAGCTAATGATTCCTCAATTCTGGTAATGGATAGGCGTCCTTATGTGTAATGCGGTTAATCTGCCTATAATCAACACACATCCTCATTGTACCATCTTTCTTTCTAATGAGGACTAATGGAGCTGCCCAGGGGCTACAACTATCTCTGATCACCCCAGCCTCCTTCATCTCCCGCAACATTCCCTTCGCAAATTGATAGTGAGCTGGGGGTACAGGCCGGTACCTCTCTTTAATGGGCGGATGATTTCCTGTGGGGATATGATGTTGGACCCCTTTTACCTGCCCAAAGTCTAGTGGGTGTTTGCTTAAGACTCGCTCATATTCTTGGACCACCCGGTACACCCCATGCTTTTGGTGCAAAGGGGTGGGGTCGGTGCCTATTTGTAGCTTCTGACACCAATCCTCCACCTGCCCCTAGGAGCCATTGTCCTCCACCTGTTTGGATGGAAGCAAGGGTTCCGCTGCCTTTATTGCGTTGTTACTAACAGTGAACAGCTTAGCAAGGGTGGCATACCGGGGTAAATGGACCTCTTTCTCCCCACAATTCAGGATGCGTATCAGTACTCTCCCCTTGCGGACATTGACCACCCCCCTGGCAGTCAAGATGGTGGGCCTATTATCAAAGTACACGGGTTCTACCAGGGCCTGCTAATCTTGACCCCTGAGACCGATTGCTGCCCTACACCATATTAACATTTCACTCCTAGGAGTCATTGCAATGGGGAATGGATCACTCATTCTGACACTGCCGACTTCTCCACCAGACAGTTCTACCTGTTGTCTCTGCATCAGGGCTTTGATTTCTTTCTGCAGAACTCGCTGCTGACCAGAACTGGCAGTCTCCGTGACCTGTTGCAACAAAACAATAATTTCCCCAAGACAATTCTCTATCACATTGGTGCCTAAGGTTATCATAGGATGGCTTTCTCGGCGATCAATATCTACAATAATCAACCCTTGTGACGGCAATTCTACTCGGCCAACCTTTATGGTCACCTCTTTATACCCCACCTGAGGCAAGGGCAGACCATTGTTGGCAAAGATGTTAATATGTTCATCTGGACTGCGGGTAATGTCTGAATCAGTCCAGTATCGTTTGAAAAGGATATATGACATCGTTGTCACCTGGGAAACAGTGTCCAGTAAAGCGTTCATCAGGATGCCATCAAGCACGACAGGTAGGACCGGTCGTCCTCCCATGTACTTGTCTCGCCAGCTTTGTGGGCCTGGTCGTCTTACTCCTGGGGTTGGCCCTCTGCCCCAGGGGTTGCTCGTTTAAATCGCAGAATCTTGTAAGGTGCCCCGCCTTTTGACAGCAGCAGCAGATGGGTTGTCCGTTCTGGTCGTAGCGATCTCTGTTTCTCCCTCTGGTCGGTGGAATTCTTCTCTGTCATCGCCATGGAACGTCATCTGGACTGGAAGCCAGCTGAATTCTTTCCTTTGGAGACACTTGCATGGCCTGCACGGTTTTGGTTAGTGTAGCCACTAGTGTTGAGCCACCCCCGTAGTGTTCGAGTTCGGTTCGGTTCGTCGAACACCCGTATGTTCGCCGAACTGTTTGTCGAACTGTTTGTCGAACACCGTTAAAACCAATGGCAGGCAAACAAAAACACATAGAAACACATAGAAAACACATAGAAAACACTTCAAATGTGTCCAAAAGCTGACAAACCGCTCAGAAGACACAATTAACACATGGAAAAGTGACAAGTACATATAGTCATGCGAAAAGAAAAGAGGTGGAGGAGTAAAAGGAGGGGAAGACACAGATATAGGCATGTCATGCCCTTCTAAAATCAAGAAAGGCTGGAGTAAAAATCTAAAATCAGCCTACCAACACCAAGACGTCGTGACAAGAAAATTAAAAAAAGAAATATCTTTAGGTAGAATGGCGGTTCCATTCAGAACACTTTCCTTACAAGACGTAGTGGTATCCCCGTTGTGAGTTGTGCCAAAAACGGAACCCAATACATTCGGACTAATCCACCATTTGTCATATCCAAGGGGCAGGTCCGTAAACGACAACATCGACGCGGAATCAAGTACAGTAGTATATACTGTACATCCTTTGACAAGGCAATCAGGCGGATCAAGAAGTTGGGAAGGGTCACCCTAATGGCCAAAACAGACATTGATGCGGCATTCCAGTTACTTACTACCTGTGCCTCCGAATAGTGTCCACTTATTGGGCTGCTTCTGGGATGGAGCATACTATATAGATCGCTGTTTGCCCATGGGGTGGTCCAGATCCTGCTCACTATTTGAGGCGTTTAGTTGCTTCTTTGAATGGGTTGTAATGAACGTTTCTAAGGGGGCACATATTATCCATTACCTCGACAACTTCTTATGCCTGGGCCCAAAAGATTCGCCACAGTGTGAATACATGCGGTAGTCCACCTGTGAGAAGGAGAGAGCTGGAGGGAGAGCGGACACCACAGAGCCGAGGGGTTAGATGGAGAACGGAAGAAGGAAAGAGGGCGAGGGAGGTAAGGGAATACAGTGGAAGGCCGACCTGAGCTCCCCCACGTTCCTGCTGGGCGGGGAACAGCCCTGGGAAGAAAAGCCGCTTGCGCATCCCTTTGAGGTTACGGGCGCGAGCAGGCAGAGGGACTACGCTGGAGTGCGAAGCCGACAAGGCCAGCCCGTTCCTGCCTGTGCAACCTCCATGTCGCCGGGTTTGTGCCAGAGCCGCGGTGGACCCTGACGGCCAGCCCCCCTCTCCCAATACTGGTGCCTGTCCGCTGGTGGGGGAAGAGTAACATCTGCAGAAGAAAGACCATCTTCCAGCCAAACTAAGATGTCTACTTCTTTTCGTGGACAATGTGATACGATCCCTTTCTTACGGACACGCCCAACGCTACAAATTCCAGATGAGGCACAAAAACAACAGGTGCTTCAATGGATATCAAGTGCTCCTTCAAGTGGGCTCTCCTCCACCTCAACTTCAACATCACAAATACTCCAGTCCTCAGAGGTGTCACCCCAATCGCACTTGCTTCCTCACAGCTCCCAAGTCTCCAGCTGCCTGTCTGAGTATGGGGTTACACAGATGGTTGAGTCTGCACAGCTGTTTACTCATACTATAGCCTGGGAAACGGAGGTCTGCTCCAGAGCTTCTGTTAATCCAGATGAGGAAATGATCTGATGCCCAGAATCTTTATGAGTCGGATCCAGGACCAGATGAAGAAGGTTCTGAGCATAATGTAGACCCTCGTTCCCAAACTGTAACTCCTGTTGGTGGAGACAATGATGAAGACGATGATGAGACTCAAATACCTGATTGGAGCGACAACTTGACTTTTTGGCCAGGGCAGGAAGAAGTTGGAGGATGACGGGTGTGAGAACACACATTGTGATGATGACGAGGTTGGAGATCCCACTTACTGTCAACCCACAGTCAGCCAGTTGATGAGGTCAGCAGAGGAGGTGGAGGAGGATGTGACCATCCCAGGGGATGGGGATGACTCGGTACCCGGGCCTTTGCCTGGCCTTGGGGATGTCGCGGTGGTCGGCTCCCAGGCCCGTACCCTGGGGTCACTCTTTAAAAGAGTGGATAATTGTTAATTTTATAAGAGTTTGTGACGCCACCTGTGGTATCTGGTGAGAAGCACCAGCTCTGCAGCAGTCCACTGAGGCCGGTGATAAGGCAGCTCGATGGTATAGCTCCCCACAGGTGGAGCTAGGTCTCTGGGCAGCGTATGCAGGGGGAATGCAGGACAGGAGAGACCCAGCTGGGTCAGAGCAAGAACGGGAACAGACACGGTAGTCACTTCAGTACCTTTTACTGGTGGAAATTCAGGCACATCCTGGAGCACTGTAGGGTGAAAGGTGCATATCAGGATCCTCCCCAATGAGCGGGTGTAGGGCCTCCTGTTTCTTGCCTCTGCATAGTAAGTTTATGACCTGCCTGGAGCTAGGCCTAACTTTGTCTCTGTTAGGTGTCAGTCTGGTGCTGGATTCGACATGGGTCCAGGACCTTCTGTGGTTTCTCATTTCTGTTCAGCCAGGGCTGATGCTGCTCAGCATCGCCATCAGCCTCAACGCCTAGCTGGTCCGCGAGCACTGTTTATCTCCCAGGTAGTTGTGCCTAGCAATGATAAGCCTGGGTTGCAGAGGGAGACAGGGCTTGTGGAATCTAAGTCCAGGATTTGCCGCACTGATCATGTCCGTGACCTGGCGGATCATGATTGGTGGGTTGGCACCCACCTGACCCGGTGACCTGAACCGCCTGATTGGTCCACGGGTAACGTCACCAATGGCGCATCGGTGGGCCAGGCTTAGTCTTTAAAAGGCCCGCCCACAAACATGGTGGCGCGCTCTGATCATTTGAGCAAGTGATGCCGTTGTGTGGACAACTCTGTTCCACGTGCTCCCTAGCTGTCCACTCCGTGACCTGCCGATGCCAGAGTTCGCTCGGCTAATTAGCACAGGTCGCTTAGGCAGGTTAGCTCCATAGAGGCAGGTTAGCTCTATAGAGGCAGGTAGCTTCGTCTAGCAGCCTGGCTCAGCCATAGGGGTCGCCTATCACCCCAAGCAGCCTGCAGACGTACTTTGCACAGCTAACGCCTGTTCGCCACGTGGAGTTGAACCCTTCAGTCTGGTAGCTTGCCGGCTGGGGGCACGTGTACCCTTTGGCGTAGTCACACACGCATCCTAGCGCCGCCACTGTAGTCCCTGTGCTGTAACAGGACTACAGATAGTTTTTCTCTGCCTATCTCTCGGGCAGCTAACGGAGATAGTGCGAATTGCTATACCCGTTCCAGTGTGCAGAAACACGGAAGGGTTTTACATTTAAGTTGTCGCTTTCCTTTCCACCCGGAAAGTGTTCGGCAGCAGTCCTCCAGGCTGCATTGCGGACCCCGGGGTCGGTTGCGTTCCATTAAATTAAAGTTGTTTGCAACCGCCCTCCTAACAGTCTCTGTCCTGCGCTGGCTGACCTGGTGGTAGTGGCTTGTCTTGGAGTTCACGCTCCCAGTATGCGGGGCCTAAGGGTCTCCTGGCTCTGTTACGTATCAGCACCTTAGCGATCCTGGGACTTGTAGCTCTCCAGGGACCCTTACTGGGTCATAGAGATCCCGGTAAGCTCGGATCCGGTGTCTGGTAAACGCTTCAGGGTGAGCTGGTTAAGCTCCTCTGCCCCCTATGTAGTAAATCTCCACTCGCCTTCGGCCTACTTGGGCCCTCACTAGGCTATACACACTAACGGCAGCTTGCCGCGCTTCACCGATCTTATGGCGCCGGCACACCTTAAGCTCTAACTGGGCTCCCTGAATCTAGCTAGCAGGAGCCTCGTGCTCCACTGCTGAACTATTAACTGAGTTCTCTAGACTAGACTGAGCTCCACTGCAGACTGACCTCTCTTAGGCTTCTCTACTGCAGGAACTCTTCAGAGGAACTGAACTGCCTAGCTCCACCTTCCCTATTTATATCCCTAAAGGGCTCCCTCTGCTGGTCTGAGGTGGAAGGTGGAGATGTGTGAATGTTTATGGGGGCCTCTTGTGGGGGATTCCATCAATGCACTCTTCTAGGATCTGTGATACCAAGCGCAGCTGGGCGTCACAGATGCTATTGACGACGAGGTTAGGTTACACCTTACTGGACAGAGACGTAGTACTGGAAGCACGTCAACAACTGCATCCTCAACCACAACTCTGCCTCTGACCACAAGTCGTAGTGGCTTTTCAGGTCGCATGGGCTCTAAGCCTTGCATAGCCTGGGCATTTTTTCAGATCGATAAGGATGACCCAACTCGTGTTATCAGTAATATTTGTCACCCAAAGCTAAGTAGAGGCCAAAAAATCCATAGTTTGAGTACTTCATGCATGAACCGTCACATGGATATGAAGCATAAGTTGCAGTGGGAAGCTCACTGTGCTACAATGCGGCCTAGCGGGCCGGGCCAACCAACGTCTGCCCCATCTTGTGCATCCGCGGCCTCTTCATCCTCTGTGACTGGGGGGACAGCAGTCACACATGTTTTTGGACGCAGACCTGCCACCTCTTTACCCGCAACAGCCAGTGTGATTGGCAGGTCATCATTTCATTTGGAAGTGGAAACACCAGCTGGTGTTGAGCGCTCTCCAACATCGAGAGCACCACCTTTGGATCAATGCAACCTAACTTTTCCGCCTGCATCTTCCTCACAGACCGGCAGTTTGCCGGGGACACCCTACTCAATCCCGTCTAAGCACAACAGCCAGCCCTCGGTCCCTCAGATGTGGACAAGTAGAAGACCATTTCCTCCTAGCCATGAGAAAGCTAAGAGGTTGAATTTCACCATCTGCAAGCTCTTGGCTACAGAAATGCTGCCTTTCTGCCTGGTGGACACAGAGGATTTTCGAGACCTTATGTCTGTCGCAGTGCCCCAGTACCAGATGCCCAGTCGGCACTACTTCTCAAAGAAAGGTGTGCCTGCGCTACACCAGCATGTCGCACACAACATCACCGCTTCTTTGAGAAACTCTGTGTGTGACAGGGTGCATTTCACCACAGACACTTGGACGAGTAGGCATGGACAGGGGCGTTACATGTCGCTGACTGGGCACTGGGTAACTATGGGGACAGCAGGACATGGGGCTGCTGTCCAAGTCTTGCCGTCCCCACGAGTTGTACGTCAATCCTCTTTAACTAGAAGTTCCTCCACTGCTTCTGCCTCCTCAACCTCCTCTCGGTCCTCCACCTGCACCCAAAGCCTGTCTGGTCATGCCACCCGCTTTCTAACTGCGCAGAAGGAATCCTGCACACCTCCTTACTATGCTGGCAGCAGGGCTCAACGGCATCAGGCGGTGTTTACTTTGAAATGTCTGGGAAATGTGAGTCACACAGCTGAGGAGTTGTGGTCAGCTCTGGAGACCCAGTTTCATGAATGGTTGTCTCCACTGGACCTGCAACCAGGGAAGGCCGTGTGCGACAATGCTGCACACCTGGGTGCGGCCCTTCGCCGGGGCAATGTCACACACGTGCCTTGTATGTCTCACGTGTTGAACCTGGTTGTCCAGCAATTTTTAGCCCACTATCCCGGACTAGATAGCCTTCTGCAGAGGGCACGGTCACTGTGTGCTCACTTCCGCCGTTCGCATCCCGCAGCTCAACGACTTACATCTCTACAGAAGTCGTTGGGCCTGCCAGTTCACCGGCTAAAATGCGATGTGCCGACACGGTGGAATTCAACTCTGCACATGTTGCAGCGACTGTGGCAGCACCGTCAAGCCCTGGTGCAATACGTTCTGACGTATAGCCTGGGCCAACGAGATCCAGAGGTGGGGCAAATCACGCTGCAGGAGTGGTCTCAGATCAGGGACCTATGAAGTTGACGCGCCCCCTGGGCCGTGGGGTACCTGGACCCGGGCCGGTAGACGCTGGGGGTTGTAGTCACTGTGGCGGTGACCCGGTCCGTGACCCAGGGCGGTCAGTCCAAGGATAATTTGTATATATGGGTTTTATAATGTCCGACTATGCCACCTGTGGAGTGCGGCCAAAGGGGCCGCCGCTGCGGAACAGTCCTCTGAAGCTGGTGGTTTTGCAGCAATGGTATTATTACTCCCCACAGGAAGAGTGCAGCTTCAGGGCAGTGTGAGTGGATGATGGTGGTTGTAGTGCAGGGAGTCAGTAATGAACACAGAGCCCGTGTGATGCAGTCCCAAGATCTTTACTCACAGTTCTTGCAGTCCAGATTACAGGTACCAGAACAATCTCCCCCGTCGCGCTGTGCGTACTCAGTGAGGGGCTCAGTCCACCCCCAGATAGCTCCGGAGTACTTAGCAGGACCCCCTTCTGTGTGTCCTTTCTCTGGCCTTCTCCCTGCACCTCACACCCAGTGACACTTCTATCCGGTATCCTCGGGTCTTGGCGGGCGACGTGTGTTCCGTCCCCTGGGTCCTATGTGGCTACCTTCTTAGTGAGACTGGTGTGGACTTTTGCCTGCAGTACATGAAATGCTGCAGCCTCCGGTTTCTAGTTGAGCCTTGCTGTTTCTCCGCTAGTTGAGGGACCGGTTCCCCTTATCTGGCCTGACCCCTCTACCTCCTGGTAGCAGCAGGCGTACGGGTGGCCTTCTGCACGGCCCGTACTCCTAGGGTCCCTTCGGTTCCTGGAGCCTTCCTGCTCCCACTCCTCTCTTCTCTCCTTCAGTCCTGGGCCTCCCAGGCTAGGCCCGCCTCCGGAGCAGAGCTCATGCAGAGCCTCTGCTCCTGTCACTTCTCCTCCTCTTACTGGCTTGCTCTTTCTAAGATGGCTTCCTATTTATACTCTCCCTGTCATGTGCTCCCCTAAGCTGCTTTCTCCACCCACACCCACTACATAGGACCCTCCCGCCAGCTAGGGACCTGGGACTGTGCTCTCCCTTAGGAGCAATCTCGCCCTACCCCCACTGCGGGTATGTGTTGGATGCAGGTGTTAGGGTCCCGAGCCATACTCCTTCCTTACCTGAGGGTGAGATACCACACCTCTGGGTGAGATCAAGTACCTCTGTGGCGACTGAACCCTCAGGGGCGCCACACACCCTTCTGCACAGTTTTGAAATGGCGACGAAGATGTTTAGTGCTGACTATGCCATTATCAGCATGACTATTCCGGTGATCTACATGCTGGAGCACACGTTAAACTTCAGAGTCAGGTGGTGGGACAAGAGGAGGTGGAGGAAGTAGAGGAGGAGTCGTATGCGGAAGGGATAACATCTCCAAGGTCCAGATGGTCGGCAGCACCAAAGCGGCAGGCATGGGAGGGTGGGGGAGAGGGATTAACCAGGGCGCATGGTAGCAGCCAAACTGTTGAGGAAGGTGCAGTAGCCGAGGAAGAAGTGAAGGACGAACTGGCGATGGGCATGTAAGACTCATCAGATGAGGGAGACCTTGATCACATTTCTGTTGTGTGAGGTTGGGTTAGAGGGCAGAGGAAGGAAGCATGATTCTTACCTCGCTACCAACACAACAAGGACTTGGTCCTCCTGGATGCGCAAGACACATGAGTGCCTTCTTGCTGCACTACCTGCAACATGACCCTTGGATTGTCAGAATTCGAATAAATCCCGACTCTTAGAACCCCGGTACAAAAGTAAATTTGCCAAAATAATTCCTGACATAGAAAGGGATTCACGCATGCAGGAGTATCAGCAGAGGCAGTTACAGAATCTTACATGTGCTTTTCCACAAAACACCAGTGGTGCACGTAGTGAATCTCATAGTTCTAACTTGCAAACCTTGGAACTGTCGAGTCTTCATCACTCAAACAGTAACAGTAACACAGTATCTGCTGGTAACAGCAATTTTGTGGAATAGTTTCACCACTTTTTTAGACCATCCTTTGCAAGGCCACAGGAGACAAGAAGTCTGACACATTGTAAAGGCCTAGAGAGGTTGGTACAGGAGTATCTCCAAGTGAACATCGAAGCCATGACTGTGTCACTGGACCCTTGCTCATTTTGGGATTCCAATATGGAAAAATGTCCGGAGCTCGTCACTCACGCCTTGGAGATCTTGTCATGCCCTGCAGCCAGCGTTCTCTCTGAATGTGTGTTCAGCGCTGCTGGTGGTGTGCTGACAGATAAGTGCACGCGTCTGTCCACTGAGAATGTAGACAGACTCACGTTCATAAAGATTAACAAATCATGGATCCGCAAGGACTTTTCTACCCCTGTGTCATCCTGGGGAGACTAAAAGCTTGAGGATTTGGTAAAATCACCTCACCAACCGTTTTAAGCAACTCTGGGGCAATTGATGCCAATTAAGTGGTGTCTGTGCCACAATTTTTGGAAAAAATGGAGACTCTTTTTGGAGTCTCCTTGCTGTGTTTTATGTGACGTTGGCATCATCAATTCCAGGTGGGTTGGGTCGCCCCCCCCCCTTTAACTGTAAGAAACTACATACACTATGGCTTGGGGTAACACAGATGGTTGAGTCTGAAGACCTGTTTACTCAAAGGTCTGCTCCAAAGCTTCAGTGTCTGCTAGTCAGCGTAGAATTTTTAACTGCATCTAACCTAGGCAATACTTTGGGCGTAGTAGCCCAGCTGCGAAGCAAGCTGCACCGCCTGTGTATCTAATAAGAATTTTTAAATGCATCTAGCCTAGGCAGACTGTGGGGACCCCCAACCAAACCAAGACGCTCAGCCCCCCTACCGCCCCCCTTTCCTTGACAATACAATAATGTAACTCTTACAACTGGATGGGTGAGGATCGGTCACAGCTTTATTAATTCTTTATACTCATTCCATTAGAAAGGCATTTTATTTCTAAAATAATTCAGCTTGTTGCAGCATGCCCTGGGTCTCCACACCGGCAAGTTGGCCAACAAGTGTAACATGTCCTTTCTATTTCCAGGCCACGGAGGATCCTGCGTACTCGTATGCAGGACTCTGACCCCCATCCATCACTCTTAATGCTTGTTCCACTCTCTCCTGGAGTCCTGACAGGAATATGTCCAGTCCAATATCCATTAAGTGAACACCGTCGGGCCGTATGAGGCCTGCTTTATCTCCTTCCAGTTGTCGGTGTTCTATCACTACACCGCCTCTGTCTCTTCTAAATTTTGCCATCCGAATATTTATTACCCGCCTTGTCCGTTCGATGGCCCTGATGTCTCGCGCACCTTGCCATACCGCTATCGGCACAATCTCTGGCCATACTATAGTTAGTTTTGTGAAAAATTCTCTGAAGCGCTCAGTGTCTAGTTTCATTATTGCCATTAGTTATGCGCTCTTGTGATGACCTAGGTCGTTTCCCCCGGCCTGTATAACTAAGATGACCGGACCTCTTGCCTCTCTCCCTACCTTGATTACCTCCATTAGTACCTGTGGCCATTGCAGGCCTCTAATACCTCTCCAGTTGAAATATGTGTTATGAAACTCTAATTTCCTCCCGCCTGGGCGAACTTTCGGCCTTTTTTCTGCCCAATATATATATGAGTGGCCTATCACCCACACTGTTGGCTTAGCGTCACCTGTAAAAGAAACAAACCACGTTAGGATAACAAGTCCGGTCTTATGTATCTCGCCAAACACGTGGATCGCCATCTCCCTATCCTCTGAACTTCCGTTTCTGACAGTCCTGCTCTTGCTGCTTCCGTGGCCGTGCCTATGCGTAATGAGTGTGTCCCATAATCTTTGGGGTGGTTCCCTGCCGATGTTAAGCATTTATTAAATATAGCTTGGAACTGGTATCTTGATAATGGCATTCCATCAATGTGTGATAGGAAGAAATTACTTTGTGATCTGATGGTTATATATGTTTTTACTATTGTTACCTGACTCAGTGTGCCATTTGTGGGTTGTAGAAGTACCCAAGTGCCCCTGCCCGCTAGGAACCATTTTCGATTGGCGTATGCGTAGACGTTTTGCATTATTGGCTATGACTACGTCCTGGTGTAATAAGCCTCCACTGGTGGTAATTTTGGATTGAGGGACTAATTCGCTTATGCATAGCGCCCCGAAGAAGGCATTCGCAAATGCAGTAGACAGTAGTGTTGTTTCAAATTGTGAGTGTCATGTTAATGGTGTTAGGGATATGATGTGAGAAATCAGTTTTAGTGACACGGGACAGGACGTCTACACTCCTGACTTGGCTGACCCCTTTTCCACCCTTTTATGGATTGTCTGATGATGAATCTCTTTGTCACATCTCCCCAATTCAGTAGTTGGAAGTGAAATGCTACTCCGGTCAGACACCGCTGCGCTGATGCCCCTGATATGGGTGACTTGTAATCTGGCTTGTTCACATTGGTCAACCTGTCTGCCTGCTACTAGTCGTGTCCACTCTTCCCATGCCTTACCGTATGCTTGCCACGTCGACGGGAAAAATGACGCTCTGATTAATGGCATCAACTATTCGCCACTAGATCCCATAGGGAGGGTGGGCAACTGTTGCCCGGTGGGTGGGCGTTGGGGAGGAGCTCTGTGAAAATCTGCCAACTGAATTGTGATAAAGCGTTAGCAGCAGCTTTAGACCCCTCAGCATCGTGGCTAGCACGGACCCATACATTGTGTTTTAGGCACAGGAATGCTAGCCAGCGTAGTAGGCCTAGCACTGGGAGAGACGATGATTCCATCTTATTAATGCAGTGCGCTAGGCTGGTGTTTTTTGTTATGAAGCGTATATTTTTGTTAGCCAGGCGTGCGCCCCATATTTCTATTGCTACCACTATTGGGAAGAAAAATTATTTTCCGGGCTAGATGCAGCTAAAAATTATTATTAATTTCAAAGCTGGTGGAGCTTGGTATAGATGGCCTAATACAATGAGTACCACACACGGCTACTATGCCCAAAATTATTTTCCAGGCAAGATGCAGCTAAAAATTATTAGTAATTTGAAAGCAGGTGGAGCTTAGTATAGATGGCCTAATAGAATGAGTACCACACACTGCTAATATGCCCAAAATTATTTTCCAGACAAGATGCAGCTAAAAATTATTTGTAATTTGCAAGCTGGTGGAGCTTAGTGTAGATGGCCTAGAATGAGTACCACATACTGCTAATATGCCCAAAATTATTTTCCAGACAAGATGCAGCTAAACATTATTTGTAATTTGCAAGCTGGTGGAGCTTAGTATAGATCACCTAACAGAATGAGTACCACACACTGCTACTATGCCCAAAATTATTTTCCAGACAAGATGCAGCTAAAAATTATTTGTAATTTGCAAGATGGTGGAGCTTAGTATAGATGGCCTAATAGAATGAGTACCACACACTGCTACTATGCCCAAAATTATTTTCCAGACAAGATGCAGCTAAAAATTATTTGTAATTTGCAAGCTGGTGGAGCTTAGTATAGATGACCTAATAGAATGAGTACCACACACTGCTACTATGCCCAAAATTATGTTCCAGACAAGATGCAGCTAAAAATTATTTGTAATTTGAAAGCTGGTGGAGCTTAGTATAGATGGCCTAACAGAATGAGTACCACACACTGCTACTATGCCCAAAATTATTTTCCAGACAAGATGCAGCTAAAAATTATTTGTAATTTGCAAGCTGGTTTAGCTTAGTATAGATAGCCTAATAGAATGAGTACCACACACTGCTACAAGCCCAAAATTATTTTCAGAGCTAGATGCAGATACAAATTATTTGTAATTTGCAAGCTGGTGGAGCTTAGTATAGATGGCCTAATAGATTGAGTACCACACACTGCTAATATGCCCAAAATTATTTTCCAGACAAGATGCAGCTAAAAATTATTTGTAATTTGCAAGCTGGTGGAGCTTAGTATAGATCACCTAACAGAATGAGTACCACACACTGCTACTATGCCCAAAATTATTTTCCAGACAAGATGCAGCTAAAAATTATTTGTAATTTGCAAGCTGGTGGAGCTTAGTATAGATGGCCTAATAGAATGAGTACCACACACTGCTACTATGCCCAAAATTATTTTCCAGACAAGATGCAGCTAAAAATTATTTGTAATTTGCAAGCTGGTGGAGCTTAGTATAGATGACCTAATAGAATGAGTACCACACACTGCTACTATGCCCAAAATTATTTTCCAGACAAGATGCAGCTAAAAATTATTTGTAATTTGAAAGCTGGTGGAGCTTAGTATAGATGGACTAAGAATAAGTCCCACACACTGCTACAAGCCCAAAATTATTTTCCGAGCTAGATGCAGATACAAATTGTTTGTAATTTGCAAGCTGGTGGAGCTTAGTATAGATGGACTAAGAATAAGTCCCACACACTGCTACAAGCCCAAAATTATTTTCTGAGCTAGATGCAGCTAAAAATTATTTGTAATTTGCAAGCTGGTGGAGCTTAGTATAGATGGACTAAGAATAAGTCCCACACACTGCTAGAAGCCCAAAATTATTTTCCGAGCTAGATGCAGCTAAAAATTATTTGTAATTTGCAAGCTGGTGGAGCTTAGTATAGATGGACTAAGAATAAGTCCCCTACAGTGCTACAAGCCCAAAATTATTTTCCGAGCTAGATGCAGCTAAAACTTATTTGTAATTTGCAAGCTGGTGGAGCTTAGTATAGATGGACTAAGAATAAGTCCCACACACGGCTACAAGCCCAAAATTATTTTCCGAGCTAGATGCAGCTAAAAATTATTTGTAATTTGCAAGCTGGTGGAGCTTAGTATAGATGGCCTAATAGAATGATGCTATGCCCAAAAGGTTTTACTTGGCTAGGTGCAGTGAAAAAATTGTATTCTATACACAGGTGGTGTAGCTTGCAACACAGATACACTACTCCACTGACTAACACACACTGCAAGAGGCCAAAAAGGATTTGCTTAGCTAGATTTAGCCAAATGCTGTGAAAAACACTTGCACAGCACTGGCACAGACCTGCCTGGCAAAAAGTCCTAGGAAATGCTGTAACCTAGTCCTCAAAAGGACTGCAATCACAACTATTCCCTACTCCCAAGCTATCTCTATATTTCTGAGAAAATTGGCTTGAAATTTACACTGAAAGTATAGCCACACAGCTACAGCGGTGCCGTCTAACACACAGCTGCAGCAGTGAGAAAATGGTGGCGACGGGGAAAATGGCTGGGTCTTATAGGGCAAGGACATGGGACATACACAGCCAATGACACATGCCCTTGCTTGTGTGAAAAAAAGCAGTTTGCTCCGTGTGTTCGCTGCTGATAGGCTGACAGATTGCACCTCCCCACTGTAAATGCGGGAAAGAGAAAAAAAAATGGAGATCTTCATTATTTATGCAGAGATCCATCCCCTGCCCCCCCCCCCACCCCGCTGTACACTCAAACTGCGTATTAACATTGATTATCAGCATTACTGTGAAAAAATCCAGTTATGATTTTGGTGCACGAACAGTTATCGAACATAACCTCGAACAGCCGGATTTTTTTCAAATCGTTCGTGTTCGCCGAACGTCTCGAACACCGCTCAAAACAGCTCGAATTTGAGATTGGCGAACAGTTCGAGTCGAACACTGCTCATCTCTAGTAGCCACACTTTTGGTCAGCTCTTGGACCTGAAGGTGTAGGTCTGCAGATGGGTCATTATCTAGGACTTGTGTGTCAGCCTCCATAGGTGCCGGGGAAAAGGACGCCACCTCCTGGTGGTATGTGATAGCTGGGCGCCGGAGGGGTGCAGTGCCACTTGGGGTTGATTCTTGCAGCACCTGGATGGCTCGGTCTTTAACAGTCCAGATCAGGGTTTTGCAGAGCCATTATGCGCAGCTGTGTACGGTGAGCGTTAGACAGGAGCTCCTCGATAAACTGCTCAGTTAGCAATCTGTCCTCATTTCGCACACTGTCGGGTCTACCTGTTTAATGGCCCGCAGTGCCTCCTGCAGTTTTATATCATAGTCCCGTACACTGTCCTGCACCCTTTGTTTGTACCCGTAGAACTTCATTTTAATCTCTGCTGCTGTGCGGGTGTCAAAGGTATCCTTCAACCTGGCCAGAATTTGCTTAACAGTGCTTTTGTCCCTGCCCGGCCAGGACTTCACCTCCCTCTGAGCTGCACCGATTAGCTGGCATATAAGGATGCTGACTTTTTGCTCCTCAGACAGGGGGTACACTGGGAACAAACTGCGCAGTCTCTCCTCAAATTCGCTCAGGGTGCGCGACTCCCCTGAGTACTGGGGCAACCACGCCGCCCCTGTAATATACGGCATGGATAAAAGCATTACTGTGGCAGCGGCCGCGCCCGCAGCTGGATCCTCTCCCAGGTTGGGCATCTTCCTCCCCACTTAGTGAACCTCAGCCAGGTCCTGGGTTTCTGCTGGCATACCAGTATGCTGCTCTGCAGGTGAGAGGGATCGCTTCCCCGGCGGTTCCGGATCGGGGCCTCCTGCTTCCCCTTCGCTGCCGTCAAATCACGAGATTATACAGCTCAGCAAAGTCTATGGCACATAGTACCCGGTTATACCGGGCTTCGAGATCCTGTTCGTGACGCCAAGTTGACGCGCCCCCTGGGGCCGTGGGGTACTCGGTGCCGGGCTGGTCGGTGCTGGGGATGTCACGGTGGCAGTGACCCAGTCCGTGACTCAGGGCGGTCAAATAAAGGAAAAGTAAAGGGGGAATAAAGTTTTTAGAGATAATGTTCGTGACGCCACCTGTGGTATGCGGCTATATGGGGCCACTACTGCGGTGCAGATCCACTGGAGCTGATGGTGACGCAACAGAGTTGGTTCAGCTCTCCACAGGCAGAGCTAAGCTCCAGGGCAGTATATGAAGAATTGTTGGGTTAGATGTTGTTGGTGCGGTGTAATGCAGGGCTGAGGGCGCAGGTAATGACCAGACAACAAATTAATGGTGGTTTCCCCTATCTTTACTTCCGGTTTGTCAGAGCAGACCGGGACACGGGTACTAACTGGTAGTGGAGGTCCGGGTGGCCTGGAAGCAAGTTGGGGATCCACCTAACCAGGTGGAGTTGTAGGCCTTCCCTCTGCCCTACTCTCTTTGGCCCAGCTGCTTGAAGCTATGCTGCGGCCCTCGTCCCTGCGTAAAACGTCTATTCCTCACCCGTATGGCAGGCAGCTCGGGACTTCTTTAAGTGCCGCTCCCTTGTGGCGGTGCTGGGTCCTAGGATGCTGCTGAACCGCCGGGCGTCTGGTGGGGCCAGGAGACCTGCAGTCTCCTGCCCTCCGGATTTAGCTGCTGGGCCTTCAGAGCCCACACAACCACTGACTCCCTTCCCCAGGTCCTTCCTCGTCTTTCTCCTGTCTCCAACTCTCATCAACTAACTCTTACTAACCCCGCCTCCAGGTTCCAATTTAAAGGGGAGGAGCTCCCCTTTCTGGTCTGGAGCCAGGAAAATGTTGTATGCTGGTATAACTGATTAGGGGACCCCTCCTTGCTTCCAGGCATGGCATTACCCCGTGTGAGGGAGGCAATGCCACTGTGGCAACCGGATCCCTGGGGTGCCACACTTGGAAGAATTGAGGGATGTTATCTGCCAGCCGTACTTGGATGACAATGTGGTACATAGCAAAACCTTCTAGGAGCATGTCTAACACGTGAGGATCGTACAACACGGAGTTCAGTTGACCCCAAAGAAGTGTGAACTGTTCAAAAGGCAAGTCCAATTTCTAGGGAAAATTGTGTCCGGAGAAGGATATACCATGGACCTGACGCGCCCCTGGGCCTGTGTCGCGCTGCGTTGCGCATGCGGGAGCCTACCCGGAGCCGGATCAGTAGAGGGTTGTAGTCTCGTGGCGGTGACCCGGTCCGTGCCCAGGGAGTCAAACTAGACGGCAGTCTATTAGTAGTAAATAGTTGATGACTACGCCACCCGTTGAGTGCAGCCAGGGAGCTGCTGCTGCAGGGCAGACCGCTGAGGCCGGTGGTAGGATTGTGCAGCGTGATAGTATAACCCCCAACGGGAGGGGTATGGCCTCAGGGTAGCCGACGTGGATGATGGGGGTAGCAGGAACCACTCAGAGACGGTACGGTGTAGTTCAGGGTCTTTACTGGTAACAACGATAGACCCTCCCGGAGTACTTGCTAGCAAACGGGGCCTGGTCAGTCTTTGAGCAGATGGGATCTCCCCTGGCCAGGCGTAGTTGTAGGCCTCACAAACTGACTGTACTCTTCTGGCTACCTTGCTAGAAGCTGATGTAAGTAGCCCACGTCCCTGAGTGTACCGTGTGGTGCTCACCCGTATGGCCGGTGACTCGGGGCCTTCTAATGGCTTCCGCTCCACGATGGCGGTGCTGGTCCCACGCGTGTGACCGTGCCTTCAGGCTTCTGGGCCAGAGGACCTGAAATCCCCTGCCTGACGGATTCTGCTGCTGGGTAGAAGTTAGTCCCCACAGCCTCGGACTCCGGGTCCGGTAAAGAATCTTCTTAGTCAGGGCGAGCGCTGCAGCTGCCAGCCCCTGACTCCTTGGAACTCTGCTGTTTCCTATGCTGCTTCTTGTCTCCACTCTCCTTGTCTGACTCTCCCTGCCTCAGCCCCGGGTTTTTACAGGGGAAGCTCTTCCCCTCCCAAGACTGGGCAGGAGGTGTGGCATGCACAGGATCCCTGACCAAAGGACCTCCCACCTGCTCTCAGACATAACATTACATTACTGTGGAAAACCAGACCCCTGGGGTGCCACATTCCCCCCTAGTGAAATTTAGTACTCCGGGACTAAACACATTTAGAAAAACATAACAAAGTATAACAATAACAACACAATAAGAAAAACACATAAGATGGTTGCGGCGTGTCCGCAACCGGGTGCAGTCTTTGAAGAAAAGCAAAGGTGTCCATTTCACCAACACAGGGAGACGTAACCAGGTAGGGGTCTGTCCTACCCCGAGTCCTTAACAGTCTCTAGTCCATCCTGGGTTACGCTCCAACTATATACAAGGATTCCCGGTAAATCCACCAAGGTTTCCTAAACACAACTGGAAACACAAAATTATTCACAAGCAACAATACACAGAAAAACATAAATAAAACAATTTATACACTTTAAATTCTCCAGCGTGCGGGTAACTGGCCTCTAGTGGCCCGAGTGGACCTACGGAGCTGACTGTCTGGCCCTGAACTACAGGGTGTAGGAGCTGTCAAGGGTAAACTGGGCAGCTGTCTACCGGCTCTTTGTCTCACTAGGGGTACGGCAGGCTCACTATAAGCAGAGGGTTGATTCTCCTGTTCTGCTTGTGTGGAGTCTTCTGCCTCCTGGACCGGCTGTTCTTCCAGCTCTACCCGTTGCTCCGTAGGTTCTTGGGATGATGGTTGGAGGAAGGTGAGTACGGGTACCACAACTGCACCATTGACTTGAGTCCAAGACTGAGGGAAGTCCCCGAGCACGGTACTAACCATATCTTCCCTTTCTTCCACGGGTCGATGGTCTTCGTGTTCCTCTTCAGGGTTCCTCAGTTGTTCGGGACACTTCTTCAGGTGGTCCCGGGATACAATGGCTGTGGTTTCCCCTCCGTCTTTACTGATGGTACAGACCTTCGGGTTCTCGTGGCTTGAGGGCAGTACGGTGTACGGGTCCTCCTCCCACTGGTCATCCAACTTGTGGAGCCGTCTTTTCCTCTTCAAGACCTGCTCTCCGGGTACCAGGGGAACAGCGGGAGCATACTGGTTGTAAGTCTTCTCTTGTCTTTCCCTAGCCTGACAGAGACTTCGCTCCACGCTCTCTTGTACTCTCCGGTACTGCTGCTGCCTCTCTGTGTCCCAGTCTGTTTCTGGTGAAGTGTCCTCAGGTGTCAGGACTCCCATTTCCAGGTCAACAGGTAACTTACCAGGTCTCGCCCTCATTAGGTAAGCCGGGGTACAGTTGGTGGAACCTACCGGGATGTGGTTGTATAGGTCCACCAGATCGGGCAACTTCTCAGGCCACAGACTGCGTTCTTCCAGGGGCAATGTTTTTAGCAGATCCATTACCACCTGGTTCATTTTTTCACAAAGTCCATTAGTTTGCGGATGGTAGGGTGTCGTCCTTATCTTCCGGCAGCCATACAGATTGCAGAATTCCTGGAAGACCTCCGCTTCAAAGGCAGGTCCCTGGTCCGTCAGCACTTGGTCCGGGTACCCGTGTGGACGGCAGAAGTGCTGCTGGAAGGCTCTAGCTGCTGTTTGAGCCGTTAAGTCCTTGACGGGGACGACAACCAAGAACCGGGAGTAATGATCCACGATGGTTAACGCGTAGACGTAGCCACTTCTGCTTGGGGTCAGTTTTATATGATCCAAGGCTACCAGTTCCAACGGTTGCCGGGTGACGATGGACTGCAGGGGAGTCTTCTGGCTGGCCCGGTCCTTCCTTCTCAGATTGCACGGGCCACAGTCTCTGCACCACTTCTCGATGGTTCCCCTCATGCCTACCCAGTGGAACCGCTCGCGCAGCAGGAACTCCAGCTTTTTCCACCCGAAGTGTCCAGCTCCGTCGTGGTATGCCTCCATCACCATGGCTGCGTCTCTTCGTGGCACCACTACTTGCCAGAGTAGTTCATGCGTCCGGGAGTTGACCATTCTGCGGCACAACTTCCCCTTGTAAAGGAATAGTCGACTCTTCTCCGCCCATAGTTGTTTGGCTTCCTCCGGAGCGTCTGGTTCAAGTCGAGCCTCCGGCCGAGTCAGCATCTCCTTCACCAGTCGGACGGCAGGGTCGCTGTCTTGCGTTTCCGCCCAGTTGTAGTGGGGTAAGGGGTTCAACGTAGCAGCCTGTTTACCCCTTACCCGGTGGGAATACTGGATAGTCCCATGACGGTGGAACGCAGGGAGTTCAACTTCTTCCAGTCCCTCCGGATCTTCTCCTTCGTCCGGCAGGTTGGGCATCCTGGACAGGGCATCCGCGTTAGTATTGGAGCGTCCTGCCCGGTATTTGATTGTGAACTCGTAGTTGGACAGACGGGCCATCCACCTCTGCTCCAGGGCACCGAGTCTTGCCGTGTCCAGGTGTATCAACGGGTTGTTATCCGTGTATACGGTGAACCGGGAAGAAGCGAGGTAATGCCTAAAGCGCTCGGTGACTGCCCATACCACAGCCAGGAACTCTAGCTTAAATAAGCTGTAATTCTCGGGGTTCCTTTTGGTGGGTCGCAGTTTTCGGCTGGCATAGGAGATCACTCGTTCTCTCCCCTGCTGAATCTGGGATAGTACGGCTCCTAGCCCGATGTTACTGGCGTCGGTGTAGAGGATGAAGGGCTGGCTATAGTCTGGGTACGCCAAGATTTCATCCCCCGTGAGGGCCATCTTCAGCTGGCGGAAGGACTCTTCTTCTAGCTCTTCCCATTTGAAGGGCGGCTTCTGGTTCTTGGCCTTCCGGGACTGGCCTATCAGGAGGTCCTGCATAGGCGCTGCCTTTTTGGTGAAACCGGGAATAAACCTTCGGTAGTAGCCTACCAACCCTAGGAACTGCCGCACTTCTTTTACGCTGGAGGGGCTTGGCCATCCCTTAATTGCGGTGATCTTATCGGGGTCGGGAGCCACTCCGTCAGCGCTCACCACGTGTCCCAGGTATTGCACCTTTGGTTTCAGGAGGTGACACTTGGAGGGTTTCACCTTTAGGCCGTAACTCGCCAGAGCTTCGAACACCTCCGCCAGGTGTTTCAGGTGGTCCTCATAAGTTTTGGAGTATACGATGACATCGTCCAGGTACAACAGGACCGTCTCGAAGTTTCTGTGGCCCAGACAGCACTCCATTAATCGTTGGAAGGTTCCTGGGGCGTTGCAGAGTCCGAACGGCATGCAGGTGAACTCGCTAAGTCCCATCGGGGTGGTGAATGCGGTCTTCTCCCGGTCCGCCTCTGCTACAGGAACCTGCCAGTACCCGCTAGTGAGATCCAAGGTAGAGAAGAAGTTAGCAGATCTTAAAGCAGCCAATGACTCCTCTATCCTTGGTAAGGGATACGCATCCTTGTGTGTGATACGGTTGATTTTCCGGTAATCTACACACATCCTCATGGTGTTGTCTTTCTTTTTGACTAAAACTAGTGGGGCTGCCCAGGGGCTACAGCTATCCCGGATTACCCCAGCCTCCTTCATGTCTCTAAGCATCCCCTTGGCGTGTTGGTAATGTGCAGGGGGTACGGGTCGATACCTCTCTTTTATGGGAGGATGATCTCCCGTGGGGATGCGGTGTTCTACCCCCTTGACTCGCCCGAAGTCTAACGGGTGTTTACTAAACACTCTCTCATACTCTTGAACCACCCGATAGACTCCTTGTTTCTGATGTGAGGGAGTGGAATCAGTACCCAAATGTAGTTGCTGACACCAGTCCTCCATGTCTTTCTTAGAGCCGTTACCTTCCTCCGGGTGAGATGGAGGCAAGGGTTCCACAGATTGTATAGAATTTTGATTAGTGGTATATAATTTGGCTAGCGTGGCATACCGGGGCAGGTACACTTCCCTCTCCCCGATATTTATTATGCGAATGGGCACCCTCCCATGGCGTACATTGACCACCCCCCGTGCTGTCAAAATGGTGGGCCTACTGTCTGAGTAAACTGGTTCTACCATTGCCTGGTAATCTCTTCCTCTCAGACCAATAGCTGCCCGGCACCAAATCATCATTTCACTTTTTGGGGGCATGGCAATAGGAAAAGGGTCACATATTCTTACGCTACCAATCTCACCGCCGGAGAGTTCCACTTGTTGCCGTTGCATCAGTGCCCGGATCTCTTTCTGGAGCACCCGCTGCTCGCCGGAGCTGGCGTTCTTGGCAACCTGCTGTAAAAGGAAAATCACCTCTGCAAGACAATTTTCAATTACGTTAGTTCCTAGAGTTATTTTTGGGTGACTCTCATGTTTATCAATATCTACAATGATCAGTCCCTGTGCGGCCAGTTCGACTCTACCGATTTTGAGGGCCACCTCCTTAAATCCGATCTGTGGCACGGGCTGGCCATTGCTGGCGATGATACTCAAGTCGTCGTCAGGGTAGTGGGTAATATCCGAGTCATTCCAGTACTGCTTGAAGAGCACGTACGGGATGGTGGTGACCTGTGACCCGGTATCCAGTAGGGCACTCATGGGAATGCCATCCAGTACCACAGGCAAGACTGGACGTCCTCCCACATATCTGTCGCGCCAGTTCGATGGGCCTGGTGATCTTTTTCCTGGGGGTTGGCCCTCTACCCCAGGTTGTGCCCGTTTAAAGAACAGTACCTTTCCATATGTCCGGGTTGATTGCAGCGGCGGCAGATGGGTCGTCCGTCCTCGCTGTATCGGTCACTGGGTCTTCCTCTGGCCGGTGGGGTCCTCCTTGGTCGACGCCACGGGATGTCCTCCGGTCCGGATGCCAGCTGGATCTTCCCTGGGGTGGAAACCTGTAAAGACTGCACAGTTCGGGTTAGCGCAGCAACGCTCTTAGCTAGCTCTTGGACCTGATGGTGTAGGTCTGGAGCCGGGTCATTGTCCAAAGCCTGCGCATCAGCTCCCACAGGCCCTGCTGACAAGGGCGCCGCCTCCTGGTAGTAAGTGGTAGTGGGGCGTCTGTGGGTCACAACGCCACCTGGTGCCGGTTCTCGGAGCACCCGGATGGCTCTGTCCTTGAACTGTGCAAAGTCCAGATGGGGATCCTGTAAGGCCATTGCCCGCAACTGGGTTCGGTGGGCATTGCAATATAAACCCTCTATAAATTGTTCAGTCAACAGCCTGTCCTCGTTTCCCACCCCATCAGGGTCGGTCTGCTTTATGGCCCTCAGGGCCTCTTGTAGGTTTAGTGCATAGTCCCTTATACTCTCATGCGCTCGCTGCTTGCACCCATAGAATCTAAGCTTAATCTCGGCTGAGGTGCGGGTATCAAAGGTGTCCTTCAGCCGGGTTAGTATCCCTGCGACAGTCTTCCTCCCAGGTGGCCAGGATTTTACTTCCCTTTTGGCTGCCCCGGTTAGTTGGGCCACCAGGATGCTCACTTTTTGCTCTTCTGTGAGGGGGTACACCTGGAAGAGGCTATCCAGCTTTTCTCTAAAGTCATGCAGGGTATGTGACTCCCCTGAATACTGGGGTAGCCAAGCTGCTCCCGGGATATAGGGCATGGTGAAGGGCATAACTGCAGCAGCGGTAGCGCTGGCGGGGGTTGGGGCAGTGAAGCTCTCCTCCGTATCCGACATCTTCCTCCCCCCTAGTGGACCGTGGCCTACCTTGCGATGATCCTCTTCCGTAGGCCGCGGCTCCGCAGTGGATCGTCAGGGTTGAGGACCTTCCGTCGCGCTCCTGTGACGTCGGCGTCTGCTGGGCTCCTTCCAGGACCTTACGCAACGTCCGGACGTGAGGCGGGGCTTCAGTTCTCGCGCGCTTTCGGAGTCCACGCCCCTCTTCTTCCCGCGCGGCGTCCCCAAGATGGCGTCCAATGGCGGGAAAACTCCACGGATGGCGGGAAGAAGGCCGAAGATGGCGCCGGATGGCGGGAAACTTCACCGATGGCGGGAAGAAGGTAGAAGATGGCGCCGGATGGCGGGAAACCTCCACGGATAGCGGGAATCTTCACCACTGGTAAGTTTGAACAGTCTTTGCTTTTCAGGCACGCAGTACCCGGTGGTTGCGGGCACGAAATCCTGCCGACTACGCCAAAGTTGACGCGCCCCTGGGCCTGTGTCGCGCTGCGTTGCGCATGCGGGAGCCTACCCGGAGCCGGATCAGTAGAGGGTTGTAGTCTCGTGGCGGTGACCCGGTCCGTGCCCAGGGAGTCAAACTAGACGGCAGTCTATTAGTAGTAAATAGTTGATGACTACGCCACCCGTTGAGTGCAGCCAGGGAGCTGCTGCTGCAGGGCAGACCGCTGAGGCCGGTGGTAGGATTGTGCAGCGTGATAGTATAACCCCCAACGGGAGGGGTATGGCCTCAGGGCAGCCGACGTGGATGATGGGGGTAGCAGGAACCACTCAGAGACGGTACGGTGTAGTTCAGGGTCTTTACTGGTAACAACGATAGACCCTCCCGGAGTACTTGCTAGCAAACGGGGCCTGGTCAGTCTTTGAGCAGATGGGATCTCCCCTGGCCAGGCGTAGTTGTAGGCCTGACAAACTGACTGTACTCTTCTGGCTACCTTGCTAGAAGCTGATGTAAGTAGCCCACGTCCCTGAGTGTACCGTGTGGTGCTCACCCGTATGGCCGGTGACTCGGGGCCTTCTAATGGCTTCCGCTCCACGATGGCGGTGCTGGTCCCACGCGTGTGACCGTGCCTTCGGGCTTCTGGGCCAGAGGACCTGAAATTCCCTGCCTGACGGATTCTGCTGCTGGGTAGAAGTTAGTCCCCACAGCCTCGGACTCCGGGTCCGGTAAAGAATCTTCTTAGTCAGGGCGAGCGCTGCAGCTGCCAGCCCCTGACTCCTTGGAACTCTGCTGTTTCCTATGCTGCTTCTTGTCTCCACTCTCCTTGTCTGACTCTCCCTGCCTCAGCCCCGGGTTTTTACAGGGGAAGCTCTTCCCCTCCCAAGACTGGGCAGGAGGTGTGGCATGCACAGGATCCCTGACCAAAGGACCTCCCACCTGCTCTCAGACATAACATTACATTACTGTGGAAAACCAGACCCCTGGGGTGCCACAGACCCACCAGAAATCGCTCCGGTACTGGCCTTAAAAGACAAGCGGCCCTCTACTGTCGGAGAGTTGAGGCAGATCTTAGGATTCCTCTCCTTCTATCGTACTTACGTTCAGAGCTTCTCCAGGATTTCCGCCCTGCTATACCTCCTCTTGGGGGGGGGGTGGAGACAGAGTCAACAACACCCATGGAGAAAAAAAAATGCTGGTAGGACCGGGCATAAAAGAAACAATACCATTTCGTCCCAACAGCCCATTCTCTGGACAGCAGACCACCAGGAGGTATTGGAAGAACTAATACACTACCTGGTAAAACCACCCATCTTGGGATATCGTGATTTCAACTTACCATTTGTTCTTCATTGTGACGCTTCTCAAGTTGGACTGAGAGCTGCCCTGTGTCAGCATCAAGATAGAAACTTGAGAGTCATCGGGTAGGGTTCTAGAACTTTGACAGACGTCGAAAAGAATTACCATCTACATTCCAGAAAATTGGAGTTCCTGGCATTGAAATGGGCTATCTGTGAACGATTTAGAGATTATCTCTACTACAGCAAAGAGTTTGAGGTATACAGTGACAACAACCATGTCAGATGGGTCGCTTAACTAGCTGTCTTCAATTTCAGCATCAAGTACAGGCCAGAAAAATGCAAAGCAGATGCTGACAGATTGTCGAGAATGCCACTGGAGCCTGAGGAGTTCATGCAAAAATGTTCAGAGGAAGTCAGTCTGGAAGCAATTGAGCGCACTCCACAAGCAGTGCAAGCTTATCAAGAGGAAAACACACCATTGTGGTGTCCGTTGACGTTGAAAACCACCATAAAAGCAAGAGAACAAGATCACCTCCTGTCGATTCAACAACTACCAAAAGGAAAAATCCATAGAGCACAATGGGAAGATCAGATAATTGGTAGAATACTACTTTATGTGGACCAAAATCGGTTTCCAAGTAAACGGGAGAAAGATAATGAGTCACCAGCAGTATGTTTAAGTAAAGAATGGACGAAGCTCTACCTCAGTGAAGACGGTATCCTGTATCATAAAGGAGGACAAAACCGGCAGTTGGTACTACCCAGAGTATTCCGTAGGTTGGTCTTCAAAGAACCCCATAAAAACATGGGACACCTGGGAGTGGAAAGGACAACCAGCTTGATCCATGAATGTTTCTTCTGGCCGTACATTCAGAGAGATATTGAGAGGTACATGACCAGGGAGTGTGGGTGTCTGAAAGATAAACATCCCAACACATCAACCCGGGCACTTATGGGCAACATCCAAACTACGTATCCGTTTGAGATGGTCTCAATAGTCTTTCTACATCTCGAGAAGTGCAAGAGTGGTTACGAATACATATTGGTGGTGATAGACCATTTTACTCGATTTGCCCAAGCATGCCACCACCAATAAAGCTGGTTGAACAGCGGCAGAGAAGATCTTCAATGATTTTGTTTTGAGGTTTAGGTTCCCTACGAGGTTACACCATGACCAAGGAAGAGAATTGAAAACCAGCTCTTTGCCAAGCTAGGAAAGTACTGTAGAATTCAGAGATCCCACACAACGCCCTATCATCCAGAGGGTAATGGACAAGTGGAACGTTTTAACTGGACATTATTGTCGATGTTGCGCACTTTAACAGCTAACGAGAAGAAAGACTGGAAGAGCTCTCTGTCAAAAGTGGTACATGCCTATAAATGTACAAAGAGCGATGCAACAGGTTACTCACCCTTCTTCCTATTGTATGGACGATCACCAAGACTTCCAATTGACATCATGTTCGATACTCCGGTGTCAGAGATTTACAGAACGTATCCGGAGTGCGTTCGGAAATAGAAGGAATGAATGGCAGAGGCATACAACATAGCGTCCAAAGTGGCTATGCAAGGACAGAGCAAGAGTACGGAGTACTATGATCGAAAATGTTATGGAGCAGAATTGGCGCCGGGAAGCCGGGTGTTGATCAAGAACGTACAAGAGAAAGGTGGTCCAGGAACACTTTGTTCGTACTGGGAAGACAAGGTGTATGCGGTCGTAAAGAGGAAAGCCGATGACAGTCCAGTGTATGAAATCCGATTGGAAAGAGGGGACAAGAAAACCAGAATAGTCCATCGGAATTTATTACCACCCTGTGATTATCTCCCACCACAACAAGACTTCCCAGAAGCAGACCAACATCGACCAAGATCGACTAAGGGACCACCACAGACTGAAGCTCCGGAGTTGGATAGTGACGTACTATCCTCAAGAGAGAGAACTAAGTCCTGAGGCTCCAGAGTTTGTTCCAAAGAGTACATATGAAGTCCAATTCAGATCTGATGATCGAACACCGGTCACTAAAGAGACTGATCGACACTTAGGAGTAGCAGAATTACCAGACCAGGTGGAAACAGACGATTCAAGAGAAGTACAGGAACTTACAGAGGCAGTTCCAAGATCATCTGAGGAAGAAATGAGTGCGACAGAAGAAACTCCTGTAACCGAAGAACCCGTGGTATCTGAGAAACAACCCACCAGAAGGATGTCGACTCCAGAAGTGAGGAGGCCCATGATGCTGACGTACGAGACACTTGGAGAACCGAGTCAAGTGCCAAGGACTGTCTACTGGAAACAGGTATCTCTGCCTGTGGACCAGTTAAGTCCACTTGGTGGTATTCACCACCGAGAGACAGTATGGACAATGTTACCTGGTGGAAAAACTTGTTTTGACCTCGTAAGAGAGAGAGCTGCTTGAAGATGTACGAAAAGCTCCAGCGTAAGAGATGCTGATTGTTTTAATTGTGTTAATTGTTTATTTCTTACAGGAGTCCTACAAGAAAAAGGTCGTAAGAATAGGTTATTATCAATGTTTATAAATGTTATACCAATTTGACAATGACAAATTTATATATATAGTTACTAAGCTTTCACCACTGTCTCAGAATTGGTCAGCTTGACCAATTAAGACGAATGTCAAGGACGATATCCAAAAAGGAGGGAATAAAGTGCCATGCAGAAGTAGTGCTGTTGCTTCCAAATCATCCAGCAACTGTTACAAATAACACAAGCACAGGAGACAGGAAGTGTTGTGCTTCAGAAGCATCCAGCAACTAGAGTGGTTAACACAGTCACAGGAGACAGGGAGTGTTTTAGCAGAGCCCCAGGGAGATTGTGGGAAACTTGTTATTGTAGTCTGGCTGAAGCCGAAGAGAAATGTGGTGGTGTGTTATCTGGATCTGACAGAAGGCAACTGAACAGGATTCAGATCAGGAGAGAAACTAAACACAGGTCAGATAAACTCCCTGAACTAACCGTGCAGAGTATTATCAGACAGGAAGATAAGGACTGGAAGGAATTGAACTGAATTGCACTGGCCGTGCTTCAGATTAAATTCCACTGTTAAACTGTTGAAAAAGACTCTTGTCAGATGTGTCTGGTCAGCAATTGGACCCCTTGGAATGCAAGATGGAGGGACTGCTCAGGAAGTCCTGGGAGACCTCGGCAGCGCTATTAAGCACCAATGCAGTCTCTACGGGCGTAGCTCGATCATTGGCTCATTGGCTAGATCAACTGGAGGAACACCTAGTCTCGGGCACCACCAGAGAAGACATCTTAGCATCCCTTCTGCTTCTCCAGAAGAGTGGCGGCAAGAGCATCTGGGTTATCAAACTTTGTGAGAAGGGTCCTATGGTTAAAATCCTGTAGCATTAAAGGGAAATGCATGTTCAGGCCAGCCCTCGATCTTCTCGAGAAAGCCTCAGGCAAAAACAAATCCCTCCCGGAACTTAGAAATGTAAGGAGAAGGCCCTGTCGTCCTTCCCAGGAGCAGACCCCTCAATATAGGGGTAAAGGGTAAAACAGGTTGGTGGAGCTACCCAAAATCCACATCAGAATAAACCATGACGTCAGGACAGTCGGGGGCCGCATCTCGAACTTTCTCCCTCAGTGTAGACAAATCTGCTCAGACCCATGGGTCCTGAGGGCAGTAGAGTTCGGAGTAAAAATAGAATTCTCCTCCTATCCTCCACAGACTAAAGATAACGCGGCTCTCTTCTCAAAGTCTGCAGGCCACCCTGATATCCAGTGTAACAGACCTATTATCCTCTGGGGTTATATCCCTGTTTACTACAAGGGAGATAAGCAGAGGACATTATTCCAATCTCTTCTAATAAAAAAACAAATGGCTCGCATCGGATTATAATTAGTGTTGAGCCACCCCCGTAGTGTTCGAGTTCGGTTCGGTTCATCGAACACCCGTGTGTTCGTCGAACTGTTCGTCGAACACCTTCGAACACCGTTAAAACCAATGGCAGGCAAACAAAAACACATAGAAACACATAGAAAACACCTTCAAAGGTGTCCAAAAGCTGACAAACTGCTCAGAAGACACAACTAACACATGGAAAAGTGACAAGTACATATAGTCATGAGAAAAGAAAAGAGGTGGAGGAGTAAAAGGAGGGGGAGACACAGATATAGGCATGTCATGCCCTTCTAAAATCCAAAAAGTGAGAAGCCGACACGTTCAGTCCGCTCCTGCCCGTGCCACCTCCGTGTCGCCGGGTTTGTGCCAGAGCCGCGATGAACCCTGACGGCCAGCCCCCCTCTCCCAATACTGGTGCCTGTCCGCTGGTGGGTCGAGTGAGCCCCCCTGTGGTGGAGGCAGCTCTAAGTTTTTTAATTTAAATTGTCTCTCTAATTTGAATGAATACACTTTAAATCCATTTACAAGGATCTATTGGAGGGCAAGTCTCATGCCAGCAGCCGCGTAATTCCAGCTCCAGTAGCGTCCACTAAAGCTGCTGCAGTTAAAAAGCTTTTATAAGGATCGAGCTCGGCTGTCCACCGCAAGGCATCCTACTGCCAGTCCCAGCCCCTATGCCTTGGGGTGCCTCCTGATGCTCTTCACTGAGTATCCCGTGGTCCCGAAGCATTTCCTTTGAAAAAATTAAGTGTCCAAACTACAGGTGGTGTAGCTTGCTTAACAGCCGGGATAATCCGCTGACTAGCAGACACTGCTACTAGGCACAAAGTATTTCCTGGGCTAGATGTAGTTAAAAATTTGTAAGTAGATACTCTCGTTGGATGCTGAAAAAGCATTCCATAGAGCCTCCTGGCACGCCATATATGATTCTCTTAAAAAGCTTGGGGTAGGGGTCTAGGGGACCCTTTTATAGCCAAAATCACGGCCCTGTATCACAATACGTCACCTAGGCTGAAGATAAATGGAACTGTAGCACCCTGAGGGCTCGGTTGCTACAGACGTATTGCACCTCACCCAGAGGTGTGATATCTCACTCTCAGGTAAGGATGGAGTGTGGATCAGGACCCGACACCTGCGTGCATTACACCACATTGCCGTGGGGCAGGGCGACCAATATGCCCCTGAGATGGGCACGACAGTCCCTGTCCCTGGCTGGAGTGGGGGGAGGGAACACTGAGGAAGGGGGACCCTGTAGTGCAGGAGCAGGGAGGAAGCAGTTCCTGGGTGCATTGAGAAGGGAGTATAAAAGGTGGGCACCATCTTAGTTCAGTGCAGAGAAGTCTGAGCAGAAGTGGCAGGGAGCAGGGGCTTTGCATGAGCTCTGCTCCGGAGGCGGGCCTAGTAACAGAGGCCCAGGCCTGCAAGAGGGAGAAGGAAGGAAGAGGAGCGGAGAAGGCTCCAGGAACGAGGAATGAAGGGATCCCAGGGGTGCGGACGGGCGAGTCACCACCGCACGCCCGAATCCACCTGCGTGGAGGGGTCAGGCCAAAGGGGGAGACCGGTCCCCGAACTAGTGGAGGCAGGAAACGACCCTCAGCTAGAAACCGGAGGCGCTGACATTTTATGTGGCGCAGCCCCTCGCTACACCCGCTAGGAAGGCACCACATAGGGTCAGGGAAACTGGCGCCAAGTTTACCAAGAGGAGGCCCGAGGCAGCCGGACAGAAGTGTTGGTAAGAAAGGCCAGACAAAGGACACACAAAGGGGGTCCTGTGAAGCGCTCCAAAGTTATCTGGGAGTTGTCTGAGCCCCTCACCTGGTGAGCACAGTACGACGTGGGCAGCCGTTACCTGCAGACGTGGTCTGGATAATAAGAACTGTGAGTAAAGGCCCTGAACTGCATCACTGACTCCGTGTCGTTACTGCTGCTGCCCTGCACCATCACCCCCATCCTCCGCATACACTGCCCTGAGGCTATACTCCTCCCGTGGGGAGTTATGCTACGCTCTGCTGCACCCACAACACCAGCCTCAGCGGTCTGCCCTGTAGCGGCGGTTCACTCTGACCGCAATCCACGGGTGGCGTAGTCGGACATTTAAACATCAAAACCACATAAATAGTTCCGCCACTGGTTTGACCACCCTGAGCCACGGAACCGGGTCGCCGCCACGAAGACTACAACCACCAGCATCCACCAAAAAGGGTCCGGCTCCGGGTGTCCCAAGGCCCAGGGGGTGCGTCAGAACATTTTCATCACCTTTCACAATCACCAATGGGACAAGGCAGGGATGTCCTCTGTCCCCTCCCTTATACATCCTAGTGACGGAGCACCTGCTCTCATCAATTCGCCATAACCCCAATATTAGGTGGATTGAGGTGGGAGGCACCGAGTACAAGTGCTCTCTATTTGCTGATGATGTCCTAGTATATATCACTCAATCACATATATCCATCCATGCTGTTATGGCTGAAATAGATCACTTTGTTACATGGTCAAATTTTAAAATCAATGCAGCGAAGTCTGAGGCCCTCGATGTCTCCCTCCCCAAATCCATATAGGATTCCATCCAGTCCAACTTTCCCTTTGCCTGGCCCTCACAGGGTATCAAATACTTAGGAATTCCTATTCATAGAGACCTCTCCCATCTATGTTATCTTAATTTTGGGCCCTTTATTGAACAACTCCATACAGACCACGGTTGGCAAGTTAGAACTGTAAGATTCACTACGTGAACCACTGGTGTTTTGTGGAAAAGCACATGTACACTGCATTCCAAATTATTATGCAAAAAGTGTTTAGGAGTGATAAGGGAAGAATTTGTTTGTTTGTCAGTTAAACTCATTGATGGTGATGTGTGTCAGGGCTCTTTATATCACTGTAAGCAATTGCAGACACCTGTGCTAATTAGTTTGGCAGCTGTGTCCAATGAAAGGCAAGACTACTTAAGAAGGCTGTCTCACATTATTAAGCAGCCTACATTTTCTGCCAAAATGGGAAAGAAAAAGGATGTGTCGGCTGCTGAGAAGCAACAAATTGTGGAGTGTTTAGGTCAAGGCATGACTACAATCAACATTGTGCGATGATCAGGATGAAGTGTCTTGGCAATCAAGAAGTATGTAGCTGATTCACAGTACACACGTGTGCGTGCTGATAAGGGCAAATTGAGGACTCTTTCCTACAGGCAATTACGTCAGGTTGAAAGAGCAGCGGCAAAAAAGCCTTGTCATAGCAGCAGACAAGTTTTTGAAGCTGCTTGTGCCTCCAACGTCCCCCGAACAACAAGATGCAGGGTCCTTCAGAGGTTTGCAGCTGTGCATACGCCATCCTGTCGACCTCCTCTATCCACTTCACACAAGCAGAAACGGCTCCAGTGGGCCAAACATTACATGAAGACTGATTTCAAAACTGTTTTGTTCACGGATGAGTGCCGTGCAGCGCTCGATGGTCCAGATGGATGGAGTGGAGGATGGCTGGTTGATGGACACCCCACGCAAACACGGCTACAGCGCCAACAAGGAGGAGGTGGAGTAATGTTTTGGGCTGGAATCATGGGGAGAGAGATTGTCGGCCCCTTTAGGATCCCTGAAGGCGCTAAAGATGAACTCCATAATGTATGTGGATTTTCTCAAACAGCACTTCCTGCCATGGTTCAAGAAGAAGAACCGTGTATTTCACAGCAAGATCATTTTTCTGCATGATAATGCACCATCTCATGCTGCACATAAAACATCTGCATCTCTGGCTGATATGGGCATAAAAGGGGACAAACTTATGGTGTGACCCCCATGCTCCCCTGACCTCTACCCCATTCAGAACCTTTGGAGCATCATTAAAAGGAGTGTCTATGATGGCGGGAGGCAGTTCACATCTAAGCAACAGCTCTGGGAGGGTATTCTGTCCTCATGCAAAACAATTGAAGCAGAAACCATCCAAAACCTGACAAATTCAATGGACGAGAGAGTTCAGAAGCTCCTTTCGAACAAGGGGTCCTATGTGAAAATGTAACATCACCTAGAATAAAGTTTTGAGTTGAAAACTGTTTGATTTCAGTTTCTAACAACCTGCTAATGCTTATAATTTCAAAAATGACCATTTTTTTTGGTCTTTATTAAAATGAAAAGGTTGATCGAAAAGTTTGGGGGATCTAAGAGTGTGGCAACCCAGTAGTCATGATTACTTCGAATTCTGACAATATGAGGGTCATGCTGCAGGTAATGCAGCAAGAAGGCACTTATGTGTCTTGCGCATCTCGGAGCCCCAAAATTATTTTCCGGGCTAGATGCAGCTAAAAATTATTATTAATTTTAAATCTGGTGAAGCTTTAGTATAGATGGCCTAATAGGATCAGTGCTGCACACTGCTACAAAGCCCAAATTATTTTCCAGTCAAGATACAGATAAACATGATTAGTAATTTTAAATCTGGTGGAGCTTATTATAGATGGCCTAATAGAATCAGTGCTGCACACTGATACAAAGCCCAAATTATTTTCCAGCCAAGATACAGATAAACATGATTAGTAATTTGAAAGCTTAAAACGGTTGGTAGGGTGATTTTAACCAATCATCAAGCTTTTACTCTCCCCAGGATGACACAGGGGTAGAAAAGTAGTTTCGGATCCATGATTTGTTCATCTTTATGAACGTGAGTCTGTCTACATTATCAGTGGAGAGCCGCGTGCGCTTATCTGTTAGCACACCACCAGCAGCGCTGAACACACGTTCAGACAGAACGCTGGCTGCGGGGCATGACAAGATCTCCAAGGCGTAAGTGGCTAGCTCCGGCCATTTATCCAGATTGGAAGCCCAAAAAGAGCAAGGGTCCAGTGACACAGTCGTGGCTTCAATGTTTACTTGGAGATACTCCTGTACCATCGTCTCTAGGCGTTGACTATGTGTCAGACTTCTTGTCTCCTGTGGCCTTGCAAAGGATGGCTAAAAAAGTGGTGAAATGATTCCGCAAAATTGATGTTACCAGCAGATACTGTGGTTCTGTTACGGTTTGAGTGCTGAACACTTGACGGTCCCACGGTTGGCAAGTTGGAACTGTGAGATTCACTACGTGCACCACTGGTATTTTGTGGAAAAGCACATGTAAGATTCTGCAACAGTCTCTGCTGATACTCCTGCATGTGTGCATCCCTTTCTATGGCAGGAATAATTACTGCAAATTTACTTTTGTACCGGGGATCTAACAGTGTGGCAACCCAGTAGTCAGGATTATTTCTAATTCTCACAATTCGAGGGTCATGTTGCAGGTAGTGCAGCAAGAAGGCACTCATGTGTGTTGCACATCCAGGAGCACCAAGTCCCTGTTGTGTTGGTGGCGAGGTGACAATCATGCTTCCTTCCTCTGTCCTCTCCCCCCAACCTCGCACAACAGAAATGTGATCAAGGTCTCCCTCATCTGATGAGTCTTCCATCAGTTCGTCCTCCACTTCTTCCTGGGCTCCTGCACCTTCCTCACTAGTTTGGCTGCTACCATGCGCCCTGGTAAAACCATCTCCCCCACCCTCACATGCCTGCCGCCTTGGTGCTGCCGACCGTCTGGACCTCGCAGATGTTAGCCCTTCCGCATACAACTCCTCCTCCTCTACTTCCTCCACCTCCTCTTGTGCCACCACCTGACTCCGAATTCTGTTTAACATGTGCTCCAGCATGTAAATCACCGGAATAGTCATGCTGATAATGGCATCGTCAGCACTAAACATCTTCGTCGCCATTTCAAAACTGTGCAGAAGGGTGCATAGGTCCCTGATCTGAGACCACTCCTCCAGCGTGATTTGCCCCACCTCTGAATCTCGTTGGCCCAGGCTATACGTCAGAACGTATTGCACCAGGGCTTGTCGGTGCTGCCACAGTCGCTGCAACATGTGCAGAGTTGAATTCCACCGGGTAGGCACATCGCATTTTAGCCGGTGAAGTGGCAGGCCCAACGACTTCTGTAGAGATGTAAGTCGCTGAGCTGCGGGATGCGAACGGCGGAAGTGAGCACACAGCGACCGTGCCCTCTGCAGAAGGCCATCTAGTCTGGGATAGTGGGCTAAAAATTGCTGGACAACCAGGTTCAACACGTGAGCCATACAAGGCACGTGTGTGACATTGCCCCGGCGAAGGGCCGCACCCAGGTTTGCAGCATTGTCGCACACGGCCTTCCCTGGTTTCAGGTCCAGTGGAGACAACCATTCATGAAATTGGTTCTCCAGAGCTGACCACAACTCCTCAGCTGTGTGACTCACATTTCCCAGACATTTCAATGTAAAAACCGCCTGATGACGTTGAGCCCTACTGCCAGCATAGTAAGGAGGTGTGCAGGATCCCTTCTGCGCAGTTAGAAAGCTTGTGGCATGACCAGACAGGCTTTGGGTGCAGGTGGAAGACCGAGAGGAGGTTGAGGAGGCAGAAGCAGTGGAGGAACTTTGACATAAAGAGGATTGACGCACAACTCGTGGGGACGGCAAGACTTGGACAGCAGCCCCTTGTCCTGCTGTCACCATAGTTACCCAGTGCCCAGTCAGCGACATGTAACGCCCCTGTCCATGCCTACTCGTCCAAGTGTCTGTGGTGAAATGCACCCTGTCACACACAGAGTTTCTCAAAGAAGCGGTGATGTTGTGTGCGACATGCTGGTGTAGCGCAGGCACACCTTTCTTTGAGAAGTAGTGCCGACTGGGCATCTGGTACTGGGGCACTGCGACGGACATAAGGTCTCGAAAATCCTCTGTGTCCACCAGGCGGAAAGGCAGCATTTCTGTAGCCAAGAGCTTGCAGATGGTGAAATTCAACCTCTTAGCTTTCTCATGGCTAGGAGGAAATGGTCTTTTACTTGTCCACATCTGAGGGACCGAGGGCTGGCTATTGTGCTTAGACGGGGTTGATAAGGGTGTCCCCGGCAAACTGCCGGTCTGTGAGGAAGATGCAGGCGGACATGTTAGGTTGCCTTGATCCAAAGGTGGTGCTATCGATGTCGGACAGCGCTCAACACCAGCTGGTGTTACCACCTCCAAAGAAAATGATGACCTGCCAATCACGCTGGCTGTTGCGGGTAAAGAGGTGGCAGGTCTGCGCCCCAAAACAGGTGTGACTGCTGTCCCCCCAGTCACAGAGGATGAAGAGGCCGCGGATGCACAAGATATGGCAGACGGTGGTTGGCCCGGCCGGCTAGGCCGCATTGTAGCACACTGAGCTTCCCACTGCAACTTATGCTTCATGTCCATGTGCCGTTTCATGCATGAAGTACTCAAACTATGTATTTTTTGGCCTCTACTTAGCTTTTGCTGACAAATGTTACAGATAACACGAGTTGGGTCATCTTTATCGATCTGAAAAAATGCCCAGGCTATGCAAGGCTTAGCACCCATGCGACCTGAAGAGCCACCACGACTTGTGGTGAGAGGCAGAGTTGTGTTTGAGGATGCAGTTGTTGACGTGCTTCCAGTACTACGTCTCTGTCCAGGAAGGCGCAACCTGACCTCGTCGTCACTAGCATCTTCCTCCACCTCCTCTGCTGACCTCATCTCTTGGCTGACTGTGGGTTGACAGTAAGTGGGATCTCCAACCTCATCATCATCACCCTGTGCGTTATCACACCCGTCGTCCTCAGAGCCAACCTGTTCCTGCCCTGACAAAAAACTAAAGTTGTCGCTCCAATCAGGTATTTGAGTCTTATCATCGTCTTCCTCATTGTCTCCACCAACAGGAGTTACAGTTTGGGAATGAGGGTCTACATTATGGTCAGAACCTTCTGCGTCTGGTCCTGGATCCGACTCATAAAGATTCTGGGCATCAGTGCAGATCATTTCCTCGTCTGGATTCACAGAAGCGCTGGAGTCGACCTCTGATTCCCAGGCTATAGTATGAGTAAACAGCTCTGCAGACTCAACCATCTGTTCTACCTCATACTCAGACGGGCAGCTGGAGATTTGGGAGCTGTGAGGAAGCAAGTGCGATTGGGGTGACACCTTTGAGGACTGGAGTATTTGTGATGTTGAAGTTGATGTGGAGGAGAGCCCACTTAAAGGAGCACTTGATATCCGTTGAAGCACCTGCTGTTTTTGTGCCTCATCTGGAATTTGTAGCGATTGGCGTGGCCGTAAGAAAGGGATCTTATCACATTGTCCGCTAAAAGAAGTAGACATTTTAGTTTGGCTGGAAGATGGTCTTTCTTCTGCAGATGTTACTGTTGCTTTAACACCTACCCCATGGACACAACCTTTTTTCCCCTTCCCAACACGCCTATTCCCCTTTCCACCAGCAGCAGGCCTTTTTCCACTCATTTTGGTGGTTAACTAATTCACAACTCTGGAGTTGTTTGCACAAAAAAACAATGGATGGGAACCGAGCAGAGCTGAGTGGTCAAACTGTGGTATTAGGCCAAAACTATTGGCTGGGTTAGATGCAGAAAAAAATTATATTCAATTTGCAACCTGATGGAGGTCTGTATAGATGGACTAATACAACAAGTCCCACACACAGCTAGAAGCCCAATATTTTTTCAGAGGTAGATGCAGAAAAAAATTATATTCAGTTTGCAACCTTATGGAGGTCAGTATAGATGGACTAATAGAACAAGTCCCACACACAGCTAGAAGGCCAAATATTTTTTCAGAGGTAGATGCAGAAAAAAATTATATTCAGTTTGCAACCTTATGGAGGTCAGTATAGATGGACTAATAGAACAAGTCCCACACACAGCTAGAAGGCCAAATATTTTTTCAGAGGTAGATGCAGAAAAAAATTATATTCAGTTTGCAACCTTATGGAGGTCAGTATAGATGGACTAATAGAACAAGTCCCACACACAGCTAGAAGGCCAAATATTTTTTCAGAGGTAGATGCAGAAAAAAATTATATTCAGTTTGCAACCTTATGGAGGTCAGTATAGATGGACTAATAGAACAAGTCCCACACACAGCTAGAAGGCCAAATATTTTTTCAGAGGTAGATGCAGAAAAAAATTATATTCAGTTTGCAACCTTATGGAGGTCAGTATAGATGGACTAATACAACAAGTCCCACACACAGCTAGAAGCCCAATATTTTTTCAGAGGTAGATGCAGAAAAAAATATATTCAGTTTGCAACCTGATGGAGGTCTGTATAGATGGATTAATAGAACAAGTCCCACACACAGCTAGAAGCCCAATATTTTTTCAGAGGTAGATGCAGAAAAAAATATATTCAGTTTGCAACCTGATGGAGGTCTGTATAGATGGATTAATAGAACAAGTCCCACACACAGCTAGAAGCCCAATATTTTTTCAGAGGTAGATGAAGAAAAAAATATATGCAGTTTGCAACCTGATGGAGGTCAGTATAGATGGACTAGTACAACAAGTCCCACACACAGCTAGAAGCCCAATATTTTTTCAGAGCTAGATGCAGAAAAAAATTATATTCAATTTGCAACCTGATGGAGGTCAGTATAGATGGACTAATAGAATGATGCTATGCCCAAAAGATTTTACTTCACTAGGTGCAGTAAAAAAATTGGTATTCTATACACAGGTGGTATATCTTGCAACACAGATAGGCTACTCCACTGACTAACACACTCTGCAATAGGCCAAAAAGGATTAGCTTTGCTAGATTCAGCCAAATGCTGTGAAAAAAACTTGCACAGCACTGGCACAGACCTGCCTGGCAAAAAATCTGATAGGAACTGATGTAACCTAGTCCTGAAAAGGACTCCAATTACAATTAGTCTTTACTCCCACAATCTATCTATTTAAGAGCACAGACCTGCCTGATAAAAGTCGTAGGAAATGCTGTAACCTAGTCCTTAAAAGGACTGCAATCACAACTATTCCCTACTCCCAAGCTATCTGTAGATTTGTGCGAAAATTGGCTTGAAATTAACAAGGTATAGCGCACACAGCAACAGCGGTGCCGTCTAACACGCAGCTGCAGCAGTGAGAAAATGGTGGCGACGGGGAAAATGGCTTGGTCTTATAGGGCAAGGACATGTGACATACACTGCCAATGACACATGCCCTTGCTTGTGTGAAAAAAAGCACTTCGCTCCGTGTGTGCACTGCTGATAGGCTGACAGATTGCACCTCCCCACTGTAAATGCGGGAAAGAGAAAAAAAAAATGGAGATCTTCATTGTTCCTGCAGAGATCCATCCCCTGCCCCTCCCCCCACCCCACTATACACTCAAACTGCGTATTAACATTAATTTTCATCATTACTGAGAAAAAATCCAGTTATGATTTTGGTGCACGAACAGTTATCGAACATAACCTCGAACAGCCGAATTTTTCTCAAATTGTTCGTGTTCGCCGAACGGCTCGAACACCGCCCAAAACAGCTCGAATTTGAGATTGGCGAACAGTTCGAGTAGAACAACGCTCATCTCTAATCATGACTGAAGTTCAGATGGTGTTAGGATTACCTGAGACTTCTGAAGTCAGGAGCTACCACACTAGTTGTGATTAAGTGTCAGGTCCAAATGTGACACTGCCACATCTAGGCAGTGAACAGAGTTATCAGATAATTCTAATAAGAAATTTTTATTTTAGGCTGCACATTCGCTGTGGTTTCACTGCAAGTGACTCATTGCCAGTGAGAGTTGAAGTCTTTACCCTCCCTCCACCATCACCTGTAGCCAGTCTGGGACCATTGAACTTGGAAATGAGGATTGCCCTAAGTATGGATTTAACGTTATATCCATTGTCTTTTGCACTGCCAAACAATAACCACTTTCTATCTTCTGGCTTTACTCTACAGATGATCAGTACAGACAGTATTATGGTGATGGGGATTATCCTATTTCTAAAGTGCTCAGGGACTAAATTTATGTTGTAGTTCGCATTCTAAACAGGAGAGACCCTGGAGTGGCGCTAATGCTGAATCAGTGCTGGGCAACTGGCACCATAAACCCTCAAGAATTGCCACAATGGCCAATCTTGGTAGATGGATAAGATCTGTACAAACCAACACTATATACTCAAATATTAAAGTATCCATGGTTTTTTTGTTTGTTTTTTACCTCCCATGGGCCTAAACTTACAAACACTTAGTCTGCTGACAGCTGATGTAACGTAGGCACCCTGCAGTAATACAGCATGATGTCGAGAGCAGGCTACAAGTAACAGCTGCTCTGACATGAAGCAGGAGTGGTCTGTGATGGCTTTGTGCTGGGCAAGTAGTTGGCACTCCAAAGGCATACTGATAGGGAGTGTTGATTGTGAGCTCCAATGGGGACAGCGATGTCTGTAAAGCTGTAGAATTAATAATGCTATATAAGCGAGTAAGATAAAATTAAGTCTTCCTAAAACCACTCGCCTAACTCTAACAATCCCCAAATATAACTTTTCCTTCATTAGGTGTCCTTTTGATGGTGGCAACTACATGACCCAGCCATTAACTATACAAGAAGCTTCACTGGAGTTTCCACTCTATTATCAGCGTTTTATTGTAAAGACATTTGCCTTTTACCGTCCAGGTCAGGCATCATTAGGAGAGCTGGTAAGTTCCCACTTATCATTCTTTTCCAGGTATACTTCCACTGTAGTGCTTCTGTATGTGTGCCATCTTCACAAAACCCATGTATGGCTAAATGTCCTTCAAGACGTAAGCACTTTCTGTAGCAAAAACGCAAGATTAAACATTAGGGTTATGTGGCGCCCCTGAGGGTTCAGTCACCACAGTGGTACTGCACCTCACCCAGAGGTGTGGTGTCTCCCTTCTCTCAGGTAAGGTGGGAGTGCTGCACAGAACCCCAAACAACCGCATCCAACACTACACAGCTCCAGGCCGGCTGGAGGGGCAACATGCAGAGGGCAGCTGCTGAGCCCTGACCCTGGCTGGAGTGGGGGGAACCCAAAGGTAGGGGGAACCAGTAGTGGGGGTGGGTGGAGGAAGTAGTTAGGGGGAGCACTTCGTTAGGAGTATAAAAAAGGGAGGCCATCTTAGGGTGGTGGTTCAGTGGAGTTAGGGAGCAGTTCAGAAGAACAGCTCGGGACAGTTCAGAAGAACAGTCCGGGAGCAGAGTCTCATTAGGAGATCTGCTCCACAAGTAGGGCCAAGTCAGGAAGTCTAGGACGGGAGCAGGGAGTTGGCTCCGTTCTAAGAAAGGATCCTAGGGGGTACGGCGCGTGCAGGACTGCATCCGTACGCCCTGCATCTGTCAGAAGACAGAGGGATCGCAGCCGCATTCTAGTCCCCTGAGGGTCAAGCAAGTCTGTGTAACTCCGACGGACAGGAGGGACTTCAGAGTACACGAGCAGGACTGAGAGTGGGCAGCGCAGAGCAGAAGGGAGAAAGACCAGTGTGAAGACGGTCAAAAGAGAAACACGAGAAGGTGGGGTTCTTCCAGGTATTCCCAAGCTGTCTGAGGAAGGATTGAACCCCTGCCCGGTGAACGCAGCGCGACGCGGCAGGCCTGCACCTGTACCGTGCACCTGTGGACTGTCTGAAGAATTGTGAGTAAAATCTCGGATGACTGCACTGTACTGCCTCCGTCTATTCTTTCATCGGCGCCATTGTTCCCCCTGCACTACAACGCCCAGCACAACCCACGCTCTCTCGCTACGCTGCCCTGAGGCCTGCTCCACCTGTGGGGAGCCGTCCCATCACAAGCTGCCCTAACATCTGCCTCAGAGGACAGTTGCAGCGCTGCTGATCCTCACCAGACACCACAGGTGGCGTCACAAACTTTCTAAAAATAACCCCCTTTTTGCACTGACCACCCCCGGTCACGGACCGGTCCAGCCACCGTGATATTCCCCGCCAACCGGCATCCAGAGGTCCGGCTGCCGAGTACCCCACGGCCCAGGGAGCGCGTTAGTTGCATTGCTCAAGGAAAACAATATATTTTTTTTTTCCCCCAGGAAGAAGGGCTGCAGCAGATTGGGAGTCGGTGACTGTATCTGCAGATGGGCCCATTAAGCTCTACATGGATGGGAGTTACCAGGGTACCAACGAACAGTTCATTGAAGGTAATGTCACTAACTTGCTAGTTGATTTTATGAGACTTTACAGTAATGTGCAAATAAGGTTTATGCCCCAATAAAGATTTAGACAAAAAAAGTTGTACATTGACTGCATTCATAGACCTTTTTTGGGTAACGGTCACAACAGTTCACAAAAAATCCATTTGTTACATGTAAAATATAAGGAGCACATTGGCTTCATTGGAAAGGGTGAGTCTTGCAATTTCTCTGGAAGGATCAATATTTTGTGGATTTTAAAACACTCACTGCAGGTCACTTTACCTACATGTAGGATCTAGATCTGTCTATCGAACTTGGCTGGTACTGTTGCACTGCAGGTGCTCTGATTATGTAGATGCAATGTGATATTGCCTTTAACTATGTTCTGGGTGACCCTAGCGCACACTATTAAAATGCCTCCTTGTCTTCCCATAATCTGTAAGTGGTGGTAGTGAGTAGCAACATATCGCTGTCTTACATGGTGGGAATGACCGATCTATGGCAGTTTAGTCTATATACTCTACTGTTAAAGCAATAGTACTAGAAACCTCTTCTACACATAGATGGTCTCAATGCCAGACTGGCACAGTATTAAAGTTTCTAACCAGATAATTGCATGAGGAGCAAAGGAAGACCTACCATTGGTGCAGCCGCAGAGGGATCCAGTAATTGACGGGGCCCACTTATACCTTCAAAGCAGATAAAATTGTACTTTATGATGAACTACGGTGCTTCCACGAGGACTCTCTTCTGTCCGCCAGCGCTAGAAAGAGCAACAATAAATGGCCCAGAGAATAAAAGTTTCTTCTACAATGATGACTTGATGTAGGTTATTCTACACTGTCACATTAAGATATCATAACATCTAATGGTTGTTATCAAACATGTTACATTTTTGGCCACATGTTGAACCACAATGCAGTCATGTAATTGACCTATGACTTGCCTAAAATCATTGGTTAATTGCCAAACTGCAGATGTAAAATGGCTGCACAACAGTTAGCATCAAAAGTTTCTTAGGTTTCATGAGGGGTTTTCAAGTTGAATTGGCCATTCCCTCATGTGTTAAGAGGTTGGCAGTGTTATCTTGGTACACCTTTCCTCAAAATGACTAGCATGCTAATGGAGATGTAACCAAATCAATCCATCGAGTAAAACACTTGATGGAAAGTTTTCCACAAAAAAAAAAAAGTTTGGTCCTGTAAAGATCTGAGGTTGTAAGTAATCACCTAGGCAGGTTAACGATGCAACAATATTTTATTGATCACAGCCATGGTAATAAAGCAATTCCAGGTAAATGGCTAAAATACAGTTCTCTCAGTCCTCAAGTTCCCAATCTGGGTTCAGTAGTTCCACTGGCTTTGTATAAGGCCATACTCACTGTCTCCCAACTTTTGGTTGGCCCATAGATTTTGTATCTCCAGCCAGTATAGTCTGTAGCCACAGTCCATGATCCTCTAGACGGCAGATAAAACGATGAAAGCACGGGTATCCAGTAGCAGTAGTCCTTTTAAGAAAGTGTAAATCCAAATTACATAATCCATAATGGTAACATGTTTATCCATTCATCCTTCCAAGTCCACGGTCTCCATCCTCTTCCTTCAATCCTTCCACACATCTCCCTAAAACATGTCTCCACTTTCTTCCACTCGGATCAGTCCCCTCCCAGGTCAGAAGTGATCACACTCTCCCCCTTAAACATTCACTGTTCGCTAAAACAATGAAGAATATCTAGAAGCCTTCATCTGAGACTGCCTGTAAGACCCACTGTGGTTATGGCTCCACTGTGTCTCAATCTACACTCACCTAATGAGATTATTGGCTGTTGAAACAATGAACTCCTGAGATAAAGATGAGATTAGTGGAATGCTGGACATTTTACAAGTGAATATTACATACTGACAAGTAAGCAGAACTATATAAAACATAACAAGTAAATCACTAATAAAACACAATAATAATATTGACAAAAATGGTGGTTCGTTGCTGGAAAAGTATCATAGTCTTTAGTAAGTGGGCAGCTCCTCACAGGTCCCATGCTCAAAGCCAGTTTTTAGACAAAGTGGGGCTCCAAATGTTAACCCACATGTAGGTCGCATTTACATGGGCTGATTTCAGGCCATTAAACAAGCACAATTGACAACATTGAAGTCGTTCAGTACTTATTTTCTGGCCTCTTTACACTGGATGACTAGGAATGATGGCACAAAACTATCACTAGTAGATCAATCTGTCACCATACACATGTTCTCTGCAGTTTACACCAGGTGATGTGCTACTGAGAAGCCTTTTCGTTCTACCATACACAATCCAATCACCCGATGAATGAGCAACATTTTTGCTAATTGATGGGCGATTGCCAATGTTTACACCTAATGAACGCTCGTCTGCTCTTCCAGTATATATAAATGTGGTTGTGATATACTGTTACACACATCTGTATACAGAACACACATATGCAACATACAAACAGTGATCAACATATCTTAAAGAAACAATGGCGGAGACCCCGGTAAATCCAGGGTCAGCCAGAATAGCCTACTCGTATAGCATTTAGAACAGAAAAAAACACGAGTACAAAATGGCATAAAAAGTTAGTTTTATTTAGTCAATCTGCAAATAACTTAAATTAATATATCCATAATATAAATGCATGACAAAAAAGTGCAATGTGCTCGAAGAAAAGCGCAGTCCCACCTGCAAGGGCATATCATACCCAAGCTAAAAGGATAGTCCATATACATAATGTAGTATCTTTCCAGAGATATACTGGATAGAATAAGGCTATATATTCCAAGTGGAGCACGTACAAATGTTAAAATCAAACTCAGATTCACCAGATGCTTTCCACAATTGTATATGAGGTCCAGGTGTGTGAGACACCTTTGCCACCTGTCTTCTACGTCCCCCTGGACCTCATATACAATTGTGGTAAGCATCTGGTGAACCTGGGTTTGATTTAAACATTTGTATGTGCTCCACTTGGAATATATAGCCTTATTCTATCCAGTATATCTCTGGAAAGATACCACACTATGTATATGGACTATCCTTTTAGCTTGGGTATGATATGCCCTTGCAGGTGGGACTGCGCTTTTCTTCCACACATGAGAATGCACAGAGCACATACGCTCACACTATAGAATACTTACCAGTCTCTCCCTTCAGTTCTAAACTCCTGCACAGGACCCATGGTGACATCACGGTCACATGACTGATGTCACCAAAGGTCGTTAAGCAGTCTGCACATTGGAAATTAAATTGATAATATCATTGCAATTTTCAATGTAACTTCTGCTGTAGATTCTGCGGGCAGGAGTGTACATAGAAATCATAGGGCCCCATGGCAAAAGTCCTAATTGGCCCCTGCAAAAAAAAAATGACTCAATGGGAGAACAGGAGAGCATATACTATTTTTGCAGCCCTTACAAAGTAATTTTGTCCCTTACTGTTCGACATGCTATAATGTGCACCCACTAGCACTCCAAACAGTACAATAACACCCCTCACAACCCTCTACCCAGTATACTGGCCCCCCACAGGCCTCCAAATAAAATATTGCCTGCCACAAAGTATGATGGCCTCAAAAATTAACCATTTATTAAAAAAATAAATGCTCCCCCACTGCTCCAACTCCTGTGCTGAGCAGTGCAGAGGGTTAGAAGACTCGCTGTAGAGATTGGAGCTGTGGGCAATGGTGTGTAGTGAATATTTTTTTTATTTATGGAGGACTATGTGGTGCCCGTAATACTGTATGGAGGGCTATGAGGGGCCCATTTTACTGTATGGAGGGCTATGTGGGGCCAACTATATTGTATGGAGGGCTGTGGGGCCCATTATACTATATGGAGAGCTATATAAGGGCCATTAATTACTTTTGAAAGACTACAAGGGGGGCATTATACTGATGGCATACCTATGTAGGGGAGGGCATCATACTATTTGAAGGTATATGTGGGGGGTCATTATGCGGTTGTCAGGACTATATGGGGGCAATTATACTGTTTGCAGGACTATGCTGGGGGCGATTATACTGTTTGGAGGGCTATGTAAGGGCTTTTATATTGTTTGGAGGGCTATGTGTGGGCCAATATACTGTATGCAAGCAATTACACAGTGTAAAAGTTTTTTTGAGGGGCTCAATAATACACTGTAGAGGGCTGTGTGGGGGTCACTATGCTGTTTGGAGGGTTAGTGGGGGGCCATTATACAGTATGGATGGTTGTATTGGGGCCATCATACTGAGTGAAGGTGTGTGGGGGCCATTATTCTGTATAGAGGGCTGTTTTGCGATCACAGTTGGGGGCATCATACTGTGTTGGGGGTCGCCATACTTTGCCAGGGAAGGGGAGTACAGTCATCATACCATGTGTGTGGAGGGTACTATGGAAGAATTCACTGTGGGGATATCATACTTATGTTTCGGGGGGACACTATATTTGGCATAATACTTTATAGGGGCAATGAAAGGGTAGTTTAGGGGCTTCAGTAGGAGGAAATTACTTTGTAAGGGCTGCGAAGATGTGAGATATGCTCTTCAGTGACTCTGCTGAATATTACGTTTTTTAAGTTTTTTTAGTGGGGGGCCCAATTAGAACTTTTGCTATGGGGCCCCATGATTTCTATGTTCGCCCCTGCTAGTAATATTAGGAATCACATAAAGATGGATGAAGCTGCTTCATCTTTAGTGGTTACAGGTATCTGGCCCATTGTGACATCACTCGTGTTCCACTCCCCGTGATGTCACAATAAGGTCACCATTGTGATGTCACTGGCTGTGGGGTTATAGTGAGTGACGCTACAGGAAAAGGCTTTGTCTGGAGAGGCTGACTGTGGATTACACAAGACGCGATATTCCTCCAGGCTAAAATGCTGTTTAGATTTCTTCTATTTGTGAGTGTGCTAATAGCATCTGCGGAGGGCGCTCCTATCAACACGCGCCACCATGATTTCAGGGCCTTGATCCCTGCAGGTAAGTGCTGTACCGGATATTCAGACAATATGGGGTTATTGTTAATAAGTCAGATGATACATTTCATGGAGGATTCTTCATGTGCTACTTGTAATGTTTGGAGTCTTCTCCCATCGTGTATTCCCTATTCCAGGCTCTAAAACACATTGTAAACTTGAATGGGAATCCACTCTGAGCGAAAAACAAGTCACGTGTCTCTGATCTTCATGTGTGTGACTTCATCAATACTTTTGGGGGAAATAATTACAAATTTATGGTAATTGTGGAGTTTCTCCAACTAGGAATGGTCCTAGGTCTGGTTACAAGAATAAGATGCAAAATATAATGTATATATTAGTAGCTTTAAATATCTTACATGTTCTTGATCTTTTCTTCCACTAGATTACTTTAGTAGGTTTCCTATGCCTGCTGCCATCATCTTCTTCTCTGGATTTTTCTTTGGTGTCATCTGTTCCATCATATATGGGTAAGTCTTATAATGATTTATGGGCTACCCGGGAGTCTGTATAAGAAATATCACATCTTCAGGTCATCACACGATGCAGTAAATGATATAATCTAGTGTAGATGTTTAGTGGCTCATAAACTGGGTCTGACCTGCTGGGAGCACAATGGACTTTTCTGTAAAATATTAAAAAAAATTGCTCCACAAATTACTGCAGATAGGGATAGATAAAATAGAGGAAGAAAAATATATGATTTTATAACAGTGACTTCTGTTTTATCATTTTAAAGATATGTGAAAAAGAATAATTTCTGGAGAGATGTTACAAGACCAGATTCCATGGATGAAGATATAAAGAGTAGGGCTAATCCTAATGGTAAGTACGGCCGTCACCAATCTGACATTAATATCTGTGTACATACAAATACTTCTTAGTGGCTTTTATATTACGTGGACGCAGTCCACATTGTAAAGCTGAATAATTACTCTAATGATATTCTGATTCGTCTCTTTCAATATATGAAATCTATTTAAAAAAAAAATAATGAACTTTTAAAGTAAAAATAATCTCTTAACCCCTTCACAACATATGATGTACGCCGAGCTTGAATATTTTCCCGCACATGATGGCTGATTTAATGTGCGGAGCTCTGCCCGCAGCTGTTAAATCCCACTGTCAATCTCTCACAGCGGCATTTAACAATGCAATGGAGGCCGGACATTATATGCGCCCATCGTCACGCTCATGATGTGATCGTGGAGCGCCAATTGCTTGTCATGACAGCCGGCTGTGTCTGTCATTACGATCCTCCTGTGAAAGCCAGCTGTGGCTGGCAATGATAGTGGACAGTGATTTTTACTATACATAGCATTGCTGATGATCGGATGATCGCAGCTTCAACAAATACAGTAAAATAAAAAAGCACAAAAGTTCAAATCACCCCCTATTGCCCTATTAAAAATAAAACAATATACACATCTTTGATATTGCTGCAATTGTAAAAGTCCAATCTATCACAATACAAAGTAAATTAATCCGATCAGTATACGGCGTAATGAGAAAAAAATCAAAATTACATTTTTTTGGCCACCACAACATTGCAATAAAATGCAATAAGAGGCGATCAAAACATCATATCTACCCCAAAACTGTATCAGTAAAAACGTCAGCTCAGATCGCTAAAAGTCCTCACCTGGCCCCGTATCCCAAAAAATTAAAATGTCATGGGTCTCGGGAAAATGGTGACAAAAGTATTTTTTTTTTTAGTTTCCGATTTTTTTTTACCACTTAAAGGGGTTGTGCCTGGAACAAAGTTAATTTTAATCAACATTTTAATCAATAGATCTTTGAATAATAATAATTTCCACAATTGGATGAGATCAAAAAAAATGTTCCTATGCTGAGATAATCTTATAAATGTGTCCCTGCTGTGTACTGTGTAATGGCTGTGTCTGACCGTGCAGGAACATGGTCTGATCATACCACATCTCCTGGGCAGGAGACAGACAGGACAGCCGGGGATCACAGCTGATTCTTTCTTTGAGGTAAAACATTGCTTAAAAACAAGTAATTAAATATTTTGCCTCACAAAAAAAATCAGCTGCGATCCCCTGCTGTAATGTCTGTATACTCTTTTGCTTCCTCCCCTGCCCAGGAGATGTGGTATGATCAGACCATGTTCCTATATGGTCAGACACAGCCATTACACAGTACACAGCAGGGGCACATTTATAAGATTATCTCAGCACAGGGACATTTTTTTTAACACATCCAATTGTGGAAATGATTATTATTCCAAGATCTATTGATTGAAATGTACTTTGTTCGTGGGAAAACCCCTTTAAGTAAAAAAAACAAAACAAACTATACATGTTTGGTATCTGCGTAATTGTACTGAACTAGAGAATCATATTGCCAGATCTCTTTTACCATAAACTAAATATGGTAAATAAAAAAATTAAAAAAAAAACAATTGTGGAATTGCACTATTTTTGCAATTTCAACACACTTGGAATGTTTTTCTTGTTTTCCAGTACAGTATCTGGTAGAATGAATGCTGCCATTCAAAAGTACAATTCATTCTGCAGAAAACAAGCCCTCATGCGGCTATACTGATGGAAAAATAAAAATTATAACTAAGGAGAGGGAAAACAAACAAACAGAAAATCACCATGTCTTGAAGGGGTTAATAGATATAGCAAGTGAATGTACCGTAGACATAGAGGAAACAATCTAGAAGAAACAAATAGAAGTTTTTCCTTTTGAAATGCTGATTTCACTGTTCTGTGTTACAGGAGAACATGAGGATGAAACAACCATTATAAATGATGAAGCTCCTCATGGACCCATGGCTGAAGAGAGCGATGTCCACACAGACACCAACATCTCTAGTGGCCCCCACTATGTCATAATGAATATGGACCCATATGAGGATGTGATCATCTCCTTCAACAGTAAGTTCTCAGGCTTTCATAACAAGTGCTTAATAGAAAAACTCCTTTATAAAAAAAAGCTCTAAAAGAAGAAAGCTGATCTTTCTATTTTCATTACTTTATTATAAAATGTAAAGGTTATAAAACCTGTATAATATTAATATTCTTTAACAAATATATAGAAACTTTAATTTTATTAATGCTAATTTCAATGTTCAACATTGTAGGAGAAGAAGAGGGTGAAATAAATACTGTAAATGACGATGTTCCTCGTGGACCCATGGCCGAAAACAGAGATGTCCTGGAAAACACCAACATCTCTACGCCTGGACCCGGTTACATAGTCATCAGTATGGACCCAGATGACGATGTGGTCATCTCTTTTGACAGTAAGTTTATTTTTTCTTCATGTGGATAAGTAGAATACTTACTACCATAAATATCATCTCTTCTTCTAATTTATATAACAGGCATAAAATAAAATCTACCGTTAAAAGCAATTTATTTTTGAATTGCAGTTAAAGCAAACAATCTAGAAGAAACATAGAAGTTTTTTCTTTTGAAATGCTGATTTCACTGTTTTGTTTTACAGGAGAACATGAGGATGAAACAACCATTATAAATGATGAAGCTCCTCATGGACCCATGGCTGAAGAGAGCGATGTCCACACAGACACCAACATCTCTAGTAGTCCCCACTATGTCAGAATCAATATGGACCCATATGAGGATGTGATCATCTCCTCTGACAGTAAGCTCATTTTTTCTTTGTGGATTAGTACCATGAATATCATCTCTTCTTCTAATTTACATAACATGCATAAATTAAAATCTACTATTAAAAGCAAATTATTATTGAATTTCAATTAAAGCAATTTCCCAGTATTTTCTGGCTCTCCGACCCCAGACTGACAGTAGAATCAATGTCCATTAATGAACAACTAATCTTATAACCACTGTCTTTTTCAGAACAAGAGGACAGAGAACAGATTCCACCTCCTCCTCTGAATCCTTCTCCATCTACTACTCTGCCTCCTCAAAATTTTGATAAAGATCTTGACCTGGACAAAGACATTGAGAAAACTAACCTCCTCATGAAGATTGTCTTTCAGGAACTTCTAGCTTATGCCAGCCAAAACCAAATGTAAGTTCTTAGGGCTTATGTGTATGTTTTATGATGTATGTTATATTTTAGTATTAACAGGCAATAGGCTAAATAATTAGAAATTGAGCATTAACGACCTAAACGTTGAAAGCATTATATTTCTTTATACAAGTTAAATCATCAGTCTGTGAACCAAGACTTGCTGGACTACATGAGAATGGGTGTTATTCTTGAATCACAAATATGATAATTTATATTGTATCTTTAATAAATCACAATATACAGTATAAAAAATGGCTGATCACATGACTAACAAATTAAACACACGAAGTAGAGTGGGTGGTAATGGCAAAAACAATAAAATGAATATTTAATCATGATCACATTATGCATATACAGCAATACTGGCTTAAAATGCAAATGTAATCACAGGAGCTGATGGCACGATAAAAAGTGCTCAATATCAATGTCAGTGCCAAGTACGTTTAGACATGCTGTAGTACCAACCCTGACAGTCGTTTCACCATCACAGCTTTTTCAAGGAGTTAAAGGAAACGGGGTGTAGTGCTGTATATGCCTGTATATATATCTATCATATGTACCATGAAGGAGGGATTGCTAGTTAAAGGTAATCTAATACTACAAGATCCAAAAAAATAATAGGCAGGGTACTATTCCTATCACATCAATGATAAGGTGTAGAACATACCTGAACATAGACATTAAATAATGCCCACTATATATTACATAGTAGTGTATTATAATCTAGAAATAATGGATGACATGTAAACTTCTTCTGTTGCCAAACTCATTATAATCTGTTGCCATGTACATATATTAATCAATACTCTTTTGCTGATTTTGTAACATATATTTTCCAGGTGAGGCAGAGCGGGGTCTCGCTGTGTTCCCACAATGAATATGGGATCCAGCTGGAGATGACAACTGTACATCAACACAAAGATGCAGATTCCAGGCTTGGTTTCTGTTCTCTTCATTGGATATGACATTTACTGAACTTTCTGCAGCTAGACGAACTCACAGAGTATGTGAGATACCTACTGCATCGTGAGGCAGATTCCGGGCTCGGTCTCTGTTCTCTTTAATAAATACGACATTTACTGGACTTTCCGCAGCTAGATGCACTCACAGAACAAGTGAGTTTCCTTCTGCATCATAAGACAGATTCCTGGATCGGTCTCTGAACTCAACCACTGGATACGACATTTACTGGACTTTCTGCAGCTAGATGCACTCACAGATAAAGTGAGATACCTACTGCACACGAGACAGATTCCGAACTCGGTCTCTGAGCTCCACCACTGGATAAGACAGTTACTGGACTTTCCGCAGCTAGATGCACTCACAGATAAAGTGAGATATCTACTGCACATGAGACAGATTCCGGATTTGGTCTCTGTTCTCATCAGTGGATAAAACATTTGATAGACTTTCTGCAGCTAGATATAATCACAAATCTAGTGACTTACCTGCTGCACCATGAGACAGATTCCGGGCTCGGTCTCTGCTCTCATCAATGAACATCTGCAGCCTAAGGGAAGGGCAGTCCTTCAGCCAAGGTTCCCTAGAGGTTTCCTCCACTGGGGGCTTTTCCTCTCCTGAGTGCTGAAGGTTGACTCTTCGTGAGTCAAAGTCCCTTTGTCATCATTATCATCGGGGCACATTTTAGGGCTATTGCCCTGACTTCTAATGGGAGCTTCTACATAACCCACCTTGAATGAAGTTAATAAAGAAGTCAATCAATAATATGTAACAGTGTAATGGCGCTTCAATTGAACTTTACAATACAGCAGAATATACATATCACTGTGAGGAGCGAATATTTTATGAAGTCATTAAACACATGGTGACTTATATACATGTTTTCTATCAAACTAATTTGCCACAAATGTAATGTTCCTCATTAAACATGCACATCTTCTTTGACCTGGTTTAGAGGTCTGGGTCCTCTGGTTCAACCAGGACTTTAACGCCACTGCACACTATACCATCATGGCACACATAATGACATCAGAACGTTGCGACGTGCGTCACCCAAACTTTAATTATTGCCTCTGGGGATGCACATTAGTGGCAACGTGCTCAGCGATGGCATGGTTCACAAAAATGTCAGAGGTCTGGTTGAGCTGGAAGTTCCAATGCAGGATGAAGAAGACAGAAGATGCTTTAAACCAGCAAGGCCAGTTTTAGACAAAGTGGGGCCCTGGGCAAAAGTTTAAAGTGGGTCCTAAATGCTAACATATTGCACCATCACACTCAAACATTTAGGTTGCATTTGTGGCGCCCCTGAGGGTTCGGTCGCCACAGAGGTACTGCATCTCACCCAGAGGTGTGGTATCTCACTCTCAGGTAAGGAAGGAGTACAGCTCAGGACCCTAACAACTGCATTCATTACACCACATTTCTGGGGGACAGGGCGAGATTGCTCCTACGGGAGAGCACAGTCCCTGGTCCCTGGCTGGAGTGGGGGGAACCACCTAGAGAGGTGGAACCATGTAGTGGATGGGGTGGAGGAAGTAGATCCTGGGAGCACTTGAAAGGAAGCTGTATAAAATAGAGACACCATCTTAGTTCAGTCAGTTAGTTCAGTCAGAGGAGGAAGGTGACGGGAGCAGAGGCTCTGTATGAGTTCTGCTCCAAAGGCGGGCCTAGCCTGTGAGGCCCAGGACTGAAGGAGAGAAGAGAGGAGTGGGAGCAGGAAGGCTCCAGGAACCGAAGGGACCCTACGTGTATGGGCCGTGCAGAAGGCCACCCGAACGCCCGCTGCTACCAGGAGGTAGAGGGGTCAGGCCAGATAAGGGGAATTGGTCCCTCAACTAGTGGAGAACTGCAAGGCTCACCTAGAAACCGGAGGCTGCAGCACTTTATGTACCGTTAGCCAAAAGTCCACACCAGTCTCACTAAGAAGGCAGCCACATAGGACCCAGGGGACAGAACAGACGTCGCCCGCCAAGGCCCGAGGGTACCGGATTGGAGTCACTAGGTGTGAAGTGCAGGGAGAGGGCCAGAGGAAGGACATACAGAAGGGGTTCCTGCTAAGTACTCCGGAGCTACCTGGGGGTGGACTGAGCCCCTCAATGAGTAAACACAGGACGACATGGGAAGTCGTGATCTGCAGTGATGACTTGGAATGAAACAACTGTGAGTAAAGGACCTGAGACTGCATCCCACTGACTCCGTGTTTATTACTGACTCCCTGCACAACAACCACCATCATCCACCCACACTGCCCTGAAGCTACACTCTTCCTGTGGGGAGTTATACTACCCTTTCTGCCAAACCATCAGCTTCAGAGGACTGTTCCGCAGCGGCGGCCCCTATTATCCGCACTCCACAGGTGGCGTAGTCGGACATTATACAAACCCATATACAATTCCCCTTGGATTAATCACCCTGGGTCACGGACCAGGTCACCGTCACAGTGACTACAACCCCAGCATCTACCGGCCCGGTTCCGGGTACCCCACGGCCCAGGGGGTGCGTCAACTTTGGCGTAGTCGGCAGGATATGAGCCCACCCAATATCACTGTGTATCGCGTGCCTAAAGACTGTGTTTTCTACTAAATGTGGCGCCCTCCCCAGAAGAACGGGCGCCTTTATGTGCGTGCTAAAAGATGACCAGAAACCACCTCCCATCATGGGCCTGGTCCCAGAATGGCGCCAGAAGCGGAGCTCGCCCCAAACAGTAGTGGTCATGTATGCAAGTATGTCTGTCAAGGTGGGGGGGCTGACCCTGAAAGTGACCGACAGCAGACTGCCATGGGACCGCAACAAACTGCCCTGTGACCACCCCCAAAAGGGGAGAGGAGAGAAGAAAACTGGGAGACAGGGCATGGTCTTGATCAGTCTAGACAGACCGCACCCGGTAGGGAAGATGGAGGACGGCAGCACCAGAGCCCCAGTCAGCGGCCTGCTGTAGACCGTAGCACCCTACACCCTGGAGGAACTAGTGGCTAAGCTGCTCCAGGAGGACTCGGAGTTCCTCCGCTCTGGGATGGAAGACCTGGGCCGGAGGATGGAGAGGGCCCAGCGAGATGCCATCACCGGGTGGAGACGGGAGATGGAACAGCAGCCGGCGACGCTACCAAGCACCGGCAGTGCCCCATCCTTGGCTGATCCCGACAAGCGCCAGGAGGCGACCGGCCGCTGGAGCAGGCAAAAGGAGTCTCCCTGTCCCGGGCGCTGCCAGCGTCGATCTGCTCCTGAGCCCTCTGGTGGAGCCGCTGACCCCGGGCGCTACCAACACCAGCCCGCTCCTGACGCCGCAGCAAGGCCCACAACGAAGTCCTCCGACCCCGGGCGCCACCAGTGGCGACCCACTCCTAGGCCCACAGCCAAGCCCTCCTACCCCGGGTGCCTAGAGCGGCGGCCCGCTCCTGATCCCGCCGCAAGCCCCACAAGTCCCGGGCGCGCCCCCCCTGCACGCCTCACGGACCCCGACACTGCTACCTCCGGGTACCAGTGATGCCGGTCAGCTTCTGGGTTCCCTGCAGGAGCCGTCTCCCCCGACCGCCGAGTGGGTGTATCGACGTAGCCGGTGGGACTGGTCCGCGGAGGTAGAGGACCAGCGGTCCCCGCTCCTGCCCGCTCCGCAGCCCGCCGCCGTCTCCCAGTTGCCGAAAGATGAGGCCCAGTTTGAGTGGGACCACTCTGGGGAAGACCTGATGAGGTTTACCCAGGAGTCAAGGGCAGCGGCAGCTCGTAGGAAGGAGTTCTGCCACCAACAACTGGTCCAGTTAGAAAAGGAGCGCAACTTACGGCGCGTGTGGTGGGAGAAATTAGAGGCTCAGAACATGGAGGAAAAGATACGGGCCCGCAGGGCCAACAAGGTGGAGGAAGAGAGCGACTTCTACCTCTGCGAAGCTGAAGACCCGGCTGGGTCAGCATATTGTGAACAAGAGCCTCCCCAGAGGGAGCACTCCTATTAAAGACTGCAAGTAGTCACCCGTACCCGTGCAGAATGGACACTGCAAATTAAAGTTTGTGTGAACATTTAACCCGTCTACTTAGTTACCCAGAACGGGTCCAAAAACTGACCGGCTGAGGACTGGGAGCAGCCACTTCCTGTAAATAGTTGCACCTTTTGAGGTGCCCCCTATTGGTTTTATATTTTCAGAACCGAGACCACTGAACAAAAACTCTTTGGAGGTGGCTGAAGACGTGGTCCAAAACTTGGATCATCACCACCCTTGCTGCCAAACCATCAGCTTCAGAGGACTGTTCCGCAGCGGCGGCCCCTATTAGCCACACTCCACAGGTGGCGTAGTCGGACATTATACAAACCCATATACAATTCCCCTTGGATCGATGCAGGCTTACATAAAGGCTACCAGCCAGATGAGATCGTTGAGTGGGTGATGAAAGCTATCAGCCCAGGATTGAACCTCCGTAGTATGCTAGAAATGAAGAGTCAATTGACCTTGCAACAGCTGAAGATGATTTTAAAAGGGCACTATAAAGAAGAGAGTACTTCAGAATTGTTCCACCGACTCATTAACCTCTCACAGAAAAATAATGAATCACCCCAAAGTTTCTTGTTCAGAGCAATTGAACTGAATGATAGACTGTTGTTTGCGTCCAGAGATGTTGAAGTGGAGGAGAAGTTTCATGCTGGACTAGTCCAGAAGAAGTTCTTGAGATCATTAGGAACGGGGTTAATCAGCAAAGACATCAAGTTGCAGCTGAAACGGTACTAAAAGATCCTGTCATTCTCGACGAAGTCCTAATTGAAAAAATGAATAAGATAGCTAGTTTGGAGTCAGAGAGAGAACAGAAGTTAAAGGCTCTGCTCCTAAAATCACCAAAATAAGTCAGCTGAAGATGGAGACCCCCTGTGGCCAGTCCAAAGATCATCATGGAGACCCTTCAGTGCCACCTCCGAGAGGAAACCTTAAATCACCAACAAAAGAAAGGACCGCCAGAGCTGACTGGGAGGAAGTAATAGGAGAACTGCGAGCCGAGTTGATTGAGGTGAAAAAATTGATTCATTCCAGGCCACAACCTTTATCCCTCAGACTCAGGAGTGGGTTCCAAAACAGAAGATACCCGGCTTGTGAAGCATGCCATTCATTAAATCAGAGTACGGTTTGTGTCCACTGTCTAAAATGTGGTGAGGAAGGACATTATGCCAAGGAATGCCAATGGTCACGGTCGTTTGGGTTAAAAGACAGGAGGTTGCCAGTGCGGGGCGACTAGTAATCGCGATACGGAGGAGGCCCTAGAAGCAAATCCAAATCTCACCAAACCCCAGAACGGCGCATGAGGTAAAACGGCTGCTTCAGTACTATACCCAAGTGTGTTCACGTCTACAACAGCTGCAAGAGAGACAGAGGGATTAGTACCCAGTGTGTAGGTCAAACAATTTACTCCTGGGAGGAGGATTCCTCGGTCAGTAGAGATTGCCTCATCAGTCTAGTCAGTGAAAGGTGCTTTACACAGTGCCAGCTAGATGGACTCTTGGTAAAAGCACTGTGGGACACAGGAGCCCAAGCGGGCCTTTTAAATGAAGAATGGAGAAGGCGATACCTGCCACATACCTGCCTTCGGTTACTAAAAGAACTCTTAGGACCAGTGGAACTCCACAGGAAAACTGTCAACCAGACCGAAATCCCTTTCATAGCCTGGGTGGAAGTGACTTTCCAACTGAGGGCCACGAAGAACAGCAACACCATTGAGCTTTTGGTACCTTTTCTCGTGACTAGTGATCAGAACGTGGCAGAGGATCCTATCCTTGGATATAATGTAATCAGTGATGTCATGACGAAATACAAGTCAGGGACGCTGGTGGTGGATGCAATTGCCACATCACTTGCCATAACTAACGCAGTGGCAGAAAATGTGATTCATAGAGTAAAGAAAGCACAGAATACAATGGACCGAAAAGAAGTCAAGGTAGGCTGGCGCCGAACCATCATCCCTGCAAACCAAATGGTGGGGGTGAGGTGTGGAGTCCGAGTAGAACCAGGAAGAAAAATCAAGAAAAGACTGTTCGTCCCAAAAGACTCCTCAGAACTTTTGGAAGGCCTAGTACAAGGTGAGACTGTGCTTACGATTCCTACTGGTGGATTTGCTCGAGTGACAGCACCGATGACGAATACTACGAAACACGAAATTAGACTGGATCCAAAGACTGTGTTAGGTCACATTGAAACCGTTAAAATGGTATATCCAGCCAGTGTGAGACCCGTCCAGGGGTCTACCATGAATTCAGTCACCCCACCAAGGAACAGGAGTCGCCCATGGGAGGAAATTGCACGACCAACCTCAGGGTCCTGGGATCCCCCAGTATCCCTGGAACACTTGCGTGCTGAAGATATAGCAATAGCAAAACAGATGTTGAGAGAAGAGTGTCATGCATTCTCTAAAGATGACTCTGATATAGGCTGTATCCTGTCGTTGCAATTGAAAATCAATTTGAAAGACACGACTCCAATAACCAGAAGTTACATGTCTGTACCGAAACCATTACAACGTGATGTGAAAGAGTATTTACAAGTTCTAATCAACAGAGGTTGGGTCCAAAAGTCGAAGTCGTCTTATTCCTCTCTTATTGTTTGTGTTAGGGAGAAGAACGGTACGTTGAGACTCTGCTGTGATTACCAAGAACTAAACCGAAAGTCAGTACCTGATCGGCACCCGATATCAAAGATTCAAGATATGCTGGATAGCCTATCAGGAAGAACCTGGTTCTCTGTCCTCGATCAGGGTAGAGCATACCATCAAGGGTTTGTTGAAGAGTCCAGTAGACCCTTGACAGCAATCTTCACACCGTGGGGGTTATATGAGTGGATCCGCTCAGTTCAGCTCCAGCAGAATTTCAGAGGAGACCTATTTGTGATGCACCCCCTGGGGCCGTGAGGTACTCAATGTCGTGCCGGTCGGTGCTGGGGATGTCACGGTGGCAGTGACCCGGGCTGTGACCCAGGGCGGTCAATTAAAGGAAAAGTAAAAGGGGAATAAATTTTTAGAGATAATGTTCGTGACACCACCTGTGGTATGTGGCTATATGGGGCCGCCGCTGCGGTGCAGATCCACTGGAGCTGATGGTGACGCAGCAGAGTTGGTTCAGCTATCCACAGGCAAAGGTAAGCTCCAGGGCAGTATATGAAGAATTGTGGAGGTAGATGTTGTTGGTGCGGTGTAATTCAGGGCTGAGGGCGCAGGTAATGACCAGACAACAAATTAATGGCGGTTTCCTTTATCTTTACTTGCGGTTTATCAGAGCAGACCGGGACATGGGTACTAGCTGGTAGAGGAGGTCCGGGCGGCGTGGAAGCAAGTTGGGGATCCACCTCACCAGGCGGAGTTGTAGGCCTTCCTCTGCGCTATTCTCTTTGGCCCTGCTGCTTGAAGCTATGCTGTAAAACGTCTATTCCTCACCCATATGGCAAGCAGCTCGGGCCTACTTCAAGTGTCGCTCCCTCGTGGCGGCGCTGGGCCCTAGGATACTGCTGAGCCACCAGGCATCTGCTGGCGCCAGGAGACCTGCAGTCTCCTGCCCTCTGGATTTAGCTGCTGGGCCTTCAGAGCCCGCACAACCACGGACTCCGGTGTCCGGTTCCTTTGCGTTTCTCTCTGGGGCGAGCTTATTCAAAGCTCCCTTCCCCAGGTCCTTCCTTGTCGTTCTCCTGTCTCTAACTCTCTTCAACTAATTCTAACTAACCCCGCCTCCAGGTCCCAATTTAAAGGGGAGGAGCTCCCCTTTCTGGTCTGGAGCCAGGAAAGTGTTGTATGCTGGTATACCTGATTAGGGGACCCATCCTTGCTTCCAGGCATGGCATCACCCCCTGTGAGGGAGGCAATGCCACTGTGGCAACCGGACAACAGGGGTGCCACACTCCCCCCTAGTTAAATTCAGTACTCCCGGACTGAGGACACCTTTAGAATTAAACAATCAACAAAAATAACGATTCATATTACAAATAGTTTACAAAGTTTAAAAAAGGCAAAAATTGCAGAACAACAAAAACCAAACTAAAATTGGGAACAGTCATTGCGGCGCTTAGTCTTTACGCCACTATACAGGAATTGTCTTTTTCCAGGCACTTGAAGGTTGGTTGGTGGGAACCGCCTCAACCCACTTCGTGTATCGTCCCTGGGCGAGGCTTCAGGGAACTCTGTCGGTGGGCCTCGTTTTTGGCCACGCCTGTGGTTTATTTTCAAGGCCAACAATTAACTTTATTCAACATTGTCCTGTCCACACCTAGTCCTGTGGTCCATTTGTCCATAAATTTAATAACTATATACATTCATGATTGCTTAAAAGTTCTTACAGTAAGTCTTTGTAGGCTCTCTTACTTAACGGTTGCAACTATATACTATACACTATTATTTTACTACACTTTAGTCCCTATAACGGGTGGGGAGCTGACCTATGGTACTACGGGTGGATCTACGCAGTACAGTTGTTGCCAATGACCTACCCGGGTCGCTAGTGTCTACCGCTGGTGTGGTGGGCTCAGTGTGGACTACACTACAGTTAGTCTGAGGTAACACCAGTAGGCTGGGTAGTCTTCTACAACTTCTTTGACTCACCATGGGTATGACAGATTCACGGCTAGCAGGGGGTAGATTCTCCTGATACGCTGCTGATGAAGCATCTGTTTCTGGGGCCGTCTGGTCTCTCTGCTGTTCTGGAGTCTCTGCGGCTTCCGGTAAGGCTACTTGGGGAAAGGTCAGGATAGGTACCTCGATTGCTTGGTTCACCTGCGTCCAAGACCGGGGAAATTCTCCAAGGATGGTTTGAACCATCTCTTCCACCTTTACTGTGTGCTGGGGGCTGTTTTGGTCTTCCGCTTGGTGTCTCAATTGATCAGGGCATATCTTCAGGTGGTCTCTTGAGACTGCCGCCAAAGTCTCTCCTCCATCTTTACTGATGAGGCATACCTTGGTGTTGTCCAAATTTGAAGGTAAGATGGTGTATGGCTCGACCTCCCACTGATCATCAAATTTGTGAACTCGTCTCTTCCTTTTGAGTACCTGTTCTCCAGGTGATAAGGGAACTGCAGGTGCGTGCTGATTATAAGTTCTCTCCTACCTCTGTCTCGCCTGGGACAAACTTCTCTCTACACATTCTTGCACCTTGCGGTATTGTTGCTGCCACTCTGTATCCCAGTCTGCATCTGGTGATGTCATCTCAGGTGTTAAAACTCCCACGTCTAAGTCAATGGGTAACTTGCCAGGTCTTGCCCTCATCAGGTAGGCGTGTGTACAGTTGGAGGAGTTCATCGGGATGTGGTTATATAGGTTCACCAAATCTGGTAACCTTTCTGGCCACAGGCTACGTTCTTCAAGGGGCAACGTCTTCAATAGGTTTATTACCACCTGGTTCATTTTCTTGCACAACCCGTTGGTCTGGGGATGATACGGCGTCGTCCTTATTTTCTTGCAGTCATACAAGTTACAGAAATCTTGAAACACTTCTGCTTCAAAGGCTGGGCCTTGGTGGGTAAGCACTCGTTCAGGGTAACCGTGCGGGTGACAAAAGTGTTGTTGAAACGCTTTGGCTGCCGTCTTAGCCGTCTGGTCCTTCACTGGCACTACTACCAGGAACCAGGAGTAGTGGTCTACTATCGTGAAAGCGTAGACATAGCCTGACTGGCTTGGGGCTGGCTTCACGTGGTCCAAGGCTACCAGTTGGCGCATCCCGCTTCGGGACTAACACTTGCCAGACCAGTTTGTGTGTCCGGGAGTTGATGCTTCTCCGACACAGCTTTCCCTCGTAGATGAACTGCTTGCCCTTCTCCTTCCACAACTATTGGGTCTCCTGTGGAGCATCTGGACCAGGGTGCGAGTCAGCTTGTGTCAGCAACTCCTTTACTAGGTGGACAGCCGGGTCGCTATCCTGCATCTCTGCCCATCCATGGTGGGGCAATGGGTTAAACGTGGCATCTCTGTTGGAGGAGCGCTTCTTCCACACACAGTGGGAGCCCTGGGTCACCCTGTGATGATGGAAAGCCGGTAGCTCTATCTCCTCCAGCTCTTCCGGGTCTTCTCCTTCATCTGGCAAGTTGTGCATCCTGGACAGGGCATCAGCATTAGCATTTTTATGCCCCGCCCGATAGTTGATGGTAAACTTGTAGTTGGACAGCCGGGCCATCCATCACTGCTCCAGCGCACCTAGCTTCGCCGTTTCAAGGTGGGTCAGCGGATTATTGTCTGTGAAAATTGTAATCTTTGCTGAAGCCAGGTAGTGTTTGAAGCACTCTGTTACAGCCCAGAGTATGGCCAGAAACTCCAACTTGAAGGAACTATACTTGTTGAGGTTCCTTTCCGTGGGATGGAGATTCCTGCTAGCATAGGCAATCACTCTCTCTCTGTCCTGCTGTACCTGGGACAGCTCCACTTCCAATCCCACGTTGCTGGCATCCGTATAAAGTATAAAGGGTTAGCCATAGTTGGGGTAGGCCAGGACTTCGTCTCCCGTAAGAGCCACCTTCAGTCGAGTGACGGATTCTTCTTTTTTACTCCAGTCGAACGGAGGACTCGAGTTCTTGGCCTTCTTGGACTGGCCTACTAAGAGGTCCTGCATGGGTGCCGCTATCTTGGTGAATCCCTTGATGAATCTCCTGTAGTAGCCTACCAGCCTGAGGAACTGCCGCACTTCTTTGATAGTGGAGGGTCTTGGCCAGTCCTTAATCACGGTGACTTTTTCAGGGTCTGGTGCTACACGTCCGGCGCTTACCACATGACCTAGGTACTGCACCTTGGGCTTCAACAGGTGGCACTTGGACGGCTTTACTTTCAGGCCAAAACCAGATAGGGCTTCGAACACCTCGGCCAGGTGCTCCAGTTGGTCTTCGTATGTCTTTGAGTAGACGATTACATCGTCTAGGTACAGCAGAACGGTTTCAAAGTCTTCGTGTCCGAGGCAACACTCCATTATCTGCTAGAATGTTCCTGGGGCGTGCCACCTCTGCCATGGGAACCTTCCAATACTCACTGGTGAGATCCAAAGTGAAGAAATAGTTAGAGCATCTTAGTGCAGCTAATGATTCCTCAATTCTGGGTAATGGATAGGCGTCCTTATGTGTAATGCGGGTAATCTGCCTATAAAAAACACACATCCTCATTGTACCATCTTTCTTTCTAAAGAGGACTTATGGAGCTGCCCAGGGGCTACAACTATCTCTGATCACCCCAGCCTCCTTCATCTCCCGCAACATTCCCTTGGCACATTGATAGTGAGCTGGGGGTACAGGCTGGTACCTCTCTTTAATGGGTGGATGATCTCCTGTGGGGATATGATGTTGGACCCCTTTCACCTGCCCAAAGTCTAGTGGGTGTTTGCTAAAGACTCGCTCATATTCTTGGACCACCCGATACACCCCATGCTTTTGGTGCAAAGGGGTGGGGTCGGTGCCTATTTGTAGCTTCTGACACCAATGCTCCACCTGCCCCTTGGAGCCATTGTCCTCCACCAGTTTGGACGGAGGTAAGGGTTCCACTGCCTTTATTGCGTTGTTACTGACAGTGAACAGCTTAGCAAGGGTGGCATACCGGGGTAAATGAACCTCTTTCTCCCCACAATTCAAGATGCATATCGGTACTCTCCCCTTGCGGACGTCGACTACCCCCCTGGCAGTCAAGATGGTGGGCCTATTATCAAAGTACACGGGTTCTACCAGGGCCTGCTAATCTTGACCCCTGAGACTGATTGCTGCCCGACACCATATTAACATTTCACTTCTAACGGTCATTGCAATGGGGAATGGATCACTCATTCTGACACTGCCGACTTCTCCACCAGACAGCTCTACCTGTTGTCTTTGCATCAGGGCTTTGATTTCTTTCTTCAGAACTCACTGCTGACCAGAACTGGCAGTCTCCGTGACCTGTTGCAACAAAACAATAATTTCCCCAAGACAATTCTCTATCACATCGGTGCCTAAGGTTATCATAGGATGGCTTTCTCGGTGATCAATATCTACAATAATCAAACCTTGTGATGGCAATTCTACTCGGCCAACCTTTATGGTCACCTCTTTATACCCCACCTGAGGCAAGGGCTGACCATTGTTGGCAAAGATGTTAATATGTTCATCTGGACTGCGGGTAATGTCTGAATCAGTCCAGTATCGTTTGAAAAGGATATATGGCATCGTTGTCACCTGGGAACCAGTGTTCAGTAATGCGTTCATCAGGATGCCATCAAACACGACAGGTAGGACCGGTCGTCCTCCCATGTACTTGTCTCGCCAGCTTTGTGGGCCTGGTCGTCTTACTCCTGGGGTTGGCCTTCTGCCCCAGGGGTTGCTCGTTTAAATTGCAGAATCTTTTAAGGTGCCCCGCCATTTGACAGCGGCGGTAGATGGGTTGTCCGTTCTGGTTGTAGCGATCGCTGTTTATCCCTCTGGTCGGTGGAATTCTTCTCTGTCGTCGCCATGGGACATCATCTGGACTGGAAGCCAGCTGAATTCTTTCCTTTCGAGACACTTGCATGGCCTGCATGGTTTTGGTTAGTGTAGCTGCACTTTTGGTCAGCTCTTAGACCTGAAGGCGTAGGTCTGCAGAGGGGTCATTATCTAGGACTTGTGTGTCAGCCTCCACAGCTGCCGGGGAAAAGGACGCCACCTCCTGGTGGTATGTGATAGCCGGGCGCCGGAGGGGTGCAGTGCCACTTGGGGTTGATTCTCGCAGCACCTGGATGGCTCGGTCTTTAAAAGTCCAGATCAGGGTTTTTCAGAGCCATTATGCGCAGTTGTGTCCGGTGAGCGTTAGACAGGAGCTCCTCAATAAACTGCTCAGTTAGCAATCTGTCTTCATTTCGCACACTGTCGGGTCTACCTGTTTAATGGCCCGCAGCGCCTCCTGCAGTTTTATATCATAGTCCCGTACACTGTCCTGCACCCTTTGTTTGTACACGTAGAACTTCATTTTAATCTCTGCTGCTCTGCGGGTGTCAAAGGTATCCTTCAACCTGGCTAGATTTGCTTAACAGTGCTTTTGTCCCTGCCCGGCCAGGACTTCACCTCCCTCTGAGCTGCACCGATTAGCTGGCATATAAGGATGCTGACTTTTTGCTCCTCAGACAGGGGGTACACTTGGAACAAACTGCGCAGTCTCTCCTCAAATTCGCTCAGGGTGTGCGACTCCCCTGAGTACTGGGGCAACCACGCCGCCCATGGAATATACGGCATGGATAAAAGCATTACTGTGGCAGCGGCCGCACCCACAGCTGGATCCAGGTTGGGCATCTTCCTCCCCACCTAGTGAACCTCAGCCAGGTCCTGGGTTTCTGCTGGTATACCAGTATGCTGCTCTGCAGGTGAGAGGGATCGCTTCCCGAGCGGTTCCGGATCGGGGCCTCCTGATTCCCCTTCGCAGCCGTCAACTCACGAGATTATACAGCTCAGCAAAGTCTATGGCACACAGTACCCGGTTATACCGGGCTTCGAGATCCTGTTCGTGACGCCAAGTTGACGCGCCCCCTGGGGCCATGGGGTACTCGGTGCCAGGCCGGTCAGTGCTGGGGATGTCACGGTGGCAGTGACCCGGTCCGTGACCCAGGGCGGTCAATTAGAGGAAAAGTAAAAGGGGAATAAAGTTTTTAGAGATAATGTTCGTGACGCCACCTGTGGTATGAGGCTATATGGGGTTACTGCTGCGGTGCAGATCCACTGGAGCTGACGGTGACGCAACAGAGTTGGTTCAGCTCTCCACAGGCAGAGCTAAGCTCCAGGGCAGTATATGAAGAATTATGGAGGTAGATGTTGGTGCGGTGTAATGCAGGGCTGAGGGCGCAAGTAATGACCAGACAACAAATTAATGGTGGTTTCCCCTATCTTTACTTGCTGTTTGTCAGAGCAGACCGGGACACGGGTATTAGCTGGTATTGGAGGTCCGGGCGGCCTGGAAGCAAGTTGGGGATCCACCTAACCAGGTGGAGTTGTAGACCTTCCCTCTGCGCTATTCTCTTTGGCCCTGCTGCTTGAAGCTATGCTGCGGCCCTCGTCCCTGCGTAAAACGTCTATTCCTAACCCGTATGGCAGGCAGCTCGGGACTTCTTCAAGTGTCGCTCCTTTGTGGCGGCGCTGGGCCCTAGGATGCTACTGAACCGCCGGGCGTCTGGAGGGGCCAGCAGACCTGCAGTCTCCTGCCCTCCGGATTTAGCTGCTGGGCCTTCAGAGCCCGCACAACCACAGACTCCCTTCCCCAGGTCGTTCCTCGTCTTTCTCCTGTCTCCAACTCTCTTCAACTCACTCTTACTAACCCCGCCTCCAGGTACCAATTTAAAGGGGAGGAGCTCCCCTTTCTGGTCTGGAGCCAGGAAAATGTTGTATGCTGGTATAACTGATTAGGGGACCCCTCCTTGCTTCCAGGCATGGCATCACCCCTGTGAGGGAGGCAATGCCTCTGTGGCAACCGGACCCCTGGGGTGCCACACTTGGAAGAATTGAGGGATGTTATCTGCCAGCTGTACTTGGATGACAATGTGGTAAACAGCAAAACCTTCTAGGAGCATGTTTAACACGTGAGGATCGTACAACACGGAGTTAAGTTGACCGCAAAGAAGTGTGAACTGTTCAAAAGGCAAGTCCGATTTCTAGGGAAAATTGTGTCTGGAGAAAGATATACCATGGACCCACCAGAAATCGCTCCGGTACTGGCCTTAAAAGACAAGCGGCCCTCTACTGTCGGAGAGTTGAGGCAGATCTTGGGATTCCTCTCCTTCAATCATACTTAATTCGTAGCTTCTCCAGGATTGCCGCCCTGCTATACCTCCTCTTGGGGGGACGACAGAGTCAACAACATCCGCGGAGAAAAAAAAATGCTGGTAGGACCGGGCTTAAAAGAAACAACACCATTTCGTCCCAACAGCCCATTCTCTGGACAGCAGACCACCAGGAGGTATTGGAAGAACTAGTACACTACCTGGTAAAACCACCCATCTTGGGATATCCTGATTTCAACTTACCATTTGTTCTTCATTGTGACGCTTCTCAAGTTGGACTAGGAGCTGCCCTGTATCAGCATCAAGATAGAAAATTAAGAGTCATCGGGTAGGGTTCTAGACAGATGTCGAGAAGAATTACCATCTACATTCCAGAAAATTGGCATTCCTGGCATCAAAATGGGCTATCTGTGAACGATTTAGAGATTATCTCTACTACAGCAAAGAGTTTGAGGTATACACTGACAACAACCATGTCAGATGGGTCGCTGAACTAGCTGTCTTCAACTTCAGCATCAAGTACAGGCCAGAAAAATGCAAAGCAGATGCTGACAGATTGTCAAAAATGCCACTGGAGCCTGAGGAGTTCATGCAAGAATGTTCAGAGGAAGCAATTGAGAGCGCTCCACAAGCAGTGCAAGCTTATCAAGAGGAAAACACACCATTGTGGTTTCCGTTGACGGTGGAAACCACCATAAAAGCGAGAGAACAAGATCACCTCCTGTCGATTCAACAACTGCCAAAAGTAAAAATCCATAGAGCACAAATTCCATAGATCAGATAATTGGTAGAATACTACTTTACGTGGACCAAAATCGGTTTCCAAGTAAACGGGAGAAAGATAATGAGTCACCAGCAGTATCTGTTTAGGTAAAGAATGGACGAAGCTCTACCTCAGTGAAGACGGTATCCTGTATCGTAAAGGAGGACAAAACCGGCAGTTGGTACTACCCAGAGTATTCCGTAGGTTGGTCTTCAAAGAACACCACAAAAACATGGGACACCTGGGAGTGGAAAGGACAACCAGCTTGATCCGTGAATGTTTCTTCTGGCAGTACATGCAGAGAGATATTGAGAGGTACTTCACCAGGGAGTGTGGGTGTCTGAAAGATAAACATCCCAACACATCAACCCGGGCACCTATGGGCAACATCCAAACTACGTATCCGTTTAAGATGGTCTCAATAGACTTTCTACATCTCGAGACGTGCAAGGGTGGTTACGAATACATATTTGTGATGATAGACCATTTTACTCGATTTTCCCAAGCATATGCCACCACCAATAAAGCTGGTTGAACAGTGGCAAAGAAGATCTTCAATGATTTTGTTTTGAGGTTTAGGTTCCCTATGAGGTTACACCTTGACCAAGGAAGAGAATTTGAGAACTAGCTCTTTGCCAAGCAGGGAAAGTACTGTAGAATTCAGAGATCCCACACAACGCCCTATCATCCAGAGGGTAATGGACAAGTGGAACATTTTAACCGGACTTATTGTCGATGTTGCGCACTTTAACAGCTGACGAGAAGAAAGACCGGAAGAGCTCTCTGTCAAAAGTGATACATGCCTATAACTGTACAAAGAGCGATGCAACAGGTTACTCAACCTTCTTCCTATTGTATGGACGATCACCAAGACTTCCAATTGACATCATGTTCGATACTCCAGTATCAGAGACTTACAGAAGGTATCCGGAGTGCGTTCGGAAATGGAAGGAATGAATGGCAGAGGCATACAACATAGCGTCCAAAGTGGCTATGCAAGGACAGAGCAAGAGTGAGGAGCACTATGATCGAAAATGTTATGGAGCAGAATTGGCACTGGGAAGCCGGGTGTTGGTCAAGAACGTACGTGAGAAAGTGGTCCAGGAAAACTTTGTTCGTACTGGGAAGACAAGGTGTATGCGGTCGTAAAGAGGAAAGCCGATGACAGTCCAGTGTATGAACTCCGATTAGGAAGAGGGGACAAGAAAACCAGAATAGTCCATCGGAATTTATTACTACCCTGTGATTATCTCCCATCACAACAAGACTTACCAGAAGCAGACGGACATCGACCAAGATCGACTAAGGGACCACCACAGACTGAAGCTCCAGAGGTGGATAGTGACCTTGAAATTTCCAATGAGGAAGAGCACAATGTTGTATTTCTTGGACTGGCAAGGAGAGATGTACTATCCTCAAGAGAGTGAACTAAGTCCCGAGGCTCCAGAGTTTGTTCCAAGGAGTACATATGAAGTCCAATTCAGATCTGATGATCGAACACATGTCACTGAAGAGACTGATCGACACTTAGGAGTAGCAGAATTACCAGACCAGGTGGAAACAGACGATTCAAGAGAAGTACAGGAACTTACAGAGGCAGTTCCAAGATCACCTGAGGAAGAAATGAGTGCGGCAGAAGAAACTCCTGTAACCGAAGAACCCGTGGTATCTGAGGAACAACCCACCAGAAGGATGTCGACTCGAGAAGTGAGGAGGCCCATGATGCCGACGTATGAGACACTTGGAGAACTGAGTCAAGTGCCAAGGACTGACTACTGGAAACAGGTATCTCTGCCTGTGGACCAGGTAAGTCCACTTGAGTGGTATTCACCACTGAGAGACAGTATGGACAATGTTACCTGGTAGAAAGACTTGTTTTGACCTAGTGAGAGAGAGAGCTGGTTGAAGACGTACGAAAAGCTCCAGCGGAAGAGATGCTGATGGTTTTAATTGTGTTAATTGTTTATTTCTTACAGGAGTCCTACAAGAAAAATGTCGTAAGAATAGGTTATTATCAATGTTTATAAATGTTATACCAATTTGACAATGACAAATTTATATATATATAGTTACTAAGCTTTCACCACTGTCTCAGAATTGGTCAGATTGACCAATTAAGATGAATGCCGAGGACGACATCCAAAAAGGAGGGAATAATGTGACATACAGAAGTAGTGCTGTTGCTTCCAAAGCATCCTGCAACTGTTACAAATAACACAAGCACAGGAGACAGGAAGTGTTGTGCTTCAGAAGCATCCAGCAACTAGAGGGGTTAACATAGTCACAGGAGACAGGGAGTGTTTTAGCAGAGCCCCAGGGAGATTGTGGGAAACTTGTTATTGTAGTCTGGCTGAAGCCGAAGAGAAAGGTGGTGGTGTGTTATCTGGATCTGACAGAAGGCAACTGAACAGGATTCAGATCAGGAGAGAAACTAAACACAGGTCAGATAAACTCCCTGAACTAACCGTGCAGAGTATTATCGGACAGGAAGATAAGGACTGGAAGGAATTGAACTGAATTGCACTGGCTGTGCTTCAGATTAAATTCCACTGTTAAACTGTTGAAAAAGACTCTTGTCAGATGTGTCTGGTCAGCAATTGGACCCCTTGGAACGCAAGATGGAGGGACTACTCAGGAAGTCCTGGGAGACCTCGGCAGCGCTATTAAGCACCAATGCAGTCCCTACGGGCGTAGCGTGATCATTGGCTCATTGGCTAGATCAACTGGAGGAACACCTAGTCTCAGGCACCGCCAGAGAAGACATCTTAGCATCCCATCTGCTTCTCCAGAAAGCTACGGGGTTTTTAGCAGATGCTTCTGCAGAATCGGTGAGAGTGGCGGCAAGAGCATCTGGGTTATCAAACTCCGTGAGAAGGGCCCTATGGTTAAAATCCTGGAGCGGTGATGTGGCATCAAAGATGAAATTGTGTTCCATCCCCTTTAAAGGGAAATGAATGTTCGGGCCAGCCCTAGATCTTCTCGAGAAAGCCTCAGACAAGAAGAAAGCCCTCCCGGAACCTAGAAATGTAAGGAAAAGGCCCTGTCGTCATTCCCAGGAGCAGACCCCTCAATATAGGGGTAAAGGGTAAAACAGGTTGGTGGAGCTACCCAAAATCCATGTCAGAATAAACCATGACGTCAGGACAGTCGGGGGCCGCATCTCAAACTTTCTCCCTCAGTGTAGATAAATCTGCTCAGACCCATGGGTCCTGAGGGCAGTAAAGTTTGGAGTAAAAATAGAATTCTCCTCCTATGCTCCACAGACTAAAGATAACGCAGCTCTCTTCTCAAAGTCTGCAGGCCACCCTGATATCAAGTGTAACAGACCTATTATCCTCTGGGGTGATATCCCTGTTTACTACAAGGGAGATAAGCAGAGGACATTATTCCAATCTCTTCTAATAAAAAAACAAATGGTTCGCATCGGATTATAATCAATCTAAAACCACTGAATCAGTATATCCACTACCAGAGATTCAAGATGGAATCTATCAGATCAACGGTCCCTCTGATAGGACAGGACCATACCATGGCCACAATCTATCTCCAGGATGCATACTACCACATCCCCATACATCCACTTTAGAGAAAGTTCTTAAGATTTGCAGTGGCTCAGGGGGAACAGATAGTCCACTACCAGTTCAATGATCTCCCATTCGGGATATTATCAGCCCCACGAATATTTACAAAGGTCATGGCTTATATCAGGGGTCAGAATGTTTTCAAAAGTACCATACCTCGATGACCTGTTATTAATCGGGCCCTCAGTACCATTGCTCCAAGAGCATATAAAGTTGACCACTCAGATCCTATCTTCTCTGGGCTGGTTAGTGAACCATAAAAAATCAGATATGGTTCCCTCCATGACAATAAACGGTTCTAGAAGAACTATTGGATTCCCACAGCCAGATGTCGTTTCTGCCCAAACAAAAACAGGTCATACTAAAAGCAAATATCAATGTCCTAAGAAGCAGGAGATTGGTATCATTGAGAAATGCCATGTCAGTCCTCGGATCTATGACATCCTGTATCCAGATGGTCGCCTGAGCTCAAGCACATACCTGAACATTACAGACCCACATCCTCATGAATTGGGACGGATCTCCACGGTTTCTAAACAGGAAAATTCCTATACCATCACGGGTAAAAACCTCTCTATTCTGGTGGCTGAGCATGAAGAATCTAAACAGGAGTACCATGTATCCAGAATCCACTAGTCACCATAAGAGTGGATGCCAGCGGGAAGGGATGTGGAGCCATAGTCTCCCAGGAGCTATTCCAGGATATATGGTCCAAAGAGGTGAGCCAGAACTCATCAAATTTCAGAGAATTAAAGGACGTAGAGGAAGTCCTCAGAGCAGCAAAGCCTCTGGTCCAGAAAACGCCCATACAGATATTTTCAGACACTATCACCACAGTAGCCCACCTTCGTCATCAGGGGGGCACAAGACACAAAAGCTTAAAAGCAGTCTCTGCGAGAATATTTTCCTGGGAAGAGGAACATATTCTATCCCTATCAGCTCTTCATATCAAAGGTTCAGTCAAAGTCCAGGCCGATTTCTTAAGCAGAACAAAGATTCATCCAGGAGAGTGGAGTCTAAACCCAGACGTCTTCCAGATGTTAATCGAAAGATGGGGCAATCCAAAGTTAGATCTCTTTGCCGAGCACCAGAACGCAAAGGTACCACAATATTTCTCCCTGGATCCAAATGACCCTTGCATGAGCATAGACGCATTCGCTCACCAATGGGAATTCAAACTAGCGTATGCCTCCCCCCCTCCCCGCTGCCTATCCTTTCAACAACCTTGCAAAAAATAAGGACCGAAGGGACCAGAGTAATCCTAGTGGCTCCTTTCTGGCCAAAAAGAAGTTGGTTCGGTATGTTAACCGTTCTGAGTGTGGAGGGCCCTCTAATCCTTCCTCCCATCAGAGATCTTCTTCTCCAGGGACCGATTCACCATCCTGATCCCGAGAGACTACACATGGCTACATCCTAGAGTAACAGACTTGATTTCCCCCTTGGACCTTAATATTGTCCTGAAGAGGTTAACCCATCCACCCTTTGAGCCCTTATCAGCCATAAAACTTGACAGGCTGGCCTGGAAAGCTGCTTTCCTGGCAATAACTACAGCCAGGAGAGTATGTGAACTACAGGCCCTTTTGGTCAATGAACCCTACCTGAGAATCCTGGAAAATCGTCTAATTTTCCGACTTGACCCTTCATTTCTATCTAAAGTGGTCTCGAATTTCCACAGATCACAGGAAATAATTCATCCAATTATGGAGGCTTACCAAATCCAAGATCTGCCTCCTCTGGAAAAGCTCAAGGCCCATTCTTACAAGGGCGATATCTGTCTCCTGGGCTGAGAAAGCCAGCTCATCCATCAAACAGATTTGCTGAGCTGCTACGTGGTCCTCGAGTCATACTTTCTCCAAACACTACATACAGACTAGATCTAATGTCCATTGGAGATTTTAGCCTTCGGAAGGAAGGTCCTTCAGGCTGTTGTCCCTCCCTAGTATATCTTTGGTATACGTCCAGTGTGCTGTCGTGGGGGGTTATTAGAGAAAATAGAATTAGACTTACTGGTAATTCAGTTTCTAATAACCCACCACGACAGAATGGGTAATTCCCTCCCATTTGATTATTGTTTCTACGACAGTCGGATCAGTAGAAATAAAAATTAATATGAAGCATCTATACTCTTGTGGTCCTTTGTAATAACACTGGAGGGAGGATGTGGGAGGGGCTATTTAAATCACTTCATATTTCCTGTCCCTATTAGGGTGGGGTTACATCCTCCGGTGTGCTGTCGTGGTGGGTTATTGGAAGCTGAATTACCGGCAAGTCTAATTCTATTTTTTTTTTCAGCTTTTATGCAAATTACATGCAAATTATGCTCCTTTTTACAGTAACGGCTTTTTTTATTGCCCATAGAAGGCAATGGGTGCAAAAAAAAGTAATGCAACAATACTTTTATAGGAAAGGCTGATCTACAACAAAACCAGCTTTTCCAGGACATCACTCCTGACAGCACCCTCAGGACGTCGTCCTTCATATCCTTGGTAGGGACAGGAAACACAAGAGTTTAAAAGGCCCCTCCCTCCACCCCTACTCCAGTGTTTTCCTGTCCCTATCAGGGACGGACAAAGAAGAGGACTCGAGTCTGCCAGGAGCTGGAGTTCCTGAAGCCGGACGCAGGAGGATCGGGATGGGATCCTTACATTCCTCCCCTCCCTTCTGCCGAGGTCGAGAGGCCGACACCTCGCTGAACAAGGGGTCCCTCAGCCTTTCCCAGTTGGTGCGGAGACTCCTGGTGAAGAACCGTCTCTCGGTTCCAGCTGCTACAGCCCGAACACAGAACCAGCGGGCGCTGCATGTGAGATAGAAGCAGCACTTCTGGTTACACAGGGAGCGATGTGCGAGCCTCTAGTAACCGATGTGTAACGCACTTCTGGTTTGCTTGAAAAAAAAAAGGCGCCAATCCAGAATTAAAGGAGAAACACCGTTTTGTGACGCTTCAGATGAAAGACAGGTGAGAAATGCTATTTAAAGAGGGGAAGGGACTGAAGTTATCAGATAGTCAGATCACCAGTAATGGAAGGTCAAACCACTGGTCGCTCTGATGCTCCTGCTGAACCTCCAGTCCATGTAAGTCTACTGGTTAGTTCCCCTCTTGTCTCCTATTCCCATCTGTCTATGGTAGTAAATTCTGGTGCTCCTTGTCTTTTTAGGAAAGGAGACACCTAAAAGACATGATGACATCAGCTCCTAAGAAAAGGAGAAAAGCCATCTGTAATAAGAAACTGCCGGACACATATGGGAAACAGATGTCATCCATCTGTATCGCCAAAGTAGTAAAAGATGAACATTCTTCTTTCATGTCTGACTTGAGAGCCATATTGAGAGAGGAAGTCCACAGTACAGTCACAGACCTAGTCTTCCAGCAAGCTCCTCAGGGTGCGCCCCGTCAGAAAAGACCCTGACAGGAGTTAGAGTCCAGTTCAGAGGAGGAAGAGGTATCGTATTTCTCCAATCCTGATCAGGACAGAGAAGAATCCATCTCAGTTCCCCCAGAGGAGAAGAAAACATACCTCTTCTCCTGGGAAGATACCAATACACTTTATCCGCAGTGAGGAACACTATGCAAGTAGACACTTGCCAACCCTCGTCAGTACAAGATCAGATCTTTGAGGGATTGAGAACCCACATGAACAAGGTACCCCCCCTTCTACCCCAATGGGATCTATTCGCTACAAGGAAAAATGCAAAGGTGGAAAAATTCTTCTCCCTCAACCCAGGAGACAGCCCTATGGGGATAGATGCCTTATCTCAGAAGTGGAACATGGACCTAGCTTATGCTTTCCCTCCTTGGCCCTTAATACTGTTAGTACTAAGGAAAATTCAGGGTGATAATAATCCTACCCTTCTGGCCCAGGAGAAGCTGGTTCCCCTTGTTGAGGAAGATGTCCTTGGAAGATCCAATAATCCTTCCAGAGAGGCGAGACTTGCTATTTCAGGGTCCAATATACCATCCCGATGTGAAATTTCTCCAACTTTCGGCCTGGATCCTGAAAGGCAAACTCTAAGATCCAGAGGGCTGTCAGATTGTCATCTCAACAATGCAAAATGGTAGGAAGCTAGTGACATCGGTGATCTACACAAATTTAGAAGAAATTCTGTTCACAATATCAACCAAAATCAGAAAGTTCGGATCCAAACTTTCCTAAAATATTAGAGTTTCATACAAATGGGGTTTGAGAAAAGTGTAAGGCCTAGCACTTTAAAGGTGCAGGTTGTGGCATTAAGTGCTTTTATGGATTACCCACTAGCCCGCTATCCATGGGTCGAAACATTAATTAAGGCCATAAGACTAAAACCAAGTATTAAATCCTATATCCCACCATGGGACTTAAACATAGTCCTGAGGAGTTTGTGACCAACCTTACAAGCCCCTTCAGGAGTCAAGCTTAAAATTTCTCTCCCTTAAAACTGTGTACTTAGTGGCAATTACTACAGCAAGATGGATAGGGGAGATTGAAGCCTTTTCAATTAAAGACCCATACCTGAGGTGCCTGGACAACTCTTATCTTCAGATTAGATCCAGCTTTTTTGCCAAAAGTAGTAACCCCTTTCCATATGAATCAGGAGGTGGTCTTGCCATCTTTCAGCCAGGACTACAAAAATGATCAATAATTAACCTTTAACTTGCTAGATGTTAGAAGGGTGGTTCTACAGTACTTAGAAGTCACAAAAGACTGGCATACAGACTGCAAACTGTTTGTACAATTTGGGGAGAAGAACAAGGGAATGAAGGCTACCAAATCAACATTGGCAAGATGGGACACATCTGTAATAAGCCTTGCCTATTCATCTGAAGGAATATTCCCGCCAGAGAACATAAGAGCTATATCTATATCATGGGCAGAAAGAGCTGGGGCCTCGGCAGACCAAATCTGCAAAGCGGCAACATGGACAAATCTGAGCACCTTCTGCAGACATTATAAATTGGGACATTCTATCGGGTCAAGATGACCTTCGGAAGGAAGGTCCTCCAGGCAGGAGTCCCACCCTAAAATGTATTCTCCTGAGGGTGCTGTCAGGAGGGACGTCCTGGAAAGTAGGCATCAGACCTACCGGAAATCGGGTTTCCAGATGTCCCACGTGACCCTATTACCGGTAGGTCTAATGCCTACTTTTGTAACCACTGTGACAGTCACTGATAGTATATGTGAGGGGAGGTATGTGTCACTCAGGATGCTCTCCTGTGTGAACTGAGACCTATTGAATTTCTGTCAGCATGTTATATGCTGGGGGTTACCTCTTTTAAAGGGTGTAGGTTTATGGGAATAACTTAGATGGAAGGGAAGTCATTCCTCATACCCGCACCTCAGGGTGTGTGGGAGCAAGGTTTAAATGTTCAGTCCTGTGTTTTGTTTGCTTTTTTTCTTTTTGTGTTTGGAGAGGCAAGGTCTCTACACTGGACAGCCATAGCTCAGGACATAGCTGGAGGCTGGACATAACATGTGTGGGAAAACCACATATATAATATTATATTATAGTTCATCTGTTTTGCCAGTAAGGCTGTGATTATTTTTTCTGGAGTTGCAGGGCTTTATGCCATATAAAAAAGCCTGCAGAGAAAAGCTGGTTCCTGATTCTACTTCCGGAAGCAGCCGAGCGAGTTGTCCTACCACGCTACTGTGGCACCCCTGCGGGTCCAGTTGCCACAGAGGTACTGCACCTCACCCAGAGGTGTGGTACCCTACTCCCAGGTAAGGAAGGAACACTACCCGGGACCCACACACCTGCATCCAGCACTACACCACTCCAAACCAGCAGACGGAGCAAGATGCACTTGGTCACGGCTGAGCCCTGTCCCTTGCTGGAGTGGGGGGGGGGGGAACCAAAGGAGAGGGAACCATGTAGTGGGTGTGGGTGAAGGAAGTAGCAAAGAGGAGCACCTTAGCAGAGGGTATAAGAAGAAGGGGAACCTTCTAGAAGGAGTTCAGTCAGGGCTATAAGCCCAGGAGGGAGGACCTGCTTGTGACAGGTCAAGATAAGAGGGGGCCCAGAGTATGGGGCCCAGAAGAAGAAAGAAGAGACAGAGGGGGTCTCAGGGGCACGGGAGCGTGGGACCCGCATCCACCCGACCGCCGTCGAGTGGAGGGACCAGGCTGCAGAAGGGGACCGGCCCTAGACTAGTGGAGAACAACCAGGCTCAGCTAGCCAACCGGAGGCCGCAGCATTTTCAAGGTGTTGCAGCCGAAATCCACAATTACATCGCTGAAAAGGTGGCCACATAAGGTCCAGAGTAAGTCGCCCGACAAGGCCTGAGGCCACTGGCTTGGGACTCTAATTGTGAGGCGTAGGGCAGGAGGGCGAGAGCCAGCGCAACGAGACGTCCAGAGAGGCACATAAGAAGGGGGTCCCGACTTTTTGTACCTGAACTGACTGGGAGTTGGCTGGATCCCTTCCTTGGAGAACACAGGACGACGTGGGCGGTTATAATCGGCTGCAGCGGTAACCTGGAACTGCATAAGAACTGTGAGTAAAGCCTGAAGACTGCACCCCACTGTGTCCTTGATTTATTGCTGCGTCACCGGCCCTGCACTACACTGTCCCTACCAACAACATCTACCTCATCAAGTCCGATATACTGCCCTGGGGCTTAGCTCTGCCCATGGATAGCTGCACTATCTCAGGTGCATCACCATCAGCCCCAATGGATCTACACCGCAGCGGAGGCCCTATATAGCCGCATACCTCGGGTGGTGTCACAACACTTTTCCCCAAATCTTTATTTCCCCAATTGACTGTTCTTTATTTGACCGCCTTGGGCCACGGACCGGGTCACTGCCACTGTGACAACCCCAATACTACCCCATGACCCAGGGGGCGCGTCACTACTTTACTACCAAAACCAGGTTTTCATGAAGAAAAAACCTGCAAAAAATGCAACGTGTGGACGTGGTCTAGGCCTGTGCTTATGTGTCTGGTGTACATACCATGATATGAAAGCTGCCTTATGTGTACATGAAGTTGAGTTTGGAACTTGTGCTCCTGTGATTTGCTGGTATTACATTAAAGTAACTCTTGGACTTAATAATTACAGTACTATAACTATATAATGACTATCTTCCTGGAGGTCAACACTACTGGAGAATGGGAGGCTTACCAGAAAGAAGACCTGATGTGTCCAATTTCTCAACTCTCTACTTTTGGAGGTTTTTCATGAGTGGAATTGATGTCTTAAAGGGTCACTATTAAAACTAAAAGGTATGGTCCACTTCTAACAACTAAGAGATTTGCTAGAAATGTCTCGTATTCAGGCCTCAAATAAGGGAGTCTTGAATCTGTCTCCAGAATTGAGTCATGCTATGTGAAGTGGTTCCAGAAATGCAGGAGTATGTTTGGAGAGGTAATGTCATGCTCTAACCTGATGCAGTGAATAGAGATTAGGGGTCTCCATTTTAGATGTGAGTTCCAGAGGTGGGACCCACATGTTAGATACATTCAGAAAATCCTATGAGAAACACGAGTGTTTTGTGAAAATGCCTCGCAACTATCACATGGCTTGCCCATAGGCTGTGCACCTTGACACTAAACCCAGTCTCCCTTAACTTCCTAGTAGGGGATTCTCCATCCCCAAGTGAGTGTTCAGATGTTCCAAGAGTAAACAGGCTTACATGTGTTAGCCCTCCAGTCTCCCAGGATGCTTGTCTCCAGAATGGCTGCTGTTATGACCAAGCAGACACCGGGACACCATGCTATTTTGGGAACAGAGGTATACACTTATTGCATTTTTACTCTTTGGTTTTATTTAATAAACGCTTAAACTTTGTTTTTTTCCCTCATCTAGTTACTGCCCACTTTATCAAAGATGGCATTTTATCTGTTGTTATTTCCAAATATGTCACTCTACCATCACTAATCTTAACATCAGAGCCAGGGGAGCAGAAGGTGACCCTATTGCACAAAACAATGCTTTTCTGCTGTACAGCATCCCATTGTCAGCCTGTGGGACCACACAAACTGTAAGTGCCCTATTTGTGGAAGTCTTGGTAAGATGGTCCACTCTTGGTGTCACTATAAATTCTTCACAGGTAGTAAAGTGAAGTCAACAAATGGTGTAAAGTAACTGGCAGAACACATCTAGCTAGAGTTCAAGTGACTTTCACTATGGCACCTTCTCCTGCATTCTCTGTGCTGGTCTCTTGTTATCCAAATCTCTAGGTTCTCTCCATGTAAAATTAAATTCTCTGTTAGGTTGATGTGGTTTATGAGAATGACTTGGCAGCTGACATTGACGTGAGAACTTGGAAAGGCTCGTCCATAACCAGAGACAGTACTTTTGGGTAAGAGTCTCAAATACAAAAAGTTTAAAAGGTTCCATTTTTAAATACCCAAAATTGCTCTTTACTATCTAAATATTTCTCATTACTTTTTAGTCTGTTTGACCTTATGTCTCAAGTTCTAAGATCATGACTGAAGTTCAGATGGTGTTAGGATTACCTGAGACTTCTGAAGTCAGTAGCTACCACACTAGTTGTGATTAAGTGTCAGGTCCAAATGTGACACTGCCACATCTAGGCAGTGAACAGAGTTATCAGATAATTCTAATGAGAAATTTTTATTTTAGGCTGCACATTCGCTGTGGTTTCACTGCAAGTGACTCATTGCCAGTGAGAATTGAAGTCTTTACCCTCCCTCCACCATCACCTGTAGCCAGTCTGGGACCATTGAACTTGGAAATGAGAATTGCCCTAAGTATGGATTTAACGTTATATACATTGTCTTTTGCATTGCCACGCAATAACCACTTTCTATCTTCTGGCTTTACTCTACAGATGATCAGTACAGACAGTATTATGGTAATGGGGATTATCCTATTTCTAAAGTGCTCAGGGACTAAATTTATGTTGTAGTTCGCATTCTAAACAGGAGAGACCCTGGAGTGGCGCTAATGCTGAATCAGTGCTGGGCAACTGGCACCATAAACCCTCAAGAATTGCCACAATGGCCAATCTTGGTAGATGGATAAGATCTGTACAAACCAACACTATATACTCAAATATTAAAGTATCCATGTTTTTTTTGTTTGTTTTTTACCTCCCATGGGCCTAAACTTACAAACACTTAGTCTGCTGACAGCTGATGTAACATAGGCACCCTGCAGTAATACAGCATGATGTCAAGAGCAGGCTACAAGTAACAGCTGCTCTGACATGAAGCAGGAGTGGTCTGTGATGGCTTTGTGCTGGGCAGGTAGTTGGCACTCCAAAGGCATACTGATAGGGAGTGTTGATTGTGAGTTCCAATGGGGACAGCTGTTAGAACCTTGCTGTTAGGTTTTTTTTCCTTTGCTGGTCACATGACCTTGTTGGCCTATTTAATCCTGCTCCGCCCTTCTGGCTTTGCTGGACTTCATTGTATATCTACTTTCTAGCTAGCCTGTGCTCTGTATCTAGCTCTGTTAGTTTGCTTGGTCTACGGACCTCTATGTTCTATCTATTTTGTTTGTTCGTCTGTCTGCTACTATTTCTGTTAGGAGGTGTCCCATATTCCTCCCAGTCCTTAGTACTTGTAGGGATTCCCTCCCCACATCTATAGGTCTCCGTACAGACTAGATTAGGACTTTAGCAGGTCTGATCGCAGGATCAGGTTCCCTGTTACATCGTAGGGATTCAGCTGAGTCCTATAGTAGGGACAGATCTCCTCTCTTTCCTTAGCTTTGGTAGCAGAACATAACAGTAAGTCCAGCCTGCAAATTCTCTTAGGAAAGATTTTTTTTTTTTTTTTTTTGTTCCATCATGGTGTCGGTTCAGGATTTGGCTAAACACCTGCAGGGACTCTCTCTGGAAGTGGCCGAGCTCCGTCAGCACGTGAGTAACTGTCCTGGAGCATATTTCTTGGAGCCTAAGGTATGTTTGCCGGATTTATTTTTTGGTGAACATCGAGAATTTTTTTCATTTAAAAATGCTTGCTTATTGTATTTTCGTTTGAGACCCAAGTCCTCTGGGGATGAATCCCAGCGCGTAGGGTTCATAATGTCACTTTTGCGCAAAGAGCCTCAGGAGTGGGCCTTTTCTTTGCAACCTAGTGATACATGCTTCAGATCAGTGGATAGTTTTTTTTCTGCTTTAGGATTATTATATGATGATCCTGACCGTGTGGCATTAGCTGAGACTGAGTTGAGACGTTTAAAACAAGGATCAGGTAATGTGGAAAAATATTTTACTCATTTTCGTCGTTGGTCCACTCAAACAGGGTGGAACGATTCTGCTCTGAAAAGTCTATTTCTTGCTGGGCTCGGTGAAAGGGTTAAAGACCTGCTAATTGCTTATCCTACACCTGAGGATTTGCAACAGGCTATGCAATTAGCTATACGGGTGGATAGAAGACTGCGTGCTAGGGTTAATGAGAGCAAATCCTCTGCTATGTCAGTTTCTGGTTATGATAATGTGTGTACTAACAGTGGTGAACCGATGGAGATTGGATCGGTGGCACCTCGCTCTCAAGAAAAAGACCGTCGTTTTTCGGAAGGCTTGTGTTTCTATTGCGGAAAATCTGGTCATTTGATTAAAGGCTGTGAGCTTCGTATGTAGAAAGAAAAAAAATGGTCAGTCACGCCCGTATTGCCTGTTTAAATTCCAAGGGTATATTTTTAGCTGCTTCCACGATTGCTCAGGAAAAATTAATGGAATTTCGGGTGTTTGTTGATTGCGGGTCTACACTGAATGTAATTGATGGGGGATTCGTGGAAAAACTCAATTTAAAACCTGAACCTTTATCATCCCCCATTGCTGTGGTTTCTGTGGATGGCTCCCCTTTGAAGAATATTACTCTCAAGGTCAGTGAATTTCCTCTCACTATTAATGGTGTTCACCATGAGAAATTGGATTTGGTAGTGTTGAATAACTTGCCTTCTCCAGTAATATTGGGTTTGCCCTGGTTAAAATTTCACAATCCTGTACTGGATTGGTCTACCAGTGAAATTAAATCCTGGAGCCATAAATGTTATGACAAGTATTGTAACGGGCGTATTGCAGCTTTGGATAGGGGAGAATTGCCTGTTCCTATTCAGGATTTTTGGAGAGTTTTTTCTGAGAAAGAATCGCAGGTTTTGCCTCCCCATAGAGACTATGATTGTTCTATTGAATTTGTCCCTGGAGCGATTCTTCCTAAAAGTCGTTTATTTAACCTTACTATTCCTGAGAGGAAGGCTTTGGAGGAATACATACAGACAAGTTTGGCCGCCGGTCACATTAGGCCCTCTAAGTCTCCTGTGGCGGTTGAATTTTTTTTTGTAAAAAAAAAGGACGGCGGTTTACGTCCTTGTCTGGATTTTCGTGAGATTAACAAAATTACGGTACGCAATCCTTACCCACTGCCATTGATTCCTGATCTGTTTAACCAGTTATTGGGGGCCAAGTGGTTCTCGAAAATTGACCTTAAGGGGGCATACAATCTGTTGCGCATGAAGGAGGGTGATGAATGGAAGACTGCTTTTAACACTCCTGTGGGTCATTTTTAGAATCTGGTTATGCCTTTTGGTCTTACTAATGCTCCTGCATTTTTTCAGAATCTGATTAATGACATCCTTAGACCTTTGATCGGTAAAAATGTGGTTGTGTATTTGGATGACATTTTGATTTATTCGCCAGATCTGGAGTCTCATTGGCGGAGCGTGCGTGAGGTATTACAGTTATTAATGGACAATTCGCTTTTTGCTAAGCTGGAGAAATGTGAGTTCGCTGTACAGAGAATTAGTTTTTTGGGCTACATTATCTCCAGCAAAGGTTTTGAGATGGATCCGGTTAAGGTTCAGGCTGTGCAGGAATGGCCTAGGCCTATTGGTTTGAAATCGATACAGAGGTTTTTGGGTTTCGCCAATTACTATAGAAAATTCATAAAAAATTTTTCTAGTATTGTCAAACCTCTGACTGATCTCACCAGGAAAGGTGCTGATGCGGTTCAGTGGTCTTCTGAGGCCATTGAAGCTTTTGTGTATCTCAAGGAGAGGTTCACCTCTGCTCCCATCCTTATGCAGCCTGATGTTACTAGGCCGTTTTTGGTTGAGGTTGATGCTTCCTCTGTGGGGGTTGGCGCAGTATTGTCTCAGGATAACGGGGATGGATTACATCCCTGTGCCTTTTTTTTCAAAAAAAATTTCGGAGACTGAATTGAATTACGATATTGGTAATCGGGAATTATTGGCTATTAAACTCGCATTTGAACACTGGCGCCACTTCTTGGAAGGTGCGGAATTTCCCGTTCAGGTTCTTACGGATCATAAAAATCTGATATATCTTGATGCTGCCAAGCGCCTGAATGCCAGTCAGGCTAGGTGGGCACTGTTTTTCTCGCGGTTTAATTTCTCCGTTACTTACATCCCTGGTACTAAGAATGTTAAGGCGGATGCCTTGTCTCGCAGTTTTTCTCCCATAGTCGGTGCTGAGAAAGAGGAAAACATTTTACAAGAAGGTGTTGTGATAGCTGCTTTAGACTCCGTTTTGGAAGATGAGATTCTTAAAGCTCAGGAGAATGCCCCATCTAACACTCCTCATGGGAGGTTGTTTGTGCCTGGGACCTTTAGGAGAGATTTGTTTGTTGAGTGTCACGAATCTCGGTTGGCAGGTCATCCCGGAATCTCTGAGACCAAGAGACTGGTGGGTCGCAGTTTTTGGTGGCCTGGATGGCAGAAGGAAGTCATTAAGTGGGTGCGCCAATGTACTATATGTGCTAGATCTAAGTCCTCACATACTCCTGCTGCGGGGTTACTTTGTCCTTTGGAGGTCCCCAGTGCTCCTTGGACACATTTGGCTATGGACTTTATAACTGACCTTCCCCCCTCTGAGGGTTTTACTGTCATCTGGGTGGTCGTGGACCGTTTTAGCAAGATGTGTCACTTGGTTCCCTTCGTCAAACTGCCCTGCGCTAAAACTCTCGCTAAGGCCTTTGTCAAGGAAATTGTCAGACTTCATGGCGTTCCTACTGACATTGTTTCTGATAGGGGTCCTCAGTTCGTGGCTCGTTTTTGGCGTGCCTTTTGTGACAGGTTGGGAATTCATTTGTCGTTTTCGTCCGGATATCATCCTGAATCTAATGGCCAGACAGAAAGGAAAAACCAGGATGTTGAGCAGTTCTTGCGTTGTTTTGTGGCAGACAATCAAGAGGGGTGGTCTGAGTTTCTGCCACTTGCCGAATTTGCTCTGAACAATCATACATCTTCTTCTGCTGGTTGTTCGCCTTTTTTTTGTTGTTCTGGGAGACATCCGTCGTTTGGGTCGTTCTCCAAGTTGGGATCTGCCGTGCCTGAGGAGGAGAATTTTTCCGGTGATTTGGAAAGAGTTTGGACGGATGTGCGTGGTAATCTTCAGGAGGCCAACAGAAAATCTAAAGACTACTTTGATAGGAAACGACAGGAGGTTTTGTTCGCTGTTGGTGACATGGTTTGGTTGTCCTCTAGGAATCTGCGGTTGAGGATTCCTTCTAAGAAATTGGGTCCCAAGTTTGTAGGGCCCTTTAAGGTGCTTCAGGTTGTCAACCAATCTGCTGTTAGTTTGGAGGTTCCTACCTCCTGGAGAATTAATCCGGTCTTTCATGTCTCTCTGTTAAAAAAAGCTGTTGTGTCGGATGGTGACGCCTCTGCCTCTGTTCCTCCGGTGGTGGAGGACGGGGAATATGAAATTTCTCGCATCCTTGACTCTAGACGGTATAGAGGTAGTTTGCAGTATCTTGTCGCCTGGAAAGGTTTCGGACCCGAGGATAACTCTTGGGTGAGGTCAGATGATGTTTCCGCGTCCAGACTTATCAGAGCGTTTCACAGGAGATTTCCTGATAAGCCTGGTCCTAGGGGATCCGGAGGATCCTCTTAGAAGGGGGGGTACTGTTAGAACCTTGCTGTTAGGTTTTTTTTCCTTTGCTGGTCACATGACCTTGTTGGCCTATTTAATCCTGCTCCGCCCTTCTGGCTTTGCTGGACTTCATTGTATATCTACTTTCTAGCTAGCCTGTGCTCTGTATCTAGCTCTGTTAGTTTGCTTGTTCTACGGACCTCTATGTTCTATCTATTTTGTTTGTTCGTCTGTCTGCTACTATTTCTGTTAGGAGGTGTCCCATATTCCTCCCAGTCCTTAGTACTTGTAGGGATTCCCTCCCCACATCTATAGGTCTCCGTACAGACTAGATTAGGACTTTAGCAGGTCTGATCGCAGGATCAGGTTCCCTGTTACATCGTAGGGATTCAGCTGAGTCCTATAGTAGGGACAGATCTCCTCTCTTTCCTTAGCTTTGGTAGCAGAACATAACAACAGCGATGTCTGTAAAGCTGTAGAATTAATAATGCTATATAAGCGAGTAAGATAAAATTAAGTCTTCCTAAAACCACTTGCCTAACTCTAACAATCCCCAAATATAACTTTTCCTTCATTAGGTGTCCTTTTGATGGTGGCAACTACATGACCCAGCCATTAACTATACAAGATGCTTCACTGGAGTTTCCACTCTATTATCAGCGTTTTATTGTAAAGACATTTGCCTTTTACCGTCCAGGTCAGGCATCAATAGGAGGGCTGGTAAGTTCCCACTTATCATTCTTTTCCAGGCATACTTCCACTGTAGTGCTTCTGTATGCGTGCCATCTTCACAAAACCCATGTATGGCTAAATGTCCTTCAAGACGTAAGCACTTTCTGTACCAAAAACGCAAGATTAAACATTAGGGTTATGTGGCGCCCCCGAGGGTTCAGTCACCACAGAGGTACTGCACCTCACCCAGAGGTGTGGTGTCTCCCTTCTCTCAGGTAAGGTGGGAGTGCTGCACGGAACCCCAAACAACCGCATCCAACACTACACAGCTCCAGGCCGGCTGGAGGGGCAACATGCAGAGGGCAGCTGCTGAGCCCTGACCCTGGCTGAAGTGGGGGGAACCCAAAGGTAGGGGGAACCAGTAGTGGGGGTGGGTGGAGGAAGTAGTTAGGGGGAGCACTTCGTTAGGAGTATAAAAAAGGGAGGCCATCTTAGGGTGGTGGTTCAGTGGAGTTAGGGAGCAGTTCAGAAGAACAGCTCGGGACAGTTCAGAAGAACAGTCCGGGAGCAGAGTCTCATTAGGAGATCTGCTCCACAAGTAGGGCCAAGTCAGGAAGTCTAGGAGGGGAGCAGGGAGTTGGCTCCGTTCTAAGAAAGGATCCTAGGGGGTACGGCGCGTGCAGGACTGCATCCGTACGCCCCGCATCTGTCAGAAGACAGAGGGATCGCAGCCGCATTCTAGTCCCCTGAGGGTCAAGCAAGTCTGTGTAACTCCGACGGACAGGAGGGACTTCAGAGTACACGAGCAGGACTGAGAGTGGGCAGCGCAGAGCAGAAGGGAGAAAGACCAGTGTGAAGACGGTCAAAAGAGAAACACGAGAAGGTGGGGTTCTTCCAGGTATTCCCAAGCTGTCTGAGGAAGGATTGAACCCCTGCCCGGTGAACGCAGCACGACGCGGGAGGCCTGCACCTGTACCGTGCACCTGTGGACTGTCTGAAGAATTGTGAGTAAAATCTCGGATGACTGCACTGTACTGCCTCCGTCCATTCTTTCATCGGCGCCATTGTTCCCCCTGCACTACAACGCCCAGCGCAACCCACGCTCTCTCGCTACGCTGCCCTGAGGCCTGCTCCACCTGTGGGGAGCCGTCCCATCACAAGCTGCCCTAACATCTGCCTCAGAGGACAGTTGCAGCGCTGCTGATCCTCACCAGACACCACAGGTGGCGTCACAAACTTTCTAAAAATAACCCCCTTTTTGCACTGACCACCCCCGGTCGCGGACCGGTCCAGCCACCGTGATATTCCCCGCCAACCGGCATCCAGAGGTCCGGCTGCCGAGTACCCCACGGCCCAGGGAGCGCGTTAGTTGCATTGCTCAAGGAAAACAATATTTTATTTGTTTTCCCCAGGAAGAAGGGCTGCAGCAGATTGGGAGTCGGTGACTGTATCTGCAGATGGGCCCATTAGGCTCTACATGGATGGGAGTTACCAGGGTACCAACGAACAGTTCATTGAAGGTAATGTCACTAACTTGCTAGTTGATTTTATGAGACTTTACAGTAATGTGCAAATAAGGTTTATGCCCCAATAAAGATTTAGACAAAAAAAGTTGTACATTGACTGCATTCATAGACCTTTTTTGGGTAACGGTCACAACAGTTCACAAAAAATCCATTTGTTACATGTAAAATATAAGGAGCACATTGGCTTCATTGGAAAGGGTGAGTCTTGCAATTTCTCTGGAAGGATCAATATTTTGTGGATTTTAAAACACTCACTGCAGGTCACTTTACCTACATGTAGGATCTAGATCTGTCTATCGAACTTGGCTGGTACTGTTGCACTGCAGGTGCTCTGATTATGTAGATGCAATGTGATATTGCCTTTAACTATGTTCTGGGTGACCCTAGCGCACACTATTAAAATGCCTCCTTGTCTTCCCATAATCTGTAAGTGGTGGTAGTGAGTAGCAACATATCGCTGTCTTACATGGTGGGAATGACCGATCTATGGCAGTTTAGTCTATATACTCTACTGTTAAAGCAATAGTACTAGAAACCTCTTCTACACATAGATGGTCTCAATGCCAGACTGGCACAGTATTAAAGTTTCTAACCAGATAATTGCATGAGGAGCAAAGGAAGACTTACCATTGGTGCAGCCGCAGAGGGATCCAGTAATTGACGGGGCCCACTTATACCTTCAAAGCAGATAAAATTGTACTTTATGATGAACTACGGTGCTTCCACGAGGACTCTCTTCTGTCCGCCAGCGCTAGAAAGAGCAACAATAAATGGCCCAGAGAATAAAAGTTTCTTCTACAATGATGACTTGATGTAGGTTATTCTACACTGTCACATTAAGATATCATAACATCTAATGGTTGTTATCAAACATGTTACATTTTTGGCCACATGTTGAACCACAAAGCAGTCATGTAATTGACCTATGACTAGCCTAAAATCATTGGTTAATTGCCAAACTGCAGATCTAAAATGGCTGCACAACAGTTAGCATCAAAAGTTTCTTAGGTTTCATGAGGGGTTTTCAAGTTGAATTGGCCATTCCCTCATGTGTTAAGAGGTTGGCAGTGTTATCTTGGTACACCTTTCCTCAAAATGACTAGCATGCTAATGGAGATGTAACCAAATCAATCCATCGAGTAAAACACTTGATGGAAAGTTTTCCACAAAAAAAAAAAAGTTTGGTCCTGTAAAGATCTGAGGTTGTAAGTAATCACCTAGGCAGGTTAACGATGCAACAATATTTTATTGATCACAGCCATGGTAATAAAGCAATTCCAGGTAAATGGCTAAAATACAGTTCTCTCAGTCCTCAAGTTCCCAATCTGTGTTCAGTAGTTCCACTGGCTTTGTATAAGGCCATACTCACTGTCTCCCAACTTTTGGTTGGCCCATAGATTTTGTATCTCCAGCCAGTATAGTCTGTAGCCACAGTCCATGATCCTCTAGACGGCAGATAAAACGATGAAAGCACGGGTATCCAGTAGCAGCAGTCCTTTTAAGAAAGTGTAAATCCAAATTACATAATCCATAATGGTAACATGTTTATCCATTCATCCTTCCAAGTCCACGGTCTCCATCCTCTTCCTTCAATCCTTCCACACATCTCCCTAAAACATGTCTCCACTTTCTTCCACTCGGATCAGTCCCCTCCCAGGTCAGAAGTGATCACACTCTCCCCCTTAAACATTCACTGTTCGCTAAAACAATGAAGAATATCTAGAAGCCTTCATCTGAGACTGCCTGTAAGATGACGCGCCCCCTGGGACATATTCCTTTTTGAGGGGAATACCCGGCACCGGATCAGATGGGGGGTTGTAGTCTCCGAGCGGCTGTGACCCGGTCCCGTGCCCAGGGCGTCAAGCTCAGGTTTATGTGGCAGTCTTTACTGATGTTATTAAAGTTCGTTGTGTCGACTACGCCACCCGTTGTGATGCGGTCACTGTGGCCGCCGCTGCAGCAGGGTCCGCTGAGGCTGATGGTGGATGCGCAGCTTGGTGGGATAACCCCCAACGGGAGGGGTATAGCCTCAGAGGGGACAGGCGCAGAGGATGGGGGTTGTGGTGGTGCGGTGCAGCCGGTAATGATGACAGACTCGGGTAGTGCAGTTAAGGGTCTTTACTTACTGCAGATGTTCCTGGTCACTCTAGCTCCAAGTGACCTCCCGAGCCGTGCTGCGTCCACCAGGTCCTGGATCCGGCCAACCCCCAAACAAGTCCGGAGCGTGGCCCTGAGCTCTCCCTCTGTCCTTACTTCAGCCGTCCCCACCAGTGATTCACCTAAGTCCAGCTCCCTCGGGCCTTCTGTTGGGCAACCTTTGGCCTTAGGTTCCCTGACCCTTCCTGTGGTGTGCCTTCAGGGTGAATGTAGTGGGTGACCGTGACAGACACTGCCCACGGTCTCCGGTCTCTGGCTGGGGAATGTCTTTGCCCCCACCAGCTTGGGTTCCGGTACCCTCTTGCTGACTCCTCACCCGGTGTTCTTATTTGGGTTCTTGGGTCCCTTCTTTGTCCCCCTCTGGGTCTTTCTTCACTCCACTCTCTCTCTCTCCAGGGCTGCTGTTTCCTGCTCTCTGCATCTGACTTGTCCTCTGCAGCTGACTGACCCTGATTCTAAGTTGGTGCCCTCCTTATATATCCCTCTATGTGTGAGCTCAGGTGACCAGCACCCAATGAGCTCCTACCACTACCCAGACTGCTCCCCCTATCTGCCCCTACACTACATGGGATGTTCCTCCCCCCTCCCACTCCAGCCAGGAACAGGCTCGGTCGCACCTGCACATTTCTAAGTGGGAGTGCCGTCGGCCTGCTCCTCTGGAATGGGATGTATGTAGTGCATGCAGTCTATCTGAGCTCAGTTCCACACTCCATCCTTACCCGGGAGTGGAATATCACACCTCTGGTTTGAGGTGCAATACTCCTGTAGCAGCCGAACCCTCAGGGTGCTACATTCCCCCCTGGTAAATCACAGCACGTCCTCGGGCTGCAAAGACAAAAACACCAAAACATACAAATTTTTATAAACATATAAAACATATAAAATATTATATATATATAACTTTTTCATATAGACATCATTATAACATTCTCGTCGTCTCTTTCTTTCTTCCTCCTCTGTCACCGTGCAACTCGTGACCAGGTAAAGTGCGACAGTCTTTTGATAAGCAGTTTCTCATAAAACCAGTAGGGGGCGCCTTAGGAAGCGCAACTATGTACAGGGAAGTTTTGGCCGTTCTCAGTCCCCGGCCAAGTAAAGGGAATGGGATGGCTGCTCACAGTCCTCAGCCTGGTTTGGGTAGGGGACACACGGGTTAAACTGTTCACTGGTCCCAACGGGGACTAAACTTTAAAGCAGCCACGGTTACTTGGGTACCCCGACGGGTAACTATTTACATCTCCTTTGTACTATTTCAGTCATAGTACCTTCTAGCCTTGAACCCGTCCGGGTCTTCTGGCTCCTCCTCCCTACACCGCAACTCCTCCTCTGTCAGGCGATGCACGTGGAGGGCGTAAGGTCCCTTGGCACATTTGTGCCGGGTGAACGTTACCTCGTCACCGACGTAGAGGTCACGGCCTTTGTGACCCTCTGGCAGGTGAGACTCGACATCCCGTCGGGTAACGAAGACGTCACCCATGGTGTTCCGGTCCTTTATGAAGCCCCACCCATGCTGCGCATTAAACTTTATTACCGTCCCGATGGTACGGGGACGATCTGCTGCATAGGGGTCCCTTCTGGTCCGACTCTTTTGCTCCGCGCTGCGGGTCCGGACCCATTGCTCTCTGGCCCGCCTCTCCTCCCGCTCTCTCTTGAACTCTGCCAGCTGTTGACGGCAACACTCGGTACGCTCTGCTGCAGCTGCCCGAGTCTCTCCGGTGAACCCCATCAAATCTTCTCCCGTGGGGTCCCACACGAACTGGGCTTCCTCGAGTGGAGGCGAGACCCGAGTCACGGGCTTTGGAGCCGGGATCAGGGGCTCACACAGGGGACCTAACTTCTTTTGTCGCTCCAGTTCCAAGAATTCTTTGGGCCAGATGAAAGGCCGCCCGTCCGGCCACGCTAGCTGGCTGAAGGGGTCCTCTCCCAGATATGGCACCCTTGGTGTTTCGGGTGCGGGCGCGATGGTGGGGGCGCCCAGGTTACCCAGGCCTTGCGGCCAGGCCGGGGGCATCTGGAAGGTAAATGGAACTGTTAACACGGCGGCGCCCTGGGCTACCTGGCCTTGCGACCAGGCCGGAGGCTCCGCGGAGGTAGATGGCTCTGCTGGGGATGCGGCGCCCGGAAACGCTAGGCCTTGCGACCAGGCCGGAGGCTTCCCTTCCTTCGCCACGCTCCGGGTCACGACGCGTGACGTCACTGGGGTCGCGACGGCGGCTTCCGGTCGGGGCCTAGTCGGTGGCGGTGTCATGGCGGTCTCGGGTACGGCAGGGGGACTTTCGGGCTCTGCGACGGGGAGCTGGGGCAGGTGGGTGGTCTTCCGGTATGGGGTATAGGCGTCCCCCTTACCTGCTGCCATACGTCTCGCTCCCTCTTCTGCGCCGTCTCCGGCCTTGGGTCCTCCCGCGTCATCCGCAGAGGTAGTCGGTGTCTTCTTCCAAGGGAGCGGGTTCCGTGGACGGATTCCAGCTTGCTGGGCCATCTCCCGGCCCCACTCCGCCAGGATCTCCCTCTGCACTCGGGCCATCCTTCCCGCGAGGCCCTCCAGGGCACTCCGCGCGCACTCCCGATCTCGGGGAAGCTGCGCCAGGATCTCCGCTAAGCCTAGCGGGGTTGTTGACTCCAGCAGGCTCCTGACCATCGGGTCGGTGCTGCTCTGCTCTGCTTCCGGCAGGCTCCTGGCCAGCGGGCCGGTGCTGCTCTGCTCTCCTCCTTCTTCCTTTTGCAGGCTCCTGGCCAGCGGGCCGGTGCTGCACTGCTGCCGCTCCATTCCCGGGTCTACTCTTCCTCTTCTCGACTCCGGGTGCTCTCGCTCTGGACACCTTGCCTCCGGGTGCGCTCGTTCCAGACTGCTCCAAGCGACACCCATCTTTGCTCTTTTCTTTCGTCTCCTCCCCCTCCGAGGGCGGTCCCGGGGCAACTCGGTGACTGTCAGCTCCAGGGGTAGTTCTTTCACGCTGACAGACACCTCCAGCATCACAGTCTCTGTTGGTGGGGGCGGTTTCCACTTTTGGCGCCATTTTCTGTCCCGGCCCACGATGGGATGTGGCCTCCTGCCCTCCTTTGGCACGCCCATAATGGCGTCCGCTGCTCTTCCAAGGCGGGAAATCTGCGGTTTTGGCGGGAATCGCTTCCCAGTGGCGGGAAACTCTGCAGATGGCGGGAACAAGCTGGAAATGGCGGACAATCGGCGGGAAACGACTGGTGATGGAGTCCGATGGCGTGGACCCTCCGGAACCGGCAGGAGTCTTCTTTCTGAGGTAAACTTGCACTTTTCTTCAGGCACGCAGTACCCGGGTGTTGCGGGCACGTAATCCTGCCGACTACGCCAAAGTTGACGCGCCCCCTGGGACATATTCCTTTTTGAGGGGAATACCCGGCACCGGATCAGATGGGGGGTTGTAGTCTCCGAGCGGCTGTGACCCGGTCCCGTGCCCAGGGCGTCAAGCTCAGGTTTATGTGGCAGTCTTTACTGATGTTATTAAAGTTCGTTGTGTCGACTACGCCACCCGTTGTGATGCGGTCACTGTGGCCGCCGCTGCAGCAGGGTCCGCTGAGGCTGATGGTGGATGCGCAGCTTGGTGGGATAACCCCCAACGGGAGGGGTATAGCCTCAGAGGGGACAGGCGCAGAGGATGGGGGTTGTGGTGGTGCGGTGCAGCCGGTAATGATGACAGACTCGGGTAGTGCAGTTAAGGGTCTTTACTTACTGCAGATGTTCCTGGTCACTCTAGCTCCAAGTGACCTCCCGAGCCGTGCTGCGTCCACCAGGTCCTGGATCCGGCCAACCCCCAAACAAGTCCGGAGCGTGGCCCTGAGCTCTCCCTCTGTCCTTACTTCAGCCGTCCCCACCAGTGATTCACCTAAGTCCAGCTCCCTCGGGCCTTCTGTTGGGCAACCTTTGGCCTTAGGTTCCCTGACCCTTCCTGTGGTGTGCCTTCAGGGTGAATGTAGTGGGTGACCGTGACAGACACTGCCCACGGTCTCCGGTCTCTGGCTGGGGAATGTCTTTGCCCCCACCAGCTTGGGTTCCGGTACCCTCTTGCTGACTCCTCACCCGGTGTTCTTATTTGGGTTCTTGGGTCCCTTCTTTGTCCCCCTCTGGGTCTTTCTTCACTCCACTCTCTCTCTCTCCAGGGCTGCTGTTTCCTGCTCTCTGCATCTGACTTGTCCTCTGCAGCTGACTGACCCTGATTCTAAGTTGGTGCCCTCCTTATATATCCCTCTATGTGTGAGCTCAGGTGACCAGCACCCAATGAGCTCCTACCACTACCCAGACTGCTCCCCCTATCTGCCCCTACACTACATGGGATGTTCCTCCCCCCTCCCACTCCAGCCAGGAACAGGCTCGGTCGCACCTGCACATTTCTAAGTGGGAGTGCCGTCGGCCTGCTCCTCTGGAATGGGATGTATGTAGTGCATGCAGTCTATCTGAGCTCAGTTCCACACTCCATCCTTACCCGGGAGTGGAATATCACACCTCTGGTTTGAGGTGCAATACTCCTGTAGCAGCCAAACCCTCAGGGTGCTACATAAGACCCACTGTGGTTATGGCTCCACTGTGTCTCAATCTACACTCACCTAATGAGATTATTGGCTGTTGAAACAATGGACTCCTGAGATAAAGATGAGATTAGTGGAATGCTGGACATTTTACAAGTGAATCTTACATACTGACAAGTAAGCAGAACTATATAAAACATAACAAGTAAATCACTAATAAAACACAATAATAATATTGACAAAAATGGTGGTTCGTTGCTGGAAAAGTATCATAGTCTTTAGTAAGTGGGCAGCTCCTCACAGGTCCCATGCTCAAAGCCAGTTTTTAGACAAAGAGGGGCTCCAAATGTTAACCCACATGGAGGTTGCATTTACATGGGCTGATTTCAGGCCATTAAACAAGCACAATTGACAACATTGAAGTCGTTCAGTAGTTATTTTCTGGCCTCTTTACACTGGATGACTAGGAATGATGGCACAAAACTATCACTAGTAGATCAATCTGTCACCATACACATGTTCTCTGCAGTTTACACCAGGTGATGTGCTACTGAGAAGCATTTTCGTTCTACCATACACAATCCAATCACCTGATGAATGAGCAACATTTTTGCTAATTGATGGGGATTGCCAATGTTTACACCTAATGAACGCTCATCTGCTCTTCCAGTATATATAAATGTGGATGTGATATACTGTTACACACATCTGTATACAGAGCACACATATGCAACATACAAACAGTGATCAACATATCTTAAAGAAACAATGGCGGAGACCCCGGTAAATCCAGGGTCAGCCAGAATAGCCTACTCATATAGCATTTAGAACAGAAAAAAACACGAGTACAAAATGGCATAAAAAGTTAGTTTTATTTAGTCAATCTGCAAATAACTTAAATTAATATATCCATGATATAAATGCATGACAAAAAAGTGCAATGTGCTCGAAGAAAAGCGCAGTCCCACCTGCGAGGGCATATCATACCCAAGCTAAAAGGATAGTCCATATACATAATGTAGTATCTTTCCAGAGATATATTGGATAGAATAAGGCTATATATTCCAAGTGGAGCACATACAAATGTTTAAATCAAACCTAGGTTCACCAGATGCTTTCCACAATTGTATATGAGGTCCAGGTGTGTTGAGACACCTTTGCCACCTGTCTTCTACGTCCCCCTGGACCTCATATACAATTGTGGTAAGCATCTGGTGAACCTGGGTTTGATTTTAACATTTGTACGTGCTCCACTTGGAATATATAGCCTTATTCTATCCAGTATATCTCTGGAAAGATACCACACTATGTATATGTGACGCACCCCCTGGGCCATATTCTTTAGGGGGAATACCCGGAGCCGGATCAGATGGGAGTTGTAGTCGCCGAGTGGCTGTGACCCGGTCCGTGCCCAGGGTGTCAAGCTCAGTTGTATGTGGCAGTCCTACAGATGTTATTAAGTTCTTTATTGTCGACTACGCCACCCGTTGTATTGCGGTCACTATGGCCGCCGCTGCAGCAGGGTCCGCTGAGGCTGATGGTGTTGGTGCAGCTTTTGGTAGTATAACCCCCAACGGGTGGGGTATAGCCTCAGGGGGTCAGGTGCAGAGGATGGGGGTTGTGGTGGTGCAGCGTAGATGTTAAGTGAAGACAGAGTCGGGTTGTGCAGTTTAGGGTATTTACTCACTGCTGATGTTCCGGTCACTCCAGCTTCAAGTGACCACCCGAGCCGTGCTGCGTCCACCAGGTCCTGGATTCAGCAAACCCCCAAACAAGTCCGGAGCGTGACCCTGAGCTCTCCTTCTGTCCTTTCCTCTGGCCGTCCCCACTAGTGATCCACCTAGGTCCAGCTCCCTCGGGCCTTCTGTTGGGAGACCCTTGGCCTTGGGTTCCCTGACCCTCCACGTGGTTTGCCTTCGGGGTGGATGTGGTGGGTGGCCGTGGCAGACGCTGCCCACGGCCTCCGGTCTCTGGCTAGGGTGTGCTTTTGCCCCCACCAGTTTGGGATCCGGTACCCTATTGCCGACTCTTCACCCGGGGATTGAATTTGGGTTCTCAGAGTCCTTTCTTTTTCCCTCTCTGGGTCTTTCCTTCTCTGCTCCACTCTCTCTCTGCAGGCTCATCTGGACCTCTGCTTCTTACTGACTCTGACAGACTGACCCTGATCTTAGATGGTGCCCACCTTATATACTCCCTCTATGTGTGAGCTCAGGTGACCAGCACCCAATGAGCTCCTAACCTTACCCAAGCTGCTCCCCCTATCTGCCCCTACACTACTTGGGATGTTCCACCCCCCCTCCCACTCCAGCCAGGAACAGACTCGGTCGTACCTGCACATTTCTAAGTGGGAGTACCGTTGGTCTGCTCCTCGGAAATGGGATGTGTGTAGTGCATGCAGCTTTCTGGACTCAGTCCCACACTCCATCCTTACCCGGGAGTGGAATATCACACCTCTGGGTTGAGGTGCAATACCCCTGTAGCAGCCGAATCCTCAGGGTGCTACATTCCCCCCTGGTAAATCACAGCACGTCCTCGGGCTGTAAGATCAAAACACCACAAAACATACAAATTTTTTCATATAAACAACATAGTAAAAACATATAAAATATCATATATATATCAGAAAACTTTTCATATAAATAACATTCTCGTCGCCTCTGGCTCCTCCTCCGGTCACTGTGCAACGTGTGACCGGGTAAAGTGCGACAGTCTCTAGAACTCGTGGCTTTCCTATAAAACCAGTAGGGGCGCTTTAGGACGCGCAACTATTTACAATGGAATATGGCCGCTCTCAGTCCTCGGCCAGGTATTAGGGAGGAATGACCGCTCTCAGTCCTCGGTCAGTGGGATTTAAGGGATAAACGGGTAAACAGTTCACACATGCTGGTCCCAACGGGGACTATATTATCAGCAACAGTTTCTTTGGTACCCCGATGGGTAACTATGTACAGCCTCTACTCTGCCGTACTCAACGACGACGTCCTCCTGCTCTTTCTTTGTGGTTACCTTTAGCTTCAGACCCGTCCGGGTCCTCTTGTTCTTCCTCCTCACACCGCAGCTCTTCCTCCGTCAGGCGATGCACATGGAGGGCGTAGGGTCCTTTGGCACACTTGTGCCGGGTGAAGGTGACCTCGTCCCCGATGTAAAGGTCACGACCTCTGTGTCCCTCCGGTAGGTGGGACTCAACGTCTCTCCTGGTCACGAAGACGTCGCCTGGGGTGCGGTGGTCTCGGATGAAGCCCCACCCATGCTGCATGTTAAACTTGATCACAGTCCCGGTGGTGCGGGGACTATGCGCTGCACGGGGGTCTCTCCTGGCCCGGCTCTTCTGCTCCGCGCTCCTTACTTGAGCTTGCTGTTCCCGGACCCGCCTTTCTCTCCGCTCCCTCTCGAAGACCTCGAGTTGTTGGCGGCAGCACTCAGCACGCTCCGCTGCAGCTGCCCGAGTCTCCTGAGTGAACCCCATGAGATCTTCTCCGGTGGGGTCCCACTCAAATTGGGCCTCTTCTAGCGGGGGCGAGATCCTCTTTACGGGCTTTGGAGCCGGGATCAGGGGTGCACACATGGCCCCAGCCTTCCTCTGCCGTTCCAGTTCATGATATTCCTGGGGCCAGATGAAAGGCTGCCCATCCGGGCACGTGTGTTGGGTAAACAGGTCCTCTCCCAGATGCGGCACTCTTGGTCTTATGGGCGCGGTGGTGTTAGCGCCCGGGTTGCCCGGGCCTTGCGGCCAGGCCTGGGGTATCTGGAAGGTGAAGGGCACCGTAAGGATGGCGGCGCCCTGGGCTACTTGGCCCTGCGACCAGGCCGGTGGCTCCGCGGAGGTAGGGGGCGCTGTTGGTATTGCGGCGCCCGGGGGTACTAGGCCTTGCGACCAGGCCGGTGGTACTTCCTGCTTGGTCACGCTCGGGGTCGAGGCGTGTGACGTCACAGGGGTCGCGGCTACGGCTTCCGGTTGAGGCCTAGTCTGTGGCGGTGACGTTGCGGTTACGGGCACGGCAGGGGGTACTTCGGGCTCTGCGACGGGGAGCTGGGGCAGGTACGCGGTTTCCCGGTTTGGGGTAGAGACGTCCCCTTTACCTGCCTCCTTTCGTTCGGCTCCCTTCTCGGCGCCGTCTCCGGCCTTCAGTCCTCCCGCGCCATCCTCAGAGGCGGTCTGTCTCCTCGTCTTGGGTGGCGTGCTCCGCTGACAGGTCTCGGTCTGCTGGGCCATCTCACGGCTCCACGCCGCCAACGTCTCTCGCTGCACCCGGGCCATCCTCCTTGCGAGGCCCTCCAGAGCGGTCTGTGCACACTCCCGGTCTCGGGGGAGCTGTGCTAGGACCTCCACTAGGCCTAGTGGGGTCGTTGCTTCCAGCAGGCTCCTGACCAACGGGTCGGTGCTGCTCTGCTCTCCTTCCACTGTTTCCAGCAGGCTCCTGGCCAGCGGGCCGGTGCTGCTCTGCTTTCTCGCCATCTCCGGGTAAGCTCCTCCGATACTCTTCTCCAGGCTTCTTGCCTCCGGGTGCGCTCTCTCCAGACTGCTCCAGGCGGCACCCATCTTTGTTCTCTCCTTTCATCTCCTCCCACTTCGAGGGCGGTCCCGGGGCAACTTGGTTACTGTCAGCTCCAGGGGCTGTTCTTTCACGCTGACCGACACCTCTAGCATCACAGTCTCTGTTGGTGGGGGCGGTTTCCACTTTTGGCGCCATTTTCGGTCCTGGCCCACGATGGGAGGTGGCCTCTTGCCACCCTCTGGCACGCCCATAATGGCGTCCGCTCTTCCAAGGCGGGAAACCTTTGGAAATGGCGGGAATCGTCTCCCAGTGGCGGGAAACTCTGCAGATGGCGGGAAAACGCTGTTAATGGCGGACAACCGGCGGGAATCGACCTGTGATGGAGTCCGATGGCGGGGACCCTCCGGGACCGGCGGGAGACTTCTTTTTGAGGTAAACTTGTTCTTTTCTTCAGGCACGCAGTACCCGGTTGTTGCGGGCACGTAATCCTGCCGACTACGCCAAAGTTGACGCACCCCCTGGGCCATATTCTTTAGGGGGAATACCCGGAGCCGGATCAGATGGGAGTTGTAGTCGCCGAGTGGCTGTGACCCGGTCCGTGCCCAGGGTGTCAAGCTCAGTTGTATGTGGCAGTCCTACAGATGTTATTAAGTTCTTTATTGTCGACTACGCCACCCGTTGTATTGCGGTCACTATGGCCGCCGCTGCAGCAGGGTCCGCTGAGGCTGATGGTGTTGGTGCAGCTTTTGGTAGTATAACCCCCAACGGGTGGGGTATAGCCTCAGGGGGTCAGGTGCAGAGGATGGGGGTTGTGGTGGTGCAGCGTAGATGTTAAGTGAAGACAGAGTCGGGTTGTGCAGTTTAGGGTATTTACTCACTGCTGATGTTCCGGTCACTCCAGCTTCAAGTGACCACCCGAGCCGTGCTGCGTCCACCAGGTCCTGGATTCAGCAAACCCCCAAACAAGTCCGGAGCGTGACCCTGAGCTCTCCTTCTGTCCTTTCCTCTGGCCGTCCCCACTAGTGATCCACCTAGGTCCAGCTCCCTCGGGCCTTCTGTTGGGAGACCCTTGGCCTTGGGTTCCCTGACCCTCCACGTGGTTTGCCTTCGGGGTGGATGTGGTGGGTGGCCGTGGCAGACGCTGCCCACGGCCTCCGGTCTCTGGCTAGGGTGTGCTTTTGCCCCCACCAGTTTGGGATCCGGTACCCTATTGCCGACTCTTCACCCGGGGATTGAATTTGGGTTCTCAGAGTCCTTTCTTTTTCCCTCTCTGGGTCTTTCCTTCTCTGCTCCACTCTCTCTCTGCAGGCTCATCTGGACCTCTGCTTCTTACTGACTCTGACAGACTGACCCTGATCTTAGATGGTGCCCACCTTATATACTCCCTCTATGTGTGAGCTCAGGTGACCAGCACCCAATGAGCTCCTAACTTTACCCAGGCTGCTCCCCCTATCTGCCCCTACACTACTTGGGATGTTCCACCCCCCCTCCCACTCCAGCCAGGAACAGACTCGGTCGTACCTGCACATTTCTAAGTGGGAGTACCGTTGGTCTGCTCCTCGGAAATGGGATGTGTGTAGTGCATGCAGCTTTCTGGACTCAGTCCCACACTCCATCCTTACCCGGGAGTGGAATATCACACCTCTGGGTTGAGGTGCAATACCCCTGTAGCAGCCGAATCCTCAGGGTGCTACATATGGACTATCCTTTTACCTTGGGTACGATATGCCCTTGCAGGTGGGACTGCGCTTTTCTTCCAGCACATTGCATTTTTTTGTCATGCATTATATTTATATTATGGATATATTAATGTAAGTTACTTACAGATTGACTAAATAAAACTTTAACTTTTTATGCCATTTTGTACTCCATGTTTTTTTTCTGTTCTAAACACATATGCAACGTGTATAAAAAGTACACAAATATACATGACTGGAATATGCAGAGCATCTGCACACATGAGAATGCACAGAGCACATACACTCACACTATAGAATACTTACCAGTCTCTCCCTTCAGTTCTAAACTCCTGCACAGGACCCATGGTGACATCACGGTCACATGACTGATGTCACCAAAGGTCGTTAAGCAGTCTGCACATTGGAAATTAAATTGATAATATCATTGCAATTTTCAATGTAACTTCTGCTGTAGATGCTGCGGGCAGGAGTGTACATAGAAATCATAGGGCCCCATGGCAAAAGTCCTAATTGGCCCCTGCAAAAAAAATGACTCAATGGGAGCACAGGAGAGCATATACTATTTTTGCAGCCCTTACAAAGTAATTTTGTCCCTTACTGTTCGACATGCTATAATGTGCACCCACTAGCACTCCAAACAGTACAATAACACCCCTCACAACCCTCTACCCAGTATACTGGCCCCCCACAGGCCTCCAAATAAAATATTGCCTGCCACAAAGAATGATGGCCTCAAAAATTAACCATTTATTAAAAAAATAAATGCTCCCCCACTGCTCCAACTCCTGTGCTGAGCAGTGCAGAGGGTTAGAAGACTCGCTGTAGAGATTGGAGCTGTGGGCAATGGTGTATGGAGGGCTATGAGGGGCCCATTTTACTGTATGGAGGGCTATGTGGGGCCAACTATATTGTATGGAGGGCTGTGGGGCCCATTATACTATATGGAGAGCTATATAAGGGCCATTAAATACTTTTGAAAGACTACAAGGGGGGCATTATACTATTTGAAGGTATATGTGGGGGGTCATTATACGGTTGTCAAGACTATATGGGGGCAATTATACTGTTTGCAGGACTATGCTGGGGGCGATTATACTGTTTGGAGGGCTATGTAAGGGCTTTTATATTGTTTGGAGGGCTATGTGTGGGCCAATATACTGTATGCAAGCAATTACACAGTGTAAAAGTTTTTTTGAGGGGCTCAATAATACACTGTAGAGGGCTGTGTGGGGGTCACTATGCTGTTTGGAGGGTTAGTGGGGGGCCATTATACAGTATGGATGGTTGTATTGGGGCCATCATACTGAGTGAAGGTGTGTGGGGGCCATTATTCTGTATAGAGGGCTGTTTTGCGATCACAGTTGGTGGCACCATACTGTGTTGGGGGTCGCCATACTTTGCCAGGGAAGGGGAGTACAGTCATCATACCATGTGTGTGGAGGGTACTATGGAAGAATTCACTGTGGGGATATCATACTTATGTTTCGGGGGGACACTATATTTGGCATAATACTTTATAGGGGCAATAAAAGGGTAGTTTAGGGGCTTCAATAGGAGGAAATTACTTTGTAAGGGCTGCGAAGATGTGAGACATGCTCTTCAGTGACTCTGCTGAATATTAAGTTTTTTACGTTTTTTTAGTGGGGGGCCCAATTAGAACTTTTGCTATGGGGCCCCATGATTTCTATGTTCGCCCCTGCTAGTAATATTAGGAATCACATAAAGATGGATGAAGCTGCTTCATCTTTAGTGGTTACAGGTATCTGGCCCATTGTGACATCACTCGTGTTCCGCTCCCCGTGATGTCACAATGAGGTCACCATTGTGATGTCACTGGCTGTGGGGTTATAGTGAGTGACGCTACAGGAAAAGGCTTTGTCTGGAGAGGCTGACTGTGGATTACACAAGACGTGATATTCCTCCAGGCTAAAATGCTGTTTAGATTCCTTCTATTTGTGAGTGTGCTAATAGCATCTGCGGAGGGCGCTCCTATCAACACGCGCCACCATGATTTCAGGGCCTTGATCCCTGCAGGTAAGTGCTGTACCGGATATTCAGCCAATATGGGGTTATTGTTAATAAGTCAGATGATACATTTCATGGAGGATTCTTCATGTGCTACTTGTAATGTTTGGAGTCTTCTCCCATCGTGTATTCCCTATTCCAGGCTCTCAAACACATTGTAAACTTGAATGGGAATCCACTCTGAGCGAAAAACAAGTCACGTGTCTCTGATCTTCATGTGTGTGACTTCATCAATACTTTTGGGGGAAATAATTACAAATTTATGGTAATTGTGGAGTTTCTCCAACTAGGAATGGTCCTAGGTCTGGTTACAAGAATAAGATGCAAAATATAATGTATATATTAGTAGCTTTAAATATCTTACATGTTCTTGATCTTTTCTTCCACTAGATTACTTTAGTAGGTTTCCTATGCCTGCTGCCATCATCTTCTTCTCTGGATTTTTCTTTGGTGTCATCTGTTCCATCATATATGGGTAAGTCTTATAATGATTTATGGGCTACCCGGGAGTCTGTATAAGAAATATCACATCTTCAGGTCATCACACGATTCAGTAAATGATATAATCTAGTGTGGATGTTTAGTGGCTCATAAACTGGGTCTGACCTGCTGGGAGCACAATGGACTTTTCGGTAAAATATTAAAAAAAATTGCCCACAAATTACTGCAGATAGGGATAGATAAAATAGAGGAAGAAAAATATATGATTTTATAACAGTGACTTCTGTTTTATCATTTTAAAGATATGTGAAAAAGAATAATTTCTGGAGAGATGTTACAAGACCAGATTCCATGGATGAAGATATAAAGAGTAGGGCTAATCCTAATGGTAAGTACGGCCGTCACCAATCTGACATTAATATCTGTGTACATACAAATACTTCTTAGTGGCTTTTATATTACGTGGACGCAGTCTACATTGTAAAGCTGAATAATTACTCTAATGATATTCTGATTCGTCTCATTCAATATATGAAATCTATTTAAAAAAAAAAAAAATGAACTTTTAAAGTATAAATAATCTCTTAACCCCTTCACAACATATGATGTACGCCGAGCTTGAATATTTTCCGCACATGATGGCTGATTTAATGTGCGGAGCTCTGCCCGCAGCTGTTAAACTGTTAAATCCCACTGTTAATCTCTCACAGCAGCATTTAACAACGCAATGGAGGCCGGACATTATATGCGCCCATCGTCACGCTCATGATGTGATCGTGGAGCGCCAATTGCTTGTCATGACAGCCGGCTGTGTCTGTCATTACGATCCTCCTGTGAAAGCCAGCCGTGGCTGGCATTGATAGGAGACAGTGATTTTTACTATACATAGCATTGCTGATGATCGGATGATCGCAGCTTCAACAAATACAGTAAAAAAAAAACACAAAAGTTCAAATCACCCCCTATTGCCCTATTAAAAATAAAAGAATATACACATATTTGGTATTGCCGCAATCGTAAAAGTCTAATCTATCACAATACAAAGTAAATTATTCCGATCAGTATACGGCGTAATGAGAAAAAAATCAAAATTACATTTTTGGCCACCACAACATTGCAATAAAATGCAATAAGAGGCGATCAAAACATCATATCTACCCCAAAACTGTATCAGTAAAAACGTCAGCTCAGATCGCTAAAAGTCCTCACCTGGCCCCGTATCCCGAAAAATGAAAATGTCATGGGTCTCGGGAAAATGGTGACAAAAGTATTTTTTTTTTTAGTTTCCGATTTTTTTTTACCACTTAAAGGGGTTGTGCCTGGAACAAAGTTAATTTTAATCAACATTTTAATCAATAGATCTTTGAATAATAATAATTTCCACAATTGGATGAGATCAAAAAAAATGTTCCTGTGCTGAGATAATCTTATAAATGTGTCCCTGCTGTGTACTGTGTAATGGCTGTGTCTGACCGTGCAGGAACATGGTCTGATCATACCACATCTCCTGGGCAGGAGACAGACAGGACAGCCGGGGATCACAGCTGATTCTTTCTTTGAGGTAAAACATTGCTTAAAAACAAGTAATTAAATATTTTGCCTCACAAAAAAAATCAGCTGCGATCCCCTGCTGTAATGTCTGTATACTCTTTTGCTTCCTCCCCTGCCCAGGAGATGTGGTATGATCAGACCATGTTCCTATACGGTCAGACACAGCCATTACACAGTACACAGCAGGGGCACATTTATAAGTTTATCTCAGCATTTTTTTTAACACATCCAATTGTGGAAATGATTATTATTCCAAGATCTATTGATTGAAATGTACTTTGTTCGTGGGAAAACCCCTTTAAGTAAAAAAAACAAAACAAACTATACATGTTTGGTATCTGCGTAATTGTACTGAACTAGAGAATCATATTGCCAGATCTCTTTTACCATAAACTAAATATGGTAAATAAAAAAATTAAAAAAAAAACAATTGTGGAATTCCACTATTTTTGCAATTTCAACACACTTGGAATGTTTTTCTTGTTTTCCAGTACAGTATCTGGTAGAATGAATGCTGCCATTCAAAAGTACAATTCATTCTGCAGAAAACAAGCCCTCATGCGGCTATACTGATGGAAAAATAAAAAAGTTATAACTAAGGAGAGGGAAAACAAACAAACAGAAAATCACCATGTCTTGAAGGGGTTAATAGATTTTACAAGTGAATGTACCGTAGACATAGAGGAAACAATCTAGAAGAAACAAATAGAAGTTTTTCCTTTTGAAATGCTGATTTCACTGTTCTGTGTTACAGGAGAACATGGGGATGAAACAACCATTATAAATGATGAAGCTCCTCATGGACCCATGGCTGAAGAGAGCGATGTCCACACAGACACCAACATCTCTAGTGGCCCCCACTATGTCATAACCAATATGGACCCATATGAGGATGTGATCATCTCCTTCAACAGTAAGTTCTCAGGCTTTCATAACAAGTGCTTAATAGAAAAACTCCTTTATAAAAAAAAGCTCTAAAAGAAGAAAGCTGATCTTTCTATTTTCATTACTTTATTATAAAATGTAAAGGTTATAAAACCTGTATAATATTAATATTCTTTAACAAATATATAGAAACTTTAATTTTATTAATGCTAATTTCAATGTTCAATATTACAGGAGAAGAAGAGGGTGAAATAAATACTGTAAATGACGATGTTCCTCGTGGACCCATGGCCGAAAACAGAGATGTCCTGGAAAACACCAACATCTCTACGCCTGGACCCGGTTACATAGTCATCAATATGGACCCAGATGAGGATGTGGTCATCTCTTTTGACAGTAAGTTTATTTTTTCTTCATGTGGATAAGTAGAATACTTACTACCATAAATATCATCTCTTCTTCTAATTTACATAACAGGCATAAAATAAAATCTACCGTTAAAAGCAATTTATTTTTGAATTGCAGTTAAAGCAAACAATCTAGAAGAAACATAGAAGTTTTTCCTTTTGAAATGCTGATTTCACTGTTTTGTTTTACAGGAGAACATGGGGATGAAACAACCATTATAAATGATGAAGCTCCTCATGGACCCATGGCTGAAGAGAGCGATGTCCACACAGACACCAACATCTCTAGTGGTCCCCACTATGTCATAACCAATATGGACCCATATGAGGATGTGATCGTCTCCTCTGACAGTAAGCTCATTTTTTCTTTGTGGATTAGTACCATGAATATCATCTCTTCTTCTAATTTACATAACATGCATAAATTAAAATCTACTATTAAAAGCAATTTATTATTGAATTTCAGTTAAAGCAATTTCCAGTATTTTCCGGCTCTCCGACCCCAGATTGACAGTAGAATCAATGTCCATTAATGAACACCTAATCTTATAACCACTGTCTTTTTCAGAACAAGAGGACAGAGAACAGATTCCACCTCCTCCTCTGAATCCTTCTCCGTCTACTACTCTGCCTCCTCAAAATTTTGATAAAGATCTTGACCTGGACAAAGACATTGAGAAAACTAACCTCCTCATGAAGATTGTCTTTCAGGAACTTCTGGCTTATGCCAGCCAAAACCAAATGTAAGTTCTTAGAGCTTATGTGCATGTTTTATGATGTATGTTATATTTTAGTATTAACAGCCAATAGGCTAAATAATTAGAAATTGGGCACTAACGACCTAAACGTTGAAAGCATTATATTTCTTTATACAAGTTAAATCATCAGTCTGTGAACCAAGACTTGCTTGGACTACATGAGAATGGGTGTTATTCTTGAATCACAAATTTGATACAATATAAATTATCTTTAATAAATCACAATATACAGTTTAAAAAATGGCTGATCACATGACTAACAAATTAAACACACGAAGTAGAGTGGGTGGTAATGGCAAAAACAATAAAATGAATATTTAATCATGATCACATTATGCATATACAGCAATACTGGCTTAAAATGCAAATGTAATCACAAGAGCTGATGGCACGATAAAAAGTGCTCAATATCAATGTCAGTGCCAAGTACGTTTAGACATGCTGTAGTACCAACCCTGACAGTCATTTCACCATCACAGCTATTTCAAGGAGTTAAAGGAAACGGGGTGGAGTGCTGTATATGGCTGTATATGGCTGTATATGTATCTATCATATGTACCATGAGGGAGGGATTGGTAGTAAGAGGTAATCTAATCCTACAAGATCAAAAAAAATAATAAGCAGGGTACCATTCCTATCACAGCAATGATAAGGTGTAGAACATACCTGAACATAGACATTAAATAATGCCCACTATATATTACATAGTACTGCATTATAATGTAGAGATAATGGATAACATGTAAACTTCTTCTGTTGCCAAACTCATTATAGTCTGTTGCCATATACATACATTAATCTTTACTCTTTTGCTGACTTTGTAACATATATTTTCCAGGTGAGGCAGAGCGGGGTCTCGCTGTGTTCCCACAATGAATATGGGATCCAGCTGGAGATGACAACTGTACATCAACACAAAGAGGCAGATTCCAGGCTTGGTTTCTGTTCTCTTCATTGGATATGACATTTACTGGACTTTCTGCAGCTAGACGAACTCACAGAGTATGTGAGATACCTACTGCATCATGAGGCAAATTCCGGGCTCGGTCTATGTTCTCTTTAATGAATACGACATTTACTAGACTTTCTGCAGCTAGATGCACTCACAGAATAAGTGAGTTTCCTTCTGCATCATAAGACAGATTCCGGGATCGGTCTCTGAACTCAACCACTGGATACGACATTTACTGGACTTTCTGCAGCTAGATGCACTCACAGATAAAGTGAGATCCCTACTGCACACGAGACAGATTCCAAACTCGGTCTCTGATCTCCACCACTGGATACAACAGTTACTGGACTTTCCGCAGCTAGATGCACTCACAGATAAAGTGAGATACCTACTGCACATGAGACACATTCCGGACTCGGTCTCTGTTCTCATCAGTGGATAAAACATTTGATAGACTTTCTGCAGCTAGATACAATCACAAATCGAGTGACTTACCTGCTGCACCATGAGACAGATTCCGGGCTCGGTCTCTGCTCTCATCAATGAACATCTGCAGCCTAAGGGAAGGGCAGTCGTTCAGCCAAGGTTCCCTAGCGGTTTCCTCCACTGGGGGTTTTTCCTCTCCTGAGTGCTGAAGGTTGACTCTTCGTGAGTCAAAGTCCCTTTGTCATCATTATCATCGGGGCACATTTTAGGGCTATTGCCCTGACTTCTAATGGGAGCTTCTACATAACCCACCTTGAATGAAGTTAATAAAGAAGTCAATCAATAATATGTAACAGTGTAATGGCGCTTCAATTGAACTTTACAATACAGCAGAATATACATATCACTGTGAGGAGGGAATATTTTATGAAGTCATTAAACACATGGTGACTTATATACATGTTTTCTATCAAACTAATTTGCCACAAATGTAATGTTCCTCATTAATCATGAACATCTTCTTTGACCTGGTTTAGAGGTCTGGGTCCTCTGGTTCGACCAGGACTTTAATGCCACTGCACACTATACTGTCATGGCACACATAATGACATCAGAACGTTGCGACGTGCGTCACCCAAGCTTTAGTTATTGCCTCTGGGGATGCACATCAGTGGCAACGTGCTCAGCGATGGCATGGTTCACAAAAATGTCAGAGGCTTGGTTGAGCTGGAAGTTCCAATGCAGGGTGAAGAAGACAGAAGATGCTTTAAACCAGCAAGGCCAGTTTTAGACAAAGTGGGGCCCTGGGCATAAGTTTAAAGTGGGTCCTAAATGCTAACATATTGCACCATCACACTTAAACATTTAGGTAGCATTTACATGTGCTGAGTTTAGGCCATTAAATGAGCGTGATCGAGAATATTGAAGTCGTTCAGTGCTTGTTTCCTGGCCTTTTTACACTGGTTGAGGGAGAATGATGGGCACAGAACGATCGCTAGTAGATCAATCTGTCCCTATAAAGTATCGTATTATCAGCAGCACATCAGCAAGTCTCATTGGGCGATGTGCTGCAGAAAACAATGATTTTTGTTCCATCATAAACAATCCAATCACCCGATAAATGAGTAGCTTGAGTTTGCTTGTTCGTTGGGCGATAACAGACGTTTTTACACCTATGAGCTCTCGTCTGCTCTGCTGGGATTTATAAATGTGGGTGCTATATACTCAAACACTGCATGTTACACACACATACAGTGGGTACGGAAAGTATTTAGACCCCTTTAAATTTTTCACTTTGTTTCATTGCAGCCATTTGGTAAATTCTAAAAAGTTCATTTTTTTTCTCATTAAAGTACACTCTGTACACCATCTTGACTGGAAAAAAACAGAAATGTAGAAATTTTTGCAAATTTATTTAAATAGAAAAACTGAAATATCACATGGTCATAAGTATTATTATTATTATTTTTTTTTTTTTATTATTATTATTATAGCGCCACTTATTCCATGGCGCTTTACATGTGAAAAAGGGGTATAATACAAGAACAATTACAATAATCTTGAACACAATGTGACATCGACTGGTACAGGAGGAGCGAGGACCCTGCCCGCGAGGGCTCACAATCTACGAGGGATGGGTGAGGATACAGTAGGTGAGGGTAGAGCTGGTCGTGCAGCGGTATGGTGTAGCGGTGGTTACTGCAGGTTGTAGGCTTGTCGGAAGAGGTGGGTCTTCAGGTTCCTTTTGAAGGTTTCCACGGTAGGCGAGAGTTTGATACGTTGGGGTAGAGAGTTCCAGAGTAGGGCCGAAGCACGGGAGAAATCTTGTATACGGTTGTGGGAGGAGGAGATAAGAGGGGAGTAGAGCAGGAGATCTTGTGAGGATCGGAGTTTGCGTGCAGGTATGTAACGGAAGACTAGGTCGGAGATATATGGAGGAGACAGGTTGTGAATGGCTTTGTATGTCATGGTTAGGGTTTTGAACTGGAGTCTCTGAGCAATGGGGAGCCAGTGAAGAGATTGACAGAGAGGAGAGGCCAGGGAATAGCGGGGGGACAGGTTGATTAGTCGAGCAGCAGAGTTTATGATAGATTGGAGGGGTGCGAGAGTGTTAGAGGGGAGGCCACAGAGCAGGAGGTTGCAGTAGTCAAGGCGGGAGATGATGAGGGCGTGCACTAGTGTTTTTGCAGATTCATGGTTTAGGAATGTGCGGATCCGGGAGATATTTTTGAGTTGGAGTCGGCAGGAAGTGGAAAGGGCTTGGATATGTGGTTTGAAGGAGAGTTCCGAGTCCAGGGTTACCCCAAGGCAGCGAGCTTGAGGGACTGGGGAGAGTGGGCAGCCATTGACGTTGATAGATAGGTCAGTTGGGAGGGTTGAATGAGATGGCGGAAAGATGATGAATTCTGTTTTGTCCATGTTAAGTTTTAGAAATCTGGCAGAGAAGAAGGATGAAATAGCAGACAGACATTGTGGGATTTTGGTTAATAAGGAGGTGATATCGGGTCCAGAGAGGTAGATCTGTGTGTCGTCAGCATAGAGGTGATAATGAAACCCATGAGACGCTATGAGCTGTCCCAGGCCTAAGGTGTAGATGGAGAAGAGCAGGGGTCCTAGAACTGAACCTTGGGGGACACCGACAGATAGGGGGCAAGATGAAGAGGTGGTGTGTGAGTGGGAGACACTGAATGTCCGGTCTGTTAGGTATGAGGAGATCCGGGATAGGGCCAAGTCTGTGATGCCGAGAGATGAGAGAGTCTGGAGTAAGAGGGCATGGTCCACTGTGTCAAAGGCAGATGACAGGTCTAGGAGGAGGAGGACAGAGTAGTGTCGCTTAGATTTGGCGGTTAGTAGGTCGTTTGTGACTTTAGTCAGTGCAGTTTCAGTAGAATGGTGTGGTCGGAAACCAGATTGTAGGCGGTCAAAGAGGGAGCAGGAGGAGAGGTGGGAGGACAGTTCAAAATGGACATGTTGTTCCAGTAGTTTTGAGGCATAGGGGAGAAGTGATATGGGGCGATAGCTAGTCAGAGAGGATGGGTCAAGGGAGGTCTTTTTGAGGATGGGTGTGATTGAGGCATGTTTAAAGCATGAGGGGAAGACACCAGTTGTTAGTGACAGGTTGAAGAGGTGGGCTAGGGCTGGGATGAAGATAGTGGTAAGGTTTGGGATGAGGTGGGACGGGATTGGGTCAAGTTTACAGGTGGTGAGGTGTGATTTGGAGAGTAAGGAGGAAAGTTGATCTTCAGAAATGGTGGAGAATGTAGTTTTGGAGGAGGAGGGTTGAGTAGGTGTGGGGAGGGGCGGTGGGGGCTTTAGGCAAAAACTTTGTCTGATGGTGTCAATCTTCTGCTTGAAGAATGAGGCAAAGTCTTCGGCTGAAATAAGAGGAGAGGGATGAGGCACTGGGGGACGGAGGAGAGAATTGAAGGTGTTGAATAGTTGTTTAGGGTTGTGAGACAGGGAGGATATGAGAGAATCAAAGTATGTTTGTTTTGCTGCAGTGAGTGTGGACTTGAAGGTAGTGAGGGACTGTTTGAATACGATGAATTGCTCATGGGAGTGGGACCTTTTCCATCTACGTTCAGCAACCCTGGAGGCCCGTCACAGCTCTTTAGTTAGGCTGGTGTGCCAGGGTTGTCTGTTGATTGTGCGAGCCTTGGTATGCATGAGGGGGGCGACCGAATCGAGAGCTGCAGCTGTTGTGGTGTTGTATAAAGTGGAAGCAGCATCTGCATCATGTAAGGAACTAATAACTGTAAGAGGGAGGAGGGATTCAGAGAGAGAGTGTAGGTCAAGGTGTTTGAGATTTCTACGAGGGTATGCAAGTTTGTGGAGTGGGGATTGTTGCCCTGGGGAGGAGAGAGAAGAAAATGTGAGTAGGTTGTGGTCAGAAAGAGGGAGAGGTGAGTTAGAGAGGTTAGATAGGGAACAGAGGTGGGTGAAGATGAGGTCCAGTGTGTGGTCGTCTTTGTGGGTGGGTGTGGAAGACCACTGAGTAAGACCAAAGGAGGAACTGAGGGATAGAAACTTAGAGGCAGCTGAGAGGGAAGTGTCAATGGGGATGTTAAAGTCGCCCATGAGGATAGTGGGAATGTCAACGGAGAGGAAATGAAGTAGCCAGGTGGTGAAGTGGTCAAAGAAAGTGGTGGCTGATCCTGGGGGGCGGTAGATGACAGCCAGTTGGAGGTTGGATGGGGAGTAGATGCGCACGCAGTGCACTTCAAAAGATGGGAGAGTAATTGCGGGCGGCATTGGGATATGGGTGAAGGAGCAGTTTTCTGAGAGGAGGAAACCTATTCCTCCACCGTGCTTGCCGTTGGAGCGGGGGGTATGGGAGAGGTGGAATCCACCATACGAAAGTGCAGCAGGAGAGGCTGTGTCGGAGGGGGTGAGCCAGGTTTCAGTGATGCCGAGGAAGGAAAGCTTGTTAGTGATAAAGAGATCGTGAATGTAGGAAAGTTTATTGCAGACAGAGCGAGCGTTCCATAGAGTATTCAGACCCTTTGCTCAGTATTGAGTAGAAGCATCCTTTTGAGCTAGTACAGCCATGAGTCTTCTTGGGAATGATGCAACAAGTTTTCCACACCTGGATTTGGGGATCCTCTGCCATTCTTCCTTGCAGATCCTCTCTAGTTCTGTCAAGTTGGATGGTGAACGTTGGTGGACAGCCATTTTCATGTCTCTCCAGAGATCCTCAGTTGGGTTTAGGTCAGGGCTCTGGCTGGGCCAGTCAAGAATGGTCACAGAATTGTTCTGAAGCCACTCCTTAGTTATTTTCGCTGTGTGCATAAGGTCATTGTCTTGTTGGAAGGTGAACCTTCGGCCAAGTCTGAGGTCCAGAGAACTCTGGAAGAGGTTTTCATCCAGGATATCTCTGTAGTTGGCCGCATTCATGTTTCCTTCAATTGCAACCAGTCGTCCTGTCCCTGCAGCTGAAAAACACCCCCATAGTATGATGCTGCCATCACCATGTTTCACTGTTAGGATTGTATTGGGCAGGTGATGAGATGAGCAGTGCCTGGTTTTCTCCACATATATCGCTTAGAATTATCACCAAAAAGTTCTATCTTCATCTCATCAGACTAGAGAATCTTATTTCTCATAGTCTGGCAGTCCTTCATGTGTTTTTAAACAAGCTCTATGCGGGCTTTCATATATCTTGCACTGAGGAGAGGCCACCCTGCCATAAAGGCCCGACTGGTGGAGGGCTGCACTGATAGTTGACTTTGTGGACCTTTCTCCCATCTCCTGCATCTCTGGAGCTCAGCCACAGTGATCTTGGTTTTCTTCTTTACCTCTCTCACCAAGGCTCTTCTCCCACAATTGCTCAGTTTGGCTGGACGGCCGGGTCAAGGAAGACTTCTGGTGGTCCCAAACTTCTTCCATTTAAGGATTATGGAGGCCACTGTGCTTTTAGGAACCTTGATAAATGCAGAAATTAGTTTGCAACCTTGGCCAGATCTGTGCCTTGCCACAATTCTGTCTCTGAGCTCATTGGGCAGTTCCTTTGAGCTCATGATTCTCATTTGGTCTGATATGCATTGTGAGCTGTGAGGTCTTATATAGACAGGTGTGTGCCTTTCCAAATCAAGTCCTATCAGTTTAATTAAACACAGCTGGACTCCAATGAAGGAGTAGAACCATCTCAAGGAGGATCACAAGGAAATGGACAGCATGTGATTTAAATATGAGTGTCTGAGCAAAGGGTCTGAATACTTATGACCATGTGATGTTACAGTTTTTCTTTTTTAATAAATTTGCAAAAATTTCTACATTTCTGTTTTTTTCAGTCAATATGGGGTGCAGAGAGTTCTTTAATGAGAAAAAAAATGAACTTTTTAGAATTTTTCAAATGGCTGCAATGAAACAAAGAGTGAAAAATTTAAAGGGGTCTGAATACTTTCCATACCCACTGTATGTATACACACAGCAAACACACATAGCACATATGCATGTATACACCGAGCCCATACACACACACACACGTATATGTATACACAGAGCACATACATACATATAGACATGTGTACATACATAGACAGACGTATATACAGAGCACATACATACGGACAGACATGCATACACAGATCACATACATACAGACACATGTATATACAGATCACATACCTACACATGTATACACAGAGCACATACATACATACACATGTGAGAGGCTGGACAGGAGCTTTCTCTCCCTCAAAAAGATGTTGAGGCAAGTTATTTAAAGTTATTTGTGTAATTAGCAGCACAGTGGCTCAGTGGTTAGCACTGTTGCTTTACAGTGCTGGGGTCCTGGGTTCAAATCCCAACAAGGACAACATCTGCAAGGAGTTTGTATTTTCTCCCCGTGTTTGCATGGGTTTCCTCCAGGTTCTCCGGTTACCTCCCACACTCCAAAGACATACTGATAGGGAATGTAGATTGTGAGCCCCAATGGGAACAGTGCCCATAACGTCTGTTAAGCGATGTGGAATTAATGGCGCTATATAAGTGAGTAAAATAAATAAATAAAAATAAATGAACCCAAAATGTACCTGCACTATTAAACACTGGCCACCAGAAGTCACTGGTTTCCCCTTGATAGGTTCAGATGTCCCTTGGTCTGCAGGATCCGGTTTTCTGGGATGACAGGGTTAACACCTAGCCAGGGAGGGAGAGAGAAGTAACTGGGCACAAACAGGAGACTAGATCCAGGAAGTGCTTAGTGTTGATTGGACAGAGTGTGGAGCAGGCTGTGTGCAGAGAAGGTGGAGACAGCAGGATACTGGTTCATTGTGTGTGGAACTAAAGGCTCAGTATGTAAGGAGCTAGTTACAGAGGCGGCAGGACAGCACAGGCATTTGGGGACCTTTACATTGAGGAAAAGCTTAGAAGTCTGGGAAAAGTATGGTCCAGCGGAAAAGGGGGACCTTGGGAAGAAGGTAGCGCCCTGCTGTGAATACTAAAAACAGGGAGCTTAGTCTCAACGAGCCACTCATGGGACTGTGTTAGCTAAAAGCTCCGGGTATCGGAACCAGTACTTAACGAATGCACCCGAATAACCCTACCACTAAGAAAATGCAGGCAATTAGAACATCTCCCCATGTCCCTTGCAAAACCTGGAAAAACGCAGACTGTAACTCTGGAATGGAGCCGGTGTATTGTGTGGAAGATGGAAAAGGAGATGTAAAACCTTTTATCCCCTGTTTATCAGTTTGTCCGCATATAAAATGGACATTGTTTATAAGGACTGATCTGGCTTATTGAATGAAACGGGAGTGGAACTGCATTAAGTGCAATGGAACCGATGAGGGAAGCAGCAGATCAAGAGACAATGATGCAGACGCCTCCCCAACAACACAAAATTTCCTGTAGCTGGCCCCGACGTGAAAATGGCAGACCACTCATACGACCGCTCAGCAACTGTCACAAATAACACAAGCAAAGGAGACAGGAAGTGTTGTGCTTCAGAAGCATCCAGAAACTTGAGGGGTTAACACAGTCACAGGAGACAGAGAGTGTTTTAGCAGAGCCCCAGGGGGATTGTGGTGAACTTGTTAATGTAGTCTGGCTGAAGTCGAAGAGAAAGGTGGTGGTGTGTTATCTGGATCTGACAGAAGGCAACTGAACAGGATTCAGATCAGGAGAGAAACTAAACAAAGGTCAGATAAACTCCCTGAACTAACCGTGCAGAGTATTATTGGGCAGGAAGATAAGGACTGGAAGGAATTGTGTCACAGGGATCATCTCCCTCCTCAAACCCTCCCCCCTCCATCTCCATGCAGGATAAACAATGCTGTGTACTATTGTGTCCTTGTGAAGGAAAAGCCTGTGGTTGTGTATGCATAGAAGTGTGCTTCTAAGAGAGCTAATCTATGCTGAATTATGCTACTGAGGAGACTGTAATACTGTGCCTTGTGAAGAAACTACTGTATTGTTACTGGAGCCAGTTGCTCAAGAAACTCAGACTGTACTGTAATGAAGATTGTTGCTGTAATATCCCAGAATGGCACTGGCCGTGCTTCAGATTGAATTCCACTGTTAAACTGTTGAAAATGACTCTTGTCAGATGTGTCTGGTTAGAAATTGAATCTATTGTGTGCCTGAGAGAAGCTGCAGCCTATGGTCGCTCTGAGTAACGGTTCCCCCAGGATTCCAAAGAATTCATGAAACCCGTCTCACCCTATGTAAACCTAGCAGCGTGCGTGTAACATTGGTGGCCTGTACGGGGAATCCTGAGTGGGAATTAGCGTGTAGAGGGAGAAGAGGAAAAGTGTCTGGAAAAACACAGCAGCACAGCACCTCAATTAAACCCTGCTACACCAGTTAAAGGGGACCAGCCCTACAGAAAACTCACTAGCAGCAATGGGTGTGGAAACATAAATGGACAGAATTAGTGAGCAGCTTCTTCAGTTAACCTGTGAAGAATTGAGAACAGTAGCAGAACATATAAAGATATCAGAATAACAGATTTCTGAAGCACACAACCGCAGGCAACTGTTAGCTGCCATTAATGCAAAAATGGATGAGCTGGGGTAGAAAGAAGCCAAAGATGTCATGGGGAGGTTCCTCCAGGAGCTAACACAGATTCTAACCAGGTTGTAATTGGAGGATAGAGGGGTGGCACCAACTACCAAAAGAGGGAATCTCTGTCCGCAGACAGAACTACAGGAATTGAAAGAAAAATTCAAAGCACTAACAACAGCCCTGCAGGAATCAACCAAAACCTCTGAACGGGTGACAGACTCAGACAGAACCTTTACTCTGATCGGGTTAGATAAATCAGGTAGACAGTCCTCTTTAGCACCACAAATCACTATAAGGAAAGAATTCAAGATCCTGGGACAGATTGGAGAGTGTGAACAGAAAGAGAAACTGTCTTATATGAACTTGTTGCACCAGATCGATGCAGGCTTACATAAAGGCTACCAGCCAGATGAGATCGTTGAGGGGGTGATGAAAGCTATCAGCCCAGGACTGAAGCTCCGTAGTATGCTAGATGTAACGGGTCTGGGAGGCGGAACCTCTGAGCTACTATACAAGGGGGCGGTCCTTGTAAGGGAGCGGGTGGCGACCAGGCAGGCAGTCACAGCAGGTGACCGGGACAGTCTCTGGAAGAACGGGAAGGAGGTCACGGCAAGTGACCGGGGCAGTCTCTGGATGAACGGGCAGATGGTCACGGCAAGTGACCGGGGCAGTCTCTGGGTAAAGGGTTGGTACGACCTGTGGCGGCTGATGGTAGACGTGAGCTCCCAGGTGAGCAGGCGAGAGTCTCTGGATAAACGGGTGGTCACAGCATGTGACGGCGGAGCCTCCAGGAAGACCAACAGACAGGCGGCAGATGATCGCTCCCAGGTGAGCGGGCAGAAGTCTCTGGACAGGCGGGTGGTCACAGCACGTGACGGCAGAGCCTCCAGGTAGGCTAGCAGACAGGCAGCAGATGAGCGCTCCCAGGTGAGCGGGCAGGAGTCACTGGACAGGCAGGTGGTCACAGCACGTGACGGCGGAGCCTCCAGGTAGGCTAGCAGGCAGGTAGCAGATGTGCGCTCCCAGGTGAGCGGGCAAGCTGGTCCATAGACAGACTGACAGGAGTTGGAAGGCAGACCGTCGGACCTCAGGCAAGCAGGCAGGTAGCAGAATATCAGGCAGGAATAAGACAGCAAGCTGGCAGGAATCTGGCAGGTATCTGGCAGGTAACTGGTAACGGGACCTGAGGGCTGAAGCAGAGTAGTGAACAGTGCAACAACATTGCTCGGGCACCTCCATTTTGGAGGAGGTGCCTTATATATGGTGAAGTCCTCCGGCCATTGGCCGGGGACTCCTTAGGACGGCGCGCGCGGCCCCTTTAAGAGGGAGTGAGAGCGCACGCGCGCGCCCTAAGCACAGTGGCCGGGAAGGAGCGCGCGCTGCCAGCAGAGCGGGAGGAGGACGCCGGGCACGGAGCAGAGAGGTGAGGGGAACAGCGTCCCTGCCTAGCAGAGGGCAGGGACGCCGGCGCTACAGTACCCCCCCTTTAGGCCCCCCCTTTTTTAGGCCAGACAGAAATTTAGCAAGGATAAGAGGGGCATGGATGTTCTCCCGGGGCTCCCACGTTCTCTCCTCAGGACCAAACCCCTTCCAATCTACTAGAAAAAAGGTCTTTCCTCTTACCCTTTTGGTGGCAAGAATGTTCTCTACCTCAAACTCGTCCTCAGCAGAAACCGGAGCAGGAGGCGTACCTGTAGACTTGGAAAAAGAGTTAAGTACCACAGGTTTGAGGAGAGATACATGGAAGGAGTTAGGGATCCGTAAGTTGGCCGGGAGTTTCAATTTATAGGCCACCGGGTTGATCTGACTGATGACCTCCAGAGGACCGATGAACCGAGGCCCTAACTTGTAAGAAGGTATCTTGAGTCGGACATATTTAGATGAGAGCCAGACTTTATCTCCAGGACGAAATTGTGGAGGATCCAGGCGTTTTTTGTCAGCGTGTCTTTTCATCCGTTCGGACGACTGAAGGAGTGCGGATCGGGTACTCTCCTAAATGGAGGAAAATTTGCTAACGAGAGATTCCGCAGCCGGGTTGTCCACAGAGGTGGAGACAGGAAAACGAATCCGAGGATGCTGACCGAAGACTACAAAAAACGGGGATTTGGAGGAGGATTCGCTCTCGTGATTGTTATAAGAGAACTCGGCCCATGGTAGGAGATCCACCCAGTCTGAATGATGGGCATTAACGAAGTGCCGGAGGTAACTGGTCAGGTTCTGATTGATCCGCTCCACTTGACCATTGGACTGTGGGTGGTAAGCGGAAGAGAAGTCCAGGGTGACGTCTAGCAGTTTACAAGTGGCTCTCCAGAAGCGTGAGGTGAACTGTACCCCACGATCCGACACGATGTGGAGGGGCAGGCCATGAAGATGAAAGATGTGACGAAAAAAGTCTTTAGCTAGCTCGGATGCAGACGGGAGACCTGGCAGGGGAACGAAATGAGCCATCTTGGAGAAGCGGTCAGCGACCACCCAAATGACCGTACAAACGGCAGAGACCGGGAGGTCAGTTATAAAGTCCATTGCTATATGCTGCCAGGGGGCAGCAGGTACAGAAAGCGGAAGGAGGCGACTGGCTGGCAGATGTCTCGGAACCTTGTTGCGGGCGCAGGACACACAGGCAGAAACAAAGTCTATTACGTCCTTGTGCAGGGTAGGCCACCAGTAATGCCGGGTAATAAGCTGGAGGGTCTTTTTCTGACCGGCGTGGCCAGCCAGTTTAGACGAGTGACCCCAGTGAAGGATCTTCTCCCGATCAGGTACTGATACGAACGTCTTTCCGGGAGGGAGACGATTTAGACTCACGGGAGCCACCTGCATTACTCTGGCGGGATCGATTATGTGTTTCGGATCTTCCTCGAGATCAGACACCAGAAAGGATCGAGACAAGGCGTCCGCCTTGACGTTTTTGTCAGCCGGGCAAAAATGAAGAACAAAATCAAAGCGAGCAAAAAACAAGGACCACCGGGCTTGGCGCGGGTTAAGTCTCTGGGCATGCTGGAGGTAAGCCAAGTTCTTGTGGTCAGTGTAAATTATTACCGGGTGAAGAGCCCCCTCGAGCAGGTAACGCCACTCCTCCAATGCCAGTTTGATGGCCAATAACTCTCGGTCTCCTATGGAATAATTGCGCTCTGAGGAGGAGAAGAGTTTAGAGAAGAAGCCGCAAGTTACCTTCCTCCCGGAAGATGATTTTTGAGTAAGTACCGCTCCGGCTCCAGAGGAGGAGGCGTCAACTTCCAGGAAGAACTGCTTGTTGCCGTCCGGGCGATGCAGCACCGGGGCGGAAGAGAAGGCCTGTTTTAAGGAAAGAAAGGCCTCCTCTGCTTCGGGCGGCCACTCTTTGGGATTAGTACCCTTACGGGTGAGCGCGGAAATTGGGGCAGTCCAGGAAGAGAAGTGTGGTATGAAGAGGCGGTAGTAGTTGGCGAAGCCCAGGAACCAGCTGAATGGCCTTCAACCCCTCCGGTCGAGGCCATTTCTCGATGGCAGACAGTTTCTCTGGATCCATTCGTAGGCCGGTCTGAGAAATAATGTAGCCCAAAAACGGAAGCGAGGTCTGCTCAAAGAGGCACTTCTCGTATTTAGCGAAGAGGTGATTCTGCCTGAGCCTGAGCAGGACCTGACGAACGTCCCTCCGGTGAGTCTGGAGATCCGGAGAGAAGACCAAAATGTCGTCCAGGTACACCACTACGCAGGAGTAGAGAAGGTCCCGGAAGATGTCACTGACCAACTCTTGAAAGACGGCAGGAGCGTTACAGAGACCAAAGGGCATTACCAGATATTCATAGTGGCCGTCCCGGGTGTTGAATGCCGTCTTCCATTCATCCCCCTGACGGATACGAACCAGGTTGTACGCCCCACGGAGGTCCAGTTTGGTGAAGATTCTAGCCCCCCTCAGACGATCAAATAACTCCGGAATGAGCGGAAGGGGGTACTTATTCTTCACTGTGATCTGGTTAAGGCCTCTATAGTCTATACAGGGACGGAGAGAGCCGTCCTTCTTTTTGACGAAAAAGAAGCCTGCTCCCGCCGGGGAGGTAGATTTCCGGATGAATCCTCTGGCCAGATTCTCCTCAATATATTCGGACATCGACCGGGTCTCAGCAGCGGATAATGGATAAATACGCCCACGGGGAGGAGTAGTACCGGGTAACAGGTCGATAGGGCAGTCGTATGGTCTATGAGGGGGTAGTGTCTCTGCCTCCTTTTTATTAAAGACATCAGCATAAGACCAATAAGGAATCGGAAGTCCAGGTAGATTAGCTGGGGTAGGAGAAGGACGGACGGGATGGACGGGAACCAGACAGGTCTTATGGCAGTCCTGTCCCCAGCGAAGGACTTCTCCGGTCTGCCAGTCAAGCACGGGTGCATGACTCTGGAGCCAAGGTAGACCTAGCAAGAGGGCGTGAGAGAGTCCAGGCAGAACATGAAAGGAGATACTCTCAGAATGCAGCATTCCCACCTGCAGAGTAATGGATTCGGTGATGAGTTGGATGGGGCGTTGTAAGAGACCCCCATCCACGGCAGCAACAGACAAGGGTACAGCCAGAGGTTTGGTGGGGATGCGGTATTTCTCTACCAGGGACTGTGAAATAAGATTCCCGGCTGCTCCAGAGTCAAGTTGGGCTAGTTCGAAATAACGGTTCTCCCCGCAGACGATTGAGACTGACAGCAGCAGAGATGGAGAGGATTTATTCTTGTCTAGGTCGACCTCTCTGAGCGAACCTAGACACAGGCGTTTCCCGACCTCTCCGGGCAGGCACGGATCCGGTGCTCCTTACTGCCACAGTAGAAGCAGCTCCCCTCGGCACGGCGTAAGTCCTGACGGGTTTTGACCATCTTGGTCTGGTCGACCTGCATAGGCTCAGGAGAGTGTACCTGGGGAGAGACTGAGAGAGTGACGGGTTTCTGAAAAGTAGGAGCTAGACGTGGAAACCTCCTCTCACGGGTGACCTCTTTGGCACGCTCCTGGAACCGTAGGTCAATCCGGGTGGCAAGAGTTATTAGGTCATCGAGAGTGGTAGGAATGTCCCGACCGGCAAGTTCATCTTTAATACGGCCGGACAGACCCTCCCAGAAGACGGATACCAGAGCGTCGTTATCCCAGGCCAGCTCCGAGGCAAGGGTACGGAACCGTATGGCATATTGGCCCACGGTGAGACTTCCCTGACGGAGGCGTAGCAGTGATGATGCGGATGAGGTCTTCCGTCCGGGTTCGTCGAAGACTTTCCGGAAAGCCGTGAGAAAGGCAGGCAAGTCGGACACCAGGGGGTCTCCTCTCTCCCATAGAGGATTTAGCCAGGCCAGGGCCTCCCCGGTGAGATGGGACATGATGAAGGCAATTTTGGCCCGGTCGGAGTTAAACTGGTGGGACAGGAGTTCAAAGTGCAGGGTGCACTGATTTATGAAGCCCCGAGCCTGGGCGGAGTCGACTCCGAAGCGAGGAGGTGCAGAAAGCCGGGGTCTGGGGTAGGACACCATGGTATTAGTGGGCAGCGGAGCTGCCGGATTGCGAGTCATGGCACTGGCGGAGGTTGCTGGCGGAGCAGTCAGAGTGTCCAGGCGAGAATTGACATTCCGCAGGTGACCCAGGATGGACTCCTGTTGGGACCTCTGACGGGACAGTTCATGACACAGGTCCGAGAGCGAGGGAGCTTGGGTGCCACCGGGTTCCATGGCCCGAGCAAACTGTAACGGGTCTGGGAGGCGGAACCTCTGAGCTACTATACAAGGGGGCAGTCCTTGTAAGGGAGCGGGTGGCGACCAGGCAGGCAGTCACAGCAGGTGACTGGGACAGTCTCTGGAAGAACGGGCAGGAGGTCACGGCAAGTGACCGGGGCAGTCTCTGGATGAACGGGCAGATGGTCACGGCAAGTGACCGGGGCAGTCTCTGGGTAAAGGGTTGGTACGACCTGTGGCGGCTGATGGTAGACGTGAGCTCCCAGGTGAGCAGGCGAGAGTCTCTGGATAAACGGGTGGTCACAGCATGTGACGGCGGAGCCTCCAGGAAGACCAACAGACAGGCGGCAGATGAGCGCTCCCAGGTGAGCGGGCAGAAGTCTCTGGACAGGCGGGTGGTCACAGCACGTGACGGCAGAGCCTCCAGGTAGGCTAGCAGACAGGCAGCAGATGAGCGCTCCCAGGTGAGCGGGCAGGAGTCACTGGACAGGCAGGTGGTCACAGCACGTGACGGCGGAGCCTCCAGGTAGGCTAGCAGGCAGGTAGCAGATGTGCGCGCCCAGGTGAGCGGGCAAGCTGGTCCATAGACAGACTGACAGGAGTTGGAAGGCAGACCGTCGGACCTCAGGCAAGCAGGCAGGTAGCTGATGTGCGCTCCCAGGTGAGCGGGCAAGCTGGTCCTTAGACAGACTGACAGGAGTTGTAAGGCAGACCGTCGGACCTCAGGCTAGCAGGCAGGTAGCAGAATATCAGGCAGGAATAAGACAGCAAGCTGGCAGGAATCTGGCAGGTATCTGGCAGGTAACTGGTAACGGGACCTGAGGGCTGAAGCAGAGTAGTGAACAGTGCAACAACATTGCTCGGGCACCTCCATTTTGGAGGAGGTGCCTTATATATGGTGAAGTCCTCCGGCCATTGGCCGGGGACTCCTTAGGACGGCGCGCGCGGCCCCTTTAAGAGGGAGGGAGAGCGCGCGCGCCCTAAGCACAGTGGCCGGGAAGGAGCGCGCGCTGCCAGCAGAGCGGGAGGAGGACGCCGGGCACGGAGCAGAGAGGTGAGGGGAACAGCGTCCCTGCCTAACAGAGGGCAGGGATGCCGGCGCTACACTAGAAATGAAGAGTCAATTGACCTTGCAACAGCTGAAGATGATTTTAAAAGGGCACTATAAAGAAGAGAGTACTTCAGAATTGTTTCACCGACTCATTAACCTCTCACAGAAAAATAATGAATCACCCCAAAGTTTGTTGTTCAGAGCAATTGAACTGAAGGATAGACTGTTGTTTGCATCCAGAGATGTAGAAGTGGAGAAGTTTGATGCTGGACTAGTCCAGAAGAAGTTCTTGAGATCATTAGGAACGGGGTTAATCAGCAAAGACATCAAGTTGCAGCTGAAACCTGTCATTCTGGATGAAGTCCTAATTGAAAAAATGAATGAGATAGCTAGTTTGGAGTCAGAGAGCGAACAGAAGTTAAAGGTTCTGCTCCTAAAATCACCAAAATAAGTCAGCTGAAGTTAGAGACCCCCTGTGTCCAGTCCAAAAATCAATGCCAATGGTCACGGTCGTTTGGGTTAAAAGACAGGAGGTTGCCAGTGCGGGGTGACTAGTAACCGCGATACGGAGGAGGCCCCAGAAGCAAATCCAAATCTCACCAAACCCCAGAATGGTACATGAGGTAAAACGGCTGCTTCAGTACTATCCCCAAGTGTGTTCACATCTACAACAGCTGCAAGAGAGACAGAGGCATTAGTGCCCAGTGTGTAGGTCAAACGATGTACTCCTGGGAGGAGGATTCCTCGGTCAGTAGAGATTGCCTCATCAGTCTAGTCGGTGAAAGGTGCTTTACACAGTGCCAGCTAGATGGACTCTTGGTAAAACCACTGTGGGACACAGGAGCCCAAGCGGGCCTTTTAAATGAAGAATGGAGAAGGCGCTACCTGCCACATACCTGACTTTGGTCACTAAAAGAACTGTTAGGACCAGTGGAACTCCACGGGAAAGCTGTCAACCAGACCGAAATCCCTTTCATAGCCTGGGTGGAAGTGACTTTCCAACTGAGGGCCACGAAGAACAGCAACACCATTGAGCTTTTGGTACCTTTTCTCTTGACTAGTGATCAGAACGTGGCAGAGGATCCTATCCTTGGATATAATGTAATCAGTGAGGTCATCACGAAACACAAGTCAGGGACGCTGGTGGTGGATGCAATTGCCACATCACTTGCCATAACTAACACCGTGGTGGAAAATGTGATTCATAGAGTAAAGAAAGCACAGAATACAATGGACCTAAAAGAAGTCAAGGTAGGCTGGCGCCCAACCATCATCCCTGCAAACCAAATGGTGGGGGTGAGGTGTGGAGTCCGAGTAGAACCAGGAAGAAAAATCAAGAAAAGACTGTTCGTCCCAAAAGACTCCTCAGAACTTTCGGAAGGCCTAGTACAAGGTGACACTGTGCTTACGATTTCTACTGGTGAATTTGCTCGAGTGACAGTACCGGTGATGAATACTACGAAACAGGAAATTACACTGGATCCAAAAACTGTGTTAGGTCACATTGAAACTGTTAAAATGGTATATCCAGCCAGTGTGAGACCCATCCAGGGGTCTACCATGAATTCAGTCACCCCACCAAGGAACAGGAGTCGCCCATGGGAGGAAATTGCACGACCAACCTCAGGGTCCTGGGATCCCCCAGTATCCCTGGAACACTTGTGTGCTGAAGATATAGCGATAGCAAAACAGATGTTGAGAGAAGAGTGTCATGCATTCTCTAAAGATGATTCTGATATAGGCTAATAAAGACACGACCCCAATAACCAGAAGTTACATGTCTGTGCCGAAACCATTACAACGTGATGTGAAAGAGTATTTACAAGATCTAATCAACAGAGGTTGGGTCCAATAGTCGAAGTCATCTTATTCCTCTCTTATTGTTTGTGTTAAGGAGAAGAACGGTACGTTGAGACTCTGCTGTGATTACCGAGAACTAAACCGTTACCGGCACCCGATACCAAAGATTCAAGATATGCTGGATAGCCTATCAGGAAGAACCTGGTTCTCTGTCCTCGATCAGGGTAAAACATACCATCAAGGGTTTGTTGAAGAGTCCAGTAGACCCTTGACAGCATTCTTCACACCGTGGGGGTTATATGAGTGGATCCGCTCAGTTCAGCTCCAGCAGAATTTCAGAGGAGCATGGAGACCTATTTGAGACGCGTCCCCTGGGGCCGTGGGGTTCTCGGTGCCAGGCCGGTCGGTGCTGGGGATGTCACGGTGGCAGTGACCCGGTCCGTGACCCAGGGCGGTCAATTAAAGGAAAAGTAAAAGGGGAATAAAGTTTTTAGAGATAATGTTCGTGACACTACCTGTGGTATGTGGCTATATGGGGCCGCCGCTGCGGTGCAGATCCACTGGAGCTGATGGTGACGCAGCAGAGTTTGTTCAGCTCTCCACGGGCAAAGGTAAGCTCCAGGGCAGTATATGAAGAATTGTGGAGGTAGATGTTGTTGGTGCGGTGTAATGCAGGGATGAGGGTGCAGGTAATGACCAGACAAAAATTAATGGCGGTTTCCTTTTTCTTTTCTTGCGGTTTGTCAGAGCAGACTGGGACACGGGTACTAGCTGGTAGTGGAGGTCCGGGCGGCGTGGAAGCAAGTTGGGGATCCACCTCGCCAGGTGGAGTTGTAGGCCTTCCCTCTGCGCTATTCTCTTTGGCCCTGCTGCTTGAAGCTATGCTGTAAAACATCTATTCCTCACCCGTATGGCAGGCAGCTCGGGCCTTCTTCAAGTGTCGCTCCCTCGTGGCGGCGCTGGGCCCTAGGATGCCGCTGAGCCACCGGGTATTTGGTGACGCCAGGAGACCTGCAGTCTCCTGCCCTCCGTATTTAGCTGCTGGGCCTTCAGAGCCCGCACAACCATGAACTCCGGTGTCCCGTTCCTTTGTGCTTCTCTCTGGGGCGAGCTTATTCACAGCTCCCTTCCCCAGGTCCTTCCTCGTCATTCTCCTGTCTCTAACTCTCTTCAACTAACTCAAACTAACCCCGCCTCCAGCTCCCAATTTAAAGGGGAGGAGCTCCCCTTTCTAGTCGGGAGCCAGGAAAGTGTTGTATGCTGGTATACCTAATTAGGGGACCCATCCTTGTACCAGGCATGGCAATGCCCCCTGTGAAGGAGGCAATGCCACTGTGGCAACCGAACCCCTGGGGTGCCACACTCCCCCCCAGTTAAATTCAGTACTCCCGGACTGAGGACACCTTTAGAATTAAACAATCAACAAAAATAACGATTCATATTACAAATAGTTTACAAAGTCTCAAAAAGGCAAAAATTGCAGAACAACAAACACCAAAGTAAAATTTGGAACAGACATTGCGGCGCTTAGTCTTTACGCCACTATCCAGGAATTGCCTTTTTCCAGGCACTTGAAGGTTGGTTGGTGGGAACCGCCTCAACCCACTCTGTGTATCTGTTAGAACCTTGCTGTTAGGTTTTTTTTCCTTTGCTGGTCACATGACCTTGTTGGCCTATTTAATCCTGCTCCGCCCTTCTGGCTTTGCTGGACTTCATTGTATAACTACTTTCTAGCTAGCCTGTGCTCTGTATCTAACTCTGTTAGTTTGCTTGGTCTACGGACCTCTAGGTTCTATCTATTTTGTTTGTTCGTCTGTCTGCTACTATTTCTGTTAGGAGGTGTCCCATATTCCTCCCAGTCCTTAGTACTTGTAGGGATTCCCTCCCCAAATCTATAGGTCTCCGTACAGACTAGATTAGGACTTTAGCAGGTCTGATCGCAGGATCAGGTTCCCTGTTACATCGTAGGGATTCAGCTGAGTCTTATAGTAGGGACAGATCTCCTCTCTTTCCTTAGCTTTGGTAGCAGAACATAACAGTAAGTCCAGCCTGTAAATTCTCTAAGGAAAGATTTTTTTTTGTTCCATCATGGTGTCGGTTCAGGATTTGGCTAAACACCTGCAGGGACTCTCTCTGGAAGTGGCCGAGCTCCGTCAGCACGTGAGTAACTGTCCTGGAGCATATTTCTTGGAGCCTAAGGTATGTTTGCCGGATTTATTTTTTGGTGAACATCGAGAATTTTTTTCATTTAAAAATGCTTGCTTATTGTATTTTCGTTTGAGACCCAAGTCCTCTGGGGATGAATCCCAGCGCGTAGGGTTCATAATGTCATTTTTGCGCAAAGAGCCTCAGGAGTGGGCCTTTTCTTTGCAACCTAGTGATACATGCTTCAGATCAGTGGATAGTTTTTTTTCTGCTTTAGGACTATTATATGATGATCCTGACCGTGTGGCATCAGCTGAGACTGAGTTGAGACGTTTAAAACAAGGATCAGGTAATATGGAAAAATATTGTACACATTTTCGTCGTTGGTCCACTCAAACAGGGTGGAACGATTCTGCTCTGAAAAGTCTATTTCTTGCTGGGCTCAGTGAAAAGGTTAAAGACCTGCTAATTGCTTATCCTACACCTGAGGATTTGCAACAGGCTATGCAATTAGCTATACGGGTGGACAGAAGACTGCGTGCTAGGGTTAATGAGAGCAAATCCTCTGCTATGTCAGTTTCTGGTTATGATAATGTGTGTACTAACAGTGGTGAACCGATGGAGATTGGATCGGTGGCACCTCGCTCTCAAGAAAAACACCGTCGTTTTTCAGAAGGCTTGTGTTTCTATTGCGGGAAATCTGGTCATTTGATTAAAGGCTGTGAGCTTCGTATGAAGAAAGAAAAAAAAATGGTCAGTCACGCCCGTATTGCCTGTTTAAATTCCAAGGGTATATTTTTAGCTGCTTCCACGATTGCTCAGGAAAAATTAATGGAATTTCGGGTGTTTGTTGATTGCGGGTCTACACTGAATGTTATTGATGGGGGATTCGTGGAAAAACTCAATTTAAAACCTGAACCTTTATCATCCCCCATTGCTGTGGTTTCTGTGGATGGCTCCCCTTTGAAGAATATTACTCTCAAGGTCAGTGAATTTCCTCTCACTATTAATGGTGTTCACCATGAGAAATTGGATTTGGTAGTGTTGAATAACTTGCCTTCTCCAGTAATATTGGGTTTGCCCTGGTTAAAATTTCACAATCCTGTACTGGATTGGTCTACCAGTGAAATTAAATCCTGGAGCCATAAATGTTATGACAAGTGTTGTAACGGGCGTATTGCAGCTTTGGATAGGGGAGAATTGCCTGTTCCTATTCAGGATTTTTGGAGAGTTTTTTCTGAGAAGGAATCGCAGGTTTTGCCTCCCCATAGAGACTATGATTGTTCTATTGAATTTGTCCCTGGAGCGACTCTTCCTAAAAGTCGTTTATTTAACCTTACTATTCCTGAGAGGAAGGCTTTGGAGGAATACATACAGACAAGTTTGGCCGCCGGTCACATTAGGCCCTCTAAGTCTCCTGTGGCGGTTGGATTTTTTTTTGTAAAAAAAAAGGACGGCGGTTTACGTCCTTGTCTGGATTTTCGTGAGATTAACAAAATTACGGTACGCAATCCTTACCCACTGCCATTGATTCCTGATCTGTTTAACCAGTTATTGGGGGCCAAGTGGTTCTCTAAAATTGACCTTAAGGGGGCATACAATCTGTTGCGCATGAAGGAGGGTGATGAATGGAAGACTGCTTTTAACACTCCTGTGGGTCATTTTGAGAATCTGGTTATGCCTTTTGGTCTTACTAATGCTCCTGCATTTTTTCAGAATCTGATTAATGACATCCTTAGACCTTTGATCGGTAAAAATGTGGTTGTGTATTTGGATGACATTTTGATTTATTCGCCAGATCTGGAGTCTCATTGGCGGAGCGTGCGTAAGGTATTACAGTTATTAATGGACAATTCGCTTTTTGCTAAGCTGGAGAAATGTGAGTTCGCTGTACAGAGAATTAGTTTTTTGGGCTACATTATCTCCAGCAAAGGTTTTGAGATGGATCCGGTTAAGGTTCAGGCTGTGCAGGAATGGCCTAGGCCTATTGGTTTGAAATCAATACAGAGGTTTTTGGGTTTCGCCAATTACTATAGAAAATTCATAAAAAATTTTTCTAGTATTGTCAAACCTCTGACTGATCTCACCAGGAAAGGTGCTGATGCGGTTCAGTGGTCTTCTGAGGCCATTGAAGCTTTTGTGTATCTCAAGGAGAGGTTCACCTCTGCTCCCATCCTTATGCAGCCTGATGTTACTAGGCCGTTTTTGGTTGAGGTTGATGCTTCCTCTGTGGGGGTTGGCGCAGTATTGTCTCAGGATAACGGGGATGGATTACATCCCTGTGCATTTTTTTCAAAAAAGTTTTCGGAGACTGAATTGAATTACGATATTGGTAATCGGGAATTATTGGCTATTAAACTCGCATTTGAACACTGGCGCCACTTCTTGGAAGGTGCGGAATTTCCCGTTCAGGTTCTTACGGATCATAAAAATCTGATATATCTTGACGCTGCCAAGCGCCTGAATGCCCGTCAGGCTAGGTGGGCACTGTTTTTCTCGCGGTTTAATTTCTCCGTTACTTACATCCCTGGTACTAAGAATGTTAAGGCGGATGCCTTGTCTCGCAGTTTTTCTCCCATAGTCGGTGCTGAGAAAGAGGAAAACATTTTACAAGAAGGTGTTGTGATAGCTGCTTTAGACTCCGTTTTGGAAGATGAGATTCTTAAAGCTCAGGAGAATGCCCCATCTAACACTCCTCATGGGAGGTTGTTTGTGCCTGGGACCTTTAGGAGAGATTTGTTTGTTGAGTGTCACGAATCTCGGTTGGCAGGTCATCCCGGAATCTCTGAGACCAAGAGACTGGTGGGTCGCAGTTTTTGGTGGCCTGGATGGCAGAAGGAAGTCATTAAGTGGGTGCGCCAATGTACTATATGTGCTAGATCTAAGTCCTCACATACTCCTGCTGCGGGGTTGCTTTGTCCTTTGGAGGTCCCCAGTGCTCCTTGGACACATTTGGCTATGGACTTTATAACTGACCTTCCCCCCTCTGAGGGTTTTACTGTCATCTGGGTGGTCGTGGACCGTTTTAGCAAGATGTGTCACTTGATTCCCTTCGTCAAACTGCCCTGCGCTAAAACTCTCGCTAAGGCCTTTGTCAAGGAAATTGTCAGACTTCATGGCGTTCCTACTGACATTGTTTCTGATAGGGGTCCTCAGTTCGTGGCTCGTTTTTGGCGTGCCTTTTGTGACAGGTTGGGAATTCATTTGTCGTTTTCGTCCGGATATCATCCTGAATCTAATGGCCAGACAGAAAGGAAAAACCAGGATGTTGAGCAGTTCTTGCGTTGTTTTGTGGCAGACAATCAAGAGGGGTGGTCTGAGTTTCTGCCACTTGCCGAATTTGCTCTGAACAATCATACATCTTCTTCTGCTGGTTGTTCGCCTTTTTTTTGTTGTTCTGGGAGACATCCGTCGTTTGGGTCGTTCTCCAAGTTGGGATCTGCCGTGCCTGAGGAGGAGAATTTTTCCGGTGATTTGGAAAGAGTTTGGACGGATGTGCGTGGTAATCTTCAGGAGGCCAACAGAAAATCTAAAGACTACTTTGATAGGAAACGACAGGAGGTTTTGTTCGCTGTTGGTGACATGGTTTGGTTGTCCTCTAGGAATCTGCGGTTGAGGATTCCTTCTAAGAAATTGGGTCCCAAGTTTGTAGGGCCCTTTAAGGTGCTTCAGGTTGTCAACCAATCTGCTGTTAGGTTGGAGGTTCCTACCTCCTGGAGAATTAATCCGGTCTTTCATGTCTCTCTGTTAAAAAAAGCTGTTGTGTCGGATGGTGACGCCTCTGCCTCTGTTCCTCCGGTGGTGGAGGATGGGGAATATGAAATTTCTCGCATCCTTGACTCTAGACGGTATAGAGGTAGTTTGCAGTATCTTGTGGCCTGGAAAGGTTTCGGACCCGAGGATAACTCTTGGGTGAGGTCAGATGATGTTTCCGCGTCCAGACTTATCAGAGCGTTTCACAGGAGATTTCCTGATAAGCCTGGTCCTAGGGGATCCGGAGGATCCTCTTAGAAGGGGGGGTACTGTTAGAACCTTGCTGTTAGGTTTTTTTTCCTTTGCTGGTCACATGACCTTGTTGGCCTATTTAATCCTGCTCCGCCCTTCTGGCTTTGCTGGACTTCATTGTATAACTACTTTCTAGCTAGCCTGTGCTCTGTATCTAATTCTGTTAGTTTGCTTGGTCTACGGACCTCTAGGTTCTATCTATTTTGTTTGTTCGTCTGTCTGCTACTATTTCTGTTAGGAGGTGTCCCATATTCCTCCCAGTCCTTAGTACTTGTAGGGATTCCCTCCCCAAATCTATAGGTCTCCGTACAGACTAGATTAGGACTTTAGCAGGTCTGATCGCAGGATCAGGTTCCCTGTTACATCGTAGGGATTCAGCTGAGTCTTATAGTAGGGACAGATCTCCTCTCTTTCCTTAGCTTTGGTAGCAGAACATAACAGTATCGTCCCTGGACGTGGCTTCAGGGCACTCTGTCGGTGGGCCTGGTTTTCGGCCACGCCTGCGGTTTATTTTCAAGGCCAACAATTAACTTTATTCAACATTGTCCTGACCACACCTAGTCCTGTGGTCCATTTGTCCATAAATTTAATAACTATATACATTCATGATTGCTTAAAAGTTCTTACAGTAAGTCTCTGTAGGTTCTCATACTTAACGGTTGCAACTATTTACTATACACTATTATTTTACTACACTTTAGTCCCTATAACGGACGGGTAGCTGACCTATGGTACTACGGGTGGATCTACGCAGTACAGTTGTTGCCAATGACCTACCCGGGTCACTAGTGTCTATCGCTGATGTGGTGGGCTCAGTGTGGACTACACTACAGTTAGTCTGAGGTAACACTGGTAGACTGGGTAGTCTTCTACAACTTCTTTGCCTCACCATGGGTATGACAGATTCACCGCTAGCAGGGGTAGATTCTCCTTATCCACTGCTGATGAAGCATCTGTTTCTGGGGCCGTCTGCTGTTCTAGACTCTCTGCGGCTTCCGGTAAGGCTACTTGGGGAAAGGTCAGGATAGGTACCTCGATTGCTTGGTTCACCTGCATCCAAGACCGGGGAAATTCTCCAAGGATGGTTTGAACCGTCTCTTCCACCTTTTCTGTGTGCTGGGGGCTGGTTCGGTCTTCCTCTTGGTGTCTCAATTGATCAGGGCATATCTTCAGGTGGTCTCTTGAGACTGCCGCCAAAGTCTCTCCTCCATCTTTACTGATGAGGCATACCTTGGTGTTGTCCAAATTTGAAGGTAAGATGGTGTATGGCTCGACCTCCCACTGATCATCTAATTTGTGAACTCGTCTCTTCCTTTTGAGTACCTGTTCTCCAGGTGATAAGGGAACTGCAGGTGAGTGCTGATTATAAGTTCTCTCCTACCTCTGTCTCGCCTGGGACAAACTTCTCTCTACACATTCTTGCACCTTGCGGTATTGTTGCTGCCACTCTGTATCCCAGTCTGCATCTGGTGATGTCATCTCAGGTGTTAAAACTCCCATGTCTAAGTCAATAAGTAACTTGCCAGCTCTTGCCCTCAGCAGGTAGGCGTGTGTACAGTTGGAGGAGTTCACCGGGATGTGGTTATATAGGTCCACCAAATCTGGTAACTTTTCTGGCCATAGGCCACATTCTTCAAGGGGCAACGTCTTCAATAGGTTTATTACCACCTGGTTCATTTTCTCGCACAACCCGTTGGTCTGCGGATGATACGGCATCATCCTTATTTTCTTGCATCCATACAAGTTATAGAATTCTTGAAACACTTCTGCTTCAAAGGCTGGGCCTTGGTCGGTAAGCACTCGTTCAGGGTAACCGTGCGGGTGACAAAAGTGTTGTTGAAACGCTTTGGCTGCCGTCTTAGCCATCTGATCCTTCACTGGCACTACTACCAGGATCCGGGAGTAATGGTCTACTATGGTGAGAGCGTAGACATAGCCTGACCGGCTTGGGGCTGGCTTCAAGTGGTCCAAGGCTACCAGTTGGCGCATCCCGCTTCGGGACTACCACTTACCAGACCAGTTCGTGTGTCCAGGAGTTGTGCTTCTCCGACACAGCTTTCCCTCGTAGATGATCAGCTTGCCCTTCTCCTTCCACAACTGTTGGGTCTCCTGTGGAGCATCTGGACCAGGGTGTGAGTCAGCTTGGGTCAGCAACTCCTTTACTAAGTGGACAGCCGGGTCGCTATCCTGCATCTCTGCCCATCCATGGTGGGGCAATGGGTTAAACGTGGCCTCTCTGGTGGAGAAGCACTTCTTCCACACACAGTGGGAGCACTGGGTCACCCCGTGGTGATGAAAAGCCGGTAGCTCTATCTCCTCCAGCTCTTCCGGGTCTTCTCCCCCATCTGGCAAGTTGTGAATCCTGGACAGGGCCTCAGCATTAGCGTTTTTATGCCCCGCCCGATAGTTGATGGTAAACTTGTAGTTGGACAGCTGGTCCATCCATCGCTGCTCCAGCGCACCTAGCTTCGCTGTTTCAAGGTGGGTCAGTGGATTAATGTCTGTGAAAATTGTAAACTTCGCTGAAGCCAGGTAGTGTTTGAAGCGCTCTGTTACAGCCCAGACTATGGCTAGAAACTCCAACTTCAAGGAACTATACTTGTCGGGGTTCCTTTCCGTGGGACGGAGCTTCCTGATGGCGTAGGCAATCACTTTCTCTCTGCCCTGCTGTACCTGTGACAGCTCCATTTCCAATCCCACATTGCTGGCATCCGTATAAAGTATAAAGGGTTAGCCATAGTTGGGGTAGGCCAGGACATTGTCTCCCGTAAGAACCACCTTCAGTCGAGTGACGGATTCTTCTTTTCTACTCCATTCAAATGGAGGACTCAGGTTCTTGGCCTTCTTGGACTGGCCTACTAAGAGGTCCTGCATGGGTGCCGCTATCTTGGTGAAACCGTTGATGAATCTCCTGTAGTAGCCTACCAGCCCGAGGAACTGCCGCACTTCTTTGATAGTGGAGGGTCTTGGCCAGTCTTTGTTTGATCACGGTGACTTTTTCAGGGTCTGGTGCTACACCTCCGGCGCTTACCACATGACCTAGGTACTGCACCTTGGGCTTCAACAGGTGGCACTTGGACGGCTTTACTTTCAGGCCAAAACCAGATAGGGATTAAAAAACCTCGGCCCGGTGCTCCAGGTGGTCTTCGTATGTCTTTGAGTAGACGATTACGTCGTCTAGGTACAGCAGAACGGTTTCGAAGTCTTTGTGTCCTAGGCAACACTCCATTAACCGCTGTAATGTTCCCGGGGCGTTGCAGAGCCCGAATGGCATGCAGTTGAACTCGCAGAGGCCCATTGGTGTCGTAAACGCGGTCTTCTCTCTGTCCGCCTCTGCCATGGGAACCTTCTAATACTCACTGGTGAGATCGAAAGTGGAGAAAAAGTTAGAGCATCTTAGTGCAGCTAATGATTCCTCAGTTCTGGTAATGGATAGGCGTCCTTATGTGTAATGCGGTTAATCTGCCTATAATCAACACACATCCTCATTGTACCATCTTTCTTTCTAATGAGGACTAATGGAGCTGCCCAGGGGCTACAACTATCTCTGATCACCCCAGCCTCCTTCATCTCCCGCAACATTCCCTTCGCAAATTGATAGTGAGCTGGGGGTACAGGCCGGTACCTCTCTTTAATGGGCGGATGATCTCCTGTGGGGATATGATGTTGGACCCCTTTTACCTGCCCAAAGTCTAGTGGGTGTTTGCTTAAGACTCGCTCATATTCTTGGACCACCCGGTACACCCCATGCTTTTGGTGCAAAGGGGTGGGGTCGGTGCCTATTTGTAGCTTCTGACACCAATCCTCCACCTGCCCCTAGGAGCCATTGTCCTCCACCTGTTTGGATGGAAGCAAGGGTTCCGCTGCCTTTATTGCGTTGTTACTAACAGTGAACAGCTTAGCAAGGGTGGCATACCGGGGTAAATGGACCTCTTTCTCCCCACAATTCAGGATGCGTATCAGTACTCTCCCCTTGCGGACATTGACCACCCCTCTGGCAGTCAAGATGGTGGGCCTATTATCAAAGTACACGGGTTCTACCAGGGCCTGCTAATCTTGACCCCTGAGACCGATTGCTGCCCTACACCATATTAACATTTCACTCCTAGGAGTCATTGCAATGGGGAATGGATCACTCATTCTGACACTGCCAACTTCTCCACCAGACAGCTCTACCTGTTGTCTCTGCATCAGGGCTTTGATTTCTTTCTGCAGAACTCGCTGCTGACCAGAACTGGCAGTCTCCGTGACCTGTTGCAACAAAACAATAATTTCCCCAAGACAATTCTCTATCACATTGGTGCCTAAGGTTATCATAGGATGGCTTTCTCGGTGATCAATATCTACAATAATCAACCCTTGTGATGGCAATTCTACTCGGCCAACCTTTATGGTCACCTCTTTATACCCCACCTGAGGCAAGGGCAGACCATTGTTGGCAAAGATGTTAATGTTATGCACACGCCCGGGCTGAGCGGCGTGTGCGTGTGATTGTAGTGATTCCACTGGACCATGAACCGGAGAGTGCCTGGAGGGGCGTGACTAAGTATCTGGCCGATCCGACCAAGATGGCACGACGGCATACGACGCCAGTGCACCAGGGAGAAACCGGGCAGAGGGACCAGGTGCTACTCCAGGTCAAACTCCGGACACGGGGGTTGACCCACACAGGGATTACTGGATCAGGCTGGTTAGGCTGGCGCACAGACTGGAGGGTATAGGCAGGCACGACTGGTAAGCAGGCAGGCGGGTAAAGGCAAGCGCAGCTAGAGTGCAGACAGGGAGGCACTAGCAGGTAGGAACACAGGCGGGATAGGACCCAGTACACACTGGGACTCAGGAACAATACAGGTAGAGGGGTGCAGGCAAGCACAGCTAGAGTGCAGACAGGGAGGCACTAGCAGGTAGGAACACAGGCGGGATAGGACCCAGTACACACTGGGACTCAGGAACAGGCAGGTTAGGCTGGCACAGACTGGTGGATATAAGCAAACACGGCAGGTATGCAGATGGGTGGATACAGGCGAGTATGCAGGCAGGGAGGTACTGGCCGAAAGGACGGGCTGGAGCACAGAAAGGTTAAGACCCAGTACAGACTGGGTCACAGAACCGCAGATGCGGTAGACAACCACAGCAGAGAGGGAACGCCCGAAGCGGTGGGCAAGAACAGAGCAGGACAGGGCTGCAGGAGCAGCGAGCACAAGCAGGGCAGGACAGGACTGCCGGAACAGCGGGCAGAAGCAGGGCAGGACAGGACTGCCGGAACAGCGGGCAGAAGCAGGGCAGGACAGGACTGCCGGAGCAGCGGGCAGAAACAGGGCAGGACAGGACTGCCGGAGCAGCGGGCAGAAGCAGGGCAGGACAGGACTGCCGGAGCAGCGGGCAGAAGCAGGGCAGGACAGGACTGCCGGAGCAGGACTGCCGGAACAGCGGGCAGATGCAGGGCAGGACAGGACTGCCGGAGCAGCGGGCAGAAGCGGGGCAGGACAGGACTGCCGGAGCAGCGGGCAGAAGCAGGGCAGGACAGGACTGCCGGAGCAGCGGGCAGAAGCAGGGCAGGACAGGACTGCCGGAGCAGCGGGCAGAAGCAGGGCAGGACAGGACTGCCGGAGCAGTGGGCAGAAGCAGGGCAGGACAGGACTGCCGGAGCAGTGAGCAAGGAGTCAGAGCAGGCTAGAACCGCCGGAGCGGTGAGCAAAGGAGTCAGAGCAGGCTAGGCTGAGTAGGGGGGACAGGGCTCTGTTCACACGGAACAGACAGGAAGGGAAAGGCAGAGCCAGACACCCACAGGGTACTTGCAGTGAAGTAGCGAGTGGACCACAAACTCACAAACGGGAGTACAGAGACAACAAGCAGGAGTTAGGTACGAGTTCAGACTCTGCAGAAAAAGGAAGGGAACGGACATAGAGGCAAAACAGGTAAAGGATAGGAGAGAGTTCAGACTGGAACTGAGTGTACGGAGGAGACCGACACTGCAGCGGGATACAGGAGCGGGTCTGGGAATACGGCCCCCAGAGAGGCAGGACGAACAGGCAAGGAGCGTGTTCAGACAGGACAGACAAGATACAGGAGCGGGTCTAGGTAATCAGCCCCTAGAAGGCGAGAGGAACAGGCTAGGAGCGTGTTCAGATAGGTCAGACAAGATACAGGAACAGGTCTAGGTAATCGGCCCCTAGAAGGCAGGAGGAACAGGCTAGGAGCGTGTTCAGACAGGACAGACAAGATACAGGAACAGGTCTAGGTAATCGGCCCCTAGAAGGCAGGAGGAACAGGCTAGGAGCGTGTTCAGACAGGCCTGGAAATACAGCCTCCAGGATAGGCAGACAAGAGAACACAGAACGGGACCTGGCACCTTCAGAGTGCAAGCACACACTGAATGAAACACTATGCTCAGGCAGGGATAGATGGGCGCAGCTGAGCTATATACCAGGTGACAGACAGCAATAGGCTGAGGACGCACAAGAGGTGTGACCCACAGCAGGTACAAAAAGCAGGAAGTGATCGGGCGCCGCCCTTAAGCAGCAGAAACAGACACAAACAGACAGCATGGAGGGAAGCCAGAGAGACATTCTGGACAGGAGATCAAGTGCGCGCTCTTGCACAGTGGGAGATGGACCACTATGCAAGGACGCCGCCAGGTATGTTACAGTACCCCCCCCCTTACGCCCCCTCTTCTTCAGGCCTGCCAGAATCTTCCGCAGGGAATTCGAGGACCAGTCGTTCACTTCAAGGAGATCACTTCCACTGTCCACAGGAAAAACTGATCTCATCTGGTTAGCTAGGATGCTACCTCCTATCCAGCCATCCTCAGCAACAGACGAAACGGGTGGAGTACCAGGAACAGCACACAAGGAAGTCTCTCTCCACATATTTTCAGGTGGCACCCCAGAGGGTACAGGAGACAACTGGAAGTCCTTCACCGGGTTGGAGGGGGACAGAGACTTGGGGGTAATCTCTGCTTCGAGGTACATCTTGTCAAGCTCACAGGAAGAAATAGACGGGTTATCAGGTACATAATGAGGAAAAGTCACTGTCTCTTTGTTATCTGGTGGTACCCCGGAGGATTCAGGAAACAACTGGAGGTCCTCCGCCGGGTCAGAAGAGTGCAGAGGCTCAGAGAAAACATCTGCTTCAGAGTACACTAGGTCGGACTCACTGGACGAAGCAGGCGAGGTATCGGGTACCGAGTATAGGAAAGTCTCTGTCCATTCACCACCAGGTGGCACCCCGAAGGGTTCTGGAGACAACTGGCGGTCCTCCGCCTGGTCAGAGGGGTGTAGAGACTCACGGGTAACCTCTGCTTCAGAGTACACTAGGTCGGACTCACTGGACGAAGCAAGCGAGGTATCAGATCTAGGATATAGGAAAGTCTCTGTCCATTCACCACCAGGTGGCACCCAGAAGGGTTCTGGAGACAACTGGAGGTCCTCCGCCTGGTCGGAGGGGTGTAGAGACTCGGGGGTAACTACCACTTTGGGGTACCCATTGTCAGGCTCACAGGACGAAGCGGACAAAGTATCGAGTACCGGGTGTAGAGAAGTCTCTCTCCATTTGTCATCGAGTGGTATCCCGGAGGATTCAGGAGGCAACAGGGGGTCCTCCACCAGGTAGTAGAGGTGCACAGACTCTGAGGTAACCACAGCTTTGGAGCATCCTTGGACATGCACACCGGTTAAAGTGGGTGAAGCATCTGATGCCGGGTGCAGGAAGTTCTCCTGTGTGGAGTCTGGATGGGCAGAAGTCTCTTCGGGCAGGAGAACTGGTGCACTACCCACGCACATTACCCGTTGGGGCTTCTCCGGGATACAGGGAGATGAAGCTTCAGTAGGGACTTCAAGGTTGGGGTCAGGAGGTCTCAGGGAGGACAGACCCTGGCGTGACGGCTTGCCTCTACGTCTAGCACGTCTGGACTGCCTCTTGAGGTTGGGAGAAGTATTCCGGAAAGCGTAGTCACCCTGTGAGGATTCTGGGTGGGCAGTAGTCTCATTGGGCTGGAGGACTATTGCGCTACCCACACACATTACCCGTCGGGGCTGCTCCGGGATATTGGGAAGTGAAGCTTCAGCAGGAGCTTCAGGGTTAGGGTCCTCGAAGACCATACGAAAGGCCACCAGGAAGGCCTGCAGGTCAAGGACGACAGGATCCCATGCTTCCCATAGGGGGGTGACCCATTTCAAGGCATCACCCGCTAGGTAGTCAATCATAAAGGCCACTTTAGCCCAATCGGAAGGAAAATAGAGAGGGTAGGCCTTAAAGTGTAGCATGCATTGCTCCACAAATGCACGACACTGTCTTGGATCCCCATAGTAACGTGGCGGATCCGCAGGAACGAGAGCTGATAGATCCATCTGGACGGTGCGTAATTCGCCTGGAACTCAGCTAAGGAAAAAAAAATTTATTTATTTTAATGCATGTATTCGCTGGAAAACTTCTCAGAGAGCGAAGGCCGTGGGGCTCAACGGGAACCATGGCCTGAGCATGCTGTTATGCACACGCCCGGGCTGAGCGGCGTGTGCGTGTGATTGTAGTGATTCCACTGGACCATGAACCGGAGAGTGCCTGGAGGGGCGTGACTAAGTATCTGGCCGATCCGACCAAGATGGCACGACGGCATACGACGCCAGTGCACCAGGGAGAAACCGGGCAGAGGGACCAGGTGCTACTCCAGGTCAAACTCCGGACACGGGGGTTGACCCACACAGGGATTACTGGATCAGGCTGGTTAGGCTGGCGCACAGACTGGAGGGTATAGGCAGGCACGACTGGTAAGCAGGCAGGCGGGTAAAGGCAAGCGCAGCTAGAGTGCAGACAGGGAGGCACTAGCAGGTAGGAACACAGGCGGGATAGGACCCAGTACACACTGGGACTCAGGAACAATACAGGTAGAGGGGTACAGGCAAGCACAGCTAGAGTGCAGACAGGGAGGCACTAGCAGGTAGGAACACAGGCGGGATAGGACCCAGTACACACTGGGACTCAGGAACAGGCAGGTTAGGCTGGCACAGACTGGTGGATATAAGCAAACACGGCAGGTATGCAGATGGGTGGATACAGGCGAGTATGCAGGCAGGGAGGTACTGGCCGAAAGGACGGGCTGGAGCACAGAAAGGTTAAGACCCAGTACAGACTGGGTCACAGAACCGCAGATGCGGTAGACAACCACAGCAGAGAGGGAACGCCCGAAGCGGTGGGCAAGAACAGAGCAGGACAGGGCTGCAGGAGCAGCGAGCACAAGCAGGGCAGGACAGGACTGCCGGAACAGCGGGCAGAAGCAGGGCAGGACAGGACTGCCGGAACAGCGGGCAGAAGCAGGGCAGGACAGGACTGCCGGAGCAGCGGGCAGAAACAGGGCAGGACAGGACTGCCGGAGCAGCGGGCAGAAGCAGGGCAGGACAGGACTGCCGGAGCAGCGGGCAGAAGCATGGCAGGACAGGACTGCCGGAGCAGGACTGCCGGAACAGCGGGCAGATGCAGGGCAGGACAGGACTGCCGGAGCAGCGGGCAGAAGAGGGGCAGGACAGGACTGCCGGAGCAGCGGGCAGAAGCAGGGCAGGACAGGACTGCCGGAGCAGCGGGCAGAAGCAGGGCAGGACAGGACTGCCGGAGCAGCGGGCAGAAGCAGGGCAGGACAGGACTGCCGGAGCAGTGGGCAGAAGCAGGGCAGGACAGGACTGCCGGAGCAGTGAGCAAGGAGTCAGAGCAGGCTAGAACCGCCGGAGCGGTGAGCAAAGGAGTCAGAGCAGGCTAGGCTGAGTAGGGGGGACAGGGCTCTGTTCACACGGAACAGACAGGAAGGGAAAGGCAGAGCCAGACACCCACAGGGTACTTGCAGTGAAGTAGCGAGTGGACCACAAACTCACAAACGGGAGTACAGAGACAACAAGCAGGAGTTAGGTACGAGTTCAGACTCTGCAGAAAAAGGAAGGGAACGGACATAGAGGCAAAACAGGTAAAGGATAGGAGAGAGTTCAGACTGGAACTGAGTGTACGGAGGAGACCGACACTGCAGCGGGATACAGGAGCGGGTCTGGGAATACGGCCCCCAGAGAGGCAGGACGAACAGGCAAGGAGCGTGTTCAGACAGGACAGACAAGATACAGGAGCGGGTCTAGGTAATCAGCCCCTAGAAGGCGAGAGGAACAGGCTAGGAGCGTGTTCAGATAGGTCAGACAAGATACAGGAACAGGTCTAGGTAATCGGCCCCTAGAAGGCAGGAGGAACAGGCTAGGAGCGTGTTCAGACAGGACAGACAAGATACAGGAACAGGTCTAGGTAATCGGCCCCTAGAAGGCAGGAGGAACAGGCTAGGAGCGTGTTCAGACAGGCCTGGAAATACAGCCTCCAGGATAGGCAGACAAGAGAACACAGAACGGGACCTGGCACCTTCAGAGTGCAAGCACACACTGAATGAAACACTATGCTCAGGCAGGGATAGATGGGCGCAGCTGAGCTATATACCAGGTGACAGACAGCAATAGGCTGAGGACGCACAAGAGGTGTGACCCACAGCAGGTACAAAAAGCAGGAAGTGATCGGGCGCCGCCCTTAAGCAGCAGAAACAGACACAAACAGACAGCATGGAGGGAAGCCAGAGAGACATTCTGGACAGGAGATCAAGTGCGCGCTCTTGCACAGTGGGAGATGGACCACTATGCAAGGACGCCGCCAGGTATGTTACAGTTAATATGTTCATCTGGACTGCGGGTAATGTCTGAATCAGTCCAGTATCGTTTGAAAAGGATATATGACATCGTTGTCACCTGGGAAACAGTGTCCAGTAAAGCGTTCATCAGGATGCCATCAAGCACGACAGGTAGGACCGGTCGTCCTCCCATGTACTTGTCTCGCCAGCTTTGTGAGCCTGGTCGTCTTACTCCTGGGGTTGACCCTCTGCCCCAGGGGTTGCTCGTTTAAATCGCAGAATCTTGTAAGGTGCCCCGCCTTTTGACAGCAGCGGCAGATGGGTTGTCCGTTCTGGTCGTAGCGATCTCTGTTTCTCCCTCTGGTCGGTGGAATTCTTCTCTGTCGTCGCCATGGAACGTCATCTGGACTGGAAGCCAGCTGAATTCTTTCCTTTGGAGACACTTGCATGGCCTGCACGGTTTTGGTTAGTGTAGCCACTAGTGTTGAGCCACCCCCGTAGTGTTCGAGTTCGGTTCGGTTCGTCGAACACCCGTATGTTTGCCGAACTGTTCGTCGAACTGTTTGTCGAACACCGTTAAAACCAATGGCAGGCAAACAAAAACACATAGAAACACATAGAAAACATATAGAAAACACTTCAAATGTGTCCAAAAGCTGAAAAACCGCTCAGAAGACACAACTAACACATGGAAAAGTGACAAGTACATATAGTCATGCGAAAAGAAAAGAGGTGGAGGAGTAAAAGGAGGGGAAGACACAGATATAGGCATGTCATGCCCTTCTAAAATCAAGAAAGGCTGGAGTAAAAATCTAAAATCAGCCTACCAACACCAAGACTCGTGACAAGAAAATTAAAAAAAGAAATATCTTTAGGTAGAATGGCGGTTCCATTCAGAACACTTTCCTTACAAGACGTAGTGGTATCCCCGTTGTGAGTTGTGCCAAAAACGGAACCCAATACATTCGGACTAATCCACCATTTGTCATATCCAAGGGGCAGGTCCGTAAACGACAACATCGACGCAGAATCAAGTACAGTAGTATATACTGTACATCCTTTGACAAGGCAATCAGGCGGATCAAGAAGTTGGGAAGGGTCACCCTAATGGCCAAAACAGACATTGATGCGGCATTCCAGTTACTTACTACCTGTGCCTCCGAATAGTGTCCACTTATTGGGCTGCTTCTGGGATGGAGCATACTATATAGATCGCTGTTTGCCCATGGGGTGGTCCAGATCCTGCTCACTATTTGAGGCGTTTAGTTGCTTCTTCGAATGGGTTGTAATGAACGTTTCTAAGGGGGCACATATTATCCATTACCTCGACAACTTCTTATGCCTGGGCCCAAAAGATTCGCCACAGTGTGAATACACGCGGTAGTCCACCTGTGAGAAGGAGAGAGCTGGATGGAGAGCGGACACCACAGAGCCGAGGGGTTAGATGGAGAACGGAAGAAGGAAAGAGGGCGAGGGAGGTAAGGGAGTACAGTGGAAGGCCGACCTGAGCTCCCCCACGTTCCTGCTGGGCGGGGAACAGCCCTGGGAAGAAAAGCCGCTTGAGCATCCCTTTGAGGTTACGGGCGCGAGGAGGCAGAGGGACTACGCTGGAGTGCGAAGCCGACAAGGCCAGTCCGTTCCTGCCCGTGCAACCTCCATGTCGCCGGGTTTGTGCCAGAGCCGCGGTGGACCCTGACGGCCAGCCCCCCTCTCCCAATACTGGTGCCTGTCCGCTGGTGGGGGAAGAGTAACATCTGCAGAAGAAAGACCATCTTCCAGCCAAACTAAGATGTCTACTTCTTTTCGTGGACAATGTGATACGATCCCTTTCTTACGGACACGCCCAACGCTACAAATTCCAGATGAGGCACAAAAACAGCAGGTGCTTCAACGGATATCAAGTGCTCCTTCAAGTGGGCTCTCCTCCACCTCAACTTCAACATCACAAATACTCCAGTCCTCAGAGGTGTCACCCCAATCGCACTTGCTTCCTCACAGCTCCCAAGTCTCCAGCTGCCTGTCTGAGTATGGGGTTACACAGATCATAGAATCATAGAATCATAGAATGGTAGAGTTGGAAGGGACCTCCTGGGTCATCTGGTCCAACCCCCTGCTCAAAGCAGGATTCACTAGATCATCTCAGACAGATGTCTGTCCAGCCTCTGTTTGAAGACGTCCATTGAAGGGGAACTCACCACCTCTCGTGGCAGCCTGTTCCACTCATTAATCACCCTAACTGTCAAAAAGTTTTTTCTAATATCTAATCTGTGTCTCCTCCCATTTAATTTCATCCCATTGCTTCTAGTCTTTCCTTGTGCAAATGAGAATAAAGATGATCCTTCTACAATGTGACAGCCCTTGACATATTTGTAGACAGCTATTAAGTCTCCTCTCAGTCTTCTTTTTTGCAAGCTAAACATTCCCAAATCCTGCAACCGTTCCTCATAGGACATGGTTTGCAGACCAGTCACCATTCTGGTCGCTCTTCTCTGAACTTGCTCCAGTTTGTCTATGTCTTTTTTAAAATGTGGTGCCCAAAACTGTACACAGTATTCCAGATGAGTTCTGACCAAAGAGGAGTAAAGACCGATAATGACTTCACGTGATCTAGACTGTATGCTTCTTTTAATACATCCCAGAATTGTATTTGCCTTTTTTGCTGCTGCATCACACTGTTGACTCATGTTCAGTCTATGATTTATTAGTATACCTAAGTCTTTTTCACATGTACTGTTGCTTAGCTCTATTCCTCCCATTCTGTATATGCTTTTTTCATTTTTATTGCCCAGATGTAGTACTTTGCATTTTTCCCTGTTAAAAACCATTCTGTTGGTTGCTGCCCACTGCTCCAGTTTATTTAGGTCTTTTTGAATCCTCTCTCTCTCTTCTCTAGTATTAGCTATCCCTCCTAGCTTTGTGTCATCAGCAAATTTAATCAGCTTACCCTCAATTCCTTCATCTAAATCATTGATAAAGATGTTGAACAATACAGGTCCCAGGACGGAGCCCTGTGGTACCCCACTTGAGACATTCATCCAGCTGGATGTGAAGCCATTTACAACCACCCTTTGAGTCCGATCACTAAGCCAGTTATGAATCCACCTAACAGTTGCCTGGTCCATTGCATACTTGGTCATTTTTTCAATAAGGATGGTGTGAGATACTTTGTCAAATGCTTTGCTGAAGTCAAGATATACTATATCTACAGCATTTCCCTGATCCACCCAGTCAGTGATTCTGCCATAGAAGGAAATTAAGTTAGTCTGACATGACTTGTTAGTTACAAACCCATGCTGACTCTGGTTAATCACTTCATTCTTATCCATGTACTTACATACATGTTGTTTAATAATTTGTTCAAAGATCTTTCCTGGTATAGAAGTCAGACTCACCGGCCTATAGTTCCCTGGGTCCACCTTCTTCCCCTTTTTGAAGATAGGAACAACATTTGCTCTTCTCCAGTCTTCTGGGACTTCTCCTGTTCTCCAAGAATTTTCAAAGATTATGGAGAGTGGTTCTAAAATTTCTTCTACGATCTCCTTCAGTACTCTGGGGTGTAATTCATCTGGACCTGGAGACTTGAACTCATTTATGTTAGCTAAATATTCCCTCACAATCTTTCTGTTTACAGATAACTTGGATTCCTCTATTCCTTTAAAAGGACAGTGAAGATCAGTTGATGTTACATTTTCTTTCTGAGAGAAAACAGATGCAAAATAGGAATTAAAAAGTTTGGCCTTCTCAACATCCTCTCTTACCATTTCTCCATTTTCATCCTGTAAAAATCCTATAGCATCTTTGACTTTTCTTTTACTTTTGACATACCCCCAAAATCCTTTTTTATTGCTTTTGACATCTCTTGCAAGCCTTAATTCATTGTCAGCTTTAGCTAACCTGATACGTGCCCTGCAGGATCTGCAGACTGCATTATAATCTTCTTTAGATATGCCTCCCTCTTTCCATTTAATAAACATTTCTTTCTTTCTTTTTAGCATGTGTTTAAGTTCTGTGTTCATCCATCCTGGTTTCCTTAAAAGCTTCCCATTCTTCCTACTTTTTGGGATTGTTAACGATTGTGCTTTGAGAATCTCATTTTTAAAAATTTCCCATCCTTCCTGGACATTTTTGTCCTTAAGGACATCCAGCCATTGGATCCCTCCTATTCTCTTTCTGAGTCTCTTAAAATCTGCCTTTCTAAAATCTAACCTTGAAGTTTGAGTCTTCACATGTCTTCCTCCTCTAGTTATCCAAAATTCTATAATAGCATGATCGCTGCCTCCTAGGGTCCCAGCCACCTTTACCTCCTCAACCATTTCCTCCCTGTTTATAAGGATTAGATCCAAAGTAGCAGATCCCCTTGTTTTCTCCCCTACCTTTTGGAAGATAAAGTTGTCAGCAAGAGAGGATAAGAATTTGCTTGACCTGTTAGTTTTACTTGAGAGAGATTCCCAACAAATGTCTGGATAGTTGAAATCTCCCATGACCACTACGTCATATTTTTTGGAGAACTTGGTCATTTGATACATAAAGAGTTCATCCATATCTTCAGCTTGCCCAGGTGGCCTGTAGTAAATGCCTACAATGGTGTCCTTTCCGTTGTTCTCTCCTTGTATTCTTACCCAAACAGTTTCCACAGAACTCCCAGTCTCTGAAGCTTCAATCTCTGTGCAGATATACGCTTTTCTAACAAACAATGCAACACCTCCTCCTCGTTTATCAAGTCTGTTTCTTGCAAATAAGTTGTATCCTTTTAGCCTTTTATTCCAATCATGTGTATCGTCCCACCAAGTTTCAGTGATTCCAATGACATCATATTCCTTTTCCTGCATTAGTAGTTCCAATTCTCCTTGTTTGTTGCCCATGCTTTGTGCATTTGTATAAAAACATTTTAGTTTGTGATTGGTTTCTCTTCCTCCCATATTTTTATTATTTAAATTGTTTTGTCTTTGTTCTTCTTTTCCACTTCCAGTAGCAGAGATCTCAATAGTATTTGTCAGCTGTATGGCTTTTTCTGGCCTTTTGCTTCCCTTCCCACATTGTTCTAGTTTAAAGCTCTT